>NC_092872.1:47428706-48912873 GCF_028372415.1 Notamacropus eugenii
TTTACCCTAGTCATACACTTGCATAAGATCCAACCAGAATCTAAGAAATGTAAGGTGGTGGTTACCGCAAGCTAGGAAGAGGTCCCTAAATGAAGAGACCCAGGTCTCCAGGAAGATATAGGAGGTAAACCTGATCATTTCCCATGTGGATGACTTCACTAATTAACCACAAATTAAAGCTACACATGTAGGAACTACGGACTTCTGAAGTGTAGGCATGTCATTTCAAAGAGTTCACTTCTAGCACTGTGCTACAACTTGTATTATGCTATTTTTAAAAAGCTGTTCTATTGTTCTTGTACCATTACAAGATATACCCGTTTTACTTATACTCAAATACTGGACCACTGCTACAAGTTCCTTCTATTTCAAATTCTGAAAGGTAAAATTCTTACGAATCAACTTGGTAGCACAGTCATCCTTAAAGCATGTCCTCAGTCGGTCAAAAGCATGTTTTAAGCACCTACTAAGTTCCAGGAACAGTGCTAGGCATGGGATACAAAGAAAGGCAACAGAAAGTTCCTACGCTCAAGGAGCTCTCATAGACTAATTATGGAAACAACATGCAAACAGCTATGTACAAACAACATATATACAGGATAAACTGAAGACAATCTTTTTTTTTTTACTCCATTTTCACAATCAATTTAATCCAACACCATTTTTTTTCTAGAGGCATTTCCATATTGTTCATACTAACAGCTAAAATTCTATGGGCTGAAAATACATCGGGGGCACCTTTGGGACAAGATCTATGCCACAACTGACTTCTCACTCACAGAAAATATTTGCTGTTTCATGTATCAGACCCAATTATGCGTTTGCAAGGTCAATGCTACTCACAGCCTTGTCCAACCAATGGAGCAGATATCTTCCTGATCAGTCCAAAAGATGTTTTCCCACACGCAGATTGGCCTCAATGCATCTTCCTTCACCTTCCCAAGCCTAGATTCTCCACTCAGATCTAGCTACTTATAGTTTAATTAAAGAGTGAAAAATCTATGGTATACAAAATCTTAACAAGGCTTCCAGCTCTGAGACAGCTAGAATATAAAGATAGTCCTGAATCATATCTGTTTCTGATTTCTATTTAGTAGTAGGGATCAATGACAGGTCTCATCATCTTTTGCTGTAATACTAAGCAAAATGCAAACCTTAGTCTGGGAAGAATATAAGCTTACAGCTCCACAGCAGATATGTCTGATGAAATAAATTTGGTTCCCAGTAAGTGTTTTCAGTTTTGCCAAACAGTAAGGTTCATAAGTGGTGTCCAGGCTGTTCCAGAATGCACCTGGCTCCATAGCTTCAATGCAAAATTTATTTGCCAAAAGGAAATTTCTTAGCAGGGTGCACAATGTGCCACTGCTCTAGTGCCAGGCAAACAGATTCAGAGGAAGTAAGCAAGGTGGGTCAGGAGAAGATCTTCAAAGGACAAGTGCTATAACTTGCTCTTGATTTAACTTCCTCCAGAAAACACAAGGCAGGTAAAAATTCTGCACTGATTAGAGGCGAGTCTAGATAAGTGTAATAAGAATTTTTAATGTCTATGTTGTACAATTCTTTTGAAACCAACTGTTTCAAAATCCTAATTTCTGAATACCAAAAAAGAAGTGGGGAGGTCTGGATCCTTTTCCCGTGACCCAAGTATGAAATTTTCTATTATGTTAGAGTTATTCCTATAATTATTTTCCTCTAAGATAAAGGATTACCCTCAGTTTGCTTAAACTTCAAGAATTTCTTGTCAAAAATTTGAAGTCTCTGAGAATTTTTCTGTTATCTGCATAATTAAAATTATTTCCTACACACAAAGATGGAACTCAAGATAGTGAAATATTTAAATCAAAGGATTAAAAAGTTTTTAAACTGAAGATAATCAACAGAAAGAAGGAAGTATTATGAAGGGGAGAGTGAAAAGTTTCTTGTAGAGGGTGGAATTTTAACTGGGATTTAAAGTAAGCCAGGAAAGACAGAAGGTAGAGATGATGAGGGAGACAATTCCAGGCATGTGAGACAAACAGTGGAAAAGTTTGAAGTCAAAAGAGATGGAGTGTCTTTTGTGAGGAAAAATCAAAAGTCTGATGTTACTAGACTGTAGAGAACATGGAAGCAAGGTGTAAGAAAAGTGCAGTAAGAAGACAGGTTATAAGGGGTTTGCAATGTCAAACTAAGATTTAGTATTTGATCCTGGAGGTGATGTGGAGCCACTGGAATTGATTGGAGAGCAGGAGTGACATAGTCAGATATGAACAATTTGACAGCTGAGTGAAGAATGAATGGAGGTAGGAAGAGACTTGAAGCAGGGAAAGCAATCAGAAAGTTATAGTAGCAGGAAGGACTGGAAGTGTTGCTACGCAGAGATTCCATCCTCTCAACTCTCTTCGTCTTCAGATGCTAAGTCTAAAGGGCTACAGTTCTACAGGAGTGGACCTTCTACATTCTGGAGTGACCAGGAAGCCATGTCAATATGGCTAGAGGCTACCAAGAAGCTGTGTCAAGATACACACAGATGTGGTTACAGAATAAAATCAAATCTAAAATACAGGATCAATAATTAATTCCTTCAATTGTGATGAAGGTGCAGCTTGACCCCTTAGCCTCCTAGGTCAATCAAGTCCCTGTGTTACCTTTTAGAACTAAACCATATTAAGAAGTAGGGAGTTAATTCTGGTAGGTAGTAAAACACCGCCCGCCCGCCCCCCCCCCCCCCTTAGGTTACAAGGTTCTATTTAGAAGACTTTCTATCAATTAAAAGTCTTTAGTACTTTTAATGAACAATCCTAATATCATGTATATGATGAGGCCCTTGTAGACAATACCAGGAGGGAAAAGTCAAACTAAAAATATCAGAAACAAAACATACAAACCACAAAAAGTTTTCATTAACTCCTAAAAGAGTAATCAAAAAATATGTAAGAAAACAAAGTCCAGAAATTCCAAGTTGCTCCTCCCTCCTTCAGAAGGACTGAATTCTAGATCTCAACAATCTGGTCTATGTGGTCAAATCTCTGCAGCTCACTGAAGACTGCATAATTTAAGGTGGTAAAAGCTGAAGCAGAGTCACAGAGTCTTCTGATATAAAGTGGTAATGAAAATCCAGAGGAAACAGCAGGATCACAGTAGAGATGACGATACACACCTCCTGCATGGTTACAGATTCTTCATCACAATTGATTATATATACACACACACACACACATATATGTATACATATATACACATATATATACACACATATATGTGTGTGTGTGTGTGTGTGTGTGTGTATATATATATATATATATATATATATATATATATATATATATATATATATATATATATATATATATATATATATATATATATATATATATATATATATATATATATATATATATATATATATATACACACACACACACACATATAAACAAGCCTGGGACTTCTTTCTGTCTCTGAGAAACGCTTATGCATGCTAAAGTTCAGCCCCACCTCTTAACCCCCAGGGTTAAGCTTTCCACAATCACTGTCAGTTAAAGAAAAATTCTACTCTCAATATTCTCATAAAAAATTATCTCAGTATTTCCTGCAAGGTTTGTGGGGTATCCTTGAGAAGCTAGGACTACTTGACCTTGTCTCATCTTTAACAATTAAGATGGGCTTATCTAATTCCCCAGTCAACAGTAAGTCTGCCCTTACCAGTAACCTCAGGACCCAACTAGAACCCATAAAATTCACAAAAGCCTTTCTTGGAGATAGAAGGGGTTGTCATGCCATGTGGAGGTTATGCCCACTTTCTTAAAAGTAACCAGTCATAATCTCTCACCTCTGTAACACAGGCCAATTACATGATTTTTGTTCCGTTTTGGGTTCGATGCTTATAAAAATGGATTACACCCTCAATTCCAGGGTCTTCTGGCCAGAGGCAGGGCCATCTGACCCATCCTTTACTTTCAGGTCACTTGCCCCTCTTAATAAATGATATCTTGCTTAGATAGGTGCCTCAGTTTACCCTTTTGTTAAATTTCACTCACAGCAATAGTCACTGTCATTTGTAGTAAAGTAACTAGCTAAGAGTTCATAAACCTCTTGTATGTAACCTGTCTCAGCTATAGAAATAGAGAAAAAAAAATTGGTAAGGTCAGGAATCTGATATCACTCATCCTGGACTTTGCCTGTCATACATCACTGAAGAGGTAACAAACAACCAAACTCCTAGAATAAAAAAAAAAGCTGCTGACACTTGTTGCTTCCACTACTTCTCCTTCCATTCGTTCCTCAACCCTTTGCAATTTGGTTCTGACCTCATTACTCAATTGAAACCGTCCTCTCCAAAGTTACCAACCAAATGTGATGACCATCTCTCCATTGCATCTGGCACCACTGCCCACACTCCAGTTCTACGTGCTATCTCTTCTCTGAGTTTCATGTTCCCATCTTCTATACGAAGATTTTACTAATCTCTTTTAATCCTATTTTGTCCTGAATATAATTTACATATGTTTGCTTGCTTATCATCTCCTCCCATTAAAACGTGAATTTCTTGAGGGAATGGACTGACTTTTGCTTCTTCTCTGAATCCCCAGCACTCAGTACATGCCTGCACATGGAAAATCAATGTTTATTGACCGACTGCTTCTCTTCCTAGCTATGTAATGGATCCTCCTTAGCCTCTTTTCCTACCTCTTCATGCATATCACACCCCCTATATATGAATGTTCCACAGAGTCTATTCTGGGACCCTCATTCCTTTTACACTCTCTCAGAGGTCTCATCAGCTCCCATGCATTTAATGATTATCTCTATGCCAATGAATCACATATATCTACAAGTCCAACCCCAGTATCTCTCCTAAACTTCAGCTCTACATCACCAATTGCCTTCTGAATACTTCAAGCTCAATGTCCTAGAGACATTTCAAATTCAATATATTCAAAACGAAACTCATTATCTTTCCCACAAACTCACCCCTCTTGCAAACTTGCCTACCTTTATCAAAGACTTTTCCATTCTCCCATTTTCTTAGGTTCATAACCTTGGTATTATCCTCAGTTCTACACTCTCTCTGACCCCACACATCCAATCATCGGCCATGTCTTGCTGTTTATCTCCACAATATTTCTCATATACAACTCCTTCTGTCTATTCATACCTCTCCCCTAGGTGCAAAGATCACCCAATTGGTTTACCTATCTCAAACCTCTTCTCCATACAATTCATCATCTATATATGCTGATAAAGTGATTTTCCTTAAGTATAGATCTGACCATGTCTGTCCCCTACCCAATAAACTCCAGCAGTACCTTATTGTCTCTAGAATAAAACATAAACTCCTACTTTTGGCTTTTACAGCCCTTCACAACCTGGCCCCAACCTATCTTTCCAGCCTTATTATACATCATTCCCCTTCTTCCAATGTGGAATCCAGTGAAACTCTACCATCTGTTTTCATATTTTTTCACTGGCCATCTCCCATGCCTGGGATGCAATTCCCATCTCACCTACACAGAATCTTTATCTTCCATCATCATATAGTTCAAGGACCACCTTCTACAAGAAGTTTTTCCTGATTCCCCCATAACTACTTTATATTTAACTACTTGTATTTATCCTGCATAAACAGATATATACACATATGTATGTGTATGTGTCTATTGTCTCCCACAACTGAAAATGTTTTCTCAGAGTAGAGACTGTTTCATTTGTTTGGTATTTGTATTTTCAAGGCCCAAACTACTGCTAAAAGGATTTTTACAGCCAGTCTCTAACCTGAAAATGCTTTGAGTCACACAAAGCAGGCCTAGAGACAGGAGTGCGTGTAATCATGTAGTTTAATTAATCAGTTTCAGAATAAGGAATGTTCTCCTAGCTGAAGTAAAAGCACAGGTTATATACTTAAATCACAAGTAGGGTAGGTGGATTGTAATCATTTAGTGATTTCCCATGAGAAACCTGTAAGTCCTACAATACAATTCCAGAGTCAAGTCTTTGGGGGTTATGACTATCTCCCCTAGAGTACGGAATCAGAGATCTGCGATGCAAACAGATTCTACAATCTTTAATTCGCTTCACTTAAGGTCCAGTAATGGTAAGCATTGTCAAGGCTTTTTGATCAATCAGTTCAACCTGTACTATGTGTTCTGACTCCCAAGCCAGAGAGTCAGCTCTTGAGAAAACTAAATTATTAGTATATTCATTATACATATCAATTAATAGAAAAATTATAAATTCCCTTCTCATTCCCTCCCTTCAGCCAAAAAGGTCAGGACAACACTTGAAGGCCAATAAGGAATACTCATTTGAAACATGACTTTGATTTTATGTAAGAGTAAGTAAGTCTAATACCAAGGTAGATGGCAAGGCAAATAAAGAAAAGAAATATCAGAGCAGGAAGGACAGAATGGAGAATGCTGCCAGGGTTTTCAGGCAACCAGGAGAGTAGCTCAAAGGAAGGTGAAAAAAAAAAACATGCTTCAGAATATTTTGACCCCCATCCCATAAATCTTCCACTTGCTTGTATAGAGCACTAAGGTCTTCTTCAGTTTGACAAGACTGGTTGACACAGAAACAATATTCCTCCCCAGTGATGGCACAGGCCCTCCTCTCAGCCATTAGGGTGTCCAGCATCCTATGGTTTTGCAATACCATGAGGTAAGTGAATCAACCTGTGTTTGGAGGCTAGTGACAACCTTCTCTGTACATTCCAGACCCATGGCTGGTTCTGTCAAAGGTGCTGGGGTACCTGTCAGGGATTTAACCACCACTCCCATCTGGTTTATTCACCTCTGAGAAAGGAGGGAATGTAGTTGCTGTAAGCATATTCAATCCTGCCACCTATTTACCCAAGATGAAAAGTGAGATTGAAGCTTTGGCACATGATTTTGGGATGCTATGAAAACATTGGGGCTTCTTCACCTCCTCAGGACAGCCCATTATAAATCAGAAATAGGTTTCCCATATGTTAGACTCTTTACTGCTTCCCCAAACTATAGCAGTAATTAAAATTCCAGGACACAGAGAAAACAACACTCATGCTCATGGAAATGACTTGGCTGATCAAGCAGCTAAAACCAAAGCTTTAATTCCTCAAATTTCTAAGGTACAAGTTCCTATAAGCATGCCTTTTGTATATCCATCTTGCTCTGAAGGCCTGCCTAGGACTGTTAGCCTAACAATAGATGAGATAGCCACTGTCCAGAAAAGAATGTTTATCACAAAGCAAGATAAGCTTTAAAAGGAGGGATGAAAATTCGATAAGACTACTGAACTATGTCCAGTCCAAATGGACTTATGGTACTCCCTAACTATTTATCCCTCCCTATAATGGTACTTCATTCAGGAAGACCTGACAAGCTAGTGGAGCTAGCTTGAAAATATTGGTGGGGGAGTTTTCACAGGGCTGCTGTCACTGCTTATATGCCCCAACTTCCCCAAACACAATTCACTCAAGTCTCTGAAGCCTGCTCATGGCCAGTTTCCTCTCCCAGGGGCTCCCTTTGAAACCTGACAGATAGACTTTATCCAACTGTCACCTGCCCTTGGATAGAAAAAAGCTTTGACTATGGTCTGTATGTTTTCCCAGTGAGTAGAAATATTCCCCTGTCATACTGCCACAGCCAAAATTCCTCTTAGAAAAAAAATCATTCCATTACAAGGGTTCCTAAGGAGATACGTAGTGATAGAAGTACATATTTCACAGGAGCTTCACTAGCTAAGCTACTTTGATCCTGGCCAATTACTCAGCACTTCCATTGTGCTATCACCCCCAGTCATCAGGAATGGCTGAAAGAGTTAATGGGATACTTAAAACCTCCCTTGCTGGATTTTAGTCCTTCCTTTAGACCTGTTAAGCCTTAGTTCTAGACCACTTCATTCTCATAAGCTCAGACCCTACGAGATAGTAACAGGATGCAAAATGGCACCATACTTGGGGAGAGAAGCATAGCAGCCAAAGGCTACCTCCTACAATATAGTATTGGATTGGCTTAGAAGATACTTACCAACTTGTCTCATGGTCCTATTCTTTAGAAATTCCAACTGAAACTAAAAACCTGATCCAACCAGGTGACTGGGACTACTGGAAACATCATCTCCAAAACTCTCCTTGGAGCCACAGTGGTGGCTCCAAGATGTCTATCTGGGAGTCCTGCTCACTACTCCCACTACAGCCATATTCTAGGGAGTAGAGTGCTGGATCTACTAGTCACATTTCAAAAGGGCAGTATCGCCCACTTGGATTTCAGAACCTACTGACTCTAAAAATTAAACAGGGTCCAAAGCAGACAACATCTAAGGTGACAGCTGTTCCCACGACACCCAGGATGAGAAGATAGTTGATGTAGATCACCAACCTAAGAAAGTGGATGTGGGCTGAGGTTTATAGTTTCTTCCTCTATGAACTAAGCCCTTTTTTCTCTTTGCTACTGTCCACTCAATCTCTTAATGTTCATTAAAGTAGCAGGGTTTTTTTTTTTTCACTTTTATGTTGTACTTATCTCCTTAAGTTGTGATTAATGAAAATTTTGGTATTCAAGGTAAAAATTCCTGGGACTATAATTTGTTCTGAGCTTTGATTTCAGGAATAGCTGTCTGAATTGTCACAAAGCCAATAACTGAAGATGGCATGTATGGCAGTCTAAGGAGAAAGGTTGTGAGGATGATTTAGGACATAGCCTAGATAGAATCCTCCTGACTTTACTTCCCCATTGTGTTATTTCCTTTCTGGAAAAGGAAAATTCCCACCTGGTTAATCCTATGCCTTGTTTTAACACTCTTTAACTACATGACTGGCTGTCAGATGTGACTCATGTGGAGAATCAAACAAAGTTAAAGTTTTTCCCTGGTATATGATAACTATGTTCCTCCTTTTTCTCTTTCATCGCAAATTTCTATAATCAAGAAAAGTTTTCAAAATCATGTTTCAAATGAACGTTCCTCATTGGCCTTCAAGGATCATCCTGACCTTTTTGGTCAAAGGAAGGGAATGAGAACTCTGGTCCTGTGACTCACCAAGTAATGACCCCCATATTGCTCCCAGAGAACTCCAGAATTGGTGTATTGTCTTCCATTTGTGGGTTGAGATCGATTGGTCTTTCATTTGAGGGTTGAGATCGATTGCTTACAATCCACCATCCCCCTTCCCTTCCCACTTGTGATTTCTCTATCTTCACTTCAGAAAGGAAGAATTCTGATCAGGAGAATTTCTGATTTGCAAATCTATTCCTCATAATGAAACTAATTAATTAAATGGCTACCTGATTACTGGCACTTTGTCTCTGGCCTGCTGTTTCATCATTCTCAGGTTAGAGAATGGCTCAGTAAAATCCTGTTAACACTATGCACAAACTATATTCTTAATGAATACTTGGTGACTGACTAATTGAATCCTTGCTTCCTTAAGCAAAAATTGCAATCTATTAAAGGATCTTTTTGATCTCACCAAATTATAGAACTATCAATGATATGTAATAAGATCTACGTATCCAGCCACTTAGTAAGGTAACTCAAGTCACACAACACAAGGGACTCAAACATTATCCTGATTACCTATTCTACAATCAAATACATGGTAAGAGTAGAAGAAACCCTTATAACTCAACTGTCTATACCTTTAAACAACAATCAGATTACCACATAACTCACTCCACTTGGACAAGCTGTAGAGAGATCCAAACCCCCTGAAGGACAAAAGTGAAAGTGAAAAGCTGCAGAGTTGGGGGGGGGGGGGGAAGGCATAACCACAAAGAAAAAAGCCTTAATGCGGGGTGGGGGGGGAAGTGCGGGGAGTCCTGTGAGTGGTGAATGAGAAAGTGAAAAACTTCTAGGCTAAGTAAAAAAATCCAAGGTACAGAGGAAAAAGCCTCAGTTCCAAAGAAATCCCCCAAAGAACAAAACTAAGTGAAAAATGAAAGCCTTAAAGGCCAAGAAAAACAGCCTCAGCCCCTGCTTTTAGAAAAAATAAAAGCTGCAGGAAGAGGCTTAGCTGGCTTTCAGGGCCTCAACATAGTGAAATCAATAGAAATAAGAACTCCTTCCTCCTTCCCAGTCTTCCCTCCATCAAAGAAAAGGCCTCAATATGGTCTACATCAGCACAGAAAGAGTAATCTCAAAGCTAACGGAGTATTAAAGAACTCTTCTTTAAACAGGACTGATCTTGGAAGAAGGCAGAGAACCTTCATGGTGAAGGAAGAGATAAAAATAAAATAGGAACAAAGGGAATCCAACAGCGACAAATCTCAAACTACATTACCAAGAAGTAATTGTTCAAAAATAATTTGGCACTGATTAAAAAAACAGAGAAATCAATCAGTGGAACAGATCAGTGCACAGCACAAAGAAGCAAATATACCTAGTAGCTTAATATTCAACAAGCACAAAGACTCCAGCTACTGGCATAGGGACTCACTATTTAAAAAAAAATGCTGGGAAAAGTGGATAGCAATATGGAAGAAATTTTACTTAGACCAGAATTTCACACTACTTATATAAAGATGAGCGCCATAAGGGCATCACTGAGGTATAAAACATAACATGAACAAAAATTAGAGGAACACAGAAAAACTTCCTGTCAGATTTCCATCTATGCCTGAAGTGCTATATAACTGTGCATATCCTCTGAATCAAAAAGATCAAAGAAAAAGGAAAAGGATCTATATGTATCTTTAAAGAAGCTCTATTTGTGGTAGAAAAGAACTGGAAACTGAGGGGGTGTCCATCAATTCGAAAGTGGCTAAATAAATTATGGTACATGAATGTGATAGAACATTATTATTAAGTTTGAAGTTATGAGCAAATTGCAAAGTGATCTGAGACACGACTCCATGAAATACAGGGTCAGTGCAATTTTAAGCTTCTGGCACAGTTTTGATAAGCTTAAAGTTGTACTCAAACTTTTGAGACCTCTCTATTTCATGGGGTGGAGTCTTAGTCAGATATAGTCAGTAGCTTTTACATCTGAATATTCTGAGCAAAAATCTACTTGATCCCCTAGATTAAACTGGAATCTAAGGTCATAGGGGGTCAGGATAAGGGGATCCAAGTGAAGTATTTGACAGTGACTGCCAGGCTGGTTGAGTACACCAGTGTAGGTGCCTGTAGTGACTGCCCTCAAGGGAATCAGAGTGACACTACCCCTCTTATAGAAATGGTTATAACTCCCTCTTTAATATATCAATGAATAACTGAACACTGGGGAATGTATCTGGCAAACAATTTAAACAATGAACTCAAGTTGTTCAAATTCCTTGCTAGATTATCAACCAAATAATCTTGCAGGCTTAGAGAAGGTGGCATTCAAACCAAAACAGAAAGATCAAATCAACAAAAACAACACTTAAATGAGGTCAAACTCACAAAAACTGTAGTAACTAATCTTCATCTGTGAGGGAAAATCTTGGAATTGGAAAAATCTTTGAAAAATCTATCTTCTTCCTCTTAGTAGAAAGATAGGGGATACACATGGTACAAGGACGATCAGATACAGTACCTGTTTAGTTGTGTTTTGCTTATATTTTTCTTTGCTACAAAGTAGGGGAGGAATTTTTGGGGAAAGTAGGCAGAAATTTTTTACAGCAGATTCAAAAACATTTAGGTGGATCCATGATTTCACTGATGTAGATGTTACCTCTCACCCCAGTCACGCTTCTCAACCCTGAATGACTCTTATCCATGTCCGCCCATAAATTTGGGGGCATCTCTCACTTTCTCCCAGAATTACCAGGATACTAGTGGAGCCCTTGGCCTAAATACATGTTAACTCTCACACTTGCCACTTGACCAGCTGATTTTTTTAATCATGTATTTCCCTAATAAGAGCCTTTATTGTTAATCTTCCAAGTGCTTTATTTATGACATATGGTAATCCACTCATAATCATTAAGTAACTTTTCATTTCCTTCTAATATTAATTTTCAACTCTTTGGAGACAATTTTATTCTATACCTCACTGTCATAGAACAATAACAGTAGAAAGATATAATAACAGGAATAACTTTGCTCCATCAGCCTCTGATCATAAACATCAGATAAAACATAAACCTGGGAGAGATACACTTGCCCAAAGATACTGGACACTATGATGGAAGAGTTAAAGTGCAGGGTCCACAATGAAGAAGAAATTTCCTGTGGATTGTAAGGTGCTCTAGAGCAGTTTTATCAAACTCAAACAGAACAATCAGACTATCTAGAAGTATTCCTGCAGGCACCTATTGCCTTAGAAAATCACAAATTAACATTGTTCCTATTGTATTTTTATTTATTTTGTTAAACATTCAGGAATTACTTTTTCTTGCACATGAAACTGCAAATCTATTATGTACAACTTGCTATTCCTTTCAAATATACAACAAAATTATGATGTGAATTTTTTTTCTTCTCTCCCCCCCTCACAATTTCGATGGCTATAACTAGACACAAATACACATATGTAAAATTAATCTATCCATACTTCTATTTATCAGTTCTCTGGATATAGTTAGCATCTTCCTTCATACATCCTTTAGAGTTAATTTAGGTATTTATAACAGTCAAAATAACTTATTTGTTCAAAGTCATTCTTAAAACAATAATGCTGATACTATATACAATGTTCTCTTGGTTCTGCTCATTTTACTGTTATTTTGTGTAAATCTTTCCATGTTTTTTTAAATTAATTTATTTTTAGTTTTCAACATTCACTTCCACATGATTGTGAGTTCCAATCTCTCCCCATCTCACCCCTCCCCACACCCCAAGACAGCATGCATTCTGATTACCCCTTCCTCCAATCTGCTCTCCCATCACCATCCCCTCCAGCTTCTCTTATCTCTTTCCCTTCTATTTTCCTGTAAGGCAAGATATATTTCTATGCCCCATTGCCTGTATATCTTATTTCTCAGCTGCACATAAAAACAATTTTTAACATTCGTTTTTAAAACTCTGAGTTCCACATTCTCTCCCTTCCTCCCTCTCCACCCACTATCATTGAGAAGGCAAGCAATTTGATGTAGGCTATACATGTGTAGTCATGCAAAGCACTTCTATAATAGTCATATTGTGAAAGATTAACTATATTTCCCCTCCATCCTATCCTCCCCCCATTTATTCTATTCTCTCCTTTGACCCTGTCCCACCTCAAAAATGTTCGTTTCTGATTACCCCTCCCCCATTAGCCCTCCTCTCTCTTATTCCCTTCCCTACTACTTTCCTGTAGGGTAAGACAGATTTCCATACCCAACTGAGTGTGTACGTTTATTCCCTCCTTCAGCCAAATCTGATGGGATAAAGATTCACTCATTCCCTCTTCCCCTTCACTGTAAAAGATTTTTCTTGCCTCCATTCTACCTCTCCCTTTCTCCTTCTCCCAGTATGTTCTTCTCTCATCCTTACTTTTATTTTTAGATATCATTCCTTCATATTCAACTCACCCTGTACTGTCTATATGTATATCATCCCTCCAACCACCCAAATACTGAGAAAAGTCTCAAAAGTTACAAATATTATCTTTCCATGTAGGAATGTAAACAGTTCAACTTTAGTAAGTCCCTTATGATTTCTCTTTCTTGTTTACCTTTTCATGTTTCTCTTGATTCTTGTGTTTGAAAGTCAAATTTTCTATTCAGCTCTGGTCTTTTCAACAAGAATGCTTGAAAGTTCTCTATATCATTGAACGACCATTTTTTCCCCTGAAGCGTTATAGTCAGTTTTGCTGGGAAGGTGATTCTTGTTTTTAATCCCAGCTCCTTTGACCTCTAGAATACCATATTCTAGTCCCTCTGATCCCTTAATGTAGAAGTTGCTAAATCTTATGTTATCCTGATTGTGTTTCCACAATACTTGAATTGTTTCTTTCTGGCTGCCTGCAATATTTTCTCCTTGTCCTGGGAACTCTGGAATTGGGCTACAATATTCTTGGGAATTTTCCCTTTAGAATCTCTTTCAGAAGGTGATCAGTGGATTCTCTCAATTTCTATTTTACTCTCTGGTTCCAGAATATCATAATTTCTTTTTTTAAGTTAAGTATTTATTAAGGGCAGGCAATTATTATATGCCAGGCAATGTGTTAAGTTCTGGGAATACAAATATAAGCTGAAAGAAAGTCTCTGACCTCAAAATTCTGTGGAGATCAGTCATCAGTAGAGACTAGAGGAAAATCAAGACGTGGTTGGTTATCCTGACCTTCTTTATTTTTTTAAAATTTATCTTAGTCTTCAACACTCATTTCCACAAGATTTTGAGTTCCAAATTTCCTCCCCATCCCTCCCCTCTCCCCTACCCCAAGAGGGCATACATTCTGATTCTCCCTTCCCCCAATCTACCTTCCCCTCTATCATCCCAACCTCCCCTCCTATCCCCTTCCCCCTCACTTTCTTATAGGGCAAGGCAGATTTCTATACCCTATTACCTATACATCTTATTTCCCAGCTACATGTAAAAACAACTTTAATATTTGTTTCTAAAGCTTTGAGTTCCAAATTCTCTCCCATCTTCCCTCTCCACCCACCCTCGCTGAAGGCAAGCAATTCAATGTTATACATGTGTACTTACGCAAAACACTTCCATAATATTCATGTTGCAAAAAACTTAACTATATTTCCCTCCATCCTATCCCACCCCCACCCCCCCATTTATTCTATTCTCTGCTTTGGCTCTGTGCCATCTCAAAAGTGTTTGCTTCTGACTACCCCCTCCCCCAATCTACCCTCCCTTTTATCATCCCTCCCTTATCTCCTTCCCCCTTACTTTCCTTTAAGGTAGATACTCAGTTGAGTGTGTATGTTATTCCCTCCTTAAGTCAAATATGATGAGAGTAAGATTCACTCATTCCTTCTCATCTCCCCCTTCTTCCTCAAGATTGTAAAAGTTTTTTCTTGCCTCTTTTATGAGAGATAATTTACCCCCTTCTATCTCTCCCTTTCCCCTTCTTCCAATATATTCTTCTCTAACCCCTTAATTTTATTTTTAGATATCATCCTTTCATATTCAACTCATTCAAGGCCCTCTGTATATGTGTATATGTGTGTGTATATATGTATATATACATACATATACACATATATAATGTATGTATATAGACACACACATATACACATACATATAATGTATATGTGTATATATACATATACACATACATGCATGTATACATACACATGTGTCTACATATATGTGTGGCTGTGTGCATGGATATATACACATTATAGATGTGTGTGTATATATGTGTGTGTATACGCATACACACACATACATATATTCCCTCCAACTACCCTAATACTGAGAAAGGTCTCATGAGCTACAATATCATCTTTCCAGGCAGGAATGTAAACAGTTCAACTTCACTAAGTCCCTTGTGATTTGCCTTTTCTCTTTTCCTTTTCATGATTCTCTTGATTCTTGCATTCAAGAGTTCAATTTTCTATTCAGCTCTGCTCATTTCATCAAGAATGCTTGAAAGTTCTCTATTTCATTGAACATTCATTTTTTTCCCTTTTAGTATTTGCTGGGTATATGATTCTTGGTTTTAATCTTAGCTTCTTTGACCTCTGGAATATCATATTTCAGTCCCTCTGATTCCTTAAAGCAGAAGCTGCTAAATCTTGTGTTATCCTGACTACAACTCCACCATACTTGAATTGTTTGTTTCTACCTGTTTGCAATATTTTCTCCTTAATCTGAGAACTCTAGAATTTGGCTACAATATTTCTAGGAGTTTTCCTTTTGGGATATCTTTCAGGAGGTGAACAGTGGATTCTTTCCATTTCTATGTACTCTCTGCTTCTAGAATATTAGGGCAGTTTTCCTTGATAATTTCTTGAAAGAAAATGTCTAGGCTCTTTTTTTTTAAAATCATGGCTTTCAGGTACGTCCAATAATTTTCAAATTATTTCTCCTGGATCTATTTTCCAGGTCTGTTGTTTTTTCCAGTGAAATATTTCACACTGTCTTCTATTTTTTCATTCTTTTGGTTTTTTATAATTTTTTGATTTCTCATAGAGTCATTAGCATCCATTAGCTCCATTCTAATTTTGAAGGAATTACTTTTTTCAGTGACCTTTTGGACCTGTTTTTCCATTTGGCCAATTCTGATTTTTAAGGCATTATTCTCCTCATTGACTTTTTGGATCTCTTTTGCCATTTGAGTTGGTCTATTTTTTAAGGTAGAACATAGTATACATGGATATATGCTAACAAAACTGAGAACACAAAATAGATTCCTTAAAAATATGAAACATCCAAATTATCAGGAGACCAGAAAGAGTAACCCAATTTCAGGGAAGAAAAGATAAAGCTAAAATAGATTTAATTAAAAGACATAAGCAGGGAAACTACATTATGTTAAAAGGTATCGTAAATAATGAAGTAATATCAATACTAAATATATATGCAACAAATACTATAGCATTCAAATTTTTAAAGGAAAAAGTAAAAGTATAGATGAAAATAGAAAGCAAAACTATAATAGTGGGTTATTTCAACTTTCACCTCTCAGAATTAGATAAATCTAACCAAAAAATAAATAGTAAAGAATTCAAGGAGATGAATAGAATCTTAGATAAACTAAACATGATAGACTTTTAGAGAGAACTAAATGGGAACAGAAAGCAACATATGGCACCTTTACAGAAACTGACCATATACTAGGTCAAAAAAATTTTATACTTAAATGCAGAAAGGCAGAAATATTAAATGTATCCTTTTCAGAACATAATGAAATAAAATTTATATTTAATAAGAGACCACAGAAACACAGATTAAAAATTAAATGGAGATTAAATAACCCAATCTTAAAGAATTAGTTGGTTACAGAACAAATCAAAGAAACAATAATTTTATTAAAGAGAATGATAACGAGATAACATATCAAAATTTATGGGATGCAGCAAAAGCAGTAATCAGAGAAAAATTTCTATCACTAAATGCTTACATGAATAAAATACAATGAATTGGGTAAGATATTTAAAAAGCTAGAAAAATAACAAATTTAAAATCCCCAATTAAACATCAAATTGAAAATACAAAAATTAAAGGTGAGATTAATAAAACTAAATTTAAGAAAACCACTGAAATAACAAATAAAAACAAGATCTGGTTTTACGAAAAACAAAGACAATAACTAAACCATTAAAATGACTTGTAAAAAGAGAGAAGAAAACCAAATTATTACTATCAAAAAAGAAACAGGTGAATTACACCAGTAATGAACGGGAAGTTAAAGCAATTATTAACAGTTATTTCCTCAACTGAAATGGAAGAATACTTACAAAAACATAAAGTACCCATATGAACAGAAGAGGAAATAAAACATCTAAATAAACCTATTTTTAAAAAAGAAATTGAACAGGCTGAGCTTCCTAAGAAAAAAAGCAACAGGACCAGAAGGATTTAAGTTAATTCTACCAAACATTTAAAGAGCAACTAATCCCAATATTAAACGAATTATTTAGAATCACAGGCAAAGGAGTCCTACCAAACTCCTTTTATGAAACAAATATGACACTGATACCTAAACCAAGAAAAGCAAAAACAGAGAAAGAAAAATTACAGACCAATTACATTAATGAATATTGATGCAAAAAAAAATTAAACACTAGCTAAGAAACTACAACAATGTATCATGAAGAGTATACATTGTGACCAAGTGAGATTTACACCAGGAATTCAGGGATGGTTCAAAATACGTTCAATATAGCAACATAATTATTTCAATAACAAAGCAATCAAAATCATATGATTATTTCAACTGATATAGAAAAAGGCTTTTTTCAAAATATAACACTCATTCCTATTAAAAACACTTGAAAGCATAGCTATAAATAGATTTTTCTTTCAAATGACAGAAACTATCTACCTAAAACCATCAACAAGCATTATCTGTAAAGGGGATAAGCTAGATGCCTTCCCAGTAAGAACAGGAGTGAAACAAGGACATCTATTAATACCAAACACTTACTGTTTCTGCTTCTGCCCCCATTCTACTTTCTGGCCTTCCCATGAGACTCCCAATCCAATTGTTGCTCAAGTAGTCTCAGATCACTTCTGTGTCGCCATGCACACATCTCATTTTTCTTCATGAGTCTCCCGCCTCCCTCCCTTATCCTCATTCCCCTCAACTTGAGAAGGAGGCAGAGTAGATTTACATTTCATTAAGGTAGTGACTACCTTGCCCCAAGAAGCCACAGCAGACTTCTAATTCTGGAAGCACAGGCCACCCTTGTGACCTCTTTCCCTGATTATTCATTGCCTTCCAGAACCTCCATTTTAAAGAATATGCCCAGACTACCTGCATCTTCATTCCTCTTCAGATGCCACTTCTGACCTGTGGTGTTTTCTCCACCATTACCCAAGGCAGGTATTTCTTTAGTTTTTGCATTGATTTCACCTTGTTCACTTGATATTTTATTGATAGGATTTTCAGGGGTTTTTTTAGCTTTCTTCTTTTTAATCAAATTAGTTAATGGTTTCTCAGTTTCATTAGTTTTTCAAAGAGTCAGGTTTTAGTTTTGTCATTTCTATATTTTTGCAATTTATATATTTTCCCACTAATTTTTAATATCTCTTTTTCTGTGTCTATTTTAAGTTTTTAAAACTGGCTTTCTGATTTTCAGTTCATTAAATCTCTTTTCCTATTTTGCTATTGCATATTTTAAAGGATATAATTTTTCTTTTCTTCTAAGAACTGCTTTAGCTGCATCCCAGAAATTCTGGTATGCTGTTTTATCATTATAATTTTTATTTGCATGGTATTATTTCTCTGATTTATTCTTTGACCCACTTGTTACTTAAGATTTTATTGTTACATCTCTTCTAAAAGATGTATTAACTATTTCTATATTTTTACATTTTTTGGGATGTCTCTGTACCATAGTGTATGATCAATTTCTGTGGTTCTGAGAAATATGTATATTCTTTTTCTGCCCCATTTAGAAAACGCTATAAGCCTTTTAACTTTAATTTCTCTAGCAATTTGTTCAGCTCCATGGCCAGCGTGTCTCACGCTGCATCCTAGGTCATCTCCAGTCATCCTGATGAATATCAGGCCACTGGACCCAGATAGCTCAGGAGAAGAAAGTGAGGCTGGTGACCTCACACAGCCCTCCTTCACTCAAATCAATGTCAATTGCAAGTCATGTCATCATCTTGATGTCATGGTCCTCTTCAAGAATGAAGGATAAACACAACAATTTTTTAAGGTGTTATTTTTTTCAGCATTTTGGGGGTCTCCTTTAACAAGCTGTTGACTCATTTTCATGATTTTCTTGCATCACTTTCATTTCTCCCCAATTTCTCCTCTACTTCTATTACACAATTTTCAAAATCCTTTCTGACCTCTTCCATGGCCTGAGACCAATTCATATTTTTCTTGGAGGTTTTGGATATAGGAACTTTGACTTTGTTGTCTTCTTCTGGTTGTATGTTTTGATCTTCCTTGTCACCAAAGTAAGATTCTATAGCCTGATTTTTTCTGCTGTTTGCTTATTTTCCTAACCAGTTACTTGACTTTTGAGACCTTTGTTAAGACAGGTCTCTGCTTCCACAATGTAGAGTACACTGTCCCAAGCTTCAAGGGTTTTGCAGAGTTGTTTTTGAAGATACTTCTAGGGACCTGTAAATTTTCAGTTCTTCCAAAGTGGTATGAGCAAAGGAGAGGTGTTTACTCCTCTCCTTGTGTATGCTCTGCTCTGTGAGTGACCACAAGCATTCTTTTCTGCCTTGGAACTGTGAAAAGGATTCCTAGTTCCACTGCCTCCACAAGCTCTGCTAATGCTCCTCCTCACCCCAGAACTGCCACCCAGAATTGTAATCAAGATTCAAGCAAGGGCAAAGCAAGAGAATCCTGCCTCAGTACCAGCAAAGAGATTCCTGCAATCCCCCTCTAATTAACCACTCAATCTCCCTGCCATCTATGGGTCAAGAGTGCCAGAAGCAGCCACTGCCACTGCCACTGTAGCCACCACCCTAGGGCTGCAGCGGGGGTCGGATCACACTCCTCTCTCACCTAGGTCCCGTAGACCTTTCCTAGTGACATTCTCTTTGGCATTTGTGGGTTGAGAGGTCTGGAAACCACCACAACTGCCAGTGATTCAGTCCCCTGAAGCCTACTCTGGATTTGCTGGGGCCCGGTCTGTGCCAGCAGGACCCACACTGGACTGTACTCAGAATTCTCTCAGAATGGTGCAACAGATATTTTCTGTCAACCTTCCAGTTTGTCTTGGACTAGAAATTTGTTTCACTCTGTCATTTTGTGGGTTCTGCTGCTCCAGAATTTGTTTAGAATCATTTTTTACAGGCATTTGGAGAGGTTTCGGGGAGAACTCAAGGAACTCCTTGCTTTCACTCTGCCATCTTGGCTCCACTCCCAGAATTACTTTTCAATATGGCTTGACAGCACTCCTCAGGAGTGTTGTGGGCTGATCATCCAGTGTGGTAGACATCTATTCTTTTGCTATTCCATTTAGAAGATGCCTTAAGTTGTTTCTCCAGCAATCTGTTCAGTTCCACTTTTTTCCTTTTATTTATTTTTCTGTTAGACTCATCCAAAATTGATAGATGGGATACTGAAATCTCCTATCACTATAGTGTTACTGTTTGTGTCTTCTTGAAGCTCAAATAATGTTTCCTTTATGAATTTGAATTCTAAGGGACTTGGAGCACATAATTTTATTATTGATATTGGTTTGTTGTCTATGATTCCTTTCAGCTTAATATAGTTTCCCTTTTTAATCCCATTTTATTTTTAAATGTTTGTTTTTACTTTGTCTGATGCATGATGGCACCATGATGGCATGGCAACATGATAGCGAGGCCTGCTTTTAGATTCCCTTGATGTTTAGTATTTTTGCATCCACCCAGTTTTATTTTGTGTATGTCTTTGGTTTTTCTTTTAGTTTCTAATTTTAAAAAAAACTGACCATGTACTAGTGCACAGAGATAATACACAAATATAAAAAGGAAGAAATGGTCAATACATCCTTTAGAGAACCATAATGCAATAAGAATGGAAATTGATTCAGGAACCACAAACAAAAGATACAGATCCAAACTGATACTTAACAATGAAATCTTAAATAATAAGTTAGTTCAAAGAATAAATAATAGAAACAATTCATAGCTATACAGAAGAAAATGATATTGGAACAAAATAGCAAATTTCTAGGATACAGCTAAAGCAGTCCTCAAAAGGAAAATCATATCCTTATGATCATATACTAATAAAACAGAATAAGAAAAGATTAATGGACTGAATATGCATTTTTAAAAATCAGAAAATAAAGAAATAAACAAACCTAAAATGGGCATAATGGGGAAGATATTAGAAATTAAGAGGAGAAAAAATAAATTGCAAACAAAAAAACCCCTGTAAATGATAAGTAAAACTAAAAGCTGGTGTTTTGAAAATATTGATAAAATTGATAAACTCAGTTAATCTGTCTAAAGAGAGCAGAAAATCAAAACAGTAAAATAGCAAATGAGCAAAGTTAAATCACAGCAAAACTAAAAGAAGTAAAAAAACTAATCAGAATGTATTATGCACAGTTATGTGCTAAAAAAAAATTGAAAACACACACAAAAAGGAATACTTTCAAAAATGTAAAATATTCAGACTATGAGAAAATCAGATAGAGGTCTCAAGTAACATGCTATCAGAAAAGGAACTAAATCTAGCTAAGAACTACCAAAAAAAAAAAAACTTCTGGACTTGATGGATTCAGAGAAAAATTCTATAAAATTAAAAAGAATAGTCAGTACCCATACTTCACAGATTATTATTAAGAAAGAAACCTACCTGAATCCTCTCATAATCCTCTATAAGACAAATATAGTCCTAATGCCTAAACTAGGGAAAGGCAAAACACAGGAAGAAAATCATAGGCCTATATCATTAATGAACATACACTCAAAAATTTAAAACAAAATCCTATCAATCAGATTATAGCAATTTATCCAAGAAATCATTTACTATAATCAAACAGGATTTATAACAGTGATGCAAGGATGGTCCAACATAAGGAAAATAAGTGATATAATTGATCATATTAAAAATGAAACCATCCAAAACCACATTACCATCTCAACAGATGCAGAAAAAGACTTCAACAAAGCACAACATTGTTTTATGCTAAAACCCATATTAAGTATGGGCAAAGAAGGATCCTTTTTTTAATATCATAAAAAGCAGTTACCTAAAACCTAAAGAAAGTATCATGTGCTCACTAAAAACCTTTTCCAATAAATATGGGAATGAAGCAAGGATGCCCGCTCTCCCCACTCATACTTGATTTGGTTGTCAAAATGCTAGAAATATCATTAAGACAAGATAAAGGAACAAAGATAAGAAAAGAGGAGTTAAAACTATCCCTGTTAAGTGATGATACTTGGAAAGGTTTACTGGGAAAACTCCAGGAATCAGCAAAGATATTGAGATAATTAATAGCTTTAGTAAAGTTGCAGGGTGCAAAATCATCAGTCCTCAAAAATAAACAGCATTTCTAACATAACACAAGGATCAATAATAGAAAACTACATTCCAAATAACTATAAAATGCACAAAATATCTGAGGATCAACTTCCCAAAGTACACAAAAGACTTGTACAGATTTAATTGCAAAGTGCTCCTTAAAGAATTAAAGAACAACCTAAATAGCTAGGGTAATATTCAGTGCTCAAGGGTAGGCCAAGCCAACATAATTAAAATAATAATACTACCAAAACTGATTTATACTTGTAATGCTTTCCCAACCAAATCACAAAGAGGCATTTTACAGAACTTTATAAAACAGTAACAAAATCTGGGGGGAAAAAATCTAGATTATCAAAGGAAATGATGAAAAGAAGTAAGTATGAAGGAGAAATAACATTTACAGACTTCATACTATATTATAAAGCAGCAGTCCTCAAAATCATCTGGTACTAGTTAAAGAATAGATCAATAGAACAAAGTAAATAATAACACAGTGTCTGATAAAATGTAAAATGTAAATTACCTAGGGAAAAACTCCCTATTTAATTTTTTAAAAAGCTGGCAAAACTAGATAGCAGTTAGCAGAAATTAGGTTTAAACCAATACTTTACACCACACTCCACAATACATTTTAAATTGATACATGGCCTTAGCATACAAGATAATGTTATAAAAAATTTAAAAAAGAAACAGATCATTAATTCTCACAACTATTGATAAGGGATGTATTTGTAACTAAATAAAAGGTAGAGGCAAATGCAAAAGATAAAACAGATAGCTTTGATTACTTGAACCTGAAAAGCTTTTGCACTGACAACATTAATGCATTTAAGATAAGAAGAGAAGTCAAATGAGAAAAAAAAAAACCTATCTCTGATAAGGGCTTGATATCTAAGTTATTTAAAAAATGAATAAATGTGTGTACATATACATACACACACACACACACACACACACGGAGAGACAGAGAGAACAAACTAATATCTATTCCCCAACAGATAAATGATCTAAGAATATGAATAAAATTCTCAAAAGAAAAATTACAGAGTATTCATAACCACATAAAATGCAAATCAAAACAACTCTGAGGTTTTCCTCACACATGATAAATTGGCAAAAATGACCAAAAATGGCAACAGTTATACTGAAGAAACCCTTCAGGTGAGAAGATAGGCATACCATTATATCACTGGTGGAGCTGTGAACTGGTACAACTATTTTGGAAAACAATTTGGAATAATGCAAATAAAGTGAATAAAATAAAATATCCATACCCTTTGAACCAGAGACTCTATTACTGGACCTATATCCCTAGGAAGCCATCAATTAAAAAAAAGTTCCCATTTTTATGAAATATTTATAACAGCACTTTTTTGTGATAGCTAAGAATCGGAAACAAAGTAGATGTCCACCAACTAGGGAATGGCTAAACAAACTGTAGCTCATGAATATAATGGAATACTACTGAAATGATGTGTGAAGAATACAGGAAAGCATGGTGAGATCTATATGAACTGATGCAAAGTAAGTAGAACCAAGAAAACAACAGACACAGTTACTTCAGAAATGTAAATGGAAAGAATTACATGTGAAAAAATTAAAAGTAAATACAACAAAATTATAAAAATCAAATGGGACTCAAATGAAGAAATATGAGAAGACACTTCCAGTCTATACCTTTATGGAGGTGGGAGGTCTACAGGTATCACACAATGCACATGCTTTCCAACTTTCTCAGTGCACTGCATTTTTCCCTCTTTCCCCCCCCCTTTTAAAAAAATACTATTTGTCATATGGGATGACTCTCAGAGAGAGAGGGGAAGAAATACATAGGATAGTATGGTGATATAAAAAAGAAAAAACATCAATTTTTAAAAGCGTCTATACATATATCTCTACATCTACATATATGACAGACAATATAAATGGACAATCTAGGCCCAAGTAGGTCCAAAATTAAACTGAAGCAAGACAGAGGCTATGTTGTCCTCCAGAAATTAGAGCTCTTTTAATGATCCCAAACTTATCTGAGCAACAATGGCTTATTTTTTCAATATCCCCCCCAAAAATGTATACATTAAAATAAATTGCAAGGCGGAAAGTAACGAGTCTTTATTTCACTGAATAAACAGTAATTACTAAAATATGTAATTATATGAATTATCAGTCATAAGTATTCTTTTATGCTGATTTACTGAATTTTCAGTGAATGTACTTTATGCTTTGTATGCATACGTTTATCTTTGTTAAAAAAAAAAACAGGAATGGGGGTGGAGTCAAGATGGCGAAGTAGAAAGATGCATATACTCTAGCGCTTCCCCCACAGCCCACAAAATACCTGTAAAAAATGACTCTCAACTAATTCTAGAGTAGCAGAAGCCACAGAACAACAGAGTGAAAGAGGTTTCCAGCCAAGGGTAACCTGGAAGGCTGACAGGAAAGGTCCATCTTACAGGACGCTGAGCAGAGTGGAACCCAGCCCAGGCAGAGCAGCACTGGGAGGAAGAGGACCTGAACAGACTTCCAGGGCAGAATTTCCAGCAGGGAGGGTCCCAGATCCCTCAACCCACAAGCGACAAAGGTCAATGTGGGAGGGCCTTCCCAGCTGGGTGAGAGGGGAACAGTTCCCACAGCACTAGCCTCAGGTGGCAGCAAAGGCAACCACAGCAGTGGGAAGTAGACAGCTACTGAAGCAGTCTGGGTCCATTGTCCAGGCAGAATTGAGCAGCTGATCTGAACTTCAGCCCTCAGCTCCTGGGGGAATTGAGCAGCTGATCTGAATCACAACCTTGTACTAGGGAGAGGAGAAACATTAGAACCCTCCTCTTGACAAAGGATTCAGAAGTCAAGTAACTGGTTGGAAAAATGTCCAAAAAAGGGAAAAAAATAAGACCATAGAAGGTTACTTTCTTAGTGAGCAGGTGTCTCCTTCCATTCTTTCAGATGAGGAAGAACAAGGCATAATGTCAGAGGAAGTCAAGGCTTCTGCCTCCAGTACCTCCAAAATGAATATGAAATGGGCTCAGGTCACAGAAGAGCTTGAAAAGCATATCAGCAGCCTGCTAAAGGAGAACCAAAAAAATTCTGAAGAAAATAACACCTTTAAAAACAGACTAACTCCATCTCCAGAGAAAAACTGGTAGAGCCTGAATGCAGATCAAAAATACTTTTTTATTTTATTTTTCTTCTCTGTTTTTGTTTGTTTTCTTTCACAGAATGACTTGCATGGAAATGTGTTTTGCTAGTCTTGTCAATGTGGGGAGAGATGGAGAGAATTTGGAACTCAAAATTTGAAAAGAAAAAAAGAAAGCTAAAATTGTTTTTACACATAATTGGGAAAATAATTTTAAAATAAGGGGAAAAGAGTGACCAGAAATATTTTTGTACAAATAGAACCTTTTCTTCTTTTTGTGGTTTGTAGACCTAGTAATGATATAAATAATTCAAATGTTATGTGCAAATGTTCTCCAAAATGGCTATGCCAACTTTGCAGACACTGCCACTTAAGAGTCCTCAGTATTTTTCTTTCTGACAGACACTAATACTAACATCTCTCTCTGACACTACTACCTCCCCCAGCCAGTCCAGCCATCCATGGCTGTGACCAACCACAGTGTGTACCTTATCATCATTGTTGGTAACAAACCCTTGGGTTCAGTTACTTCCAAGTTCAGCAGACAAGCTTATAAAGATTGCAGAAAACTTACATGTTAAGCACTGAAGAGAAGAAATTTGGTTACAAAGTATTTTGCTTTCACAGAATCATTCCTGGCTTCATGTGCAAGGGTCACATAGTGACTTCCAAGTCCATCTAAAGAGAGAAATTTGCTCATGAGAACTTCATGCTGAAGCACACTGGTCCTGGCATCTTGTCCATGGCAAATGCTAGACATAACAAAAATGGCTCCAGCTTTTTATCTGTATTGCTAAAAACTGACTTGCTGGACAGTAAGCATGTGGTCTTTGGCCAGTTGAAAGACAGCAAGAAGATCCTGGAAGCTATGGAGCTCTTCAGTGTGCAGGATGACAAGATAAGCAAGATCAACACTGCTGACTGTGGACAGCTCTCAGGAGTTTGTTTTTGTCTTAACCATCAAACCATTTCTTTGCAGTTGAGGAAGGTACTCCTAAAACCCATTTGCATTCATACCTTTTAATCCTTGTGTTCTCATTTGTTACAATTCTCTTTGTGTGCTTATTTTTTCCATTTTTCTTCCCAAGTCTGGCTAGTCGCAGTTAAGTTTATGATACCAGTTCACAAATATACCCAACACTGTATCCAAGTATCTGCTTTCTTGCAGCCTCTCCAATATTTGTCCTTTTGTTTGTCAACTTTGCCAATTTGATGAGTAAAACCTCATGTCGCTTTAATTTGCACTATCACTTCATGAAAACAACTGTTATACACTAATGCATTGTTGGTAGAGTTGTGAATTGATCCAACCATTCTAGAGAGCAATTTGGAACTATGCCCAAAGGGCTATAAAACTGTGCATACCCTCTAACCCAGCAATACCACTTCTATGTCTGTATCTCAAATAGATCATAAAAAATGGGGAAAGGACCCATGTGTACAAAAATATTTATAGCAGCTCTTTTTGTGATGGCCAAGAATTGGGGAATTGAGAGGATGTCCATCAACTGGGGAATAGCTGAACAAGTTGTGGTATATGAATGTAGTGGAATACTACTGTTCCACAAAGAAATGATGTGCAGGTGGACTTCGAAAGAACCTTGAAAGATTTACATGAACTGATGCTAAGAGAAGTGAACATAACCAGGAGAACACTGTGCAATGGCTAACTCTGATGGATTTAGCTCTTCTTAGCAATGCAAGGATCTAAGACAACTCCAAAAAACTCATGATTGAAAATGCTGTCCATAGCCAGAGAAAGAACTATGGAGTCTGAATGCAGATAAAAGAATACTACTTATTCTCTTTTTTGTTTTGTATCTTCTTTCTTGTGGTTCCTCTCATTGGTTCTAATTCTTCTTTAGAACATGACTAATATGAAAACATTTAATATGAATGTATGTGAAAACATTTAATATGAATGTATGTAGAGTCTATATCAGATTGCACACTGTCTTGGGTGGGGAGGGGAGTGAAAGAGAGAAAATTTGGAACTGAAAACCTTATGGAAGTGAATGTTGAAAACTAAAAATATATTAATATTAAAAAAAGAAAACTGTTCCAGATTTCTTTTAACTTTCAGCCTCCTAATGCATCTGCTCCCCAACCCTCATATTTTACCATGGAAAGCAAAGTCATGCACCAGAAGGGTCCTTTTCCACCTTTCTCTTTATCTTATGACCCCATGATATAATCCTCCACTATGTTCTCCTTTATACCAGACCATGATAAAGATAAAGATTTGGTCCTTTTCCTTGAAAAAGCTAACCCCTCTAGGTATACCTTGATTCCAACCCTATTGCCTTCTCTTACGCATTTGCCCTTAATATCACCTCCTTTCTCTAACCTTCCATCTAGCCTCATTTGTATTCCTCTCTGATGGAGGACATATCCAGGTCTTCTAAGAACTTTTCACTACATCTTAGTTCCTTGCTAGCTTTTGTCCTGTATCTCATCTATTTTATCCAGCCAAATCTCTTAAAAAAGCCATCTATACTTCTGTTCTCACTCTTCAACCCTCTGCAGTCTGGTTCCTGACCTCATCACTCAAGTGAAACCTTTCTCTCCAAAGTTATCAGTGGTTTCTTAATTGCCAAATCTAATATTTTTTCTTTATCCTCATCCTTTTTTTATACCTCTCTACAATATCTGATATTTGTTGACATCTCCCCAGAACAGTCCTCTCTAGCTTCTTTTTTCTTTTATTTATTTATTTATTTTTTGGTGACACTGCTCTCTCATCACTCTCCCACCTGACAAATTCTTTTCAGTCTCCTTTTCCTTGGGTCATTATCCAAATCATGGCTATTAACTGTGCATGTACCCCAAATCTATGCCCTACACCTTTTTTACTTTTCTCTGTATATTCTCTCAGGGATGTCACCAACCCTGCATAGCCCTCCCTCACTCAAAGCAAAGTCAAGTGCAAGTCATGTCATCATTCCTCTGATGTCATGGCCCTCTTGAAAAACAAAGGATGAACACAACAATCACCAACCTTATCAATTCTACTATCACCATTATGAAGGGGTCTATCAGGTCTATATATCCAGCACTGGTCTCTCTCCTAAACTCCAGTCTTTTATTATCAAATACTTATTGCACATTTAGAGCAGAATGTCCTCTCAAATTCAACCTATTTAAAACAAAATTCAGGAGAGGGGCAGAGCCAAGATGGCAGAGTAAAGACACGGACTCACCTAAGCTCTCCCTCCCAAACCCTTCCAAATACCTTTAAGAAAATGACTCTAAACAAATTTTAGAGCAGCAGAACTCACAAAAAGACCTGGAAGGTCAACAGGAAAGA
This sequence comes from Notamacropus eugenii, assembly GCF_028372415.1. Lineage (NCBI taxonomy): Eukaryota > Metazoa > Chordata > Mammalia > Diprotodontia > Macropodidae > Notamacropus > Notamacropus eugenii. The sequence continues at coordinate 47,457,558 of NC_092872.1, forward strand.
TTTGTTGCACCAGGATGAGAGAGAAATACAGGCCAACACAGACTGGGCCAGTGCAAACCAGACCCCACCAAACTTGGAGCCTACCTCGGGGTGACTGAATTACTGGCAGCAGTAGCGATTTCCAGACTTCTTGGTTCATAGATGCCAAAGACAACTTAGAAAGTCTCTCAGATCAGGGTGAGAGAAGACTGCAGTCCAGCAAAGGTTGCCCCAGCCCCAGCAAACCAGGAGCAATACTGAATCAGCAGCAACAGTGGATGCTTCCAGAGCTCTCAGCCCACAGATGGGGATTGAACAACTGGTCAGAAGAAGAGTAGAGGGATCTCCTTGCTAGCACCTCATGAGGTAGGACTGTTGTTTTGCACATACTTGGATCCGGGTCACAGTCCTAAGTGCCCATCCTAGGGAGGAGCACTAGCATAGCAGAGCTTGTGGCAACAGTGGAGGGGGTATTCTTGTCACAATTCCAAGGCAGAAAAGAGTGTTTGTGGTCACTCACAGACCAGAGCACAAACCAGGAGAGGAGTAAACATCTATTCTTAGATCTTATCACCTTGGAAAAACTGAAAACTTACAGGTCCCTAAAAGTATCTCTGAAAAGAGCTGCAGAAAACCACTGAAGCCTGAGACAGTTTGGTCTCTACCCTGGAAGCAGAGCCCTACCTTAACAAAGAGTTAAAAAGTCAAATAATAAGCTGGGAAAATGAGCAAACAACAGAAAAAAACCATGACTACAGAAACTTATTTTGGCGACAAGAAAGATCAAAACACACACCCAGAAGAAAACAACAAAGTCAAAGCTCTTACATTCAAAACCTCCAAGAAACATATGAATTGGTCTCAGACCATGGAAGAGCTCAAAAAAGATTTTGAAAATCAAGTAAGAGACATAGAGAAAAAATTGGGAAGATAAATGAGAGTGATGCAAGAAAATCATGAAAAACAAGTCAACAGTTTGGTAAAGGAGACACAAAAAACTATTGAATAAAATAATACCTTAAAAAATAGACTATGTCAAATGGTAAAAGCAGTCAAAAAAGCCAATGAGGAGAAGAATGCCTTAAAAAACAGAATTGGCCAAATGGAAAAGGAGATCGAAAAGCTTACTGAAGAAAATAATTCCTTAAAAATTAGAATGGAGCAAATGGAAGCTAATGACTTTATGAGAAATCAAGAAATCATAAAACAAAAACAAAAGAATGAAAAGATAGCAGATAATGTTAAATATCTCATCTGAAATATAACAGACCTGGAAAAAAGATCTATGGGAGATAATTTAAAAATCATCAGGCTACCTGAAAGCCATGATCAAACATCATTTTTCAAGAAATTATCAAGGAAACATCATCTTTCGAGAAATTATCAAGGAAAACTACCCCAATATTCTAGAGCCAAAGGGTAAAATAGAAAGTGAAAAACTCCACTGCTAACCTCCTGGAAGAGATCCCAAAATGAAAACTGCCAGGAATATTATAGCCAAATTCCAGAGTTCCCAGGTCAAGGAGAAAATATTGCAAGGAACCAGAAAGAAACTATTAAAGTATTGTAGAAACATAATCAGGATAATACGACATTTAGCAGCTTCCACACTAAAGGATCAGAGGACTTGGAATATGATATTATGGAGGGCAAAGGAGCTAAGATTACAACCAAGCATTACCTACCCAGCAAAGCTAAGTATAATCCATGAAGGGAAAAAGTAGATTTTCAATGAGATAGAAGAATTTCAAACACTCTTGAGAAAAGATCAGTGCTAAATAAAAAATTTTACTTTCAAATACAAGACTCAAGAGAAGCATGAAAAGGATAACAGAAAAGAGAAATCATAAGGGACTTATTAAAGTTAAACTGTTTACATTTCTACATGAAAAGATGATATTTTTAACTCAAAAGACCTTTCTCATTATTTAGGGTAGTTATAAGGGGTATATATAGACATAAGGCAGGTGTGAGCTGAATATTAAGGGATAATATCCAAAAAATAAAATTAAGGGGTGAGAGAGGAATGTACTGTGAGAAAGTGAAAAGGAGAGGTAGAATGGGGTAAATTATCTCATATGAAAGAGGCAAGAAAAAGCTTTTACAGTGGAGGGGAAGAGAGGGGAGGTGAGGAGTGAGTGAGTGAACCTTATTCTCATCAGAAATGGCTCAAAGAAGGAATAACATACACACTCAACTGGGAATACAAATCTATCTTATTCTACAGGAAAGTAGAGACGAAGGAGATAAGAGAAGGGAGGGCAGATTGGGGGAGGGGTAATCAGAAGCAAAATACTTTTGACAGGGTGAAAGGAGAGAGAGAATAAGATACACAGGGGGAGGGAGAAAATAGGCTTGGAAGTATGGGTGGAACCAAGATGGCAAAGTGAAAGCAACTACTCACCTAAGCTCTTAGACAAGCTCCTTCAGATACCTCTAAAAAGAGAATCTGACCAAATTCTGGAGGGGCAGAATCCAACAGGAGACAGATTGTGGCAGATTCACAGCCCAGGACAGACTGGAAGGCTGACAGGAAGGTTCTGTTCCACAGGGGTGGAGGAACACACAGCGCACAGTGCAGCATGATGAACAGGAAGCCCCAGGGCGGTCTAAGGCAGCAGCTTGCACTGTGGAATCTTGAGCATAACAGCACAGGACAAAAGTCCAGCGGAACTGAGTGAGTGAGAGCTGCAGAGCCCCAGCTATCTATAGTGGCTGCTCCTGAGACTATCAGCCCATAGATTAAATGTCTGTAAGTCACCTAGTTGAACTTTTAGGAACCAAAATGGCAGAGCGATTGTTAAATGCTCTCTCCCCCTCCCCTTTGTTGACCCTGAAAGAACCATAAAATATTTCCCCAGAAAAATCCTGGATCAGTGGTATCAGCAGAAGGGGCAAATAGTCTTGTAACACATGAGGCTAGGAAAATCGCCAAGGATTTTCCTGTGGTGGAAGGGGAACAGTGCAGGATTGGAGCTGTCCCAAACAGCCTCATCTCAGTGAAGCAGGAGGAAATTTGGAGCTCCACGGGGGTGGAGCCTAGCAACCATCAACACCAGGACCCTAGGCTGTGCCTCAGCATTCCTGGGGAAACAGGAAGACACTAGGGCAGCCAGGATCACCAACCACTGAGCTTGCCTTTGCTCTAGCTCAGCTTAGGAGACCTCCCATGGCCAGAGCACCCCTCCCCCACAGTTAACAAGCTAGCTCCGGGGCAAATGCAGGGAAACACAAAAAGACTTCACTTGGCCTCTGCTTTCTCACACCAGCCAGCTCAGCAACAGGTTCTTTAGCTTCTAGTTGAAAGAGCCAGAGGCCACAACACACAAAGCTTCATCATCATGAGTAAGAAGCAAAGCTGGAAAGAAAAGACCATAGAATCTTTCTATGGGGACAAGGACCAAAATACAAATACCAAAGAGGTCAGCACTGAGACTGTACTCCAATCTGAAACTTCAGAAGGGGCTATGAACTGGTTGCAAGCACAAGAGCACTCTTGGAAGAGCCGAAGAAGGATTCTGAAAGCCAAATTAGAGACACAGAAGAAACACTTGCCAATGATTTTAAAAGTATGAAAAAATAATTCATTGAAGAGAATAGCTCCTTAAAAAGGAAAACCGGACAAACAGAAAAGGAAGTATGAAAATAGGATGGAAGGAAATAGTGTCTTTCACTAAGATTTAAGTTCTAGCAGCAGCATCATGGCTGTACACTGCACCGCAGCCAGTGCTCACAGAACTAAGGAACAGAGAGAATAGGGGCAGTGTGTTAGTGTATGTGGGGCTCCACTAAGCCTAAAGGAAAGAGGACAAGCAACAACTACCAACAAGTTCTGGGGGTACTTAAAGTTAGCCAATGTCAGGACAAGTATTATGATATGCCCTCACAGATGAACTGGAAAGAATATCAGACCAAAGGGAAAGCAGGCAAGTATATATACCTAACAAACAATCCCCTTGTTCCCAGATGCTTTCTTCATAGTTATACTACTGCATCTAAGAGCTTTTGATTCACTTCCAGGGGTGGGGAACCTTCATGCCTCTCAAATGCAGCCCTTTCACTGAATCCAAACTTCACAGAACAAATCCCCTTAATAAAAGGATTTGTTCTATAAAACTTGGACTCTGTCAAAAGGCTGCACCCAAGGACCTAGAAGGCCACATGTGGCCTTGAGGCTGCAGGTTCCCCATCCTTGGGCTAAGATCTCTAATGTACCTCCTGGCTCAAAAGCCTAGTCCTTCCAGTCCTGGATAAAATCCACCTTGTACAAGAAACTTTTCCCAATCCCCCTTAATACCAGTGCCTTCCCTTCATTGATTTAGCTCCATTTTATCCTATCCTCATCTTGTTTCTACATAGTTGTTTGTATGTTGTCTCTCCCATTAGACTGTGAGCTCCTTGGGAGCAAGGATTATTTTTTATGCCTTTCTTTTACACCCAACCCCCACCCTACCCTCACCTCATCCAGTGCTTAGCATAGTATTTGGCACATCGCAAGTGCTTAATAAATGTTAACTTGATGGTAGGGACAGAAGCCCACTCTTGATATTTTCTCTCCTCAGAAGTACTGCTCATACTCTCTTCTTTACTTCAGTTGGTGGGCACACCTTGATCCAATTTTCCATTAAATTTAGTAATTGAGAGCACTTTTTTGTCTGGAGAGAGTAATTTCAGTTGAATGACAAGGTTAGAAGCCTGAGTACAAAGAATTAAGAAGAGAGTGAGAGGAGAGGAAGTAGAGGCACAAATTACAGGTGACTTTCTCAAGGAGTAAAGCCAAAAAATGGAGGAGAGACACAGGATGGTAGCTAACAGGGATATACAAGTATAGTGAGGGAATATGGAGGATGGGGAAGATGTAAGCCTGTCTGTAAATGAGAGATTAAAGATTAGTAAGAGTCAGAATGATAGAGGGTAATCTCCTGGAGAATACAGGACAGAATGCTAGCAGTTTTAGAATTCTTCCCTTCTTGGGGAAGAATTAAGGCAAAACTTCAGAGGAATGAAGCAGTTAATGGTAACTGTTCCTATCCTCACATTGGGGTCAGGGGATTGAAGAAGAGATCATACCAATCATTATTCCTAATTCATAGCAATTCTTCAATCCAATAAGTGTAGTAAATGCCTCTATCACTAGTAAGCACCAGCAGCTATGCCTTATCACAGTCTCTCATGAGGGATTAGTTAAGGAACAAGTGACCTAAACCCTATGCTATCTACCCACATGATCTCAAGATGGAATGGTGTAACAGGAGCAATAATTCCTAGGAACAAGCCATGTAGACTGGAGTAGCTTTTACTAAGGTCTTAATTCTTTTTCTTAATATGTACTGAAATTCTCCTTAAACCCTGATTGCATAAGAGGACTTGTTTAGGAAGCTGACATGATTTCTTGGCTTCCAGATCAGCAAAAAAAAGTAAATAAGCCCACAAAGAGTTCCAGCTCCTCCTCTGACACTACCATCACTAAGAAGCTGTGCTCAACTTAACCAAGGTATGTTGTGCTTATCAAATATCCTTCCCTGCTTTGGCTATATGTATATATGTTTGACTATATATTCCACTTACTAGATACTGAATGACCTCCAAATATCTCATTAAATATGAAACCTCAACGTAGATCAAATGTTTACAGACTTTCAGCAAGAAATCTCAGCAAATCAGATCAAGAAAACCCAGTTCAATGACATCATTAGTGGGTGGATTTTAGGGTAATATATCCATAGCAATTACATATTACACATATGTATCTTGTCTCCTCCATTATAAGGTAAGATCCTTGAGGTCAGGGATTGTTTCATTTTTGTATTTGTACTCCTAGGGCTCAAAAGCACTTAATAAATGTATATAGATCAGCTACAATAATACAGAGAAACATGGAAAAATATATATGACTTGATACAAAGTAAAGCAAGTAGAAGCAGGAAAACAACATATATAATGGCTACAACAAAATAAATGGAAATATCATTATCACCAAAACAAATGAAAGTTTTAAGCTTTAATGGCTAAGAGAGTTAGGAATGCAACAATATACCTTCCTTCCTTCTTTGCTGAAGGAAGGGTTTATAAGTGTGGAACACTACATATAATGTCAAATTTAGTTTATTTGCTGAATTGGTTGAGATTTTTTCTAATCTTTTGTTATAAGAGATGACTCTTTGGTAGTAGGAAGAGAAATATATTGAGAAATGCTGGTGATATTAAAAAAAAAAAAGACCAATGAAAATGTTCAAAGAAAAAGAAAAGTCTAAAGAGACTCCCTTAGCCTATCAGCAGACTTCTATCTAGTTTGTAATCAATACATTAACTAACACTCTTAACAAGCTACCAATCTGCCTAATATTCTATCACTAAGCCCACATTTCCACTCCTCAGTGACTTCCTGCTATCACTGTCAGAGCTATAGAGAAAAATTTGTTCTTCCCATAGTAACTTTGAACTCAGACAACATGTTCCCATAGCAATCCAGTGAAACAGTGATTAGTACAGCAGAAAAAGCCCTGTATTTGGATTCAGAAGGCCTGAATTCAAGTCTTGTCAATGCCACTTAGTCACATCCCTTCATTTTTCTGATGCCAGTTTTCTTCCTTTCTCCATGAGAATGACAAGAGTCTACCACTCGTACTTTGCCACTCACAAGCCTAATATAAGGAAGGCATGTTGCATACTGTAGACACAATGTGAGGGTGAGCAATTCTATTACTATTAATAGTCTTCTACTTCTGACAATAAAATTTAAGTTATTATGGACTAACGTTCTACAAACTAATCTGAAAAATCTAGCCATTTAAATAAGTTTTCCCCCACGGGAAATGCATTCTATGTTACGAACAATAAATACATGTTAACCTTCATAATAGAATTTTTTCCCTTCACAATCTTGGGAACTGCTTATGTGAAGATTTTATAGAGTCCACTGTGAAGCACTACTAATAAGATAGAACTAATTTCTAATTATTAGTAATAAATTATTACAACTTGTTAATAATTGCAGGCTAGCCTCAACACATATGCCATTGTTTTGACCTCAACATTTCAAAATTATTTTAGCTTAATTTTATTTCTATACTTTCAATTTCACAATTCATATGTGTACATATATATATACATATATCTGAGGTAATGAGATTAGAACCTTATATAAGATTATGGGTCCAGCATAAATCACTTTTTTAAATTAGAAAACAACTTTTAAATACTTTACAAAAAAGCTCTTTTCCTCCCCAAAGTCTCACCTTTTAAAACAAACTGGAAGGACTCTGCCACTTTCTGAGTAATAGTCTTCACTACATCACTATCAGAAGGGAGATAAAGTAGCCAAAGGAAATCTGGTGGAAAATTTTCAGCATAATCGTCTGGTACATCATCAATTAAAAAAGTATTATATCTTACAGAATCCTTATATTGTGGTTTGCTCTTCAAACGAAATGAAATTAAAAGTCCAGCAAACAGCAATGGCAATAAGACTTCTATGAGGCTTGATAGAAACATGCGCTTCTAAAAGAAAAATGAAAAATTTCATGTTAAACCAAAACAAGACCCAAATAAAAGGCATGTGGAGAAAGGGGTTCTTCTTCTAGGTTCACTGCACTATGTCCAGAAAAGGAAAAACAAGAACTGAAATGAAAGTTATTTGGAAGAGCTCCAATGATCTTTTGTGTAATAAATTGAATTCACATCAAAGATATTTTCTTTAAAAATGAGACAATTGTATACGTATGCATGTATATATGAAGATATCATCCATTATAGAAAATTATATATTTGCTAACCAGGTGGTTTTTATTTTCTTTGAACAACTTTTTCAAAAACTCTTTTAAATGGTTAATCTCTCCCAAAGTCCCACATTTTTGACAGATGCATCATACACCTACCTTTAAGATATAATTTTTCCACAGAAGAAGTTTAAACAGCTTACACAGTGTCATTCTTCTGTTTTGAAGAAAAATTCACCACTATATGGGGGCCAAAAGAAAATAAAAGTCATATATTTACCAATATTTAAATGTAAACATGTTTTTACTGAAAGAGGCAAGGGCGAGAAGCAATCAATGCAACAGAAATCTTTTTCTTCCCTAAGTGTTTCTTTACTCTCTCTTTTCTGATTATTTCAAAGCCTAAAGTTAAAAAATACAAACATAAACATGAAAACAAGACTATTTATAGGGCTTTTAAGCCAATACTTTGAATGTGTTTCTGCCACTGTTCTTTTGCACCATATATGAGCTTTTAATAGGCAGTAACTAGTGGGAAAACTACTGGATTTGGATCAAAGGACCTGGGTGCAAATTCCATTATCATTACTTACTATTTATGTGACTGTGGCATTTAACTTCGATGGGATTCAGCTTCTTCAAGTATAAAATGAGGTTAAACTCATCTGAAGACCATGAGTCAGCTGGTGCAAATACATATAGCCAATTTATATTTAACCATCCCCAGATCCTAAACCATGAATCACATGCTAATCAGCTACCTTCTCCCCCTACCCACTTGCCAATGATTCCTCTACATCCATGCCCTGGGTGATTTAATCTTATTCAGATGTGGAAATAGAAGCCTAGGATTCTGCTATTGTGATTGGTGTACTACCTAGTATAAACATACATAACTCACTATATCTAGCTGGTCCCAGACCATGTTTCATGTCCCATGTGGCCATAATCAACCCTGACCATCACCTTCCATCCAACCTACTGACCAATAAGCTTTACGAGACCCTGCCCTGGTTGATTTAATCCAATCAGTTTTGGAACCATAACCCTGAAGCCATATATTGTGTTGGCTGGTGAATCAGCCCATAGGAACATATATGGCCTAGTATATAAAAACAAAAAACCCAGACCATGCATTATATTCCACCTGACCATCCACTCAAGTTTTCTCCTTGCTCTCTGATCTACTGCCACATAGATGATACCCCTCTACTTCCTGCACCATTGGCTTCTGGAAAGGGTAGATCACCTGATTCCCCTATTACTCCACTAACCATCCCTGTGACTTCTCAAATCTAAACACAGTTCTCAAACCACGATTGACTCCTGTGTTCTCTCTCTTCTAGAACATAATAAGCTCCTTAAAGGCAGACTCTGTCTTGCTTTTGTACTTCTATTTCATTGGGCTGAGCATATAAGCAGCCAGGTGGTTTAACAGATAGCTTTTAGAACCTGGAGTTAGGAAGACCTGAGTGCAAATCTAGTCTCCAATACTATCTGTGTGATGCTGGACAAGTCACTTAACATTTCTGTCTGCCTCATTTTCTTCATCTGTAACATAATAATTGTAAAGCTCTCAGCACAAGGGTTGGCACATGGTAAATGTTATATTAGTGTTAGCTACCATGATTATTAAGGTAAGCATTTAATAAATGCTTTCCATTCATTCATTTAGAGTCCCTTCTGGAGTTCAATCCTACTACTTTCTCATGGAGTTTTAAATTATCAAATTAAGGGTTTTTATTTTAAACTTAAATAAAAGGGGCATTTCCACATATAGAGAACGGAAAAAGAGGATTGTACATAAAAGTACAGCTCTCTATATACAGGTTACTTTTCTTTTGAAGTATATAATACACTTAAGTGCATGTGTATATATCACTTAAAAGGTATTTCAATAACTTTTTTCTTTTTTTTTTTTTTAGCTACCCTACTCCTTTCCTACTCTCATACCCTAGAATTAGGAAAACACACACATACACACACACTCAGCCCTTTTAACAAATATGAGCAGACAAGTTAAATAACTTCCACATTGGCCATATCTGAAAATACTGTCTTATTCTGCATTCAAAGTATCATATTCAGGTATAAACAAAAATATAAATCCTGTAAAGGCTCGTTAAAAATTCAGACTTTTAGAACTTACAAAAGGACTATTTTCTTGGTGTACTATAGGAGTGGACTGCCAGCTAAAACTGAAATGCTAAAAAACAGGACCAAAGTACAAAAGCATTAGGACTCTCTGCCTCCACAAAATACTGTGCCCTGCCATTAATTCACATTATAACTACAAGTTGCTGATACTTTTTATTACTTTATTTTGAAGCTTCTATTTGGTGAGTTTTATAATTTTAATAAAAATTACTATTTTATTTTTAATCTATCAATTTAGAAACTTGTATTTCCATAAACTACCTCTCAAGTTTTATCAAGGAAAGTAATGAACAGGAGTCAAGGTAAAGAAATATGTTTTATAAACAACTTTTTTTAACAAAGTATTTATTTACACATTGGGGATATGTGTATATCAATATAGCACTAAGCAGTACGTAATGAGATTTATTAAAAAATATTCGATAAGCAAAATTTTGACTGAATGAAAATAAGTAATTTTGGTAAAAGGGAATGTTTGCTAGCTCTAGTGAGTAGAATACTCAGAAATAACACATTTTCCCCTTTTTAAAAAAAGTCACAATATTTATTCATACACAACTACACTTAGAATGATGAGTTTTCTGTTCAAAAGGCAACTCTTACGTGTCTGCAGCCTAACCTATCAAGAAGAATCAGTTCATTTCAAATCTCCCCACTACAGGCTTTCACCAACAAATAGTTCCAAAAGCAAATCCAGCTCAGGAGCATTATTCTCCCCTTCCTAAAGGAATTATTATTATGACAAAATCCCTTTCCCATTGCCATCTTCTTCTGTGCTCTAATTCCTATCCAATTTCCAATGTAAGCACAAAATGCCCAAAACACCATCACCCCTATATGAACTCTAATACAACCCCATCCCCTATGGCCTAGGAAAACCATCATAACTGCAGGCAAATTCCTATATGTCCCAATTCAAAGTTTTTTTAATTTATTTGATTTAAGCCGATCAACAAATATTTATTGAGCACCTACTAAGCGTCCATCACTGCTGTAAGCACTGAGAAGACAAAGATACAAATAAAACAATCTCTGTCCTCAAGGAGCTTCAATTTTCTAGGGTTCTCCTTAGGTTTGTGTTTCCATAAGTGCATATGTAACTATACACAAAATAAATACAAGGCAATTTTAAGAGAAGAGAAGGGAAAACTACTAGCTGCAGAGATCAGTAAAGTTGTGGTATTTAAGCTGAGCTTCGAATGGAGGGAAGAATAAGAAGTAGAGGAAAGGAGAGAGTTCAGTCATCTGTAAAGGTAGAGAAATAGCAGATGGAATGCTATGTATATAAAGGCAGTTTAACTGGTCCAGAGATCGTGTGAAGGGGAATAATATATAAATCTGTAAAAGTATATCAGAATCAGGTTGTGGATGACTTTAAATGCAGAACAGTATAGTTTGTATTGGAACTTAGAGGTAATAAGAAGCCACTAGAGATTACTGAGTAAAAGACTAGTATATCTGAATATAAGGTAAATCACTTTTGATGTGGAGGATGGCTTAGAGAGGAAAGAGACTTGGAGCAAGGAAACCTATCTGAGAGGCTGATGCAATAGACTAGCCAAGAAATGATGAGGGCCTCAAGTAAGGCAGAAATTCTGTGAGTAGAGAGAAGAGACTAGATGAGAGAAATGGTATGAAGAGAGAACATATACATATCTCGTTATTACTGACTGGCTATGTTGGATAAGAGTGATATCAATCAAGAAGTGTTTATTAAGCACCTGCTACATGCCAGGCACTGTGGTAAGTGCCAGGGATACAAAAAGAGGCAAAAGACAATCCCTGCTCTTGGGGGACTCACAATCTAATAAAAGAGATGACAAATATGTATGAAGCAAGCTATATACTGGATAAGTAGGAGATAATTAACAGAGAGAAGGAACTAGAATTAAGAGACAGGCTACCTGTAAAAGATGTGATTTTAGCTGACTTAAAAGAAGCCAGCGAAGTCAGTAGGCATAGTTGAGGAGAGAAGAATTCGAGGCATGCTGAACAGTCAAAGAAAATGCACAAAAGCAAGATATGGTGCATCTTGTTTGCGGAACAGCCAGGAGGTCAGTGTCAATGATAAGTGTATTTGTCGGCGAATAAGGTGTAAGAAGACTGGAAAGGCAGGAGGGGATAACTTATAAAAGGCTCTGAATACCAAACAGAACTCTGAATTCAATCCTAGAGGTGACAGGGAGATACTGGAGTTAACTGAGCGGAAGGGTTGAACTGGTTGGACTTGTGCTTTAGAAAAATTGCTTTGGTGGCTGAATAGAGCATGGATTGAAGTGGGCAGAGACTTGAGGCAGGCAGACCCACAAGCAGGCTAATGCAAAAACAGTCCAAGTATGCAATGATAAGGGCTTGCCCCAGAGTGGTGGCAGGAGAAAGAAGGGAATATATGAGATATATTGCAGAGGTAAAGTAGGCATTAGTGACAGCTTGGATATGTAGGGGAGGAGGAAAAAGAGATAGTAAGGAGCCAAGGATAACTCCTAGGTTGCAAACTTGTGATTACAACAGTAATGCCCTTGATAGACATGGAGAAGTTCAGGAAAGGAAAGGGTTTAGTGGAAAAGGTCGTGACTTCTGTTTTTGACATGTTAAATTTGAGATGTCTCCTGGAAATCCAGTTTGAAATATCTACCAACTACTGATGATTTATGACTGGAGCTAAGAATTTAGGACTAAGGCTGGATTTATTGATCTAGGAATTATCTGCATAGAGATGGTAATTAAATCAATGGGAGCTAATTAGGTCACAAACTGAGATAATATGGAGGAAAAAGTGAAGTGAATCCAGAGTAGAATTGAGGGACACCTACAGTTAGTGTGTGGGGTGTAGAAGGTCAGGAGAAGAGGCGGATAATCAAGGACAAGCAATGTTACAAAAGCCACGAAAGGAGTAAGTATTTTAAAAAAGAGTTGATCATCAGTGTCAAATGCTCCAGAGTGGTTAAGAAGGATTAAGACTGAGAAAAGACCTTTGGATTCTTCAGTGAAGAGGTCACTGGGAACTTTGAAAAAGTAGTTTTAATTGAATGATGCAGCTAGAAGTCAGATTACAACGTGATGAAGACAAGTCACTTTTATTTTCTTTATGCTTGTGGTAGAGCTTTTTGAGGGCTTTTCGAACAACTGCCAGGGGTTCTAGCCTAAGCAGTACTTTTGTTCTCCCTATCAACTTCCCTGGACACTCAGAGAACTAATCTCACCACGTTAGTGGAGGAACCAACCGAATCCCATTGAGAGGACTTCCACTTTGCTGCCAATAGTTCAGAAGCCCAGGCACCTCATTAGATCACCCAGTCCCTTAACATGATCCTTTTCCCATTTCAGCTACCAAGTTATTCTGGACCAATCCTACAAACGACACCAAATGTTCTGAGTTGAGTCCAACTCTAGCTTGTCCAGTGGTTCCCGCTCAAGACTGGAATGAAAGGAGACATTTGTAGACTACATAACACTTAGCAAAAGGGGTTTACTCAACAAGTGTACTATAAAAATACATTGTAAGGACACAGTATTGGTTCAGTTGTACATAGCTCTCCTCCTGTCCCCACTGCCCAATCACTTACAGGGGCACACCCTATAAGAAGAATGTGTTGACTTGCATAGTAATGTATAACCTATCCATTCTGAGTTGCCCTATCTCTGGGGTCAGCTTTTATATCTTAGTCAAATGGATAGATATTAGTGGTTCAAGCCTTAATTCACCACACCAATCTAGTCCAAGGAAAGTTTTGCTGCCTTTTTACAAAGCTTAGGGCATGCATGGTGAATTTCCAGCTAAGTAACAGGATCTATAGCAGGAGTGGGGAACTTGTGGCTGCAAAGCCACATGTGGCCCTCTAGATCCTCAAGTGTGACCCTTTGACTGTGTCCAAATTTTATAGAACAAATCTTAAATATTAAGTCTTTTCACACTAGTTTGAGAAGACAAAAGGCAAATAAGTTGTTCAAAGCTGGAAGACAGAAAGGAATAGAAGGATGAACAGGATTCAAGTTTGCCATGATAAAGAAAATTTTTCACAGTACTTCAGAAGAGTAAAGTCAAGCCTATCCCATCGCCTTTTGCAATAATGCCCAGACTCTACAGGCACAACATAACAGTAGACCTAGAATTCTACATGATGTGGCACGAATCACAGAATCACATAATTTGAGAGTTGGAAGGGATTTATTTCAATAACTACCTAATCCAATCAATATGCAAGAGGAAGCCTCATGATGACATGTGAGAGAAGCTCATCCTGCTTCTGCTGGAAGTTCTTCCTCACATCAAGTTTATATTGGCCTCTTTACTAAGTGATGCAGACAGAGCAGTGGGCTTGGAGTTAGGAAAATCTGAGTTCGTATCCGGTCTCAAACATTTATTAGCTGTGTGATCCTGAGAAAGTCACTGAACTTCTGTTTGCATTTATTTCCTCATCCATAAAACAGAGACAATAGTCTCTATGTCCTGGGCTGCTGAGACAACCAAGTTCAGCACTACATAAACAGTAGCTGTTGTTGCCGGTGTTGTTCCTAGTTCTACCCTCTAGCCTCAAACAAAGCAAGTCTGGTCCCCTTTCCAAACTGAAATACTTTTTTTTTTAACACAGTTTATAACAGATAAAGCAATTCAAACTTTTGGACAGGTGATACATCTTTTTAAAGCATTTACAATATGGACCACAAAAGAATTTTTTTTTAAACATAAGCCAACTGAGACACAGATAATATTTATGTTGCTAACTTCACAATCTCTTGATCTAATTGTCTCCACAGTATTACTAAGAATAAAAGGGCCCTAACTTAATGCTGTTGGTCTAAAGTCCTATGCCTAATAGCTTAATTTTAGACAGCCTCGGATGTTCCTCTACCCATAATCTATAATTGAATAGATCTGGTATTAAGCTTACAAACCTTCTGACTATAGGAAATTGACACCAAGAGTAGGGACACTGCAAGGAAACAATATCTCCCCAACTTCATGTCTATTCCAGGCAGAAGTAGATTGTCCACTTGCATTCAGTCAGGCTTAAAGTCTGCCAGGTGTCAGTGGGGAAATTGAGTCCGGAGAATCCCACCTCATCCCATGCTGAACAGCTGCTCTCCCACTCGTCCCTTGAGATCACCTATGCAGTTCATACCAGCATCTCATGAGCATACTGGCATCATGCAATGGAGGCTCAGATCGCCTTTCTTGCTTCCCATACCTGGAGTTAGACTCAGAAGAACAGTCACTTAGTAGTCCCATAGCATCTAAAAATGGCAAGTTCCTATAACCAGGTTTAAAATATGATTATAGTTTCACTTTAGCTAAGGAACATCTTTTAGGCAAGTCTTAAGTGGCTTACATGTCTTTCTATACATGTTCTAGTTCCTGATTAAAAGGCAATCATAAAATCAAATTTACCATTAAAACCTTGACTTTTCCATCAATGCCAAATTTTATCAGAGGTTACCTTCCTCTTCAAAGTTAGACTGAAATTCTTTTCTCCAAACTACAGATGTCATTGATTTATTCTCAGTAATTAATTCAGTCTATTGTTTTAATACTAATTGCTTTTACCTCACTTTGTAACATGACCAATTTTTCTCCCCATCCCTCCCCTCCCCCCACTTCCTAATACCTTGCATTCTGGTTGCTCCTTCCCTCAATGTACCCTCCCCTCCATCACACCCCACCCCTCTCCTATCCCCATCTTCTCTCTTTTCTTGCAAGGCAAGATAAATTTCCATACCCCTATCCCTGTAATTCTTATTTCCCAATTATATGCAGTAAAAATTCTCAACATTCATTTCTACTACTTTGAATTCCAACTTTTCTCCCTCCCCCACTCCCTCCCTAGCCCCACTAAGAAGAGAAGCAATTCAATACAGACTAAACATGTGTTGTTTTGCAAAAGATTTCCATAGTAATTGCCCTCTGACCTACCCTATCCCCCTTATTTTTCCCCCCTACAATTGACCTTGTCCCTTCTCGAAAGCATTTATTTCTAGTGACTCCCTTCTCCCATTTGCCCTCCCTTCTAACATTCCGATTGCTCCACTTGTTGCCTCCTCTCCTACTTTCCTGTGGTGTGATATAAATTTTCATATCAAATTTAGTGAGCATGTTATTCCTTCCTTCAGCCTCACGTGGTGAGAGTAGCTTTATTCCCCCCCCCTCCCATTTTCCCTTATCTCTTCTATTGAATAAGATTTTTCTTATCTCTTTTATGTGTTATAGCCTGCCCCGTTTCATTACTCCCTTTTTCTTCCCGGCATTTTCCTCCTTCACCCCTTAATTTTTATTTTATTTTATTTATTTATTTATTGTGTGTGTGTGTGTGTGTGTGTGTGTGTGTGTGTGTATCGTCTCTTCTGATATAACACACCCTGTAAGTTCTATCTATGTGTATGTGTGTGAGTGTGTGTGTACAATCTCTCCAACTACCCAATTACTGAGAAAAGATTCAAGAGTTAAAAATATTTTCTTTCCATGCAGTAATGTAAACAGTTTAGCTTTGGAGAGTCTTTTATGATTTTTCTTTTTTTTTCCCCCTGTTTACCTTTTCATGCTTCTCTTGATTCTTGTCATGGGAAGTCACATTTTTAAATACAGATCTGGTCTTTTCCTCAACATGAAATCTTCAAATTTGTCTCTATCACTGAATGTCCATTTTTCCCTTGAACTACTATATTCAGATATGCTGGGTAGGTGATTCTTGGCTTCAATCCCAGTTCCTTTGACTTCTGAAATATCTTACTCCAAGCCCTTTGTTCATTTAATGTTGAAGCTGCCAGATCCTGTGTTATCCTGATTGTATTTGCACAATACTCAAATTGTTTCTTTCTAGCTGCATGCAGTATTTTCTCCTTCATCTGGGAACTCTGAAATTCGGCCACAATATTCCTAGGAGTTTCTCTGTTCATGTTTCTTTTAGGGGGAGAGCAATGAATTTTTTCAATATCCATTTTGCCCTCTGATTCTATAACATCAGGGCAGTTTTCCTTGATAATTTCATGGAAGATGGTGTCTAGGCTCTTTTCTTGATCATGGCTTTCAGGTAGCCCAATAATTTTTAAATTATTTCTCCTGGATCTATTTTCCAGGTCAGTTGCTTTTCCAATGAGTTCTTTCACTTCATCTTTTAATTTTTTAAAGTTTTGGTTTTGTTTACTAACTTCTTGGTTTAACTCATAGTCATTCTTTTCTCTGGACTCAATTCTCTCTTTCAACGAATTATTTTGCTCAGTGAGCTTTTGAACCTTCTCCTCCATTTGGCTAATTCTGCTTTTTAAAACCTCCTTCTCCTCGCTGGCTTTTTGGACCTCTTTTTCCAATTGAGTTAGCCTCTTTTTAAAGCTGCTATTTTCCTCAGCGTTTTTTTGGTTCTCCTTTAGTAAGCTGTTAACTTCTTTTTTAAGGTCTTCTATTGCCTGAGCCAAGTTTAAGTCCCCTTTGGAGGGAGGGCCCTTGACTTCCTCTGACAGTATGCCTTGTTCTTCCTCATCCGAAGGGATGGGGGGAGACACCTGTTCCCCAAGAAAGTAACCTTCTATGGTCTTATTTTTTTTCCCCCTTTTCTGGGCATTTTCCCAGCCAGTGACTTGACTTCTGAGTTTCCTCTCCACACTCATCTTACCTCCAGATCCACCCAGCCAGTGCTTGGGGGCTGAGATTCAAATGCTGCTTCCCAGCCTCAGGGCTTTTGGCAGGGGTGGGGCTGCTATTCAGTGTGAGATTAAGTTCAGGTGCTCAGATGGGGGCAGGGCCACCACATGGGGCTCAGTTCCCAACAATGGATCCAGGTTCCTGCCTGCTTTGGGAGCCCCTGTCCACTGCTGCATCCACTGCTGTCTCCCAAGGGGGCCTGAGTCATGGGGACACCCCGCTCCCCTCTCAGGGAGCTGGAAAGACCCTCTCACTGACCTCTGGCACCTATGGGTGGAGGGACCTGCACTGCTGTGGGTTAGGAGCTAGCATATGTGTGTCTTTCTACTCCGCCATCTTGGCTCCTCTCCCAAACTGAAATACTTAAACACAGCTATAATGTTACCATTTTATCTTGTTTTATCTAGATAAATATCCCCATTCCTTCAATCAATCCTAATATTTTTTAAGTGGAATCAAAATAGGATAAAAAAGAAACTAATAAAGACATCATAAAATAGACAATGGAAAAATAAAGAATATATAACTATTCATTGTTTGTATACATGGAACAACTTGACAGCTGAATTCATAAAGAATAACAATACAAGAATCACACAAAAATTAGTAATAATAGACCACAGTACTCCAGTATCAGAATGTGACAAATAAAATAAAAATATTAACAGTAAAAGAGATTTGAAATGTTTTCTTTATAAGCTAGAGTTAATAGAGACACAGAGAGAACTAAATGGGAAAAGCAAAGAATGCACATTCTTTTCAAGTATACAACAAAACATATGGGGCATGGAAAAGCCCTACATATATTCAAAATGGCAAACTGTACACATGCTATATGTTTGCAATAATGCAATGAAATTATAATTAAATACCAATAACATATTAAAATTTTAGAAGCTACTTGGAAACTGAAAACCAGGATTAAGTCAAGGAAATCTGAAAATGACAATACTTAAAAGACAAGAGCATATATCAAAAAGTCTATAGGATACAAAGCCATTCTTACAAGCAAATTTATCACTAAAGGACTATGCTAATATGGAAATTTAAAAATGAATTAAGCTTATGTCTAGAGGTTCTAAAAATAAACATTTTCCAAAAGAGAGTTTAAAAGACAGAAATTATAATGTTAACAGTAGAAATAGAGATTTAGAATGGGAAAGGGATTTTAGAAGTCACTTGTTGCATCCAACTCACTAGCAAAAAAGAAATTGAGCCTAGAGAGGCTAAGTGACTTACCCAAGGTCACAAAGATAGTAAGAGACAGAGAGACAGGATGAAACTCAAGCCCTTTCATCCCAATTTCAAGGGTCTTTCCATTGTACTGTGATGTCCCACTAATTAAAAGAACAACTAAATCAGGAGTTTCTTAAGCTGGGGCCTATAAAATTGTTTAAAATTTTTTTAATTGTACTTCAATATAATTAATTTACTTTGTGATCCTATGTATTTTAACGTGCATTTAAAAACATTATTCTAAGAAGGGATCCACAGGCTATACCAGACTGCCAAAGAGGTCTATGACAGAAAATATATATATTAAAAACCTCTAAACTGAACTGGCAAATAAAACCAGAAACTGCTGTTTTTAAAAGACCAACAAAATTGATAAACCATTAGCTTAATTTGAAAAGAGAGAAAACATAAATCCATAAAATTTCAAATAAAAACAACAAATACAACAGAAGTCAAGAATATTATTAGGAGAAACACACGTGAAATAGAGAGATACACACCAAGTTAAAATAAGAAGCTAGAGCAAAATCTATTATGAGTCAGCTGATGCAAAAAAAAAAAAAGGCAGAGGAAGCAATCATGATTTCAGACAAAGTAAAAGCAAAAATAGACCTAATTAAAAGGAATAAGAAGAGAATACATCTTGCTAAAAGGGAATACAGACAATAAAGTAGTATCAATACTAAATATTAGACCAAATAACAAAGTGCCTGAATTCTTGAAGGAAAAGTTAAGTAAATAACAGGAGGAGACAGACGGTGAAACTAAACTCATGTGAGACATCAAATTTTCCTTCTCAAAGCTAGATAAATATAACCATAAAATAAAAAAGAAATTAGTCAAGATGACAAATAGAATATTATCAAAGTTAGATATAACAGACCTCTGGAGAAAACTGAATAGGAATAAAAAGGAGTATAGCTTTTCCTCAACTGTAGAAGGCACCTTCATAAAAACTGACCTAGGGCATTAAAAAGCTCACAACTACCATAATGAAATTAAAATTATATTTAATAAAGGGCTATGGAAACACAGATTAAAAATTGGTTGAAAATTAATTAATTTAATGTTAAAGAATGAGTGGGTTCCACAACAGCATAGACTTTCTAGAGCGCTGCTCCCAAGTCAAGCCAAATATCTGTAAAAAATGACTCTAAACAAATTCTGGAGCTATAGAACCCGCAGAATGATGGGATGAAGCAAATCTCCATCCCAAGACAGCCTGGAAGATCTCCGGGAAGTGTCTATTGCACCACATTAGGAGCAGAGCACAGTACAGCATGGGTCATGACAGCACGGACAGGATCTGAGCAGGTTTTGGGGAGACTGAATCTCTCACATCTGTGGTGGTTTCCTGACTTCATGACCCCAAAACACTGAGGATAAACTGGAAAGTCTGTGGGAAAAGCCTGTGAGACCAGTGCAGGACAGTGGAGTGGTCCAGCCCCAGCAGCAGGGTGGCAGAGGGGGGAGGGGGCAGAGGAAAACGAGTCAGCCAAAGTAGCAGCAGGGGTAGCTGCAGCCACAGATTCTGCAGATCTAGGCCCACAGATTGTGGGGGGAATCAAGCGATTGACAGTACATCATCCACCTCCACTGGAAGCAGAGAACTACAATGACAAACAGCTCAGAAGTCAAGTAAATGGCAGGGGAAATGAGCAAAAAGCAGAAAAAGAATCAGACTACAGAATCTTCTTTGGTGACAAGGAAGACCAAACATGCAAACAGAAGAAAACAAAGTCAAAGCTCCTCCATCCAAAGCCTGCAAGAAAAATATGAATTGGTCTCAGGCCATGGAAGAGCTCAAAAAGGATTTTGAAAATCAAGTAAGAGAAGTAGAGCAAAAATTGGGAAGAGAAATGAGAGTGATGCAAGAAAATCATGAAAAACGAGTCAACTACTTGCTAAAGAAGACCCAAAAAATACTGAAGAAAATAACACTTTAAAAAATAGACTAACTCAAATGATAAAAGAGATCTAAAAAGTCAACGAGCAGAAGAATACCCTAAAAAGCAGAACTGGCCAGATGGAAAAGGAGGTCCAAAAGCTCACTGGAGAAAATAATTCTTTAAAGATTAGAATGAAGCAGATGGAAGTTAATGACTTTATGAAAAATAAAGAAATTATAAAACAAAACCAAAGGAATGAAAAATAGCAAACAATATGAAATACCTCGTTGAAAAAACAACTGACCTGGAAAATAGATCTAAGAGAGATAATTTAAAAATTATGGAACTACCTGAAAGTCATGATCAAAAAAAGGACCTAGACATTATCTTTCATGAAATTATCAAGGAAAACTGCCCTGATATTCTAGAATCAGAGGGTAAGATAAATATTGAAAGAATTCACCAATCACCTCCTGAAAGAGATCCAAAAAGAGAAACTCCTAGGAATATAGTAGCCAAATTCCAGAGTTCCCAGGTCAAGGAGAAAATATTGTAAACAGCCATAAAGAAACAATTCGAGTATTGTGGAAATACAATCAGGATAATACGAGGTCTAGTATCTTCTACATTAAGGGATCAAAGGGATTAGAATGATATTCCAGAAGTCAAAGGAGCTAGGATTAAAAACAAAAATCACTCATCCAGCAAAACTGAGTATAATACTCCAGGGGGAAAAATGATCATTCATTGAAATAGAGGACTTTCAAGCAGTCTTGATGAAAAGACCAGAGCTGAATAGAAAATATGATTTTCAAACACAAGAATCAAGAGAACCATGGAAGGGTAAACAGGAAGGAGAAATCACAAGGGACTAACTAAATTTGAACTGTTTACTTTCCTACATGGAAAGATACTATTTGTAACTCTTGAGACTTTTTCAGTATTTGGGTAGTTGAAGGGATTATATACATATAGACTGAGGGCACAGGGTGAATTGAATAGGAAGGGATGATACCTAAAAAAATAAAATTATGGGGTAGGAGAGGAATATATTGGGAAGAGAAAGGGAGAAATGTAATGGGGCAAATTATCTCTCATTAAAGAAGCAAGAAAAAGCTTTTTCAATGGAGGGAAAAAGGGGGGAGGTGAGAGGGGAAAAGTGAAGCTTACTCTCTTCACATATGGCTTAAGGAGGGAATAACATGCTCACTCAATTTCGTATGAAAATCTAGCTTACACTACAGGAAAGTAGGGGAGAAGGGGACATGAGGGGTGAGGGGGATGATAGAAGGGAGGGCAAATAGGAGAAAGGAGCAATTAGAAGTAAACGCTTTTAGGAAGGGACAAGGTCAAATGAGAGAATATAATAAATGGGGGACAGGGTAGGATGGAGGGAAATATAGTTAGTCTTACACAACATGACTTATGGAAGTCTTTTGCAAAACACATATATAGCCTGTATTGAACTGCTTGCCTTCTCAGTGGGGATGGGTGGGGAGAGAGGAAAGGAAAGAAGTTGGAATTCAAAGTATTGGAAACAAATGCTGAGAACTGTTATTGCATATAACTGGAAAATAAGAAATACAGGTAATGAGGCATAGAAATCTATCTTGCTCTGCAAGAAAAGAGAGAAGATGGGGATAAGGGAAGGGGGAAAGGAGTGTAATAGAAGAGATCTAAAAATAAATAAAACTATAAAAAAAAATCACATAAAAAATTTTAAAAAAAGAAATAATTAATCCTAAAACTATATAAATTATTTGAAAAAACAAATACAATCCTACTAAATTCCCCTTATGATATAAATATTATTCTGATACCTAAACCTGGGAGGCAAAAACAGAAAAAGGAAACTATAGACCAATTTCCCCAATGACTAATGATACAAAAATTTTAAACAGGAGACCAAGGAGGCCAGCATAATTGAACATACCAAAAACAACAAAAATCATAGGTATACATAAAAAAAGGTAGTAAAAAACTTTTGGCAGAATACAACATCCATTCCTATTAAAAAACACTAGAAAGCATAGAAATAAATGGAGCCTTTCTTAAAATAAGTATAACTAAAATCAAGAATAAGCATTATCTATAATGGGGATAAATTTGAAGTCTTCTCATTAAGATCAGGGTGAAGCAAAGATGTTCATTATCATCACTATTATTCAATATTGTAACAGAAATGCTAGCTATAGGAGTAAGACAAGAAAAAGAAATTAACGGAATAAAAACAGCCAATGAGGAAACAAAACTACCATTCTTTGCAGATAATAAGATGGTATATTTAGAAAACCCTGGAGAACCAAATAAAAAATAACTGAAACAACTAACAACTTCTGCAAAGTTGCAGGATATAAAATAAACCCACACAAATCATCAGCATTTCTATATACTATCACCAAAACCTAAAAGCAAGAGATTTTCCTTTTAAAATTAAAAAGAAAAATTCTGTTTAAAATAACTTCAAAATACTTGGGAGTCTACCTGCCAGGACAATCTCAGGGATTATATGAAAACAATTTAAAAAACACTTTTCACACAAATAAAGGCAGATCTAAAGAATTGGAGAAATATTAATTGCTCACGGGCAAACCGAGCCAATATAATAAAAGTGACAATTCTACCTAAATTAATTTACTTATTCAGTATCATACAAATCAAACTACCAAAGAATTATATTATAGAGCTAGAAAAAATAATTAAAAAATTCTGGGAAAACAAAAGGTCAAGATTATCAAGGGAATCAATGGGGGAGGGGAGAGTAAAGAAAGGTGGCCTAGTAAAGTTCTAGAATTAAAACTATATCACAACATAGTAATTATCAAGATAATCTGGTACTGGCTAAGAAATAGAGTGGTGGATCAGTGGAATAAATTAGGTATACAAAACATGGTAGTAAATGATGATACTAACTTAAGTGTTTGATAAAACCAAATACTCAAGCTTTGAGGGTAAGAACTCAACATCTGACAAAAACTGGGGAAAACTACAAAGCCAGATTGGCAGAAACTAGATACAGACCAGCATCTCATACTGTATATGCCAAGATAAAATCAAAATGAATAAAAGCATTTAGACATGATAGGTGATATCATAAGCAAATTAGAGGAGCAAAGAAAACAGACCTATCAGATCTGTGGATAAGGAAAGAGTTTATGACTGAACAAGAGATAGGATCACAGGAAGCAAAAGAAATCATTGTGATCATGGAATTAAAAAGCTTTTACACAAACAAAACCAATACAGTCAAAATTCGAAGGAAAAAAAGGAAACAAGGGGAAAAAAATTTTACATCATGTTTCTCTAAAGGCCTCATTTCTCAAATAATATAGGGAATTGAGCCAAATTTATAAAAATAAGAGTCATTCCCCAGTTGATAAAATGGTCAAAGGATATGAATAGGCAATTTTCTGAAGAAGGAATCAAAATTATCTAGTCACATGAAAAATGTTCTAAGTCACTACTGATTAGAAAATGCAGATGAAAACAACTCTGAGATACCATTTCACACTTATCAGATTGGCAAACATGACAGAAAAGAAAAACAACAAATACTGGCAGGGATGTGGGAAAAACTGCAGCTGTGAATTAGTCCAACCATTCTAGAAAACAATTTGGAACTGTGCTTAAAAAGCTATGAAATTGTACATACCCTTTGACCTAGCAATACCACTTCTAGGTCTGTATCTGAAAGAGATCAAAGACAAGGTAAAATGACCTACTATTTGGACAAAACTATTTCTAACAGTTTTTTGTGATGGTAAGGAATTGGAAATCAACTGGGGAATGACTAAACAAGTTGTGGAATATGATTATGATGGAATACTACTGCACTACAAGAAATAACGAGCAGGATGCTTTCAGAAAAACCTGGAAAGACAAATGAACTCGGACAAAGGGAAGCAAGCAGAACCAAAGTAATAGCAATATTAATAGTAAGGATGACCAAATGTGAAAGACTTAGCTATTCTGATCCATACAATGATCCAAGATAATGACAAAAGATCTATGATGAAAAATACTAAAAGATAGAACTACTTAACTCTGAATGTGTGTTGAAGCATACTTCTTAAACTTTATTTTTCTTGTTTAATTTTTTGTCTATAAAAATGTTTTGCATGACTTTACCTGTGTAACTGACACCAAACTGCTTGCCTTCTCAAGAGGGGGAGAGGAGCAGGGAGGAGGAAGAAATCTGGAAATCTAAATTTTCTAACATGATTGTTTAAAAAAATTACATGTAATTGGGAAATATTTAACAAAATTAATAAAAATATTTTTTAAAAGAATATTATTGGGGCTCACCATACATAATAAATTAGATCATTTAAAAGAAATTGATGATTATCTCCAAAAATAAAAATTAGCAAAATTGACTCAACTAGAAAAATAGGCATTTAAATTGAACAATCTTGGAGAAAAACCTAACCTGTCAAAGAATATCCCATACCACTCCCTAGACTCACCCCCCCCCAAAAAAAACCCACACCTAGCAAAGATGTTTTCACAAATTCTTCCAAAATTTCCAAGAACAAATAATTCCTGTTATGTAGGGGTATGTTCATAGAGAGAAACAGAACATTAGTGATTTTTTTATTCTTAGAGAAAATGTGATATTAAAATCAGATAAAGATAACACTAAAAAAAGGGAAAATTTTAAACCAATTTATCTTATGAATATAGATGCAAAAAAACCTAAATAAAATATCACCCAATAGAATGCAGTACTATATTAAGAATATTACTCATCATGAACAGAATTTTAAAGCAGACATTTGAGAATGGTTCAATGTCAGAAAAACTATCTACGTAATGAACAGAAAACTTTTTAAAAACCATATAACAATAGATACTGAAAAGGTCTTTGATCTTATATTTGTTCTCATTCTGCTTACTTTAGTCTGCATCAATTTATATGTCTTTCCATCCCTTTTTAAAATTATTTATTTCCTCATTCTTTACAGCATTCATAAATTTCAGCACATTCATAAACCACAACTTATTTAGCCTTTCCTCAACTGTTAGGAATCCTCTTGGTTGACAGATTTTTGCCACCACAAAAAGAGCTAAAATAAATATTTTTATACATAAACGATTTTATCCTCTTTCTTTGATCTTTTTTGAATACAGGCCTAGCAGTAATATAGCTGAATATACTGTTAGAAACTTTTTCTGTATAGTTCCAAATTGCTTCACAAAATGGTTGTACTCATTCACAGGTCTACCTGTTTCCTCACAGCCCCTCAAAAATATATCATTTTTCCTTTTTGTAATCTTCGTCACCCTGGGGGGTATAAAGTAGAATCTAAGAATTGTTTTAACTACATTTGTATAATTAGAGTGATCTGGAACACATTTTTGTATGGCTATTACATTGCTGATTTTCTGCTATTGAGAAGTATCTGTTCATATCTTTAAACTATATGTAAACTGGGGAATTGCTCTTTTTGTTATAAATTTTAATCAATTCTTTATATATGTTGGAAATGAAACCTTTATCAAAGAAACTTGCTGCAAAGTTTTGTTTGCTTGTTAACTTTCCCTTGATTTTCCCAGTTAACTCTCCCTTTTAATCTTAGATTTGTCAGATTTATGAAAAACAACGTTAACTTTATGCAACCAAAGTTATTCATTTTCTTTCCTGTTTGGTCACATACTTTTCTCCTATCCATAGATTAATAATTTTTTTAAGCCAGGGGCTTTCTGTTTTGTTTTGTTGCTATGGTCTCTCTAATTTGTTTGTGGTGTGACCTTTTATGTCTAGATCACACACTCACTGGGAGCTCAGCTCTATATAAATTGTGAGTTATTGGTTGAAATCTAATTTCTGCCATACTGCTATCCTGTTTTCCCAATAGCTTTTGTTAAATAGTGAGTCCTTAACCCTGTAGATGGGATCTTCGCTTCTATATTGTACGCATCTCCTTTTTTGTATATCATCAATTTATGTTTCTTTTTTAACTAGTACAAAATTGTTTGAATAATTGCTATTTTGTCATACCGATTGAGTCATGGCATTGCTAGTGCCCCTTCATTCCCATTTCTTTTGATCCCTGACCTTTTTTTCCTCCATATGAATTTCACTAGTATTTTTTCTAGTTCTATAAAGTAATCTTTTGGTAATTTGATTGGGATGGCATTGAATAAGTAAATTACTTTAGGTAACTGACATTTTTTATTATAGTGGCTCATCATACCCATGAATAATTTTTTCCATTTATTTAGATTGGTCTTTATTTCTGCAAACAGTGTCTGTAGTTCTATTTATACAATTCTTATTTGTCTTAGAAAGTATGTTATACATTCTGTAGTAATTTTAAACGGAATTTCTCTTTCTGTGTATTCTTCATGAGTTTAATTCTATTATATAGAAACGCTGATGATTTGTGCATTTACTTTATATCCTGTAAGTTTGTTGAAATTATTATTTCAATTAACTTCTGATTGACTCTTGAGGGTTCTTTCAGTACATCGTTATATCATCTGCCAAAAAATTTATCATTTGTTACCTATGCTTATTAGTTTCTTTTTCTTACTTAATGCTTTAGTCAACATTTCTAGTACTATGTCAAATAGAAATGATGCCAATGGACATCCTTGTTTTATACCTGAATTTAATGGAAAGGATCCTAGTTTATCTCTTACAAATGTTAATAGCTCTTAGTTTTAAATATATACTATTTCTCATTTTAAGGAAATTTCCATTTGTTCCTATGTTTTCCAGCATTTTAAACAGAAATAGGTATTGTATTTTGTCAAGTTTTTTCTCCATCTATTGATATAATTATATGATTTCTATTGCTTTTGTTATTAATATGGTTAAGTTTATACCTTCCCTAATATTAAACCAACTCTGCATTCCTGTTATAAATCCAACCTGGCCATGTAGTATATAATCTTTGCAATATACTAATTCGTCTCTTTACTAATACTTAAATTTTTTGCATTAATGAAAACTCCCAAGAATGCCACTGCCAAAATCTGGAACTTCCAGATAATAGAAAAGATACTTCAAAGTGGTTAACAAGAAAGAATTCAAATATCAAGGAACTCTAATCAGGATTATATAGAATTAATCAGCTATTGCTTTAAAGAAACAAAGAATATGACTGGGAGCACAAGGAATAGTTTACCTGTCAGATTTATGGAGAACGGAAGAATTTATAACCAAACAAGAGATGAAGAACATTATGAAAAGGAAAATGGATAATTTTGATTACATTAAGTTGAAAAGTTTTTGCACAAAGCCAAGGTAACCAAGATTAGGAGGGAAGCAAAAAACTACGAAAGAATTTTTAGAACTAGTGTCTCTCATAAAGGCCTCATTTCTAAAATATATAGAGAACTGAGTCAAATTTATAAGAATACAAGTCATTCCCTAATTTGTAAGTGGTCATAGGATATGAAAACACAGTTTTCAGGTGAATTAAAGCTAATGACAGTCATATGAAAAAATGCTCTAAATCACTATTGTTTACAGAAATGCAAATTAAAACAACTCTGAGGTACCACATCACCCCTATCGGATTGGTCATCATGATAAAACAGGAAAATGATAAATGCTGGAAAAGATGTGGAAAAATTGGAAAACTAATGCATTCTGGGTGGAGTTGTGAACTGATCCAATAATTCTGGAGAGCAATTTGGAACTATGGCCAAAGGTCTATAAAAATGTGCACACCCTTTGACTCAGTAATATTACTTCTAGGTCTGTATCCCAAAGAGATCATAAAAATGGTAAAAAAAAAAAAAAACCCACATGTACAAAAATATTTATAACAGCTCTTTTTTTGTGGTGGCCAAGAATTGGAAATTGAGGGGATGTCCATCAGTTGGGGAATGGGTGAACAAGTTGTGGTATATGAATGTAATGGAATCCTATTGTGCTATAAGAAATGATGAGCAGGCAGACTGTGAAGGCTTATATGAACTGAAGCTGAGTGAAGTGAGCATAACCAGGAGAACACTGAACACACTAATAGCCACATTGTGCAATGACTAACTGATAGATTTCTCTCTCCTTCGCAATGCAATGATCTAAGTCAACTCCAAAGGACTCATGATGGAAAATGCTGTCCACATCCAGAAAAAGAACTATGGAGCAGACTATTTACTCTTTCTCTTTTTGTTTGTGTGTTTCTTCTTTCTCATGGTTTCTTCCTTTGGTTCTAATTCTTCTTTACAACATGACTATTACGAAAATAGTTTTAATATGAAAGTATATGTAGAGCCTATATCGAATTGCACACTGTCTTGGGGCAAGGGAAGGGGGAGAGATGGGGAGAAAATTTGGAACTCAAAATCTTATGGAAGTAAATGTTGAAAACTAAAAATAAATAAATTTTAAAAGAAAACAAAGAACATGGAATGAAATATTCCAAAAGGCAAAAGATAAGGAGAGGTCTATAACCAAAAATAACTTACTGCATCTATTATTTGATTTCCTCACTGAGCAATTTCTTTTACCAATGAAGGTAAAAAACCTCCACAGCAACTTCTAGTCTTAGCTATCAGAGGCACTAAGAAGTTAAATGACAAAGTCAGGTTCACAAAGCTAGAACGTTTCAGATGTCAGAATAGAACCCATGTCTTTCTGTGAATTCAGTTCTCTATCCACTATTACATACTCTGGCTCCCATCTATCATTACAGCCTTGTTTCTTATTCATCTCTATTTCTCTGTCTCTGTCTCTCTCTCTCTCCACACACACACACACACACACACACACACACACACACACACACCACATATATATAAAACTATATACATAACCAATCATATATATGAGAAATTATGGCTAGTCTCAGAGGCAAGGTCCAAGAGTAAGGACTGGGGAAAGGCTTAGTTTTGTCTTGTTGTTTAGTCATGTGACTCTTCTTGGGGTTTTCTTGGCAAAGTTACTGGAAAGGTTTGTTCTCCAGCTCATTTTACAGATGAGGAAACTGAGGCAAACAGGGTTAAGTGACTTGCCCAGGGTTACACAGAGAATAAGTGTCTGAGGCTGGATTTGAACTCAAGTCCTCTCAGCTCTAGGGCTGGTGTTCTCTATCCATTTTACCACCTAGCTGCCCTTCAGTTTAATCTAAAGCAGGGAAAACTTAGCAGACACATGAAAGAGTCCTTATAAATTTGAAGTGGTGTCTTGAAGGACTGATCTTATTTCAGTTGACTCCAAAGAGACTAAGAACAAAAACATTCTAACAATCATAGCTGTTCTAACATGGAATTAGCTGCCCCTGGGTAATGAGTTCACTACTGACAGATGTCTTCCAGCAAAAGGAATTCATGAGTTAGATGGGAGTACATCAGATGACTTCTTAAGCCCACTCAAGCTATGAAGTGATGGAAAGACTTAGATGAAGTGATGAAAAGTGAAATGACACATTAACAACAACACAGTATGATGATCAACTGAGAATGACTTAGCTCTTCAATGATCATGACAGTTCTGAAGGACTTACGGTGAAAAATGCTAGCCATCTCCGGAGAAAGAACTGATGGAGTCTGAATGCAGATCAGAGCACACCTTTTCTTTATTTTTCTTGATTTTTTTAGTCTGTTTTCCTTCACAACATGACTGACAAGGAAATATGTTTTGCATAAGTGCGCACGTATAACCTATATCAAAATGTTTGCCATCTCAGTGAGAGGTGAATGAGGAAATTTGGAACTCAAAAATATTTTTTTTTAAATGTTATAAAAAAAAAAAAAAACCTATGAGGTGAAAAGACTTAAACTCATCTCTAGGATGAGTTTACTGGAGTAAAGATGGCAAAATGAACAGAAGCAGAACAGCCCAGTTCCCACACATGTATTACAAATCTAGAAAGACCACATCATCAAATCATGATTAAGAAATCCAAAGAGAAGCTACAGTTAAGTATTGTCATCCAGCTCAAGTCTGTACAAGAGGACACTTAAAGCCTGCAGGTATTAAGGAAGCGATCTAGTGAGAAATGTCAGAAGTCTTATAGAGAATACTAGAAATGCTCCAAGAACATGTAAACGCTTTGGTGCTGTTTGCCAGGTAGGTGACTATTTCCTGACTACTTACTGTATGATGATGAAAAGTCCTTTAATTGGTTAAGGAGGCAGAAATGAAGGTATGTATAAAAGGCTTCAAAGGAGGAACTTCCTATTTCTTTCCCTAGTAGCAAAGAAGGAAATATTTTCTGTAAGCTAAAGGCCTATTGTCCCCAATTGGGGCTTTGCTGCATGGTACATTGGTTTCTTCTATCTCAGTTAGTCTATTCTTTCCTGATCTTAGATGGAGTATTGGGGATAAACTGACCCTGTAGACTTCAAAGGGTCAGAAGAACAAAAAGAAGTCCAGCCATTAGAATCCACACCACAGCCTGAGGCAGTAGCAGCAGCAACAAAGCTCAGGAAAGAGTTAATGTACAGTAGTAACCTGCTTGATCCAGTCTAGCAATGGATTGACCCAGCTTCCAAGATTTTGTGTTCTACAAGAAAGAGAACACATCGAGTTGGTTATGTTGCACCCAAAAGCTGACTTGGTTAAAGGAATAAATGTTTGTAGTAGCAACCACTTTTATGTTTGAGCCCATTATTCCCCAGAGATCAAGGAGGTAGAGGGAGAGAGCATATACCAATCTGGGAGGATGTATTTATACTTCTGTTCTTCCCATATCTTCTCAGTAAATATCACTTTGCAAAAGGTAACTGATATTAACTGGTTATCAATGATAATGAAGACATATCAGGAACTTGAGTCATGCTGAACAGATAATAGCAAGTGATACTGGGGCAGTAATCACTGACAACTGATGTTAAGGAAAACACAGCAGAATGAGGGCCCAAGACAATAGCATCAGAAAAATCCCATAACCCTTTAGGGTTACCCATAGAACTCCAAGGAAAGTAGAACAGTAGCCTGTCTCTGAAAGTCTGACTCATTGTGTGAGTGAGATCTGGGATGAGGATCTCAAGAACTTATATATGCCACATGGACTTTTCTTTAATATAGTAAATATTATCTATCTAAAGCCAAGGACTACACCACTGTATTTAAAGGAGACATGTTAGAGACCTTTACAAGATCAAGGTAAAGCAAAAATGTCTACTATCACTACTATTATTTGACATGGTACTATAAATTCTATTTGTGGTAATAAGAAAAAAGAAATTTAGGAAATAAGAATAAAAAGTAAATAAAATCTTTTCTGAAAATAAGATTTAGAAAACCCTAAACATTCCACTAAAAATTGAAGTAACTTCAGTAAAATAGCAAGATACAAAGAAAACCCACATAACATCATTTTTCTGTATAAAATCAACAAAAGTCAGAAGGAAAAGAGAAATTCCACTTAAAATAACTATAAAATGTATAAAATATTTGGGAGTCTACCTACCAAGACACTCATAGTAACTATATGAATCAAATTACAAAACATTCCTCACCAAAATAAAGACAGACCTAAATAATTAGAAAAAATATTAGATGCTAATGCTTAGATCATGCCAATATCATAATAATATTGCTTAAAATTAATCTAATTAATCAATATGCCAACCAAACTACTTTATAAGGATTACTTTATTAAAAAAATTATTTATCTAGAGGGGCAAAAGATCAAGAAACTCAAAAGAATGATGAAAATGAGAGAAAGAAGAGGGACTGACTATCAGAAATAAAACTACATACTGAAAAGCAGTAATCAAAACTATTGGTATTGTAGAATACCAATAAAAAGTAGAAAAGTTGATCAGAGGAAAAGAATAGATACAAAAGCTACAGAAGTAAATAACTGTAATAACAGTGTTTGATAAACCCAAAGACTCCAATTACTGGGGAAAGATTTCATTATTTAACAAAAAACTGTTAAGAAAGTTGGAAAGTAGTGTGGCAGTAATTAAATTTAGACCAGCATCTCATACTATGTACCACAATAAAATCCAAATGAATTCAAGACTTACATGTAAAGGTCACATCATAAACTAGAGAAGCAAGAAGAAAGAAGATATCTTTCATAACTATGGATAAGAGAAAAATTCTTGATTGAACAAGAGATGGAATCTCATAACAGATACAATGGATAACTATGATTACATAAAATTGACTTCCAGTTGTAGACTTCAAAAGGTCAGAAGAACAAAAAGAAGTCCAGCCATTAGAATCCATAGCAGAGCATATAACCAGCAAGATGGGGGATTAGTTATTTCCACCAATCCTCACAATTTCACAAAGTCAAACCTCACAAGCCTCTCCAAAATAGGAATTGTGTTCCCAAAAAAAGTAATTTCAGCTGTCTCTGCAATCTAGGACACTAACAACTCAGAAGTTAAAGCTCAATGAATTTACAACAGAAAAGGCTAATCTCTAATCAATAAAACACCCCTCTACCAGCCAGCATTCCACCAACAGCAGAACTGCAGAAGCTGGCCCATGTACGATAACTCCACATGTCCACTCACACACTCCTCCCAATGCTCCAAAATCCAAAAGAAATTTGTACAGCGTGACAGCAGTGAGGAACATAACAGCAGCAAAAACAGTAGAACTCTAGAACTCAACCAGAGAATACAGGAACAAAAGGAAATGGAATAGAACAAGTAGGTGAATGAGGTGGAAAGCTATATGGCACAATATGAAATCTGAGGGAAAGAGCCCAGCATCCCACTAGGACCAGTTCTATTATCTCAAAAATCATGAGTCAGAGACCTACACTGTTGAACCATGCATGAATTGTTCAGTATGGGAAGACACTGAGACAGCTTTGAAATCCATCTCCCATGGAACCAGCCATCAAAGGGAAAGAAGTCAAAAAATGAACAGTAAGGGAAAATAACAAACAAACAAAAAGAATGAAAAATCTCAGAAGAAAGAAGACTCAATTAAAGACTATAATCATAAAAGAACAATAGAGGAGATATTAATAACAGCAGTCTCCAGGTCAGGGAAAATAATTCAGGCGTGTGTGTGTGTGTGTGTGTGTGTGTGTGTGTGTGTGTGTGTGTGTATAATCAACATCTGAGGCAGAGGACCCTGTGGATTCCCAAGGGAACATGAAACCAAAGCAGAATGTTCCTGAATGGTTTAAAAGAGGAAGTAGAATTTATGACCTACACAGTAGATATAACTGTGAGGAATTTTTTTTAATTCATAGTGACAAATTTCACCAAAAAACCAAGAGAAAGTAACTGACTGGAAATGCAAATACATGAAAATTAAGTTCAATTTCGAAGAGAAACAAAAAAAAACAATAACATTAAAAGAAAGCAAGGCTACATAAAACTGAAAAGCTATACAAATAAAATTAGTACAATGAAATTTAGAAGATAATTTTAAAAGAAGAAGCTAAACAGGAGAAAATATTTACAGAAAAAAGTTCCTTTGGTGAAGATCTGATAGCCAATATATATACAGAACTGATTTAAATATCAAAGAACAAGAGTTATTCTCCAACTGATAAATGATCAAAGGATATGAACAGGTAGTTCTCAAAATAAGAAACCTAGATTATCAACAACTACTAAAAATGGTTCAAATTACTAATCATAACAGAAATACAAATTAAAACAAATGTGAATTTCTACCTCAGAACAATCAAATTGGCAAAAATGACAAACAAGGAAAATGACAGTTGTTACAGGGGATGTGGGAAGACAGGCACAGTAATGCATTGCTGGTGGAGCTGTGAAATAACCTAGCTATTCTAGAAAGCAATTTGCAACTACACACAAAAAAAGTCATTAAACTATTGATAATTTAACCCAACAATGATACTACTACTAAGCTTGTACAAAAAAAAGTCAAACATAAGGAAAAAAGTCATATATATGTATATATATACATATATATGTATATATACATATATGTATACAAATATATACATATATAAAAGAATATTTAAAGCAGCACTTTTTATTGTAGCAAAGAACTGGAAAATAAAGTGCTCATTAGCTGGGGAATAATACCAAAACAAATTATATTTTAATGTCTATACAGTAGAATAATGGGATTTGGTTTTCTTAACCATGATTTATTATAAAAGAATAATATGCTGTTCTGATCTTTAAGAGTACTTGGGGGTCCTACCTATCCTTTTCCTCCAACAATTATATCCTAGTTCTTTTATGTAACTTTGGTCTTACACCTCTGCATGCCTAGTCC
Source organism: Notamacropus eugenii (assembly GCF_028372415.1). Lineage (NCBI taxonomy): Eukaryota > Metazoa > Chordata > Mammalia > Diprotodontia > Macropodidae > Notamacropus > Notamacropus eugenii. The sequence goes on from NC_092872.1 coordinate 47,492,304, forward strand.
TTGAATAATAAAAATTTGGCTTTGCTCACATGTTTAGATCCCCAGATTTCACTAGATGCTCTAGATTCATACTCTCCTAGTATATACTTCTAGTCATACATACCAGTGCTTTGGTTTTGGAAGTTAATTTGAAGGAACTAAATGTTATATACTAAATTTGGAACAGAATGGAATTACTAGTAATATGTCATTACTAAACCAACTCTACTTCGATGACATTTGAAAACACCGAAATAGAAAGGCTGGATCAGGAACAGAAAGTTTCTTAAGCTAAATCTCTGCATTTGATGATCATTTTCCTCTACTAGAGAGGAAGAAATCAGGAAATTGAAGCAAAGTTTTTTTTAAATGTTTTAAAGGACTATACACCACACTTAAAATTATTTTTCTACACCTGAGATTTTCACACTTAAAACTATTTTTAATGTAGTTTTAAAAAAAGTCAAGTGTAAATTTTTTATTCTAAGGGTTTCATAAAATCTCTTTATTTGAAATAAGAATACCACTGCCAGAATCAATCTTTCCCTTAAAAGTCAAAGTCATTACTGGGGCCTCTGTTACTGAGTTTTTCAAGATTATATAGCCTCATATTGTTCTCCATAACTATAATATTCAAGGAGTGTTGGTGCATGATTTTCTGTTTGCAACCTCTGAAGTTGAAATGCAATGAAGTATGGATCGATTCTCTGCTGCCTGTGCTAATTTTGGCCTAATAATTAACACCAAGAAAGCACAGGTGCTCCATCAGCCACCAGCACACCATCCATACATGGAACCATCAGTTACAACAAATGGAAAAATTTGGAATACTGTAGATAAGTTCACTTACCTTGGCAGTGTACTTTCCAGGGATGTACACATTGACAATGAGGTTGATGCACGCATTGCCAGAGCTAGCTCAGTGTTTGGGAGGCTCCAAAGAAAAGTTTGAGAGAAAAGAGGTATTAGACTGACTACCAAACTGAAGGTCTACAGAGCTGTTGTGCTGACCTCATTGTTATATGCTTGTGATCATGGACAGTCTACTAGCACCATGCCAAGAAACTGAATTGCTTCCATTTGAACTGTCTTAGGAAGATTCTGAGAATCACTTGGCAGCATAAGGTATCAGACACTGAAATCCTTGCTCAAACTCAATTGCCAGATATTCAAACTATGCTTCAGAGAGCACAACTCTGATGGGCTGGCCACATTGTTCGAATGTAAAATGCACACTTGCCAAAAAGACTATTTTATGGAGAACTTGCATGGGGCAGGTGATCACATGGTGGCCAGGAAAAACAATACAAGGATACTCTCAAGGTCTCTCTCAAGAACTCTGGATTTGACTGTGCAACATGTCTTAGTTCTTTTATGGACCACTCATCATGGCATGCCCACATCAGAAAAGGTGCTGTGTTCTTTGAGCAAAGCAGAACTGAGACAGCACAAAGTAAATGCAGGATGTGCAAATTTGGGATATCCACCCTAAATATTCACACGAACTATCTGTGCCCAACTTGTGGAAGAATATTCTGAGCTTTCATTGGTCTGATTAGCCACAGTTGGACACACTGAAATTTCACTTTATCATGGAGATGTAATTTTGGTCCTCTTCGAAGACAAAGGACAGCAACCAACCAACCAAACCAACCAAGCAATTCAATACTTTTTCCAGAATAAGTCTCAACAAACAATTTCCAATATTCTAACCATTCCTTCCCCATCCTGTCCCTACAGTGAATTATTTAAGGATTGCATCATCCTATTCTTATCACCAAAAAGCTGGCCACCAAGTGTTAAGAATTCTAAGTAAGAGAGACAGAGAGACTTCCAGGAGCATATTCACCTCCAAACAACCATAAAGTAGTACCCCAAAACAAATCCTGGAATAGCAGAACAAGCAAAAAGACAGGCTGAAATAGCATTTCAGGACAGGAAACATCCCAGCAAGCCAGCAGCAAGCCTCACTTCAGAAACTCAGTGGGAGATCCCGAGTCCCAGTGTGGTGGAACATGTAAACACCAACACCCTAGCCAAGGGAACATCAGACTCTAGCTCCAAGAACCACCTAGTCCTTTAGTGTAGCACTGGAGAAATGCAGAAACACCCCACTGAGTCTCAGAACATGCCAGACATCACTCACTAGGCCCCCAGTTCAGCACCAGGTAAGTTACCAGACCCCTACAATCTCCAGCAACACCAACTATCCCCCACCCTACCTCCTAAGCACAGCACTAGACACAAAGATCCATTCCGGGCCTTAGGGCAACATCAGCATACCAGGTAAACAGCCAGGGCCTGCAGTCACTGGCACAAGAAGCCTGAGACAGTGTACCCCTTCCACCCTGGGTGCAGAGCTCAAATTTAAAAGAAAGGAAAAAGGTTCAAAAAAGTGAACAAAAATCAACAAAAAAAGAATTTGACTAAAGAAAGCTATTATGGTGACAGGGAAGACCAAGACAAAAGCTCAGAAGAGGACAATAATGTCAAAACATTTATGGGCAAAACCCCAAAGAAAAACAGAAAGAACTCATGGAAGAGCTCAAAAAAGAGTTCAAAAATCATATGAGAAAGGGAGAAGAAAAAAATGGGGAAAAGCAATGGGAGATGCAAGAGAATTATAAAAAAAAAGAGCCAACATCTTGAAAAACTGCTTAAAAAGTAGAAGTGGTCAAATAGAAAAGGAGATATAAAAGTCCACTATGAAAACAACTCCTTAAAGAGTTGGCCAAGTGGAAATTACAAGTGGAAAAGAAACTGAAAAAGTTAATTCAGGATAAGAATATGTTAAAAGTAAGAATTGGGCAAGTGGGAGCTAATTGTGGGAAGTAAGAAAGTTCTATTTTCCACATTCCTAGGTGATAAGGGTTGTGACCTAGCATAGACAGGTTAGAGGTCAGAATCTAATGTGCAGGTCCAAGGAGCTGTGTGAGGAAGGGCCTATCAGAGAGGAGAACATGGAGTCACATGGCCAGGGGAAAGTATCATGGGAGATCCAAAGTTCAGAAAACAGTATAAGAAGCCCCATCTTTCTGAACATGTTGTATTCATCCTGTAACCTTACTGGGGAGGCTACCTGTACATTCATGGGAAATGGATGCAAAGATTAATAAAGGCTTTCCTGATTTCACAACAGGTATTGTTCTTTATTTAAGGTGAACATGTTTTTCAGTGTTGGGAGCTTGTTAGACGGGCTCACTTCTAACAGTTCTTGGGGGCTCGTCCAGGATCTTTGGCATTAAAGAGATTGGGATGAAATCTTGCTTGCGAAGGAGGGGAGCATGCCCATTGATTTTTCAGTGACCCAGGCACCCACAGGCACATTTCCCCTCTTCTGACTTCAAAATTCTCCTGGACTGTTTGGAATTTTTGTGAACTCAGGAAGGCAAGTAAAACAATGGATTGAACAGTTGGAGGCAGCATAAATCAAGGACCTGAGCAAGGGCAGGAAAATAGGTGGCTAAGTACTACCTTGTCTGTCTCGGGATCTTACGCACGACCAGTTCTTGGGGACCTTGGTAGCATAAGTCCTAATATGGGAAGTGTGTGCTTTTAAGATAATGGTACTTGGGAGAGGATGAATAATCCTCTGGGTGTTCCTTCAGAAGTCCATCTGAAGGAATGCTGGCTATATTCCTTACCCTGTCTGCTCTGGAGAAAGAGCAGGGAGAAAGAGCAGGAAGGAAGAATCTTGATTCTGGGAAGGATCATTTTGAAATTGGCTTGTAATCAGTCAGAGTAAATTGACATGAATAGTTGAATTTTGACAAGTCTAATCTAAAATTAGTTTATTTCCTAAAAAGAGAGAATCTGTATTGCTCTATCTGTTCTGTGTATGTCTATGTGTTTGTGAAATGTCTTGTTAAATTGTAAATGCAGCCATGCAGCCAGCCTGAGTAGCTAGGGCTGTAGCTGTACTTTCTCTTGCAATTCTACTATCTCTTAATCTTCTCCTCTCCTTGCCTCCCTGATTACAACAGCCCCAGAGGAGTGAGTGGGCTGGAGAGAGGGAGAGAAAGAGAAAAAAAAGATGTTTTACTGTTTGTCCTGATCTGTCCCACGAATGGTGTTAATACAGAGTTTGAGAACTTTTAAAAAGTTGTTTTTAAAAAAAATCTTTCTTTCTGTATTCTAAACCCTGGCCAGGTTTGTGAAGGTGAAAAAGAAAGATTTCTGCTCTTTGCAGAGTATTCAACTTAAAAAATGTGGCTCTTTTGATAAGTTAAATTGTTAGGCTCTTAACCTCCTAAGTTTTTTTTTTTTTTGGTTTGTTTTTTGTTTTTTTAAGGAACAAAGAAGCTGGAAGAAATGGTGAGTATTTGGTTTATTTGAAGGGGAGGATATGGGTAGGACGACAGAGCAGCCATGTGCTCAGACTTTGTACACCCTTCTCCCTCCCCCATCCCACTTAAGAAAATGTTTAGCCTGATTGGGAAACCAATAGACAAAGTTATGGAAGGTTATTAGATTTAAAAATTGTTTACAGTGATTTGTAATTATTACTATTAGTTATTAAGTTCCCAAGCTTCATGCTTGGAAGTCACATTTTGTCAGTATTAAATTATTTAGGCCCTTTTGCCTGGGCAAGCAGGTTCTTTAATTAATCTGATTCAAAACTTTTTTTAATCTGGGAAGATCTTTCTGCCTCAGATAGGGGAATGGCAGACCATTCTCTACCTTACCTAAAAGAGGATCTCTTTTGTAATGGAAATTAGCAGAGTAAAAGACTGGCAGTCTGGAGTTTTGATTTAATGAGATCTCAAAGCTAAAATCTGTACTTCATGTTTAAATTAAGTAAATATATCTGATACCAGACAATGTGTTTAAAATTGCAAATTCACTTTAGAATTTCAGCGATTTCTTTTAGAAGCATTATCTCTGTCCATGTGCTCAGACCACATGGACAAGGGGAAGTTTATTCCCCCCCCATATGATATAAAAGTTGGAATGAGACTGGGAAAACTCCTGGTCTGATGGACCTTGGAGGGAAGAGGGGAGTTGGAAAAGGGCTTTTCAGCTCTTTAAGGAAGTAGAGTAAAAAAAAGAGATTATGGGAAATTATAAAGTTTTCTTTTAAGTAGTAAAAGTATTTGAAAAAAAGGGAGAGCTAAAATGTTTAGCTTTAGTGACTATAAATCCAGGTTTGATATGATTTCATTAAAATCTGTTCTGAAGGAATACAGAGCAGTCTCTGAGAATGTTCTTCCTATCAGGATTAAGCAGAAAAGATATTGGTATTCAGCATTTATGATTGTAAAGTGCTTAACACAAGGATGGGTATAAGGATGGGTATATGTTAGATGCAACATTAATCTAATGTAATTGCTACACAATTTTTAAATCTGGAGTTTGTTATATATAGATTGGGGTTTTAAAAGGATGTGATAGAAATTTGATAATTTGAAACTTATGAAAATGCTGATGTTTGCTATGTAAGGGTAGAGTTAACTTTTGCTTTCTTTAAGCTAGAAAGGGACTCCAGTGCAGATAGTTTTGGTTAAGATGTGGAGGAACTGGATAACCTGAGTAATGGGACTGAGAGACTTGGAAAGATAAAAGTTTTGATTGAAAATATGAAAGGTAGATAAGAAGGTTTAAATAGTTCTGGATGGGTCAGTTTCAAATGGTTTCAGTAACTAGTGAGTGTGTGAGGAAGTATTTTAAGAAGGCAGAAAAATCATGAAACTTGATTTAATATAGCTAATAGCTCAATCAAATTTGAGATGACTCTACCTGAAAGGATATCAAGTGATACAGTGTGCCCATGTGGTGGTAAGGAGATGAACTACTGTGCAAGGTGATGTGGAAATGCATTCAGCTGAATAAGTAACGGCTTATTTTAAGTTTTAAGTAAACCTAAATAAGTTTAAATTTTTAGGTAATGCATCTAAATTTTGTTATATTGGGAATTGCTTCAATGATGAATTCTTTTAAAAAGCTGTTATGAATTCTTTGTAAAGAGTTTTTGTGTTATAAAATTCCTATTGAGAAAATGAGAATCCTTTAAAAAAATACATATATATTTTTATACATGGGTGTGATTTTCAAGCCTGTTCCATCTAAGGATGTATTAATTATGTTAACAAGTTGATTTCTGCAGTTAAGGAGGAAGTTTTAACTAAGATTGCTTTTGTTATAAATCACACATTTACAAAAGTATGTTTGTAAAAGGAAGCTTATGGGCAAATATGCAAAGGCCTCGCTTTTAGATCTTGTAATCTTTGCCAATGAGGTTCATGAGGATTTTGTGATAAATTGTAAACTGTTCTTAAAAGAGGAAGATATTTGTTGTATGAAGAAATGTTTTGTAAAATTTTTTGCATGACTTTTGAAAGGCCTGCCTACCAAATTTATATTTGTAACTTAATTTGTTATAACTTCAGATTCGGGGGGGGGGGGGGGTTGGAAGATAAGGGACAAGATAAAGGAGACCAGGAATTTTATGGCTCCAGGAGGATCTGTGATAATTTTAAGACAAAAAGTGTCCTGGCCCCATCCCCCTTTCCTTTTTGAAGTCCAGTCATTACAGAAGGACTTCTTAAGATCTAATCTAAACTGGAGATGCTGAGAGAAGACATGTTAACTATTTCCTATTGTCAAAGGAGAGGAGTGGTGCCAGCCCCACCACTTGAAGAGTCTAAAATGATCATCCAAGTAGTCTGGCCTCTCACTTTGTTAAAGTTGTAATCTGTATGTAAAGTGTAAACTATTTGTATATGGAGTTCCTAAACAAGGAATTTGTGTTGGTGATAAATAATCTCTAGTGATTGGTTTTTAGGACAAATTTAAGATTTAAGATGTGAGTCCTGGTAAAATTTTTTATTAGTGAAACCTGCCATTTAGTAAAAAACCTCTGAGACCATTACCATTACTCTGAGTAGTGTTATACTACTTGGAGAGGAATTTGACTGTTACAGGCAGCCTCAGGGAACAATCCTGTCCTCAGTCTGGGATGGGATCCTTCTGGCTCAGTTTCCCCATTGTGTTCCTTTGAAAAGTAATGTTTTCCTACTTGACTATTTCTGAGTCTTGTTATAAGGTGGAGAGGTTATCTAATTAGGTCCTTGCTTTTCATCTTCATGGCATGCTTGTATAATCAAAGCAGATAGTTTAAGGTGTAAGCACAATGCAAGTAGTAGAATCTTGCTGTTTTCAATTAATTGGGTAAAAGGGTACTCTGGTATGGTCTTGTGAAAGATAAAATCCCTGAAATAGAACATTCTTTCTGAATGTTATGGGAATAATTCGATAAAGGAAAGGAACCAAAGTATAAATGTGATGTTGTATTATTGTTCCATAAAAAAAGACTGGGACTTAAAGTTAACTGTAATTGTATGGAATTGTTGAGGTTAGGGGTGTTTGGGACCCTCCCCCCCCCCAAAAAAAATAGTAGACACACTGGGTCCTGCTCAAATGAATTCAACCCAAGCCTTCTCTCAGCTAAAGAAGGTCAAAGTTTGTCATCTTATTTACAGAGGGACTGAGGAAGGAGTCCAGGGGTGGCCCCACGTGGTCTGGGGCTTCCAGGCATGGCCTTCATGAAAGTGGTCAGTAACCTGGAGATTTGGTTTGATAGGCCACAGTGATAGCGAAAACCTATGGGCCTCAGGAGAGCCAGTTAACTTGGGGAAATCCAAGGTGAGGTTTCCCAGGGCCCTTTTAGACAAATAGGACTAAAACTCTTTGGGGGTAATGGACAAAGGTCCCAACTTGGAATAAAGTCCTTACATGTTACAAAGATCAACTGGGTAAATACAACTGACTGAATCATGTTACTTAGATTAAATCAGAGACATTTTTAGTTTGGGGAAAAGAATTTCAGTCTAACTTTCTTAGAGTCAGGTAACCTCTGGTAATATTTGGCATTAATGGAAAAGTTAAATGTTTGTTTTTATTTGAACTCATTTCATGAACAGAAGTTGAAGTTAGTGTTTGAACTTATCATTCTTTTAGACTGAGCATCATTAGAAAGGGACAGAGTAGTTTGGAAAACAGATGCACATCTATTAGAGCAATAATTTATGGTTTTAATGGTAAATTTGATTTTATGATTGTCATTTGACCAGGAACTAGAACATGTATAGAAAGGCACGTAAGCTATTTAAGATTTGTTTCAAATGATGTTCCTTAGCCAATGTGAAATTATAGTCATATCTGAAACTCGATTTTTGGAGCTTGCTATTTTAAGATCTTATGGGACTATTAACTTGTTCTTCTGAGTCTAACTCCAGGTGTGGACAGCAAGAAAGACTGTCTGAGCCACTGATCTATAATGCCAGTGAACCTCTGAGGTGCTGGTATGAACTGCAAAAAGGCAATCTCATGGGAAGGTTGGGAGAGCGGCTGTTCAGCCTGAGCTGAGTTAGGATTCTGCTGACTCAATTTCCCCACTGACACCTGGCAGACTTTAAGCCTGGCTGAATGCCAGCTGACAATCTACTCCTGCCTGAAACTGATATGAAGCTAGGGAGATGTTGTTTCCCTGCAATGTCCCTACTCTTAGTAGCAATTTCCTATCATCAAAAGTTTTATAAGCTTAATATCAGGTCTATTAAATAATAGATTGTTGCTAGGGGAACATCTGAGGTTAAGTCAAAAATTAAGCTATAAGGCTTAGGATTTTAGACCAATAACAATAAGTTAGGGTCCTTTAATTCTTAGTAATAGTATGGAGACAATCAGGTCAAAACCTTGTGAGGTTAGCATACACAGTCATTATTATTTTTGTCTCAGCTGGTTAATGTTAAAAGAAAAATGGTTTGTGGTCTATACTGTAAATGCTTTAAAAGAAGCATCACATGGAGGCAGAGCCAAGATGGTAGAGTAGAAAGATGCACATACTCTAGCTCTTTCCCCACAGCCCATAAAATACCTGTAAAGAATCACTCTCAACAAATTCTAGAGGAGCAGAAGCCACAGAAAAACGAAGTGGAGGAGATTTCCAGCCCAGAGTTACCTAGAAGGTTGACAAGAAAGGTCTATCACATTGGATGGGGAGCGGAACACAACCCAGCCTTAACCACGTGGTACCAGGAGGAGCAAGGCTGGAGCAGGCCTCAGGGGCTGAATTCCCAACATCATTGGAGGTTCTCAGATCCCTCAACCCACAGGTGACAAAGACACTTCAAAGTTCAGTGAGACGGCTTTTTCAACCAGAGCAAGAATGGAGCAGGGTCCTCCCCTAGCCCCAGCTCCAGGCAGCGGGGAGGCAGCAGCAGCAGCGGGCACTGGTGGATGTGGTGGCCACGGCCACAGCAGGCAGCAGCTAGCGTCTGTTGTTGGAGCACTCAGCTTAAAGCCCCTGGAGGAACTGAGCAGCTAATCTTTTTTTTGTGTTTGTTTAAATTTTTATTTTTATGTAGGGATAAGTCAAATATACATTTAACCCAATTTGGTTGCGAGTTCCTTAGCTTTTGCCTTTTCCAGCTTGGTAATACGAGCCACTGATTTTGGACCCAGAACGTTGCCACCCCAGGGACGACAGATCTCATCATATCTGTCATTGTAATTGGTTTTGATGGCTTCTACCAGCTTAGCCAGAGCTCCCTTAACTTCAGGGTTAACCTCTGTGAAGGCAATGCTTGTGCAAGTCTTTCTGTGAACTAAGCGACCCAGTCTGGCTTTACCTTTGATAATACAGTAAGGAACCCCCATTTTCCGGCACAAGGCAGGTAGGAAGACCACTAGCTCAATGGGGTCCACATCATGTGCAATCACTACCAACTGTGCTTTCTTGTTTTCCACCAGGGTAGTAACAGTGTTAACAACTGCTCTGAGGACTGGTGGTCTCTTAGTGGGGACGTCTTCTTTGCCTGCAGCCTTTTGTTCAGCCCAAGCCAGCAGCCTTTGCTTCTAATCTTGCTTTGTCTCTGGTCTAAACTTGTGAGCCAGTTTAAGCAGCTGAGTAGCTGTCTGAGGATCCAAAGCTTGGGTGAATTGGTTAATTGCCAGTGGGACTTTCAAACGCTTATAAAGGACAGACCTTTGACGCTGCAGTCTGATGTACCAAGGCCATTTGACAAATCGAGTAAGGTCTCGGATGTCCTGACCAATGCCAAAGTTCTTGGGTCACTTCTCAAACAAAGGATTGACCACTTTCTTGGCCTCCTGCTTCTTTACCACAGCAGGGGCCACAGCCACCTTCTTCCCCTTTGTCTTCTTCCCTTTTGGCATCTTGGCTGGCTGAATGAGAAAAGTGAGCAGCTAATCTTAATCTCACACTGAGTGGCAGCCTGCCCCTGGGAACCCTCCCCCTAAAGCCTCTGGGGGAACTGAGCAACTGATATGAATCTCAGCCCTAAGTACAGTCCTGGGGTAAGGAGGACTGCTGGCCTGGTGAAGCTGGAGGCTGTGAGGAATAAACTCCTCTCCCTTGACTGTGTCACCCCAGAGGAAATGAGATCTTATAGGTCCCCAGAGTGTGCCCCACTCTAGAGAAAGGACTCAAAAGTCAAGTAACTGGTTGGGGAAATGCCCAAAGAAGGGGAAAAATAAGACTACAGAAGGTTACTTTCTTAGTGAACAGGTATTTTCTCCCACACTTTTGGATGAGGAAGAACAATGCTTACCATAAGAGGAAGACATAAAAGTCAAGGCTTCTGCATCCCAAACACCCAGAATAAATATGCAATGGTCTCGGGACATGGGAGGGCTCAAAAAGAATTTTGAAAATCAAGTAAGAGACATGGAGGAAAAATTGGGAAGAAAAATGAGAGAGATGCAAGAAAATCATAAAAAGTGAGTCAACAGCTTGCTAAAGGAGACCTCCCCAAAAAAGCCTGAAGAAAATAACACCTTGAAAAATAGGCTAACTCAATTGGGAAAAGAGGTCCAAAAAATCAATGAGGAGAAGAATGCTTTAAAAAGCAGAATTAGCTAAATGGAAAAGGAGATTCAAAAGCTCACTGAAGAAAATAGTTTTTTAAAAATTAGAATGGAACAGACAGAAGCTAATAACTTATAAGAAACCAAGAAATTACAAAACAAAACCAAAAGAATGAAAAAAAATGGAAGATAATGTGAAATATCTCATTGGAAAAACAACTGACCTGGAAAATAGATCCAGGAGAGACAATTTAAAAATTATGGGACTACCTGAAAGCCATGATCAAAAAAAGAGCCTAGACATCATCTTTCATAAAATTATCAAGGAAACCTGCCCTGATATTCTAGAACCAGAGGGCAAAATAAATATTGAAAGAATCCACCGATCCCCTCCTGAAAGAGATCCAAAAAGAGAAACCCCTAGGAATATTGTAGCCAAATTCCAGAGTTCCCAAGTCAAGGAAAAAATATTGCAAGCAGCTAAAAAGAAATAATTCAAGTGTTGTGGAAATACAATCAGGATAACACGAGGTCTAGTATCTTCTACATTAAGGAATCTAAAGGCTTGGAATATGATACTCCAGAAGTCAAAGGAACTAGGATTAAAACCAAGAATCACCTACCTAACAAAACTGAGTATAATACTTCAGAGGAAAAAATGGTCTTTCAATGAAATAGAGGACTTTCAAGCATTCTTGATGAAAAGACCAGAGTTGAAAAGAAAATCTGACTTTCAAACACAAGAATCAAGAGAAGCATGAAATGGTAAACAGGAAAGAGAACTCACAAGGGACTTACTAAAGTTGAACTATTTACATTCCTACATGGAGAGATATTACTTGTAACTCTCTTGAAACTTTTCTCAGTATCTGGATAGTTGGAGGGATTATACACACACACACACACACACACACACACACACAGCACAGGGTGAGTTTGAATAGAAAGGGGACCATATCTAAAAAAATAAAATTCAGGGGTGAGAGAGGAATATATTGGGAGGAGAAAGGGAGAAATGGAATGGGGCAAATTATTTCTCAAAAAAGAGGCAAGAAAAAGCTTTTCTAATGGAGGGGAAAAAGGGGGAGGTGAGAGGAAAAAAGTGAATCTTACTCTCATCATATTTGGCTCAAGGAAAGAATAATATGCACATTCAATTTGGTATAAAAACCCATCTTACACTACAGGAAAGTAGGGGAGAAAGGGATAAACAGGATGGGGGGGGATGATGGAAGGGAGGGCAAATGGAAGAAGGGAGCAATTAGAAGTAAACACTCTTGGGGAGGAACAAGGTCAAAAGAGAGAATAGAAGAAATGGGGGGCAGGATAGGATGGAGGGAAATATAGTTAGTATTATACAACATGACAATTATGGAAGTCATTTGCAAAACTACACATATATAGCCTATATTGAATTGCTTGCCTTCTCAGTGGGGATGAGTGAGGAGGGAGGGAGGAAGAGAAGTTGGAACTCAAAGTTATAGGAACAAATGTTGAGAATTGTTTTTGCATACAACTGGGAAATAAGAAATACGGGTAATGGGGTATAGAAATTTATCTTGCACTATGGACGAGAGAAGATGGGGATAAGGGAAGGGAGGGGTGTTAGAAGGGAGGGCAGATTAGTGGAAGGGCTAATCAGAATGCTCGGCATTTTGAGGGGGGGAGATGGGGAGAAAATTTGGAACTCAAAATTTTGTGGAAATGAATGTTGAAAACTTAAAATAAATAAATAAATAAACAAAAAAAGCATCACATGACCAGAAATTGGAATTGTTTTATGATGTGATATGTACTGTGCAAGTGCTGGAGCCTGATATTGACTCCTTAGTGAAATTTCATCTTCCTGATAAGGAAAATGAATAGTGAATCAATGTAAAATGCAAAAACTGGGTTCTAATGTGAATTTCTTAAACATGATAATTGGCCAAAGTTTCAATTTTGATTTTGTAAGAGTGATAAGCTTAGGAATGGTCATCTAAAATTGCATTAAGGTCAGTTTTGTAGGAGAGTGAGCATCTGGATTTCTACAAGACAAAGGAAAGAAGATACTGAGATGTGCTGAAGATGGCTTGAAGGAGCATCCAGACCAGAAAACAACACCAGACTGCTACATGAGATGGAACCTCTGAACGGACAATTCACTGATCTACCTTTGTATTTTGAATCTCTGTATTTATACTTATGAAAGAGGATTTTCCCCTTGTAATTTGTCAATGCATCAGTCAACTTTGTTTCCTACCCATAGTCACATAAAGGAGAGATAAATAAAGGGAAGAATTCATAGGGGAAAGAATGTAAGGAGGTATTTATTGGATTTAGGTGTGGAAAAAGAAATTTTAATAAAGAAAAAAAGAGAGGATTTTGTGGAAAGTAAGAAAGTTCTATCTTCCACATTCCTAGGTGATAAAGGTTGTAACCTAGCATGCACAGGTTAAAGGTCAGAAACTAACGTGCAAGTCCAAGTTGCTGTGTGAGCAAGGGCCTATCAGAGAGGAGAACAAGGAGTCACACTGCCAGGGGATATCATGGAAGATCCAAAGTTCAGAAAACAGCATAAGAAGCCCAGTCTTTCTGAACGAGTTGTAGTCGTCCTGTAACCTTACTGGGTAGGTTACCCATCCATTCAGGGGAATGGATATAAAGACTAATAAAAGCTTTCCTGATTTCACAACAGGTATTGTTCCTTATTTAGGGTGTGAGCATGTTTCTTACTGTTGGGGGCTTGTTAGATGGGCTCACTTCTAACACTAATGACTCTATGGGACATCAAGAATCAATCAATTTCAAAAGAATGAAAAAAACAAAGAAAATAAAATTTTCCTCATGGTAAAAACAACTGACCTGGAACACAGATCTAGGAGAGACAATATCAGAATCACTGGATTAAGGGAAAAGGATGTACATGTAGAAAAATATTCATAGCAGCCCTTCTCGTTGTGGCAAAATATTGAAAACTGAGGGGAAGCCCATCAATTGGAGAATAGCTGAACAAGCTGTGATATATGTATGTAATGGAATACTATTGTGCAATAAGAAATAATGAACAGGAAGATTTCAGAAAAACCTGGAAAGACTTGTAGGAACTGGCACAAAGTGAAATGGACAGAACCAAGAATATACTTTACACAATATAAGCAACATTGTGGGATGATGAACTATGAGTGACTCATTTCTTCTCAACAACGTAATAATCCAAGGCAAGTACAAAGGACTCACGAAGGAAAATGCTATCCATAGTCAGATAAAGTACTAATGAACTTCGAATCCAGATCAAGGCATATTTTTTTCACTTCATCTTTTTCATGGCTTTTTTTCCATTTTGATCTGTTTCTTCCTTCCTGAGACTAATATGGAAATATTTTTATATGACAGCACATGTAAAAACTATATAAAACTACCTACCATTTTCAGAAGAGGGAAGGGGAGGAAGGAAGCAAGGGAGGGAAAAAAATTAGGAACTCAACATTTCATAAAAATGAGTGCTAAAAATTTTCTTGACATGTAACTTAGGGGAAAAAATACTATTAAAAAAAATTGTGTGTAAGATCCCTAGACCCCATGTCTGGAATGTATTTCCTCTTTATTTTCTTTCAAAGAAGGAGGCTGAACAGGATATCCTCCATAAATAATTTCCTGATTTTTTTACTTGTTAGTGCACTAGCCTTCATATTAACTTGTGTTTGCTTATCTGTGTACTTACTATATCGTGCCAGTAAAATATAAGTTCATAGAGAAAAGGAACTCTCATTTTCTGTCTCTGTATCCCCAGGGCACAGAGTTGCTATAAACTATATAAAGACAGAAAAATGAATATTGAATTCATCAATAAAAAAGTAAAACCTGGTCACCTGTCTCAGAAATGGATAGATTTCAGATTCTTCTAAAGATTCACAGTTTTATCTGTAAGAATTCTCCTTTCACTGATGAAAAATGCAACCTTTGCACAACTTGGTAGACAAAAAGAATACATCCACTGGGGGGCGGGGGGGCGGGGAATTGATTCTCTACAAATTCTTTATTGTCAGGCTCAGATATAGTCTACACAAAGCCTTTCCAAAATGGATTAATGAAAAGAGTATTGGATTTGAAAAGGACCAATGTTCAAATCTTGCCTCTACCACTGACATCTATTAGACCCTAGGCAGGTCAGTTAACTTTTCTTAGTCTAAAGTTTTTATGTAAAACATTGAGGTTTCAGTATATGACCTCTAAAGTCCCTTCCAGCTCTAAATTTATGATCCTGTGACCTGCCAGAGTTTGTTCCAATAACAGTCTTCAAGAACTAAAATTATACCAATGCCACATTAAGAGATCACTGGTATTTGGTGAAAATAAATATTTTATGCTTCCCCCTTAAAAGAGCTGAGTTAATCTCCTAATTCTATTATATTTTACAAATCAACCCCATCAAAAAGCTTACATTAGACATTTCCAATAAAAGTCTAGCATCCAGGCAATCTTCAGAAAAACCTGGAAAGACTCATTTAAATTGATGCTGAGTGAAGTGAGCAGAACGAGGAGAGCACAGTACACACAGCTAACACCCACAACGTGCGATGGCTGATTTTGATAAACTTAGCTCTTCTCGGAATGCAAGGACCTAAAACAGCTCCAAAAGACTCTCCATGTAAAATGCCATCCACATCCAGAAAACATACAGAGTCTGAAAGCAGATCAAGGCGCACTATTTGCTGTTTTGTTTTTTCTTTCTCATAGTTCTCCCCATTCTAGTTCTTCTATACAGCATGACTAATGGCAAAATCTGTTTAATAAAAATGATGTAGATCCTATATCACATTGCATGCCGTCTTGGGGAGGGAGAAGGAAGGGAGGTGGAGAAAATTTAAAACTTATGGAAGTGAATAATGAAAACTAAAAATAATTTTTTTTAAAAAGCCTAACATCCAAACCATATATGGGGAATTAACACACGTATTCCATTCACAGATGTCTTTAGGGTGAGCATACCCCTGACCTGGACTTTACTTCTTCACCGCAGAACTGAACAGCTTTTTCCAAACATCAAAAAAAGGCAAGTTTCACGAGCAGCGCGTGGCCAGCAGGGCTCCACGTGCCTTGTACCAGTCCCGATACAGACTGGAGGGTTCTGCGCGTGCGCCTGGGCTAAGAGGGAGGGCCTAGGCTGCTAGGGGAGAGGCTGAGCCAATACGGATGGGGTCTCGGGTCGGTACGGGAGGGAGGGGGAGGGGTGTTCACTAACCATGACCATCCAGCCCCACCGAGATGAGGGGCCTGATTTAGCGAAAGACACAGACAAAGCTAGGCCGGGGTGGGGCACAAAGCCCCAAGAGGCCTCGCCGGCCCCGCGCCCAGCTCTGCTGATACCTCTGAAGCCCGTCAATGATCACGGTTCCTCAAAACCTCGGCTCCATCACCGAGGCGGGGCTGCCCAGACCAGGTACGGAGAAAGCAGGACCTCCCAGGACCCGCCAGCAGCCAGCTCGGCTGCCCAACGGCCTCCGCGGACGTCACGTGAGCCCGCCCCCAGCCGGCAGCCGCCGAGGACGCCCCGGGCTCACTCCCCTGCCCCACCCCCACCCTGCTTGCGTGAGTGCGCCTGCGCGCGGGTGGTAAACTCCGCCCGAGCTTAGTTCAGTCCTGCGCAGTAAAGGATCCTGGGGTCTTCGTAGATGACAAGGTCAGCCTCTTGAGGAGGGGCTGCCCTGATGGCATGGGTAGCGGCGACAACCCCTCAAGGGCAGTGGGTCATCTGATGCCACCCAGGTTCTGCAGCCTTGCAGGCACCTTCCGCATCCAGTCCCTGGCCACAACTTGGTCAGTCCGTCCGGACTCCATCCCAGAGCCACCGCCCCATTTCAGGATCTCCCGTCTTCTCACCAACTCGTGGTCCTCATCCTTGCTCTCCAAACCATCCTCCGCACAAGTGCCATGCTTCTCTTTAAACAGGAATTGGCTCGTGGCCCTCCCCTCCTCCTTGATCCCATACCTTTGCCATAGCTCCCAGTTTACCTCTAGGATGTAATCAGAGCTGTACTACTGTTTTAACCTCTGACACACTTTTAGGGTTAACCTGCCTTACAAACACAGACATCATTTTCTTAAGTCTGGACAAAACAATAAATCAGTCCCTAATGTGCAGTTTGCTTATATAAATGCTCACACTGAAATTTTAACAATTTATTTGTAGCATGGACTAGGAAACTCCTCCCTCTCTATTCTCTGGCCAGGATTGTTCACCCCAACCCATACACCTCATCAGGTTAGGAGTTTTCCTAAACAGGGGTCACTGTAGTTGTGGTTGTAATGTATGTATGTAGCAGTATGTATGTAGTATGGAGCAGTGTGTGCTGCAACTCACTCTAAAAATCCTAGGAGTAACCATGGTATGGGGAAATAACCTCCTGCTGCTCACAAGCGCAGTTCCGGAGTCCCTACCCTCAAATGAAGTGTGTTTCCCATTTAACAAATCAGGCAAGACGATGTTAGTTATTAGATTATTAAGATGATATTAGTTATTACATATTAATTGGAAAAATTTGCTAAAAAGAAAGCAAAGCAAGAATAATTAAAGCATAACATTCCACCTATAAGATTGGGACCTAGTCTCCCACTAAGACTCGGTGTCCATGGGGGAGAATGAGCTAAATGAACAGCCTTTTCTTCCCCCTGAGACCCATGTTCCTAGTTGTAATAGCAATTTAAATGGAAAGATCTTTCTCATTCATTAAGACGCCCAAAGTGACCTGCTTGAATCACCTGGAGACCTAAGTCACATGTGGTAGGAGGAGCTTGCTGAACAGGCAGAACAGAAAGGGTGGAGCAGAACTGAGAGGAAGTGAGTGAGTGTGATTGGGTCAGAGGAGAGAGGATGCAGGCAGGAAGATATAGCAAGGCTTGGGGCTCATGTGTATTTGCTTGTGAGAGGCCATGAGTGGGGGAGAGGCTTGAGAATGGCTTTGCCCCCTGCAGTGATCACGTTTATTAACTTCTTGGGCAGTAAAGGATTTAGCTTTCTGGTTCTGGAATATGGCTTTCTGGTATCTAAATAAATGTTTTTCTTCTGCCATCTATATGGAAAGTCTTTTATACTTTGCAATTGAGAACTACGCCAGCATATTCATACTTACCACCAGTGCTGTGAATATTGTCATGGCAATACATTTGGTGTCACAAACAGGATCTCAGAGTTATAATCTCTATTTGGAGACAGAAAGGATTTATTGGAAGAAACTAGTATTCCGGGTTCGGATGATTTAACAGATTCCTCACTAGTCAGGGAATGGGCTAAAAGCACTGGACCCTGTGAAATCTGGGAAACGAGGTTACAGGAGAGGGAACTTGGAGACTTGGAAAAGTGGTTGCAAGGAATTCCAATTAGACCAGGGTAAGTAGGAGAGACTGGATTTTATTAACAGGTATTATGTGTAAAAACAGAGATGAGCTGCTTAAGGAAAAAATGCAGATGAAAAAAAGTTAGCTATGGGAATTCTCAGCCTTTGGGCTCTCCTTTAAAATAGCAGACTAGGGGACCTCAGGGGCAAGAAAAGGCTGTTCATTGAGCTCAGAAGAAGCTGAAGGCTGACAAAAGAAATGCACATATGACCTTTGTAGAGACCCAGCCTAGTCGCCAAAATGATATAAGGAAGTCAGAGCAAGGAAGTGAAATAACGTTAAAGGGAGAATTTCCTCAGGCAGAAGCACACCCAACAGTGAGGCGGAAACAGGAGAACCAAGGAGATTATACAGTATTTAGGGAAATAATTGAGGATTTTACTCAGCAGGAGGTCATAGATATTTTGAGTTGGCCATCTCAAAGGATGAGAGAATCATTAATATCTTGGATAGTTAAAATACCTGTAAAAATGACTCTCAACAAAGTCTAAAGCAGCAGAAGCCACAAAACAACAAAGTGAAAGAGGTTTCCAGCCAAAGGAAACCCAGAAGGCTGACAAGAAAGGTCTATGTCATAGGATGCTGAGCAGAGCAGAGCACAGCCCTGGCCACATGGCATTGGGAGGAAGAGGACCTGAACAGACCTCTGGGCCAAGTTCCTAGTAAGAAAGATCCCAGATACCTCAACCCACAAGCAACAGAGAAAGCTCCAAAGGTCAGTGGGGGAGGGCTTTCTCCAGCAATAGCCCCAGGCGATGGCAGAGGCTGAAGCAGCAGACTTTAGGCAGCTACTGAGGCCGGGAAGCAACCTGGATCCATTGTTCAAGCAGCTCAGCTTAAAGCCTCTGGCTGTAGGGAGCTGCTGATCTAAACCCTAGCCCTGAGTGATGGCCTCACCCCCACCCAAAGCCCAGGGGAAGTGAGCAGATGAGTCTAATCTCTTGACAAAGGATTCAGAAGTCAAGTAACTGACTGGGAAAATGACCAAAAAAGGGGAAAAAAATAAGACAATAGAAAGTTACTTTCTTGGTGAACAGGTGTCTCCTCCCATCCTTTCAGATGAGGAAGAACAAGGCTTACTGTCACAGAAAGTTAAGACCCCTGCCTCCAGGGCCTCCAAAGTGAACTTAAACTGGACTCAGGCAGCAGAAGAGCCTGAAAAGAGAATTAGCAGCTTGCTAAAGGAGAACCAAAAAAAAAAACAATGCTGAGGAAAATAACACCTTTAAAATGAGGCTAACTCAATTGGAAATAGAGGTCCAAAAAGCCAATGAGGAGAAGAAGACATTAAAAAGCAGAATTAGCCAAATGGAGGAGAAGGTTCAAAAGCTCACTGAAGAAAATAGTTCTCTGAAAGAGAGAATTGAATTCAGGGAAATGAATGATTATGAGATAAACCAAGCAGTTAGAAAACAAAACTAAAAGTTTGAAAAAATAGAAAATAATGTGGACAGAGGCTGTGGTACGGGGAGTGGGGGTGTCGGGGAGACGCCGGAAGTCGTGGTGCTACGGGTGCTGTGGAGGGGTACTCCACACCGACGGCGTAGAGGAAGGCGGTAGTGGGGGGTAGGACCGGAGGGGGAGGGCGTGGGGGCGGCGGTCGCCGCTACCGCCGCCTGAACCGAAGACCTCCCCGCCGATCCCCCCGCCTGGCGACGTGCCGTGCTCCCCTCTATCAGCTGCCATGAGCGAACGCCTCCGCCCCAGGGAAAGGAGAAGGAATGGCAATGAAGAGGACAGTCATCTCCCCCAGACCAAACGGAGTAGCAGAAACCCTGTCTTTCAGGACTCCTGGGATACAGAGTCTTCAAGCAGTGACAGTGGTGGTAGCAGCAGCAGCATCAATAGCCCAGACAGGGGAAGTGTTCAAGAAAGCAGCTTAAACCAGATAATTACCGGATCCAGCCCTAATACCCCTCAGTCCTTACAGGAGCAGTCTGCACTATGCCAAGGCCCTTACTTCCACATCAACCAGATTCTGAAGGAGGCACACTTTTATAGCCTACAGCACCGAGGACGACCTCCTACATGATGAACTAGCAGTTCCTTGCCTTCTGTGAAGGGACAGCACTGTGCAGATTTGATATTTCAACTTAAAAATTTGTTAAAAAATTGCACAAAATATGCCTGTTGGCTTTTCAGTCTATATTTGAAATAACAGGTTAGCAGGCATTTGTTTACTTGTGGTTTTGCTGCACTATTGCAATTTCAAAGGGGCTTTGAAGCCATTTTTATGGGATTCTTTTCAGGGTGGGTGTCATCCCAGTGAAGGTGACGGTAGGAAGAAACCGCATCTGCATGTTAAGAGTCCATACTGGCTCCATTTCAGATTTGGAAATCCATTGGAAACTTACTGTTTTGTGCAAGGAGTCCTTTTAAAACATGGGGTCCTCAAATTTTAAAGATTTTTTTTAAAAAAATTCAGTAAACTAGTAAAGACTAGTTTGCATGAAAAACATTAGTTTTCTTTCCCAAAGTATAAAAGAGCTTGCTTCTGTCTGGGACTGAAGCTGGCTACCATACTACCTCTCAGTATGCAGATGTCCTATTGAAATTAATTTCCCCTGTTACAGGGGGAGGAAAATTAGACCAAGCTTATTAGATTAGACTTTGTAAGATGGAAACATCCTCCCTACCATCTGTCTTCTTCTCTTCCCTATGTAAGGTGTTTGCATTGCAGGGAGAATGTCTTTTAGATACTTCCTTGAACCCTGATTATTTCTATGATATCATTAATCCTCCAAAGGCTAAATTTCAAGCTTCTTAGCAAACACTGCACAGTTTTGAAAGACAAGAAGTTGTACTGTTTTTGTAACTTTTGTCTCAGACACAAATGTACATTAGCAGCTTAAATGATTTTGTGATAATTCCACCTGTTGTGTCTCTCAAGGCACAGATGACTAACAGTAAAGACTAAGCAACCTGAGCTGGTGTTTAAGGTAACAGGTACTGTAGAACTATGTGTTAGCTTAGGTTCAATTTAATATTTGAAGTACCTTCTAATAGTCGCTAGGGGGCCACATGCCCTCAATGAAACCACAAAAATTGGTGGAACTTAGAAACAAATTAGCAGAGGCACTAATAAATACATGGTAATATTTATTTAGAAAAAGAGATATGTCCCGATAAGTTGATTCATTTTATTTAGTCATACTAGAGAGCCAACTAAGTTTGAAAAGAGATGGTGTTGATGTGTCTTCCTCCTCTGTGACAAGCTGTCTGAACAAGGAACCAGGACGCATCATGTCATCATCTGCTCTGGAGAGTGCTGGAAGTACAACCTGCCATTAGATTGAAAGGAAAGTGCCTTAGATTTTACCAGGATTCTCTTACCTGCTTTACCCACTCCAGTCTTCTGTTCTAAAAGTCACCCAACACATAAAAGCAGATCTTAAACTATTGGGATTGCTAGTGAGAGGACCTTTTCCTCTAGTAGGTAAGGTTAGAAAAAGACTGGATTTGAAGAAACTATTTCTCTAGACTGATATTAACTTTTACTTGCGTGACAAACAAAACTACTAAGTCAAATTTTTCAGGAAAAGAATAAGCTTAAATTAAATTACACTTCTTCCCACTGTTGGGTTTTTTAGTGTGAATAGGATTTGCCACAGACACTTGAAGAGGAAGTTTTAATGTACTGAGAAAATTATGGCACCGGATTGGAATGGACATAATTTTATCTAAATTGAAGTCTAATGACTCTTGGAGGTGGGGGAATGGTATTTTCTCTATTCCTCTCACTGCCCTTTAAAAAGCATTTAAGATCTAAAAGTTTTTAGGAAGAAGGTCTTCACAGACTGGTCTGCAAAGAATGGGAAAAGAATACAAAACTAACATTTGCTTTTCAGTTATAGATACAGGGCAAACAGATAGTATAGATACTAAGGGGAGAGAACTGGTTTGAGTTTTGAAATACTCCATAAGATTGCTGCAGGCTTTACTGCATGGCAAACAGCTTGAAAAAGCAATAAGTTTCCTGTTTCCTCCTAACAAATTTTATGTTGTGGAGGATGAAACCATGACTAGGACAAAACAATTTTTTCTGTTTTCCAAATGAATAACAACCATTTTCTGGGGCTGTCTATGTAACTCTAGCTCCCTCCCTAGTATGCTAAATAAAACTCCATCCCATCTTTTGCAGAATTTTCTATAGTATTAGCAGCCTAAAATACTCCCTCCACTCAGGCTGCTTAATGTCTAAACACAATCGTCTTTTTTAACAACTATCCTCTCAATCTAGTAAGATCTTGTACTTGTATCGCGCCACCATTAAATGCAGCATTAGTGCAAAAAAAAAAAAAAGAAAGAAAATAATGTGAAACATCTTATTTGAAAAACAACTGACCTGGAAAATAGATCCAGGAGAGACAGTTTAAAAATTATGGGACTACCTGAAAGTCATGATCAAAAAAAGAGCCTAGACATTATCTTCCATGAAATTATCAAGGAAAACTGTCCTGATATTTTGTCCAGAGGGCAAAATAAATATTGAAAGAATCCACTGATCACCTCCTGAAAGAGACCTGAAAAGAGAAACTCCTAGGAATATTGTGGCCAAATTTCACAGTTCCAAGATCAAGGAGAAAATACTGCAAGCAACTAGAAAGAAACAATTTGAGTATTGTGGAAATACAATCAGGATAACACAGGATCTGGCACCTTCTACATTAAGGGATGGAAGGGCTCTAGTATCTTCTACATTAAGGAATCTAACGGCTTGGAATAGGATATTCCAAAAGTCAAAGGAACTGGGATTAAAACCAAGAATCACCTACCCAGAAAAACTGAGTATAATACTTCAAGGGAATAAATGGTCATTCGATGATATAGAGGACTTTCAAGCATTCATGTTTAAAAGACCAGAACTGTATAGAAAATTTGACTTTCAAACATAAGAATCAAGAGAAGTTTGAAAAGGTAAACAGGAAAAAGAAAAGAAATCATAAAAGACTTTCTAAAGCTAAACTGTTTACGTTCCTACATGGAAAGAAAATACTTATAACTCTTGAAACTTTTCTCAGTATTTGGGTAGATGGAGGGATTGTACATACACACACATACACACACACACACACATTTAGACAGAGAGTACAGGCTGTGTTGAATTAGAAGAGATGATATCCACACACAAAAGTATATAAAATAAAAATTAAGGGATGAGGGAGGAAAATAGTGGGAGGAGAAAGGGAGAAATAGAATGGGGCAGGCTATAACTCATAAAAGAGATAAAGAAAAGTCTTGTTCAATGGAGGAGAAAAGAGAGAAAGGGAGAGGGGAAAAGTGAAGCTACTCTCTCCACATATGGCTTAAGGAGGGAATAACATGCTCACTAAATTTTGTATGAAAATCTATCTTATACAACAGGAAAGTAGGGGAGGAGACGACAAGTGGGGTGAGAGGAATGATAGAAGGGAGGGCAAATGGCAGAAGGGAGTAACTAGAAATAAACGCTTTTGGGAAGGGACAAGGTCAAATGAGGAAATAAAAAAATAAGGGGGGATAGAGTAGGATAGAGGGCAATATAGTTAGTATTACACAACATGATTATTATGGAAGTCTTTTATAAAACGACACATTATATAGCCTGTATTGAATTGGTTGCCTTCTCAGTGGGGATGAGTAGGGAGGGAGGGAGGGAAAGAAGGTGGAATTCAAAGTATTAGAAACAAATTGTTCCGCCTAGAGGCCGATGAGCTACCTGAGCCTTCTTACCTTTCGCAGGTCTTTGGTGGCCAACCAGATAAATGTATTGAGAGAAGAAACTTTCCAGAGTCAAACAAGGGTTAGGCTTTATTCAGGGTCTTAGTTACATATCCATATGTAGGGCAAGTTCTTCCCCAGGAGAAAGGAACCCTCCTCCTCCCAAGGGGCAAGGATCATACAGCAAGAGGATGGGAGCAGAAGAGGGGAGGGACCCTCTTCCCTCTAAGGGCCCCGCAACAAGAAGAGAGGGGAGGGACCCCCAAAGGGGACCCCGCAGCCAGAAGAGCCCCAGAGGGGACTCCGCATCCAGAAGAGGGCCTTCAGGCTTTCCTGTCCCTACTTAAGCTCTCCCAGCCACATAGTTTGCACGTCAATACCGTGTGTGCTCTCAGCCCCTAGCTAATTAACAACAGGTGTGCTCAGACCACAGACCAATCTCAAGGGTGGGATGCTCTCCCCAGCAAGTTTCCCACTGAGAAGAGGTGGAAATGCACGAGATAGCCCGTGTTTCACGTCTCAATCCCCAGCTGTTCCCTGGGGGGCCTCGTGAGAATTCTGAGGTTTAGAAGTACTCACTTTTACCTGCCCAAGACTGTCCATGTGAAAACTGAGCTTACACCCCCAACACAAATGTTGAGAATTATTATTGCATATAACTGGGAAATAAGAAACACAGGTAATGGGGTATAGAAATTTATCTTGCCCTACAAGAAAAGAGAGAAGATGGGGAAGGGAAGGGTGGGGTGTGATAGAAAGGAGGGCTCATTGAGGGAAGGGGTAATCAGAATGCAAGTTATTGGGGGTGGGGAGAGGGGAGAGATGGGGAGAAAAATTGGACATATTACAAAGTGATGTAAAAGCAATTACTATTAAAACAATTGACTGAATTAATTACTGAGACTAAATTAGAGACATCGAGTTTGGGGAAATGAATTTTAATCTAAGTCTCCTAGAAGCAGGTAACTTCGGGCAAAATTTGGCATTGATGGAAAAGTTAAGGTTTTAATGGTAAATTTGATTTTATGATTGTTATTTAAGCAGGAACTAGAACAGATATAGAAAGGCATGTAAGCCACTTAAGACTTGCCTCAAAAGATGGTCCTTAGCCAATGTGAAATCATAATCGTATCTGAAACCTGGTTATTGGAACTTACTATTTTAAGATGCTATGGGACTATTAAGTGACTGTTCTTCTGAGTCTAACTCCAGGTATGGATAGCAACAAAGGCAGTCTGAGCCTCCAATCCATGATGCCAGTAAGCCTGTGAGATGCTGGCATGAACTGAAAAAGGTGATCTCATGGGAAAGGTGGGAGAGCAGCTGTACAACCTGGACTGAGGTAGGATTCTCCTGACTCAATTTCTCCACTGACAGCTGGCAGACTCTAAGCCTCACTGAATGCAGTTGACAATCTATTCCTGCCTGGAATTGACATGCAGTTGGGGAAATATTGTTTCCCTACAATGTCCTTACTCTTAGTGGCAATTTCCTATAGTCAAAAGGTTTGTAAGCTTAATACCAGATCTATTAAATTATAGATTGTTGGTAGGGGAACATCTGAAGTCAAGTCTAAAATTAAGCTATTAGGCTTAGGACTTTAGACCAACAACAATAAGTGAGGGTCCTTTAATTCTTAGTAATAGGTCTAATTCTTAGACCTAATTGGAGACAATTAGGTCAAGGGCTTATGAAGTTAACATACATAGTTATTATTTGTGTCTCAGTTGGTTAATGTTAAAAAAAAAACAGGAGAAGCCCGAGAGTGGCGGGCAAAACCAGCGGAGCAGGAGACAAGCCAAACTGAGCCAGTGAGAGCCGCTGAGCACCAGATATCAGCGCAGCAGCCCTTGAAACCTTCAGCCTGAAGACTAAACTTCGGTAAGTCACCTACTTGAACTTCCGGGAGCCAGGATGGTGGAGTGATCAGTAAATGCTCTCTCCTCCCCTCTGATGACCGTGAAAGAACCATAAAGAACCATATTTCCCCAGAAAAATCCTGGATCAGCGGGAACAGCAGAAGGGGGCAAATAGTCTCATAACCCCAGAGGCTAGGAAAATAGCAAAGGGGGATTCTTCCTACTGTGGCGGAGGCAATCCAGAAGGACAGAGGACCCAGGGCAGAGAAAATTCGCACTGAGACCCAGGCAAGCCTCAGCGCCAGGAGACGAGCCCCAGGAGGGGTGGGAACACGCATTAGCATCTAGGAGTGCCTCAGCCCTCCAGGGGAAAAGAGAAGACAATAGGGAAGCTGGGATCACCATCCCCTGACCTTGCCTTTGCCTCAGGTCAGCTGAGGAGATCTCCTGTGACCAGACCACTCCTCCCACACACCTAACAAGCTAACCCCAGGGTTGATCTGGGAAACAAAAAACAAAAACCTGCTTCTAGCTTCTTCACACATCAGCTCAACACAAAGTTCTGTACCTTCTGACTGAAAGAACCAGAAGCTACAACACTCAGCCAACATCATGAATCGGAAAAAGCAGACGAAAAGTGGAAAAACCATAGAATCTTTCTATGGGGATAAGGACCAAAACACAAACACCAAAGAGGTCAGAGCTGAGACTGTACTTCCATCTGAAACTTCAGAAGGGACTATGAATTTCTCGCAAGCACAACTAGATTACCTGGAACAGCTGAAGAAGGAAATAGAAGAAAAACTGGCCAATGATTTTAAAATTATAAAAAAAGAATTCACTGATGAGAACATCACTTTGAAAAGGAAAATTGAACAAATGGAAAAGGAAGTTCAAAAATTAACTGGAGAAAATAATTCCCTGAAAGGAAGAGTTAATCAAACGGAAAAGGAAACCCAAAACCTAATTGGGAAAATTGATCAAATGGAAAAGGAAACACAAAACCTAACTGGGAAAATTGGTCGAATGGAAAAAGAAGTACAAAAATTAAATGGAGAAAATAGCTCCTTAAAGGGAAAAATTGGTCAGATGGAAAAGGAGATGCAAAAGTTAACTGAAGAAAACAATACGATGAAGATTAGAATTGGGCAAGTAGAAACTAATGACTCAATGAGGCAACAAGAATCAGTCAAACAAAATCTAAAGAATGAAAAGATAGAAGAAAATGTAAAATATTTAATTGGAAAAACAACTGACCTGGAAAATAGATCCAGGAGAGAAAATTTAAGAATTATTGGCCTGCCAGAAACCCAATGAAGAAAAGAGTCTGGACAATATCTTCCAGGAAATCATCCAGGAAAACTGCCCAGAAGTACTAGACTCAGAGGGCAAAATAGTCATCGAAAGAATCCACCATTCCCCTCCTGAAAGGGATCCCAAACTCAAAACCCCAAGAAATATCGTTGCCAAATTCCAGAGCTATCAAGTGAAGGAGAAAATACTACAAGCAACCAGAAAGAAACAATTCAAATATCAAGGACATACAGTCAGGATCACACAGGACCTTGAAGCTTCTACATTTAAAGATCGAAAGAATTGGAACCCAATATTCCGTAAGGCAAAGGAGTTGGGACTTCAACCAAGGATCAACTACCCAGCAAAGTTCAGCATAACATTTCAGGCAAGGAGAAAGTCATTCAACGAAATAAGGGATTTCCAGAGCTTCCTGACCAAAACACCAGAACTCAATAGAAAATTTGATCTTCAAATGCAGGTCTCCAGAGAATCATAAAAAGGTAAACAGCGGGGAAAAAACAAAAACAAAAACTTGCTACTCAATTAGAGCAAACTGTTTACTTCCCTATAAGGGAAGATGATACCTGTTAATCTTGAGAACTGTGCAGCTATTATGATAAAAGGGATATACGTAGAGGGAACGGGTATAAAGTAAATGATGTCATGTCAAAAATATGACTTAAGTATGAGAAGGGATTGTAATAGGAGGTGTGAAAAGGAGGAAGCAGAAAATGGCAAATTACATCACAGGAAGAAGTACAAAACTATAGTAGAGGGAAGGAGGGGAGGGAGATGAGCATTGTTTGAGAGGTACTCTCATCTGATTTGTTTAAAGGAGGGAACAATAATCTTAAGTAGATAATCCTAACTAGCTCTATAAGGTGGTAGGAGGTGAAGGGGGAAGAAAGGGGAGGGAGGCTAAAAGGGAGGGAAGAAGCAACAAGAGTAAAGGGGAGTAAAAGGGAGGGAGGGCTAAAAGAAGGAGGGGAAGGCTGCAGGAGGAGGGGGAGAAAAGTGAATACTATTGAGGAGGGGAAGGGAGACGGGAGAGCTAAAAGCACAAATGGTGGGAAAGAGGATGGAGGGAAATACACAGATTGTAATCATAACTGTGAATGTGAATGGAATGAACTCTCCCATAAAACGGAGATGGCTAGCAGAATGAATTAAAAGCCATAATCCAACAATATGCTGCTTACAAGAAACACATTTGAAACGGGGGGATACACATAGGATAAAGGTCAAAGGATGGAGCAGAATATATTGTGCTTCAGCTCATGTAAGAAAGGCAGGAGTAGCAATCCTAATCTCAGACAAAGCAAAAGCAGAAATAGATCTAATCAAAAGGGATAAGGATGGAAACTATATCCTGCTAAAAGGCACCATAGACAATGAAGCAATATCATTACTAAACATGTATGCTCCAAGTGGTATAGCATCCAGATACTTAGAGGAGAGGTTGGGGGAGTTGAAGGAAGAAATGGACAGCAAAACTATACTAGTGGGGGACCTCAACCTCCCCCTCTCTGAACTCGATAAATCTAACCTCAAAATAAACAAGAAAGAGGTTAAGGAGGTAAATAAAACTCTGGATAAGGTAGATATGATAGATCTTTGGAGAAAATTAAATGGGAATAGAAAGGAATATACCTTTTTCTCAGTGGTACATGGAACATTTACAAAAATTGACCATGTACTAGGACATAAAAATCTCACAATCCAGTGCAGAAAGGTAGAGATAATCAATGCATCCTTCTCAGATCATAATGCATTAAAAATTACATGTAATAAAAGGCCATGGAAAGATAAACCAAAAATCAATTGGAAACTAAATAATCTAATTCAAAAGAAAGGTTGAGTTAAAGAAGAAATTATAGAAACAATCAACAATTTCATTCAAGAGAATGACAATAGTGAGACAACATATCAAATCTTATGGGATACTGCAAAAGCAGTTATTAGGGGAAGTTTTATATCTTTGAATGCTTACATAAATAAAATAGAGAAAGAGGAGATCAATGACTTGGGCTTGCAGTTGAAAAAGCTAGAAAAAGAACAAATTGAAAATCCCCAAGTAAATACCAAATTAGAAATACTGAAAACCAAAGGAGAGATTAATAAAATTGAAATTAAGAAAACTATTGAATTAATAAATAAAACCAATAGTTGGTTTTATGAAAAAACTAATAAAATTGATAAACCTTTGGTCAATCTGATTAAAAAAAAGAAAGAAGAAAACCAAATTACTAATATTAAAAATGAAAGGGGTGAACTCACCTCCAATGAGGAGGAAATTAAAACAATAATTAGAAACTACTTTGCCCAATTTTATGCCCACAAATTCGATAATCTAAACGAGATGGATGAATATTTTAAAAAATACAAATTGCCCAGATTAACAGAAGAGAAAGTTGAATACTTAAACAACCCCATCTCAGAAAAAGAAATTGAACAAGCCATCAATGAACTCCCTAGGCAAAGATCTCCAGGGCCAGATGGATTCACAAGTGAATTCTATCAAACATTTAAAGAACAGTTAATTCCAATACTATATAGACTATTTTTGAAAATTGGGGAAGAAGGAGTCCTCCCAAATTCTTTCTATGATACAAATATGGTTTTGATACCCAAACCAGGAAGAGACAAAACAGAGAAAGAAAATTATAGACCAATTTCCCTAATGAATATAGATGCAAAAATTTTAAATAAGATTTTAGCAAAACGAATACAGCATCTTATCACGAGATTAATACATTATGATCAGGTAGGATTCATACCAGGATTACAGGGCTGGTTCAATATTAGGAAAACTATTAGCATTATCGATCACATCAACAACAAAGCTAACAAAAACCACATGATTATCTCAATAGATGCAGAAAAAGCTTTTGACAAAATACAACACCCATTCCTACTAAAAACACTGGAGAACGTAGGAACAAAGGGAACTTTCCATAAAATAATAAGCAGTATCTATCTAAAACCTTCAGCAAGCATTATATGCAATGGGGATAAGCTAGATGCATTCCCAATAAGATCAGGGGTGAAACAAGGATGTCCATTATCACCACTATTATTCAATATGGTACTAGAAATGTTAGCTGTAGCAATTAGACAAGATAAAGATATTGAAGGAATAAGAATAGCCAAAGAAGAAACTAAGTTATCACTCTTTGCAGATGATATGATGATCTACTTAGAGAATCCCAGAGATTCAAGTAAAAAATTACTTGAAATAATAAACAACTTTGGCAAAGTTGCAGGTTACAAAATAAACCCACACAAATCTTCTGCATTCCTATATATTAGCAACAAAGTCCAACAGCAAGAGATAGAAAGAGAAATCCCATTTAAAGCTAGGGTAGACAGTATAAAATATTTAGGAGTTTACTTGCCAAAACAAACCCAGGGATTATATGAACACAATTACAAGACACTTTTTGCACAAATAAAGTCAGATTTAAGTAAGTGGAAAAACATTAGTTGCTCATGGGTAAGCCGTGCTAATATGATAAAAATGACAATTCTACCTAAATTAATTTACTTATTTAGTGCCATACCAATTAAACTATCAGACAATTATTTTCTAGAGCTGGATAAAATAATACCAAAATTCATTTGGAAAAACAAAAGGTCCAGAATATCAAAGGGACTAATGAAAAGAAATGCTTGGGAAGGTGGCCTAGTGCTACCAGACCTCAAACTGTACTATAAAGCAGCAATTATCAAAACCACTTGGTAATGGCTAAGAAACAGAGAGGTAGACAAGTAGAATAGACTTGGCACTCAAGATGCAGTAGGCAAGGAATATAGCAACCTTCTGTTTGATAAACCCAAGGACCCCAGCTTCTGGGATAAGAACTCACTGTTTGACAAAAATTGCTAGGAAAACTGGATAACAGTGTGGCGGAAATTAGGCATAGACCCATACCTGACACCGTACACAACAATAAAGTCCAAATGGGTACATGATTTAGGTATAAAGATTGATACCATGAAAAAACTGGAGAAGCAAGGAATGGTGTATTTATCAGATCTATGGAGAAGGGAAGAATTTTTTACTAAAGGAGAGATAGAAAACATTATGAAATGCAAAATGGATAACTTTGATTACATTAAACTGAGAAGTTTTTGTACAACCAAACCCAATGCAACCAAAATCCGGAGGGATGTAGTAAATTGGGAAAGAATTTTTACAGCTAAGCTCGGGGATAAAGGCCTCATTTCTAGAATATATAGAGAACTGACTCAAATGTATAATCATACAAGTCATTCCCCAATTGATAAATGGTCAAAGGATATGAACAGGCAATTTTCGGAAGAAGAAATTAAAGATATCTATAATCATATGAAAAAATGCTCTAAATCACTATTGATTAGAGAGATGCAAATCAAAACAACTCTGAGGTACCACATCCCACCTATAAGATTGGCAAACATGACAGAACAAGAAAATGATAAATGCTGGAGAGGATGTGGGAGAGTTGGAACACTAATTCATTGTTGGTGGAGCTGCGAGCTCATCCAACCATTCTGGAGAGCAATTTGGAACTATGCCCAAAGGGCTACAAAAATGTGCATACCCTTTGACCCAGCAATATCGCTACTAGGACTGTATCCCCAAGAGATCATAAAAATGGGAAAGGGTCCCACATGTACAAAAATATTTATAGCAGCACTCTTTGTAGTTGCCAAAAACTGGAAGTCAAGGGGATGCCCATCAATCAGGGAATGGCTGAATAAATTATGGTATATGAATGTAGTGGAGTACTATTGTGCCATAAGAAATGATGAACAAGAAGACTTCAGAGAGGCCTGGAAGGACTTATATGACCTGATGCTGAGTGAAAGGAGCAGAACCAGGAGAACTTTGTGCACAGCAACGACCACAGTGTGCGAGAGTTTTTTCTGGTAGACTTGGAACTTCGTAATAACGCAAGAACTTCTTAAAAAAAAAAAAATCCCAATGGTGGTTTTCAAGGCAAAATGCCTTCCACACTCAGAGAAAGAAATATGGAAGTCATTCCCAAAATGTAGCAGATCATGTTTGTGTATGTGTATGTTTTTGTGTATCATGTTTTGATTTGTTATATGATTTCTCTCATTTATTTTAGTCTGACTACATAGCATGACTATAGTGAAAATATACTCAATAGGAAAATATATGTAGAACCTATACAGAATTGTATGTAGTCGTGGGGAGGGAGGGGGGTAGTGGGGGGTAGGTGAGGGGGGGATAAAATCTCAATTGTATGGCAGTGATTGTTAAACATTAAAAAATAATTTTAAAAAAAAAACAAAAAAAAAACTGTGGTCTATATTGTAAATGCTTTAAAAGAAATATCACCTGACCAAAAGTTGAAAAAAAAAAATCTTGCATAGTGAGAATCAGTGACGAAGGGGCCAGAAGAGTATTTATAGATAGTGTAGATTATTTGAAATGTGTAGATATTAGAATCTTTTTGTATAGCAAACTTTTAGAGATTACAATATGCAAGGAGGTAACAATACAACTAATCTGTTAACTTTGGCTGCAGAAGGCTGCAGTAGGCAATATCCTACTGATTCTATACCTAGTAGAAACAGACTCTGGTATTCACTTAAGGACTGTATAAGAAAGTTAAAGAGGTAGGTAATGAATATTGCCATAATGATTGGAAATGCATATGCATACTAAAATACCCTCTTTGCAGTTTCCCATAGGAATGTAATAGTGAAGAAGGCTCCTCCTATTTACAATCACTTAATTTTGACTCTCATAATTGGGGAAATAGGACACCTTCTTTCAGAGCTACTAGATAAGATTTCACAATTAAGTGACTTAAGGCACTGGGGAAAAGACAAAATTCCTAGAGAGAGAAGAGTAAATAGCCAGCAGATTCAAAATCAGAATAAATTGACAAGGAAAGAATCGTTTACTGCTCTTTTGAGAGTACTGGTAGATTTTGGTAGCATAGATGGTATTCCAACTAATGAACTATACAGGATGTCCTGAGAAAAGAGACTTGATACTGGACAAAATAGAGAAGTAAGAACTGTCCCTACAGATCCTCCTGAACCCTTGTATCCAAGTTTGTCACATCCTCAGGGAGAATGAGAAGTTGGCCAAGACCCAGCTCAGATTAAAGAAATACATAGATGGGATTACAGACCCCATATAAATTTGACCATATATTGGGAAAATGGATCAAATACTGTAAGTAGGGCATTAATAGATACTGGGGCGGAGGCCTCCCTTATATATGAAAACCATGATAAGTATAAATATGGAACTCCTATCACCATTGCAGGACTGGGAGAGGCTGAAATATCAGTCAGAGAAGTCAATCTAATGATGAAAATTGGACAATTACCTAAGAAAGAATATACCATGGTAATTGTACCCATTCCTGAATATATCATTGGAATATTAAGAGGTATGACTTTAAATTTATCTGAGGGGAGGAGCCAAGATGGTGGAGTAGAAAGATACACATATGCTACCTCTGAACCCACAACCCATAAAATACCTGTGAAGAAGAACTCCCAACAAATTCAGGAGCAGCAGAAGCCACAGAACAACGGAGTGGAAGAGATTTCTGTTCCAGAGAGACCTGGAAAACCAATGCAAAAGGTCCCTCCCACACCAGACCTGGAGCAAAGCCCGGCCCTGCCTTGGCCGCCCGGCACCAAGAGGAGCAGATCCCAGCAGGCTTCAGGGATGGAATCTCCAGCAGCCACGCAGGTCCCTCCACCCACAGGTCAGTGAGAGAGTCTTTTTGGCTGGCTGAGAAGGGACCGGGGTATCCCCATAACTCAGGCCCCCTTGAGAGGCAGCAGCAGAGGCAGCAGCAGACAAGGGCTCCCAAAGCAGGCAGGAGCCAGGATGCATTGTTGAAGGTCTCTACATAAACCCCCTGAGGAAACTGAGCCCCGTGTGGCTGCCCTGCCCCCACCTGAGCACCTGAACTTAATCTCACACTGAATAGCAGCCCCACCCCCACCCAAAGCCCTAAGGCTGGGAAGCAGCATTTGAATCTCAGACCCCAAGTGCTGGCTGGGCAGATCTGGAGGCATGATGGGTGTGGAGAGGACACTCAGAAGTCAAGTCACTGGCTGGGAAAATGCCCAGAAAAGGGAAAAAAAATAAGACCATAGAAGGTTACTTTCTTGGTGAACAGATATCTCCTCCCATCCTTTCAGATGAGGAAGAACAATACTTACCATCAGGGAAAGACACAGAAGACAAGGCTTCTGTATCCCACACATCCAAAATAAATATTCCATGGACTCAGGCCATGGAACAGCTCAAAAAGGATTTTGAAAATCAAGTTAGAGAGGTGGGGGGAAAACTGGGAAGAGAAATGAGAGAGATGCAAGAAAAGCATGAAAAGCAGGTCAACACCTTGCTAAAGGAGACCCAAAAAAATGCTGAAGAAAATAACACCTTGAAAAATAGGCTAACTCAATTGGCATAAGAGGTTCAAAAAGCCAATGAGGAGAAGAATGCTTTAAAAAGAAGAATTAGCCAAATGGAAAAGGAGGTCCAAAAGCTCACTGAAGAAAATAGTTCTTTCAAAATTAGAATGGAACAGATGGAGGCTAATGACTTTATGAGAAACCAAGAAATCACAAATCAAAACCAAAAGAATGAAAAAATGGAAGAGAATGTGAAATATCTCATTGGAAAAACAACTGACCTGGAAAATAGATCCAGGAGAGACAATTTAAAAATTATGGGACTATCTGAAAGCCATGATCAAAAAAAGAGCCTAGACATCATCCTTCATGAAATTATCAAGGAAAACTGTCCTGAGATTCTAGAACCAGAGGGCAAAATAAGTATTCAAGGAATCCACTGATCACCTCCTGAAAGAGATCCAAAAAGAGAAACTCCTAGGAACATTGTGGCCAAATTCCAGAATTCCCTGGTCAAGGAGAAAATATTGCAAGCAGCTAGAAAGAAACAATTCAAGTATTGTGGAAATACAGTCAGGATAACACAAGATCTAGCAGCTTCCGCATTAAGGGATTGAAGGGCATGGAATATGATATTCCAGAAGTCAAAAGAACTAGGACTAAAACCAAGAATCACCTACCCAGCAAAACTGAGTATAATACTTCAAGGAAAAAATAGTCTTTCAATGAAATTGGTGACTTTCAAGCATTCTTGATGAAAAGACCAGAGATGAAAAGAAAATTTGACTTTCAAACACAAGAATGAAGAGAAGCATGAAAAGGTAAACAGCAAAGAGAAGTCATAAAGGACTTTACTAAAGTTGAACTGTTTACATTCCTACATGGAAAGACAATATTTGTAACTCTTGAAACTTTTCAGTATCTGAGTAGTTGGTGGGATTACATACACACACACACGCACACACAGAGAGAGAGGGCACAGAGTGAATGGAATAGGAGGGGATCACATCTTTAAAAAATGAAATTATGGTGTGAGAGAGAAATATATTGGGAGGAGAAAGGGAGAAATGGAATGGGGCAGATTATCTCATAAAAGAGGCAAGCAAAAGACTTATTAGTGGAGGGAAAAAGAGGGGAGGTGAGAGAAAAACATGAAGTTAACTCTCATCACATTTGACTCAAGGAAGGAATAAAATGCACACTCATTTTGGTATGAAAACCTATCTCACAATACAGGAAAGTGGGGGAGAAGGGGATAAGCAGGGTGGGGGGGGATGATGGAAGGGAGGGCATGGGGAGGAGGGAGCAATTTGAGGTTGACACTCATGGGGAGGGACAGGAACAAAAGAGAGAATGGAAGCAATGGGGGGCAGGATAGGATGGAGGGAAATATAGTTAGTCTTATACAACACAACCATTATGGAAGTCATTTGCAAAACTACACAGCTATGGCCTATATTGAATTGCTTGCTTTCCCAAAGGGAATGGGTGGGGAGGGAGGGATGAAGAGAAGTTGGAACTCAAAGTTATAGGAACAACTGTCGAGTACTGTTCTTGCTACTAGGAAATAAGAAATACAGGTAATGGGGTATAGAAAGTTATCTGGCCCTACAGGATAAAAGAGAAGGTGGGGACAAGGGAAGGGAGGGATGATAGAAGAGAGGGCAGATTGGTGATAGGGGCAATCAGAATGCTCAGTGTTTTGGTGGGGGGAGGGGACAAGTGGGGAGAAAATTTGGAACCCAAAATTTTGTGAAAATGAATGTTAAAAGTTAAAGAAATAAATAAAAATAAAATAAAATAAATTTATCTGAGGGGAGATACCAATCTGCAGTAAGGAAGATAGGAATTAATGCAGTTTTAGTGGATAAAATAAAAATGAACCCAATTATTTTATGTGAAACTTCTGAAGTGATTACTTTAAAGTAGTATCATGTGCCAGGTGGGCAAGATGAAATTATCAATACTATACAGGAATATGTTGAGGCAGGAATGTTAGTCCCTATAGCCACTCGATGGAACCACTGTCTGGTCAGTATGAAAATCAGATGGGACATGGAGGATGACAGTGGATTACAGACAATTGAATAAGGTCACTCCTCCCTTGTATGTTGCTGTTCCAGATACCATTTCCTTACTAGAAAAGATCCAGAAATATGATGGGACTTGGTATGCAGTTATTGATTTAGCCAATGCTTTCTTTATACTGTTGTAAAGTTCTATTGACACCAGTTGCCTAAGATATAGTTTTATATGCTATTGCTATCCCTGTTACAATTCTGTTGATACTGTTGCTCAACCAACCTATGTAATGAATATGAAAGATCTTGGGGCCAAAAGTAATAGCAGTTTAAATGGAAAGATCTTTCTCATTTATTAAGAGGCCCAATGTGACCTGCTTGAATCACCTGGAAGCCTAAGTCATATGTGGTAGAAGGAGCTTGCTGAACAGGCAGAACAGAAAGGGTGGAGCAGAACAGGGAGGAAGTGAGTGAGTGTGATCAGGTCAAAGGAGAGAGGATGCAGGCATGAAGGTATAGCAAGGCTCAGGCTTGTGTGTATTTCCTTGTGAGAAGGCCATGGGGGGGGGGGGGGGGGCTTGGGAATGGTTTTGCCCCCTGCAGTGATCATGTTTGTTAACTTCTTGGTCACCATGACAGATTTAGCGTTCTGGTTCTGGAATTTGGCTTTCTGGTATCCAAATAAATGTTTTTCTTCTGCCTTCTATATGGAGAGTCTTTTATACTTTACAATTGAGAACTACACCAGCATATTCAAAGTCACTAGAACATTGCCTTGGCAATACACTAGTGCAACTTACAAATCTAGCTCCAGATTCTAGAACCAATCAACACTATAAATTACTGAATTGGCCTCTCTGTTACCCTGTTGGGTAGGATCATTCCTCTTCTGCATTACCAAGACAATATCAAATTCTTTCAGCAAAGAAGAACACTCAGCTTGGTAGTTACAGAACTTTTCCAAATCTATTCTCTTGGTTGAGCAATAAGATAGTGTTTCAGAAATAATACACAGGAGGCACTGGAGAGTTTTTGGACTCCAGCCTTTAAGCCACTGACTACAGCAATTGTTGAACAGGAGAACACACTGCCACAATCATTCTATAGCCTCTGTCTCTAGCACAGATTCACTCTTGATCTGAGCAGACAGGAACGGAGTCACAATAAGGGGTTAAATTAACTAGCTTACTTTATTCTAGTTTATTCTTCTTCATAAGGGAGTGCTGTTAATGGGAACACCAACTCCTACAGCTTCCCTACAACATTTCTTGCAGAGGTGGGTAAGAATATTAGGAGATACAATTCCTACAGGTCACCTAAGCCTCAATGGGGGCCAGTTGAGGCAAACACAGGTTCCCACCAGGTCTTACTGGGGACAATCAAGGCACACACAACATCACACTGTCATATTTCCCTATGGGTTTCCCACTTACCGACCAGTACCCACTTGCTTTACCTGGCAACAGACAAAGAAGGCATTATTCCAGCAGTAGGCTCACAAGTCAACTTTAGCAATATCGTCATTCAGCTAAAGTGTAGTAAAAATCACATTGTCTCACCCCATATCTCACTGTGCAGTCTCAGTGGAATTGTTTATCATTAATAAGGGTGCGAATTATTATCTAGCACCTGGGAGCTAGAGATTGTTATGGCCATGGATCCTGAGAACTAAACCCTGAAAGGGATAACAAAATCCTTTTTACTTACAGATAGCTTTATGCTCTTTCAGAAAAAGTCATTTCCCTGAATCTGGGATCTGCAGAGACTTTCAAAGTCAGCTGCTTTGCCTGGGCTCTCAGGTGTTTCCACTTCTCAGGCTATAGTACAGGCATAGTACAAGGAAAAATAAAGGTAGAAACCTTTCTGCTCCAGACATTTCTTCCTAGCAGAAAAGTTTTTTCCTCCAATTAGCTCTTCCAAATAAACAACAAAGAATTTCTTCCAATTAACTCTTCCAAGCAGCAAGAGTCATTGCAGACTCTGAGTGTATTTGTAATGAAGCCGAGTGCCTCCACTTCCAATTCATTTCTTAACCTCTTATAATCCAGCTTCCAACCTCATCGCTCCAAAGTTACCAGTAATCTAATTGCGAAATCCAATGGCCTTTTCTCAATCCTCATTTTCTCTGACCTCTCTGCAGTCTTTGACACTTTTGATCACTCTTTCCTCCTTGATACTCTGTCCTTCTAGGTTTTTTGGAACACTGCTCTCTCCTGGTTCTCTTGCATAGCTCATTCAGGTCATGCCCTCTAACCATCAATGTTCCACATGACTCTATCCTGGGTTTTCTTCTCTTCTTTATACTACTTCACTTGATGTTCTTATCAGCCCCTATGGATTTAATTATCATCTCTATGCCAATGATTCTCAAATCCACCTGTTCTATCCTAGCTTCTCTTCTGACCTCCATTTTTGCATTTCCTGTTGTCTTTCAAATATCTCAAATAGGATGTCGACTAGACATCTTAAACTCAACATATCCAAATAGAACTCATCATCTTTTCCCCAAATTCTCCTCCCTTACAAAATTCTCTGTTACTGTCAAGGGTACCACTTTCCTCTTAGTCTACCAAGCTTGCAACATAGCTGTTATTCTGAACTCTTCACTGTCATTCCCCATACCCAATCTGTTGCCAAGACCTGACTATTTCACCTGTGCAACAAATCTTGTATATGTCCTCTTTTCTTTTCCAACATTGCTATCACCCTGATACAGGCCCTCAGGTCTGCCTACCTCAAGTCTCTCTCCACTTCAATCCATTTCAGCCCCCAAAGTGTCTTTCCTAAGTTCAAGTCTGTCTATGTCACCCCCTACTCAATAAACTTTAGTGACTCCATATCAACTCCAAGATCAAATAGAAAATTCTTTGTTTTATTTAAATCTCTTCATTACCTAATCTTATCTCCCACCAACTAGTTCTAAGTAACATGGTTTCCTACCTTTTAATCTTAAAGTCTTCATGTCAGTACCATGTAAATTAACTGTGGGAAATAAGACACTTTTACCATTTTCACTCCTCAGCAAATGACTTTTTACTGTATAGTCACTTTTTTAATGTCTCATAAACTATCTTTGTTTCTGCTCCTTTCAATCAAATGACCCCAAAAAGGTGGTGGAATCATTTACATATTAATTTATCAAGTAACTACTTGGAGAATATTTGTATTATAAAGGTCTACCCTAAAAGCCAAGCTTCCTAATTTTTAAGAGAAAGTTTGGGGTCTAAATACCTATCAAAGAGTCTTCCAAAGAGAATAAAGCTTGCATTATAATTACAAATTCAAAAACAAAGTATTTATCTAACAAATATGAAACGTCAAAGATACAGTTATGGTGCACAATTATGATATATATATCATAGACATAAATTATTTTTACATATGATATATGTCATATATAATTATAAATAGCTTCAAAGATCTCAGAGATTTAAAGCAATAGTAAATTATTGAGATAGGTCTAATTGTAACTGGTCATATTCCAATGATTGTTACTATTTCCTGGGACTTTGTGATATATGGCAGTATTGGCCCATAGGCAATTAATATTGATCAACAGCTAGTACTAAGCTTAGAAACCTAGTTTATTGAACTATAATTTTAAGTCTCTTTAATTTGAATTTACTTACAAACTTGAGACTTACATATTCTGCTTCATCAATACAATATTTATTAAGCACTGACTATGTGCCAAGCACAATACTAAGTGCTGGAGATATAACTAGGAAAAAGAAAGACAATCCCTGCCATGAAGGAACTTAAAATCTAATGGGGTAAGATGACACATAAAAGGAAGTTGAAAAACTGGAGGACTAGGGACATGATACTGTTGATTTGAGCTTCTGGGCCCTCTTTAAAAGGAGGCTTTGAGAGGAG
Source organism: Notamacropus eugenii (assembly GCF_028372415.1). Classification (NCBI taxonomy): domain Eukaryota; kingdom Metazoa; phylum Chordata; class Mammalia; order Diprotodontia; family Macropodidae; genus Notamacropus; species Notamacropus eugenii. The sequence continues at coordinate 47,532,637 of NC_092872.1, forward strand.
TTTTTTTTGCTCCACCCTCCAGTCCTCCAATCAGAGGGGCAGAGGCAAATGAGGATACTGATGAAGCACGAGTGCCAAAGTTGAAGCATTCTCCATACTGATAAATTCCTTGGTAATGAGACTCTCCTGGGAGAGGTGTGAAACTAATAGAATTGAATCCAATTAGTCAGCAAGTGAGATGTTTCCATCATGTCAGTTTCTTCATCTGTAAAATGAGGCATTTCAACTACAGCTATGATTCCTTTCAGTTATGATCCCTGATCATATCAGTAAGTAGCTGAAACAGCTTCTAAGTAGAAAATAGAAGGAAGGGGTGTATAGGAGGACTAATCAGGGGACTCTGATCAGTTGGAGCTCCCCAGGTCACTTAATAATAGAAATATAAAATATAATATAAATAATGACATATAAGGGTCAGGTTACAGAGGCAAAGAGTTCTAATCACATTTGCATCTTGTAAAGATCCAGAGACCTTATAGAAGTGTTTTTTTTCACATTCAATCATTCATACATTTCTACTTTCTGTTAAACACTCTGTTCAAAAGTACAACTGTAATTCAGTACCTTAGAAAATGAGATAAACTATCAGACTTCACCTTTTTTTTTTTTTGGAGGGGGAGGCAAGGCAATGGGGACTTAGTGATTTGTCTAATGTCACACAGCTAGCTAAGTCAGGTATCTAAGGCAGGATTTGAACTCTGGTCTTCCTGACTCTAGAGCCTAGGCTTTATTCATTGTGCTACCTAGTCGCCCCTAGGAATTCCTGACAGGTAAGGAGGAATAAGAATAACAACGGCTAGCATCGATATAGCAATTCAAAGTTCACAAAAGTGCTTTACATGGATTGTCTCATTTGAATCTACATCAGTCAACAATCCTTCCAGCAAATGCTTGACAAATTCATAAATCTATGTTTCTAAATGACTCAGTCCCCTAAAATATATTGTAGAGTGATTCAGTTTATTTGCTTCAATAAGTCCCTAACCCCGGAAAAGGATACCAAACATACAATTCCTAAACTAATTTGTTGCAAGAGGTCTTGTAATACTGTTGTCTAAGCACCTTCTAAGAAGGTTGAGGGCAAGAGAAGGTTTAAAGTTGACTGGGGCAAAGAACTCCATCCTATGGAATTTCTATGCAGCCTCATTTTACTTTACTTAATAAATCATGTGACCACAAAAAAGTTGACTTATAAATCATCAATATGTGGATAGCTGAATCCCCAGAGGTAAAATGGAACTAGACATATAGATATTTCCATATTTTAATGATTCTGAGCCATATTTCGTATCATGTCTTGGATTCATTCAGAACTATAATCAGCGGGGTTTCTCTTTGCCCAACTCTTTGGAGTTAGGTAGTTTAGCAGAATAGAGCTGCTTGCACATCATGTACACCTAGGAGACCTTGGTTGCATGTGGCAAAATCAGTGCCTTTGGTGCAAGTGACAAAATCATTGGGCTCATGGCTAGAGTATTGTGCCACCTGGTGGAAAAAAATACAAACTGCTCTGCCTAGTTGGTTAATGGTCAAGTGACACTTTTTACAGGAGACAGGTTATGAACTAATGTGGACCATTTGGACTAACAAAGTACCCCAAGAGTCACATGGGCCACACACCAAGTACACAAGGAGCCAACACCAGAGTCACTGATATAATCATTAAATAACTTATCAGCTAACATTCTTTGTTAAAACATTCATTTTATCCAAAAGTAACATAGTCTTTTTTATTCCACCAATGCTAATCCTTTACCTGTTTTAACCCTGTCTTACACACATACCACTAAATGAAGTAACTACATTTTATACTTTAAATTCTATAAATTTTGCTAAGATGTAACTTCAAATCAGTTAGTCAACAAGTATTTATTAATTGCTTTCTCTGTGCCAGACAATAGTCTACGGGTTGGGGATACAAATACAAGCAAAAACATGGTCCCTGCCCCCAAGGAACTTATATTCTAATAATGTAAGACAAGATATAAAAGGAAGCTGAAAAGTAGGGTGTTGGGTGTGGGAGAGGTACCCATATTGGAGCACTGTGGCAAAGTCTAGAAAGTCAGAAGCAGAGGTAAAGGAGGAATGAAGGTTGACTGACCTGGGTTTCTTCCATAAAATGGAGGCCCTAGAAGGAACTCAGCAGTGAGAAAAGGTGGCTGCAGGAACAAGGAAATGTTCCACTGTGAGAACACAGGAACTTCCACCTCCACTCCTTATAAGCTATAAGTTTTGTTCTAGGATTGTCTCCCATAATTCTCTATCCTCATTATCCTGCTCTTTTGTTTGTTTTTTCTGTCATTCTGTGTGTGTGTGTGTGTGTGTGTGTGTGTGTAAGTGAGAGCATCAAGTTCCTCCAACTCACTTGATGAAATTACAGGGGTAAGGGACAGGTAGCAAAGATGAGATATATGGATTCACTTCTTTATACTTTGAAGTGACCAGTTTGCACCCTGGAGCAGGTGTACCTATTTCAGGCTTTAATTGGCCAATGTCAAGAAAGTGGAAAGAAGCTCTTTAATCAACTTGATGAAATTCTAGGATAGTTAGCTATTGACTGATCATTTAATCCAGTCCTCATTTCACAGATGAAGAAACTGAGTCCTAGAGAAGCTAAATAGAGCCAGTGCGGTGCACTGGAAAGGACACTGTCTCTGGGAGTCAGAAGACATAGGTTCAAATATTGTTCCTAATGTTTGCTACCTTATGACTCCAAGCAAATCCCTTAACCTCCTTAGACTTCAGTTTCTTCATCTGTAAATCAAGGGAGTTCAACCAGATGATCTCTGAGGTCTCTTCCAGTTATGATCCCTGGTCATACTAGTAAGTAGCTGAACTGGGATTCAAACCCATGATGTCTGACTCCAAATAGAGCATTCTTTCTACTTTACTACCACTATTCCTCCCACCACAGTCTTCCAGTAAAATTATTATTTTTGACTCTTTGGTTTTGTTTATATTTTCCACAGGTATTAAGCTCCCAAGTTTTACTTAAGTCAACCAATATTTATTAAGCCCCATTTCTATGCAAGAAACTAGTGATATAATCATCAAAAGAAACAGCATCTGCCATTAAAGAGCTGGCTTTGTTTGGGGGAATACAACATGTGCACAGATAAGAAGATGTAAGTTAATTTGAGGAATAAGAAAGCATTAACAAAGAGGAGGGGGGGGGCCAAGGGGAGGGATCATAAATACTTTCCTAAAGGAGGTAGACCTGATCTAAGCTTTGAAGGAAGCTACTACTAAGAGGTGTAGTAGTCGGTGTAGAAAGAGTGAGTGAGAATTTATTAAGCAGAGGCATGAAGGTAAAGGTTAGGAATACACATATTAACAAACAAGGCCTGCAATAAGATTATATTCTAATGGAAGACAAAATATATAGGGTTGCCAGTAAGGGGGTAGCAAAACAATAAGGGGGCAGGTGAGGAGGAGGTAGTGTCTGGAGAGAGTCCAGGTAATGGTCAAGAGGGAAGGTATCACAGACATCTAAGACAGCCTGCCAAAGGCAGCCTGCTGAAAATGGAAAATGGACTATAAAATTCAGGAGACAGTGAGTTGCCAAGTTTAGCTGGAACATAGAGTGCTTGCAAGATTTTCATCCTCGGATTTCTTCATTGCACTAAGTTCCTTATTATTCATCTTGTGATCATTTGTTAATTTATTTCTTAATAAATGTTATTGTAATTATCATTTAATTTACTGTCTTGAGAAAATTCTAACTTCATCGGGAGTTAATTGGTGTTATTTCAGTATATACATATACATATAAACATGTTGGGGGACATCTTTGCTTCAGCTTCTTTTAATTTTTAAAAATTGTTGAAGCATTTCTTTGGCTAACTTAATTATCTGAATAGGGTTTTTTGGTCCTTTGAGACTGTCCCATAGTTTCACTTTCTTGTGGTGTACTTACTAGTATTTTTAAAAATAATATTGAGAAGATATAGGTTGCCTGGTCAATTTTTATTCCATCATCTTCTAGTATTTTAGTTAATAGGTAAAGAATTTAGGGAGAATTTCAAAAGGTACAATAGGTTGGTTAGAAAATACGTGAACTGGGTTGGAGAAGACCTAGGGAGAAGTAGGAATGATCTGACTAGGAATTCGGTCTCAGAAGTAAACGCAGGAAAACAGTTTATGTCTAAGCTGATCCTCACCAGCACTCATGAAAGAATTTATCCCAAGATCCACCACATTTTCATTCAAAATCCATTTTCCATTTTTAACTCCCACTGACATTTTCCCCTGCCTCTTTAAGAAACAGCACTTCTAAGTCACATTTGTTCCTATGGACTACACGGAAGGCATCCCATTATCACCAGGGGGAACAGGACAAAATACAGGTGCAATGGTGAAAGAGCCACTTACCTCAATGGTACGCAGGAAAGTAGAACTGGGTTTTTAACTCATGACCTGGGTTTTTAGCTAACGTCCTGAAACTGAATGACATCTGTTGGAACCACGAGGAAGGAAATGAAAGTAGAAAAAAGGCTGGCGGGGATGGATGTAGCTTAGGCAAATGCTACAAAATAGCGGCTTGGCTTATTGTTTTGTATGTTGTCTAGACTTAAGAAAGTAATAGAAACAATGTTAATGATACAAAGTAAACTTTAAAATGTGTCGCCTGGTCCTTTTAGAGCCGTAGTTAAACACGTGCAACAGGTTGGAGGGAATTGTGCTTCACTTTCAATACGAGAAGAAAGCTGGAGGTAACAGGGCAGGGACCAAGTGCAGGGACTTCTTCTACGGACCAGCCTGGAGGCTGGGGGTCCTTTTAAAGTCACGATGGACACAAGAGTTCGATTCCCACCAGCAGTGTTTCAGTAGCACCAAACCTGACTGAGTTACGGGTTAAAGAAAAACCAGAGAGGGCAGCTACTCCAGGGGCTGGGATCTCGGGAGGCACCTCACGCTAGTGCACGGTTGTCGCATAGAGAACTTGGGAAACCACCGCAAGTCCCTGCCCCGCCCCGCCCGCGGAGCTCCGGGGACCGAGACCCAGCAGGGGTCAAGGGCGTCGAAACTGGCGAGGCGGCGAGGACGGTCACGTGCGCGCGCACACACACAGGAGCCCGGTCACGTGACGCTCCGTGGGGCCGGCGCTGGCTGGCTGAGCTGCTGCGGCGGCTTTTGAGGGCGGCTTTCCCGGCCCGCTCTCCCCACTCCCTCGCTATGTGGACTCGGCAGCTGTAAGGAGTCTGGGTCGCTGCCCTGCCGACAGGTGCTGGGAGGCCTGAGCCGAAGGGACGAGGGGCAAGCCTTCCGTGGCCTCAAGCAGAGCGGAGCGCTGAAGGGCCTGGTGAGTGCCGCTGATCACCGCTCCCCGTAGCTACCCCCCGCTCCCAAGGGCGCTCCCTGGCTGCCTCCTTCCCTGGTCCCTCCCTTCTGCATCCCTGCATCCATCCTTCCACCCAGCCCATCCCCGCAGCCACAACTCCCGGCCACCCGGCGTCCTCATCCCCACCAGCAGCAGCAGCAGCTCTCCGGGGACAGCTCCTCTGGCACCGCCTTCTTCCCCTGGCATCCTTCTGTCTCCTTCCCCGCTCCCAACCATGCCCCTAGTGGGTCGGGAGAAGCCGCCGCCGCCCCCCCCCCCTTCTTCTCCTGCAAATTCCCTCTTTAGGTTCCTCCGCTGTACCCCACCCTCACCCCGCCCCCACCAGCCGCACCCCGTGGCCGACTGTCCCTTTAGAATAGCTGCGGTCTTACCACCCGAGTTCTTGACCTCAAGCTAGCTTTGCCCTGGAAAACTTCTCTCTTGAATAAGAATTGATATGAAATGTTGGACCGGGCAGATGTGGAAATGAGCTTCCAAATCAAGGCTATCTAATGCCCTTGGTGCTAAGAAGGCTAAGATGGCCTGAGGGCCTATGCGAGTTCTGAACATCTTTCGAGTTGGTTCGAGCATTTTTTTTCCTCAACTCCTTGCAATTTGGCTTCTCCCCTCCCACCCCCATCATGATACAGAAACTGCCCTCTCAAAGGTGAATCACCACATTTAGTAACTGTGTTCAAATCCGAATTTTCTTTGGCTCTTCAGAATTTGACATTTTCGACACCTCTCTCTTTCTGGATATAGGCTTCACTCTTGCCTTTCTTCTTGCTTCTCTAATCATTTGTTTTTCCTCGGTCACCTTTCCTTGCACCTTGTCATTTTCATGACAAGTTAAGATATCCCAAGATTTTTTATGCTTGGCTCTTCCTCCTCCATCTTCACCCACCCCCTAACACACATATACACACTCTATCTGCGCAATCACATTCATTCATTGTCTTTCTACAGAGTATCTCAAATCTATACATTAGACTTAAATCTCTTCACCTATCCTGCCAGCCCCTCAAAGTCAAGGGATCCTAAAACAGGCAACTTTCTTTTTCTCAAAAATCTTTTTTGTTTTTTCTGGTTTGACTTTATTCCCTCTTGTTCAAAATCTTGATGCTAAATTTGATTAGATATTTAAAATAAGGGAGTGGGAAAAAACCATTACCAAATTGTGTTGATTCTACCAGCAGTTTTGCATGCATTGGGCCCTTCCTTTCTGTTTTGAAAGTTTCACCAAACAAGGCAATTATCTCTCTGGGCTACTGCAGCAGTCTTCTAGCAGATTTCCTAAATTCTGTTCTGTTCTGGCTTCATTGTATCCTATACACCCTAGTTAGACTAATCTTTATATGTAGTCTTGTCAGACTCCTCTGCTCAGAACCAGTCAATAGCTTCCTATTGCCTGCTGAGAAAAGTTCAGCTTCCTTACCCTGGTATTTAAAACCATCCGTAATGATAATTATATCAGCTCACGTTTACCTAATGCTTTACAATTTACAAGTACCTTTCAAGCCTTATCTTATATATCTCCCCTCAATACATTTACCTGCCAGCCAAACTAAACTACTTGCTTGTTATCCACACACTCTATACTTTTCTGCCTCTGTGCTTTTGCTTAAGCTTTTCCCTAGGTTTGGAATAGTCTCTAATTTTATATTCTCTAATGCTTATTCTTGCTTATAGATATCTACTCAATTGGTGTGGTACACCCTTACAGATCAGGGCTTGGTAAAAGAGTCAGAGGCTCTGAAGTCAGAAAACCTGAGTTCAAATTAATCTTTAACCCTTATGTTCTGTGTTACCTTGAGAAAAAATCATTTAGTCCTGGGCCTCAGTTCTTCAATTATTAAAAAAAAAAAAAAAAGGAAGTTGGACTAGAAGGTCTTTGAGAATAAATACTTGTAGCTCTAGGTGTATAGTTTTGAAGGAGTCTTTGATATCCCTTTCACTTAGCGCTTCATTTTTTGACTCTTCAATGTTATATTATATTACAGTTGTTTGTGATGTGTGCCTATGTAGACTTTAGGTTCCATCACCTATATCTTATCCTAATCTTGATCTGCTAGTGCCTAGCACTGTGCTCTGCATACTGATAGGTCGTTAGTAAATATCTGTTACAATTGGACAGGATTATTTGGTTTTAAAAACAATTTTATTGATCTTTTGTTTTTTCTATTACCTACATTTCCTGCTTTTTTCTTTCTCCTAGAGAGCCATGCCTTATTTAAAAAAAAAAAAGAATTAAAAAAGAGAGGAAATGGTTTGACAGAACTATCACACTGAGAAATTTCAACATGTGTAGTGTTCCACACCGTGAGCCCCTCATGTCTGTAAATATGGGAGGGAAATGCTTTCTCACATCACTTCTTCATGTCTAACTTGGCCATCTTAATTTCATGGCATTCAGTTTCATTTGATTTGCTATTATTGTTCTTTCCATTTGTGTTGTTGTCAGTGGGCCCCAGAATCAACAAAATTTGGTTCTGTGTGTACTATATTTATCATATTCATTTCTGACAATACAGTAATTTTCCATTATATTCATATATCACAATTTGTTTAGCCATTCCTCTAGCAGTGGACATCTACTTTGTTTCCAGTTCTTTTCTACTATAAAATGGAAAGCTATAAGTATTTTTTTAGATATGGGACTTTTCTTCATATCATTAACTTCCTTGAGTCCTAGGCCTAGCAGTGGGATCTCTTCGATAAAAGATATGGACATTTTATTCACTTTTCTTAGCTTAATTCCAGATTGCTTTCCAGAATGGTCAGACTGATTCATAGCCCCAACATTGCATTACACTGTCCACAACACCTCAGCACTATTTCCAGCTTTTGTCATCTTTGGCAACATGTTGGTATGAGATGAAACCTCGGAGCTCTTTCAATTTGTGCTTCTTTTATTAGTTATTTGGAAAATCTTTTTGTGTGGTTTATAATTTGCATCATTTTTTTTGGAGAACTGTTTGTTTATGTCCTTTGACTTAGAAGTATTATTTAATTCTAGATATTGTTGGTGCCACAAAATGTTTCTTAAATGGTCTCATCAAACTCTCAACTCCCAAGAGAACATAGTTTCCTTGACAGCCAGAGCTGTTTAGTTTTTTTGTCTTTGTATCCCTAGTGCCAAGCACAGAGCCTGACAACATAGTAAGTGCTGTTGATTTGAATTAATAGAAAGTACTTGGTGACCAGTACCCACCCCAAAAGTAGTGCCACATGAAAAGACTATAAGAAATGTTTATGTTGAATTGGGTGGTTTGCAATTTGAAAGTCTGCACTTGGGGAATATAAGAAAAACAGCAAGTGTTCAGAGTGTGCACAACAAAGAGCTTTTATAAAAGCCTTGCTTCTTTAATTTACTTATTTCATAATATTGATTGGAAACAGTCTGGCCTGATCCCATGTCCCACCTGCCGTGCCACTGTCTCAAGAAGAAAAATTCAGTTTTTGCATGTGAAGATAGTTCAACTTCTAATTTAAAACAGTTACTGGCTTTATATAACAATTAAGGCATAGTGAGACTTTTGGATTTGATCCCAACTGGGAGATCATTGGTAAGATTTCTGGGTTGGGCTTTCTCTACTGCCTCATAGCTTGTCCCTGTAGTACAATTAGCTCCTCTGTCAAGTTAAGGTCCCTGAAGTCTTAACTCAGAGAGGAGTCATTTTATTTATCACAGTGTTTGAGTGTACACCATATGCAGGGCACTGTGCTAGATAAGCTAATTGGAAGGAGAAGCTAATTTTGGGAAGAAAATAAACTCAGCATATAATGTTGAGTGGAAAGTGATGGCAGGCGGGTGGAAATGTCTACTAAACAGTTGAGAACACTGAAGTCTTTTGAATAACAAGTGTAAGCTAAAGCCTACTGCAAATCCTTGAATAATTCAACTGTTATAAAACAATACCTTAGCAGCAAATTCTTGAAATTCAGGTTTATGTCTTGAGTTTCACGTTTCAGAAGTTCTGTTGACTGTGAGTAAGGGAAAAGGAACTATATGACTAGAGAGGACAGTAAAATCTACAGGACTGGCAGTGGAAGGTGAATGAAGATTGGACAAACTAGAGCATGAATGGGACACATTTTATAGAACCTGAGTTTAAAGCTAGAAGGAACCTTCTAATGCTTCAAGTCCAAACCCCTCATTTTTACAGATGAGAAAAGTGAGTCTGGAAGCTAAGTGACTTGCCAGTGTCTCTCTGTTGTAGCTGGTATTTAAACCCTGATTCCAAATCAGTTGTTCCTTCCATTGTACCATGCTGCCTTCAAGAAATTTGCATTTGCTTTATCAAAAACATTAATTTAACAGGCATTTTTTACACTCCCTACTCAGTCCCAGCCACCGTACTAGATTGGGGATACAAAGTCAAAAAAATGAAATAGTACTTGATTTCAGATGCTTCTGTCCTGTTGAGGAGATGATATATACATATATGAGTAGTGACAGAATAAATATATACAGAAAACAAGGCAATAAATGACTTTTTAAAAAACCCACATGATGTGAAAGATTAGGGATGCTTATGCAGTGTTGGTGGAGTTGTGAACTGATTCTGGATCAGAACAACTTGGATATTGCCCAATGTGCCTAAACAACTCTAAAACTGTGTGTAACCTTTGGTCCAGCAATATCACTAGGTCTGTACCCCAAGGAGATCAAAGAAAAAGGGAAAGGACCTATACATACAGAAATATTTATAGCAACTCTTTTTGTGGTGGCAAAGAATTGGAAATTGAGGGGATGCCTGGTAATTGGAGAATAGCTGAACAAGTTGTGGTATGTGATTGTGAAGTAATTATATTGTGCTGTTAGAAATGATGAGCAAACTCAGTTCAGAAAAACGTGGAAAGACTTACATGAGTGAAATGAGCAGAACCTGGAAACATTATATACAGTAATAGCAACATTGTAAGGATGATCAACTGTGAATGACTTAGCTTTTCTTAGAAGTACATCGATTCAAATCAATTCCAAAGGACTTAAGATGAAAAATGCTCTCCCCCACAGAGAAAAAAAACTGATGGAGGCTGAATGCAAATTTAAGCATATTTTTTTTACTTTATTCCTCTTGCTTGTTGGTTTTGTTTTTTGTTTTTGGTCTGTGTTTTCTTTTGAAACATGGCTACTATGGAAATATGCTTTGCATGACTGTACCTATATAACCTATATCAAATTGCTTTCTCAAGGAGGAGGGAGAGAAGGGAGGAAAGATGAGAATATAGAACTCAACTGTTTTTTTTAAAAAACAAATGTTAAAAATTTTTGTTTATATATAATTGAGAGAAAAATTAGGTTTAAATTAAATTTTTTAAAAATCAACCCACATATTCTTTGCCAATAAGGAGAGATACTACATGTACACAAGTGCTATATAAGGTACTATGTTGTAATAAGTATCACATGAATGGTAAAAAACAAAATGGCATTTCCAGGAGGAGTGCACCTTGCTGAAGAAATAAGGAGGCTCTAAAGTGGCACTTAAATTGGACATATAGAATCTATAGAATGGAATCTATTTAGAGGCAACTAGTGGCGTAGCAGAGAGAGTGATGGGTCTGGAAGACCTGAGTTCAAATTCAGCCTCAGACACTTAGTAGCCCTGTGACCATGGGCAGGTCACTTGGCCTCTGGCTGCCTCAGTTTCCTCAACTGTAAAAACAACAACTACTTTTGATTTATCATGAGAATCAAATGGGATAATTTTTGCAAGGAATACTTAACACAGTGCCGGGCACATAGTAGTTGTTATATAAATTCTTATTCCTCTTCCTTCCTTTCATATTTCCTACTATGATAAAATAGGAAGGAAAGGAGCGCTGGGCTTGAAGTTTAGACCTGTATTCAAGTCCTTCCTCTGATAATTACTAGCTTTGTGAGCCTGGGCAAGTCCTTTAATGTCTGTGCCGTAATCAGTGCCCCCTAGGACTTATCTACTAAGCTATGTCTAGGTTGTAATTGTTTTTAAGTCACAGAGACTTTACTCCAGTGGAGGAAATTTCCACAGCGGGAGTTTCTTTTGCTTTTCTTTGTATTCCTAGGGCTTGGCATAGTGCTTGGCACAGAGTTGAATAAATGTTGTTGGCTAACTGACTGATTCATGCTGATACAGTCATTGCTTCATTTGTATTGTAGTCATAGAATGTTAAAACTGCCAAGGACCTTATAGATTATTTAATTCAAACTCTTAAATGACTTAATTTTTTTATTATAACTGAAATGTCAGGATAAAAATAATCAAATAAACATGCAAAATAAAGAGTACAATATAAGTATTGACTTCCAGCCAAGATAGCTGTGTGTAAGCAGGCAGCCCAACACACCCACTCCAGAAAATGAAATAAAATAAAATAAAAAATAGCACCAGATCTAGAAACGACCAAGAAATCTAATGAGAGATTACAGTAAATGACTTCATCCAGAAGTGCACAAAGTCAGGCAGAAGCCTATGGGGAATAGGAGAGAATGCCTGACAAAAAACTGCTATCATCACAGGCAAAGAAAACTGAAGTCTCTCAGGGTGACCAGAAATAAGCCAGTGATAGCTTTAGTCCACAAGGTAGCATTTTGAGAGGCAACAAGAGCAGAGGGTACCTTCAAGAAAGTTCTGGGGTGGTTGGAATCCCATAGCATATCTCCTGGAAGAGGCAGTATTAAGATCAGACATCCTAGGTCGAGGATCTTCAAGGTCCTTAACAGTTCATTCTAAGTGGCTAAGATCCCTAAAAATCCAGAGAGAGAGGGAAGCCTGAGACCCTCTAGTGCTGCGTATCTACCACTAGAGCCAGGTACACAGTGGGGAGGCAGAGGACGGCACAAGAATCATAGTAACCCAGAGTAAGACCAAGCACCACCAAATACCCCACACATAAGCAGAGTAGTTTGCTGTGGCACAAAGATCCAATTCAGAAGCTGACTGTAGAGGTAAGTGAACAGAAGACATTGACCACTGCAAAAGAATTACTGATCCAGAGAAATTAACTCTGTAACAAATGTAAGCAGACACTCAAAAGGGGGGAGAAATGCATTTTCCACAAGGCCCACATGAATACATGCAAGGAATGAAACATAAAAATAAAAGTTCTGGAAGAAATAATTAGAAAGTGTTAAAGGGGATTAAGGAAGGAGAATAAATGCTTTGTGACAAGAAGTGGTAGGCCTCCCCTGAAAATTAGAAACAGAAACCAGTGACTCCTTGAGATAAGAAATATTAGAACAAAATTAAAAGATTGAAAAATTAAAAAAGATATGTAAGATGTCTGACATTTAAAAAAAGCCACCTGAGACTTGGAAAACATTAGAGGGAGGGATAATTTATGAATCATCAGGCTCTTGGAAAGACATGATTTTTTTAAAAACCTGTAAAAATATGTTTCAAGAAATATGAGAACAACCAAACTCTGTTGCTAGCTAGGAAAAAATAGAAAATGGAAGGAATCCACCTTCTGAAAGAAGCCCTGAAATGAAAAGTCCCAGGAATGTAGTAGTCACAATCCAGAAGGGAAAAAAAATACCCCAAGAAGCAAGAAAGGATTTTAGGAACCAAGGAAGCATAGGCAGGATTACATAAGACCTGGAGGCTTCCACTGTAAAGAAAAGTCTTGGAATACAACATCCCCAAACCCTAAAACGTAGGCTTATTACCAAGATTAACTTACTTTGCAAAGTTGCATTGTATCATAATAAGATAGGGTGATGGTGGGAAATGAGCCTGTAATGGAATAGAGGACTTTTAAACACATGTAGTGAAAAGACAGCTGATTAGGAACTTTGAAATACAAACACAGGAGTCAAGAGAAACCTAGAAAAGCAAATCTGTCTGTGTAATTGGAAAGACCATGATTATAAACTGCTAATATTCCAAAAGATGGAAAAAGAAAAATGATGTCCCTTTAGAACTTTAATGCCTTCAAAAGGAATTGAAGGAATTAATTTTTAAAAAGAGGATGGATTATTTCTTTTCTGAGAGTTAAAGACAGAAAAGACAAGGGAGGGCAAAAGGAATATGCTGTTAGAGAAAGGAATAAAATTTACTATTTGCCACAGTTGAGATGCATGAGAAAAAGAGTATACAAACATCCAGGTAGGAGTGTGAAAATGATTATCAGATAAATCTCATTCTTATATGAACCAGAAAAAAGATAGTTGAACATATACAAAGGGGTTTAATATAGAACTACATCTGACTCAAGAAGGTAACAGGAGGGGATGGCTGAATAGTAGCAAGAAAAATCAACTTCGTGTTTTTGAAGGGGGTATACTCAAAGGAGGAAAAAGAAAACCAAAGAACTGGAAACTAAGGGAATATCCATCACATGCCGAATAGCTAAACAAATTGTGTAACGTGAGTGTGATGGAACAATATTGCACTACAAGAAATTATGAAAGACGAAATTTCAGAGAATCCTGGAAAATACGAAGTGTAAAGGGAGTAGAGCCAGGAGAATATAAAATGACAACAATGTTGTGGACAGTAACAACTTTGAAAGACTAGAGAACTCTGATCAAAGCTCAGACCAACCACCTTCTGACAAAGAGGTGATAGATTCAAAGTGTAAAAAGAGACATAGATCTTTGGACATGGCCACTGTGTGGAGATTTCTTTTGTTTGACTTTATTTGTTATAAGGGTTGTTTTTTATCGTGTTGTGAATTTCGAAAAGGGAAAGGGTTAAAGGAGAGAGGTTAGTAATAGTGATATCCAAGAAGGGAGCTACTGAAACATTTTTTACATTCATAAGAGAGCACAAAACAGGACAGTTTTAAAAGTATGGTGCTCAATTTATTAAATATCTTTTAAAAAATCAATAGTATAGTATAGAGATTTACAATTTCATGTACGATTCTCTTTCTGTGTTCCGCTTTGGATATGGAAATGCTGTTTTTAGTATTGGGTTAAAAATTTCAAAAAAAATCAAATTTTATAAACCCTAAGCATTTAACAAAGAACCAAATAAAATGATGATTAATAATGAGTTTAATCTTTGAGCTTTTTTGAATCTGCCTGAAGTTTCATTACTTTGGGCTTTTCCCATAGATGGCCTTATGTTCTTTCATATTTATTATTTTATGGAACTCTAGAATTCTATTTTATTAATACATCACTTATTTGACAATTTAGGTATTGAACATAAATGTCAGGTCTTTGCTGTTTACAGGTAAAGCAACTATGAATATTTTATGGTAATAAGTCTTTTATTCTTAAGACACTTTATACATATATGACAAGGTTATATCGTTGTGATCACTGGATTGAGATATGAACAGTTTTTTGCTTTATTGCAATATGCTTCAAAAGGTTTGCAACAGTTCAGGTCCTTTCCATAGTTGATTTTTTTTCTATTTTTGGCATGTTAGTAGGTAGAAGATATTTTGAAGTTGTCTTAATTTGTATTTCTTTCATTTTAAAAGAACTTGAGTAGCTTTTCATCCTACTGTAGTTGAATGTAAACTCCTTGATGGCATGAACTTTTTCATTTTGTCTTTATTTTCTCAACATATACAGTGCCTTGTATTTAATATCTGTTCATTGAAATGATTTAACTCTAGTGACTTCTTATTGCCTCTGGGATCAAAATGACTCCAGTCTACCTTTCTAAGCTTACCATACGTTAGTTTTCTTCTGGTACCCTACAGACTGACCAAACTGGACCTGATATTCCTCAGATGACTTTCTAGCCTTTGTCATTTCTGCATTTTTGTATAGTTTGTGCCCTGTATCTGGAATACAATCCTTACTCACCAGTGCCTCTCAGAATCCCTAGCTTCCTTCAAAGCTCAGGTCATGCTATCACCTCCTATGTGGGACCTTTCCACGTCCCTTTCCCTC
Source organism: Notamacropus eugenii (assembly GCF_028372415.1). NCBI lineage: Eukaryota > Metazoa > Chordata > Mammalia > Diprotodontia > Macropodidae > Notamacropus > Notamacropus eugenii. The sequence goes on from NC_092872.1 coordinate 47,547,795, forward strand.
CACTGCTAGTGCTTACTTCAAATTGCTTTGTATTTACTTGTATATCAGAGTTGTTGAATCTTTAAAATTTGTTTTCCTCTACAGTGTTGTGGTTGTTGTACACGTTTTTCTTCTGGTTCTTGTCTCTGTCCTACAAGGGTTCTCTGAATCCATCCACTTTTTCATTTCTCATGGTTCATTATAATAATATTCAGTAATTTGTTCAGCCATTACCCAATTGATAGGCATTCTCTTTGTTTCCACTTCATTACTTCAACAAAAACTGTTGCTATACTAATGGAATATTATTGTGTTATAAGAAGTAATGAGTATGATCAATTCAGAAAAGCCTGAGATTTATAGGAATTTATGCAGATTGAAATGAGTAGACCCAGGAGAACAATTTACACACTGACCACAATAATGTAAAAGAAAACAAATTTAAAAGACAGTAGCAAATCATGACTTCACAAGGCTGAATTATGCTTCCCAGCTCTTGTAGAGTGGTTATGAACAGAAGATACATATTTACAAATATAGCCAAAGTATGGATTTATTTTGTATGACTCTACCTATTGTTTACAAAGGAAGGCTTTTGGAGAGGGGAGAGCAGGGTGTTAAGTAAGTGAAGGACCATGATAAGTGAAACTAAGAAAAGAAAGAAAAACCATCAATCAGTCATTTAAAAAATACACTACCATGTTAAATTTGAAATAAAAAAAAGCAAGGTGGGTATAGTGAAGATTCATATTTTCATATCATTCCCTTCCTATTTTTATTTTTGTATGGAAAAAGTTCATGTTTGTCAAGCTCAAAATCAGAAAAAGGAAAAATTCAAGATAAGGATTTTTAACACTTGAAAAAAATTGCTCTGAAGAATGTTTTTTGATTAATTTTCTTAGTTGGTGAGTGTAGACTATAGCATATATTGTCAGTTTTTTGTGATACAGATCAGATTTGTTGATTTTTTCCTTTTCTTGTCTTTTATATAAGTTCCTTGTTTTAGGGTATGGTTCTGGGAGAGGGGAGAAGAAGAAAGATATGGGGAAAATTCATGTAAAAGTAAAAAATATCAATAAAATTTATTTTAAAAAATAATACCCTGGGAGGGCAAAAAGTGCACAACAGAGAACAAAAGAAAACTTGGAAGGAAGCACAGAAAAGCAGAGCAGCTTGAAAACAGTACGTAGTATTTATTACATAATTGGACTTTTTTTTTAAGTAAACACTCTGAAATGGAAATTTATGGTTTTCTATTGAATCCTCTCATTAGGTTGGGCTGTGTGCATGGAAATGTTCTTTTTATTTTTTGTCTTTAAATTCAAAATGAATAAAAAATATACTTTCTCAACCTCTTGCTCCATTTTGAAGGCTGAGTAGATTTTATAGTAAGTGGTATTGAAGAGAATGGCACAGAGTAAAATGCATTCCTGCTTGTACCTCTTTTGTCATTTGTAATATCCACTGTTTCAAGCTGTTTTTGTTGTTGTTTTTACTGCTTCACTGTCTTTCAAACATTTGGAGAAAGTATGGATTGGCAGGGAAACTGGCACTCCTACACAGCCTCTTCATATTGAACTTGTGCCATCAATCTCTTTCAACTGTCTGCCCCTTTCTAATGGTCTTAAGGAACAGAGATGCCAGGAAGGACAACTGTGGTGCCCCTGCAGATGTCTCAGTTATGTTCATCCTTAAACAGAGGAAGGTGTCCATCTTTTTTGGGGGGAGAGGGTGTGGATTGGTTGTTTTGACATGCATTTAGTGCATTGTCAGCTGGTGATGGACCCAAGACTAAGGACTCAGGCACTCTTATTTCCATTTCTCCTTGTTTCTCCTTTCCTAAGATTTCCTGATTTCTATCAGAGAGGAGGGTCTTTGACTCCATTATCCCATTCTACAAGGGGTTCCCTGAGGTCTGGAACCTGCATCCCCAACAGAATTTTTAGGAAGGAAACCTTTAGAAATCACCTTGTAATTCTTTTGTAGTATAAATTATTTTTGTATTCTGTAATTAAAAAAATATTTTTCTCCAGTATAGGAACTACCATATGATTTGTCTTACTGGTATTTTTTTAGTTATTGGATTAACTAAAAGTAAGGCACATAGTTTCTTGATCTAAAAAAGGGTGTGGTAAGGAGGATATTCTAAAAGTTTTCTTGTAGTTTCACTGAGTACCCAGAGGGAAGTAGGTTTAAATTGCCTTCTGTTCCTCACAGTATCTAATACAACATTTAGTCCACCAGTATTTTAACACCTCCTATGCAAAAAGCATTGTGCTTAAATTGGGGTTACATTGCTTCACTCTGAATGAGTAAGACTATGGGTTCTCCCCTCAAAAGACAGGTTTCTGTCTGTGTATTGGCCAAGTGAAATGGATAAAGGCATTTTTGGTCACGATAGATATGCCTCCATTGAGCAGTACCATTGTTGATTCCCATCTTGATTTTCAGTTGAACCATTCCTTACAGGTGAGGTTGTTCATTTCATTGCGTTACTAAATTCCTTCTATCACTTCAGTATCAGTTTAGTCCTTTACAGATAGGTTTAGTTGATTAAGTTAAATCAAAATTTTGTTTCCAGTGAAGATCCCTGATAGGACAAAATTTTCCCGTCACAGACCCTGCCACATTGAGAGTCTCATTCTGTTGGTCTTGAGTCTCTCATTGTTCTCTTGGTCGTAATAATAGTTTGTGTTTCTGTATCATTTAATGATTTCAAAACTCTTTATATAATGTGATTATTAATACAAGTAAATTATATGAACTTTCTCCCCATTTCGGGTTTAAATGATTTGCTCAAAGTCATGCAGCTCTCTAGATCAGATAAACCTTCTCTTCAAAATACAGTGATATAAATTCTATATATATGATATGAATATGGTCACTTGTAAATTTGAGAAGCCAAAGCATAGATAAATTAGATGCCCTTTTCAAGGTCGTACAGAAAGTAGCAGCAAGACTAGAATTTTTAGAACCTCACCCACCCTTTGAAAACACCATTGCATGAATGGCATTGAAACAGTATAGATGTTTGTGAATGGAGCTGGCCAATCTCATGAACACTACATGAAGCAAAAGGATTATTTGGAGAAATACTATGCTCTGCACCAGTAGCTCTTAGGAGTGAACAACAAATGGTATGTGTTAACTATTGACAGTTTAACTGCTTGCTTTAAAAAAAGTAAACAGTGAAATTTTTCCTGAAGTGGACTTACTGTAATGATCAACATTTTAACAGTAAGCAAATGGACTTTTCAGTGCAAAATTCTTTCTCTTTTTCTTCCTACTCCCAAACAGAATGAAATGAGTCCTCTTTTTAGAGAGTTCTTGGAGTGGGCTCTTTTAAGAGAGCAGAGGGTAAGGTGGCCTCAGAAGTGGTAGTGAAATACATAAGTGTTTAACTAGCACAGAGTTAATTAGGCTTGGACCATTGACTTCAAGAACTATTTTTGGATTCTGGCCATTATTGTTTTTGAGGACTCTTTGTACTGAAATGTCAAGTATTTTAAGAAATTCTAACTTCCTTTTCCTTGTGAATATTTTCTTTTGCAATTCTAATATACTTTCTAAGTTTTGTAATTTCTCTAGTCTCCTACTGCATGTTTTCCTTGCTCTGAAAAAAATTAAAATTATCTAATTGTTCAAATTGTGCTATCTGTTTCCTGGAAGAACCAGGCATATCAATTGACCCCCAGACATTTTAATTCTATTTTGAAATAAAAATTTTCATCCTACTCTCTATTTTCTTTTGCTTATCATAGATTTTTAAAAATGTATTACCTCCATTTAGCCAGCTTGGTCCTTTGAGGTATACTTAAATCCCAGGTCTTCTGGTGTTGGACATTGTTTTCAAACTGTATTTTATAATATTATGGGAAGTGGTGAAGTTGCATTTCTGTGCTAAATTTTACAGCACAACCATCACTGGAGGTGTAGCAATTATTCATCATTATTGATTATTGAAAGTGGCACCTGCTGCACAAAAAATATATTACAATCAAAATTTTGTTTTGGCCTTAAATGAAATCTCAGAAAATGTATAATGTCAATTTATTGTAGCTTGAGATTCTTTGACAAAATGGCAGGCTTTATGAAAACTCTTCTCGGGCAAAATACCATCACATGCTTGTTTTGTGTACAGCAATTTAAACACGATAGCTGGATATTCAAGTTTCAATTTAAAGAACTCTGTTTCAGAGAACTATGTTTTTAGTCATATGCCACCAAGATTTATGCAGGTTCTTTGTTTAGTAAGAGTCCAGGTTTGTTTTGTTTTTTGTGTTTTTTTAATATTGATCAACTGAGATGAGGTAAAATCCTGTCAAGCTTAATCTCCGGGTTACTAACTGGAGTTAAAGCTTCAGCACTAACGTGTGGAGAGCAGTATTCACAACAGGGTCACCGTATTGATGAGGCTTCATTCCCTTTGTTTCCTTCTACCTCTGAAATTTGATGGGGACTAGTCTTAGCTCCTTGAGTGGGTGCTGTGTTTGCCTTACTTTCTGTCCCTAGCATTTGACATATAATTTGTACTTAATCAACGGCTATTGATAAACCGACAGTAGTAGCAGTGCTGAAGACGTTTGCAGCCAGTTTCTTCATTTTTTTTTTAACTGTGGTATTCCTGTCAGGCAAGATTTCTATGCAGCAGATACTGGTTTTCTTCCTATGCAATTCCCTAGTATCTGGAACAGAAGTGAAGAAAGTATTCAAAACTGTTTACGACACTCCTTTCTTTTCTTCTTATAACCCTCTCTCTGCCTTCAGATATGCACAGATCTTAGGCACCTTGAAGAAAACCCTTAATCCATGCTTTTGTTCCCTTCTAGCTTCAGCCATATTTCTCTGCTTACTTTCACTGTCGAGTTAGAATCAGTGATCTGCACCCCTTTTTCCTCTTTAATACTGCCCACTCACTCTCCTTTAGCACCTTCAATCCTGGAACTTCTCCCTAAGAGCTCTCATATACTCCCATAACCATATCTATCATCTATCATCTGCTCCTGCAGATGACTCTCAAATTGAGCCCTCAGGAACTTCCTTCTAAACTCAAATGTTATATCTCTTCAGGAATAAATCCAAGGATGGTAAATTACTAAGTGAAGAAATACCAATCCAGGCACTTTAAAATCTGGTGCAGAAGGAAAGAGTGACACTAACAACTGCAGAGACTCATGGGGGAGATTTTCTACAAGAATTACATGAATACTTCAAAATGAAACAAGAAGTGAAAGCTCTGGAGGAGAGAATACAGACATTTCTCTCTTTATTTAAATTCACATTGCACAAATTTGACTTTATATAAAGAATTCTGAAAGAAATCTACATTCCTAAAATAAAACAACCACCTATGTTAACTTTACAGTACATTACAGTGCTCTCTGCTCCTGCTCCTTGGGCTGTGAATTCCTCACCTCACTTCTCCCCTCCCCCCCAAAATAAAACCACAAACAAACTAAAGAAAACTCAGCCTCCCAGTATGTGGAGAGATTGGCCTGAAAGGGGGCTTGGCTTGAGAGAGAAGACCTCTGTCCTCCTCTACCCACTTGCCCACATGTGCACTCCTTATGTCTGTCTTCTGCCCTACATGCTTGGGTATTGTATGTCTGTCCCTGGTCCCTGAGTTTCACCTGTCCTCTCCTGTCTCTGTACATGTCTGGTCCCTTCCTGTCAGCCCCCTGTGTGTTCTTACGCTCAGTTCTGTTCAGGCTGGCCCTGGCCATACCTGTTTCTTCTCCTGCTCTTGCTTCTCTGTCCCCAGCCCCTACATGTCCTGAAACCATATTTCTATTCTCGTCCTTCCACAGACACCTGGCTCCTTTCTACCTCCCTTTTTCTCTCCCTTCCCCACATCTGTGGAAGTGTCCACTTATGTAAAGCATGGACTGTCTGTAGATTAGAAGAGCAAGTAATAAACCTGACTCAAGTAACAGACTCCCTGGAAATTAAAATAGACCAAACAGAAATCAACTCCAGGAGACAGCATGAAATATTAGAACAAAATGAAAATATTGAAAATATTATATATTTAATATAAAAAACCTGAAACTTGAAAAACATGAGAGAGAAATAATTTATGAATCATTTAACTCCTTTTAAACTATGATTTTTTTTAAGTCCTAGAACTATATTTCAAGAAATCCTAGATGAAAACCACCATAATTGGAAGAAATGAGGAAAAAGAATATACACATGTAAAAGGAGTGGGGGGAACCAACATCTGATGAACGTCATTCTTATCTGAACGAGACAAATGAGGATTGCACACACACATACACACACACACACACACAGAGTTTGGTGAAGAAATACTTCAAACTCAATAAGAAAATAAACCAGTAGAGATAGGAACAGATAGATAATAGTGGAGAGACTTCTTAAACTTCTTAAGGGGGAAGGAGGGCAGGAGGGAAAGGAGGAGTAAAAGAAGTGGGGGAGCAAATAACTGGATTCTAAGGGACTGTCCATCAGTTGGGGAATGGGTGAACAAATGGTAGTTTATAATGTGGCAATATTATTATATTATATTGTATTATATTATATTATATTATTATATATTATTATTATACCTTATGAAATTATAAAAGGCTCTCAGCAAACCCTAAGATGTAAAAAATGATATGGAATGAAAGGAGTAGGACTGAGAGAACAATTTGTATAATGACCACAATATCATACAGAAAAGCAGCTTTGAAAGGCCAGATAGAGAACTCTGATCAAAACTGGTCTGTGGAAAACCTCTGACGAAGCATGTTACCCACCTCTTGAAAGAAAGAATGGACTGAACTTGCGGAAAGAGACGTACATTTTTGGACATGATCATTGTGGATTTGTTTAACTTCTTCAATTTTTAATTGTCAGGAGGGAGAGCAGTTGTCAATAGTTATTTTTCAAAATACATTTTATGGAATGTGTACATTAATAGCTTCAAGACAGTTGCACAATATAAAATGAAACCGCATTAATCATTAGTATTTCTCCATGTTACCATCAAAATCTAGCAGAAAGAAATAGAAAAATTCTATTTAAAACAACTAAAAATATATAAAATACTTGAGATTCTACCTACCCAGACACTCACAGGAACTACATGAATACAGCTACAAAATGCTCTTTACACATATAAAGACAGGCTCAAATACTGGCAAAATAGTAATTGCTCCTGGGCAGGCTAATCCAAGATAGTAAAAATGACAGTACTACCCAATTTAATTTGTTTGTTCGGTGCCATACCAAATTATCCAGGGATTACATTATAGAACTGAAAAAAATACCAGAATTCATTCTAGAGGAACTAAAGGTCAAGGATCCCAAGAGAAATAGAGGGGAAAAAGTGGGAAGAAAGAGGGCCTAGAAGTAACAGATTTCAAAATCTCCTATAAAGGAGTAATAATCAAAATGATTTGGTAGTAGTTAAAAATAATAGTGAAATAGTTTAGGCACACACACAAAAGGAAACAAGCACAATAGTCTAGTATTTGACAAAAATAGAGACCTCAGCTATGGGATAAGAACTTAATCTTGAAGAAAAACTGTTGGGAAAACTGGAAAGCAGTCTGTCAGAAACTAGGCATAGACCAACATCTCCCACCCTTCCAAGATGAGCTCCAAGTGAATACATGACTTAAATGTAAGAAGTGACATCATAAATTAGAGGAGCAAGGGAAAAATTACCTTTCATATCTATAAATGTGAAAAGGAAAGAGTTGTTAACTAAGCAAGTGATAGAAAAGATCGCAAAAGATAAAAAGTTTTTATTATATTAAAAAGGCTTTGTACAAACAAAACTAATGCAGCTAAAATTAGGAGAAAAGCAGATAACTAGGGGAAGAAATCTTTGCAGAAAGTTTCTCTGATAAGGGTCTCCAAGATCTTTAAGGAAATGATTCAAATTTATGAGAAATTATAATAGCCCATTCTCCAGTTGACCTATGGTCAAATGATTTAAGCTGCCAGTTTTTAAATGAAAAAATTCAGGTTATAGAAGCTCTATGAAAAAATGTCCCATATCACTGATTATTAGAGAAATACAAATTAAAACAGCTGAGGTTCCACCTCATATAATGTTGGAAAGGCTATGGGAACAGGTATAAAAATGCATTGTTGGTGAAGCTGTGAGTTGGTCCGGCCATCCTGAAAAGCAATTTGTAAATATGCCCCAGAAGTTACTAAACTGTGCATAGCCCTTAATTTAGTAACGCCACTACTGGCCTATGCCCTAAAGAGTTCAAAGAAAGAGGAATAATAACCATAGATACAAAAATATTAATAGCAGCTTTTTTTCTGTTGACAAAGGGATGGAAAGTAAGGGAATTCCCAGCAGTTGGGGATGACTGACCAAATTATGGTATACAAATATTAACTATTCTGCTGTAAGAAATTATGAATTACTAATAGTGATGGAGGATTGAAAAAACATAAAATTCAATAGGAAAATAAGGAAAGATGGGGATAAGAAGATAGAGGAAGTAGAGAAACCTGGGAAAACTTATATGAATTAATGCAGAGTGAAATGAGCAGACAGGTCCAGAACAATTTGTACTATGCCAACAACTTTGTTAAAATAATAGCATTGTAAGGACAACAACTTTTAAAGACATAAGAACTCCGATAAGTGCAATAATTAACCACAATTCCAGAGGACCCATAATGAAACATACTGAGAATGTAAATTGTGAGATGTATATTTTTGGGACATAACCAGTGCAAGAATGAGTTTTGCTTGACTATGCATATTGGTTACAAGGGTTTCATTTTATTTTGATGTTTTCTCTGATGGGTTGTGGGAATAGGTGGGAGGGAATGAAAATAGATTTTTAAATTAAAAATTATTTAATTTCTTTAAATTAAAAATAAATGCACAAACAGGATAGTTTTGAAAGTAACAAGGAGAATTTATTATATACTTTTCAAAAAAGAAAACACTATGGAATAGAAATTCATTTTATCATATACAGTCTTTTTTGTGTTCTGCTATATATATGGAAATATATAAAATTAGGAGAGAGACAGGTAACTGGGAGAAAAAATAGAGATGATAAGGGCCTCAACAAGGATTATGACAATGAAAGGAGAGAAATGGTTGTATATAAGAAATCTTTAGAACAGAAAGAATATTTGGAATAGATTGCATATATGGGGTGACTGAGAGGGAGGAATTGATAATAACAAGTTTGTGAACCTAGGTGACTTGAAGGGCAATGGTGCCTTGAACAATAATAGGGAAGTATGAATGGGAGGAGAGTTTCAGGAAACAGAAAATGAGTTCTGCTTTGAATATGTTGAGTTTCAGGTGGCTCTGGACAGTTTGAGATGTCCAGGAGGCAGTTGGAGATTTGACATTAGAGCTTAGAAGAGAAGTTAGAACTGGATATATACATCTAGAAATCATCTGCATAGAGGTGATAAATGAATTCGTGATGAGATCTTCAACTAAGATAGCACAAAGTTAAAAAACTGACCCAGGATAGCGCCCTGGATGACGTCCAAAGTTTTGTGGGTATAATGTAGAAAAGAACCAGCAAAATAGACTGGGAAGCAGTGGTTGAACAGATGAGAGGAGAAGTGGAAGAGAAAGCAGTCATGAAAACCTATAGAGGAGAGAGTATCTAGGGGGAAAAAAAGGTCATCAGTTGTATCAAATGCAGCCAAAAAGTGACTAAAAGGATGAGGATTGAGAAAAAGCTATTAAATTTGGCAATTAAGAGATCATTGGTAACTTTGGAAAGAGGAGTCTCATTCAAAGAATGATGTTGGAAACCAGATTGCAGAAGGTTTAGAAGCAAGTGAGAGGAGAATTATGGAATGTAAATGACTTTCTCAGGTCCCCCAAGGAAAAGTAAGATTTGACATGCTATAGCCGGCAGGGGTGGTAGGGTCCAGGAGGCATACTCCTTGCTCATGATTTCTACTTCCAAATTCAGTCAGCCCTCCTCCATCAAGATTCATTCCATCTGCCTATATCAGTATGTCCAGAGAAGTTAGCTAAACCACTGGACCTGAAATCAAGAAAATCTGGGTTTGAATCCTGTCTCAGAAACCTACTAGCTGGATGCCCTTAAGCAAATAACTTGCTTTTTCAGAGCGTCATTCTCCTTTAATATAAAGGAAGATAAGAAAACCAACAATGTCATTGGGTGGTTGTATGGATCAAATGAGCTCACATATGTAAAACACCCTGCAAACCTTAACACTCACATAAATGTAAGTTACTTTGATTACCTTTGTTAATTACTGGGTGTTCAGGTCATAAATCCCTACTTTTTCAGATAGTTACTTACTGATAGTCCTTTCCACCCTCATATGTTGGGGACTTCTGGAGGCAATTGGTCCTCTTAAATGTCTTGGTTTCCTAGTTCATCAGCTTCCTTGGCTACTGTAATATTTATTATTTCTCCTGTTATACACAGAACAGTCATAATTAATCAGTGAGTATGTATCAAGTACTTCTTCTGTTCCAGGTACTGTACTAAGGCACCAGAGACACAAAGACTAAGGTATAAGAGCCTGGTCCATTAAGGAGTTCACCTTCTATAGAGAGAGACTGGTACATGATCCAGAATACACAGAATAGATACCTGGTAATTTCCAGAGGGAAAGGCACAACTTTGGGAATAAGGAAAGGCTTGATGGAGTAGATGATGCTTGAGCTAGAGTGTGAAGGTGATCAAGGATGCTGGGAGGTAAAGATGAAGAGAGGCAGCCAGTGACAAGACGAGGAGCATCATATGTGAGGAACAGGGAGAAAGCCAGCTTGGCAGGACTAGTTGAGGGGGAAAGGGGGGTAATATATGGTAGGGCTGGAAATGAAGGTGTGGGAGACTTTAAATACTATGCAGAGGAATTGCATTTTATCCTAGAAGTAAGAGGGAACCAACGAGAATTGGAAGGGGGAAATGATGGTGGTCAAACCTTTGTTCTAGATCTTGTTATAATCTGCAATGCTCTACTGTTGCCACATATGCCTTGCCAATCTGCAAACTGAGATTACTTCCATCTGCTTTTTCTAGCCTACTTAAGCGCTGGTGTATGCAACTGTAGGAAATCACATGTCTGTGCCAATGGGTCTACTAGAAATTTGTTATTGAATCTCAACTGGGTTCTCACTGCTACATGGAAATCCTTTGGTGTAAATGGCAATGGCTTTGGACTTATGTCACTCTTTCTGCTTGTGTAATTTTGGCAAGTTATTGTCTCTGAGGATGTTTCCTTATCTGTGAGATTAATAATTTGACTAGATGGCTTCTGAAGTCCCTAAATCTATGGAAATTCTAAATCTATGATTCTGTGACTCTATCATCATTCTCCCCCTACCTCTAAATACACACAATGACTTATCCGAAGTCTTCTCATCTCTCCTAAAGGCCCCCAAACTACTCTCTTCCCTTACTCTTAGCAGAAGACCTTGCATTCAACCTGACGCTTCACTTGACTCATCATTTTCCCTCATCAGCCCGGATATCTGTTTTCCTTTTCTCAGCCAGGCTTGTAAGAAAAGTTCTCCATGTTTGTTGCCTCTGCTTCACTTCCTCACTTGACATTCGTTTCTCAGTCCCTTGTCATCTGGTTTTGAGTTCCATCACTGACTGAAGCTGCTCCCTCTAGGGTTAATCTTCACTGCCAGTACAATACTGCAGAAAAAGTGCTGAATTTGGAGTCTGAAGATGTAGATTCAAGTTCCCTCTGTGTTACTTATCAGTGTCACTTCTCAGTGCCTAAGTTCCTTATGGGAAGGGTGAAAAGTTGTACCAGAATGCTTCTCATGTCCCTTCCAGATCTAAAGCTACGATTCTCTTAAGTTCTCTAACCCAGCGCCTCCAGAAGGTTTTGGTGTGAATTTTGTTGTTGTTGTTCCAAAAGAGAAGAAGGAAAAGACTTTTCCCTACTTGAAATTTTCACAAAAAATATAGACAGCTCCTAGATGCAAATAAATTATGATTTTTATGGAATTTTATACATGCACCAGCCACCATTTGATGACATAAATTGAGCCATTATGATATTTACTGTCTAGTGGGCTATCAGAATAATTTTACATTTTCTTTCTTTTTCTTTTCTCTTCTTTATTTTTTTAGCTTTTGTAATTCATGAAATTATTATTCTCTTATTATTTAGAAAATCTATGAACAGTTTGTGGAAAACATGAAAATCTCCCAAGATTCAAAGGCAAGGATTGATTACAGTCTGGTCAGTGAAGGGACTACTCATCTTGATAAAATTATAGTTCCACTGAATATATTTTGAGAGAAGGTACATTGTTTGTCCGTGCTTTTAATCCATTTAATAATTGTTAGTTTTTTTATTCCTTGATTCTGTTTTGTTAGTTTCATTCAGTTTGTGGTCATTTTGTAATTTTATGTTCATCTATTTTTTCTTTTACAACTTTATAAGTTTATATTTTAGAAATAAAAATCAAGAAGTGTTATGACTTATTTTATACTAAATCAGTAGGTTTTAAATAAAGTAAACATATTTAATTTTAGCATGATATAATTTTAAAAAAAATTTATTATGATAGTATTTTAGTATGATACAAAAAAACTATGAGGAGAGTCCTCCAAAGTCTTAGTGCCTAGAGAATCCTATTTTAGAATCTTAATTTGCCATTGGCCTCACTAGCTGTTGAAACCTTTGTGTATGTGTTTTTAGCCAGAGATACTTCAAAATAAATGATATTTTAAAAAAAAATTTCTGATAGGGTCTCTTTTCTTCTTTCTAAATCATGTTAGAAACTTTTTTGGCTTCCATCCTTGTGGAAGAGCTGTAAGATCTGAAGAGCCTGTGGTATCTAGGGACCTCAGAAGTTAAGTGGATAAAGAAACTGGAAATAGATATGACATAAGCAAGATAATTTTAAAAATTAAAGCCTATATTTTTACAGATAGTTAGAGCTTTAAAAATTAACAAACAATGGCAGCATCCCATTACTGGATACAGATGTTGATCACACACAGATGAGGGAGGGCACTGAAATAAGGCAAACCAAGGTATATGAGCAATTCATTTCTATTCAATGAAAGCTTTTTGACTAGAAAAGCATCTACTGCATGTACAAATCATGTTAAGTTACATGCCAAAGCAGAGAAGGGCAACAGACACTAGTCTGGAGGTTATCACCAGCTTGCCACAGCATAAATAAAGATGGGGACTGGACTTGGGATTCAATTGGTATAAGGTACTCCTGGATGAGGAAACTTCCTCTATGCAGCAGCCTAGAGTCCTGAAGGATATAAGCACCAAGAGGTTCAGTGATTGCCCAGGGTCTCACAGCCAGTGTGTGTTTCAGAAGGTACACTTGAGTCCAAGCCTTCCTTATTCTGTGATCAGTTGTCTACCATGCCATACTGTACTTTATGGCAGGATTACTGACAAATATGAATTCTAGAGTTCTGTGGGAATTGGCTGTAGCATAATTAATTTTGTATTAAATTTTGTGGTTTTTTTCTCTTATTATCTTTATTAACATAAACCCTCCTTTTCATGTGATAATAAAAATATATGGGAAGCAAATACAGTGATTTGAGTTGAGGAGGGGGACTTCACCAAGAATATGATGGAGATTGGAAAGACTTTTTTCAACGTAGATCCTTTATATTTTTGCCAAGTAGTGCCCTTCTAATGATTTGAAGGGATCCAAAGATCCAAAGAGATCAGGAGTTTTATAGGAGTTAAAAGAATGTTTGGACCATAACTGAGGTAAGAGTTTGTACTGAAAATAACAGAAAGAAAGGGAAATACCATCAGAAAGACTGACTTGAGTGCCTAAGGGCCTTTGAACTAACTGACTAGGACAGGTATGGCTTTGAGACCGCAGGTTTCTCACCCTTGCACTCTATATAGGAGTCTATATGACAAAAAAATTGAATTAACTTGAACCACAAATTGCTGAACAGATCTCCCACTATAAGGGAGGAGTCCACATAGTAGTAGAAGACCAGTAGGGAACAGTTTAGCAATGGATACCTTTGGAGTGATCGGTTTACAGTCAATCATTTCATGAAAGAATATCAGCAGGTTGGTGGGGGAGAAACAGAGGAAGAAAAGTGTTCTGGCACTTATGGGCCAGGTCTTTTTCCCACCTCATTGTACATTCTTCAACCATACATGTACCTTAACTTCCAAGGTGGAGCCAAGGTGATAGAGTAGCAGAAAGAAGCAAAGCTCTCACACACACACACACACACACACACACACACACACACACACATATCCCTCTGAACGATCTAGAAAATACATCAAATCATGATTGGGGAATGCAAGGAAGAAAATCACAGAGCATCATTTTTAAAACCCAGGTCAACATGGGGAGACAGAAAGGTCTACAGACACCAGAGATGAGGTCTTGGGAAGAATGACCATACGGAGTCAGAGCACAAGGAGAGGCAATGCACTAGGGAAAGAAGAGGTCCTGAATCCAGCATAGAGGGGTCTAAACTTGTGCAAAGTACAGGAACTGGTGCAAACTGGCAACCCTGGTGCATTCAAGGGTGAAGGGTAGTTGTGGACTATAGGCTGAACTCAAAGCAAGTCCAGGAACAAGCAGCAGTTATATGGCTTAGACCCCCAGACGCAACTTTTAGCCCAGTCTGAAACCATCAGAGAAACAACCAGGGTAAGTATCCCAGACCAAAGGAAGCTTACAGTTCTGTTACCTAAACCAACAGAGCTTTCCAGGTATCTGACAGTGGCTGAGTCTGGTAGCAATCTACTGGAACTCCAACCAGCCCATAGGAGTGTTCCTCCAACTCAAACCCAGGTCAAGATCTTGCGTAGCTCAGACTAGGGGAGAAGTGGTAGACTTCTCTGAATCAGACCCCTTGGGGAGCTCAGCTATCCCTGAGAACCCAGCACTCAACACTCAATAACATAGCACTCAGTACTCCCACGAAAGTAGCAACAATACAAGCCCAGACATTCCCTCTAGAAGTGCACAGAGCCTGGCCCTAACATAAAGTCCAACTAAAGTTAGGTGGTAGGATGGAAGAATGAGCAAACAAAAAAGAATTTCATCATAAAAAGCTATTATAATGATAAGGATGCTCAAGACACAAACCCAGAAGAGGATGACTCCGTAGCATCTACAAACATAAAGAAAAACATAGCCTTGGCACAGCTTCAACTAGAGTTCCTGGAAGAGATGAAGCAAAAGGTTTTTTAAACAGAGTTTAAAATGCTTTTACACATGAAAGAGAGTACTAGAGGGAAAAAACTACAAAAGAAATGAGAACTATGAAATGAATGGGAAAGGGAATTAACAGCTTTTCACAAGAGGCACAAAATTTTGCTTGAGCAACAAATTCCCTGAAAATTGGGATGGACTAAATAGAAGTCAATGACTTAATGAGAGGACAAGAAATATTAAAACGAAATCGAAGGACCAAAAAAAAAAAACAACCCCAAAACCAAATAGACCTATAGACCTAGAAAACAGATCAAGGAAATAGAATTTAAGAATTATTGGACTACCTGAACTCCATGACAAAACAAAAAGGGGACCAAACAGATATCACATTTCAAGAAATCATTTTTTTTAACTACCTAGATTTCTTACTAGAGGAAAAAGTCAGAGTAGAAAAAATCTTCTGTTCACTACCTGAAAGAACCCCTAAAATGAAA
Organism: Notamacropus eugenii; assembly: GCF_028372415.1. Classification (NCBI taxonomy): domain Eukaryota; kingdom Metazoa; phylum Chordata; class Mammalia; order Diprotodontia; family Macropodidae; genus Notamacropus; species Notamacropus eugenii. The sequence goes on from NC_092872.1 coordinate 47,563,389, forward strand.
ACTTTCCAGGATCATTTTATCCAAAATCCAAAGTTTCCAGATCAAAGAAAAAATATTGCAAGCAGCCAGAAAGAAAGAATTCAAGTACCAAAGAGTCCCAATCAGTATCACACACAATTTAGCAGCCACCAGTATAAAGGAGTAGAAAACTTGGAATGTGATATTCTAAAAGGCAAAAGATATCAGCTTAGAGCCAAGAATAACTTACTCAGCAAAAGTGAATATAGTATAATCCTACAAGGGGACGAAAAAGGATCTTTAATGAACATTAACAAATATTTCTGATAAAAAGACCAGAAATGCATAGAATCTCTGAAGTTCAAACACAGCAGTTAAGAGAAACATAAAAAAAAGTAAACATGTACAATTCTAAGAGACTTTAATGAGGACACATTGTTTACATTCTAATGTGAGGACATGATTCATATGTCCCCTCAGAACCCTATCATCATCGGGGATCACAGAATCTGTTAGACGTTGTACCTGGGGAATAGTTCTGTTATGTTTTGATGATCTTAAAAGAAGAATGTTAAAGGGAGAGGAAGAGAATACATTAGTGGGAGAAAAGAGAGAAAGGATAGAGAAAATTATTTTACATAATCAGATATGCAAGTAGTCATCTATAAAAATAAGGATAGAATGAGGGGAGCCCCTCACACTTAAACCTCACTCTCATCTGAACTGGTCAAAGGAGGAATACACACACAGCAGGGTACAGAAATACATTTCACTAGACAGGAAAATGGAAGGGAAAGGGAGACAATAAGAGGAAAGGTAGATTAAAGGTAGTATTCCTTAGCAAAACAGAGGACCATACATGTTTGTTGCATCTGCCCCTTCTTGCGTGGGTTATCTTTAGCTGGGGTGGGACAGGACTTTTTCTTTTCACTTATTTGTTAGGCTGCCTTAAGTCAACAAGTACTTACTATATGCTAAGCACTGTTCTAAGTGGTAGAAATATAGGGAACTTACATGTTAATAAAGGAAGACACAGAAAAGAAAACAGCTGGTGACCATGGGTGGGAGGAGGGAGCTAGAAGGGGAAGAGTAAGTACCTATATGAAGATATGGAGATTGGGCAGGGGTGGTAGGGAATTCTGGGAAAGGAGTGAAGGAGTGAGCATGGCTGGCCTGGGAACGTGTGTGTTCAGTCATTTTCAGTCATGTCTGATTCTTCGTGACCACTTTTTTGTTTTCCTTGGCAAAGATACTGGAGTGGTATGTCATTTCCTTCTCCAGGACTTCTCTGTTCACCATCCTTGAGAATTCTGAAACCTTGAAATTCCAGGAAGAATTCACCAGAGGAGAAGACTATATATAGGGTCAGAGGAAGCTTTCAGGGTTAGAAGGCTGTGGGGGACAGAAAATCAAGAGCAGAGGAATGTTTTTTGCTTTGAGTTAATGTACCCTTGGATTGGCTGATAAAAGAAACACATTAGTTGGGGCTCATGAACTATATGGTTTTGAATAGACGTTTGATCCACAATGTACCCTGAACCTGGGATAACTTTCAGGGATTTTTGTGGTGGGAGGAAGGACCTAGATGCTGCAAACAATCTCATTTAGTGCATTAAAGTTTATAAAATTTTCTTCACAATAGCACTGTAACCTTGGTAGTACAAGGATTGTCATCCACAAGTTATTAATGAAGAAACTGATACAGAGAAGTCAGGCAACTTGCGCAGTGTCACACAGCTAGTCTTGAGCCTATCTGAACCCAGGTATCCTGACCCTAAAGCTCTCTCCTCTGTATCACTCTGCCTATCCATATATTGTTGTCAGTGTGCTTGTATATGTAGAACATGATTTGATGCCAGTAAATGAGTCTACCCAGCTGAGATTTCTCCCAAATTTCTGGGTGAAGTCTAGAGCTAAGGAAGATATAATAACTCCCAGAATTAAACTGGGACCTTCATAACACCAGGTCTATGCAGAAAATAGCTCACTTGATTTAAGTGTTGAATCCACCGTACTTCTGGGAGGAAGTAGTTGCTATTTTATGATGATAAACATGGAGAACTAGTGACCACAAGTGAGAGTAGCACATGCCATGCAAGAATATACAAAAGTAAGGAGTTCTTTGTTAGGTGTTTTTTTTTTTTTTACAAGTATGAAAGCTCTGTCAAAATACATCTTAAATTACTAAATAGTAATTGTCTATTAAAATGGACTTGTTTGAAAGTTCTTTATAATTTCAGTTATTTACTTTGTTGCAATCCCGATTTTTTAATACAAAATTTTTTGTGAGTCTCTATATTCAAATATTGGCCATAATTTCTTCTTAAATTAGGATTATGTGAAACTTGATTTCTATATATGATTTGTAGGCATGAATATTCAGGTTTACCTATAGGCACACCAGTATGGTTAGAGTTCCCCATTCTTGCCCTTACGGTTTAACATAGAATCCTCTTTTTTCTCCAAGAAACAGTTCAAATACCATCTTCCACCTGAATCAGCCTTTCATGATTCCCCCAGTCTACCTGGTATTGATTGAACTTTCCTATATTTGTGGTCTGTATTCTCTGCACATTCTGTATGTGCTCACATATGTACTTGTTGTCTCATCCCCTACAGTGTAAACTCCTTGCAAGTAAAGATTGTTTTATTCATTGTGTTTATGTAACCATCAGGAGCAATACTTAAAATGAAGTGAATACTTAATAAATGCTTATGGATTGATCCATTGATTCTAGACTTCTCTGACTCAGAGGCAGGTTTTTTATTCACTGTTCCAGTTTATCAAACCTTAACACAGTCCCAGGGCTTAGAACTACCTATAGCTGTGGTTCATTTTATCTTGTATTCCTGAGAGCAAGGTTTAAGAGAGAAATATTAGTTATATTTTGTTGACTTCTCATTAGCTTCATTAGTCATCTCTAAGATCCCTGCCAGGGCCATAGAAAACCACAGCCTGTGATCTCAGGAAAGGCTATTAAAGGCCACCCTTGGTAACAGTGACCAGTAAACCAGGAGTTCCCTAATTACGAAATTAAATTATATTCCTTTTGTTAGAATTCTTATCTTTCATGTCTGACAGTCGCAATCCCTTTTAATTTCTTCCACTCATTGAATTTAGTAGCTGATCTTGAGAGAGGCAGTCTCTTTTGAACTTCCTGCCTTAAGTAAGCCCCTGATTTGGGAACAGGGCAGGCTTCCCCACAGTGCCACACAAGGTGGACAAAGAAAGCTTTGTGGGCATCCAGTTTAGAAGAGGACATTCTACTTGCTGACTGATTAAACGATTAAACATCCAAGCTGCTCTTAAGCTTTGTAGTATCTTTCAGGTTGGTTTGTCTAATTTTGAAAACTTAAATTTATAGCACACAATTGTGTTGAAATGTAATGATTTTATTTCAAACAATAAAAATCACTGGGGTCATCTGAGACTGAGAAGTGGACATGCAGCAGAAAAGAAATGCTGAATCTTTTTTAATTTAAAAAAAAATCACATATGCCAGTATCTTGTTTTTATAGTCTTGTAGAAAACTGGACCCTAGATAAAAGATGGTCATTTGACCTCATATTTTACCCTGATTACTAAGTAATCTCTATGAGCCAAGAGTGGTGGCCCACTGGTCTTTTTAAAATAACGATAGTCTGTGTCACAGATGATTGGTTTTTTTATTTTGTGGACTTAATTTTGTACCTTTCTTTATAACCACCCATCTTGCTATTCCAAAAACTGTGCAATTATTCCATAAACCAGAGTTTTCAAACATAGGAAATAGGTCTTTTGAATTTGTTAGAATTCTTGGAAGCGCTTTTTCTGATTGACTTTCTAAGCACTTTCTAAGTATTGGTTTCTTCATGACTGAAGGCTGAAGCTCTTGACAAATGAGGCAAGTCCTGTGAGTTCAGAGGGAAGTAGAACTGGCTGGAAATTCAGACAACATCTAACACACTCTCCTCATATTACAGAAAAGGAAAAGGGAGATGCAGGGAAGGGAACAGAGTTACCCAAAGTCACACAGGTAATTTGTCAGTAGGTCCAGGACTTGAATTCAGGTGCCCTGACTCCAAATTCAATGTTCTTTCCATGAAACAAAGATATTTAATTCTGTAGATTAATTAGGGAGAATTAGGTTTTTTAAAAAGGAGTATCTGGATTCCCAGAAAAAGAAATGGGGTTTTTTTTGAGTATATTAAGCTTAAGTTCTGTCTGATTAAGCACATCATATTGCCGAAAGTTTTAAACTCCATTGAGCAAAGTGCTTTAAGATCCATGTCAGTTAAAACCCTTCCCAAGGGAGTCCCAGCAGAGCAGAAGCTCTGTTAAACAAATAACATCCAACAAATACAAGCGGGGAGGCTTGTTGAACTTTAGATTTTTGTGTTTTTATGTAAAATAAGTGTACATGTCTCTATGAAATATAAGTGCACCTTATTTTAAGTAGTAGAAATGTTTCCAAATAGTGCCTAAATCATTTTGGTGGTAGATTCTAATTGAGTCATATTTTAAATTCACTGAGGAAAAGTAAAGAATTGCTGCCTAATGTCTCACATTTATACAGCGTTGTAAGGTTTTGCCACACATACCTAGCTGATCTCTTTGTAAGTACATATTTGTATATGTCAGACCTGTTTTGCTTAAAGTAAAAGTGTATTTCTACCTTTTGCCCCTGTTCTGACTTGTAAGTGTATCATTTTGTTAGTATTTTCCAAATCATATTGAGGTATTCCTTATTTCTCAAGAGGTGCCTGGAAATTATGTCAAATCATTCAATGTTTTTCCTGCTACCTCTCAGAGGAGTTGGTGTTGCCACATTTCAGGGCTGCCTTGTTAGGGAGTTCATAGGCAGGCTCAAGAGGATTGTTAACCCCACCCCAAGGTAGCTGGGTCCCTTCCATTTTTTTCCTGTTCCCTGGAGGAAGGACTACAATGAACTTCTCCCTGGGACCCCAGGTCAGTAGCCTAGATAACTTTTCTATCTTACTTATGGAGTAAGAATGTCTTCTCTTTTTCTTCTTTCCTGAGCCTAAAGAGATATGTGAAAAAATATATGTATATATATGTGGAAAAAATACATGAATATGCACACCTACACATATATATGTATATGTGTGTATATGTACATAAATATATCCACAGACAATAACTCCATATAGGAATATCTCTGTTACCTAAAGGGAAACCTACTGTTGTATTCTTGAGAGGGACTTTGTGCAATGTAGGGGCAGGAAAAAAAGCTTTGGAATCTGAACTGACTTGGAGTTCAAATGTTAGCTTTGCTGCTTACTATCCGAATGACCTTGGACACATCGATGAATCCTCCTTGGCCTCACCTTTGTCATCTTTTAAGTGTTGTGTGGTGTGTGTTGGGGGCAAGGGTGGTTGGAGTAGATGGCTACTGAGGTTCTTTCCAGCTCTGAATCTTGTGGTCTTATTCCCCAACCGTTAGAGGAGACTTTTCTTTGATGCTTAATCATTTTGTCCCCATTCCCTTAAAAAGAAACAATTAATTGGAGGTAAGGAGAAAGAAGTAGTAGTTCCACTCTGTCTTTTCTGTTTAATAATGATAACTAATGTTTATATAGCGCCTACTATGTGCTACCTGCTTTACAGATATCTCATTTGATCCTTACAACAAGCCTAAGCGGTATTTTATTATCCCCACTTTATAGATGAGAAAACTGAAGCAAATAAGAGTTAAATGACTTTCCCAGAGTCACATAGCAAGCGTGTGAAGTTGAATGTGAACTCGGGACTTCCTGACTGCAGGTCCAGCCTTCTATCCATGCCCCCACTTAACTGCCCTCTGGATGTTTTGTTTAACTCACTGCCTTTAAAACTGATCCCTGCATGTGCAGATAACAGTTCAAATTTATCAGAGCTGGAAGCCTACCTTGACTCAACTCATTCCCACCATAATATCTTGCCCCTAATTGCACACAATGTGTTTACCCATTTGGCTCTAGCTTTTTTCCTTATCTATATTAAAAACACTCATTTTGCTCTTTCCTGTACTGTGTAGTTCTTGAGAGTTGAGAAATCTTTTATATAATCATTGACCTGGCACAATGGATAGAGAGAGCTGTCCTCAAAGCTAGAGGAGATCTGGGTTCGAATCCCATATCTGACACATACTGATGGGATGGCCCTGGGGAAAACACTTGATTTCTCCATACTTCAAGCAGCTTTTAAAACTGTAGACTGCAGAGGAGGTGCCCACCTGCACTGGTAGAGTGAGCTCCCTCCCTTGGGAGTTCTCTTTACTAATCAAATCACAAGCGTAGTCCCCATCCCCTCTTCTTAGTCTTAATTATGATGCTAACTAATTGTGATACTAATGGTAATAAATAAATCTTTAATTTTCTACACCAAGTGTTTAGTTTAGAGATAAGAACAATTTACTTAGAAACTCCATATTAACCCTTTCACACCCATTATTATCATTTCCTTTAAACTTGTACTTTTTCATAATATGATTTATTATAAGGCATATTTTAAGTTATGAAGTACATAATTTATCATGGCTATGTTTCATACTGATACTCACAGTGGTCTTTTTGAGTAAAAACATTTTAAGAAGCATGAAGTTAAGGAACATACTAGAGAAAAGAATCAGCATGACTTCTAGGTGGACAGTATTAATTTTTTGTATATTGATTATTAGAATATCATTTTTTTTCCACAGAAAGTCAACAGTCATGTTGTCTTATTTTTTTTAAGAAAAAAAGAGTTTTGAAATATTCTGAAGTGCGCTGCAGGAGGATTTGCTCTTATATGCCTCAGTAATAGCTAGCTACCTAATGACATGACTCAAGTTTCATCATTATGTTTTCATTGCCTAACACAATGACTCAAATGTTCATAAAGATTTGTGAAATTGAATTCTGTTGTAAACTTCTCAGGGTGTCACACCTGTACACCTAACCAGCAGAATTGAATTGACTTTAGTTCACAACTGCTGTGATTGTATGACCTCATTTATATTGGCTTCTTTATTGGAAACTTGAGATGTCATATGCTTACAAGTTCTGAGATCTTGTCAGGAAATGCACAGGGCAAGCTCAGGCTCTCTCCTTTCTGCAAGCAGGAATTTCCCCAAAGTCTAGCCATCATCTGACTCTATACCCTGAGCACATGGAACTTAGCTCCCTCCATTTCTGGAGTATTTTCAATGCGTCATTGAGCCATGCTGCTAGAATATAGTTTTCCAACAGGTACTCCTACCTAACATAATATATTCTAATCAATGACTTCAGGCTCAATGAAAACGAATGTGTGTCTAATTTTTAATTCTGAAATTGCTTTAAGGTCCTTTTTTCTGAAGGGACAAGGAAAAAAGATTAATTCTGCCCAGCTATCCCTGCCAGGTCTTATTTAGGCTTTGGTTATAGTTTCTTTGACTAGTCAAAAACCTTTGGCCTAAAATGACCAATCCTTGCTGATTGGCCTCCCTGATGCCAGTGATGATGATTGGTTGTTTGCCACACAAGGGCCTTTAAAGTTCATCTAGTCTCATCCTCCCTGTTTTATAGATGAAGATTCCAAGGCCCAGGCTGGTGAAGCAGCTTGCTCAAAGTTGTGTAGATACTATGTGATGGAGGCAGAATTTGAACTCAGATCTTCTTGAAGTAAATCCAGTATCTTTTCCAGATATTTTGCAGTCAGTCAATGAATATTTATTAAGCACTTACTATGTGCCAGTCATTGTGCTAGGTACTAGAGACACAGACACAGAAAATAAAACACTAATTACCCGCAAGGAGCCTGCATTCTATAAGAGAGGCAAAATGTAGATATAAGTGTGTTCATCCTTTGTTGCCAAAGAAGACCATACCAGCAGAGAACTAATGACATGACTTGCACTTGATTTTTGGTTTTTAGTGAAGGAGGGCTATGCCAGCCACACTTCTCCTCCAGAGCCATCTGAATCCAGTGACCAGATATTCATCAGGATGACTGGAGATGACCCAGGATGAGGCAGTTGCGATTAAGTGACTTGCCCAAGGTCACATAGCTAGTGAGTGTCAAGTGTCTGAGGTGAGATTTGAACTCAGGTCCTCCTGTCTCCTGCACTAGTGCTTTACCCACTGCATCACCTAGCTGCCACAGATATATAAGTGTATATGGAATAAATGCAAAACAAAAACAAAGTGGGCGGCTAGGTGGTGCAGGGGATAGAGCATCTGCCCTGTAGTCAGGAGGACCTGAATTCAAATGCAGCCTCGGACACTTACTAATAACCCTGATTGCCTTGAGGAAAGAAAAAGAAATACAAAGTAGTTGGGAGGGGGAGGATACCATTATTTTGGGGAAATCAGAAAAGGCTTTATAGAGAAGGTGGTTCTTAAACTGCTTCATGATGGAAGAGAGATGCTGTGAGTTCAAGGTGAAGAGATACATTCTGTGCTTGAGGGAATGCCCAGTACAAAAGGCAAGATATGGGAGAGAGTCACATGTGAAGAATAGGAAAGGCTAAATTGATTGGATTGTAGTGTGTGGCAAGGGGGCTCATGTATATAGAGTGAGGCTGGAGAGATTGGATGAGGCTAAGTCGTAAAGCCCAGCAGAGGAATTTTACATTTTTCTTCTGGAGGCAATAGGGCTTCACTGAAGTTTATTGAATCAGCAGAGTGACATGGTCAGATTTATGCTTAAGGAAAATCACTTTGACCACTGTGTGGAAATGGCTTGCAGTGAGTAGAAGCTTTAAGGAAGAGAGACCAATTAAGAGTCATTTCAAAAATCTAGGTGACAGCTAATGAGGGCCTGAACTAAGGTAGGAGCTGTGTGAGTAGAGAAAGACTTAGACATAAGATTAATAATAAATCCTTACTTTTAGCTGAAAAGAAAATTTGACTTTCAAACACAAGAATCAAGAGAAGCATGAAAAGGTAAACAGCAAAGAGAAGTCATAAGGGACTCATAAAAGTTGAACTGTTTACATTCCTACATGGAAAGACAATATTTGTAACTCTTGAAACTATTCAGTATCTGGGTAGTTGGTGGGATTACACACACATACACACACACACACACACACGCACACGCACATGCACACGCACACACACATAGAGACAGAGTGCACAGAGTGAATTGAAGAGGATGGGATCATATCTTAAAAAAATGAAATCAAGCAGTGAGAGAGAAATATATTGGGAGGAGAAAGGGAGAAATGGAATGAGACAAATTATCTCTCATAAAAGAGGCAAGCAAAAGACTTATTAGTGGAGGGATAAAGAGGGGAGGTGAGAGAAAAACATGAAGTTTACTCTCATCACATTCCACTAAAGGAAGGAATAAAATGCACACTCATATGAAAACCTATCTCACAATACAGGAAAGTGGGGGATAAGGGGATAAGCAGGGTGGGGGGGGATGATGGAAGGGAGGGCATGGGGAGGAGGGAGCAATTTGAGGTTGACACTCATGGGGAGGGGACAGGATCAAAAGAGAGAATGGAAGCAATGGGGGGCAGGATAGGATGGAGGGAAATATAGTTAGTCTTATACAACACAACCATTATGGAAGTCATTTGCAAAACTACACAGATTTGGCCTATATTGAATTGCTTGCCTCCCAAAGGGAAGGGGTGGGGAGGGAGGGAGGAAAAGAAGTTGGAACTCAAAGTTTTAGGAACAACTGTCGAGTACTGTTCTTGCCACTAGGAAATAAGAAATACAGGTAAAGGGGTATAGAAAGTTATCTGGCCCTACAGGACAAAAGAGAAGATGGAGACAAGGGCAGAGAGGGATGATAGAAGAGAGAGCAGATTGGTGATAGGGGCAATTAGAATGCTCGGTGTTTTGGGGTGGGGGGAGGGGACAAAAGGGGAGAAAATTTGGAACCCAAAATTTTGTTAAAATGAATGTTAAAAGTTAAATAAATAAATAAATAAATTTTAAAAAAAATAAATCCTTACTTTTAAAATAAATGTGGGGTGTAGCTAGGAGTGCAGTAGATAGAGTACCAGTCCTGGAGTCAGGAGGACCTGAATTCAAATCCAGCCTCAGACACTTACTAGTTGTGTAACCCTGGGCAAGTCATTTAACTCTGGGCAAGTCATTTAACCCTGATTCCCTCAAAACAAACAAATACATGATAGCTCTCATTTATTAAAAAAAAAAAGAATAGGTGTGAAAGAAATAGCAAGACTTGAAGCATGTGACCATCCATCTTCATGCATCTTTTTAAAACACAAGGAAAATCTTGATAATTTGGTAGGCAATCTTGACCCTGCAGCCCTCCCCTCCACCTATGTCCCAACTTCTTACTCACAGATCAGATTTTAAGTAGTCACATCATCAAGTTATATCACTGATCCGATGGTAGACGGTGATAGATGGAGCCCAAAAAAGGAAGACTCTGATAAATTCCATAAACAGGAATATTTTGCTTACTTATTTGTCTCGTAGAATACTAGAACAGGACAGGACCCGTGTCATGCTTTTGTGTTTGTATTCACATACCCTACATATTGGTTGTTGTTCAGTCATTTTCATTCTTGTCCAACTCTTCATGATCCCATTTGGGGTTTTTCTGGCAAAGATAGTAGAGTGGCTTGCCATTCTTTCTCCAACTCAATTTACACATGAGGAAACTGAGGCAAACAGGTGACTTGCTCAGGGTCACACAGTTATTAGTAAGTGTCTGAGGCCAGATTTGAACTCTGGTCTTTCTGACTCTACACCTGGCACTATCCACTGTGCCACCTAGTTGCCCAACCTACATGTAGTAGATCCTTAATAAATACTTGTTTATTGGTTGGTTATATGGAACAAATTTGTTCTCTAATTAATAAAAAGTTGTTAAGCAATCCCATATCAAGTATGGCATTGGACCAAATGCCAAAAGTAGATAGAGGGCTATTCTTGAAGTCAAGAAAACTTGGGTTCAAGTCCTACCTGCAATACATAACTAGCTTGTGACCAGGGGCAAGTCATCCAACCTTTTGATTGTAAGTTGCAGACAGACAGACAGACAGACAGACAGACAGACAGACAGGTAGATAGATAGATAGATAGATAGATAGATAGATAGATAGATAGATAGATAGATAGATAGATAGATAGAGGCTATACATAGATCTCTGTGTGTGAAGGGAGTTTCCACATTAGGGGATTCTCACACCACTGAAATAAGATATGAACTATACCCTCTCATTACCAAAAAAGTACAGAAATCTCTGAGACGATAATTCTCCTTTCACTCAGGTACCTATTCCTTTAAAAAAGATAATCACCCACCCTGACAGACCTTACGTATTGATGATGCAGAAGGGAACGTTATAATCTGAAGACTCTTTTGGGCCACACAAGAAAACCTGTGGTCTTGGGTTTTTTCCTCTGTGTGTATGTGGTTTGGTTTTTTTTTATTGACTTTGAAAAAGCTAAATATCCGAGCAAAGGAGAGCCATGTCAGGGAAAGGGAGAATTTACATTAAACTGACTTGCTCTTGCCTATTATATTTACCTTCCCTTTCAACATATCTCTCAAAAGATCTGCAACTAAAATGTTTATTCCAAATGCTGTTTCTCTTTCTGTCTAGAGTTGAGCTTCCCCTTTGGACGGAAGAATGGCTGTGTTCAAGCAGTTTACACTTCTTCTCTGGAAGAATTACACCTTAAAGGTAGATATAGCTGTACAGGTGGGAAGAAATGGGGTGCAAGACATAGCACAGAGGGAAAAAATAATGCCAGTTCCCTTTCATTCGGTTTTGACTGTACCTCTTCAGGCAGGGGACCCCTGGAAGCTTGTGCTCAATTTTGGATTAATACAGGGTTTCATTTCTCTTTTAGAAGCGGAAGATTGTGGTAACAGTCTTGGAAATTCTCCTGCCGTTGCTGTTCTCTGGGATCCTAATTTGGCTTCGCCAGAATATTCACTCAGAAAACATTCCCAATGCTACCATATACCCTGGCCAGCCCATCAAGGATCTGCCCTTGTTTTTCAGCTTTCCTCCCAGAGAAGATACATGGGAGCTGGTTTATGTTCCTTCCAACAGTGAAGCTGTGAAGACTATCACTGAGATGGTGAAAAAAACTTTTGCCATCAATTTGAAAGGTTAGATGGTGTGGGGAGATAGAAGTTTTCTGTAAACTTATTACCAAATGGTTTTGCCAGAGGGCTCTTTTGGGTTTGGCACCTTATACTTGTCCCATTTAGCGATGACGATCTGTGTAGACTGATGAGTTTTTGGAAAATTAGGATTAAAAAAATTATAGTATAGTAGCCGTACCCCGACTTGCTGTGTGACCTTGGGCAAGTTATTTAACTTCAATTTCCTCATCTGCTGAATGGAAAGAATAGTTCATAGCTTATCTTTCAGTTTCACAGAAGGAACAAATGAGATGATGCTTAAGAAAGTCTTTCTGAAGAGTATAAAACTCTAAAGAAAATCATGCCGTTATTATTTGCACATAGAGGTGATCAATAAATATTTGTTGACTAGGATTTTTAATAGTAGAAGTAATAATAATAAAACAATGAGGGGGCAAACAGAGAACCTTTTCTTTTGGCAAAACCAAGGTTCTATTTGTAGTTTGTTCAAAGGACTTCCCTGGAATGGGCCTTCTGGGGCATTGCCCTAGAATTGGGTGCATTAGTAACCTTTGACCCCCACCAATGTTTTCAAGTCCTTACTTTTCAGGACAGTCTTACTCATTTGAAAAAGTTTGGTATGTACTTTTTCTTGGTATTTCGAAAGCAGGAGATGCCCTAGCTCTATGTGTGAAATGATTCCAGTAATGTACTCTGTTTACACAGGGTTTTGTGAGTGAGGGGAAAGCATGAGGAGAAAGAGTGACCCCTGAAGATATTTAGTAACTGTATTCTTCGCTAGTAGAATACAGTGTAAGAGCCAATGCAAATTCATCTTAATAGAGACCCTCAAGCAGAAGTTAGGTGACTATGTATTGAGGATATGGTAAATAGGATTCCTAATTGGGGTAGGAGGCTGTTCCAGTTCTGTGATTCTATAAGACTAATACTTTGCACAATGGGAAATTGCAGCTGTAGTTCACAGGGCCTGATATCTTGATTTTGCTTCTTGATTGAAGGAAATATTTGATTTGACAGTGATCTCTTCTGTTAGAGTGTGAGCTGAGATTCCATTCCATGTGGAAGAAGGGATAGCCTTGTTGTGCTCAGCCCCAAAGGACAGAACCTCAGTCTATGGGTTGAAGTTACAGAGAGGCAAATTTTGGTTCAAAATGAAAAGAAAGTTCCTAACAATTCAAGCTGTCTAGAAGCAGAATGGTCTGTCTTCAGAAGTAATGAATTACCTGTCAGTGGAGATCTTCCAGCAGAAGCTGGGTTAGCACTTGTCAAGGATGTTGTAGAGGTGATTCATGCTTCAGGGATGGGTTGAACAAGAGGACCTGGAAAGTCCTTTACAGCTTTGGATTCAGTGAGCAAAGTGTAAATAATGCCTTCAAGCCTTGATTCTGTTGAATTCAACACATATTTAGCATCCTACCTTGTACAAAGTGTAGTACGTTGGGTTGTTTTGGTTATGCGGGGACAAGAAGTTAAATAAGTCACAGTGTACGATCTAATAAGTTGGATTGTTTTCCCAAGCACTATTATACTTCATCTTCACTTGAGGAGAGAAGGGGACTTGTGTCCAAGGGAGACCTTTGTATGGGGTCATAGAGAGCTTTACAAGTGTGACCTCCCTTGGCCTCCCACATCTCCTTGGGTGATTGCACATTATTATCTCATGCAGAACACTCAGTGTGGGGCTTTGTTTTCTCTGCAGTTCGTGGCCTTCCCTCAGAAAAGGACTTTGAAGATTACATTAAGTTTGATAATCACTCTTACAGTGTGCTTGCTGGTATTGTGTTTGAGCACAGCTTCAGTCATTACAAGGAACCCCTTCCACTTGAGGTAAGAAAGTGTTTATTTATTAAAATTATTTTTGTGATTGCAATTGCTTGCAGTGATTTTAACAAAGCCTTTAGCCACAGAGGCCCCAAGTCATCATCCATCTTTCTGCCTTCACTTAGTTCAGTCAAATGGATCTTCATCTTGCTTCTGAAGGTCTTTTTTATCTAACATCCTTGATTTTCATGAAGTTCTTATGCTTGAACAGCTGTCAATACAGAATGATTTGACTCACTTCTTGTCTGAAGCTATGGGGCTAGGCCTCAAGGTCTCTCAGTGCCCTTTCCAGCTCTGTAAGCTTGCTAAAGGGGATATCGGTTCCTCGGCCTCTGCTCGCTTGTGGGCAGAACAGCTAGCTAGCATTTCAGGATGAAGTTAGGTGTGATTTCTCAACATTTTAAATACAGTATTTTTTTAGAAGAGAATGACATTTTTGTGTGGCTGGCCTGATGAGGCTTGTAAGACCCCTATTCTGGAGCTGGGAGTCACCGGGACCAAACATTTCTTCCATTTTTGGAATTAAGTTATGATTGACGATGCTTCACTTATTCATTGCTTCTAGAAGATACCGTTTGGATTGCTGACCAGTGGAGAGCCTGGCTTAGGTAGCCCAATGTCTGTGTCACTGTGGCGGGATTGGCTGCTTGGTTCAGGTCAAGATTGCTGTCATTCTCTGACTCAGCCTTTACTCACTGGAACATTCACGGCATGTGGGCATCTGTCCTGTAATCACATCACCAAAACGTCTTTTTGCCTAAAAAAAGTATTTGTTTTCAGGTTTCAGATGAAAAATGTTTATTCCCATTTGTTTTATTTACTTATTATTTATTTATTTCATTTATTTATTTTTTCACAGCTTGTTTCTTATTTGCCTTTCGTAGGTTAAGTACCACCTGCGCTTCAGTTACTTTCGAAAGAATAATATGTGGGAAGGGATGAATCTCTTTTTTCCAAAAGATATTGAAGGATGGCACACTACCTCTCTCTTTCCACTTTTCCCGAATCCAGGACCCAGGGAACCCTCATTTCCTGATGGAGGAGAACCTGGTGAGGAGAACTCTATATGCATGGGTTTTGTTTGTTTGTTTTTAAATAGCAGAGTGTCTTCAGCTGCCTAAGTCAGTTCAGTGCAATAAACATTTATTAAGAAACCAACATGGGGGAAGTAATAATGGGTATGAGAGAAATGCAAAATTTAGATAAGACCTAATTCCTGCCCTTGTGGAGCTTATAATCTAGAATGGGGACATATACCACATACACTAAAAGTATAAGAGAAATTAAACTGGAAATTAAACCAGACAATTCTCTTTTATCAGGAAAGACAACGTATACACATGTAGGTACATATAAAAATGCCACAATGTTACAAGATAGCAAGATGTCTAGATGTCTACTTCATCTTGAATTTTAGGGACTTTATTTTGCTTTTCTGTTTGCCCACTTTTCTTAACCTGCTCACCTTCTCCCCAGCCTCTATCCAGTTGATTGTCCCATGTTTTCTGGTCTTTTTCTACAACATCTCTCCCCTCATCCAGCCACCATCTTAGATCTTGTCTCAACTCACCCTGTGTTATTGCACTAGCTTCGTCGTTGGTCTTCCTACTTCCAAACCTTCCACACGCTTGCTAAAAACACACATCTGATCTTGTTTAAAAAGCTCCCTATTCTAAGAAACAATATAAACTCTTCACCATGACATTTAAAGCCCTTCATAGCCAGCTGCAGCCCACCTTTCCAGACTTATTTCACATTGTCCCCCTTTACACACTCTGTGTTCTAGCCTACTTGTCATTCCCCAAGCTTAGCTTTCCAGTTCTTTCCTCTGCATAGGCTGGCCATCATGCTTGGACTATATTCCTTCCTTGCCTCTGGCACTTAGAATTCTCAGCTTCTGCCAAGGTCCCTCTTATGTGCCACCTTGTACAGGAAACGTTTTCTAGTTGTTAGAATCCCCTAAGTGTTAGTGCTCTCTCCCTCCTCGAATTATATCACATTTATTTATCCGAAGCATTTATGTTTGAGTTTTTAAACTACCTGACAATTTTGCAGTTTAACTTCCCTAAATAAATGTTGTCTTGGAGCTGCTGCTTTAGAGCTGCTGGAGTTGTGATGAAGCTTGCTAACCATCTTATTGGGGCAGAGGTTGCTTAGCAGCCAGAGTGGTTGTTCACTAAATATATAACAGCAAAAGTGGCATATATGGTGGCTTGTATCACTACAATAGTATATACTCCTTGGGGCAGAGAATGTCTTTCATTTGTCTTTATATCCCCAGTATCTCTTACAGCACCCTGTAAATGGTAAGCTCTTAATCAATGCTTGCTGAGTTGAATTGAACCATCACCTTCATTGTTTTATGGTATAGTTTTGCCTATCCTATTTCTAGACCGTGTCTTGTTGTATTTGTTCTGTTAATATTAAGCATATTTACATAAGGGGGATAAGTAGAGATGAAAATATTACTGCTTGCTCCTATACCAGTCTTTGTGTGGTAGCGTCACTGAGGCAGAAAAGGTTTCCAACAATAGTGGGGCCAGAGAAGCGACCGTTTCTCTCCATCCATCATCATGAGAACTGTGGAGATGTCCTCCATACCTCCACTTATGTGGTAGGCAGCACTCTGAGAGCCAGCTGCCTGGCACCACCAATTTTCTACTTACTAGGCTTGGTGTCCTTTCCTTTCTTACTTAGGATATATCCAAGAGGGATTCCTGGCTGTTCAGCATGCTGTGGATAAAGCCATCATGCAATACCATGCCAGCGCTGCCGCGACCAGACTGTTTGAGAAGGTCAACATCATTGTAAAGAGGTTCCCATACCCACCGTTCATTTCTGACTCTTTTCTGGTTGCTATCCAGTACCAGCTTCCCTTACTGCTCATGCTGAGCTTTACTTATTCCACACTCACGATAACTCGTGCCATTGTACAAGAAAAGGAAAGAAAACTGAAGGTAACCACATTTGAGTTTTAAACTTCCTAACCATCCTAGCAGTTTAACTTCCGTAAATAAATGTCTCCTTGGAACTGCTGCTTTAGAGCTCCTGGAGTCGTGATGAAGCTTGCTAAACATCTTATTTGGGCAGAGGTTGCTTAGCAGCCAGAGTGGTTGTTCACTAAATATATAACAGCAAAAGTGGCATATATGTAAAAGTTGTGGTATGATTTTATTCTGCTTGTTGATTTTCCCCAAATCATAGCCTTGATCAAAAAATCAGAAAACATGTGTAAAGTACTTGTACTTATATGTAGCACTATGCAAAATGCTGTGAATTGATGGATATAATCTCTGCTCTTCGGATATTGACAGAGATTACGTTGTAAATACATGAAATACCAACAGCAGAGGCACAACATTAGTGTATAACTGAATATTAAGGTGGTTTCTATCACATATAGATGTATGGTTTCATTTTGTTATGCAGTCATATCAATTGTGTCCAAATCTTTGTGACCCCATTTGAGATTTTCTTGGCAGAGATACTGGAGTGGTTCACCATTTCCTTCTCCAGTTCATTTTATAGATGAAGGAACTGAGGCAAACAAGGTCAAATGACTTGCCCAGGGTCACACAGCTAGTAAGTGTCTGAGGCTAGACTTGAACTCAGAAAAATGAGTCTTCCTGCCTCTAGTCCTGGCCTCTGTATCTACTGTGCTACCTAGCTGCCCATGGTTACATAGATAGAGATATATTTTAAGGTAGTCCTAGGTAGTAGATGAGGTATAACTGTGAGGTAATGTGATTGATTTTCTAACCAGCAGATGAATTTTATGGATTCAGAGGAATGTTTCTCCTCTCAAAATTATCTCTTAAGGAGGTTATATACTTAACCTAATAATAATGTTATTGCTCAAAAACCTTTTTGAGATTCTTTTTTTTCTTTTAGAATTATCTTCAAAGCTTGTGGCCCATTGTTCTGAATGTCTCAAATGGGCATAAACCTTGAAGGGATTGCAGGAGCATTTTAAATGATTTGAGTGAAAAGTTTTAGAAAGTTATATGAAGAAAGTCACTTAAGAAATTTCATACTATATTTGAGAAGGTTCCACATGTGTAATGCTGTGAATTCATGAATTTGACTGAGGCAGAGATTCTCCTACTCTCTAACGTAGTTCCCAGTATGGTCAGTCGCTAAAGAAGACCATCTTCTGGCTGCCCATCCTTCTGTTTCCTCCCTGACATTTGTGAGCATTGTGTATGAAGTATCTACTATATGTAGCTAGGCAGAGCAAGGTGTTATTGGCGACCTTAATTTCAGTGACACATTTGACCAAGTCCTTCAAGGTGTCATTGTGGGGAAAATGAACAAAGGTGAACTTGATGAAAAAAATTATGTGGATTCATAATTCTTTCCTGAAGAGTCGTCATGAATGGGTTGGTTTGTTAAGCAGAAGGAAGGTTTTTTTAATAGTATTTATTTATTTTTAGTTTTCAACATTCACTTCCCTAAGATTTTGAGTTTTAAATTCCCCCCTCCCTCTTTCCTCCCCTCCCCAAGACAGTGTGCAATATGATATAGAGTCTGCTTATATATTCATATTGAACATATGTTCACATTCTTCGTAATGTAAAGAAGAATTGGTACTAATGGGAAGAACCATGAGAAAGAAGAAACAAAACAAAACAACAGAAGAATAGGAGAGCAAATAGTCTGCTTCCATCTGCATTCAGACCCCCAAAGTTCTTTCTCTGAATGTGGATAGCGTTCTCTATCATAAGTCCTTTGGGGGGCGGAGCTAAGATGGCGGAGTAGAAAGACGCACATACACATAGCTCTGAACCCACAACCCATAGAATGGCTACAGGGAAGTAACTCACGGCGAATTCCGCACCCAGAGGCCACGGAACATTGGAGCGAGGGAGATTTCTGTTCCAGAGAGACCTGCAAACCTCTCGCGGGGGGTCCTTTGCGCTGCGGACTGGGCGCCGGGACTGGGAGCTGAGTGCAGCCCTGCCGCGGCCGCGGCACCGAGAGGAAAAGATCCGAGCAGGCTTCACAGACAGGATCTCCAGCGGCCACGCAGGTCCCTCCACCCACAGAGGGATCTGCAAACATCTCCCAAAAGGTCCGTCCCGCTGCAGACACAAAGCCCAGCCCAGACCTGCTGCGGCCACGGCTGCGGCACCGAGAGAAACAGATCCGAGCAGGCTTCAGGGACGGGATCTCCAGCGGCCGCACAAGTCCCTCCACCCACAGGTGACAGGGGTGGGTGAGAGAGTCTCTTTGGCGGGTCGAGAGGGGAGTGGGGTGCCCCCATAATTCAGGCCCCCCCGAGAGGTAGAAGCTGAGAGGCGGCTGCAGACAGGGGCTCCCCAAGCGGGCGGGAGCCTGAATCCATTGCGGAAGGTCTGTGCATAAACCCCCTGAGGGAACTGAGCCTGAGAGGTGGCCCTGCCCCGATCTCAGCACCAGAACATAATCTCATACTGAATAGCAGCCCTGCCCCCGCCAAAAGCCCTGAGGCTGGAAGCAGCATTTGAATCTCAGACCACAAACACGGGCTGGGAGGATCAGGAGGTGAGGTGGGTGTGAGGAAAATATTCAGAGGTCAAGTCACTGGCTGGGAAAATGCCCAGAAAAGGGAAAAGAAATAAGACTATAGAAGGTTACTTTCTTGGCGAACAGGCATTTCCTCCCTTCCTTTCTGATGAGGAAGAACAATGCTTACCATCAGGCAAAGACACAGAAATCAAGGCTTCTGTGTCCCAGCCCACCCAATGGGCTCAGGCCATGGAAGAGCTCAAAAAGAATTTTGAAAATCAAGTTAGAGAGGTGGAGGAAAAGCTGGGAAGAGAAATGAGAGACATGAAGTCAAAGCATGAACAGCAGATCAGCTCCCTGCTAAGGGAGACCCAAAAAAATGTTGAAGAAATTAACACCTTGAAAACTAGCCTAACTCAATTGGCAAAAGAGGTTCAAAAAGCCAATGAGGAGAAGAATGCTTTCAAAAGCAGAATTAGCCAAATGGAAAAGGAGATTCAAAAGCTCACTGAAGAAAATAGTTCTTTCAAAATTAGAATGGCACAGATGGAGGCTAATGACTTTATGCAAAACCAAGAAATCACAGAACAAAGAGAGAAGAATGGAAAAATGGAAGATAATGTGAAATATCTCATTGGAAAAACAACAGACCTGGAAAATAGATCCAGGAGAGACAATTTAAAAATTATGGGACTACCTGAAAGCCATGATCAAAAGAAGAGCCTAGACATCATCTTTCATGAAATTATCAAGGAAAACTGCCCTGAGATTCTAGAACCAGAGGGCAAAATAAATATTCAAGGAATCCACAGAACACCGCCTGAAAGAGATCCAAAAAGAGAAACTCCTAGGAACATTGTGGCCAAATTCCAGAGTTCCCAGGTCAAGGAGAAAATACTGCAGGCAGCTAGAAAGAAACAATTCAAGTATTGTGGAAATACAATCAGGATAACACAAGATCTAGCAGCCTCTACATTAAGGGATCGAAGGGCATGGAACAGTATATTCCAGAAGTCAAAGGGACTAGGACTAAAACCAAGAATCACCTACCCAGCAAAACTGACTATAATACTTCAGGGGAAAAAATGGTCTTTCAATGAAATAGAGGATTTTCAAGTATTCTTGATGA
This sequence comes from Notamacropus eugenii, assembly GCF_028372415.1. Lineage (NCBI taxonomy): Eukaryota > Metazoa > Chordata > Mammalia > Diprotodontia > Macropodidae > Notamacropus > Notamacropus eugenii. Next base: position 47,583,836 of record NC_092872.1, read on the forward strand.
AAAGACCAGAGCTGAAAAGAAAATTTGACTTTCAAACACAAGAATGAAGAGAACCATGAAAAGGTGAACAGCAAAGTGAAGTCATAAGGGACTTACTAAAGCTGAACTGTTTACATTCCTACATGGAAAGACAATATTTGTAACTCTTGAAACATTTCAGTATCTGGGTACTGGGTGGGATTACACATGCACACACGCTCACATACATAGAGACAGAGTGCACAGAGTGAATTGAATAGGATGGGATCATATCTTTAAAACAAAATGAAATCAAGCAGTGAGAGAGAAATATATTGGGAGGAGAAAGGGAGAAATTGAATGGGGCAGGTTATCTCTCATAAAAGAGGCAATCAAAAGACTCATTAGTGGAGGGATAAAGAGGGGAGGTGAGAGAAAAACATGAAGTCTACTCTCATCACATTCCACTAAAGAAAAGAATAAAGTGCACACTCATTTTGGTAGGCAAACCTATCTCACAATACAGAAAAGTGGGGGATAAGGGGACAAGCAGGGTGGCGGGGATGATAGAAGGGAGGGCATGAGGAGGAGAGTGCAATTCGAGGTCGACACTCATGGGGAGGGATAGGATCAAAAGAGAATAGAAGTAATGGGGGACAGGATAGGATGGAGGGAAATATAGTTAGTCCTATACAACACAACTATTATGGAAGTCATTTGCAAAACTACACAGATATGGCCTATATTGAATTGCTTGCCTTCCAAAGGGGAGGGGTGGGGAGGGAGGGAGGAAGAGAAGTTGGAACTCAAAGTGTTAGGATCAACTGTCAAGTAATGTTCTTGCCACTAGGAAATAAGAAAAACAGGTAAAGGGGTATAGACAGCTATCTGCCCCTACAGGACAAAAGAGAAGATGGAGACAAGGGCAGTGAGGGATGATAGAAGAGAGAGCAAATTGGTCATAGGGGCAATTAGAATGCTTGGTGTTTGGGGGGGGAGGGGAGAAAAGGGGAGAAAATTTGTAACCCAAAATTTTGTGAAAATGAATGTTAAAAGTTAAATAAATAAATTTAATAATATAAAAAAAAAATCGTAAGTCCTTTGGAGTTGTCTTAGATCCTTGCATTGCTGAGAAGAGCTAAGTCTATCAAAGTCAGTCATCGTACGCTGTGGCTGTAACTGTGTCCGATGTTCTCCTGGTTCTGCTCCCCTCACTCAACATCAGTTCATGTAAGTCTTTGCAGGTTTTTCCGAAGTCTGCTTGCTCATCATTTCTTATAGCAGAATAGTATTCCATTGCATTCATATACCACAACTTATTCAGCTATTCCCCAAATGATGGACATTCCCTTAATTTCCAGTTCTTGGCCACCACAAAAAGAGCTGCTATAAATATTTTTGTACACGTGGGTCCTTTTCCCATTTTTATGATCTCTTTGGGATATAGAGTTAGAAGTGATGTTGCTGAGCCAAAGGGTATGCATGTTTTTAGAGCCCTTTGGGTATGGTTCCAAATTGCTCTCCAGAATGGCTGGATCAGTTTACAACACCACAAACAATGCATTAGTGCTCCAGTTTTCCCACATCTTCTCCAACATTTATCACCTTCCTGTTTTGTTGTGTTAGCCAGTCTGATAGGTGTGATGTGGTATCTCAGAGTTGTTGTGATTTGCAATTCTCTAATCAATAGTGATTTAGAGCATTTCCTCATATGACTAGATATGAGCGATAGCTTTAATTTCTTCCTCTGAAAACTGCCTCTTCATAAGAAGGAGGTTTTTGGTGGCATTTTGCATTGCCATGAATCTCTTGTAATCATTAAGATGAATGGGCTTTGTCTTGTTTAACTTGGGTGAAGGACACTGAAATCCTGCTTATCAAATTTCCATGGGACACAGAACTCTGAGGAAGAATTAATACATTGCACAAATCTTAAATAACTGAACATATTGAATCAAAGGGCCAAAATAAAAAGATCTAATTTAATAGGGCTTATAATAGCAAATGAAACTGGTCTGGCCATCCACAGGAGAAGCACAGAGCACATGAAACAGTTGTCTTGCCCAGACCAGTGAGTGGTGTCAAAAAGAAACTAGGGCCACTAAACCAGACATGAGGATCCCTGTTACTGCATATTGACTTAGAAAGTGACACGTTAACATTAACTATGTTCTATTGTATTTTTTGTTACATATTTCCCAATTACATTTTAATCTGTATTGGAGACCCACAGGCCACATGTTTGATACCTTAGGCTCAGATAAGCCACTTACTGAATTTCTCAGTAAATACGTATAACTTAGAAAGTAACTGCAAATGAGTAACAGAAGAATACCACCTCCCTCTGTATTAGTAGCACTATCTCCCATGTCACCCAGGTGTGAACCCTGGAGTTATCTTTGACTCTTCCCCATGCCTTGCCTCACGTATCCATTCAATGACCTTCCCGGTCTCTCTTTCTCTTGTCTTTCCCTTAGGATTCTGGACAAGTCACTTAAAAACAACAAAAACCAACTACCCCCCCCCCAAAAGAAAACTTGTCTGTCTCAGTTTCTTCATCTGTAAAACAGAGATGCTACCACCTACCTCCCAAGGCTGTTGTGATGTTCAAATGAGATAATATTGGTAGTGTTTTGTAAACCTTCAAGTACTGTATAAATTCTTGCTATTATTATTCCAATGACCTTATTTTAGACCTCCATCTCTTCTTGACTAGACCATTATAACACCCTTCTTTGTCTACAATTATCCATCTTCCATATTACTGCCCAAAGAATCTTCCTAATGTGCCACTCATATTACATCTCTCCACTGTTTCAAAACCTTGAGAATTTAAGCTCCTGATGTTGACATTCATTCAAGACCCCCCAACATGCCAATCTAGCCTCATCTCGTTCTATTGTCCTTAACGTAGTTTGCGTCCAGCCAAACTGAACTTGATCCATTTCTTGTTCTCATCCTTCTTTATTTATGCCTTTTTCCTTTATTTATACCAAAGGTATCAAATTTCTGACCAGCAGATACAACTCAATGCAACCAACCAGATTAAAATGCAATTGGGAAATGTTTAACAAAATAAATAAAAATGATATAATACATCACAAATAATGTCTATTTGTGGTTTTCTAAGTCAACATGTAGCACTTGGGATTCCATTTCTATTTGAGTTTGGCACCAATGTCCCATTAGACTTAATCCTCACTTCTACTAAACCACTGAAGCCCTGTCCAGCTCTGAATTTATGATTCTTTGATCTCCCATTAAGTCATCCATGATAAAAGGAATAAATGTAAAGTTGCAATACTTAGGTTCAAAACAATCAACTCAAGTACAAGAGAGAGGACACACGGCCTTCACAGCCTTTCTTGTGAAAAAGATCTGGTTACTTCAGTGGCCTGCAAATTCGTTATGAATTTCAAGAAGGAAATAGCAGCCAAGACAGCTAATGCTGACTTGGGCAGCATTAAAAGAGACAGCGTCCATGACAAGAGAGGTGAGAGTCCTGCTGTACTCTTTGTGCCCTGGTTGCATCACATCTTAAGTGCTATGTCCAGGTCTGGGCATCATTTTCTAGGAAGGGCATAGACGAGTAGAAATTCATTCAGAAGGGAATAATAAGCAGGGTGGTGAGGAGCCGAGGAGCCTAGAAACTATGTCTTATGAGGATTAATTGGAGGAGTTAGGAATGGTTTAGCTTAGAGAAGAGGAGAGTAAAGGAGGGGATTGGGGGGGAGCAGATTTGAAGGACAAGCTTGTGGAGGGAATTAAACCTATTCTGCTTGTCCTCTGCAGGCAGAAGTAGCAACAGTGGGAACAAACTGAAGGAAGGTGGATTTAGGCTTGATATAGGGAAAATGCCTCAACAGTTAGAGCAGGCCTTCACAGCATATGTCCTGCAGGCAATATGTTGTGCAGGCATGTTTTACATCTTCAAGGACCACCCAAAATCCTTTGGCAGACCATATGTTGTGCAGGCCTGAATTAGAGCCTTCCCAAAGTGAAATGGGCTTCCTCAAGAGGTTGTAGGTTTCCCCTCCCTAGAGGTCTCTAAGTCAAGACTGGATGACCCCTTATCTGTTATCTAATATCTGATATCTAATATATGTTATATTCTAAAGGACAGAGATTCTTGTTCAAGTTGTTTCTTCATCATGATTGTGATTCTTTGCTATCTTTTGGTTATCATTCTATCTGTTTGTTCTTTCTTAGTCAGATTATCATCATTTCTTGTCCACTAAGCACAGTTCTGAGATTAAATAACTTGTCTGTCGTCGCACAACTAGTAAATGTGTGGGAAGGTTTATACCTAAGTCTCTTTTGACTTCAAAGTCATAGACGAGAAGAGTCTGAACTCACACCTCGGCATTCTGATTTTGTGTTCATCTTGCATACTTCATGTACCTTTTAGTTCTCATGATAACCTTGTACAGGTTTTACACTTAAATTTATTTTTTTAAAGTTTTATGGATGTCCTGTATTTTTATGTTACAGTCATTTCTGAAAATATGGTCCTCCCCTCCAAATTGAACCTCACCTTTTAACAAAGAAAAACAGCCTACCAAAAGCATCCAATATAGTGACTTCTCCACTAGTGGTCTGTCCCCCGCCGCTTCGCTAAGTGAGAGGGCAGTGATGGCCTTCCTTATTGTAATCCCTTCTTCTGGATCCTTATCAGAGTTTGGCATCCTTCCGTCTATCTCTTCCTTTACTTTACCATAGTCACTGTGTGTGTAGTTCAAAGTTTGGCTTTGCTTGTTTTGCTCTTATCATTCCATACATTTTCCCCAGATTTCTCTGAATTCTTCTTATTTGTCATTTCTACACAGTAATAGTCCATTGCATTCAATATATCATAGGTGTTCCAACTATTCCCTGGTTGATGGGCAACCAAGTCAGGTCAAGTCAGCAGGCATGTTTTGGGCACTTACAAATACAAGCAGAAAGACAGTCCTTGCCCTCCCTGACTTGTACGACCACAAAAAGGGCTGCTGGGAATATATCAGCATATATTGGGTCTTTGTCCCTATCTTTCACCTTCTTGGGGTGTATATATGCCCACTTATGGGCCCACTGGGCCATAGGATGTAAATGGTTGAGCTGTTTTCTTGTGTAATTATGAAATCGAAACCTAAAACAGTTCAAAAAAATCATGGCATTAGCAAGACTGTGTTGGTTTGTCTGATTTCCTGCAACTCTTCGAATATTGATTGTTTAAATTTGTTTTTAATCTTTGCCAGTTTATAGGGCATGAAGGGAGACCTCAGGGTCATTTTAATTTGCACCTCTCTATTAATGATTTGGGTTAATGATATGTTAGTAGTTTGCAGTTCTTTTGAAATCTGTTCATGCCCACTAAATTAGGAAGAATCAGAAATGCATCATAGTAACTCAGTGTTCAGTAAACCCAGGAATATAAATTGCCTGTGGAAGAAAGAACTCTGTATCTGACAAAAATTGCTGAAAAAACTGGAAAGCAATTAGTTTTGGACCAACAGCTTAAAGCATATGACACAACAAGCTTAAAATGGATACATAAACTGAATATTAAAGGTCACATCTTAAAATAAGGTAGGTAACAGATCAGTTTCCTTTTGTAGGTGTAGCTGGAGGAAAAAATTTAACCAAACAAGGGATGATATAGTCAGTAACAGAAGGCAAAGCAGATAATTTTGATGAAATTAAGTTGAAAAGCTGTTGCATAAACAAGAACAAAAAAAATTTGGGTAAGAAGGGAAGTAGTCTTTCTATCAATGGTAGGGTGAAGGACAGGGAACAAAAATGTGTTGAGCACCAGCTGTCCGCCTGGCACTGTGCAAAGTGCTTGGAAATTATTACCTCATTTGATCCTTGCAACAACTCTGTGAGGTAGTTGTTATTATCATCCCCATTTTACAGTTAGGGAAACTGAGGCAGGCAGAGGTTAAGTGACTGGCCCAGAGTGATATAGCTAGTAACTCTCTGAAGCTGAATTTGAACTCAGGTCTTCCATACTCCAGGCCAATAGCTCTATCCACTGCACCACCAGGTTGAATCAGATCTCTCTGATAAGTGTCTGATATCAGGGATACATAAAGGGAACACATACTGGCTGTATGACCCTGAGCAAATTATTAACCTCTGTGTTCTAGATAATGCTCTTAAGACCATAAGTTTCAGGGAAGGTGGCGGCCTGCATTGGCAGCAGTAATTTTTTTCCCCAGGGAATTCGCTATGCCAGTGAAATCAATATAGTCATGGAGACTATATAAATCTTCGAGAAGCTCCATGTAAGGAACTGTGATGTGACTGGCTCAAAAGCTGATTTTATTTTGCATTAATAAAATTGTAGTGGCTACATTAATTTTTAAAATATATAGTAAAAAACAATAGCTCTCCTTTGTAGAGGTGTTTTCCCTCCTAAAACACAGTTCTAACCTTCTGATCCCCTACTCGATAAACACTAGTGGCTCCTGATTATTCTATAAACTCCTCTGTTTGGAATTTAAAGGTCCTTGCAACCTGGCCCCATCCTCCCTTCCCAGCCTTATTCTATATTAGTGTCCTCTACGCACTTGTGTTTATTTTTTATATACCTGCATAAATAAGTGTTGTCCCTTCTGTTAAAATATATGTTTCTGAGAGGAGGGACTTCTGCTTCTGGCTTTTAGCCCTATGTTTAACACAGTGTCTTGCAAATAGTAGGGGCTTAAAAAAATGCTTGTTTGATGATTAATTGATTAAAAGATATTCTCTCTGTCAAACTATGCACAAAATATTGTAGTCCCTTTTAGGTACCATTTTTGATAGTAACATTGATAAACAAGAAATACATCCCCAGAGGGCAGACCAAGATGATAAGGGTTTGCAAACTGCCATGTTGTCCTGTCACCGTAGTTGCTGATAGATCCCCAAAGAGATCATATGAAGAGGAAAAGGACTCATATACACAAATATTTATAGCATCTCTTTTTGTGGTGGCAAAGAATTAGAAACCAAGGCAATGCCAATTAGTTTAGGAATGACTAAACAAATAATGGTACGTGAATGTAGTAGAATACTATGGAGTTATAAGAATAACGAAAGAGAAAGTTTTAGAGAAACCTGAGAAGATTTGCTTGAGCTGATGCAAAGTGAAGTGAACAGAACCAGAAGAAAAGTTTATACAGTAACAACATTGTGAAGTTAAACAACTTTGTAAGATTTAAGAACTCTGATCATTGCAATGACCAGAATATGGTGAAGAAGCATCACAGAGACCTTCATCTTAGTCATACTCAGATTTAGGGAATCATTTTCTATATTAATCTAATAGCAGATAAAATGTCAAATCTTGTAATGTTTGGTCTCTTTTTCACCTCTCACAGGAGTACATGCGCATCATGGGACTCAGTAACTGGCTTCACTGGAGTGCCTGGTTTCTCACATTCTTCCTGCTCCTACTTTTTACTGTCTTTTTTATGACTGTGCTTTTCTGTGTCAAGGCAAGTATTTGGTTTTCTCCAACTTTTTGAGTCTGCTTTTTGGGAGGGAAATTTCTCTTGGGCTAAGTGGTGATGAAGGTGAAAGCTGAATGAAATAATTTTTCCAGTCACCCAGGTTTGCAACCTAGGAGTCCTCCTTGACTTCTCACTCTTACTCATCCCAAATATAAAATTAGCTGCCAAGTCTTTTTTAATTCCACCTCCTCAACATCTTTTGCATCTGTTCTCTTTTCTCTGCCCACACTAGAACTATCCTAATACAGACCCTCATCATTTCTTGCCTGGATTATTGCAATAGCCCTTTTAAAAATATAATAGCATTTTAATAAATTCCAGTTTATAAAATTTTCCCATGACATGGTCAAATCATTTGGTCTTATTTTTCCTTTTTAAGGAGATTTCTTTTTAGTAGCTAATTTCTTTTTGTAGAATAGCATGAGAACTCTCCTGAACCCTGAAGCAATAGCCTCTTAACTAGTCTTTCCTCATCTAGTCTCTTCTACCTGTAATCCATCTTCCACACACAGCTGCCAAATTGATATCCCTGATGTTCAGATCTGACTGTGCGGTCTGTCCTCTGTCCAAGAACTTGTAGTGGTTCCCCATTGCCTTTAGGATAAAAAAAAAATTTGGCATTGAAAGCCCTTCATACCTAGAGCCAGCCTGTCTTTCTGATCAGATTATGCATTGTTCTCTCTCATGCATGCTGTGCCCCCACCAGACAAGACTACTTATTCTTTCCACTGAGGACATTCCACCTCCTTGATGCCTTATCGGCATAGGGGCTGTCCTCTATGTCGAGAGTACTCTCTGTACTCCCAGATGCCTCTTGGAACCACTTAAGCCTTTCAAGGCTTAGCTCCAATACTACTTCTTCAAGAGGCCTTTGTTAATTTTCCCAGTTTTTTTTATCCTTTCCCTCTTCCTACCCCCATCACCTATATATTTTTTGCATATATCTTGTATTTATGTGTGAAAGTTTCTCCCCCTTGCAGACTGTAACGTTCTTGAGGTTAGGAACTGCCTCACTATCGTATTTGTATCTTCAGCACCAAGCACAAGGCCTAGGATGTAGTAGGTGTTGGCTAAACGTTTATCCTATTATTTGTTACGTCTCTTGGGAAACAATTATTGCAGTAGAAATTAGTTGCAGTAGCAGCACTGTAATGTTAAATAACATGTTATGTTTTCTATCCCATCCCCTCTTTTCATCACTTACACATAGGACTAGAATTTTAGTACAGAACCAAAAAATTTCTTTGAAACAATTAGTAATTCATTAATGTTGCAAAATATAAAATAAACTTAAAATCTTCAATATTTTTATATATTGCTACCAAAACCCAGCAGGAGGTGATAGAAAAAGAACTTACATTCAAAATAACTGCAAAATACATAAAGTCTCTGCAATCTAAAATACTACAATGATAAATATGACTATAAAATATTCTTTATATAGGGATAAAGAAAGACTTAGATAATTGGAAAGATATTCATTGTCCGTGGTTGGACTATGGCAATATAACAGAAATGGTAATACTGCCTCAATTAATTTACAGATTTAGTGCCTTGCCAGTCAAACTACCAAGTTCTACTTTATTGAATGAGACAAAGAAATAACAAAATTCATCTAAAGGGAAAAAAGATAGTGAAGTGGTAGAAAGAAAGTAGGAATGAAAGGGAGGCCAGCAATACCAGATCTCAAATTACACTATTAAGCAGAAATCATCAAAACTAATACTGGTTTAAAAAAATGGAAAAGACCCCAAAACAACCAAGTATATTAGTGTGGTATTGAGTTAAGCTGTATCTTAGGATAATTCAGGGAGCTCCTTATTTGACAAAAACTGCTAGGAAAACTGAAAAGCAGTTTGGTAGGAATTACATTCACACCAGCAACCATCAGTTTATACTCTGTATCACAACGAACTCCAGTTAGATACTTGCCATAAATATAAAAGATCACAGCACACAAAAAATTACAGGAGAATAAAGGGAGGTACCTGTACACCTATGGCTAAGGGAGAACTAACTAAACAAGAGATAGAGGTGATCATAAAAGGGGAAATAGGCAATTTTTAATTCCATAAAACTGGCTAAACAGATTTAATGAATGTTTTACAGTTGGAAGAGAACATTGCAGTGATCACCAACAGTGACCCATCTTTGGTGTTTGTCTTTTTGATGTGTTTCGCCATTTCTTCCATCTCCTTCAGTTTTATGGTCAGCACCTTCTTCAATAAAGGTGAGTCTAGGGGCCCTAATACATCAAATTCTGTGTTTCCCAGAGATACAGTGGAAATGAGTTTGTGAGGGCCCCCTTCTCTACAGCATCCCTATAATTTGCATTTATCATGTACAAGAAGCTGAGATTGTTGAGATTCATTCAGTCCTTCCAGAGCCAAATTTTCTTATGTGGTTATGAGTGTATTAACTCTTCTCAAAAACTGAAGGAAAATAATTGTACTCTGTTGATCATAAGATCATAGATTTAAAGCTGAAAGGGAACTTGAAGGTCGTTCATTCACAGAATGGCAGAGTTCAGTGCCCCATCTGTGGCACAGAATCACTTCTACAACATGCCCAACAAGTCATGATTTGCTTGAAGACCTCTCGTGCAGTAAAGCCCAATGATCAGGATATTATCTCGTTAAAACAAGCTTAAATCAACTTCAACTTCTACCCATTATTCCTAGTTTTGCCCCTTTACGCATGACATCTTCAAATGCTTGACAGCTATCATGTCCCCCTACGGCTTCTGTGCTCCATCCACAGTTCTTTGAGTCAACTCTTCTGGTGCAAATTCAGGAGTCTGTCATTGTAGTGGTCATCCTTGGTTTACTCTCGGCTTACCAGTGTCCTTTCTAAAAGGTAGTATTCAGAATATGATAGAATGTAAGCTCCTCCAGAGTAGGGTTATTTCATTCTTCCTATTCCTATTGCCACCTCAGTGACTGGCACATAATTGGTACTTAATAAATGCTTATTGATTGATTAATTAACCAAAACAGAATCCAGTGTGACTGTCACTTCCTTATTCTTAATGCAGCCTATTCTTGGTTACCATAACATAATTCTGACACATATTGAACCTTGCACTACCCCTCCCCCAGATTTTTCAACCTCTGTTTTCAAGCCATATCTTCTCATACTGGGTAAGATTGGTTTTTTCAAACCCATGTTTAAGACTAGTCATCCATCTCTGTCATTTATTTAAATTTCATCTTTTTAGATCTAGTCCAACATTCTAGCCTGTCAGGATCTTTGTGGATTCTTGTCATTCACCAGAACATTTATGCCTTTATCTGATTCATTTATAAACCTTTGAAACAGCACAGGACAAAAGCACTGGCCCAGGACTGAGTTCAAACCTGGCCTTAGATACTTGACATTTACTTGCTGTGTGACCCTGGGCATGTCACTTAACCCCAATTGCCTTGCAAAAAAGGAAGAAAAGAAGGAAGGAATGAAGGAACGAACGAAGGAAGGAAGAAAAAAGAAGAAGAAACAGCACAGGACTAAGGACACAGTCCCTGAGGGCAATTTGCTAGAGACTTTTTTCCGAGTCAGTATCAAACCATTAATGAATATCTTTATGTTGGTCTATTCATCCAGTTCCAAATACTCTTTATTTGTGCAGTCATCTAGCCAACATCTTTCTATCTTGTCCATTGGAATACTTTGATAGACTTTATCAAATGCTTAGTTTAAAATTGAGGAACAACATTATCTATATTGTTTCCTTAATCTATTAGTCTATTAACACTGTGAAAGGAAGTTAAGTCAGGTTGGCATAGCTGTACTTTTAAAAAATTGGCATCTTGTTTCCCTCAGATGAATCATTCCCGCCTTCCCTACACAGTGAGTCTTCCTGTAATAAAAGTTAAGAAAAAAAACAGTTTAGCAAAACCAACATTACTTGAGTTGAACATCACATGGGAAATTCCATCTCTATAGTTCCCTACCTCTCTAATGAAAGGAGGAGGGAGGTGAACCTGCATGTCTTCAACGCCTCTTAAGGGCCAAGTTTGGTCATTGTGACATTATACAACATTCAGTACTGTCTTGATATTCTTTCTACTCACATTTTTGAAGTCGTTGTGTACATTGTGTACATTGCTTTCCTGGTTCTGCTTCCTTCATGTTGTATTAGTCATTGAAGCCTTCCCAAGCTTCTCTGAATTCTTTATATGTATTATTGTTTCTTGGGGCACAGTAATATTCCATTACATTTAAGTGCAATTTGATTAGCCATTCCTCAGTTGATGGGTACCTACTTTGTTTCCAGTTCTTCATCACAACAAAAAGTGCTACTGTGAATATTTTGTTATATATGGAACTTTTCTTTCTTTAACCTGATTGGGGTACCTAGCGTAGAGATCTCTGGGTCAAAGAGTGTGAACATTTTAGTCTTCTTTTTTATAGCTTCAAATTGCTTTTTAGAATAGTTGAGCCAGTGCACAGCCTATTATATTGCAACTGCTCCAGCATTGACTTCTTTTGTCTGTTTTCATCTTTACCAGTTTTTGGAGTGTGAGATGAAACCCCTGAGTTGTTTGGGCTTACGTTTCTCTTATTATAAGGGATCCAGAGTAGTTGTTCACATGACTGCTAATAGTTTGCTATTCTTTTGTGAATTGTTCATATTATTTGACCATGTATCTGTTGGGGAATGATTCTTGATCTTATGTATTTATGATAACTCCCCATACATCTTGGATATCAGACTGTTAAAGAGATTTTTTTTGAATTGGAAGTTTCTCTTCTTATATAAGCTGTGTTGATTTTGTATATTGAAAAGATTTGCAACCCCGTATAATCAAAATGATCTTTTAAAAACTCTTCTGAGGTGTCTTTTGTTCCTTGTAAGAATTCTTTCTGTAATTGTAGTTGTCAAAGGTAACCACCATCTATTTTAAAATTATGTAACCTTTTATATCTAAGTCAGGTATTCATTTGGAAATTATTGTTGTATATGGCAAAAGATGCTGATCTAATCTCATTTTTTTTTACTCATTTGCTTTCAATTTTCCCAACAGGAAAAATGACTCAGGACTCTGTTCCTAAACATAGAGTTCTTCCCTAAAGTAGCTTATGTTCTTGGACATGACTTGTTCTTGATAAAGCTACACTAGATCTTTGTGGTCACTGTGTCCCTTTTCTAGATATTCATTATCCATCCCTATAATTGCGTGTTCTATAATTTTGTCATGAAACTAAGTCAAGTTCAGTTACACAGAGATTGCAGACTTCATTTTTCTCCTTTTGGGGGCATTGATGACCCTCTGTCCTTTTGCAGTCCTCAGGTCCATTTATCTGTGGTTGATCACAGATCATTGGTAGTGGTTGTGTAGTTTATGTGGACCTAGTGACTTCAACTCACCAAGTCTTACTATCTCCTCACCTAGTCTGTGTATATACTCCCTATCAGTCATGTTTGTTCTATATTTTCCAGTCCAAAGTTTGTTCTGTTTGGTGGAGAAAAGCAAAAAATATGAACTGAACTTTAGCCTTCTCTTATCAGCATCCAGTCCAACTCGAGCAGCAGTTTTATACCCCTCTTGATCCTCCTTTCTTCCCCTAACATAGCTTTTAAAATTCCTTTTGGTTGTCATTATCTTTCCTTGACAGTTTAGATCATTTGGAGCTTTAGTATCCTAACAATCTTACTGGACTAAACTATGATCTTGTATTAATCCTACTTAACTGCCATTGCTTCTATCAACTCTACAAATTTTTTTTTTACAATTTTGAAAATTCTGAATGAAATGAACACCTAAAAAGAATATTTCTGTCTATAAAGTAGAACAAAAAAAGAATGTTATATGTGAAATCACAAATCTCTGTTACAGTTTTTTAAATGTATCTTCAGCATGTTACTTTCAAAGTGGTCCTGCTTGTTTCTTTCTCAACTTACTTCTTGCTCTTCTATGACTCTTGAAAAATACTTTAATGATCTTCTTTTCTTTCTCTCGTTTATTTTTTGACAACACTATTGTTAATTCCCTTCTCCCTCTAAATTAAAAAAAAAAACAGCAACACAAGTGAAATTCTTGTAATCAGTAAGCATAGTCGAGTAAAACAAATCCACACATTTACCATGTCCAAAAATGTCTGTTTTGTCCTGCCCCTTGAGTCACAGGGCCTGCGTCAGGAGGTGACCTCTGGGGTTGTGGCTGGTCCTTCATTGATGGGAGTTCTTAAGTTTTCAAAACGACTGAGAACCCTGAGCAGGACTGAGAAGGGGTTGACGTGAAAAGTGTTGACATCTTATGTGCTGAAATTAAAGCATACAGAGTCACTCTGAAAACTGAATTGCTTATATTGATATTCAATATTCAGTTTTTAAATGAAACATTTCATTTCAAGCGATGTTACCTTGTCTTTTATAGTATTTTTATTACCGTCTGAATTGTTCTCCTGGTTCTGCTTACTTCACTCTGCATCTGTTCAACATAGCTTGTCAGCTTTCTCTGAAACTTATCATCATCCCTTTTATCATTTTTTATGATAGTATCATAAAATCATTCCATTACATTCACATACCCTCATCCATTATTCAACTAATGGGCACCCCCCCCAAAAAAAATTTTGTTTCCACTTCTTTGCTAAAACAAACAAACAAAAAGCTACTTTCAGTATTTTTGTATGTGGGCATCTTTTCCCTCTTTCTTGGATATCTTTGGACTTTAGCATTTCTGAGGTGAGGGATATACAGAGTTTAATGACCATTCCAGAATGGTTGGCCCACAACTTCACCAACAGTGCACCAGAATATCTTATCTCCCCGTGATCATTCCAAAAATTGTCATTTTCCTTTTTTGTTATCTTTTCCAATCTGAAACCTCAGAATTGTTTTAATTTGCATTTATTACTGACTTGGAGCATTTTCTCTTATGTCTGTTGGTAGCTTGGCTTTCTTCCTTTGAGAACTAACTCTTCATGTCCTCTGACCATTTATCTAATCACAGTGGCTATCATTCTTACATATTTAAATCAGTTCTCTATATATCTTGGATAGCAGACCTTTATCAGAGGAACTCTCTACAATGAATTTTCCCAGCTGTTTCCTTTCTAATTTTAATTGCATTGATTTTGATATATGTAACACTTTTCAGTTTTATGCCATCAAATTGTACAGTTTGACTTCTGTGAACCTCTCTATCCTATGTCTTTTCTCCTACCCAAAAAGTATTTTCTTCCTTGCTCCTTTATTATAGCATATGTGAGAGATCATGTTCTAATCCAAATTTCTGCTAGACTGTTGTCCAGTTTTCTCAGCAATTTCTGTCAAATAATGAATCCTTAGCCTGGTACTTTTATTCTTTGCTTTTTTTAAAGTGTGACTATGTTTGTTTCTGTACATTGTGTATCTAATCTGTTCCACTGCATATGACTTTTACAAATTTGGTTGGTGACTTTACCATCCATATAGATCCCAGTAGATAACTAACTCTATTTTTCTCCTCATCAGAATAGCTTTTCTTTGTCTTCAGAGCTCCATTCTTAAAAGCTTCCTAACCCTTTCTCTTAAAGTGCAGTTATTGAAGTTACAATTGACTCAGTGGAGCACAGCTTTCCTGTGGTTGTGTTGCTTACACAGCTTGTCTTTTTGTCCTTAGCCTGAGGAAAGAGCCCAAAACCCTTCATGCCCAAGAAGCTACGTCAGCAGCCCAAGCCTTCCTCCATTTAGCCAATTAAATCTGGAGGACAGGGAAAAAAACAACAACCAAGCCTAACCACCTGCCCAGGATGAGGCCTTGGGATATTACTCCCACCCACCAACAGTGTATAACTAGGTCTATCTAGAAGAATTGTGTTTTCTGTAAATTTAGATAAAGTTCTCCACCTAAAAAATATTAACATTTCCATCCTAAGGCAACCCATTTGATTATTATCTCTGATTATTAGGAAGTATTTCCTTAAAACGAGTCTAAATTTATTTCTTTTCAGTTTTCACCCATTCTCCTAGTTCTCCCTTTGGTGCCAGGTAAAATTCATCTAACTTGGCTTTTAGGTTGCCTTTCAGTTACTGGTAGAGTTGAGGGGACAGAAGTCCATTTGTAGGGAATTTATTAAGAAGGGTGTGGTCAAGAAATGAAGACATCAGTCTAGGGCACTCATTCAAGAAATTTGGCACCAGAATGAAAGATCATATTGACCTAGTCTCTTTATAGTATATCCCCTACTTTAGAGAGGAGAGAAGGAAGAAAACATCTTTATAGAAGCAAAGCTTGTGGAATGTAAGAGAACTCATAGAGGGTAGCCTTAATCTTCTTTTGTGAAATAGGATATTATATGTAGTGAGGCTGAGGCAGGAGAGGAGAGGAGGAAAGTAATTAGGGACTGGAGAGGAGAGATTTCCTGTGGGGAATATGCTATAAAGGGACTAAGATAGGATTTCCAAGTATTGTCTAGAGTAAAATGGGAGTTTGCCAATAGAATTTTCTTGTATAGAAGTATTATGTCATTATTTTGTCATACATTGGTTAATTTAATCAGCAGAAAAACATGAGGCAACTTTCTTAAACAGAAGTGTTTTGTTCTCTTTTAATGGTCTATAAATTTCCTTGATTGTCATATTGTAGAAGACTAACTTCCCAAAAAAGCTTCCCTTTCCTTCTTAAGTGAAGGATTGAATTTCTTCTAAAAACCTTGATAGATGGATGGGGCTCTGATTATTATGAAATATTTGTATTTCTATTCTTGGAACATTGCTTAATCTCTTTCTTGTTCCTTCCCTATTTGCAGCCAATTTGGCAGCCGCCATCGGAGGTTTCCTCTATTTTTTCACATATATTCCTTACTTCTTCATTGGTCCTCGATATAACTGGATGACTCTGAACCAAAAGTTATCCTCCTGTCTCTTCTCAAATGTTGCTATGGCATTGGGGGCCCAGCTCATAGGCAAGTTTGAAGCAAAAGGTGAGTATTCTCTTTCATGATTGTTGTCTTTGCTACTTTAGGTACTGCTTAGACCAATGGCAGACGTTGACAGCATGGTTTCCAGTATGACTTAACCTTATTCAGCTGCCTTTTCATTGTTTCTTAGGATGAACACATTTAAGAACACATGAGTGACCCTTCACATCTGCATCATGGTTCTCCTAAGGAGTGCCATTTGAGTGGTCCTCAAAGCCTCCTGCTCTCCAGTATTGTCCAATAAATATCCTTCAAGGAGGAGGCCCCTAAAAAGAGGTGGCACTATAGAAGGACCTCTGGAGTCATAGGATCTAGGTTCCTATCTTGCCTCTGACAATTACTTCCTCATAATCTCAGGCCAACCATTTAACTCTCCTTGCCCTCAGTTTTCTTGTCTGTAAAATGAGCAGTTTGGATTAGATGGCTTCTGAGATCATTTCCGTTCTTGATCTAGACATAATCCTGTTTCTGTGAACCCAGGTTTTAGTCCTTGCTCCACTGTTGCCTCCCTCACTCTGTGTCTTTAAGCAAATCCCATCCCTGTTCTCATCTATAAATGAGGGCTCTACACCAATAATCGCTAAAGTCCCTTCCAGAACTTTGTTTATAGATTTTAATTTAATTTATTAATAATAATTATAGTAATAACTAGCATTTACATAGCACTTAGAACACTGCCAGGTACTTTATAATTACTAATCTTATTTGATCCTCATAACAACCCTGGAAGGTAGGTACTATTATGATCCCCATTTTGCAGATGAAGAAACTGAGGCAAACAGAGGTTAAGTGATTTTCCAGGGGTCACACAGCTTAGCAAGTGTCTGAGGCAAATTTCAAACTCAAGTCTTCCTGACTTCCGGCCTGGCACTCCATCCTCTGTGCCACCTGGCTGCCTAGCTGTATTTATCATACACTTGACTTTAAGAAACAAAACTGATTAAGTAGAATATCTTTAATTTACACTTAAAATGAATTTCTGCTCACAACATACCTGTAGTGGTCATGGAAATTAATTTATATGTTAAAATTGATTTCGTTGTACAATGTTTCATAGTCATTCTTTCCTCTCTATTCCCTTCCCTTGCTTTTGTTCATTCCTTGTCATATCTGTACATTTATTCATTTTTCCCTGTTAGTCGTTGTAGCCTGTGTGCAGACTGTTCTTCTGGTTCTGTTTTCTTCAAGCAGCTTTACTTGATAGAACTTTCCAAATGTCTTTGCCTGCCTTGTGGTGACTCCTAACATTGTTTTATTCGTAGCCTGCCTTTATTCAGCCATTTGTGAGCTATTATTTTTAAGTTCTGTCCAGTATTCTGCAGTTACAAACAATGGTGGTGAGAATGTAAATATCTTTATAGCCCAACTCTCTTTACAGAGGAAGTAGCCTTTGATTGGAGCTTAAAAGGATAAGTTAGCAATGCATTAGGTGGAGAGTGCCATCACTGTAGCTGAACTGAACCTGAACAAATGCATGGAGGTGGGGGAAAAAACAGAACATATTGGGGGCGGGGGAATGGGGAGCGGGAAGACAGCACTCCAGTTTGTATTGTATAGTGAACCTTAAATGATGACAAGAGTAGTTGGAACTTTACTTGGTAGAAGCTAGGAAACTTGAAGATTTCTGAGCACAGGAGAAATGTGACTGTGCATAAGGAAAATTATTCAAATAGCAATACGAAAGATGTATCAGAGCAGGGCAAGTAGGGGGCTATTGTAGAAGTCCAGGTAGATAGTAATGAGTGCCACAAAGACATCACCTAGGACATCTTTCATCCTTAGGTCTTCTGAAAGCTACCCCAAGTTCAGGACCCATTGTAAGCCAGCATCAACGTGAAGCACAGCTCATGACTGTCTAATGGAACATTTCCTTTTCATCTAGCAGACCAGTTAATTCAAAGCAAAATACCTTTAAATAAGTGTTATAACAAAAGAAACAAGATTTCCCCCATCCTCTCAAGGGAATGTTTTGCCATGTCTCCCGCACCACCAATGGGAGAGAGTACCCACAAGGAATATGAGTGCCTGGTGAACCTGTAGGGAGGTGTATAGCCTGGATGATGCATGTTACTAAAGCAGCAGCCTTTCTGGAACCTGCTGCCTTCAGCACAGAGACTTGCTTCTCTCAGAACCTCTGAGAAACTGAGCTCAGGTGATATCCTCTGGCTGCAAACAGGCTGCTCAGCTGAATGCTCTCTGCTGCCCTCTTCTGGTCACAAGCGATTGTGCATCCTCTTTAAAATGATTCTAGCTCCAAGTAGTTCTGTTTCTCTTCTGTGATTTCAGTCATTCAGTTAGCATTTACTTATTAAGTATCTACCATGGGCCAGTCTTTGTGCTAATAAAGGCCAAACAAACCAGTCCCTGCTCTGTCGGAGCTAATGATGGGGAAACAAGGCGCAAACAGCTATGTATGAACAAGATGTACACTGGATAAATGGGGGGTAATCTCAAACAGAAGACATTAAAATTAAGGAGGACTAGGAAAGGCTTCTTGCAGAAGGTAGGGCTTCAGCTGAGACCTGAAGGAAGCCAGGAAAGCCAGGAGGCAGAGAGGAGGCAGAGAGAACACCAGGCATGGAGGACATCCGGTCAAAACACTTGGAATTGAGGGGCGGGTGTCTCTGGGTTGCAGAGTAAGTGGTGCAAGAACTGGAAAACTAGGAAAGGGCTAAGTCATGAAGATCTTTAAAGCTAAACAAAGGATTTCTCCTCCTGAAGGCATTAGGAAACTATGGGGTGAAGGAAGAGAGGGATGGTATTAGAGAAAAGTATGGTCATATCTGCATGAGAATCCATCGGTCAGTGAAAATGTGAATGTCTTCTATGGGCCTGACACTATGCTGGGTGCTGAAGATAGAAATACGAAAAATAATACAGCCCCTATTCTCAGTGACCTTATATTCTGATGGGAGGATAACTGGCATATATGAAAATATGTACAGAATAAAAGTAAAGTTAACAAATGTAAGAGGGAGAGCACTAGCAGCTGGAGGATCAGAAAGGCTACATAAAAATGAGAAATAGATGAAATTGGGAAAAAAAAAATAAGTCTAACTCAATCTAAGAAACAGCTTCTTAGAGAGCTGTTATCAACTCATTTATTTCCAGGCCTGATGTTGTTAGGAGAAGAACCTGATGAACGATGAAATTAAGCTTTTGGGGGGGGGGGGCAAGAGCATGCATGATACAGCTGTGTTCACTTGCCATACAAACTAGTCAAGAACCTATCTTCCTTAAAGAGGGACCAACCTATGCTGAGGGTCAGCTGGTTTTTTTCATAGCAGACTGACTTCTTTTTTCCATTGCTTAAAAGGAAACCCACACTGGCAGGTTTTTAGTTAGAAAAAGAGTGGGAGTTTAGTGATCCTTAGTTTTGTGTTAATACTTCATTTCCATAAATAACTTGGCCAACTGTTTTTCCTGGTTAAGCAAGATTAGATAATTAAGGATTTTGTTGGCAAGGATGGGGTTTTATGCAAATTTTGTCATTCTCCCAGCACCTTGGATGGTGTTTTGCATATAGTAGGTGCTTAATAAATGTTTGCTGAATCCAGTTGAAGAAGGAATAACAAAGAAGTTTATCTTCTGCTAGGGTAAATTAAATAATTTTTGAGGTATGTTTGAGAATTGAGAAACAGTTTGTGATGATCTCAGTGCTTTGATTGACCTGAAGCAGGCAGAAAGTGACTAGTCTTCATACAGTCAACAGACTTTTATTAAGCACTACTCTGTGCCAGGCACTGTATTTGAAAGGTTTCCTCTGAAGTTTGAGCATTAGCTTGCCAGAAGTCTACGATGGCCAGTTCTGACTGTATTCAAATAAAGGGGATGGGAATATTATTTTCAATTTTTAGGGCACTTATGCTAAATGTACATAAAATAGTCAGTAATAATAATAACTAGCACTTATATGGTGCTTTAAATGTATTATCTCATTTGACCTATAAATAAAATAAAGAGCTCTTCAAGGACCACTGATCCCAGAGAGAGGATGTCAGACCTTCTCGTGCTCACTTTGCCTCATTGCTTCTACACTGGGGTTGCAGGGGAAATCCCTTAAAGCCTAGACATGGTTTGTGTCCAGATTCTCCCCCAAAAGGACTAACCGAGCCCCCCCAAGAAAGACATTAATTGCACAGAGTGTAGCTATCAAGTCAACAAGAGCCATTGTCCTCCTCTATCATAGAGGAAACGCCCAAAGTACAAAAGATTCACACGCACACACCAATGGGTATCCAAAAAATAAATCATAGTCCATTGTTTCTCCCACATTCTCCCCAAAAGTCAAGGACAGAACTGCTGAGCAGACTTGACCTTCAGTTCTCACGGTCCAACAGCATTTCCGCATCAGGACTTCCAGCCAAGCTAGGAAGTGGTTAGAGCTTTAACTCTTCAACTGCAAATTCCTCTTGCCAGTGCTGCTTCTCTCATCTGAAATGTTCTGCACCTAATTAACTTTAAAAAAAAAAAAAAAGTAAATGTATGTACTGTTGTACATTAGGATAGGGTACATTTGGACAATTTGTCACCTGGCATAAGAGGTCAAAGAATCTTTCTTTGAGGAATGTACACTTGGAGGACTATAGTTGAACTGTTCCTAGTTGTAGTTTCAAAAGTTGCCCCCTGTGGTATTGTCCACTGTAGATCAGATGAGTAAAGGACTCTTCCATATGCTTTCTCTTCTTTTTCATTTTTTTTCTGAAATCAACACAGTAGTTTTTAATTTTTTTTGTTCACTTCTCATTATGATTCTGTACTGTTGGGAATCATAGAGTACTGTAGGAGAATTGGAGGATTCATGCATGCACACTCGATTGCAAGTGTAAATTCCATACAGTTCATAGCATATTTGTCAAAATATGATATCCATAGCATACCCTTTGAGAACCACTGCAGTTCTGGTCACTCAGAGTTTATTCTTGTGTCTCTGAGTCTCTCTGTCTAATAGGCTATTGTGTTTATAATGACACAAAAACACTAAAATGCACTATCATTTCCATACAAATCATTTGTAAATAAGAATTGATCTAATGTATTTCTTTTTGAAATTCTGTCTTGGGTTTTTTTAAAGTTGGCACAGTTGTACTCCTCAAAGTACACATTCACTCTAGGTAGTTGAGCACTCTATATCCAGAGATTAGTTCTAATATACCATGAAAAATTCTATTGGATTCATCACGAGGAACACCCAAGTAGCAATTTCATAATGTACTGAAGTGTAGTAAATGCAGACAGGAAATGCAGAACAAACTCTTGAAGAATTCACTGAAACACATTTTGATCAGGCAGGCATTGATCTTTAATACCACATCCAAAAAGGGGCCATACACACCCAGACTATCAAATTAAATGTAAGGGTAATATTGTCATATTATGGTCCTGAAATTTTCAAAGCATATTCAACTTAAAGACTAAAGAAACTTTAGTTGTAGAATGTAAATCCAGGTTATCAATAGCCATATAAAAATATTCTCTAAATCACTAATAATTATAGAAATTTAAATTAAAAGAACACTTGAAGGACCACCTCACACCCATCAGATTGGCAAAGGTGATAAATTCGAAAATAAATTAATATTGCCAGAAGAGCTGTGGGAAACCAGTTACATTAATGCACTATTGGTGGGTCCGTAAACCGGTTTAGCCGTTCTGGAGAGCAGTTTGGAACTATACCTAAAAACTATTAAACTGTGCAAACTCTTTGATCTGGTACCCCAACTGAGCGAAGATAAAGAACCTGTCTCTGCAAAAATATTTGTAGCAGCTCTTTTCACAGTGGCAAAGAACTGAAAACTTGGGTTCTCCCCATCAATTGGACAATTGCTGAATAAGTTACAATATATGAATGTGATAGAATTTTGCTAAGCTGTAATAAGTGATGGAGATTATTTCAGAAAAATCTGGAAGACTTAGATGAACTGAGGCAGTTAAGTAAACAGAACCAGAACGTTATATGATATTATAAAGACCTTTAACCCTACAAGACAGGAATTCTGATCAATCTCAATTCCAGAGGATTCATGATGAAATGTTTTCCCCTTCCAGATAGAGAAGTAATAGACTCAGAATGCAGATGAAAGCATTTTTTTTGGACATGGCTAATTTGGGAATGTGTTTTGCTTGACTTTACATAGTTGCAATGTTTTTTTTTCTTTTTCAGTGGGTGGGGGAGGGGTAGTGAGAGGGGGAGAATTCAGAATTGAAATACAATACTATAAAATAAAATTGAATTAAAAATAGAAACTCAAGCAAAAAAGTATCACTGAGTACTTTAAGAAGTAAGTAATTCACACTAACAGGCTTACATGTTTTTCAGCGTTATGGTTGCCCTGTATTCTTCATTTTGAAATCAGGAAGCCTTAGGACAACTCTAATCTAGTCTTAGCTTACCAGTAATTTTAATTGTCTTCCTTTCTGTGCTTCAGGAATAGGAATTCAATGGAAATACCTCATGAAATCGGTCAATGTTGATGATAACTTCACTTTTGGGCATGTGCTGATAATGCTCCTGTTTGATTCTGCCTTCTATGGTTTGGTGACCTGGTATGTGGAAGCCGTCTTTCCAGGAGAATATGGTATGCCCCAGCCCTGGTATTTTTTCTTGATGGTGAGTTCTGGTGTTACTATTTGATCTTTTGAAGGTAGAAACTGCCCTTATCACCTTATTCCTTCCACTGCTCACTTGGGCCACAATCATGTCCATCGAATAATAGGGAGAAGCTTTCCCTTAACTTCTGCTTCATCAGTTACTAAGGGACAGCCTTAAGCAAAGAAACCTGATTCAATTTGATAGAAATCCTTCCTATGCTACCATTTTGGCCATAATCTTATTCTAGTGCAGCTTCATTTTGTCCACTGCTTCTTGACCAATAATAACATTTTCAGTCATGTTTGGTATTCTTATGTAGAGAACAGCATCCAAGGTTATTTTGCTTCAAAACACTATATTGTTACATTGACTGAACCTTTTCTGATCTCAATAAAATTTATCATTATTGTAATTAATTGACAATCTTGGTGATCCAGTTTTGATTTCTTCGTTAGCCTTCCTATTGGTGTGGGAATCAAAGATCTATGATGGGAAAAGAGGAGGAAGAGGATGATCCTGAGAAAGTTCTAAAAACTGAATATATTGAAGCTGAACCTGAGGATTTAGTGGCTGGAATAAAGATCAAGCATTTGTCCAAGGTACTGTGTGACAATTAAGACTGAAAATTTTTGCTAATGTCTAGTTGAGGGAGCGTGTCTTCAAGGAAATCATTACTTGTTCATCCAGTTACCAATATATTTCTTTCTGTTCTCCTGAACTGTAGTTTTATATTGACTATAATGATGACTTGTATAGAATTTTGTCTCTGAGAAGTAAAACAGCTTGAGAATCTGTCCATTCCTGTGAGTATCAGTGTCAGTTTATATGTGAGGAGTAAAATCTGCCTTCTCAAAAGCTTTCACTTCCTTGTCTCACTTGATGCTAAAACCTGAAAGTACAGTGGATAGATGAGAAGAATTTTGCATTTCAGTGTTTAACCTTAATCTCCTCCGGGAAGGGTTTCAGCATGGCCCTAGAAATACAGAGCCTTGAAGGAGGGGGCCATTTGTCAAACAAAATTGACATTGGCTCTTTCTTATCTGTCAGAGCCCCTAGACTCTTCAGCCTTAGTTTCCTCCTTCCTTGCTAACATAGGCTTTGTATTAGTAGAACTAGGGCATACAGTTTCTTGTATATCCTTATATCTTTTATCTAAGACATTTCCAAATCAGTTTCCTATGAAACTTTTATACTCTAGGAAGTAAAAATATCTGTCTTCTTGAACCCTCTCTTCTAGGTTTACTGTTACTTAATCATTCAACCTTAAAAGGAACCCCACAGGTTATCTAGCCCAACTTGAGGCATGGATGCCCTCTACAGGATCTCAAATAAATATAATCCAGCCTTTTCTTTAGAAACACTAGTGGAAGATATAACCCTCCTAGGGCAATATAGTTCATTTCTAAAATGGTAGAAAGCTTTTCTTCCTGTCAAATTGAAATCTGCCTCTCTGTAACTTCTACCCAATGAATTCAATTCTGTTTTGTTGGACCAAGCAGAATAAATCTAATCCTTTGTCCACATAAGAGCCCTTCAAATATTTGAAGACCATAATCAAATCCCTTCCTAATTTTCTCTTCTCAAAATTAACCTTTGAAAGTTCCTTCAGCCAATCCTTTTGAAGTATTATTTTCAGTCCTCTTACCATCCTGGCCACCTCTGGAAACATTCCAGTTTTTCACTGTCTTTCCTAAAATATGGCAGTGAAAACTAGGCACAATACTCTATCTGTGATCTGTCCAGGAACGAATATAATTGAACTGTCATTTCTGCCATTCTGAATGACAGACCTCAGCTGATGCAGTCTAAGAACACATTAAATGTTTGTTTGGTGTGGGAGGATACTGTCACTTAAAGGTATACCCTTTGAAGAGATAAAAGGACTGCTTAACTCTAGCTTAGCCTGGGCTTTCTGTTTGCTTTTAGATAAGGGAACCAACCCTTTGTCCCTCCCCTCAGCTGGAGAGAATGTTGTGGAATGATGGCAGCTGCCCCTGAGTAGAATGTACTAGTGGTATAACATTTTGTGCCCATCCTCTACATGTGCAGTTGATTTTTTTACTCTGTGTAGGTCTCTTTTTTCTTTTTAAGTTTCATCATGGTCCAGCCTTTCAGGGTTATCTTTAAATCTTAGTTCTTAGTATCTGCTATGAATTATATCCCTCCAAGGTTTATGTCAGCTTCAGATTTTCATAAGCATTCCATCTGTATCTTCATCAAAGAGATAAATAAAAATGTTAAACAGATCAAAGCCAAAGAACGATACATATCATATTCCCCTAGAGACTGTTATCCAGATTAGCATCTCTTGCTACTCTCTGGGGTTGGTCATTGAACCAGAATTTTTTTTATTACAATTCAGAGGTTAATTTTTAAATGAGATAGATGCTGACACCGGGCGGGGGTGGTCCGGGGTGGGGAAGTATTGTATTTATGAACAGTAGCTTTTGGTTAATGCTTAACTTATTCTAAACCCCTTCCTAGAGTTTTATGTAAATTTACTCTTTCTCTACCTTTTCCACAGATGTTTATGGTGAGGAATAAGAGAAAAGAGGCCATAAGAGACCTGACCCTGAATATGTACGAGGGGCAGATCACTGTTCTCCTAGGACATAATGGAGCAGGGAAGACCACTACCTTGTCCATCCTCACAGGTCAGGATCAGCGCAGCTGAGGGGCAGAGGGAATAGTAATGCTGGACGGCCCTTCACGAGTCTAGAATCTAAAGATGTTGCTTAGCAGCAGGCCTTTCCTTTCCTACCTAGGTAGAGTTGTTTCTATTTCAGTATTTTTCATCGTTATTCAGTTAACAAACATTTATTAAACATATAACTGTGTGCAGACTACTACGTTTAGACATTGGGAGAGATACCAAGTTTAAGTGAGAAAAGATCCCTGTTCTGAACTTATTGTAAGTTAGGGAGATAAGGCACAAACACAGATAAGTACAGCAGTGTATAAAATATTACATGAAAATATTTGTAGAATCACACTGTTACTGATTTGGGAGTCATATCAAATTCAACATCAGATTTGAAGGCTAAAGATGAAAGACACTTGAACAACTGCAATAATTTTACCTTGATCTGTAAAATGGGCTGCCGGTGTGGAAAAGCAGAAAATGTAAAAAGACAAAGAGGAAAGACTTTGATGGTTAACATTTCCTTAAAAAAGGGAGCCCAAAAAAGTAATTGTCACAAGGAGGAGGCCAGATGAGCCTAGAAATCACTTTAATCAACAAACATTTGATCTCTATGCAAAGTAGGAAGAGATGATAGCCAAAGGCATCCTCAATTTTTAATGCAAATTTGTAAAATACCATAGAGGATGGTAGAAGATTATAAGCAGCAGCATCTTATAAAACAGCAAGAAAAGAAAGAAGCAAAAACAAGTCTAAAGAAAGCTTGGCATGAAACCAAAATGAACTACATCATTCCAAGTATCTTCACAGATGAAAATGGCAAGAAAACAAATATATTTTTAATGTGGCAAATTTTTTAATGTTTCTATAATTATCGGTGACAGAGAAACCACCAAAATGAGAAGTTTCACATTTAAAAGGCATTGAGGAAGACAATGTAACTCAGGCCAGTTACACCACGAGGAAATCTATGTCGGTGGCAGCATAATCTTGACAGCGTTGAGAGATTGATTTACAAGCTCTCTCAGGCAGGAGGAAAAAACAAAATAATACAAAATATCGGTACCACTCCAAAAAGGAAATCAAGAGAACAGCTCTAACTCTGACCCATATGCCTACTTAATAATCTTTATAAAATTTTAGGAAAATTTATATGTGTACCAAAGGAATATTTGATTTTCAAAAAAAAAAGAGGAGAAGGGAACTTGCAGGTTTTACCAGAGATTTCTTTTTTCTCCTACCTTCTCATGTATCATTTCTCTTAACTTCTTGGTTGCAGAGTTGATAATAAGATTGTGAAATCCCACTGGTTTGTTTTTTGTTGATAGTAAGCAAACATCTGACACAGTAGGTATAAAATATAGTTTTAAAGACTGTTCCAAACTAGAATCTCTCAAGTACATGTTCAAATCATACAAGACTCCTTAACAAATCCAGCCCCAGAGATAACTGTTCAACGGTTGTCTGTTTGTCAGCGTTAGGTGAGGCATTTGCATTAATGAGGACAATGCATACTTAGCTAGGGTGTCTGCACTATCCAAAAGGATGTCCTGTGCAAGATCTAAAATGAACAAGGGATTCTCTATCCATGGTGACAACCTGCTCCTGTTTGTTGATGATATTGTACTAATTACATCCAGCCCCATGACCTCACAAGCTTCTACAATGAGTTCTATGATTTTTTAATCGTGGATTGATCAGTCTAACAGTCTACTCAGAAAAAAAAAATCTTAATTCATGAAAAAATCTACTATCCAGACCATGACTTGCAACTGTATCGTTGGTTTCTTGAGGTGGTCTGTATAGTTGGGATGTGTCTTACAGATGGACCATGAATTAGACCTTGAATTGAATGGGAGGTGGATTGCATTTAGAAAACTGTGTGCTGCTCTTCATGTTACTAATCATCCCTCTGGTTCAAAGGCCCATCTTTTCAACATAATTGTTCTTCCAGCAGTGGTTTATGATTGTGAATCCTGGAACACCATGTTCTCTGAGGAATTAACATTGGCAGGTGACCTTGAGAGCAACAGAGAGCTCCCCTGCTGGGTCCAGATAAACTGTAACATATTTTCAGGGATGAGTGCTTGAGAAACTATGTAAGGATTTTATTAAGGAAATGTATTATCAGGAGACATGGGTCTCAAGCAAGGGATAACAAATGGATGGCCTTGCTGCTCCATAGGGATCCTAAAAATACAAAAAGCCCCAGAGGAAGGTCTTTTTTGGGTGAATCCTCCATAAACAATCCATGGAAGAACATAGATGAGAGCCATAAAGGATAGGAAGGCATAACTGGGTTACAGTTCCCACCAGGGGATGGAGCACCCACCTTTAGGGGTCGGTCACAGATCCACTGAATATTAAATAAATAAAGGGACCTCTGATATAGACCCTTTTTCTGAAGTCAGAAGAGGAAAGAGCTATCAGGAAAAGCTCTGTGGAGGAGGTGGCATTTGAGCTGGGTTTTAAAAGATAAGTAGGAATTTAACAGGTGCTTTTACAAAGCAGTGAGATTCCCGGCATAAAAAAGAATTCGAACTGTGGCCTAGAGACTGGAAATCTTAGAGCTTAGTGGGGGAAATTCCAGACTTCAGATGCCATCAGCATCATCTGTTGTGTTCTCTGTTGCCTCACTCTGGGGATGTTAGCCTATAACTCCCTCCCCCCCTCCCATCTTTGGAGCTTGCCTTGAGGTATCGGCCTCCCCCATTAGAACTGAAGCTCCTTGAGAGCAAGGATTATTGTTGTGGTTGTTTGTGGTCCTGACACACAGTCGGTGCTTAATAAATGCTTGTTTTCTTGGCTTTGCTTCCAGCTTGGAGGAAGGGATGGGATTAGTTCTGTTTGCTAAGGCCAACTCTTCTGCTCGTGCTCTCCATCCGATCTCGTCCTGTCCCTTCTAGGAGTTCGCCCCATTGATCACGCCTTCCTTCTGTCATCCTCAGCTTCTCCATCTGCAGCTCCTTCCCTGCTATCTACAGATGTGCCCCCATCTCTAAAAAAGAGTCTTCCCTCAACCCTGCCACTTGTGCAGGGTCTCATCCTATATCTCATCTCCTTTTCACTGCTAAAATCCTAAGGAACATGATCTAGACTCCATTTCCTCACTACTCCTTGTCCCACCCCATGTGCTTTATAACCCCTTGTAATCCAGCTGATGACCACTACCCCTCCTTCTGCCTGAGCACTCTACCCTTCCTCGAGTTATTTGGTACTAATGGACTGAAGAAACCTTGTTTAGAGAATACAGAGGTCAGGGCGAATTCTGCAGTGACCTTCCTAAATGTGCAATGTTTTTCTTTCTGCCTTGGCCCAAGTAAAATGTGGGAGGTAATGCTGTTATTCATTCTTGTTTTATAGTTAAGAAACTGAGATAAACAGAGATTAAGTGATTTGCCTCAGGGCCCACACAGCTAGCAAGTGTCTGTGCCACATGGGCATCTGAAACTCAGGTCTTCCGTACTCTAGACCTGGCACTCTATCCATTGCACCATCCAGCCGCCCCTTCTAGACTGTCCCAGTTCAGTTCTTAATTTGAACTCTAAACATTTTTGTTGTTCTTTTTTTTTAAGTTGATAACTATATTTCAGTATAATTGGTTTACTTTTTAGTCCTATATTTCTTATTTTATGCATCTAAAAACATTATTCTGAGAAGGGATCCATAGGTTTCACCAGATTGCCAAAGTAGTCCATAGCCATGTGTGTCTGTCCTTCGTTGCCGAAGAAGACCCTGCATCAGAGAAATGATGGCATGACTTGCACTTGACTTTGTTTTGAGTGAGGGAGGGCTGTGCAGGTCACCAGCCTCACTTGTCCTCCAGAGCCATCTGAGTCTGATGACCAGATATTCATCAGGATGACTGGAGATGACCCAGGATGAAGCAATTGGGGTTAAGTGACTTGCCCAAGATCACACAGCTAGTGAGTGTCAGGTGTCTGGGGTGACATTTGAACCCAGGTCCTCCTGACTCCTGCACTGGTGCTCTATCCACTGCACCATCTAAGAAAGTTAAAGAACCCCTAGTCTAGAGGGACCCCTCTAGCTGCCCCTCACCAGAGGTCTTTAAAGGAAGGCTGGATGACCACTTGCCTAGGATGCTGTTGAAGGGATTCTTGTTCAGATGTTCATTGAACTGCATGGTCCCTGAGGTCCTTTCCAAGTCTGAAATTCTGTTGTCTGTGATTATGATCCTCTACTGTCTTTTTATTCTCTCTCCCTTTCTCTCTCTCTCCCTCTCTCTCTCACCGTATCTCTCTGTTTCACTCTCTCTCTTCCTCCCTCCCCTGCTCTATTCCCCTTTCTCTGTCTCCCCCCTTTCAGCATCCTTTGCTAGATGATCATCTTTCTTTGCCCCCTAAACATGGCTGTCCCATGAAGCTGTGTCCTGGGCCCTCTTATCTTCCCTCTCTGTTCTCATTTGGTAAGATATCACTTCACGATCATCTATGTTATGGTTAAAGAAGAAGGACTACCATGTTGGCCGATTAGAAAGCCATTAGTGACCTTTGAGAGAACAGTTTCAGTAGAGTGGTGGATGGAGAAACTGGATAACAGGCATCTGAGGAAGGAATAGGAAGTGAGGTAGGAAGCACTGGTTGTAGACGACCTTTTTGAGAAGTTGGATAGGCTAGAAGGATTAGGTAGACTTTAAGGATTACAGAGAACAGATCGTAGCCATAGGCCAATGGAAGCAGCTGGTGGAAAGACAGAAAGAGAGATTGAAGAGGCAATGATTGCTAGAACTAGGGCTTGGAGAAAGTAGGAGAGGGAAGTGATATCAAGGGTGCAAAAACCTTTACTAGACCTGTACCACAATGTGATTAGAGAAAAAAAAAGGGCTTGAAATAGTTGTAATACCTCTTTTTTTTGTAGCAAAGAACTAGAAATGAAACAAAGGGGAAAACCCATATAAAGTATATGAGTGTTATGGAATATTATTATACCTTAAGAAATTACAAAAGGGAAGGTTTCCAAGAAACTTGGAAGACTTGTATAAACTGATGCAGAGTAAACCAGAAAAATTTATATAATAACAATAACATTGTGAAGACAACTTTGAAAGACTTAAGAACTCTGATGGATGATATAACCAACCACAATTCCAGAGAACCAGTGATAGAACATCCTGCCCACATCCTGACAAAGAGGTGACAGACCTAAGAATAAGATACACGTTTTCAGACACAGACAATATGGGAGTTTGTTTTGCTTGACTATTCATATTTGCCAAGGGTTTTTGGTGGCAGGCAGGAGGAAATTTAGGAATAGGATAGCCCACCACGGATGACTGTTGAAACCTTTTTAAATGCATAAGAGATAACAGAAAGAATCACAGATAAACAGGACAGCTTTGAAATTTATATGTTGAATTTATCATATACTTTAAAAGAAAAGCAGGCTGTATATACCAGATTCTCATTTTCATTTGTAATCCCCTTTTTTCTGTTTTACACCATTTGGAAATACTCAGTTTATTTGGGGTTTTTTTTTAAGTTCAGAATAAAAGGTGATTGTTTTGTAAAAGCATACAGGATAGGTTTTGCCTTGAAAAAAAGTAAGAAATATCTCCTTCTATGACAAGAAGGAACAAGGAAAGAACAGCTGATGATAGTGAGAAGTTGTGAAGAATCCAGTAGGGGACTTAAGGAGATGATATTCATTAGCCTCAGTTTTCTTGTGAAGTGGGAGATCAGGTCATCGGCTAGAAGTGATGCAGATTGAGGGAAGGAGGAGATAAGAAAATAGCCCCATTACTTTGGAGACATACAGGGAGTCAATAGGAGTAGAATAGGAGGATTACTGAAAAGTAGCATTGGTTCCTGCTGAGATTATGTACCATGAATTTGACATGGGTGAAATCAACTTGATTCTGTGATTTTTCACCAGTGACACTCCGCTGTGAAGCAGAAGCAGAGAAATTAGCTTGATAAGGGTTACCCAAAGATGCAGCTTTGTTGGACAGAGTTAGCAGAAGAGAAGAGGAATGGGACTCTGCACTAATGGCTAGCATACCAATGAAGTAGTTAACTATGGAGCTTGACATGGAATTAAGTAAAACCACATACAGGAAAATGGACTGGGAGAATAGGAATGGTTCATGGAATCCAAGATCGTGATAATTATGAAGCTTCAGTTTGTCTACTTGAGGAGTTGTGGTCAAAGAGTGGAATTTCAAAGTTCTTGATTATGAAGTTTTTACTATTATGGATGATGGTGAGGTATGAATTATACTTATGCTGGTGTGAAGCTTAAATGGACTGGAAAGGCAGTTTATTCCTAGAAACAATAAAGACCATTGAAATTTGAGGTGAGGAGGGACATGATCATACTTGCATTTTAAGAAAGTAATTTTGTCAGCTGTGGAAGAGGATGGATCAGAACGATTAAGGCAGAAATAGGATGGAGAGAAAAACCCATCATCCCCATGCTGTAGTGATTCATTAGGTTATCTTATTTGAAGGGTTTTTTCTTGTTCGATGAATTAAAACAACTGCCAAATTTGCTGGGACTGGGATTCCCAAAGCAATATTCAGATATAGCCTGTCTAAGGTAATGAGAGAGATCCCTCTCTTCCAAAGGCCTTTATCTAGCTAAGTCACTTTGCTTAAAGGCCCTTCAATATGACCAGGGAGTTCCAACTACTAAACGCATGTGAATGTTATTCCTCACACTTCATATGCCCAGTTTTTAAAGAATAACATAAAACCCTTCTCATTATGTTAGAGTTTTACATCATATTTCATTTAAATTATATTTCATGTTTCTCACATCCTTTAAAACCAAGTCAAAACGTCTCTTCTGATGTTACCTGATTAATCCCTTCCATTTTTGTCTTTATTCTGTTTTCCTTTAATATTTAACACAATTAGTAAGAAAATACCTTTGCACTTGTCAGTATGTTACTTTAAAAATTTTTTGACCAATTTTGTATTTTGTCTCCATAAAAACTAGGGATCGTTCCTATAACTTCTGTTGTGTTTCTCCCAGGCTGTAGTACATTCCTCCTGGAAAGGGAGGATTCATCTGATCTTTGTGAATAAGCCAGAAGGGTAGGGTTCAAGTCAAGTCAACAAGCATTTATTAAACACCTGCTATGTACCAGCCAACTTCAGGAGGATACAAAGAAAGGCAAAACAAACAAAGGAAAAAACACCAAAAAAAGGCCCTGTCCTCAAGGAGCTCTCAGTCTAAGTCAGGAGACAATATGCAAACAACTATGTTCAGATAATGTAGAGATCAAATGAACAAGAGATAATCTTGGAGAGAAGGCACTAGCATTAAAAAAAAAAAAGCCTCTTGCAGAAAGTGGTATTTTAGCTGGGATCTCAAGGAAACCAGGGAAGGAGATTAGGAGGGAGAACATTCCAGGCATGAGAGACAGCCAGTGGAAATTCCTGGGGTTGGGAGAGGAGTGTTGTGTCAAACAAGGATCATCAAAGAGGTCAGCCTCATTCACATTAATCTCTGACTGCTGAGGGGGAATGATTTTAGCTGTCCTGTCACTAAAGCTGTGCTAGGTCAACTTCTGCTTCTTCCTAGGTCTTTTTCCCCCTACAAGTGGACGGGCATATATCAACGGGTATGAGATCTCACGTGATATAGTTCAGATCCGGAAGAGCCTGGGCTTATGCCCCCAGCATGATGTCCTCTTTGACTACATGACAGTGGCTGAGCACCTTTATTTCTATGCTCAGGTGAGCCTAAAATAAATATCTTTTTTTTGCCTTGCTCATATGCTTGAGGTAGTCAACACTCCTACCTTCACAGGATCCCCAGGAACCATGGAGAGGGGGGAGGAGGTAGAAAGGTGGGAAATGGGGAGGAGGTGGAGGTTGGGCAGATGGAAGGGAGATATTCAATAGTTAAGTAGCTTACCCATCTTCACAAGGCTCTCTCTCAGGTGAACCCACATCTCCAAACTTTTGAGTTTAGTGCTCTATCAGTTCTACAATGCTGGGTCAGACTCCTCTCAGAAAGCCCCAATCTAAAGTTCTCTCTTTCACTTGGTCTCATAGATGAAAGGATTGTCTGAGCAAAAATGTCCTGAGGAAGTCAATCATATCTTGAACATTCTTGATCTGGAGAATAAACGACACTCACTTTCAAAATCATTGAGTGGAGGAATGAAACGCAAAGTTTCTGTTGGCATCGCACTCATAGGAGGCTCTAAGGTACAATGTTGGGTGAAACCAGGTCCCCTCTGTAGCCTGGCAAAAATATTAGCTGATACAGTGAGCTGGTATGGACCATTCCTCCTAAGAAGACGCTACTAAGATGTGCTCCTTAGTTAGGTTGGTATAGGGTGGTCACAGTGGTGAGGGAATCTCTAATTCTAGTTTAGTCCTGGGCATATTCTGTCCTTAGACAATTGACCTTGCTCCACTACCTCTCATCTCAGCGAAAAGTGAATGCCTAATAGATAAACTATCTCATATATCAGCTTCTACATCTAAGTAAAACTCACTGTACTCCCCTGAATGGACCATTATGGTGGCAAGAACACTTCCACCAACAGGAGAAGAGCTTACAGAACAGGACCCCCACACACACCTGATTAGGTAAGTGACACAGAACCATTTGACTAGTCTTATAACTGTCCCTTTTGGGTCTGTAGGTAGTGATGCTAGATGAACCAACTTCAGGCATGGACCCAGTTTCACGGAGAGCCACCTGGGATCTCCTTCAGCAGCAGAAAAACGACCGCACCATTGTGCTGACCACACACTTTATGGATGAGGCTGACCTTTTGGGGGACCGAATTGCTATTATGGCCAAGGGTGACTTGCAATGCTGTGGCTCTTCACTTTTCCTCAAGCACAAATATGGTGAGGAGGACAAGGGAGGAAAACTGGGGGTCTCCACTCTTTTTCCTCATTGCTAAGTTAGCATCAGATCTCCAACATAATGAATAAAATACTTTGGGGTTCATTTCATACATAGTATCTGAAATCTGATAATGAAAGTCTTTCTTACGCTGAACTCCCTACTCTTTGGTCCTGGATCCTTAGCCCTCGGTAGAACATTTGTGAAGATAAGACATTTTAATATTGAATAGAAATCTATCTCAGAGAATGTATAAATGTTCCAGAGAATGGATTTTTTTTCCTCCCATAAATGTCTTTATTCTCAACTCTAAAACTCAGTACATTAATCTAATGGAATTTCCCTAACTTGTTGGTTGTACAATTTTGGCAACCTTCTTTCTAAAATGTAGTTTCTTTATTAAGATAGTCAGCCCCAAACTCATTCCCAAACCCTCTTAGGAGGAATAGGAGACAAGATCTCAGTAGCAATACTGAGCTTCTGAGATTAGCGCTGTATGCATGCAATCAAACTGTTGGAGGTTCTCTATCTCATCTCCCATGGAGCTAACCCAATCAAAGTAGCATGTGCAGCGTAGGGAGAAAAGCTATTAAAAACTCATCTGGTTTCATCCAGTCTTTTAAATGGCTTCTTTCAGGTGCAGGGTATCATATGATCATAGTGAAGGAACTTCATTGTAATACCAGCGACATTTCTCGTCTGGTTTATCATCACATACCAAATGCCATTTTGGAGAGCAACGTTGGAGCTGAATTGTCGTTTATCCTCCCCAAAGAGAGTGCACACCGGTATGGATCCAGAGAGTTCTAAGACTGATGTCTTCTCTTTGCTCAGCATCTGCAATTGTTTTCTAGATCCCTCAGGTTTAGTAGATGAGTTCTGATAGGTGAGGGCCTGTGGCCTCTAGGTACTTACATTGCTACCACATACATGGTATTAGCAGTCAGGAAATTCACACCATGAAAAGAACTCTTACGAAGCCAGTGGAACACTGATGTCCTTGGGGAAGTCATAAAAGAGTAATAGGGACATCCCTGGTACACAGACAGACACCACCAAGTTTCCCAAAGAAGTATTTGGCTCATGGTAAGAAATATTTAGACCTTTAGTTGTCACCCACATGTAACCTGTGATGAATCAGAACTTTGTCACACTCCCAGAACTCTCTTTGGGTGAGATCAGACTTGGAAGCACAGGACTTTTCCAGCTTTTATAATGCAAATTTGTGTTTGCCCTTCGTTGCCTGAAGAAGACCATGCAAATAGGATTTTATTGACCACCTGGAGGGGAGGGGAGAAGCTTAGATCTCTTGCTTCTAATTTAGTCATTTTTAAAGGGCAGTTCCAAATAAATTATTTTTAAAATATACTTGATTTCCTTCCTGATTACATAATCCAGTGTTAACTTTTCCATAAATTATCATACCTACCCCAGATCTGAAATCCCCAAAGGGGACTTGTTCATTAGTAACTTATTCATTAGTACCTTCGGTTTTACAGTGACCATAAAAGCATCATGCCTTAGAGGGAGACTTTGGATGCTCAGTCTTTCAAGGTAAAGATATCAGATGCCAAAGATAATATCTGAACATTACTTAAATTGAGTTCTGGAATACTGGTGAAGTAAGAGGTTACAGAGAGTCCTGCTCCACAGTCCACCCCATCTACCCCCATGAGTAGCTAAAAATTAAAGGGGAAAAAGATTAAAGGAGAACAACCAAGGAGCATAGAAAGAGAATGAACTTTTTATGTAAGGTAAAGAAAATGAACAAACAGCAGGTAAAAAAACTTCCACACATGAAAAACCCTGGTCTAAGAGATACTAGAGATGTTACCAGAAGGGAGAAATAGCAAGGAGTGAAGTTTACCCCAACATAAAGTAGGTCAAATTGTACAATGACCAAGTGAAGGAGGTTCTGATGTGGTTAGAGAAAGGTCCAGGTCTCATCATGAAACCTCTGTCATCAGTGGCTAAAAACATCAGCAACTTGAAGAACCAAACCGTATTCAACAAGCATTTAGTTTGTGCCCCTGTGTACTAGTCACTGTGCTAGGCTTGGCCGGGAAGGGGGGGTGGGAACAACAAAGACCAAACAGAATTCCTTTCTACTGAAAGGAAGCAGTATTTATGCAGATAAATAAATAGAAGATAATTTGAGAAAGGAAAGAGCCCAGACACCTAAGAGATTCAGGAAACATAGCAGCTGGGGTGAACCTTGAAAACATGCCAAGGAAAGGAAGGGGGTGCATCCCCAATGTGAGGAACAGCCTATCAAGAAGCATGCAAGCAGCGATTGGAGTGCAGAGTTCAAGGAACAGTAAGTAAACCAGATCAGGTAGGCTGGACTCTAGCATGGGCAGAGGGAAATGAGGCCAATTTCATAAGGTAGCATGGAGCAGAGGAATGACATAGTCAAAACTGTGTTTTAGAAGGATCATTTTGACGGCTGAGCTGGAAGATGAATTGGAGAGTAAAGACTGGAAGCAGGGAGGAGGCTATTGGAACCTCCAGGGAAAAGAGGATGAAGGCTTGAGCTGGTTCAGTTTCTGTGTTAGAAGAGCAAAGAAGACAGTTTCAGGAGATGTTATGGAAGGATAATTGACAAGGCTTGGCAACTGATTAGATATAGGGGGTCAAGGAGAATAGGGAGAAGATCATTCCAAAGGTGTAAACTTTTTTGACCGAGAGAGAAAGCAGATGTTATAGAAACTGAATGAGACAGTGTTTAAGAAGAAGAAGTAGTTGATTTACTGGAAGCTGGGGATAAAGTTTGAGTATTATGAGGACTTTTATAAGAAAAAGCAGTTGCAAAAGAATCCAGGCAGAAAAACACTAATAATGGAAGAGGCAAAATCGCACAGGGTATGATAAACCAAACAGAAGGATGAAATCAATTATAAAATTGAAAAGAAGGCTAGAAAAATTAGGTCTGATATGGGTTTATTAGACAGTTTAATTTTTGTTCAGATACACACGAGACATTTACAAAAAATCTGTCACTCTCTGGGGCATAAACAATTTGGAAATAAACACAAAAAGGAAGAATTTGCCAACATTAATTTCACATGCCATCATTCAACTGGAATATTAATCCATAAGGAAAATGCAATAAAAAGATGTAGGCCTAAATAGAGACAAAAATATAGTTGACAAGAAGGACTGAGTAAAAACACTGATTATAGAATAATAAAAAATTATATCAAAGATGATAACAATACCTCTGTATCATACTGAAATTTATGGCATGAAGCTCAAGCCATTCTTTTTGTAGAAAATATGTATGTATATATACACGTATGTATTTACTGACTATCCTTCCATTTGGTAGTAACTTCTTTTTCTCTTAGAGTTTTATTTTTAAAATAAATATCATGATTGCTGTAATTAATTTCCTCTAATAATACATGGACTTGGCTTCACATTTAAAATACAGTTAATATTTAAAGGTGGTCTGACATTTGTACACTTTTTAGCATCTTTTGCCTCATCTTCTTCAGCTCTGTCCCTGCCACTGAAGAAGCAGATGGGAGCCCCACAGGGCTCAGGACCATCTTGTATTTTTCTTCTTTTCACAGATGCAGTGGCCAAAGAATTCCTAGTGAGGCATTTATCCTACTCTGACTGTGAGGCTCCTACTTTTCCAGAAGCTAATCCTTGGGAAATAGGCATAGCATTCTTGCCAGGACTACCCTTGAAGCCTCTCTAACATAGTCAAAGCCTTCCTCTAGCATAGCCTTGAAGAACCTAAGTTCATCTCTAGTCTGTGAAAAAGAGGACAGCAAAATTTCCCCATAAAAACTGATTCCCTATGATCAGATAGCATTTATGCTAGGACCAAATGGATAGTTTAATATTAGGAAAATAATTCTTTAATTATTGTTATTAGGAAAATAATTCACATAATCATTGACAATAGAAAGAATTTATCAGTAAATAAAGAAAAAGCTCTTTGATAAAATGTCATGTTAAAGACACCAAAAACATAAAAACAGAAGAATTTTTCTTTAATAACAGAAGACGTTTATTTTAACTCAAGAGCAAGTATAGAAAAAATGTTGCCTTATTATTTATAGCATAACCCTAAAATGCTATCTCAATAAGATAAGAAAAAAGAAATTAAAGGAATACTCATGGATAAAAAGGAGGTTAAGCTGTCTCTACTTGTAGATAATATGATTCTCTTGGGTTTTCTAAGTAAACAAACAAGAAAGATCAGTAAAATAGCAAGGTATAAAATTAATCCATAAAAGTCATCAGCACATTTATATTTTATCATTAAAAACTTTACTTAGGCAATGTGCAAATAAAATAGATCAACAAAAATTTATTTTTTTTAAATATATTCATTATCTTGGAATTAACGTCTTAAGAACTACACAGGTCTTATTCAAGTCAACAATAAAGCAACTTTTTATAGAAATAAAAGATTAAACTACTAGAGAGTCAGTGTTTCTGATTAGTCCATGTTAATAGAGTAACTATGAAAATACTTCTCAAATTAATAGAGTTAATACTAATACTGATCAATAGTTCAGTGGCATATTTTATAGAATTGGGCAAAACAGCAAAATTTATATGGAAAAGAAGGTAAAGAATATCAAGGAAAATTATGCAGGAAGAGGATGGGGGACTAGAAGTAGTTTCAGATTTCAAATTATTCTGTAAAACCAAAACAACCAAAACTACTTCATACTGATTTTTAAAAAATTTAAAAAATTTGATCATAGAGTAGATTAAATACCAACAAGCCCAAATCAGGTATATAAGGCTCTCATAGTTTTTGATAGACACAGAACCACAAAACATTAGGGAAGGCATTCCATTATGGAGCAAAAATGACAGGGAAATTACAGGGAGGGTGATTTGACAAAATTGAGACCAGACCAAAACTTCTCACCATCTTAAATAACTCAGTCAAAGATGTGCTGGAGCTAGCGTTAAAACCAGCACCCAAGACCTTATCATTAAGTCTTCAGTATGAGCATATACATTTTGGAAATGTGCAAATACTACAAATCAGGGCTTACTTTACTGTTGTTGATTTTAACTGCATGGCTCTTGTCAACATGTATAAGAAAGGATGAGAAAAATGTTAAAAATGCGGATTAAACTTATAACTGCCTTGCTACATTTTTTTCCACATAACTGATTGTTAAACTTTTCCCAGGACACCATTGGCAACAATACTAACATTTTTAAGGCATACACAGAAAAACTAGCATAGAAGAGATGATTATATTTTTTACAACTACGGAAAAAAGATAAATTATTAACAAGCTCTGCATGACTTGGAGAAAATGATAAAAATAGATTTGATTACATTAAAAATCTTTCTGTCAAATATTTCAGATAAAACTGTGACATCCAAATTTTATAAGAAACTTATTCAAATAAGCTGTCAAAGTATAAAAACGGGTAATTCTCAGAAGAAAAAATATAAACAATAATCTCACCAAAAAATTCAAAATCTCTAATAATTAGAGAAATTCACATCAAAACACCTCTTGAGATTCCACCTCCATCAAACTGGCAAAGACAATCAACCATTCAAAGCTGGCAAAGCTGAGCATCCTATCAACATGACTGGTAGAACTGTGAAATTGGTCCAGTTTTGGGGGGAACCAATTTGGAATTGTATGGAATGATAAGAGTGAGAAAAATGTATAACCTTTGACCTAGCAGCCCCATTGCTGGCACTGTATTCCAAGGAAATTATTGACAAGTGTAAAAAAAAAAAACTTGCAAAATAAATTTCTTAACCGTCTAGTTATAATAATAAAAATAATAAAACCAAACCAGAAAGTATAAAATACAATAATAACATATATGATCTATTATTAGATATAATAATGTATTATCCAGCATACAATATATTATTATAATTTATATAACCACCTACTACGTACTAGTTATTTGCGAAGCACTTTACAAGTATTATCTCATCTTTTCCTCACAACAACCCCAAGAAGTTTGTGCTAGTATTATTTCCATTTTACAGCTGAGGAAACTGAAACAGGTTCAGTGATTTGCCCAGGGACACACAGCTAGTGAAAATCCAAGATTAGACTTGAACTCAGGCCTTTTTGATTCCAGGCCCAGCGCTCTGTCCACTGAGCCACCTAGCTGCCTTAGATGAGGAATGACTGAGCAGATTATTGTATGTAAATGCAATGGGATAGAACTGTACAAAAAGAAACGATAGATAGGAAGAACTCAAAGAAATACAAGAATATAAAGTGATACAGACCAAAGAAAGCAGAAACAACAAAAAAATTATGCATGTTGATAGTAACTAGGCAGCTAAAATCTACAAATTCATCCTCTACATACCCAGAAAAGGTGAAAAGTGGAAAAGATAGTATAAAAATTGCTGTGTTAAAGCTGATACACCTTTTGGAATGGGTCTAATAGTTGTTAAATAATGAAAAGAGTTTACAGTCTTGGGTTTGTTTTATTTTACTTAAATGTTCCTATTTCTTGTCTATTTCATATATTCAAATACCTGTCCTTTTCAATGGATTTTTTTTTTAAACAACAACCAGACTGGTCATTTTCATCCTATCCTCTTCTTCCTTCTAGGTTTGAAACTCTCTTTACTGAACTAGAACTGAAACAGAAAGAGCTAGGCATTGCCAGCTATGGCGCTTCTGTCACCACCATGGAAGAAGTCTTCCTTAGGTACGTATTTAACTCTGAGCTTTGTTGTTTATGGTCACTTAAGAGTTTAGAAATACTGATGGTTAAAATATCAGAGGGAAAATTACTGCTTTTCAGCGTATTCTAAAATTTCCATCTCTAGAAACAGAGACATAGGCAAACTGATTAGGGAGTCCAATACTAATGCCCAGGATTAAAATATATGTGATTTCCTCTAGATTTATTCTAGAAATTATTGTGAATATTATTATGATATGACAGTCACTTAACTAAATCTTTAATTCAGACAGCTTTGCCAGAAGAAAGTTCATGAAGTCCAGATTTTTCTCCAGGTGTGTACTTGGCAGAATTAAAAACTTAATAACTGGCATCCGGTTCTCCCAGAATTATTAGACCAAATAATAATTACTTAGATAACATAATTGGAGGATGCTCACGTTGTTTGCAACCATTTGCAGCATGGAATAGTACAAAATACGTTGGACTCCAGGAGTCAGAAGACGACTTCTGGTGTCGGTTTAATCACTTAGTAACTGTGGTCACTTTAACCTCTTTGGATTTGTGTGAAATGGGAATAAAAATAACTCCTTTGCCCCTCTCTTGTAAAAACTGTTAAATACTATATGAATACTAGACTGACCCTCTGATGGTCACAGAGAACAGTTGGGTTAAGCTCCCGTTGCTGCTACAAAACTGAGTTTTCTGCATTCATGAATGAAAAGAGAACTGAAAACCTTGGACTGAGTAAATACATTTTTTATAGCCAGGTCACCTTTAGGAAGGTCTTGTTGAAGCCAGACAAGAGTAAATGATCTGCTCCATTTCTTTGCCTTCTCATAGGCTGTCTGCTATACCTGGAATAATCTCCGTTTGCTTCTTGAAATCCCTATTTTTTTTTGTTTTTAAAGAATTAACTCAAGGGTCACATTCTGTGTAACAAGACTGGAAGGAAAGGGGGCCATACTGTGAAGGGCTTTAAATGCCAAAAATGAAGTTTATATGTGATCTTATAGAAAATAAGTAAGCACTGGGTTGTTTTGTTTTGTTTTGTTTTGTTTTGTTTTTTGAGAAGAGGGATGATATAGATTTTCACTTTAGGAAAATCAATTTCGAAACTGGGGAAATGATTAAAATAGAAAGAGACTTGAGCCAGGGAGACCAAATAGGAGATTCATGCAATAGTTTAGATGAGACATAATAAGGGCTCATTATTCAAGTAGAGAGAAAGGGACATGTGAGTGATGTTACGGAGATAGAAACAAAAAGGTTTGTCAATCAATTGGATATGTGAGATGAGTGGGAATGAGTTGAGGATGACACTAAGGTTTTGAAACTAGGAGACTGGAAGGCTAATGGTGCCCTTGATCAAGAAATAAGGAAGTTCAGTGAAAGGGTAGCTTTAGGGGTAGGA
The DNA here is from genome assembly GCF_028372415.1 of Notamacropus eugenii. NCBI lineage: Eukaryota > Metazoa > Chordata > Mammalia > Diprotodontia > Macropodidae > Notamacropus > Notamacropus eugenii. The sequence continues at coordinate 47,626,306 of NC_092872.1, forward strand.
GTAGATATTCCATACTGATTTGGATGTTAAGTTTGAGATATCGAGGAAACATCTAGTTTAAAACAACCAATAGACAATTTATAATGGAAAACCACAGCTTAGAAAACAGACTAGAGTGGACTATATTTAATTTCACCTTTGTAACATCTCTCAAGTACTGTTTCCTCTCCTCTGATACTACCACCACCCTGGTGAAGGCCTTCATCTCTTTATGCATGGACTGTTGCAGTGGCTTGTTGGTTAGTGTGCCCACCACATGTCTCTCCCCATTTTCAGTTCATTCTCAGTCACCAATGTAATTTTTCTCAAGAGCAGGTCCAACCATACCCCCCTCTTGTTCAGTGAACTCCAGTGATCAAATATAAATGCCACTCTTTGGCTCTCAAAGCCTAGTGCTTTTTCCCTTGTCGATCATTTCCAGTTTATCCTGTATGTAACTTGTTTGTGTGTTGTTGCCCCCTTAGCCTGTGAGCTCCTCAAGGACAGGGACTGTCTCTGGCCTTCCTTTTTATCCTCAGCTCTTAGCCTAGTGCCTGGCATATAGTAGGCACTTAATAAATGTTTAGTAACTGATTAGATGCATAGATTCCAGAGTCATAGAAAGAAGGCAACACTAATCGTCTGAGAAACTGCTCCTTTTTTCTTTCATTCCCTGTTCAGCAGGAGTCCTGAACAGCCTAGTTTTCAATTTCATATTTTTCACGTTGACTTAATTTCATACACACCAAATTTCATCTGCATTCATAATAAAAATATGCCTTGTACTCTTTTGGTTCAGAGTTGGTAAACTTGTGGATTCAAGCATGGATATCCAAGCCATACAGCTTCCTGCCTTGCAGTACCAACATGAGAGAAGGGCAAGTGACTGGGCCATGGATAGCAATCTCAGTGGAATAATGGATCTCACCGATAGCATCGGGGCCTTAATCAAGGAAGATTGCACCACCATCAAATTTAACACCAGGGTGAGCATTCTTAGTTGGGACTAGAAGTCTGCTGAATTCAGGATAGATGTAAGTGACACAGTTGGGTTTGAACTATCTGAATCCAAGGAAATATTAGCAAGTAGTATAGCCATGGGAGAATCAATAGGTGTGAGATGTTGGCTTCTCTGCGGTGTAGCTGAGGATGAGAATGTTCTTCCTGTCCTAAATGCTGTTTACATATTAACCAGGGCAGTAACCACTCTCATTCTCCTATAAAAAGTCCTGGAAGGAACCTTGAACCCAGGTGGTCTGGGTTCTAATCCTGGCTACATCACTTATTCAGCCTTGTTCCCTTGAGCACCATCATTTAACCTGTCTGATTCCCAGTTTCTTCATCTTCGGTCAGGTTGGTAGGAGCTGCTCTGCTTCCCTCACAGAGCAGATATGATGCTGTGGAAGAGTTTGTGCCAAAAACACTTTGGAAATGTTAAAGTGCTTCATGGATATCTTTGTCTAGTTACTAGATCCCTACTGGTGACCTCAAAGGAGAAATCATTCTCTTTTCTTTTTGATAAATACCTTGGACAGACATAGCAGGTTATACTGCTGAGACACGTCAGAGCTTACCCAGCAAGGTTATGCTCCATACCCTGTGTTTTCTTTCCACTGCTGTGCTGCAGTTAAATCTTCACCAGCAAAATATCTAAGGTGGATTGACCTGCTTGACTTTGTTAGCCACTGTAACCCCAAGGCTGTGGTCTCTTTCCTGCAGTTCTACCTGCACTGCCAGCAGTTCTATGCCATGTTCACAAAGAAGGCTTTGTACAGCTGGCGCAACTGGAAGTTACTGGTGGCACAGATCCTCGTGCCCCTGACTTGCATCACCTTGGCCCTCATGTCCATCAACTACTCTTCAGAGATTCGGGATGACCCCATCTTGCAGCTAACCTTGGACCAGTATGGGCAGACAGTAGTGCCCTTTTCCATCTATGGGACCTCTAAACTGGACCAGCAGCTTTCAGAACGCTTTAAAGATATGCTACAGGCTGAGAAACAGGTGCCTCGGGAGGTGTTAGGTAAGTGCTGCTGGTGTGCGAAGACCTGTTTGCCAAGGGCTGGGGTATAAAGTTGAGGTGCGAACAGTGTCATCGTGCAGAAGAGAAGTGGTTTAGAATCAACAGGGAACGTAAATGGCCTTCAGACTGATAAATTCCAGGAAAGTTAAAGTATTGATAATATCAACTCATGTTTTTGTAGGATTTAAGGTTTGCATAGTAATTGCCTCACAGTAGCCCTGTGAGGTAGATAGTACAATTAATATTATCCCTATTTTATAGATGAGGAAATGGAGATTCAGACTTATCTGTGGCCACCAGCTATTACGTGTCAGAGCCAAGATTTGAGACAGATCTCCACCTTGTACTTTGTACCTTTTATGCAAGGATGTACATTTATAGGTGCTAAACTTTGTCATTATATGCTGTTTGAGAATGTGATGTTGTGAACCATTTGAAGGTTAAAAGCACAGCTTTTTCCTAATAAATTTGAGAATCTAAAAGAAATTGATATTTATTTTTAGAAATGTGAAAGAACAAAATTAAGGAAACAAGTGGGTAACCTAAATAATCAGATATCAGAAGGAGAAGTTAAACAGTCCTTTAAATTGCTGCCTATCTATATCCTTCTGTGAAGCAAGAATGGCTTTGATATCCTTACCAAACACAGAAATGGTGGGAAGAAAAAATAATCAACCAATATAATTAATAGGCTAATGCAGAAATACTAAATAAAATATTTGTAAATGGCATGTAGTATAACATTTTAAAAAATTTATCACAACCAAGCAAAATTTATAACTAGAATAGAATGATTTAATGCCAGAAAATAGTCAACATAAAAAGAGAAAAATGACTATGTGATCATTGGAAAAAGAGTGCTGGATTTGTCATCAAAGGATCTCTGTTCAGATAGTAAGTCTGCCATTAGCTACTTATGTCATCAAGCTACTGGCTTCAGTTTCCTTGTCTCTGAAATGAGGGGGTTAAGCCCACAAAAATCACCTTCACCTTCAACGGGAATCAAGGAAAACTGATAAAAACAGAAATGCCCTTTATAATAACAACAAAAGGAGGGAATGAAGAAAGGAATTGAGGCTGGCTTATCTCTGGAATTATCCAGATGAAACAAGCACAGATATCCAGGAAACAGGCCTACTATGTGCCAGCAGGGTGTCTGGGGTGTTCAGGGAAGTCTAGCACCTCTGGGTGTCAGGCTTGCTGAGCTTTCTCAAGGCTGCTCATCCACCTTTGGTGTCCACCTTCACCCAGTCTCACCTGTGGCTCTAAGAAGTTGTAGCATGTACAATGGCCACACCCTAAGTAAACCATCTCAGCAGGTGGGCTAGGCTGAGGGTAACCTGTCAGTGATTTAGGGGGATGTGAAGACTTCCCCTGGTGCAATGGGAAGATGAGAAGTTTGCTCCAACAGCCATGAAGATGGCTGAAGCAGGTGCTGTGGAATCCTTTGAGCTCCATCTGACGTTAAAGATGCCAGGGTCATCCACTGCATCCCAGGCCACCTCCAGCCACCCTCATTTTTGTTATGTCTGTGGACTTCAATGCCTGGAAGAGAGAGTGATGCTGATGACTCTGCACAGCCCTGCCTCACTTAAATCCAATTCACATGCAAGTCAAGACATCACCCTTTTAGGTCATTGGTCCTCTGAAACAAAGAACAAACAACATGTGCCAGGCACTTGTGCTGAGCTCTAGAAATATAAATATATACAAGCAAAAAGAAAGACTATCTCTGCCCTCGTGGTGCATGCATTCCATGGGGGAAGTGGAAGTGCCAGTAGAGATAAAAATGCAGGTACTCTGTGCAGGGCATGGTTTAGAAATTCCAAAGTCAAGGGCAGAGCCAAGGGAGGAATGAAGGCTGCCTGAGATCCCTCCACAAAGGGGAAGGGCCTAGGAGGAACTCACCAACAGGAGAAGGGGCTGGGCCTTGCACAGAGATATTCCAGGTTGAGAAGACTACAGAAATGGGTGGATATTCCCGGGTGAGGAGGTCCCTGACCCCCAGGGACGTTTCAGGGTGAAACAGCAGCAGAGGCATGATTCTGAAGTCTGGAAGTCAGAACTAGACCAGAGGGGGCATCAGATATTTAGACGCTGACTTATCAGGACATGCGAATGATGTGAAAACAACCTCCGATTGATTGTGACAGATGCAAAGGAGGAGCTGAACAGGAGAAGGCTTGCTCCTTGTTCATGAGTGAGTTGAGCAAATATGTTAAAAAAAAAATGTCAGTGCTTCTCAAACTACAGCTTTAGCACAGTGTCAGTGAAAATGCCCATAGAGTATTTCATAGAATAATATGAAATCAGAAGTTTCCTATGGAAAAATAAATGAGAAAAAGTACCAAAAAGAACCATGTAAAATAAAGCTAAAAGCAAAATATCACCCTGTTCTCTTAGTCTTTTCCTGGGCAAAGTGGATGAGATGCCTTGGTATGATTTAGTGTCTTTGAGGCATCCCTTATAACATTGAGTGAAAATAAGTATTTTACCTTTTGAAAGATAACAGTTCAGCATCCTTTCCTAGGCACCCCACTACTTGCTTTTGCCTCCCCAGTACAGAGCTTTGATTAGGTATCCCCAATTGTCATGGCTTAGTTATTCCATCATGAACTTATACTTACAGCACCCACTGCATGCACAAGGGCACACACACACATATCCCTTTCGATGATCATAAAAAGAAGAGGAAGTCAGAGGCCCCTTATCAGGAAAAGGTTGGGGATTCTAAGTTTAAAACATTAGCCCTGCTCACGTCTGTTTTGATGCTTGTTATGACCGGTGAGTTTTTCACATGACTAGCAAGATCATCCTGTACCTTTGTAGTTCATTTTAAAAAAAACCTTAAATTCCTATTAAATCTCTCGAGTTCCATCCTGTCAAGATGATTTTGGATCCTGATTCTGTCATCCAGCACCAGCTATCCCTTACAGTTTTGGTGTAGCTGCAGATTTTGATGGCATATGTTCTATATTTTTACCATTATTGATCAAAAGTGTTGAATAGAATTGTGCTACGGTCAGAGCCCTACACAATGCCTCTAATTACCTTCCTTCATGTTGACATCATTCAGTTAAGTTCAGCAAGCATTTCTTTAACCTACTTATGAAACTGTAAATGTGTTTTTCCATGCACTCAAGCTCTTGACCATACCGGTCGCTGTGATCTAGATGTTTCTCCAGTTTAACAGTGTCTTTCCTAAAACGTAGTACACAAGCTGTCACATTCTGTTATTCTGCCTTCAAAGGCTCTCTCCCATCTGCCCTCTTCTTCTCATTCCCATGGTTACCATCATCTCTGAGCAGGCCCTTATTACCTCTTGTCTCCATCACTGCGCAGTATCCTTCTAACTAGTATGTTTGTCTCCAGTTCCATAACCTTTCTGATCTGTGCTTCACAGTGATACCAGATTAACCATCCTCATGTACATGTCTAATCAGGTCACTGCTGCTCAGAATGTCAAGGATATCTTATTTTTGTTGCGTTGTCATTTGAGTGGTGTCTGACTCTTCGTGACCCCATTTGGGGTTTTCTTGGCAAAGATACTGGAGTACGTTTTACAGCTCATTTTACAGATGAGGTAACTGAGCCAAAGAGACAAGTGAATTGTTCAGGGTCACACAGCTAGTGTTTAAGGCCAGATTTGAACTCAGAAAGAAGAGTCTTCCTGGCTCCAGACCAGACACTGTCCACTGAGCCACTTTATCCTATTACCTGCCAAATAAAGTCTGTGTCTTAGTCTGGCATTCAGTAACCTCAGAAAACACAGCACCAACCAATAGCGGCGGCCTTATTTCATATTTTCCCCTTTTCACATTCTTCCCTCTAACATGTTTCATGATTTCCCAACTTTATGCACTTGCTTGTGCTGTTTCCCCAGATGGGATGCCCTCCCATCCCAGCCACTCTTCTCCATCACCCACTGCAAGCCTACTGATACTTCAAGACCCAGTCCAAAGCCTTCTCCTCCATGAAGCTTTTTCCAATTCCTCCCATCAAAAAACACCTTTCCTCAGTATTCTAGTAGCACTTTTGTATAGTCTATTTTTGGGGTATTATAGCCATGTGAGTACATCTCTCCTCCCTCCACACAGCACATACACATACACTTTTATCTTATAAGATCTTTGAGAGCAGAAACTCTAATATGTCTTTGTATCTCCTTCAGTACTTAAAATAGGGCTTTGCGTTTGGTAGGTGCTTAATAAATATCTATTTAATTTAATTTAATTGCCTGTTGCTTCCCTACACAAGGTGATTTGGAAGAGTTCCTGATTTTTAGGGCTTCAGTAGAAGGTGAAGGCTTTAACGAGCGATGCCTTGTGGCAGCTTCCTTCAAAGATGGTGAAGACCAGATAGCTATCACTGCTCTGTTCAACAACCAAGCCTACCATTCTCCTGCCACAGCCCTGGCCATTGTGGACAATATTCTGTTCAAGCTGCTTTCTGGGCCCAGTGCCTCCATTACTGTCTCCAACTATCCTCAGCCCCGAGGTGCCGGCCAGGCCACAGCAGAACAAGCCATTGAGTAAGTATGTGAGCCTTGGTTTCACCCAAGGCCCAGGCTTTTGTTCCATAAGCACTTCCCTTTCCCCCTGGCTGGTTTTAACTTTTTTGTTAGTAGGTCATGTTCTGGTCTTGTTGCTCTTTTCTTGTAACTAGATGTACTGAGATCTCTCCTCTACCCATTCTGTCTCCTGCAGGGGCCACACAGGATTTCACCTAGCTCTTAATTTGCTCTTCAGCATGGCTTTCTTGGCCAGCACATTTTCGATCCTGGCAGTTATTGAAAGAGACATGAAGGCAAAGCACATCCAATTTGTCAGTGGAGTCTATGTCATTCATTTTTGGCTGTCTGCCCTGCTATGGGATCTTCTGACCTTCATTATCTCCTGTTCCCTGCTGCTGGTGAGCATTGAATAATATGTCAGTTAAACTCGTGTCTCCTACACATTATAGGAGATTTATTTTTGGTTTTATTTTCTTTTTAAGTGGTCTTTTCTTTTTTTGAATATGGCTGTTACTTTCCAATGACTATCCCTCAAATGAAACTTTTCTTTGTAACTAATAAATATAATCAAGCTGAACAAATCAGTACATTGACCACATAGTCTTCTACCTCTCTGCTATGAAGTAGCAGACTTGTCTCACCATCAGTCCTCTGACATCACTGCTGGGCCTTGTGTTGATCAGAGTTCCCAAGTTAATCAGTGTTTTCCTTTACCTTATTGTAGTCATCATATAAATCCTTCTCCTAGTTCTTCTTAATTTGGTGCTTCTTCTCCTTTGACCATTAGTGCCCAGGCACTAATCCGTCCAAGGAACTTGACTGCAGATGAAGCAACATTAGAAATTCCTTGCCTCGGTTTCCTGGGGTCTGTGAAACAATAATCTTCTGTAGGTCTCACTTCCTCTATGTTTGGTACACATTAACCTATCCCAGGATGGTATTACTAGGGGAATCTTCACAAGTTAGAGCATCTCTCCTCTGACTCTTTCCAAAGAGAAGAGAAGGAATGTTCTCTAACTAAGATAAAGATCATCTTTAGACCTGCCATGCTTAGACTCCTTTGGTAAAGAGAGCATGAGCTGTTTTACTGTGTCAGTTTTTATGGGAGATTAAAGAGTTCTATATCTATTTTAAAAGGTACTTGAATTTGTAACCCAAAATTGTGTGAAAATAAATGTCAAAAGTTTAATAAAAAAAAAAAAAGAAAAAAAAAAGGTACTTGAAACCGATTTACTGTTTTTTCTTCCTGATGTCGTTATGAATTAATTCCATGTTGTTTTTGTCACCCTTTTCTCCCTATCTCCCTTCCAAATATGTCTCTGTTGATGTAGGTGGTGTTTAGAGCCTTTGACGTGGAAGCTTTCACCCAGGATAACCACCTTGCAGATGCTTTGATGATTTTAATGCTCTATGGTTGGTCCATCATCCCCCTCATGTACTTGATGAGTTTCCTTTTTTCTGGAGCTGCAGCTGCCTACACCAGACTTAGCATATTCAACATCCTCTCAGGCCTTGCCACCTTTCTCATCATCAGCATCCTGCGTATGCCAGGTAGGGGACATTGAATTTGTCACCATCCCTCCCCCTAGCAGACACGTAGTAATCCCCTCTCCAAATAAGGAGCACGTAAGGAAAAGTAGGCTCGTGAATGGGGGCCATCATTAAGAAGACAATTCCTGAGGTATCAGTGAAACTCTGTTTTTCATAAGTCTTTCAGTCTGATGCTGGAGCTAAATCAGACAGGCTGACACTGACTCAGGTGTAGCTCCCTCATCATCCCCCCTTCCCATCTTGCAGTCTCATAATGGGGAAACATTTTGGATTAGTACTTGGAGGAATTGTTGCTATTTCCTCCGGGACAACCTGTTTTCTCTCGTTTGAGGAGGAATGTTCGAGGGAACCTAGGAACATACCGAGTGCTTTTAGGCCAGAGATAGTTTCTGGCTTCTGGGCCTGAAATAAGGCAGATTGACCGTATGAGTGAAAGATACAAAGTTGAAGAGTTTGATAACCCTAGTCCATTTTGGGGAATTCCCAGAGTAACACTGTTGTTTTCACATGGAGTAATGAGAAAGGAATATTGTTATGCAGAGAATATCTGTGACTTCAGCATTATTGCACTAGCCTCATGTGGCTGCCCTGGGGAAAGATGGGTCTGCTGCGCAGTAATCTAATCTGTCATGTTTCCATTGCAGGGCTAAAACTGTTGCAGCTTTCTAAAACCTTGGACATGGTGTTCTTGGCATTGCCCAGTCATAGCCTAGGAATGTCGATCAGCAACTTTTTTGAAAACTATGAGGCTAAGAGATTCTGTATGTCCTCTGAGACTGCAGCCCAAAACTGCAAGAAATTTAGTGAGTATTCTGAATTCCTTTAAACCCTGGTTTAGCAGGCCCTTTCTTACCACCTTTCATACATAAAAGTAGACAGAGGATAAACAGGGGTGGGGGGGAGTTTATCACCTTCTTTGGAAGGAAAAGAGCTGGAACATCATCAGGAAACACTGAAGTTATTTCTGAAACATGGAAGAACCTCTTTAAAGTACTTGGAGGTATGGAGACATGACTCAGGGAAAATTCAAGGAAGTCAGCGGCACATGAACTGTGCTTCTCCAAGACAATATATTTCTTTCCCAAACTCAATGTATTTCTTTCCCAGTGTTAAGCCATTAAGTAAGAAAAGCAGCATAGTTTAGTGGATAGGGCGCCAGATTTGGAGTCAGAAGACTTTTTTTGTTACTTTCTATGTCACCTTGGACAAATCATTATCCCTCTCTGGACCTCAGTTTCCTCCTTTGTAATTTGAGAAGTTTTGGTCTAGATAATCTTTTGAAAGTCTCTCCTTTTTCTTGCTACTGTGACAACACTGAGTGTTCCCAAGCCATAAGAGGTTCCCTAATACATTCCATAGCTCAGAGGTGAGGCAGAGAATATGATGTATTATGAACGTCTTAGAGGAATAGGAGGAAGGGAAGAGAATGAAAATGTTAATCAACCCTTGTTGCTTGGGATGTCTTGGGTGCATTCGGGTGTTGAGCTGACTGTTTTCTGGATCCACACCCACAAGCCATGGCCCCAAGAGACATAGAGACCCACCTCTTGAGTATCCCTAAGTTCTAGTTTCTAGTGTAACAGTAACTGATAAATAAAGTAATGATAGTTTTGGGCTCCGTATACACACGGTGGAAAATCTGTAATTCAGACTTATAACTTTAGGATACCTGGAAGCAACAGAGCAGAAGGCAGTTTGATATGAATGAAACCAGTAGTGTAATGGTGGAGAAGAGGGAAAGGAAACACAGGGCTTCTTCCTTTCCCAGGAACCTAGTTAACATTGGCTGCAGTTCAGGTAGGTTGAGGCCTTTCTCTAAACATTTACCTCTTCCCCAAACCTTTCATGGCATGGCCACACTGAGTTTGCTACAGGGTAGGGAACCTAAGGTTAATAGGAAGTTGGATTAGCCAAATTGTGGGAAGAATGATGTGGCCTTCTGAGGCCTCTCAAAGATACATGGGTCCCTTTTGGGGTAATTGGAAGGGAGTGACAGGGAGGTCTTTCCAAGGTAAATAAAAGGGAAGAAAGAAGCCATAGCACCTCAGGGTTTTAAAGTGAACACATATCCTTTTACCACCTCCAGATATTAAATACCAAGAGAATTTCTTTGCATGGAAAGCTCCTGGGATTGGGAAATACATGACTTCTATGGCTGCTTCTGGCTTTGTTTTCCTCATTCTTCTGTTCCTCATTGAGACTGACCTCCTCTGGAGACTGAGAACCTTGGTCAGTAATATCTTCAGGACACAGAATTGGGTGAGTAAAGTAGCTATATGAGATTTCACTTCTACTCAGCTTTAGATAGATAAAGGAGACAAATCTAACCGTCCTTCTTGAAGATAAAAAATAAATTGGAGTCAGATTTAGTCAACCCACCATAAGTTTATCCCTATAGCCACGAACATCGTATAACTTCTGCCAATCTGAAAATAAGACTTGGCCGGGGGCATGATTTTAAACTCCATTATGTGTGATAGTTCTGTTTGAAATCCTTAGGCTACCTACGGGTTCTGGGGAGCGGTGCATGAGATATCATTTTCTTATTTGAATGGAGAATACTTCACCTGGCAACAATATTGATCAAAAATGTTGGCTGACATTGGTATTAACTTAGAAAGCACACATTCAGTCTTTCTTTTGACAGATGGAAAACTGAGAAAGCTTAAGTTTGCAGGTACTATCAGTTTCAATTACTTTTTTTATACTGTTTTGCTTCCCAGTTTTCAGAGCTATATATGCTGGGAGATTCAGGATTGAGTGCAGTGGAGTTTTGAATGATGTGCCCAAACAAAATTTATCAACAAATCCCACAGTTTCACAAAATGAAGTCCTCACAACAGAACCTTTATTTCCCACTATCGTCTATAAGCTGAACAGAAGTGGTAGTCTTTGATGATAGATTTCACTGTCTTCCTGAGACCAAGACTACAGATGGTTAAGAAAACTCATCTTTCTTAAAAAAATAATAATAATAAGTTTTAAACTCCTCTCTCCCCAAGAAAAAAATACATAATCCATTATATCAACATACGTGGTCAAGCAAAATAAATCCACAACTTTGCCATGTCCAAAACCTTCAGTCAGAAAGCAAACAGCATCAGTCCCCTGGAGTTAGGGCTGGTCCTTGCGTTTGTCAGAGTTCTCAGGTGTTCCAAAGTGGTCTTTTTTTATAACACAATTTTATTATATTATGATAATAATGTATTATTAACACCTGGTTCTTCTCACGTCACTCTTGCAGGTCATGCAAGACTTTTCAAATTCTTCAAAACTGTCCTTTTTGTCATGTTTTATGGTGCAATAACATTCCCTTGCTTTTATGTGCCATAATTTGTTTAACCATTTCCCAAGTGATGGGCATCCTCTTTGTTTCCAGTTCTTTGCTACGATTACTATTTTTGTACTTATGAGTATTTTTCCTCTTTTTTTGATCTTCTTGGGGTATAAACCTACTACCGTATTACTGGGTCAAAGCATATGCTTAATTCAGTGACTTCTTGAGAATAGTTTCAAACTGATTTCCAGAATGGCTGGACAAATTCACAGCACACCAGTGAGCGTCTTTCCTTGGAGCCCCTCCGACAATGGTCTCTTCCCGTTTTTGTCATCTTTGCCAGTCTGTCTGATACAAATGGCATGAAACCTCAGAATTGTTTCAATTTGCATTTCTCTATTAGTGACTTGAAGCATCCTTCCATGTGCCTGTTGATAGCTTGGATTTTTCCATGGGAAGCATGCCTCTTTATATCCTTTGGCCATTTATCTATTGGAGAATAGCTATCAGGAGAATATTTGAATCAATTTCATATATATCTTGGATATCAGACTGCTATTGGATAAACTTGCTGCAAATATTTTTCCCAGTTTACCTTCTAATTTTAGCTACATTTATTTTGTTTGCAAAAATATTTCAGTGTTATGTAATTAAAATTGTTTATAGTCTTCTCTATCTCTTACCTGGTCATGAATGGAAATGCCCTTTATTCAGGGAATTACCCCTGGGGTGTTGTTCCTAGAAATGTGGCACTCTGTTCCTTTTCTAAATTTTTTTCAGTATATTTGCAGTTCAGCATGAGTTTTTTCCTCAATTTCACAATCATGATTGAGCCCAGTTTCTGATATCACTTTGTCCTTGTGGAAAGCTGTAGAGTATATGTGTGTGTGCATTTATGTGTGTGTGTATATACATATATATACATACATACATGTGGGTATATGTATATATATATATATATATATATATATACACCCACACACATATGTGTATATATAAAATCTGAGGGAGGACTAAGAAATTCCTGAAAAGTCTTCTCCAGAGAACACTTTTTTCCAACATTTCTGAAGACCTCTTGCCCCTCAGATCCGGCTTTTCTAATCCCGCTCTGGTCCCTGTTGAGCCAGACATCTTCAAGGCATTTACATCTTTAATTCTTGTCTCTGGAACCCAGGCACAGATGCATATCCAATCATCAGCCATTCCAAAAGACCAAGATGTAGAAGATGAGAAAAAGAAAGTCTTGGAATCCCTCCCAGAGCTGTTACTGAATACCCCGTTGGTTATCAAGGAACTCACAAAGGTAAGGCCACATTATGGTTAATGTTTTCCTGGTCCTTCCCACCTACAGCATATCAGATGTCACTAACTTGAAGCAGCTAGTCTCTAAAATGTCTATGTGTTTTCTTTTAATGTATCTGAGGAATGGCAACCTGGGGTGAAGGGGAATGGCTCTTGTGTTGCATTCCCAGGGGTTGGGGCTTACGTTTATTTCTTAAAGGTCTACACCCCCAATTTTCACAACATCGGGCAGTGGTTCCTCAACCTGTGGGTTCTCTGTATCTTAGGTGTACAGCCAGAGGGTGCCCTTCCTAGCTGTGGACAGAATCTCCCTCTCAGTCCAGAAAGGGGAGTGCTTTGGACTACTGGGTTTCAATGGAGCAGGGAAAACCACCACCTTCAAAATGCTGACTGGGGAAGACACTATTACCTTTGGAGATGCCTTTGTTGATGGCTACAGCATTATTACTGACATCAAAAAGGTAACATTTTCCCAGGAGAACATAGTGCCCTGACATGAATGGGGCATCATCAAAAAGAACTAAAGCATTGATGGAGGAATCCCTTTCATTCGCTGCTCTCTGTGGCATCAGATGTTAGTAGGTCGATATAGGCGATGTCCTCACTCCCCGTCTCTTGGGAGTCTTTCAGGCAAGTAGATTTTTCCAGTCAGTTGATGAATTAGTAAATATCTTGTTAAACACCTGCAGTGTTCTAGACACTATACTAGGTCCTGGTATGAGAGAGACAGGAGGTATTACAGTCTAGACCAGAGGAAGGGAGCAGAGAGAGAGAATCAGATCGGGTTAGAATTGAACAAAATAGATACAGGATAGTTTGGGAGGAAGGCACTAGCATCCAGCATTTTAGGAAAGGGTTAGTGTAGAAGATGGTGCTTGAACTGACCTCTGGAGAAATCTTGGGATTTTTAGAGGCAGAGGTGTGAGGAGGGATGTGCATTCCAGAAATGAAATACAGCCAGTGGAAAGGCATGGAGAGGGGAGAGCCTCCTTATTCCTACCCCCTCTGGAAGCCCCTAATTCCCATACTTTAAGCCATTAGCTAGAAATACAGATCCTTTGCTTTTTAGCCAGCTGTTTTGGTCCCAAATTTGCCTCTCTTCTGAATGTCTAGATTTCAGTTGGCACTAATAATAAAAACACTTGTCTTCCTAAGCTTTTTTGCCCAAGACTTCATAATCCTCAGCTGCTGTTCTTTCTGGTAGTGCCGTTTATCACCAGATGAGTCACCTGGCTAACGCCTGTACCGTTGACAAGAGTCAGGAGGCTGTCTCTTTCTTATTCATCAGATCCACAAAGAGCCATTCTGGTTCAGCTCATCAGGGAATCACCGTCACCACTACTCATTTCCTCTTTCTCTGACCATGACTAGATGTTCTCTCGTCTGACGGCTTTTGTGGCATTAGATCGTCTTTCCTTGGAATCCAAGAAGCTGCTGTTGTTTTAAGGCTCAAGAAGCACTTTGGGGTTTTTTAGTAGTAATTTGTTTATTTTTTAAAATTTTTTTAGGAAATGGTTTTCTTCTACACACATGTAAAGATGGTTTTCAACATTCATTTTTATAAGATTTTGAGTTCCAGATTTTTCTCTCTCCCTCTCATTCCCCATCCCCAAGAAGACAAGCAATCTATATATGATATAGATTATACACGTGCAATCATGTTAAATATATTTCCACACTGGTCATATTGTGAAAGAAGAAAGCAGTGCAAAAGGGAAAACCCACAAAAAAAGTAAAAATAGTATAAGAAACTGCTTTGTTATGAGATGATCCAGCTGCTCCTCCACATCTGTTATTTAGCTCCGGATGTTGAATGGGCCTCCCTCCTCCCTTCTTCTCTGTGTCTTATTCTTTTATCTTGCAGCCAGTTGTCACAGAGTAACGATTCCACATGCTTCTCTAATTTTCCTTCATTTCCTCCTTGAAGGTGGTATTTCAAGGAACACTTTTTCCCTGACAGCTTGGAGAGTTGACCTACTTCTTTCAGCTCTTTGACCTTCCCTTCTAGGGCAGAAATCAACAGAGATGTTACTTGGTATTGGTGAAAAAAAAAAGCATATTCCCTTACCTTCAGATTTCTCCTTTCCCTCCACACTTGCTTAAAAGAAAGATCCTCAGTCTTCTTGATAGTTAGCCAAGAGGGCTAACTTTCATATAACTAACTCCTTCGGCAAACTGTTTGCCATCCATGTTTAATGCACAATGCACAGGGCGGGAGCTCCTGACTTCTTTTACTGATGAGGAAATCTGCCTTTTTTGGAGATTGGATGTTTCAGTTGGCAATAAGTGCGTTCCCACTTTGTCCATGGAAGCACTTCCTGGGAAGAAAACTAGTTTTCTCTTTCCCTTTGAATTTTAGATATCTTCTTCTTCTTGCCTGGCTACCTCACTCACCAATAAGCACATAAAGTCCATGTGAATAGAAACTCTACAGAGATGCAGTTTGAAATGAAGATTTTCATGTAGAGGTGACATTTTGGGGGAAAATATGAGGGCTTCAATTTTTTGCCCCCAGCCTTATTGGCTTTGTTGTCTATCTCCAAACCTTGGTTGGCCAACAGTAGGTCCCAGGACAAACTCCACTTGGTCAGTTTGGATCTTGATTGGCTCAGAGTGAATGTAAATAGCAATTATTTCTGTTTTGGCCAGAAACCCTGAGGTTTTTCCCCTCCCAGGTTGTTGTTTTTGTTTTTTCACTAAGTAAGATAGGCCATTCTGTGCCTCACTTTTTATCTAGCCTTAATCACTGAATGGGCACTGCTTCAAGCAAGCTGAGTCCTGTTGAAGATCTTAGCTTAAAAGCGCCATGGTCTCCCATGGCATCCAGGGCCATCCCCAGTTGTCCTGACCTGTATCTTGCCACTGGACCCAGATGTCTCTGAAAGAAAAAGTGAGGCTGGTGACTTTACACAGCCCTCCCTCACTTTAATCCAATTCACTTGCATGTCATGGCATCATCACCTCGCTGATGTCATGGTCTTCTTGTAGAACAGAGGACAAACAGCAGGATATGCTAGTAGGATGGTAGGCTGCTATTCTTGCTTGCACATTTCTAGGGCTGGGAAGACACACAAAGAAAACAGGTTATTCAGATCATTTAATCCAACAACAAATGCTTTAGCATCTGGCCAGATTTGAACTAAGTCTCAGAGTTTTTAGCAGAAATGCCTTTGAGAGAGAAAAGGGGGGAATTCTACTTGTCTGCTGCGCTTAAAATGTAGGTACTATTAAAACAGAAAACTGAATTATAAAACTAAAACTTGATAAAACTTAAAAGTGATCAGTTGTTAAATGCCATGACTGACATGACCAGTCCATGTTCCTGGACGGTCTTCTCTGCATATGGACCCCTGCCTTGTTCCCAGAGCCCTTTGATAAGCCTGAGGGCCATTACACTTCAGGACTGTATTTTCCTGCCTTTCTCATCCATACCTGTTTAATTGTAAACGTGTTTTGGGGTATAGAGCAGCTACCCTAAGAGCCCAGTGATGTTGATAACATCATTCGGCCAGGCAAGCTCTTTCTATGTGTCTTTCCAGTTGTAAATTTCTCTCAGTGTTTTGTGCTAGACACACTCAACTAGAATTTAGCAGAGATGCAGGTTGATATTTAAGAGAGCATTCAGACCCTGTGCTTCAGAGGAAACCCAGGGATAATCCTGAAAGGGAGACATTGGAGGGTGCCGATCCAATCTAGTTGGCTCTAGCTATAGGAATCCAGTGAATTCTTTATTTTACTTTTATTTAATTTAATTTTAATTGCTATCCATTAGATAACAGTGGAAAGCCCTGGAAAGGGAAGTATTTGGAAGAAATACCTCTCCTGGGTAGGGGCATGAATAGAAAGGCTTCTGTGTCTTTTTTCTTGACAGATTCCATAGCATGTGTGCATGACAGGGTTTTCTCATTTGATCACACCTTTCCACCTGCTTCCATCTCCTGGAGATTCATTATTGTTTTAGGTACGCCAGCGAATAGGTTATTGTCCTCAATTTGATGCCTTGTTGGAACATATGACTGGACGAGAGACTCTGATCATGTATGCCCGGCTACGGGGCATCCCTGAGCGCCATATTAGCAACTGTGTGAAGAATGTGCTACAGGGGCTACTCCTGGAACCCCATGCAGACAAGCTGGTCAAGACCTACAGGTAGGCTTCTTCATTCACTGCCCTGCACAAGATGCCGCAGTGGGATGGCTGGCTCCCTCCTCAGAAGAGGGAGTTGGATGTTTCCACGTTGGCCAGGCCACTGTCAGTGAGGCAGCCTCATAGAGAAGAGTGATGACTGCTGACAGCTGCAGGACCACCAGGAAACAGAGACCTCTTCCTGTGGACTCGTTTGTCACCATTCCTTACTGTCAGGCTTACTATGCAGTGACTGGCCCTTGTCTCAGAGTGTACCTCACACCTTCCCTTGTGATAGAGGATTTGGGGGAGAATGTGTACAAGAATAACATAGGATCTTCTAGAAGGTGATGGGTGTATGTGTTTGTGTGAGAGTGCGTGTGTGCATGTGTGTAAGTGAAGGTTATAAACTGAAATGAGGGAGGGAAATCCTGATGAAGGATTTCATAAATCAGTTAAAACTGAGGTGTCACATATGGGACCTGCACAACATTCCGGAGTGAGGCCCAATCAGATTAAAAGTGTAATTGGGAAATATTTAAATATTTAAGCCAATTAAAATACAATAGGACATAAACAACATGTATATGAGGTTTCCTAAGTCAATTTGTAGCCTGCAGGAATTTTTACATAGGCCCTGTTACAGTAAAGTATCGGATTTTTTTTCTTTTGCTTTTCCCTCGGAATCCACACTCTGATTCCCTTAATCTGTTATCTAAGTCTGTTCTTTTCCATCATCCAGCTGTATTATCTGTTTTGTTGTGGGCTTGAAGTTCTTGTTTTATCTTTGTGCTTAATGATTTTCGGCTTCTTTTCCAGTGACATATTCGGTCATCTGCATCTACCAGTTTCTCTGTGGCTCATTATTGCCTCCCGCATTCTTTTGAGAGACTTTAATATATTTCCTTTAAATAGAGGAATTTCTCCATTTCATCATATTTTTTCAACATTTAATGGACTTGTGGTTTTGTTAATACAAGTATGGAAAATTCTGACACAAGCCATAACCCACAGCTCTTCGAAGACAGTCACGGTTGCTATGGCCAACAGTCCGTTGTTCTGGGTTGAACCTGGCAATGGACTTCTTTTAACTCAGGCTGACCCTCAGATGATAGACATGACCACACCATGCTTGAAGCCCATCCAGCTTGCTATGATGATTATGTTACACAGCTCGTATTTAGGAAGACCTAAGTTCAAATCCTATTTCATACTTTCTCACTGTGTTACCCTCACAAGGACCCCTCTGAGCCAGTTTCCTCCTCTGTGACATAACAATAATAAGTAGCACCTGCCTTAAGAGGTTGTTGTAAAGACTAAGTGAGTTGCATATAAAGCACTTGAAAGCTTAACGTGCTATTTTAAAATGAGTTGTAGCCTTTGAAAAAACATACCACTGTGATATGTCTTAGTAGGACTTTAGTGAAGACTTGTATATTTCTTGGAAATATTCTGTTTTGTCTATGTGACATATTTTCATAGGCTCTTATTCTGTTTGGTTTACTTTTAAAGCATTTTTAAAACATTCATTTTTATCATACTTTATTTTACCATAATTTTATTTTATGCGTTTAAAAATATATTAAGAGCAAGGAGTTTGTTATATATGTTCTTCATTCAGCAAAAATCCACTTTGCCTCCCTCTCATCTGAACTGTGATACACACACACCCCCAATTGAGAGTAAAAGAAACCCAAAAGCCTGTAGAAAATGTCATTTGAATGAATGAATGAATGCATATTTGTATAGTTGTGTATACCGTATACATTGTCTAGCTGGGAGGGAGTTACATTTACATTCTAA
Source organism: Notamacropus eugenii (assembly GCF_028372415.1). Lineage (NCBI taxonomy): Eukaryota > Metazoa > Chordata > Mammalia > Diprotodontia > Macropodidae > Notamacropus > Notamacropus eugenii. Next base: position 47,644,879 of record NC_092872.1, read on the forward strand.
CCATGACATACTCCCCTGGCCCTCTGCTCCCCAGCATTCCGGACCAGAATGTGGGAAGTTGTGTCATTTTATAATTACCCCATTTCTTCCCTTTTCTTGTGACGCAGCGGTGGCAACAAGCGTAAGCTGAGCACTGGTATTGCTTTGATTGGAGAGCCTTCAGTTGTCTTCCTGGATGAGCCCTCCACTGGCATGGACCCTGTAGCTCGGCGCCTGCTCTGGGATACAGTAACACGGGCCCGTGAATCTGGCAAGGCCATTGTCATCACCTCTCACAGGTAGTAAGGAACTCTCACTTTGACACAGGTAGAGGAAGAACAGTGGGAAGTAGTAAAGGTGGTAGAAAGAGTATCTGATTGAAGCAGGAGATGGATTCAGATCTCAAGCGTAGAGCTAAGATGGCAGATCATTCCCCTGGTCCTCGGTTTATCTTGTTTAAAAATGAGGAGTGTGAACTATTCTAGTATAAACTGCAATAGGGACAAAGATGAGAGGTGGGGATAGGACTGAGAACGTGGATTAGTACAGATCTCATGTGTGTTCATGGACCCCTTCATGTTAGAGAAAGAGGAAAGGTTCTAAGAAACTGATCCCAGGGGTAGGGGGCCATTCAGGCTCTTCCGAAAAGGACTATAGGAATGTGTGCTATGGGATGGAATAACAGTGGAAGAACTTTTCACCAGATTTGGGTGCCTGTTCCTTCCATTTTATGCTGACTGCTCTAACTCTGTTGTTATCACCATTCACCAGTCTTAGCTCAGGGTCTGCATAACCAAGCCTGCCCTCTGTAGAGATGGGAACCTAAACCTTCACTCTCTGAGAGGACTCCCTAGTCCTTTCTCCCTCTAACTCCTTGACTTTCCAGCATGGAAGAGTGTGATGCCTTGTGCACCCGACTGACCATGATGGTGAATGGGCAGTTCAAGTGCCTGGGCAGCCCACAACATCTCAAGAGCAAGTTTGGGAGTGGCTACACCCTCTTAGCCAAGGTTAAAAGCTACCGGCAAGAGGGCAAAATGGAGGCCCTGGAGTTGTTCAAGATGTTTGTCAACCAGACTTTCCCAGGTACCGTAATCATAACTGAAAGCTTCTTTGTAGAGCCCCTGGCCAGACATGGAGTCCTCAGAAAGCAAGGGAGTTGCTTGTTCAGCACCTGTTCTGTTCTGGTTTGTTTTTTTTTAATACCAGTTTTATTCAGTCCCTGTAGCATTTTCCCTTTCCCTGAGAATATGCCTGGTGATTTCTTTCAGGTATCTGCAAACTGATTCTTGGTAGTTGGGATTATTTTGCACTGTCCAGTACATGCTTTCACGTCCCTGGGGAACTAAACTCACTACTATCAGCAGAAGCTGAGCAGCCTTGAAAACAAAAATGAACGTGTTGCAGAGTTAAACTGCCAAGGGACTTCCAAAGCCAAAAAGAAAAAAGTAGTGTTTGGATCCTCTGCTTTTTTACTAATGGCTCTGGTCACAATTCTGGTCACATTGAATTGACTGAAGTTCTTAACATTGGGTTAAAAACTAACCCTGATGAGAAAGCCCTGCCCACTGTGTTCCTCATGGGAATTGTCTTTTTCCCCTTGGCAGGGAGCATCCTGAAGGATGAACACCAAGGAATGGTCCATTATCACTTGCCCAGTAAGGACCTCAGTTGGGCAAAGGTGAGTGTGGGCAACACCTTCCCATTGTCAGACTAGAGTAATGCTACCTCCAGCCAGGGGCACACGGGAAATTGAGCAATCGTGGCTGTAGATGACCTGGCTTTTGGGCATCTGAAAATGTGGTCAGTCTTTCTGCTTTCCTGAGCAGGTTTTTGTCCTCCCTTTGAAACTTAACAGTACAGATCAAGGTTTCTCAGCCTCAGTTCTCTCAGATGATCTAAGTTCCTTGTAAATTAAGTGCAAAGCTATGTACTTAGCACATTTGCCCTGAAAGCGTTTATTTACCTGGGAATCTGTTAAATAGGAGCTTAGCTCCCAGCAGGTTCACTGGATCCAGGCAGACTTCCAAAGGATGACAGTGGAGATCACAAATGAGGGGTCATATCACTTTATTCTCCATAGTGACAGGTCAAGACGAGGCTGGGAGGGGGCATCCATCTACCCCTACAGCATCCCCAGCATTCCACATTCACTGACCAGTGTTCGTTTGATTTAGAGAGAAACACACAAAGAAGGCAGCATGCCAACAATAAGCTCATAAGTTTACATTAACTATGGTTATATAATAATGTGTCATCACGGAGCAAGCGCAGTGCTGGTGTTTGTGGGCTAAGCTTATCAGCATAGCGCAAATGAAGAGCGAGTGCATACGGCCAGTATCCTGGCCCGGCTGCCTGGATCAAATTGGATCCATGCTACCATACACACAGAATCTTAAAGACAGTACCTTGGGGGGAATCCTTTCTTGTCCAAAGTCCCAGGAGTTTCACAACTTTGGGACATCCTGTCTTTCCAAAGACCAGTATTTTCACATTGCAGTCCTGGTGATGGAGTCAAGAGGCCTTCCCTGGTCAAGCTTCACTTTAACCCCTGGTATAAACATTTGGTGAAGGGTATAGTAGTGATGCTGTGCTTTCCCACAGGTGTTTGGCATCTTGGAGAAAGCCAAAGAAAAGTACGGACTAGATGATTATTCCGTCAGTCAAGTCTCACTGGAACAAGTCTTCATGTGCTTTGCTCATTTACAATCTTCAGCAGAAGACGAGCGATGAATGGCGACAGCATCCACCATGAAGTTGGCTTTCGGGGGTACTTGTTACAGGGTTGTTATACAAATAAGTGATGCCCTCTCACCACTTTTTATCCTGCACCTTTATTTTTAGTTCTTTTTATTATTATGGATAGGATCACTAAGTATCCATAATAACAGACTTTAATACCACTCTCAAACTAGAGATGATGAGCATGCTCTGAACAGCAGAACAGGACCTTGCTCATGGTAAATTTACTTCTGAACATACTTGTTCAAGGCAACTCAGAGCCCTAAATACTACACCAAAATCCACAGCAGAGAAGCCCTCTAAGCAATGTGTCAAGGAGTAAGGAATTCAGGGAAGGAAAGGACAGTGCTAATCCTTGGACAGTGCTAATCCTCACACTGGTCATTTGGCAGAGCCCAAGATATCTGGCTCCACAGGAGTCAGTGGCCACCAGCCTAAAGAGATTGATACACCACTGGAGTCCAGGAGTAAGGTATGAAAGCAGGGAATTCTGCATAATATTCTCCAAAATGACCTGAAACTGTGACCCTGATTCCAATTAAATAAAATACAAACTTGGGCAGAGACATGTATCAACTTTTCCAGAATGGTGACCTCTGACTAGCTCGGGTGTCCTCGGGAATTAATTTATCATCCACATTTTGCGTTGGGGGCCCATTTGTGGCAGGAGATGGTGCTCACCCTCCATAATTTCTTCACCAATCCCTGCATGCCCCCACGATGTTCATGTGCACGTGTGTGATGCCATCCCTGTGTCACATTAATCATGGTGGACAACATATTTCAGTCTTTATAAACATAGCATACTGATTGGAGGTGAGGGGAATGGTCAGAATCTTATGCTACACCACCCCAGTCAGATCACATCTGTAGGTCAGTGTTCAGTTCTGGGTGGTACTGCTTCTGTGGGATGATAACGAACTAGTTTGTCGAGAGGAGGGGGATTTGGAAATAAGCAAATAAACATAGATGAGGCATCCATGTGCCATAGGCATGGTTTGAAAATTGTATCTGCATAGTTCCTCAATGAAAGAACATTCTTGATAAACCTTGTTTACTTTGTTATTTTCCTACAAAGGTGCTACTGCCTACCAGAGGCTTTGAGCCTTCAATGTAACACAGGCGCCTTGACTTATTAAAAAAATACCTACAGGCCACAGAGAACATTAAAAATATGTGCATTTATTTAAAAAAAAAAAAGTCGTGTCTTCACTTCTTTCTTGTGCCCCACTAGTCTTGTCCTAGGACAGTGCTTCTACAGCTTCCCATACATCTACTCAGTTTTACAAATGAGGAATAGCTGAAAAAATGGGAAATGTTAAACCTAAAAATTTTAAGGGCTGCCATGGCCACTGCAACACAGGAGCTTTTGGGCTCCAGCCCAAAGATATTGATACACAATTGGAGTCCAAGAGTAAGGTGTAAAAACAGGGAATTCTGCTTAATGTTCTCTCCAAAACGACCTGACACTGTGACCCTAATTCCAGTTAATCAAAATACAAACTTGGGCAGAAACCTGAATCAATTTTTCCAGGATTGTGACTTCTGATTCTTGTTGAGTGTCCTAGGTGAATTAATTTACCATCCACTTTATGCATTGGGAATGGGGGCCAGTCAACACAAGCACACATGTTCCACAAATTCCCTTTCGCTGACCAGTGCTTACTTGATTTATAGAGGGGCACACAAAGAAGCAGCTCATAAGTTTACATTAACTTTGGCAGTATCATGGTGACTTAGCATAGAACTCATGCAGTGGGCTATTTACAACTGAAACTCCAATGTTTATATTATGCATTACGTAACAATGGGCAAGTGCAGCGAAGTGGTTTGTGGCCATGGATCCTGGGAGCTAATCCACCTTCTATGTAGTCACATCTCCCACTAGCAAAGATGACACTTATTCTTTTACTCTTAGGGCAAAGCAAGTCTAATGGGCGGAAGTCACAAGGCCAAATTTGGCTTAATGTAAAGTAGAACCTATTCCACAAAACTAACTTCTCACAGCTATTTAAAGGCTGGATAACTATCAGCAGGGTTGTAATGACAACTCTGACCCTGGGTGAAAAGTAGAGCCTTTAAAATCCCTTCCAACACTGGTTGTAAGGTTGAATCAGTTTCATCAGTTACAAGTCATCGGAGTCCCTACTGAGCCTAACTGACCACTATAGTTTGGCCCCATACAGAGAACACGAAGCTCACCCCACCTTGAGCCCTTTCTGTGACAGTAGACTCAAGGGCAATGGATTCCCCCCCTGCCTTTAGCACATTTTACCCCAAGCCCTTTGTTTATACTATCCAGCTTCAAAAATAAAATGCAAATTCTTTCCTTTCCCTGTCACAAAACTCACAAATGGTGAGGAATTTCCAAAACCTATCAAGGAACATGTAAGACAGGAGCCTCACTCCTAGCAGATTCAGGTTCACACTTGATATAGGCAGACAACAGAAAGACAGCAGAGATAAAGAATTCACAGTCACTTTATTCTTGTGGCCGCAGGTCAAGACAAAGGAACAAAAGTCAAGACTGGAAGTAGGAGCATCCATCCACCCCTACTGACCAGTGCTCTTGCAATATATAGAAACACACAAAGAAGGCAGCATGCCAATAAGCTCATAAGTTCACATTATCTTTGGTTACACAATGATGCGTCAGCACGGCACAAGCACAGTGTTAAGTGTTTATGGGCCATGGATCCTGGCTGCCTGTATCAAACTGGATCCATGACACATTACACATAAGACAGTACAAGCAGTAGACAAGCTAATCCATTTCAGAGGGAAGGGTTTGTGGGTATGAATAAGAAGGGTGCTGCCATTCAAGATTTTTAACTTTTCCTTTAACTCAAAAGTCAGCCAAACTGTCCCCCAATGCCTTCTCCTCCTACAGTAGAAGTGGTAACAGACTTCAACAAGGATGTTCCATGGCTATCATTACTGCCATATAATTCAGCCAACTTAAACTCTTTCCCTTTTCTGGCCTCGACATTTCACCTAATACCACCCACACCCCTCTCATTCTCAGCCATCATGAAAACGATTGGGTGAAACAGCTGGGCAAAGAGAGTCCAAGCTTCTATCCCATCTTGGGGAGCAAAAATCAAGGAATTTCCATTTCTGTGCTTCAGAGTGGGACAGAAATAGAACACTTTCTAAAAGTTTCATTCATAGGTATTCAGTAAAAGATAAACCTCAATACATAAGACTGCCCTCCCTGCTGTTTCTCCATTAGGGACTGGCACCCCCTTAAGTTAATGATAAAGGAGCCAGTCCGGTGGGCCCTAGGCCAGGCTGGCAAAACTAAGTAAAGGGGGAAACACTGAAAGAACAAATCCTTTGATTGAACTTCAACTAGGAGACAAACATTGATATGACACTAGCTAGCTGGTAATAGAAATTAGTACATTCTATCATAGTGGGAGACAGAGCATTACCACCCCACCGCATCCATAATACTGTCACCAAATATCATGTGGCAAATAGATGGGGATTCCTACTACACCTGCCTCCCCCAATTTCAGTCATCAGAGGTTCCACATGAGCACTTAGGGACTGGGGAGAGCACTGTGATTTCACTGGCATAGGAATTCCTGGCTGAGAAAACCTTCTGTCAATACAGGTCAGCACCTCTCTGTAACTTCTCAGTGCTGGACAGTCATTCAGAGCACTGACTTGCTACGTAAATAGTTGTGACATGCCCAAGGTCACCAACCAGTATGGGTCAAGAGGTAGACCAGACCACTAGACCACACTGCTTATTTTATTTAATTCAACTGACTTACAAATTGGGCCCCCATCAGTCTGATTTGTGTGAGTCAGTGCCGCAGGTAACAAGAACTCCTAGATGAGAGGTGGTAACATTTTCCTACAAGGGGGAGCCCCAGCATTGACTGGGCTTGTGCAGAAGTGACAGAGGGTCACAGACCTATTAGTGATCTACTACAGTTACGACACAGACACAAAAATGAAGACACGACAACAAGATTGTGCTCACTTAACTGTTTAATGACATAGATATGGTTTCCAGAGTTGGAAACCTGGGGAGACTACACTGTCTTTTCTTGTCTCCTTGTTTCTACTTTCAAAATAACAGCAAATGCATTACATCAGCAAAGTAACTTCCTGAGTCTTTCTGGACCCTATTCCTGTCCAGGCTGCTGGGCAGATTGTTTTGTGTAAGGGCCAGTTGTCTGCCCCTCTTCCACCCTCAGCAGGGAGACAGAGTTCCAGGGCTCTCTGCCTCCCAAGGATGGGGATGCCACCTATCCATAAGACCTATCCAAGGTAGAGTAGATTTGTGTCACATTAAAATTGTCAATGCCTGACAAAAGCATCTCCATCAACAGAACACATCTACTCCCTTTTGATGATCCTCGCTGACATATAGCTACTGTACCCCAACACCAACTACGTCTTTAATCCTGGCCCCACACCATGCTCTAAGCCTTGGAACATGCTTAGCAGACACCAGAAAACCATATGACCCGTCCCCTATCTTGAAGAAACACCTGAGCCCTTCACTCACCTATAACAGCATATGAAGGTAAAGAAACTTACTCTCTCAAAATCTAAGCCCCAGGGAAGGAAAAAGTCCTAACACCTCCCTTTGTCACCTGCTCCCAAATCCCAGGCTTGTCTGTAATGAAACCACCCCCACCCGCACCTCCAGCACCCTCCAGAGGCCCTGAAGCCAGCTTGTCGGGAGAAGGCGTCAACACAGGAAAAGGATGTGGGGGCTACAATCTGTGTGCTACACAGACATGAGGGCTGGAGGGAGCGGGGCAGTGTTTCCTGCCAACACCCCACATCTTATGAGGGCTGTCTTCAGCTGAGACGGGACCAGGACACAGACCCCTTCTTCTCCAAAGCAGAAGGTCCTGCCCCTTCAGGCATGCCACACCTATGCCGGGGGTCCTTTCCACAGCATCAAAGAGGTTCCATCTTAAATTGGTGGAAATTAGATCCTTCAAGAGTCTCAGGATTCCCCAAGTCCTGGGTTTCCCCAGTCCCAGGGTCCTGACTCGGGGCAGGCCCCCTGAGCTGCTGCAGCGTCCCCAACACCTGCTCCTGCCAGCGCTGCTGCTGCTCCTGCTGCCGTTCTAGCCGGCTCTGCTGATCCGTCAGCACTTGGAGCACCTGCAGGACCTGCTGCACAGCCCCCTGCATTGCATCCAACTTCTCAGCTAGGCCCTGGGCATTGGCCCAGGACAGACGGGTCTGAGTGCCCATGTCCTGAACCTGTGGGGAGAAAAGACAGGTGTGAGGCTGAACAGTAACAGGAATGAACAGAGCTCTCCATCCCTCCCATACTCCTAAGGAGACCCCAGCAGCAGCTCAGAACCTGGGTTATATGGGACTCCTAAGGATTTCTAGTTCAACCCACACATGAAACACAAATATTCACTACAATTTACCCAACAAGGCGGCATCTAACCTCTATTTTAAGACCTCTAATAAAGGAGAACCCAATCATTCTTGTTTGAGGCAGCACAGCCTTTTAGAGAGCTGGTTAGGAAGTTGCTTTTTCCCCTAAAGTCAACCTAGCTTCTACCCCTTAGTCAGAATTGAAGCTTCAGAGGGAAAAAAGGAACAGTGTGGAAAAGGGAAGCCTGAACCCTAGTCTGAATGTTGGAGAGTGAAACAGAGAAGAAAGAAAAGGGACAACAAATACAATGAATTAGAGCTAAAGAGAGTCGAGGCTCTCCCTGAACAGAGAAGAGCTGAATGCTCTAGAAAGAAAGTAGCAGCTTGTTTCCCCCAATAAACAATAAAACAGAGCCACACAGTCTATTATGGGAAAGATCACCCTGTAAGGATCAAGAAAAGAACAGTGGTGCTGCTTGGTGACTCCTGGCGACAGGGCACCACGACAGTAACAGAAAGGTCTTCTACTGTCTGCTCAAGGAGACACATCCAAGATAGAAAAGGGAGCTTTCCAAGTCTTCTCAAAATGATTGACTCTCTCCACTTCCGCAAAGAAGAAACTCAAAGTCTGCTCAGTATTTACAAAGTCTTGGGTAAAAAGCTAAAGACTGCAGGGGCACTGGTTCTCTTTCCTTCACTGTTGTACATCTGAACACAAGGGATGTAGAAGAGAAAAACTGATTTGGGGAGAAATCTGAGAATAGGATTTGAATTTCTGGACCATGGCTTATAATGTAAAGATGACAGATTCCTGGTCAGATACAACACAGCTACAAAGACTGGCAAGAAAAATGGCCAGATGTGAAAATCTAATCCAAAGGGCTTTAACGGATGTGGGAGAAAACTGCCTGCGTCTGTCTTAACTACTTTAACACAAGTGGGAATAATGGCAAGAAGCTGTAAACCTCCAAATTCAGGAAAAACTTCCTAACAATTAGAGCTCCCAAACAAGCCAAGAAAACCTCCAATGGGGTCAGAGAGAGTCAGACATAAATGGAAAACAACTCAGCAACAACAGACATGGCATGGACTGCCAGGGGAATTAGTGAACCCCCACACCCTGGAGGCGTTGGTTATGTTATCTTGGGGACTCCTTCCACGTGTGGGTTGGACAAGAATGTTGTCTTTTCCAGTTCTCCAACTGTCTTCTCGGGTCAAGCAGCACAACCTCTCGTCCACAAGGTAGCCCTCAAACACCTGACAGCAGTCGTTACCTCTTCTAAGCAAACCTTCTCCAAGCTACTATCTCCTGATTGATTCTTTCAGCCACCTCCCCAAGCAGCTTTCTTCCTGCCTAGCACGCTCATGTGTCCTATAACCCAAAACGTTTCTCCCTACACCCTACTACCCATCTCCTCCCTTCCATCTGCTGCCAACATTCTCAAGAGATTCATCCATGCTTGGAGTTTCCACCTACCTCTTTATCTTTCCATTCCTTTATCTACTCACATGTGGGCTGGAGTCCTTAAGATCTGGAAAGGCAAGGCTGGGCCCAGGACACTGCACTCCTACCAAGAGAGGGAGAGAAGAGGAGCTAGTGCCCCTCTGCACACTCTGGACAGTGGCCTGTGGAGGAAGCAAGTGGTATCATCCTTGAGTCCCTACCCCCTCTGAGACGGAAAAAAGAAAGGAATAAGGGAACACAGTACAACCCCAGGCTATAATGGCCTGTACCCCCTCAACAATGCAGAAAGGATTTCCACCCTGAAATGGAAGCAGCCCTGGAGGCTAGTCTAAGTTTGAGGCCTGGATTCAGGACACTACTGTCCTTTCTCATGTAAATTTAGTTAGACTTGGAACCCCCTTCTGAGGAATCTATCTCTACTTACCCTCTCTACCCCCATTTTACAGGCAAAGCAACTGAAGCCAGAGTAACAACATGATTTGTGCAAGGTTACATAATCACTTCCACTACTTCTACTCTAGGCAAGCAGAGGTAAGACAGAAGTCATAGACCACTTCCCCCCTCCCCTGCTTCCTGCCCTTCCCCCATCAACACCAACCTTGGGATGCCCTGTTCCTTACTTTCTTGTGGAAGAAGATGGCTCTGTCCACAATCTTCTTCTTGACAATGAGGGCAGAGTTCTGACCCCGACTCAGTGGATGCGGAGAGGCAAGCTGACTCACTGGACCAGGAGCCCCCAGCCCAATACCAGCATCACCTACAAGTAAAGCAGGAAGAGCAGCTATAGAAAGGCAGGTGGATCCCAGTCTCCAGAGTCTAAGGCCATGTTTCCTATTTCTGGAGACCGACTTCCCAGCACTAACAGGAAGACCAAGTGAAGGAATAAATGAGTGGTTTGTTTTCACCAGAAAAAAAAAAACAGGGGCCATTTTTCCTAGATAGCCAAGAATGGTGAGAACACTACCTAGAAATGCCTCATAAGTGGCATAGTTCAGGGACGTAATGAGACATCAAAACTCCCTTGCATCCTGCACACTAATGTGTGAAGAAGTTGGAAGGTTAGGACTAAGGAGAAAAGAGGCCTGTTTGACATACTGCATGTCACTGGTACTGAATGATATAGAAAGAACATCACAACTTTCAAGCCCTTCCCCTGCCTCCCACCTACCTCAAGAAATCAGGTTATAAGGAGCCCAGGGCAAGACCATAAGCTCTTAAACTGAAGAGGTATCTTAGGGATCACCTGGTCCACTCCACTTATTTTACAGATGAGGAAATTGAAGGTCTAAGGGGGAAAGTTATTTGCCCCAGGTAGGAATTGGCAGAGCCAGGCCTCAAGCCTAGGTCTTGACCCCAATCCAGTGTTCTAGATAATACCAGGCTGGATGACAATTACCCAAGAATAGCTCTCTGCCTGAGACCTAGATCAGGGAAGAGGATGCCTGCTCAGCAGATGCCCAGTACCAATAAGCCACTGTCTTCTCCTAGAATGGGGTGGGGAACTTGCAGTCTAAGGACACATGTGAAGTTTGGATTCAGTCAAAGGGCTGCATTTGAGGACCTAGAGGGTCTAGAAACTTACTGTTAGTGGATGCCTGGGGAGTCTCACTGGAACAGGTATCTTTGGGGTGGGTTCCACCATCCTGACGAAGAGAGGTCACGCTGACAATACTAATGCCCTCTTTGCCTTCCCAGTTCTGACCAGCTCCAGGCTCACTCCTGGGGCCAGCTGGCTGACTTTCCAAGGACTCCTTTGGTTCCTTGTTGGACACAACCACTAAGACAGGTCTGTAAGGCCCAGGAAGCTTATTGTTAGCAGGTGCCTGGGGGGACTCACTGGAACAAGTATCTTTGAGGTGGGCTCCACCATCCTGACGCAAAGATGTCACACTGACAATCCTAATGCCCTCTTTGCCTTCCCAGTTCTGACCAGCTCCAGGCTCTCCCCTGGGGCCAGCCGGCTGGCTTTCCAAGGACTCATTTGGTTCCTTGTTGGACACAACCACTAAGACAGGTCTGTAAGGCCCAGGAAGTTTACTGTTAGCGGATGCTTGGGGAGACTCATTGGAACAAGTATCTTTGGGGTGGACTCCACCATCCTGACGCAGAGATGTCACGCTGACAATCCTAATGCCCTCTTTGCCTTCCCAGCTCTGACCAGCTCCAGGCTCTCCCCTGGGACCAGACAGCTGGCTTTCCAAGGATTCCTTTGGCTCTACCTCACTCCCCTGCAACAAGTCCCAGAGCTGCTCATCCTTCCAGCCAGCCCGACTGAGTGCCAGCCGCTGGCTGTTCTGGTCTCTGGGAGGGAGAGGATGGTTGCTGCCGGGGAGAGGGCTGAGTTTCACATTCTTTCGCTTCAAGAAGAGATAGACAGCCTGCGGTGTGACACGGATATTGTCAAGCTCCAGAACCTTCTTGATTTTGCGAAAACTCAGCCCTGCTTTCCGAAGCTCCACAATTCGTTTCTTGGCGTGGTCATCTAAGCGACCCATGACCCTGGCCTGCTGAGGCTAGAGTACATCCAGGGTCTCACTCCTGAGGAGTCCCGTGCCCTATCTGATGTTTGTCACGCAGTTTGCTCCAAACGGGCTGCCTGTGGGGACACATATGCATACACACAGGTAGCCTGTGGAGACACACAGAGGAAGTTCCCGGGGCAGAAATCTTCAAAAGAGCCCCATTCGAATCCGTGGTGATTCTGCAAAGCAAACATAATTCGTGTCAGCCCCATCTTGGTTAACCCTGTCTCCTTCCTCAGATGACAGTCTTGTTCCTAATGCACAACAGATGGCTAAGTTAACCTTGTCCCTATCTTTACCCCTCCTATTCAAATATCCCACTGGGGACCAAACAACTTCTTCCTCTCATTGCCTCTCAACTTCCCCATCTCTGATCCCTCCGTACCCACTGGTTCTTTGCCTGCTATTTCCAAATATGCCCCAGACTGCCACTATACCTTCACTACACCAGACCATACAAATTCAAGCTATAGTCTAATCAATCTCCTAATTTTTTTAAACTCTTAAAAAAAAGATGTCTATATTTACTACCTCCATTTCCTCTCTTCAATTCTTTCAAATGTGGATTCTGACCTCATCACTTAGCAAAAACACTGCCAATCTGATTTCTTTAGCTTTCATTCCTTTTTGACATTTTTTGGCACTTGTCACCACTGATTAATCTCTTTGCGTTTTCATGACTACTCTCTCCTGTTCTCAGGCTCCTTTGCTGGCTCATCATCCATATTATGCCCCTTAATTGTGGGCCCTTTTTTATCTACTCTCTCCTCATGGGTTTATGATCTTTATGCACATGACTAACTCATCCATATATTCAGCCCTAATCTCCCCCACCCCAGAGTATTGGTCCTACACCACCCACTATTCATTGGATATCTCAAACCAGATATACCAGAGGCATCTCAAACTCGACGTGTTCAAAACAGAACTCATTATCTTTCCCCAAAAAACCCACCCCTTTTTTAAGCTTCATGATTTCCAAGGAAAGAATAATCATTTTTCCAGCCTCCCATAGTCAACTACTTTGTTAAGTCTTTTTATTCTATTTCCAAAACATCTTTCTCATCCATCATCTTCCATTGACCCTGAGAATCACTCTCATTACTTCTCGTCTCGACTGTTAAAATGGCCTCCTGATTGGCCTTCCTTCCTCAAATCTCTTCCCATGACAATCTATCCTCCACACAGTAGCCAAATAGATTTTCCTTAACTGCAGATATAATAACCATGACCTCCCCCACTCCACAAACAACACTGGCCCCCTATTGCTTCTAGAATAAAACAGGAACTCCTGTGGACTTTTAACCACAACCCAGTCCCATCTTATCTTTCCATCCTCATTATGTATTAATCATGTATTAATGGATTAATCATGCTAAGATCCAGCCAACTAAACTTTTTTATGTTCCTCACATAATACTTCACCTCTGGTATCTGTGCCTTTGCAAAAGGCTGTCCTGGAATGCAATAATTCCTTGTGTGGCTCTCACAGAATCACTCTCTTCAAGACACAATTGAAGCACTACCTTATGACACAAAGCCCCCCCACACTACTTTATATTTGTTATGTTAACATACAACATACGTTATGAAAAGAACACAAGCTAAATAGGAGTAGGGAATGTTTCTTTTCTTTCTTTTTTGTTGGATTTGTATCCCCAGCTTAAGTGTTTAACACAGAATGTTTACTTAAATCAGCATGACAGGCTGATGTATTCATCCGTAAACAGGTGGTATCTTACCTAGTAAAAATATTTGCAAAAGATGGAATGACTTCATAAAGTACTTCCTGAGCAGCCCTGCAGGCCACTAAAATTCCAATCCCCCAACCCTAGTACAAAGGCTTAGGGTTTTGACTAGGACTTCTGAGGAAAGGCTAACAGCATCTGCCCTCTTTCAGCAGGCAGCCCTAGGGAACTCGGCAGCTTTACCGCTGAACCTAGCACCTAGTTAGCAATAATTAGTTAAAATAGGAAGCCACTCCAAGGCCCAAACACTTCCTCCCCTCACCGGCCTCTCTCAGTACTCCACCTGCACCAGAGGCCTGCTCAAGTGGTTGCCAGGATATGACACCCCCCCTTCCGGTTCCCCCTCCATCTCCTCAGTTATCATCATCAGTCAGAACATGATGCTCAAAAAATGTCATAGTACACAACCCAGTAGAAACTACTGTCCTGTTCCCCTGTTCTTCTCTTTTCCTAAAACAGCGATGACAGCAAAACCTGAAGGAGTAAGAATTGAGACAAGCAGAGATGTCACATCCCGTCACCTTGAGGGAAGGGCTCAGTCTGGGTACCTTACTCAGGCCTGCATCCAGTCTGGCTCCTTACAAGGAACTCGGTGTTCCCTACAGTTCCTACTAGGTACTAATTAGCAGGAGAAATACAAAATATAAAAAAAGAACACCACAACAAAACCTAATTTATGGAGCCACAAGTATGCGGCCCCATCCTGACATCAAAGATAAGCAACGTAAAGGCCTCCCAAGACAAACCCAGGGCATACCCAAAATAGTCTTTGGTCTTTTTGGAGGACAAAAGAGTAAACAAAAGTAATGTCTTTCAATCTCAAAGGTAAGCGAATTGCAACCCCTCTTCTATCTACTTAACCATGACTTCTTGGGCACAACTTCTTTGCCAGCCCTAGGTGGCCAAACCTATCTATACCCCACCGTTTAAAAAAAAATACTATGGCCACCTTCTGAAGCTTTTTCTTTAGATGTGAAATTTAGCTAAGACCTTTTAATATTTAAGTGATTAAAGAAGTTCTGGCTTGACTTTATTTACTCATGATAAGCATTTTCTGGCTAGTTATAATTTCTAAAAGATCCCCTAGAGTTTAATAATCAATTTACAAATTCGCCCAATTTCCCCCATGTGCTATTTCTGATATGTAAATCTTTCCTCTCCATTTGCCTGCAATAAAATTTACAAGTTTATTTGTAAAACGTAAACCTCCATTTTTTTCTTTCAGTCACCGTAAAATGCCACTCCTTTCCTTCTTATTGATATAACTAAAGACTATTTGAGAACTCTAGAAATTCTATCCTTTGCTCACTGGTCGTTCAGATACCATGAGCCTGTGCTCATTATTAAAATATTTCATGTAGAAACTTTTGATCATCCACGAATCCGGGGCTATTCCCACATCAGCATCTCGTCTGCACATGGGTGTTCGCATTACTCTCAACTCCCAGAGAGCAAGGGCTTTATAAACCTTTTTTCTTGTAGTCTGTGCGTTTAGCAGCGACTGGCACATGGCTGGCAACTAATAAAAACGCTTTTTGACTACCACCCTCTGAAACATGAGTGGGGAAATTTAAATTTAGAGGAAATTTAGCTGGATTTAGAGTCAAGGGCCGGGAAAGCGTTGACCTGAGTCAGCCAAGGCAATGCCACGGGGTGCTCGGACTCCGCTTCTCTGTAAAACCAGAGGAGTTGGACCGTCTGCCCGGGGGACGAGGGTCTGCCCTTCCTGGGGTGTCCAGGACCCAGGCCACCCCCATCTCTCCTCCAGGGAGCCTTCGGGGGCGCCGGGCAGCACCCCTGAAGCCGGCCCCGCACGATCAGTGAACAGAGGGCGCTGGGGAAGCGCCCCCCCAGCCCCCCACGAACACGGCGCTCACTCACTTCAGCTGCTTCCCGGAGATGCGCCTGCGTGGCGGGGAAGCGCAGGAGGGTGAGGGGGGTCCTCATACGAGACCCCACCCGCGAGCTCCCATTTCGGGCTCCCGGGGGCGCCCGTGCCCCGGGATCTCCGACCCTCTCCAAGTCGGGGCGGCTCACAGACGGAGACGGAGCGGGATCCCGCTCCCGAGCCCTCCGCCTACGAGTCGTCTTCTTCGTCGTGGCCGACGTCCCGGCCGCCGCCGCGGGGCCGGCGCCTGCGCGAGCCCGACCCGGGGGGCAGCAGCGCGGCCCCCGCCGTCGCGGCTTCGCTACCCCGGAGGCTTCTCCCCGCGGGGGGTGCGCGCCCGCGCCCCCGCCCCCGCGGTTCCGGGCGCGTGCCAGCGAAACCGCCGAGGATGCCGGGAAGGTTGCGGCTTTAACCCCCTCGGAGCCGGAGCGCGTGAGGCTCATTCCCCACCACAAGCTCTCTCCCACTCTCTTCCTCGTTCCACGTTTCCGTGTGGGCGTTGGGAGCAGGCCCCGAGGCGGCCCTGGGGAAGGCGGAACGCCGCAGCCCCGCTTTACCGACGAAGTCGTAGGTAGCCGTGGCAGACCTGAGAAAGGCCCCCACACGCTCGGCTTCGGCTCCGAGGCCCGCCTCAGTAGGTTTCAGACGGCCCAGGCGAGGGAAGGGAAGGGTACGACCGCTCGTCCGAGCTGCTGGCGGACGGATGACGAACGTCGCTCAATAGCCGTCGGGTCCCTTTAACTGGTACGTAAGCCGTGCCCACTTGCGTCAGCGCCCTGCGCTGCGTGGTCTTCCCGCCCTGGCGCGCGACGTCATCTCTGGTCGCCGGAGAGTGCGGGAGGAGGAACGGGCGGCAGAGGCGCTGGACTTGGGAAGATGTAAGTGTCGGGAAGAATCCGGCCCCATCCGGGGCTCTGCCCGCCCCGCGCTTGCCGGGGGCCGGCCGCCATCCCCTGGAAGGTGGATGGGGGACATGGACCAGCGCCTCACGGGCGGAAGGAGCCCCGGATGGATCCGGCGGGATCGCGGTCCGAGGGAGAAAGCGGGCCCGGCCTGGCCCAAGAGGGAGGAGCCAAAGGACGGAGGGAGGGGGCCCGAGGCCTGAGGGCAGGGAGCGGAGGAGGCCGGGGCCGGGGGCCGGCCTGGCTGGAGGTCGTGGGGTACGCGGACCGGGCGCTAGAGGCCCAGGGGCGAGGGCCCAGAAATGGTGCAGGGGGAGAGAGGGGCCGGAGCAGACGGGTAATGTCGGCCACAGAACCTGCTCTTTGTGATTATTTCACGCACAAATGGTGCATCCAGGTTCAGCATCCAGTTGAATTGGTGTAGTTGAAAATTTTTAAAAAATGAGCGTCTTTGAAGGCTTAGAGCTGGAGAGGACAAACTGTAAGGTGGCCCGTTAGGGAAGACGGAAGTCACCCGGGGCTTTGAATTGAAAGCAGCCTCCAACGTCCTTTCCTCTTCGCAGCGAATGGAAGCGCCCATCGAGATAAAGTTAGCGAAATGTTAGGGCTGGCAGCCGTGCTAGAGGACTGCTCTAGTTCTCCCGGAGGGCCGCTCTTGAAAGCGTGAGCATTAAGGGGCATTTCTTTGCTGGCACTTGTGTGTGGGTTCTTCTAGAAATTGGCCGAGTTGAGGACGGGTTTGCTTGGAAAGCCATGAAATGTGGAGAAATGCCCGTTTTCCTAATTTGATGCGAGTGGAAGCAAACCTATTTCCTTTTGCCATGCCCCCGCCCCTTACAGTTTGTCCTGCCGGCTGTTACTTGTTAAAGCAAGAGCCTAGATTCAGCTGTCCTCCTGCTTTTTTCTCTCTAAGTATATATCCAGAGCTGCTTGGCTCTGACTGCAAGGTCAAGGATTCTTCTCTACACTTTGGTGCAGGCTTCTGCTTTTGCCAAACATTCATTCCTGGGATGGCAAGTGTAAAAACAGGCCCTGGACAACAATAGTATTTTGTTTCCCAGGTAAGATAGAGCAGTATAGGTAGGTGCCTAATGTAATCAGTGTACCCGTCCTAACCAAGACCCGGGCTTCCAGTTTTAAGAAATGGAAATATTAAAGGGGTGGAAACGGGACAATCACTTAACTTGTAAACTGTAAGGAAGGAGCTCTGCTCCTCACAGGTTCTCTTGGATTCAGCCAAACCAGAAAAGGACAATGGAACAAGAGACAGGGAATTCATACCGGTTTATTCCTCCTAGTGGTGAACCAGAGGGACGTGAGAAAAAACACCCACACCGGCTAGCCAGTGCCCATTTGATTTATAAAGAAACAGATAAAGAAGGCATTTTGCCAATAGGCTTATAAGTTTACATTAACTTCAGCAATATTGTGGTGAATCAGCTGTTTACTTAAGCCCAATTGTTTATATTATGTATGGTCACATAATGATGCCTAAGCATAGTGGAGTTGTTTGCACGATGGTCCTGGGAACTAGTATCTAAAACAGAAAAATAAATCCACCTTGCATACGTAAAATCAATTACTGAATTTAATATGTAATATGTAGCACCTAATTGTAAGAATTTTAAGATTCCTCAGTAAGGGGCAACTGGTCTAGAGCTGTCCTCAAAGTCAGGAACAACTGACTTCAAGCCCAGCCAGTTGACACAAGCTAGCTTCCTGACTTGGGCAAGTCCCTTAATCTTTCCAGGCTTCTAGGTAACTCTTTAAGACTATAAGTTTCAAAGAAAGTGCCAGCCTGCATTGTTAAAGGTAGTTTTCTCACCCTGGTAGTTCTCTATGCCAATAGAGTGCGTAGGTGCAATTTCTGTCCCTTTTTGGCACTTGCATCTTAAGGTATTATTTTTTAACATTTGTTCCAAGAGAAAGCTCCCTGGGAACAGGATATATTCAGATATCAAAAGTATTAATTCACATATTTAAAAGGAAAGAAAGGTAAGAGGACATGAATTTTAAGGTATAATTATACTAGCTTTTAATGTAAACAGAAACTTTAAAGTTTTCATTAGGTTTATCTGTAATATCAATACTTCTTAACCCTGTGGAGTGGTGATTTTATCCACTGTTATGATAGAATTTTTTTACCTTTAAATTATGCAAGAAATTTAGCAATGATCTAACCAAGCAGAGGTCTCCTATAGGGACAGCCCCAGGTGGCTTGTGCTCTTGTCTTCTATATGATGACTATATTGTATTCCAAAGAAATGGGGGGGGGGGGCGGTAAAGAAGCTTTTCACCTTCCCTTGGTGAAAATGAGCTTGCACCTATAAAGGATATCTTCCTTTACCTCTCACTCCCCTTCTTCCAATCCTGTGTTGATAAGAAAATACCAGGGTAAGGTGAAAACTCCAGACTCCCTTCCTTTAGAGTCAGGAGAAAGCCTGTGTGAGATGTTAAATTGCCCCTGTGATCAGCTTCTTCCTCAACCTGTTTGTTCTGCTGCATTCTGCGGGAACACTCTGTGTATACTGTATTAAATCCATGGTGTTTCTCTCACCTCTTTACCCCACCCCCACACTGCTGAATTTTTCTTTACTGCAAAGTAGATTTGTTGCCTTTGATTCTTTTTAAATCCTTTTATCTTGTTATTAGGCTGCTCTATGGAGTAAATTCGATTAGGGATCGGTTCTCAGAATCAAGGAGTTAGAAGTGAGAGCTCAGATAAGTGAGTACTTATCCAGTACTGCTTTGAACCACCTCAGAAGGGGAGAATGGATTTATCAGGAATGAAAAAGAAGAGCTTGCTAGGAGTCAAAGAAAATAATAAAAAGTCCAGCACTCGGTAATCCTTCTGTCAGCTTTTTCTAGTGCTAATTTTGGGATAGCCTCTGCTAGGGATCCCTCAGGAAGGGCAAAACTTGGAATTGTTTGCTTGTTCTCAGTGGAAGCTACCATAAACAACTGGTCGTTTTGCCCTGTGATTAACTGGGATCCCTGCAAGCTTTTGGATGCCCCCTATCTTTTAAGCTGTGGCATATTGTTTCAGGCTGTGGTTGGGAGTGGCACTGTTCTCACCAGCTCCTTTTCTCCCCCTCTCTAGGGCTCCCTCTCCCACCAAACGTAAAGATAGAACTGATGACAAGTCAAAGGACCGGTCTAAAGATAAAGGGGCCACCAAAGAATCAAGTGAAAAGGACCGTGGTAGAGACAAAGCTCGTAAGAGGCGAAGTGCCTCCAGTGGTAGCAGCACCTCCAGGTGGGGATTTTTTTGTTTATTTTTTAGCATGAGCTCTGAGGGGGACTGGATGCTAAATCAGTGTGCAGGAGCAGTCAGATTATTGGGGGGGGGGGGGAGTTCTTTGCAGGCAGGCTCTGTTCTGGGAGCCTGTCATCTTTTGGGAAAACTTTTAAAGCAAGACCCTTTGAATGTAAGGGGTTGGTGGAGTGGTCAGGGCTGTTCCCTCCCATGTTACACCTCATGTAAGGTATGTAACTTCTGAGGTGTATGTTTTTGATAAACATTGATATTAACCAATCTGTAACATAAATTCAACTTTTAGACCAGCTGCAAGCATTTAGCTACCAATTCACCAAGCTAGACCTGTTCAGTTTTAACATGTATGCAAGTTCTATAGTTTCCCTCCTCCATACTACTGACTTCTCCAAGTACCAAGCCTCAGACTCCTTCTCTCTGGATTAATTTCCTGTTACTGCTTCAGAGTTTGGCCCACCTTAAAGATTTCTACTTAAATCTCTGCCAACCCAACAAATAGAGACATTTTAGTATTAGGAGTAATGTTGTTCCATAAAGAGTAGTAAGGTAAAAGTATGGACACCTCTCCTTAAGAGCATTACCATTGAGCCTGGGGTCTCCTAATCCCAATCTGAAAACATTCTGCTCCCATTTCACTTCAGCCTGTGGCCCTTTTACTCCTCTCTGCCTCATCACTCAGCAGGTCTCGATCCAGTTCCACATCCAGCTCTGGTTCTAGTACTAGCACTGGCTCTAGCAGTGGGTCCAGCTCTTCTTCTGCTTCTAGTCGGTCAGGAAGCTCTAGCACCTCCCGAAGTTCCAGTTCCAGTAGTTCTTCTGGATCTCCAAGTCCCTCTCGACGAAGGCATGACAATAGGAGACGTTCCCGCTCCAAGTGAGTGCTGGTGTAAACTTCTCCCCATCTCTTCTGTTATACTTTTGTAGCCAGTTGGTCATCTGGCTGATGGTGTATGTGAGCCTTCCCTCCAGACATCTGATTGTTCCTGACTAATGTCAGCTGAGAAACCACAGTTGCCAATTGTTCTTTTAAAATTTTGAGTGTTGGTGGTATTTTAGCTTTTTACCATAGAATCAGAATCTTTGCGTTAATATCAGGCATCAGTTAGCAACCTGGTGGGCTAGAAAGAGATCAGTTTGTATAAGACCAATCAATAAAAATTTACTGACAACCCACTACGTGCCAGGCACTATGCTGCACACTTGGGGATACAAAAAGAAACAAAAGACAATCCCTGTCCTCAAGGAGCTCACAATCTAAAAACTAATTGCCTCCCATTGTTGCTTTAAGTAAAGAAAAAGTCTATTAAGGACTTTCTGGTGACCAACTAACATTCAGCAGTATTGTACAATTTTATCAATATTGTACAATTTTACCTTTGGGGTTTTTAGGGATGGTATAATAATTATCTAATGTAAAGGACTTTCTTTGAAAACATTTGCATACTATTGTGCTATAAGAAGTGATGGGGTGGTGTCAGTAAAACCTGAGACATGTATGACTTGATCGTACACAGTAACAGCAATATTGTAACAAAGACTGACTGTGAAAGACTTAGCTAGTCTGATCAATACGATGATCCGAGACAGTTCCAAAGGACTCATAATGGAAAATGCTATCAGCCACCAAAGAGAGAACTGATAAACTTTTGACTGCAAGTTGAAGTATAATTTTTTCACTTTATTTTTCTATAGTTGTTGTATTCCAGAACATGGCTAATATGGAAATGTGTTTTGCATGTATAATGGATATCACATTGCTTGCCTTCTTGATGGGTGGGGGGGTTGGAGGAAGGAAGTGAATTTGGAACTTGATTTTTTTTTTAAAAAGAATATTAAAAGTAAATAATTTTAAGAAAAAAGAGAAAAAAACCACTATTTGCAGTTAACATTTGTACCAAATTGGAACCATGTCACCACGTGCTTTGAAATTTTATATCATCTTGAAGTTCTAGGGAATTTTCTGACATAATTGAGAGGTTGATGAAATATCTGGTATTTTTAAAATCAGATCGAAACCACCTAAAAGAGATGAAAAGGAAAGGAAGAGACGAAGTCCATCACCAAAACCCACCAAAGTACACATTGGAAGGCTTACTAGGAATGTGACCAAGGTAAGAAATCAACTGAGCGAACAGTCATTGAGCCGCCATCTGCTTGTACATGTCCTAGTTCTGGGCAGTTGCTTCGTTCTACGTGTTGAAAATTAGTTAATTCTAGTTGGGCTGACCAACTCTACATATTACATAAGAAAGTGGTAGGTATGCAACATAAAATCAATTTCAAGACGTTCTAGAACGAACCTTGTATTTGGAGTGCAGCAACCCTGGATCTACTTTTATGTGACCTCTACACCTCAGTTTCCTCACCCGTAAAATAGAAGGTGAGACTGGACACTGATCTGCTATACTTTTGTGTCCTCAGTGGAGTTTATGTCCTAGGGAGTTTTGTGTTTCTGCAGTGTTTGTGTTGGAGCCCAAATTTCCTGCCCATTTCCATTGGTTACTTACAGGACAACCCCAAGAGGTGCCTTTGGTTTTAGAAATTGGGGGCAGGAGGAGAGTGCACTCCCAATGAAATAAACCATGATTGGTTAGACTGTAAATTGTTGAGTTATTTCTCTTGCATTCAAAACATTCTTGTTTCAGAAAATAAGGATTTCTAAGTTGTAATGAACCTTTTTGAAGTAGCACCTTTGCTTCTTTTCATTTGAAACCTTTCTTCTTTCCTTTCAGAAGTCCTATTTAGAATATAGTTTTTCAATTAAAGTGATTCAAAATTAGTTTGTTTTAGAAAGTGTGCAGCTGAAAAACCCTTATTGGTCCCTTCTTCAATGTAAACCACTAGAGGGAGGACAAAGAAGCACTGAGACAATTTGGGCTGATCCCCTTGGGAATTATTGCACGGTAAATATGGAGCCAGAAAGGAGCCGCAGACATCTATCCCAAGAGTCCTTAACCTTTTGTGTGTGTGTTGACCATCCCTTTGGCAGTCTGATGAAATCTATGGACTCCTCAGAAGTACGTAAAATAAAATACATATTATTACAAAGGAAACATTATCTTGAAATACAATTATCAAAATGTTTTTTAAAAACAAGTTCATGGATCCTATGTTGAAAACCCCTGATCTTTACTGCATGATGCACTCTACATGTATATGAAGCCTTAATACTAGAAATGATAATATGAAAGTTAGAAGAGAAGCAGAACATACCACTTTCCAGCTATGGGCAAGGGAAGTATTCTTGACTAAACAAGAAATAGAAATAATCATGAAAGGTAAAATAGATAACCTTTGATTACATGAAACTGAAGACCTTCTGCACAGACAACATTAATGAACCTTGGATAAGGAGTCAAATGAGGGGGGAAAAGTCTATCAAATTGGCTAAGAATTTGGTATCTAAAATATTAAAACAATAAATAATATGTAAGACTAATAGCCATTCAATAAATAAGTGGTCAAAGGATATAAATAGACAGTTCTTAAAAGAATTGCAAAGTATTCACAACCATATTTAAGGAAATGCTTCAAATCACTAATAGAGAAATGCAAATCAAAACAGCTCGGCTTCAAAAAATGGCAATAGTCAATGGAGGGTTGTGGAATTATAATTAATAATTAATACATCAATTATATTGTTGGTGGCACTGTGAGAAAATGGTATAACCATTTTGGAATTATGCAAATAAAATGACTAAAATGCCTGTACCCTTTGAACTAGACATTTCACTATTAAAGGTAGATCTCAAGGAAGTCATTGATAAGAAAGTTCCCATATACTACAAAATATTTGTAGCAGCATTTTCTGTGATAGCTGAGAACTGGAAACAAAGCAGAAACCTTATCAATTGGGGAGTGATGAAACAAATTTGTGGTGCATCAGTACAACGGATATTACTGTGCTGTGAGAAAGGAAATGTATGTGGTGAGCATCAGAAAGCATGGAAAGGTGGGTGTGAGCTGACTGAGTGATGGGAGCGGAGGCAGGAAAACCATGTGCAGTAATGACAACAGTGTGAGTGAAGAAGAACAACACTCAAAAACCAGAAGTGAATGGAACAAAATGGGATTTGAATAAAGAGCTGAGAGGACTCCCCCCACTCCGCCCCGCCCCCCGCCCCAACCTGCCCCTTTGTGGAGGTAGGAAGTCCACAGATGTCATACGCTGCATGTCACTTTTTCAGTGTATTAGTCAGTTGTGCTGATTTTTTTAATGCTGTTTGTTATATGGTATAAATCTCTGGGAGAGAGAAGGATGCTGGGAATAAGTATGATGGTGAAAGAAATTAATTAAAATTTAGACTTTGTTTTTAAATCCCTGATTGAGTTAAACTCCATTATTTTACAGATGATGAAACTTAGCCTTAGAGGTTAAATGACTTGTCTGAGTAAGTAGCAGAACTAAGATCTGAATCTTGAGACTCTCTTTCAACCTAGTGCCTTTCCCTTTGGCTTATCACTAAATAAGAGTCTGGGGATCTTTGCCCTGGTGCATGACTCCTCCCTCCAGGGCCCTATTCCTTTGTTTGAAGGAGGAAACTTAGTTACATCCATGTCTGGAATAAAAATATGACCTGAATGTGTTCTAGACTTTTGCTTTCAAGCATCATAATACTTTGAAGCCCCTGGTGAGATAGCTGGTGATTGCCCTGTAGGTAGGAAACAAATTCACATGAGAATTTGATTGAAATAACAAAAACCATCTGCACAGAGAGTTTCTTATCTGTAATAGTTATTCATGTATGTGTCTCTTGTATTTTTATGTGATGTCTCCTAGGATCACATCATGGAAATATTTTCTACTTATGGGAAAATTAAAATGATTGATATGCCTGTGGAAAGGATGCATCCTCATCTGTCCAAAGGCTACGCGTATGTGGAGTTTGAAAATCCAGATGAGGCTGAAAAGGCATTGAAACACATGGATGGAGGTAATACTTCAGTCTAGAAAACAGACTTTTAACTTCACTTCTAGCTCCTCTTTTTTTCTCCCCTGTTGTTTTTTCCCTGGAACAGATCATGATAAGTCATGACTGCTTCTGCCACCCATCTCTACTCCAGACTGTTCTTTCACTGTAGACTACTCTAGTGGCCCTGCTCTCACAGAAGTCTTACATTTTCTTGAACTTAATGATAGCTAGCAATTACTGACTGTTTGAAGGTTTACAAAGTGCTTTACAGATACTATTTTATTCTCATAACCCTAGGAAAAAGGTGCTATTTTATAGAAAAGGGAGGTGAGACAGGCAGAGACTTAGTGACTTGTCCAGGGTTGCACAGCTAGTAAGTGTCTGGGGTCAGTTTTAAACTTGAGTCTTCCCTGACTCCAGGTCTGGTACTCTATACACTGCACCAACTAGCTGCCACTAAAATGACTTTTACTTTTCTCCACACCTGAAAGCCTGATTCAGGCCCGAGGTTACTTCAAACTAAATTGATTGAACTGCCCCCTCACAGATTCCCCTTCATCTCTCACCTTGAATTAGTCTTGCACACTATATTCAGCACAATCTGCCCCTATACATTTCTCTTCAAACTTTCGATTTGCTAATCCTTCCTGTCAACCCTATGAGTTGTGGCTTTTCATAAGACAGAGATTATATGTGACCTTACTTGTCCGTCTCTCATCATCCTTTCCAGATCCTAAGTGTTCAGGATTTTCTGAGGACACCTAAAATGGCTGGAGGAAGCCTGGGAAGCACTAAGCTCCAAGTAGTCTGTATTGTCTTGGTAGAATCAGGTCTGGTTATTTTCTCATATTGACGGAGACAACTTTTGCACACTGAGAAGGAAGGCTTTCTTCTAGAGCTTGGAGCACAGCCAAGTACATTTTGGCTACTTTTGTTAAATTAAATGAGCTATTGCATTCAGCTAGACGCACCAGAATACTAAGTTGTTGGGTAATGCTTAACAGCCAGTGCAGTTTCTGGGGTATGGGTCCAGAGAACTAAAGCAGATATAAGAAAAAACATAAAACAATGGCTTTATTATTAAGAAGTTACATTCTGATGACACATTTTGTTGGCAGAAATTTTATTACCACTCTTAGAAATAATATGGGAGATATAAGGGTATATTTACTAGGCTCAGGAGGGGACCTAGGAAGGGAGGCAGAGTTACTGTTCAAAAAAGGAGTTAACATGAAACAACAGCTGTGGAAGATAGCTTTTGTCCGGGGCCTTATCTTGCCCACCAATATACAAAGTCAGAGCTGCAGGAACCTTGGAAGTTATTTAGTCCAACTCCTTCATTTTACATTTGAAGTTGAGGCCTAAGGACAGAGATTTATTTGAGCTAAATCTCATATCAAGTTAATGGCAAAGCTGGATCTTCTGGCTTTTAAGCCCGGGTTCTTTTTCTAGTAAACCATGCTGACTGTCCTCTGTCAGGACGTTATTTTGGATGTACTGAAGCATGACTTCTTGTCCCTCTCAGCTCTAGCTTTTCTCTTTGCTGAACCCCTCTTATCTCCACAGCAATGAGGAACCAACACAAGGAAGCTGAAAGAGGAGAGAGTATATTGATTCCTCTTCCACCTCATCGCACTTTGTCCAACCTGTGGACACCACTGATGGCCGACAACCTACCACCTTTGGGGCAGGAACTTCTACCCCTCGTGCCCTCTGAATCTAAGCTCCTGCCCTTTGTTAATTGTGAAGATTTTGTAAATTTTCTTTTTTTTTTTTAAATACCATCATCTTGGTATTTGAGTATTTGCTGAGTCTTTGTTTACCAAGGATTTGTTCACTGAGCTATCTTTGTACTTTTATTTCAGCCTGACACCCACATGTAGATTTTACCTACAATAATAAATCATAAACAACACTTAAGTGCTGGATAAAGTCCAGAGTAGCTCATAGCCATGCCTGTTGGTTCTTCAAGTAAAATAGGTAATAATTTTGTAATAGCTACCATATATTTGTCATTCTGGAGCTAATCACTTAAATATTTCCCATGCTAATTATACATTGTCATCGAGCTGGCAGGTGGAGATCATGAGGTCCCCAGCTTGTATGTAGTCAAAAATAGGTGGTAGTTCTTCAATTTGCCTAAAGCCTCTAGGTCCACAGGTCCCAAAGCAAGGCTTTAAAGGCAGAGATTGTTGTCATTGTTTAGTCGTTTCAGTCATGTCTGAGTCTTTATGACTGCATTTGAAGTTTTCTTGTCAGATACTGGAGTGGTTTGCCAGTTCTTTCTCTAGCTTATTTTATAGATGAAGCTGAGGCAGATGGCGTTAAATAACTTGCCCACGGTCACATAGCTAATAAGTATGTGAGATTGGATTTAAACTCAGGTCTTCCTGACCCACAGGTCCAGCATTCTGTCCACTGTATCACCTAGCAGTCCTACAGGCAGAGAAGATCTCTGTTATTTGCGATTTTTCTCAGTGCTCTGGTTTGGCTCTTTTCTTAACAGGACAGATTGATGGTCAGGAGATAACAGCCACTGCAGTACTGGCCCCCTGGCCCAGGCCCCCACCCAGGCGATTTAGCCCACCCAGAAGGATGTTGCCACCACCCCCAATGTGGCGTAGATCACCGCCACGCATGAGAAGAAGGTAAACATTTTCTTGAATCTGGTTTTATGTGAGCTGGCTTGTCCTCGTGGCATGATCTCTAGGCCTTCTACTGTCTTGATTGTTCTTTTCTGGATGCTTTACAGATTCTCAGTAGGGCAGCTAGGTGGTGCAGTGGATAGAGCACCAGCGCAGGAGTCAGGAGGACTTGAGTTCAAATCTCACCTCAGACACTTGACACTCACTAGCTGTGTGACCTTGGGCACTTAACCCCAACTGCCTCATCCTGGGTCATCTCCAGTCATCCTGATGAATATCTGGTCACTGGACTCAGATGGCTCTGGAGGAGAAGTGAGGCTGGTGACCTGCACAGTCCTCCCTCACTCAAAACAAAGTCAAGTGCAAGTCATGTCATCATTTCTCTGATGGCATAGTCTTCTTCGACAACGAAGGACAGGCACACAGATTCTCAGTAGTCTTCCTAAAAATGTATCACCCATAACTAAACCTAATACTACAAATGTGGCCTACCAAGGGTAGAGTACCATGTTGTTATCTTTTTCCTGGTACTAAGGATCTTGCTTCTTTACATCTTACTTAGCAGGTCTTGTGTTTGGGACCCAGTGAATGCTTCCTAGGAGAGAACTCAAAGAATAATTGTCCCTCAAACAACAAAAACTAATAGGGACAGCTTTTTAAGTATAAAAAGGAAGGTATAAAGGACTAAGGGGAAAGAAGCAGCAGAGACACAAGCTGCTTTTTTTTTCTTCACCAGTTATACACTTCCTGTGCAGTAGAACACAAACATGGTGGTGCTTTAGCACACACTTTTTGCTTGTCTGCTTATTTTGTGCCTTGGGAGAGAGTAAAGTACAATTTCTTCTGTGGAGACTCTTAAAGAAGAAATTATTTCCCTCAGTGGCATAGTCTTGAGAGATGAGAATTGAGTCCCATATAAAGAGCTGTACAGCAGTTTTACATCCTTTGTCACCCTCTTTTCAGTTTTGATCTGATGTGGTGTTTTTTCCCAATAGGTCCCGTTCTCCTCGACGCAGATCTCCTGTCCGCCGACGGTCTCGCTCCCCAGGCCGCCGGCGTCACCGCAGCCGCTCCAGCTCCAATTCTTCCCGATAAAGCAAGGCAGCTGTTCTCACTTTGTAACTTAAATATGATTGAACACAATATTGGCACATTTGTACTGAGGATGGGGGAGAGAAAAATGGGAATCAAGCACTGGCTAGCAAAGGTTTATTTAATGCATTGGATGTCTCCTTGCCCCCTTGAAGGCTCCTAGACCGCAAATTGATTCATTTCTCAGGGCTGATTTTGGCTCACAGGAATATTGAAGGTTCAGAATTGCAGCCTAAATAAGGCCCTCTTTTTTTTTCTAGCCCAATCAGAAAGCTCAGCTATTAGCAACTTCTGAGAAAATCAAGAACCTGGCAGAGCCAGACCAAGCAAAGCAAAGATCAAGAGGCTGAAGCCCTGCCCACCCCAAAGTGGCAGTGTTTGGTTTTTCTTTTTCTTTCTCCCTAAGTAAATTTTTGACAGATATGAAGACTTGATACTTGCTTTTTTTAGACAGACTGATTCTTTAAGAAAAGAGGACATGCACTTAGGCATGTCCACTTTATCTCCAGCTTGGCCAAGTCTGCTGCTCTGAATTTTTTTTCTCCTCATTTTGAGGGCCAAAAGACCATGGGAAGGTGTACAGATTTTTCATATCACTCCTTTACTTGTTGCTATAAATGGTTCTTTACATACACTAGTGCCCACTTCTCTCAGAAATTGGTAGACAAGTTGTGGGCCAGCCCCCGAGTGCTGCCTCATCAAGGAGCCAGCCCTCTGAGTCTGTGGCCCCTTGAAAAGCTAGCAGGTTAATTTTGCAAAGTGTAAATTGCATTCTTGGCTTTTATTGTACAGTCAATAACTAGAAAATTTCTGTGTTGAGTTTTGTATCTTTGTAGCATTTTAGATAATGTTGTGTTTGTACTTTTGTTGTGTAGAATGGAAGGAAATCATATTAAATAAACCTTGAGGGTTGAAATGTGGTGGTTTCATTAATTCTTTATAGACCTCTTGGTTCCCTCTTTTACCTTGTTCTATTCAAACTAAAACTGCAGAAGGCAGATCTTCAGGATAATGGTTATAGTATACTTGATGTTCTGCTGCTGGTACACCTTGCAGCCAGAAATTTAAGAAATAAAGATGTTATCAACAGCAGCTTTCTGAGCAAGAGCTCAGAATTCTGTTTAGCTCCAGATTAGATATTTCATTCTCCTTTGCTTTTGACAAACTGAATGGCGATAGGTGTTGCTTTTGCCTCCCCTCAAAGGGACCTAACTTCATTCCAGAATGTCCTCAAATAGTAATTGAGTGGTCCCTCATGGAAATGCATCAGATTTTAAATTGGAGGGTAGGTTCCTTCCAACCAGAGATACTGTGGTTTATAACGTCAAAAGCCCTTTTGAGTTACTAAAATGTTTATACCCTTTGACCCAGCAATAGTACCACTTACCAGGCCTAAATCCCAGAGTTCAAAGGAAAAGGACCGACATGTACATTATAGCAGCTTTTGTATAATGGCAAAGCATTTGGAACCTAAAGAGGTGCCTGTCATTTGGAGAATGGCTGAGCAATTATGATATATGGATATAATGTAAGAAATGACAAAGCACTTCCAGAGAATCCTGGAAAAACTTGAATGAACTGATTCAGAGTCAGATGAGCAGATGCAGAAGAGTTAATACAGTGACATTATAAAGACAACTTTCTGAACAACGCGATGACCAACCACAATTCCAAAGGACCTGTAATGCAATAAATGCTACTTGGCAGAGATGATGACTTTACGGTGTACATTAAGACACAGATTTTTGTGCCTGGCCAATGTAGGAATTTGTTTTGCTTTACTATGCATGTTTGCTAAAAGGATTTTTTTTCCTTTCTTTTTTCAATGTGGGAAAGTGAAGGCTAGGGAGGGGGGTTTTAAATTGACCTGTGAAGTACAGGCATTAAGTAATCATTTATTTGCTCAAGGGTAAACTTGTTTAGTTGTTCGGCCACGTGACTCTTTGTGACCCTGTGGACTGTTTTTTTTCAGTTGGGTTTTGTTGGCAAAGATAATGCAGTAATTCCCCATTTCCTTTTCCAGTGGATCACTTTTTTTTCCCTTTGTGAAAGCAGTCCACTAGGGCCTGTCTGTCTTGAGTATCCCTGCATGGCATAGTTTCATTGAGCTACACAACCCCCTCTGCCACAAGGCAATAATCCAGGAGGGGCTTTTTTTTTTAAAGGCAAATGGATTGAGTGACTTTTGTAGGGTCACACAGCTAGTAAGTGTCTGAGGGAGGATTTGAACTCAGGACTTCCTCTCTCCAAGACTCTCCCCCTTGCCACCTAAGTGCCCCTGAATTAATCAGTGAAAGCTTATGACCTGCCCTTACCAGACATTCCTCATTCATGAGGAATAATTACAATCTCTGATCCTCGTCATGAATAATATTCAATGGGTTAGGATGGGCGCAAGTGTGAGAGCAGAACTGAAAATCCATTTGTGTATCCTTTAACCTTTCTGCTACCCCATCCCCAGTTCCTCATGAAAGATGGGAGTCTTGAAAACTATGAGACCATGCAATCATTCTAGCCCAATATCCTGTGTGAGAACCCATAACTAACTCATGAGTTTTGTCAATGTTTCTCCTTGTCTATGAGTACAACTGCAGAACTTACCATGGTGTCCAATCATGTCTCCATCCCATAATGGACTGTACATTCTTGAAGGCAATGACTGTCACTCAGCTATCTGTGCCCACAGCACACCTCTTCATGAGTGAGTGAATGAACATGTATGCTTTGAATGTTGTTTGACATACATGGCACTGGAAAATGAACAAATTTCTATAAGGCTTTGAGCTCTGTGAAATATTTATCTGCACAAACCCTGTGAAGTGGTTAGTACAAGTATTGTTTAGCCTGCATTACAAGCTGGGAAACTAAGGTACAGAGGAATTAAATGACTTGCCCATAACCACACACATAATAAATGTCAGAACTGATGACATCAGTTAAACATGGCCAACCAGTTTATGGACAGAATAGTCTGAGAAGGTGGTAATAAAGATATAATGCTCTGAGAACATAATCTTCCTTACCTCTCCAATGTTGAATGCCCATCAAAGTAACATGGAGCACTAGTGGTTATTAGAGAGGAAAATTATGTGGTCTGATTCCAATACAGTTGCCCTATGAGAAGACTAACTGGATATTTTCAGTCTTTTGTTTTTTTAATATGCCTCCTCCT
Organism: Notamacropus eugenii; assembly: GCF_028372415.1. Classification (NCBI taxonomy): domain Eukaryota; kingdom Metazoa; phylum Chordata; class Mammalia; order Diprotodontia; family Macropodidae; genus Notamacropus; species Notamacropus eugenii. The sequence goes on from NC_092872.1 coordinate 47,676,585, forward strand.
TCTTGCCCTAACTGTCCTTCATCTCCTAAGAGATGACTAAAGCTGGTTCTTTCAGGAGCTCCTCAAATCACAAAGGAGCAGCTGCCTTGCTCATTAAGGTCCGGCACTGAGGTGAGACATCCTTATCAAGGAAGGAAGTGCAAACCCTAGTGTCACTCCCAGAGATGGAGAACCTGGGACCACACTTGAGCGACATAACTAGACCACAACATGATGAGCTAAGAGTGGTCAGATCTTAACCTACTAGAGCAAGAGGGAGAGGGGCTGAGCAGAGAGGGGCTATGCTTCCCATAGCCCTGACCCAAGTAGCCATTTGGAGGAGAAATTTAGGCAGGCTGACTGTGCTGCCCTCAGGAAGATCCAGCCAGAAAGTGTGAGGGAAATATTCAGTTCAGCAAATATTGATTCAGTGAATACTATAACCCTAGGGCAGCTAGGTGGCTCAGTGGATAGAGTGCCAGACCTGGAATCTGGAAGACTCCTTCCTGAATTCAAATCCACCAACGACCAGGAAGATGATAAATGTTGGAGAAGGTATGGGAGAGTTGGAACACTAATTCATCGTTGGTGGAGCTGTGAGTTGATCCAACCATTCTGTAGGGCAATTTGGAACTATGCTCAAAGGGCTACAAAAATGTGCATACCTTTTGACCCAGCAATATCGCTTCTAGGACTGTATCCCAAAGAGATCATAAAAATAGCAAAAAGTCCCACATGTACAAAAATATTTATAGCAGCTCTCTTTGTGGTGGCCAAAAATTGAAAATCAAAGTGATACCCATCAAATGGGGAATTGCTGAACAAGTTGTGATATAGGACTGTAATGGAATACTATTGTGCTATAACAAATGACGAACAGGAAGACTTCAGAGAGGCCTGGAAGGACTTATATGAACTGATACTGAGTGAAAGGAGCAGAATCAGGGGAACTTTGTACACAGCAACAACAGTGTGTGAGGAATTTTTCTGGTAGACTTAGTCCTTTATAGCAATGCAAGAACCTAAAAATTCCCAATGGACTTTTGAGGCAAAACGCCTTCCACATCCAGAGGAAGAACTATGGAATTGGATCACAGAATGAAGCAGACCATTTTCTTTTGTATTATATTTTGTCTTGTTTTGTTGTATGGTTTCTCCCATTCATTTTAATTCTTCTATTCAACATGACTAAGGTGAAAGTATATGTAATTGGAAAGTATGTGTAGAACCTATATAAGACTGCATGCCATCTTGGAGAGGGAATGGGAAAGAAGGGGGGAAGGAGGGGAAGGGAGGGGGAAAAAAATCTAAGATACGTGGAAGTGATTGTAGAACACTGAAAACAAATAATTAAGAAAAAAAACAAATCCACCTAAGACAATTACCAGCTGTGTGACCCTGGGCAAGTCACTTAACCCTGTTTGCCTCAGTTTCCTCATCTGTAAAATGAGCTGGAGAAGGAAATGGCAAGCCATTCCAAAATCTTTGCCAAGAAAACCCCAAATGGGGTCACAAAGAGCTGTGCACAACTGAAAAGCTATTGAACCACAACTACAACCATCCAAATTCCTTCCTGTGCTAGATTTCTAAAGGGGCTTCAAAGATGTCTGAGGAAGAGCCCACACCATCAGGAAGTTCAAAGCCTAGAAGGGGAGAGAAGTCAAAACAACTACTTTGACATTTAATAAAATCCTATAATGTCATTAATGGTAATTAATCCATCCACAGAGAATTCTGGGTTGTAGTTTTTTCCTCCCTTTGGGATTCCTTACAAAAGGTATTGCTCATATTTCATTAAATTTCTTTTCACCTCCCTAATTCAGCTTTACCTAATTTAACAATAAATATTTGTTGAATTGTCACAGAACACCATCAGATGCTGAAGGAAGAATGGATAAGAAAGTGTTGGCTGCAAACAAAAAAGACATGTTAAAAAATTTTAAAATGTACAGCATGAAAATGAGAAGCTGGAACAAAATTTACTGTGTATCTGGTGACTCCAAAAAAGCAGTATGTTCAATAATACCATCAGAGAAGGCAGATATAAAAATTTATTTTTATTTTATTATTTATCATTTATTTGTCATTATTTATATTTTATATATGGGTATATGTATATACCCATATATATTTTTACATGCATATGTAACGTGTATAGATATCATTCAGACTCTGCTTCAGAAAGCACAATTACAATGGGCTGCCAATTATTTTAATGCAAAATGTACGTTTACCAAAAAGACTATTTTACGGACAACTCATACAGGGTAGGTGATCACAGGATGGTCAGAAGAAGCGATACAAGGGCACTCTCAAGGTCTCTCTCAAGACCTTTGGAATTGATTATGTGACACAGGAGACAGTGGCACAGGACCACTCAGCCTGGCATATCCATATCAGAAAAGGTGCTGTGCTCTATGAGCAAATCAGAATTGAAACAGCTCAAAGGAAACGCAAGATGTGCAAATTTAGAGTATCCACCCCAAATGTTCACACAGATATCTGTGGCCAATCTGTGGTGGAGCATTCCAAGCTTTTATTGGTCTGATCAGCCCCAGTCAGACACATTGAAACTTGACTTTAGCACAGTGATGTCATTTTGTTCCTCTTTGAGAATGAAGGGCAACAACTGTGTGTGTGTGTGTGTGTGTGTGTGTGTGTGTGTGTGTGTGTATAGATATATACATTTCTTCATGGCCCCATGGCCCACAAGGTCTTTCTATCCTCCACTATTTCTCAAAGTCCATCCAGATTCATGTTGATTGTTTCCATGATACCACATATTTGTCTCACCCTCTCCTGTCAATTTTTCCTTTTGTCTTCAATCTTTCCCAACATTAGAGTTTTTCCTGAGTACTGGCTTCTCATTATCTGTCCAAAGTATTTAAGCTTTAGCTTCAGTTTTTGACCTTTCAGTGAATAGCCAGAACTAATTTCCTTATATACTGACTGATTTCACCTCCTTGCTGTCCAAGGAACTCTCAAAAGTCTTCTCCAACACCACAATTTGAAATAGTTGATTCTGCAGTGCTCAGCTTTCCTTATTGTCCAACTCTCACAGCCATACATTACTACTGGAAAATATACACACCTTTGTCTGCAAGGTGACATCTTTGCTTTTTAGAATGCTGTCCAGATGTGCCATAGCTTTTTTTCTAAGGAGCATCTTTTAATTTCATTGTTATAGTCACTGTGTGCAGTGATCTTTGAGCCTAAAAATATAAAATCCGACTGCTTTCATTTCTTCCCCCTCTATTTGCTGGAAATGATGGGACCAGTTGCCAAAATATTAGTTTTTTTGGATGTTAAGCTTTGAGTCATTCTCCTTTTTCATCCTCATGAAGAAGTTTATTTCCTCTTCACTTTCTACCATCAGAGTGATTATCATCTGCATATCTGAGACTGTTGATATCTCTCCCAGCAACAACCTTAATTCCAGCTTTTGATTCATCCAGCCTGCGTTTTGTCCTCTGCATATAAGTTAAATAAACAAGGTGACAATAAACTGCCTTGTCATACCCGTTTTCCAATCTTAACCCATCTGTTGTTCACGTTCAGTTCTAACTGTTGCTTCTAGACCAGCATACAAGTTCCTCAGGAGGCAAATAAGATGACCTGGTATTCCCACATTTTTGAGGACTTGCCACATTTTGTTGGGATCCACACAAGCAAAGGCTTTAGTGTAGTCAAAGAAATAGATGTTGCTTTTTTTTTTCTGGAACTCTCTTGCTTTCTCCATAATCATCACGTGTTGACAATATACACAATACATGAGGCAGCTAGGTGGTGAAGTGAATACAGTGCCAAGCTTGGGGTCAGGAAGACTCAAGTTGAAATCTGGCCCCAGACACTTAGTAGCTGTGTGACAAGTCATTTAACCAAACTGTTGGCTTCAGCTCCTCAGCTGTAAAATGAGCTGTAGAAGGAAATGACTACTCCGGTACGTTTGCCAAGAAAACCCCAAATGCGATAACAAAGGGTTGGACAGGACTGAACAATAATACATAAATATCTTGAATGTGAATTCTTATTCCTATATATAGAAAGAGGCAGCAAGGTAGCTTAAGGGATACAGCACACTGACATTGAAGTCAGGAAGACAGGAATTCAATTCTTCCCTAAAAGCCCTGAAATTCTGGGCAAGTCACTTCTATCTCTCTGAACCTTACTTTCTCCGTTTGTAAAATGAGGGAGATGGGCTTCATGACCTCCAAAGCCCCTTCGTATGATCTTGTGAACAGAATGTATGATTAAGACAAGAAGCATTAATATAGGTTTACAAAAGCACTCTCCATGTAAACTTGTGTGATCCACCCCCTATAACTGCTATCCTTGGCCCCATTTTACTGGTGGCAAAACTGAGTCACACAGAGAGATTAAGTGACTTAAGATCCCACATTTAAGTGCCTGAGACAGAATGTGAACTCCAAGGTCCAGGTTGTGCCCCTTAGCTGCCTCCCCGCTAACGGAACAATACATTATCGTTCTTCAATGTATGAACAGGCAAATAGAAACCACTTAGGAGGAAAGCTAAGCGAGTCACCGAAAGATGTAACCGAGGCAAAGGGTGATACAAAGTGTACGTAGGGCTCTGCCCTCCCCAGGCTTCCAAGCTAGCAGGCGCAACAGTAACCACCACGTTTGCAGACTGCGCTTTGCAGCTGCAACAGCAGCAATTAGACCAGCCCTGCCTGCGGCCCCGGCCCAGGCCGGGTCTGGAGAAGGGGGCCTCCTAATGGGGAGAGCCCCGCATGCCCCCCGCTGTGTGCAGGCCGGCCCCCAGCTCTGTGCGGGCCTCGCTGGGGACGCGCGAGGTCATCCCCACATCGTTAGGGGGAAAGGCGCTTCTGGGCTTGGGACTTGATCCGGGAGGGAGGTGGCCGGGGAGTGATTCGGCCATGGCGGACATCGAGCCAGCGCGCGCGGAGGATGACCCCGGAGGGAGGGCGGCCCCGGAGGGAGGCTGGCCCCGGAGGGACGGCGGCCCTGGCCCCGGAGGGACGGCGGCCCTGGCCCCGGCGGGAGGGCGGCCCCGGCGGGAGGACCTTGAACGGCTGGCAGCCGGAGGGGAAGGGGAGCAGCGGGAGGGTCCGTCTCTGAGGAGCCCCAGGGGCAGGAGGCGGCCTCACGCCCCAGCAGCCTCCCTAGGCGACCTAGGGCCCTGGCAGCGAGCGGTTGGGCGGCGGGGGGGGGGGGGGGGGGGGGGTTCGCAGGGGCTGGCGAAGAGGGGGCGTGCCCGCGACCGTTAGGCCCCGCCCCGCGCCCGCGGAGGTGCCCGGAGTCGAGGCGGGGGCGTGTCCCGCCGGGGGGCCCGGCCCCGCCCCGCCCCGCCCTCCCGAGTCTGGCCCTTTTTCTACCGGGGCTGGGGCTCTTGCCCCGTCTGGTCAAAGATGGCGCTGAGGGCGGTGTCGGCGCTGAAGCGGGGCCTCCACGGCCCGGGCTCAGGGCTCCTTCGCTCAGGTCAGACTCCCCGCCGCCGACTTCTAGCGGGGGGCCGGGCGGGGCTGGGTCAGCCGAGGACAGAGACCGGACCGGACCGGACCGGGCGGGACCCGACCGCGACAGGGAGCACAGCTGGCCCGCCAGTGCTGTTGGGCCGACCAGGAACCCTGCCCCCCTCACCCCTCGCCCCGTGCCAGGCCGGCGGGTCGCTGCTGCCTGAGGCGGTCGGAGGGCATGGGCAGTGGGGTCCGGTTAACGTTGTCGGGACAAATTGTCCGGGACTGCTCCAGGCTTGCGGGGCCCCGTTCTTGCCAGACGTTCCACCCACCGGGTGTCTTCTCACACTTCCCCCCTGCCCGGTGCCCTCCCGCCCTCCGCCCCCTGCTCGGTGCCCTCCCCACATGGATAGCCAGTTAAATCCTTCTCCACCAAAAGTCCTAGGAACCATTGTCAAGCATAAGGATAGGAGGAAACGGAGTTTTGTCAATCCTATAAATAAGTGTTACCATTTTTGTTCGCCTTAGTTGCCCTGGACCTTTGAAGAAGTCATAAAAATGTCACCTTTCAAGGTCAGGGGTCTGGGGGCTTAGCCTGGTTAGAAGCCTGTAAAGCCCCAAGTGCCTGGAGGGAACAAGAATCCTAGCCTTCCCTAAGTCCGTAGCAAGCTTGTAGGAGAAGTGGTAACCCTGCAGACAAGGTAATGGGGAAAATGTGCTTCTACCCTGCAGACAAGGTAATGGGGAAAATGTGCTTCTGCATTTACAGGAACCTTTTATCTCTGTGCTAGTCAACACAGACTGGAAAAAATGCCAAGTTCCCTAGGCTTTCCAGCAACGTCAAGAAGACCGTTTAGTAACCACCGAATTCTAGTGGATGTGGATCAGACGCTTGGTAATACCATTTAGGAACTTTGTTCTTCTCTGAATTACCTCTATGTTGTTTTTTGGGGTTTTTGTGCTTTCCCCTTAGGCCTGCCTTTAAAAGGTGTTACTTATCTATAGTTCAGTGTTATTTTTTTCACCTCATCTAATTCAGTCTAAAAATGTTGTCAGATTTTCAAGGAAAAGATTAATGTCAGAAAAACAGTACATCAATTTCTGGTTCTTATACTGTTAAAGTTGGAAAGGACATTGGAGATCATGTGATCCAGTCCCTTAATTTTTTGACCATGAGGAAAACGAGGCTCAGAGTGGCCAAATAACTTGTCCAAGATAATAATATATGGGTCAATGAAGTCTAAAATGCCCTTCTTCAACCAAATCTCCTAGTTCTTTTTTGCCCTGTCCCACGCGACCTTTTGAACTAGGCTATAAATTTGTGCCTAAAGATCTTTTTTTCATGTAAATGTAGATTTATCTGCCACTACCGTATAGTTTTTTCAGTGCAAATTTTGTCAGACTTCTTTTTTTAATTACATTTTATTTTTTCAACTAGCCAAAATCTACATTCTCTCTCTCTTTTAATATCTTCTCCGACCTCATTGAGGAAGAAAAAAAACCAAACTCCAACATATCTACTTGAGCAAAACACATTCCCATATTGGCCTTGTGCCTCCCACCTCTCCCCCAAAAAAAGTTTCATTCTGCACCAAGTCCTTCATTTCTCAGGAGGTGGATAGCATGTTTGATTAATGAGTCCTCTGAAGTCATGGTTGGTCATTACCCTGAACTGTGTTGCTAAGTTTTTAAAAGATGTTTATCCTTACATTGTAAAAATTATGTAAAATATTATTATATAAATTGTTCCCTTGGTTTTGGGCACTTCATATACAGGTCTTACCAAATTTTTCGGAAACCATCCCCTTTGACATTACTTGTAGCAGAATAATATTCCTTCACGTTTATATACCATAAGTTGTTCGGCCATTCCCCACTTGATAGGCAACCCTCTCAGTTTCCAGTTCTGTGACACACACGTACACATACACTCTGACTACTTGTACTATTTTTTTCTTTAATTGAGAAGTTCTGAATTTTGGCTGCCATACTCCTGGGAATTTTTATTTTGGAGGTTCAGAATGTTACTTTAGATTCTTTTTATTTCTGCTTTACCCTCCTGTTCTAAGAGATCTAGGCAGTTTTCTTTCATGATTTCTTCAGATACCATATCTAGACTCTTTTTTTTAGTCATAGATTTTTGGTAGCCCAATGATTGTTAGATTCTGTTTTCCTCTATCTGTGTTCTAGGTCATTTGTTTTTGCTGTGAGATAATTTACATTTTCTTCTTTTTTTTAGTTTTTTGACTGTGTTTTAGTATTTCCGGTCTTTAATGTTCGTGGTTGGCCCATGGTTATTTCTTGTGCCAAACTGTTAATTCCCTTCCCAATTCTTTCTTCCATAGCCCTCATTTCTTTTTCATTTTTTTCTTTAAATGTTGTCGTTTAATTTACAAAGAAATTTCTTTTTTAACTCTTCATCTGAAGTGTTATAGTTGAATTTGTGTGCAAGCGGTGTTTTTCTTTACTCATAGATGTTTTGGAGTCATTCTCTTCCTTTGGATTTGGGTCTTGAGGGTTCCTGTCACAGCAGTAGTTTTTTTATGATGGTTTCCCTTTTTTTTTTTTTTGCTCATTATTCCAGCCTTCCTGACTTCAGACTTTATGTTATGGCCATTCTCTGCACACTTCTGGTGGGAATGCCTGGACTGGTTCTTTTGCTGCTTTCTTGGCCTATTGATTACTGTGTTATTCTGGGATCTCAGGGCAGCTCAGGCTGGGGACCTGAAAGTTTTCAGTATACCCAGAGTCTGATCAAAGTCTCATCACTTCCCCTTGGTCTGAGCTCTGAAAGTTCCTGACCTGGGTTTGGGTCTGAGCAACAGACCTGTTGACTTGTTCCATTCGAAATTTCAGAAGGCAGATTCTGGATGAAGTCCACTGTCAGTCATCTGGAAAACTGGAAAACTCTGCTGGTTCAGAGGGACAGAATTATAGATTTCCCTTTGATCTGAGATTCCTGCCTTGGCTATTCCCTTGTAGTTTTTAGACTGAGTTGGAAGCTGCTGCTTGCTCAGTATAAAGTCTAGGGTACATGACTTCTCAACCTGGAACTAGATTTAAGTCCCATTTTAAGTCAACTGGATCTTTGACCCAGAAACTGGGTAGTTTGCAACAGAGCTGCTAATGGACACTTGTTCCTATACTTTACATAAACTTAGGTCCTTCTCTGTTAGATCTGAGACTAATTGCTCTGGCTTACAGTCCTTGCTCCACCCTTTGCCCTGTTGGCTAGGACATCATCCCCAATGTGTTGATCTCTTCTTTTTCCCTATGCCATCCTTGGCTGGGAAAATGATTACCTGGTGATTTTTTCTTGGGTTTTTTTTTTTTTAATCAGGATTAGTCTAGTATATTTTCTAGATCTTTTTGGAGTAGTTGTGGGGAGAGGGAGCCCAGTATTTCTTCCTGTTACTCAACCATCTTTCCTCAACCTCCAGTCGAACTTCTCTACATATTTTAATAGTATTATTGAATCCTATGGTCATATTATTTGGGATACTGTATGTAATACGCAGCCAGCACATCCCTGTTGTTAAGAAATTTACAGTGTAAAGAGCATAAAATGGCATAATTGGCAAGTTTTTACTAAGGACTTTCTGTTCCTGCAGCCTTTTGGGAGGAAACCATGGAGCTTACCACAAGAGGGTATGCAGAAAAAGAGTACCAGGTTAGAGCTTTGGAGACATCCTCAGAGTAGAAGGTGTGGTATAGATAAGGACCCTGCAGAGGAAGCTGAGGAGGAAGAATCAAAGAGTGATAACAGAATGAAGTGTTACTGAGAAATCAAGAAGGGTGAGGATTGGTTACTTTGGAGAGAGGAGTCTTGGGTGGAGTGATGACATGGGAAGTGATCGTGAATATATAGGTTGCAGTCTGCACCAGTGGAGGGACTTCTTTGATTGCTAGACTCAAAGAACCATAGAGGTGGTGAAATTACTATTGCAGTATTGAAATAAGACATGTATTTTCTTTAAAACAAACAATTTATTTTTAATTTTGAGCATTCACTTCCATAAGATTTTGAGTTGTAAATTTTCTCTTCCTCCCTTTCCCTCCTCCCTCCCAAACATGGCATGAAGTCTGATATAGGCTCTGCATATACATTCATATTAAACATATTTTCACATTAGTTGTGATGTGAAAAAGAATTAGAACTAAATGGAGGAACCACGAGAAAGAAGAAACAAAATAAAACAACAAAAGAAAAGGAGAGCAAGTAGTCTGCTTCCATCTGCTTTCAGACTCCAAAATTCTTTCTCTGGATGTTGATAGCATTCTCCATCATGAGTCTTTGGGAGTTGTCTTAGATTCTTGCATTTCTGAGTAAATCCCAGTCTATCAAAGTCAGTCATCAAACACTGTGACTGTTACTGTGTATAATGTTCTTCTGGTTCTGCTCACTTCATTTTGCATCAGTTCACATAAGTCCAAGTTTTTCTGCTCATCATTTCTTATAGCCCAGTAGTATTCCGTTACATTCATATACCACAACTTGTTCAGCCACTCCCCAATCAATGGACATTCCCTCAATTTCCAATTCTTCGCCACCACAGAAAGAGCAGCTATAAATATTTTTGTACCTGTGGATTCTTTCCCCATTTTTTGATCTCTTTGGGCTATAGACCTAGAAGTGGTATTGCTGTGTCAAAAGGTATGCAGTTTTATAGCCCTTTGGGCATAGTTCCAAATTGCTCTCCAGAATGGTTGGATCAATTCACAACTACACTAACAATGCATTAGTGTTCCAATTTTCTCACATCTCCAACATTTATCATTTTCCTGTTTTGTCATGTTAGCCAATTTGATAGGTTTAATGTGATACCTCAGAGTTGTTTTGATTTGCATTTCTCTAATCAATAATGATTACAGCATTTTTTCATATGACTGTAGATAGCTTTAATTTCTTCCTCTGATAACTCTCCATTCTTATCCTTTGGCCACTTTAGATAGATTATTCCTTATGAAATGAATGCAGCAAGGAACCAATCTATAAAGGAGAACACAAATTTTAAAAAAATTTTCCATTGGAATACACACATATATACATATACATGTATACACAGATGTACATACACACACATGCACATATATATTTCCACTGCATATCTTTCAAAGCCTGATTGACTGAAGGATAACTACCATGAAAAGTAAGGTGTTACTAATATTCTCTCAGGGACATACTGGTTAATATTTCACAATCTTTTCTCCATCTCTTTCCTGAGTCTAGACAATCAGCATAACAGTAAATTAAGCAGGTGTCATACATAGCAAATAGCATAAATGACACCAAATTTTTTTTCTTTTTATTTATTTATTTAACTTTTAACATTCATTTTCACAAAATTTTGGGTTCCAAATTTTCTCCCCACTTCTCCCCTCCCCCCACCTCAAAATGTCAGGCATTCTAATTGTCTCTATCACCAATCTACCCTCTCTTCTAACATGCCTCCCTTCCCTTGTCCCCATCTTCTCTTTTGTCCTGTAGGGCCAGATAACTTTCTATACCCCATTACCTGTATTTCTTATTTCCTAGTAGCAAGAACAGAACTCGACAGTTGTTCCTAAAACTTTGACTTCCAACTTCTCTTCATCCCTCCCTCCCCACCCATTCCCTTTGGAAGGCAAGCAATTCAATATGGGCCATATCTGTGTAGTTTTGCAAATGACGTCCATAATACTTGTGTTGTGTAAGACTAACTATATTTCCCTCCATCCTATCCTGTCCCTCATTACTTCTATTCTCTCTTTTGATCCTGGCCCTCCCCATGAGTGTCGACCTCAAATTGCTCCCTCCTCCCCATGCCCTCCCTTCCCTCATCCCCCCCACCCTGCTTATCCCCTTATCCCCCACTTTCCTGTATTGTAAGATAGGTTTTCATACCAAAATCACTGTGCATTTTATTCCTTCCTTTAGTGGAATGTGATGAGAGTAAACTTCATGTTTTTCTCTCTCCTCCCCTTTTTTTCCCTCCACTGAAAAGTCTTTTGCTTGCCTCTTTTATGAGAGATAACCTGCCCCATTCCATTTCTCCCTTTCTCCTCCCAATATATTCCTCTCTCACCACTTAATTTCATTTTTTTAAAGATATGATCCCATCCTCTTCAATTCACTGTGTGCTCTCTGTCTCTATGTGTGTGTGTGTGTGTGTGTAATCCCACCAACTATACAAATACTGAGAAGTTTCAAGAGTTACAAATATTGTCTTTCCATGTAGGAATGTAAACAGTTCAACTTTAGTAAGTCCCTTATGACTTCTTTTTCCTGTTTAGCTTTTCATGCTTTTCTTCATTCTTGTGTTTGAAAGTCAGATTTTCTTTTCAGCTCTGGTCTTTTCATCAAGAATGCTTGAAAGTCCTCTATTTCATTGAAAGACCATTTTTTCCCCTGAAGTATTATACTCAGTTTTGCTGGGTAGGTGATTCTTGGTTTTAGTCCTAGTTCCTTTGACTTCTGGAATATCATATTCCATGCCCTTCAGTCCCTTAATGTAGAATATGCTAGATCTTGTTTTATTCTGATTGTATTTCCACAATATTTGAATTGTTTCTTTCTAGCTGCTTGCAATATTTTCTCCTTGACCAGGGAACTCTGGAATTTGACCACAATGTCCTAGGAGTTTCTCTTTTTGGATCTCTTTCAGGAGGGGATCGGTGGATTCTTTCAATATTTATTTTGCCCTCTGTTTCTAGAATCTCAGGGCAGTTTTCCTTGATAATTTCATGAAAGATGATGTCTGGACTCTTTTTTTGATCATGGCTTTCAGGTAGTCCCATAATTTTTAAATTGTCTCTCCTGGATCTATTTTCCAGGTCATTTGTTTTTCCAATGAGATATTTCACATTCTCTTCCATTTTTTCATTCTTTTGGTTTTGATTTGTGATTTCTTGGTTTCTCATAAAGTCATTAGCCTTCATCTGTTCCATTCTAATTTTGAAAGAATTATTTTCTTCAGTGAGCTTTTGAACCTCCTTTTCCATCTGGGTAATTCTGCTTTTGAAAGCATTCTTCTCCTCATTGGCTTTTTGAACCTCTTTTGCCAATTGAGTTAGCCTATTTTCCAAGGTGTTATTTTCTTCAGCATTTTTTTGGGTCTCCTTTAGCAAGGTGTTGACCTGCTTTTCATACTTTTCTTGCACCTCTCTCGTTTCTCTTCCCAGTTTTTCCTCCACCTCTCTAACTTGATTTTCAAAATCCTTTTTGGACTTCCCGGGGGGCGGAGCCAAGATGGCGGAGTAGAAAGACACACATACACATAGCTCCGAACCCACAACCCATAGAACATCTACAAGAAAGTAAATCACGGCGAATTCTGCACCCAGAGGCCACAGAACATTGGAGCGAGGGAGATTTCTGTTCCAGAGAGACCTGCAAACCTCTCGCAAAAGGTCCTTCGCGCCACGGACTGGGCGCCGGGACTGGGAGCTGAGTACAGCCCTGCTGCGGGCGCAGCACCGAGAGGAAAAGATCCGAGCGGGCTTCAGGGACGGAATCTCCAGCAGCCACACGGGTCCCTCCACCCACAGGTGACAGGGGTCGGTGAGAGGGTCTCTTTGGCAGGTCGAGAGGGGAGTGGGGTACCCCATAACTCAGGCCCCCTCGGGAGGCAACAGCGGAGACAGGAGCAGACAGGGGCTCCCCAAGCAGGCAGGAGCCCGGATCCATTGTTGAAGGTCTCTGCATAAACCCCCTGAGGGAACTGAGCCCATGAGGCAGCCCTGCCCCGACCTGAGCACCTGAACTTAATCACACACTGAATAGCAGCCCTGCCCCCGCCAAAAGCCCTGAGGCTGGCAAGCAGCATTTGAATCTCAAACCCCAAGCGCTGGCTGGGAGGATCTGGAGGCAAAGTGGATGTGAAGAGAATATTCAGAAGTCAAATCACTGGCTGGGAAAATGCCCAGAAAAGGGAAAAGAAATAAGACTATAGAAGGTTACTTTCTTGGTGAACAAGCATTTCCTCCCTTCCTTTCTGATGAGGAAGAACAATGCTTACCATCAGGCAAAGACACAGAAGTCAAGGCCTCTATATCCCAGCCCACTCAGTGGGCTCAGGCCATAGAAGGGCTCATAGAAAATCAAGTTAGAGAGGTGGAAGAAAAGCTGGGAAGAGAAATGAGAGACATGCAGTCAAAGCATGAACAGCAGATCAGCTCCCTGATAAAGGAGACCCAAAAAAATGCTGAAGAAAATAACACCTTGGAAAATAGGCTAACTCAATTGGCAAAAGAGGTTCAAAAAGCCAATGAGGAGAAGAATGCTTTCAAAAGCAGAATTACCCAGATGGAAAAGGAGGTTCAAAAGCTCACTGAAGAAAATAATTCTTTCAAAATTAGAATGGAACAGATGAAGGCTAATGACTTTATGAGAAACCAAGAAATTACAAAACAAAACCAAAAGAATGAAAAAATGGAAGAGAATGTGAAATATCTCATTGGAAAAACAACTGACCTGGAGAATAGATCCAGGAGAGACAATTTAAAAATTATGGGACTACCTGAAAGCCAGGATCAAAAAAAGAGCCTAGACATCATCTTTCATGAAATTATCAAGGAAAACTGCCCTGAGATTCTAGAACCAGAGGGCAAAATTAGTATTCAAGGAATCCACAGAACACCACCTGAAAGAGATCCAAAAAGAGAAACTCCTAGGAACATTGTGGCCAAATTCCAGAGTTCCCAGATCAAGGAGAAAATATTGCAAGCAGCTAGAAAGAAACAATTCAAGTATTGTGGAAATACAATCAGGATAACACAAGATCTAGCAGCTTCCACATTAAGGGATCGAAGGGTGTGGAATATGATATTCCAGAAGTCAAAGGAACTAGGACTAAAACCAAGAATCACCTACCCAGCAAAACTGAGTATAATACTTCAGGGGAAAAATTGGTCTTTCAATGAAATAGAGGACTTTCAAGCATTCTTGATGAAAAGACCAGAGCTGAAAAGAAAATTTGACTTTCAAACACAAGAATGAAGAGAAGCATGAAAAAGTAAATAGCAAAGAGAAGTCATAAGGGACTTTACAAAAGTTGAACTGTTTACATTCCTACATGGAAAGACAATATTTGTAACTCTTGAAACTATTCAGCATCTGGGTACAGGGTGGGATAACACACACACACATGCACATGCACACGCACACACACATAGAGACAGAGTGCACAGAGTGAACTGAAGAGGAGGGGATCATATCTTAAAAAAAAAAATGAAATCAAGCAGTGAGAGAGAAATATATTGGGAGGAGAAAGGGAGAAATGGAATGGGGCAAATTATCTCATAAAAGAGGCAAGCAAAAGACTTTTTAGTGAAGGGAAAAAGAGGGGAGGTGAGAGAAAAACATGAAGTTTACTCTCATCACATTCCACTAAAGGAAGGAATAAAATGCACAGTCATTTTGGTATGAAAACCTATCTTACAATACAGGAAAGTGGGGGATAAGGGGATAAGCAGGGTGGGGGGTGATGGAAGGGAGGGCACGGGGAGGAGGGAGCAATTTGAGGTCAACACTCATGGGGAGGGACAGGATCAAAAGAGAGAACAGAAGTAATGGGGGACAGGATAGGATGGAGGGAAATATAATTAGTTCTTACACAACACTACTATTATGGACATCATTTGCAAAACTACACAGATCTGGCCTATATTGAATTGCTTGCCTTCCAAAGGGAAGGGGTGGGGAGGGAGGGAGGGCAGATTGGCTGACAGGAGCAATTAGAATGCTCGGTGTTTTGGGGTGGGGGGAGAGGACAAAAGAGGAGAAAATGTGGAACCCAAAATTTTGTGAAAATGAATGTTAAAAGTTAAATAAATTAATAAAAAAAAATCCTTTTTGAGCTCTTCCATGGCCTGAGCCCATTGAATATTTATTTTGTATGTTTGGGATACAGAAGCCTTGACTTCTATGTTTTTCCCTGATGGTAAACATTGTTTTTCCTCATCTGAAAGGAAGGGAGGAGATATCTGTTCACCAAGAAAGTAACCTTCTGTGGTCTTATTTTTTTCCCTTTTTTGGGCATTTTCCCAACCAGTTACTTGACTTTTGGGTCCTTTGTCAAGAGTAGGGTATACTCTGGGAATCTGTGAGATCTCAGTTCCTCCAAGGTGACACAATCAAGCGTGTACTGGTCTGGATGCAGAAAGGGATTTTTATGTCCAGAATCTTAGCAATTACCTCTCCACAGACACCTAGCCTCCAGTTCTGCCAAGTCAGCACTGGGGGCTGATTTTCAGATAAGCTGGATAGGCAGGGCTGCCATTCAGTATGATACAAAGACCAGCTCAGCCAGGGCTGAGGTAAGACTCAGCTCTTCAGTGCCCCCAGGGGTTTTTACAGTCCCACAATGGAGCAGGTCCGTACGCGCGCTGCTGTGCACCCTCTGCCAGAGCTATGGGAAGGTCCTTCTCCCTTTCTGGCCAGCTGATAAAATCTCTTCACTGACCTTTGGTGCCTGTGTGTTGAGGGATCTGAGGCCCTGCTGCTTTGGCTGGAGATTCTGCCCCTGAGGTGTCGTCCTCCCAGAGTCTCGTCAGGCCTTGCTGCTCGGCCAAGGCTCGGCTGGGCTTTGCGTCTGGCACAACTGATGTTTCTGTGGGCCTTTCAGGTCACCGTGGGCTGGAAATCTCCACTCTGTTGTTCTACACTACTGCTGCTCCAGAATTTGTTGAGAGTCCCTCTCTACAGGTATTTTGTGGGCTGTGTGGGGAGACCCTATGTGTGTCTTTCTAGTCCGCCATCTTGACTCCACCTGAGCCCAGATTTTTGAGGCAAATCCAGTATTTTTCCCTCATCACAAGCTTCTTCCTAGCATTTCAAACTCCTAGTAAAATATTCTTTAGCAGTGGGATGATTTGGGAGCTCTTCAGCAAGCTGCCCCCTTAAAGTACTTTGAGATCCTTAGAGAAGATATAATGTTGGGGTAGTTGATGGAAGGTAAAAGAAGGCAGGATGGCATAGTGTAAAGAGCACTGGCTTGGAATAAAAACACTTGGATTCAAATCCTGACCCAACTATTTATTATTTTTGTGAACTTAGGCAAACCATAAAACCTATCTTGGCCTCAGTTTTTTCTTCTGTAAAACTAGTAAGTTGAGTTAGGATTCCTAACTTGTTATGTGTGAACTTGTTTTAAAAAATATTTTGATAACCGTCTTTCAATATAATTGATTTCTTTTGTTAATCCTGTGTGTGTGTATGTATCTTTTAAACCTTGTTTTGAGAAGGAGTCTATCCCTAGGTGTCACTCAAGCAGCCAAAGAGGTCTGTCCATGGGAATCACCAGGTTGCCAAAGGGTTCCAAAGCATAGAAAAGCTGAAGTGCCCCTAGCCCACATGATTTCAGAACTACCTGCTGTAAATCCTGTATAAGCCTAGGACTCTCCCCATGCTTACCGGCAAAACAAGCAGTTCAGTTTAAAAGCCTAGAAAAATATATTTCTTCACAGCCCTGCCTCACTCAAAACAAAGTGCAAGTCATGTCATTATTTCTCTGATGACATGGTCTTCTTCAGCAACGAAGGATGAACACACCATTTATGGGGATCTGTTTTTTTAGGCAAAAGTCCCATTTCTTACACAGCCAGTGTAAAACAGCCAGACAACCTGCCCTTGTTGAGATTCCAGTAGCCTTTGAATTCCAAAGATTGCCTGGCTCTGACATGGTTTTGGCAGAGCTTCTTCTGAGAAAGCGGCAGATTTTGAAGTATTTTTTCTGTTATAGATTTGAATCTATTAAAAACAGAACTTGAGAATCTTTTGCAAAGTACTGCTGAAAGACTTTAATCAGAACCCCATCTCTTTTTTCTTTTATTAAATCATTTTGTTTTAGAGAGTGGTTGAATGATTTGAGTTCAATTTTACTGCCTCTTATGTTTCATCACCTTTGAGTGTGTTGGCATTCTCTTGTCTTGTAAGATTTTCTGTTTTGACGTTTCACCTCTTTTCCTTTTACCTCTTTACCTTTCACTTACTTTCTTTTTGAATCAGGTGATTCTTTGCCAAGAAATTCTAACTCCCAGAAAAGTCTGTTGGTCCTGTTTAATAAGGTGATAGTCGTCTTCTTAGTAAAGTACATTGAACCCAGTAGTTAGTTGTTGAAAGCTAGGTGTCTATATTTTCACAGCTCTAAACCAGCAGAAATGCAATCTTAAATTGATGGAACAACTTTGTTAAAAAAAAAAATTGAAATCTGAGGTTTTGAATGTTTTAAGCTTTTAATTGTTAACTTTTTCTTCTTATATCACCTTAATTTGTAAATATGTCCTTCCTAAGAGCATACTTTTTTTTCAGTTCTTTTCAGTGGCCAAGTTTCTTGGTCATTGTGCTTATCCAGTATTCAGCTGTGGGCTTTTTGTTCTGCTTACGTAATTGTAGTTGTTGTGTCTTATTTTCTTTTGCAATCTGATGTTGGCTTACTTCCCATGATATTGTCCTTCATACACTGTACTTTTCAGGTAAACTGGCATTCTTTTAGATCTTCCAGTTTGGCATTCCATCTCAC
Organism: Notamacropus eugenii; assembly: GCF_028372415.1. Taxonomy (NCBI): domain Eukaryota; kingdom Metazoa; phylum Chordata; class Mammalia; order Diprotodontia; family Macropodidae; genus Notamacropus; species Notamacropus eugenii. The sequence continues at coordinate 47,694,502 of NC_092872.1, forward strand.
CACTTCTGCCTTTGTGTAGGTGTTGTTCTCTGCCACTTTACCTCTACTTCTTAGAATCCCTCGCTTCATGTGCCAATAGAAAACTTTTCCTGATCCCAGGGTATACTTACTCTAAAAATGGAGTGAGGTAGAACTAACTCTGGGGCCCCTTTTTAGCCTAAAGGGGAGTTTTGTATCCCCAGTGCTTAGCACCTGTTAAGTAATTAATAAATGACTTATTGAGTGATTTCCGTGTGAGGTAGTCCCAAGTAAAGCCCCCATCCATCTGTGGTGCTTGGCCCTTTGCAGCTTCAGGGAACTGGCTCATGCTTGATATGAAAGAAATGTGAGTCAGAGCTCTACCCGTGTTTCACAGTCTGAGATCAGACCTTTCTTGAAGTATTCAGTAGCTGTGTTCTAGGAAACCCATGTGCCAACCTCCATAACCTTTAATTTCTTCAGTTTCTCACTATAGCCCCAACTCTAGTCTTCACTAAACTTTTATATTCCATATATGTGTGTATTATACATAGACGTAAGTATGCATGCACACACGTGCACACACACACAGCAGGGAGCAGCAGTATGACGAGGGGAAGCTGAACACAGAAATCCAGCGGTCCTAAACAGAGAAGGCTGCCATAGGCCTTTTCCTCTTGTCCCTTAGGTTTCTTCACTCCCAGAAAGTTTACTCTTTCGCAAAAATTTCCTTTTGCCTTAAAGGCCTTAAATATAAAAAGAAAGCAAGGACACCCACCCCACCCCCTTCCCTTACTGTTATTTGATATAATTCTAAAAATGTTAGCAGTAGCAATAAGATAAAGATATAAAAATGGGCAAAGAGGAGGCAAAATTATCCTTATTTGCTAACTACATGATGATTTAGAAAAGCCCAGAAAATTGGCAAAATAATTGGGACAGTAGCTTCAGTAGAGCATCAGACTACAAAGTAAAGCCACAAAACAATAACATTTATTTACAGTAATAATAAAATCCAGGAGGAATGTGTTAAAAAGTGAAGTCCCATTCAAAACAACTGCAAAATATTAAAATACCAGGAAGTCAATGTACCAAGCTCAGTGCAAGTGAGCTTTATAATAAGATACATTATAATCACTCTTTAAAGAAATAAAGTATGACTTAAATAACTGGAGATGCTCATTGCTCATGATTGGGCTGTGCCAGTATAATGAAAACTCGAGTACCTGAATTAATTTACAAATTTAGTGTTTTACCAATTAGACTACCAAGGAGCTACTTTATAGAGTTAGACAAAATAATAACAAATTTCATTTGGAGGAACTAGAAAGTTAAAGAAAATAATGAAAATAGTAGGAGTGACTAGATCTCATGTTATAAAGCAATAATTAAAATTATCTGTTTGTCATTAAAAAATAGAAAAGTAGATCAGTGTAACAAACTAAATAAAAAAGAATCAGACTCAATCAGATTCAATAGCCCAATGTTCAGAATATCTGAAAACATAAATTAGCTGAGAAAGAGCTCCCTGCTTAACAAGAACTGCTGGGAGAACTAGAAAGCAATTTGATAGAAATTGGGTTTAGATCAACATCTTCACCATACATCACAGTAACTTCAAAATGGATATATGCCCTCTGTATTTAAAGTTTTAACACCCTAAGAAATTGAAGAATGAGATCATGTACCTTCCACAGCTATGTCAGGGAATAGGGGAAATCATGAAAGACAAAAGAGATTATTTCCGTTACATGAAACTGAAAAGATTTTGCATAACTAAAATCAATGCAGCTAGGTAGGAAAGGGAAGCTATCTATTGGAAAAATATCTCAGATGATGGTCTGATATCCATGATATAAAGGGAACTAAAAAAATGTCTTAAGACCAAAACCCATTCCCTAAGTGGTCAACGGATATTAACAAGTTGTACTCAAAAGAATTGTAAACTATTAATCACCATGTGAAAGAAAGAGTAATGCAAATTAAAACAAATCTGAGGTTTCTCTTTCAACCTGACAGTTGGCACAAATAAAAAAATATGAGAATAGTTAATATTTGAGGGGCTACAAAAAACAGGCATGCTAATTAATATACACTAATGGTGGAGTTGTGGCACACTAGTGTTGGTGGAGTGATGAATTGGTCCATCCACCCTGGAAAGCAGTTTTGAATTATCCTAATAAAACTAAAATGCTTGCTTGTATATGCTAAGGAAGTCTGAAACAAAGTATAATATATACCAAAAATATCCACAGAGGCACATTTTTTGTGGTAGCAGAAGACTGGAAATAAGTTGGGAGATGACTGTAATGTAATGGCATTTTACTGTGCCAGAAGAAATGATTAAGTGTTGAAAAGTTCTTACTTAAAATGAGTAACTTTCTAATTAGACATAGGACAGTAACATTTTCTACTTTCCCTTGTAGCTATTGAGACTGAAAACCATTCTGAAATACTTGGGACCATTTAACTGAAACCCTTTTTGTTCAGAATTTCTCTAAGGTTTTTTTCTCATAAAATAATTGATTTTGTTCTTTCTTCATGAATCATGGGACCACAGAAAACTTTTGGTTCTACTGAATAGTTTTAATTTATTTCAGATAAATCTTCCACAAGTATTAATTTGATTGTATCGTTGCTGAGCTCCAAAAAATATTAAAGACTTCTTTTGCATTCAGTAGATTCAGTTTGACATGTGTTTAGTAAGAGCCTTTGATGCGCAATAATGTCCCTCTATGCCTTTGGGCAGATTTTATCTAACACTCATCAGATTGCCAAAGCTGACAAAAGAGACACGTAGAAATCGTTGGAAGGAATATGAGAAAAGTGGCACAACAGTGCACTCTTGGTAGAGTTATGAATTTGTTTAATTTCTAGAAAATAATTTGGTACTGCATCCAAAAAGTCACTAGAATATACTCGTTTAGTATGTACTAAAAGTGTACATCCCCTTTGATTCAGTGATACAACTATTAGGCATGCCTAAAAAGACAAGAGGAAAAGATCCATATGTGCAGAAATAGGTAAAGTAGCAGCACACTTTGTTGTAATGAACTAGAAACAAAATTGGTGCCCAGCAATTGCATAACAGCTAAGCAAATTTTAGTATATGAATGTAATGAGACTTTGTTGCATCATAAGAAATTAGGAAAATGACAGATTCAGAGAAATATGGAGAGACATATGTACTAGTGCAGAGTGATGTTAGCAGAATCAGGAAAACAATTTATGCAGTGTCTACAACAATAATATGAAGGAGAAAATTCTGAAAGACCTTGAAACTGACCAAAGTAGCAGTCAATTCTGATTTCTAATTGGCGGAAAGGTGCTAACGCATTCTCACATAGAGTTGTTGAATTTGCCTCACTATACATATTTATAATAGATTGGTGTAAAGGAAAAAAGAGATTCTGTTGACGCTGACAAGCAAGAACACATTTTTAACATTCCTAGAAACCTCATGATTAAATTCCAATACAGCAGTGATCAGGAAAAAAATAATTCACGTGGCCAGAAGTGCAGAAATTGGAAACACTGAGGACAAAGGATGACTAGAGAAATTGGAATTCTAATCTCGCCCGTGTATATGATTTATTGCTTCATTTTTTTTTTAAAGTTAAGAAGCATGGGCCATGAACTCAGAACCTGTCTGTCTAGCAAAATTCTGTGTATTCTATAAAGGCAAGAGTTGGCTATTTCAGGAGCAAGTTAGATTTGAAAAATTTATAGAAGGCAGATCCATTTCAAGGAAATAAAAAAAAATAAGTATTTAAAACAATTCATATTTCTCAACCAAGAAAACCCAGTAGCTCACAAACTGTGAGAAGCGTCAGAGAACTATATCAGCTAAATCACTATATGTTTCAGAAATGAGGAAAAAAATGAGGAAAATACTTGCAAACTAGAGTTGCAAAGAGTCAGTCAACAAGTATTTATTGTGTCTACTATGTGCCAAGTACTGTGCTAAGTGCTGAGGAGCCCCCAAAAATAATTCTGGAGGGGAGTTAGAATAATCCCAAGTGAAGTTCCTTATCATTTATAAAAAGGAAAATCCTGGGTAAAGAAACCTACATAGGTCTCTTTGAGAGGCACCTTATCTTTCGTTTGGACCTGGCATAAGACATCTTCTTTCACAGTGGTAAACAACTTTGCCTAGCATATGTCCTGCTGATTTGTGTGTCATCAGACAATAATCAAAGTCCTGTTGAACAGTCATCTCTATGGTTGCATTGATAAGAAATCTTTTATGGTCTTAACATATGTATAAGGGACTTCCTGGAAGAAAATTTTGAAGGATCTGTATTTCATTTTACCAAGTCACATGTTTCCTCACCCCCTAACACTAAGCACGGTAGAATCTTGTCATCTCTCAACTTTTTGTTCAGTTTGGTGACTGTAAATATATGGTCTCATGTAGGGAACTGTTTGCAGAAGTCTACCAATTCCTTCCATGTTATCTTCCTGGGGACTGTTATGGGCTGAGCCTGACTGACATTTAGGTTCAATATTGGAACAAATTGAGACATTTGTGAGTCTTTGAACAGTCAACAAAATGAGACAGCAGAAGAATACTGACAAAACAAGGGTCGGCCTTGAGGACACTTCACACCTGAGCTTCACGCATTGTGACCTGCCAGACAAGCATCAGAGATGCCTCAGGAGCTCTTTGTGGCTGCTTTGTGCTCAGGCAATAACGAACTGATGTCAACCGTCTGAGCCCTTAGTTCCCTAAGCCAAACAAGTTAAACCAATTAAGGAATGTTTCCATTTCTTGTAAGAAAAAAAATTAACCAAACCTGCCATGGGGATGAGGATGGGGTGCAGGTTGGGGGAAAGGGAGGGTTGGGATACTGCTCCTACCACATGTGTCTTCAGCTGACATGTAAACATTGTTCTTAAAGATTGTCTGCAAAGGAGACAGTGAGCATATGGGATAGTCTCTTATCTCCTTATTTGGGGCATTGCTGCCATGTAGAGTAGTCCCTTAATACCTTCAACACTGCATGGACTTTTGTACAGCTTTCCTTGGTATTCTACTCATTCCTCATCTGCCTCCCTTCTCACCTTTATCTTCCTGGGTGCTGTTTTTACTTCATAAAAGCATATTGGAATCTGAGATTCTGCTGTTTCATACACATGTAAATCGATGTTACTGCATAAGCTGCAGGGAACTTCGTAGTCTTCTTTTTGCTTATGCTCTATGTGATCACCACAATCCAGAGTCACTGAGTGCCACACAAAATAATGTCTTGTAGCATTTTGGCAGATACTGATACGAAGTGTTACAGTCGTTTCACTTCTACTTCCTTAAATGCTAAGGGTTTTATGTAAAATTTTATTCCTTATTTTGGATTGTTTATTTTTTTAGGTAATGGTTGCACTGTGTAATAAAGTTTAGCAGAAAATAGTTAATATATCTAATACATAATTCTTATTTCATCTGCAGAAGGTATGTTTGCTTCTGCCAAGTCACATTGGATATTTTGTTGTCAGTAAAAGATCAGAATGATAAGACTTAATGCACGTGTAGATTTGCATTAACCACAGACTCAGAGTAAAGTGTTGTAGTAAATGCTTTGTTAAATTGAGCTGAATTGCCATGGTTTTGAACATGAATTTGGCAATTAATAAATACTTATTGACTGATTCCATATTAATCTAAGGGTAAATAAGTTTTCTCTTTCCCTGTCCATATCTAAGATTAGAAGTCAGCATATGCATTTTTTGGCCATCTTTTTGGGTGATATTTTTTTTTCTCTTTAAAAAATATTTCTTTTTAGTTTTCAACATTCACTTTTGTAAGATTTTGAGTTCTAAATTTTCCCTTTCCTTCCACTTTCCTCTGCCCAAGATGGCGTGCAATCTAACATACATGTATGATCATACTAAATATATTTCCACATTAATCATGTTGTGGAAGAAGAATCAGAACAAAAGGGAAATATCATGAGAGAGAAAATACACACACACAGAAACAACCAAAAAAAAAAGAAAATAGTGTGCTTCAGTTTGCATTCGGACTCCATAGTTCTTTCTCTGGATGTGGGTAGCATTTTGCATCATGAGTCTTTTGGAATTGTCTTCGATCATCGCATCGTTTAGAAGAGTAAAGTCTAACAAAGTTGGTCATCGAACAGCAATGCTGTTACTGTGTACGGTGTTCTGTACACGCTACTCACTTCACTCAGCATCAGTTCATGCACGTCTTTCCAGACTTTTCTGTGATCGTACCTATTTACTATTTCTCATGGAACAATAGTATTCCATTACATTCATGTACCACAATTCATCCAGTCCCCTATTGATGGGCATCCCCTCGATTTCCAATTCTTGGCCACCACAAAAAGAGTTGCTATAAATATTTTTGTACATGTGGGTCCTTTATGATCTCTTTGGGATACAGATCTGGTAGTGGTATTGCTGGATCAAAGGGTATGCACAGTTTTATAACCCTTTGGATATAGTTCCAAATTGTTCTCTAGAATGGTTGGATCAGTTCACAACTCCACCAGCAATGCATTAGTTCCAGTTTTCCCACATCTTCTCAAACATTAATCATTCTCCTGTTTTGTCATGTTAGCCAATCTGATAGGTGTAATGTGATGCCTCAGAGTTGTTTTGATTTGCATTTTTCTAATCAATAGTGATTTAGAGGATTTTTTCATATGACTGTAGATGGCTTCAGTTTCTTCATCTGAAAACTGCCTGTTCATATCCTTTGACCATTTACCAGTTGGGGAATGACTTGTATTCATATAGATTTGACTCAGTTCTATTTTTAAAATGAGGCCATTATCAGAGACACTGTCTGTAAAAGTTGTTTCCCAGCTTTCTGCTTCCCTTCTAATCTTGATTGTATTTGCTTTGTGCAAAAACTTTTAAATTTAACATAATAAATATATCCATTTTGCATTTCATAATGTTCTCTATTTCCTGTTTAGTCACAAATTCTTCTCTTCTCCATAGATCTGACAGGTAAATTATTCCATGCTCTCCTAATTTGCTTATAGTTTCACACTTTATGTCTAAATCATGTACCCCTTTTTGACCTCATCTTAGTATACAGTGTAAGATGTTGGTCTATGCCTAGTTTCTGCCATACTGTTTTCTAGTTTTCCCAACAGTTTTTATCAAATAGTGTATTCTTATTCCGGAAGCTGGAGTCTTTGGGTTTATCAAACAGTAAATTACCATAGTCATTGACTACTGTGTCTTGTGTACCTAATCTATTCCACTGATCCACCACTCTGTTTCGTAGCCAGTACCAAGAAGTTTTGCTGCTTTGTAGTGCAGTTTTAGATCTGGTATGACTAGGCCAGCTTTTGGGTGATACTTTTGATGAGACCATCTCAGGGTTTAGATCTTATACAGTAAAGGGTATTTTAGTTTCTCGTGCTTATATTGGTTAAGCAGTTTGTCTTTGATTTTTTTTCCATTCAGAGTGGTAACTTTTCCATTTTGCATTTGTGAACTAGGGATTGCTACAGTGAAGCTGAAGAATCCCCCAGTGAACAGCTTGAGTCTGGAATTACTAACAGAATTTGCAATAAGCTGGGAGAAACTGGAAAATGATAAAAGTTGCAGAGGTGTCATCTTAACATCTGTATGTATTGTATCTAATTTCGATTTACTATTGATTTCACTTTTCCCTCAAGCACTGTGTTTTTTAGGTAACATGCAAATCTATCATGTGCTCAAGATTCAAAAACCAAAATTCTCCACATAGGAAAACAAGGGGATTACAGTCATGATAATGATGAAATCCAGGAGAATAGGTTATCCTGTTGAGGTTTCTGGAGGATAGTGAGAAGAGTCAGTCTGGCACTCTCCTGTGGGCCTCTTAGCCACTGGGGATAGCCAGAAATACAAGAGACATATCAAGTTTAATAGGATGAGTCATAATTTTGGAATGCTCCATTGTGTCAGAAATTTTAGAGAGATAGAGTAAATAAGAGGAGAAAAGTATTATTGAATTTAACCTCAGAAGAATACTTCTGGTGGCTCCTCTAATGGTGAATGGCACTGTCCCCCAAGTAAAATAGAACTTCTTGAGGTTGGGGACTTGACTTGCTTTGGTCCTGGAATCCCAGTGCTAAGCACAGTGCTTAGCAACAGATAAGTGGTTCGTAAATTCTTACTGATTAATTTTCTTGGGCATGATAACTTGTAGCAAAGATGCATGGGAAAAATTTTAACCAAATCATCAGTAAAACAGAAGATATACACCAGTCAGATCTGTTTATTCATCTAGCATGCACTGTATGTGTGTATATATGTGTATATGTGTGTGTACATATGTATATTTATGTACACACACATATTTAACTGAATGTCCTGTAGACATCTTAAACTCACATGTCCAAAAGTCAACTCATTACCTTTCCCCCCCAAGCCTTCTTCCCTTCTTAACTTCTTTGTTATTGTCCAGGGCACCACAATCTTCCAGGTCCTTCAAGCTTGTAACCTACATGTTTTCCTTGACTCTTCACTCTCACCCCCACCCCATCCAATCTTTTACTAAGTCCTGAAGTTTCTACCTTCATAACATCTCTTCCATCTCCTGTGTCTTCTGTTCTAACCCTGCCACCAAGGTGCAGGCCCTCATTACCTCCCCCTTAAATTACAGTAGCTTTCTGATTCCTCTCTTTGCCTCACTTCTTTCCTCATTCCATTCAGTCCACCACTCAGTCCTCCTAAAGCTCAGATCTGTTCCCATCATCCCTCCTAGTCAGTAAACTCCAGTGGTTCCCTAGTATCTCCAGTATCAAACAGAAAATAGTCTTCTGTTTGGCTCTTAAAGTCCTTCATACCTAGTCCCTCCCCATTTTTCCAGTCTTCTTTCCTCTCACTCTGTAGCATGTGCTCTGCAATCCAGTGACACTGCCCTTCTTGTAGTTCCTCAAACTAGACAGTCCATCTCCTGATTCTTTGCATTTCACTATCCCCTGTGCCTGGAGCTCTTTCCTTCCTCATTTCCATCTCCTGGCTTCCCTGGCTTCCTTCAGGTCTCTCACTAAGCTCCCATCTTCCATGAGAAGCTTGTCCCAGTTCTCCTTAATCTTACCGCCTTCCCTCCAAGAGTATCTTCAGTTTGTCTTGTACCGATCTCATTTGTGCACAGTTGTTTGTATGTTGTCTCCCTCATTAACCTGTGAGCTTCCCGAGAGCAGGGACTGTTTGTTTTCTTTCTTTGTGTCCTCAGCACTTTGCCCAGTGTCTGGTACATAGTAGGTACTTAAAAATGCTTGCTGACTAACAGTTGTCAGGTCACTTCAACTTGAGAGCTTCCTACTAAGCTTTGCAGACCAAGCAATTCTATTTGACCACTTCAACTACAGGGCACAAGGCTAGAAAACTTGCTCACACCACCCAACTCACAAGACTGATTAATAAAACAGCAGGCCAATCTCATGGACAGTGATAAATATGACTGCTAAAGAGACCAGATATTTCAGTCAGTCATCACACTATCTTACAAGAATATCCATTGGGGGACCTTAACAGATAGAGCTGAGAGTAGTGTGGAGGTGCCTTATGGACAATCCCATCAGACACATCCTGAACACTCCTCTTCCTTGACTCTTGGTTCCGTCATCCATGCAGGCCACCACAATTTTCTCACGGCATTGCCTCATGATGAACATATGACACACAGTTAATTAGAATTCAGGTATTCCCTTTCTCTCAGGAGGTTTCGGAAAAACCCATAATAGGCAAACAACGCTACATGGCCAAAGGTAGACTTTCATAATTAGGTCTCTATAGAAAACGCAAAACTACATAGTCTTTATAATGGTGACACTGACACCTCCGTCTTGAGAACTAGTGAAGAGAGCAGTACAACTGCTTTTAAAGCTAGGTCTTTCCTATACGATCGTGTAATTTACTTGTTTTTAATCTAAGTGCATGACTACACTGGTCTCTTGTCAGATTTAGTTTTGTCACATTGGTTGTTACATTGTAGCAGCTGATCGTTGTGTCATTCGACATGTCAGCTACCCCTCTTAGTTCTGTGTATAAGTAGTTTTATAGTTCTCTGATAGTTAACCTAGGATTAATATCAGTTTATTTTATTTTTTATGCTCAAATCCATTTGTTATTATACTTTTAATTTATTCAAAGATACAGTCACTCAAGTGTATAATAGTGAATTTAAGAAGTTTTGATAGGAAAGGATCTACAACACCTGAAGCTTTGGCCGTGTGCCGACAAATAAAATCTCTCATTGAAAAGAGAAGAAGCAGAGAAAAGGGAGGAAGACATGATAGTTGACTTCAAATACTTAAAGAGCTGTCTTATCAAAGAAAGATTAGACTTACATTCTGATGACAAGTAACAGGACTAGGGCAGATTGGTGGAAGTAACAAGGAGTCAAATGTTGCCTTAACTTAAGTAACTTTCTCACTCTCCTCAGCAATACAGGGGATCTAAGACAATTCCAAAAGACTCATGATGGAAAATGCTACCCAATCTAGAGAAAGAACTGTGGAAGTCTGAATGCAGATCAAAGCAGACCATTTTCTCTCTTTTTTTTCCTTCTTTCTTGTGGTTTTCCCTTTGGTTCTCATTCTTCTTTACAGTATGACTGATGTAAAAATATTAATATGATTGTACAAGTACAGCCTATATCAGATTGCAGGCCATCTTAGGGAAGGGGGAGCAGAGGGAGGAAAAGGGAAAACATCTGCCCATGCCTGTCTTCCAGTCCATACCCCCATATTCTTATTATTCCTTGGAAATCACAGACAGAAGTTAAACAATCACATATGAAAGTGTGTGTGGTTTTTTTTTTCTTCAGTAACTTGGAACATTTGAACATCAACATGGGGCAACTAATTTTATTCTGATCTAGGAAACTTGACATCATTTTTTTAAATTCAATTTTATTTGTTTAGTATTTTATTTTTCCCCAGTTACATGTAGAAACAGTTATCAACATTTGTTTTAAAAACTCCCTTCCCACTCCTCCTCATTGAGGAGGCAAGCAATTTGATATAGGCTATACATGTGTAGTATTCAAAACATACCCATAGGTAGTCATATTGTGAAAGAAAACTTAGACAAAAAAACTCAAGAAAAATGAAGTTAAAACAAGTGTGCTTGAGTCTTTTTTCAGACACCGTCAGTTCTTTCTCTGGGGATGGACAGCATTTTTCATCTTAAGTCCTTGGATCATTATATTGCTGAGAAAAGCTAAGTCATTCACAGCTGATCATTTTACAATACTGCTGTTACTTTGTACACAGTTCATTTCACTTTGCATCAACCCAAGCAGGTCTTTCCAGGTTTTTCTGAGAGCATCCTGCTTGTCATTTCTTATAGTACAATAGTATTCCATCATAAACGTATACCACAACTTGTTCAGCCATTCCCCAATTGATGGGTATCCCCTCAGTTTCTAATTCTTTGCCCCCAGAAATGAATAAATATTTTTGTACATAAAGTCCTTTTTGTTTTTTATATTTTTGGGGATACAGACCTGGTAGGCTGGGTCAGAGGGTATGTATGCATGGTTTTATAGCCTTTTGGGCAAAGTTGAAATCATTTTTAAAAGATAGGTAAAAGCACATAGATTTGCTCACCTCTTAACCATATGTGTTCTGTCTTTTACAGCTTAAGAATTAGTCTTCAGGCTGGAAAAAGCTAAAAAAATATGGAAATGATAAACTGAGTCTAATGAAGGCTTTTGCCAAAAAACTCATTTTACTTGTTTTAATTCTGAATGAAAATGAATTATAATTGGTTAAATACATTCAAAAAGATAGAATTTACTTGCTTACTTGAAATATAAAAAAATAAGTTATCACCTGCATACATTTGAAACAATTAAAGATATTGGATAGAGCACTGGCCTTCAAATCCAGCCTCAGACACATATTAGCCGTGTAACCCTGGGCAAGTCAACCCCAGGAGCCTCCAAAAGAAAAAAAATAAGATCTTTAAAGAATGAATGGTTCTTAGTAAACATTTATTGTTCAAGATATTAGGGCCAGTCTGTTGTAAAACCTTATTAGTTTAGTTCTACTCTACTATATCTCTTCAATCCAGCTCCTCCTTCCACTTACACAGATAGAGGAGACCTTTATCATCTGTCCCCTGTATTATTGAAATAGCCTTTTAATTGTTTTCCTTCCCTCTTGTCTCTTTTTCCTGATCCTTCCTCCACTTTTGTCACTGGATATTCCTGAAGCACAGGTCCGATCAAGTCACTCCTTTGCTCAGTAAGATCCTGTTATCTCTTAAAATCAAATGCAAATTCCTTTGTTTGGCATTTAAAGCCATTGGGTCCAGCCTGGTTCTCACATAGGTTTTTAGGATTATTGCACTTTATGTACCTTTCACCTACTCCATGATCCATCCCGAGTCCATTCTCAGTGCCTTTGCATTGACTGTCCTATCATACCTAGAATACCCTCTCTCTTCATCTTTGCTGCCCCTTAGAATTATTCCTAGCCTCCTTCCAAGTTTGACTCAATCACCAACTCCTCTCCCCCAAATTGTATATTTTGTGTATATTTGTGTGTACACATTGTCTTCCCTCACAGTCTGATAGGGTGGGGAGAGTTTTGTATTGGTCATATCCCCTGTGCCTTACGCATAGTAAGTGCTTAATAAATGCATATTAATTGATTGTTTCTCATTACTTCAGAACAGTCCCCACATCTTCTCTGCTGGCCTTGATATTTCTGAAATGTATGGAAAGAATGAAGCACACTATGCCGAGTTCTGGAAGGCGGTCCAAGAGCTTTGGCTGAAGATATACATTTCCAACATGGTGGTGATAGCAGCAATCAATGCAAGTTGCCTTTTTGTCTGACTTCACAGGAAACTGGCTTGTAAATAGCTTTTTTTTTTTTTTAAGGCATCCCGGTAAAAACTGGGGCAGCCAGGTGGCGCCATAGTGCACAAAGTGCTGGGCCTGGAATAGGAAGACTAATCTTCCTGACTTAAAATCCAACCTCAGACACTGGGCGAGTCACTTAAGTTTGCCTTAATTTCGTCTTCTGTAAAATGAGCTAGAGGAGGAAATGGCCCACGACTCCAAGAAAAGCCCAAAGTTGGGGTCACCAAGAGTCAGACATGCCTAGAACAACTGAACCACGACAACAAAAGTACAAGTAGAACACATTCAGGTTTTAAGGATAAACATGGTGTCCTGGATGTCCTGGCCATGCTCTTTGGTTAGGCTTTGACCAGCCCTGCATGGTTCCATTGAGAGCTCAGGGATCACAGAAACCTTAGTGATCATCTAAAGTTCAGGAAACTGAGGCCCAAAGACAGGAAGAGAATTGCCCAAATTCATTCTAAATTAATATAAAAGCTCCGGTTTGAACCTGTGTCCTCTAACTTCAAGTCTAAGAGTCCTGCCACTGCATCATGGCTGCAGGACCATCGAAACCAGTTACAAATGATTCTAAAACAGACTGACGTTTTATAAATCCTAAGGATACTTCCTTCCTAATGGGAAATCAGTTGACCCACAGAAACATCCCTAGGACTTTCCACACCCTCTTCTCTGTCATTAAAACCTTGAGAAGCTAAGAAAAAACAAAACTATAGTCATGTCTTATTGGGTTTTTTCCTTTCTGTTACCAGTGGCAGCAGACTCTTTCAGCACTGAATCTGCTGATTTGTGCATTCACTCTGAGTGTCTAGATGCTGGAGCTGAATGGGATCACAAGACTGCCTAAAATCAGTATTTGGTTTTGCTTCTAGGGATCAAGCCCTGCTGGAGGCTGCCTGATGGCCTTAGCTTCTGACTACCGAGTCATGGCCAACAATCCCAAATACACCATTGGTCTGAATGAAACACTGCTGGGCATTGTGGCACCCTTCTGGTAAGACTGACCCCATCATAACCCTTCCCAGGTGGGCTTATTTCTTCTGCCCTTGCGGTTAGATCATCTCAAAGAGGAAGCTTTTGCTTTCCTTTTTTTTTGGAGTGAATTTGTCAACTCAACTTCTCAACTAGATGCTTGTATTTTTAAAAGTGCTGATAGTCTGTGCCAAGAGCGGGGAACCTGTAGTCTCGAGGTCACATGTGACCCTGTAGATCCTTGGGTGTGGCCCTTTGACTCAATCTAAACTTCACAGAACAAATCCCCTTAATCCAAGGATTTGTTCTGTAAAACTTGGACTCAGTCAAAAGGCTGCATCCAAGGACGTAGAGGGCCACATGTGGCCTCGTGGCCGCAGGTTCCCTACCACTGGTGCATGCTCATTCCTTCCACGCAAGACTTAACTGAGGCATGTGTGTGTGTGTGTGTGTGTGTGTGTGTGTGTGTGTGTGTTTTGTTAATTCTAGGTTTAAAGATAACCTTGTAAACACAATTGGGAACAGAGCTGCTGAGCATGCCCTTCAGCGGGGCTTGCTCTTCCCTCCTGCGGATGCTCTCAAGATAGGCCTTGTGGATCAGATAGTGCCAGAAGACAAGGTGCAGAGCACAGCTCTCAGTGTAATGTCTGAGTGGCTGAAGATTCCAGGTGAGAAGATGCCTCTCTGTTAGGACTAAATTAAAAGGCAGGGATTGGTCATGGAGGGAGAGAGCCCTTTGGACTGTTTCTGCTGGTGACATTTGATCTTTTTTCCCTCCTTTTGTTAAAAACTACCTGTCATGAAAGAGAAAACTTTGTTGTACAGAGAAAGGTATTGGATTATAGTGCTGCATTTGAAGCTTTGAGTTTCCAGAGTGATGTACACATTTCATTAAAGGAAGCAACATTATGAGGGAAGCTCCACAGAAACACTAATTGGAAGTGGGGGGAGATAGAAACCACTGAACTAACATGGCTAAGGAAGGAATCACGCTGAGATGTGAGGGATTTGGAAAGGGAGTGTCGACTTCCCAGAAAAGATTCAGCTTGAAATATGGAGTGTGGTGGCAGAAGTCAGGGTCATGCCTGGAATAGGGATGAGGGTCACTCAGGAAAGTGGGCTTCCTTTCACAATTGGAGGGGAGCAGGAGCTAAGCTGACCCAACATCTGATAGTGCTGGGAAATGGGGTAGCACTTTGTGATGTCATTTGGCTAGGTCTTAACATTATTACAAAATAAAGTTGATTAAAGCTTTGTAAGATAGGAGATACTTGCAGGAATGCATTTCTGTGAATCCAGGTTGTGATTTAATTGGTTTGACTCTTGGTAACCTAGAAATTAATAACATATTAACCCTGTTTTTAGACCATGCTCGGCAGCTTACCAAAGCCATGATGAGAACGCCTACTGCCCATCTGCTGTTGAAACAACGAGAATCAGATATCCAGAGCTTTGTCAGCTTTATAGCCAAAGACTCCATCCAGAAGTCTCTTCAGATGTATTTAAAGTTTCTTAAACAACGAAAAGAGTAAAGGTTTAGGCTCCTGATGTGTAGCTGGAGACACTGAAGCAAAGCCATGTGCAGACCCTACAGGCCTTTCTTTGGGTAGCTGTAGGTTTTTAAAGCAAAATATTTTTCAATATAAAATTAAATTTAATCATTTGTTCTTAGTTTGTTGATCTTTTCAGAAGATCCTGTCCCCTTTATCCTGATATCCCAGAGGTATCCTTCCTTTCTTCCCATTAGTGCTTTTTGTCCCCTCACCCTCACCCCACCCCACCCCACATACACCTAGAAGGTGCTTGGATAGGTTCCGAAGAGACTTAGCTGATGATGTGGAAAGGAAGTCTTGTGTTCCTGAGCAGCACTTTACCTGGGAATCATGAGTAGTGGGCTTACTGGAAATTGGAAATATAACTCCTTACTAAGGGCCCTCCTTTGTTCAAAGTCTAGAATTGTGAATAAAAGTTCTAAGATTTTTTTGCTCCCCAGCCTCAGGGCTGCCTGGTTGCTAGTGGTGAGAGAAGCAGTTCCCCAGGTAACCAGTGAACTGCAAGGAGCACATCCCCACTCCCCCTGTATATACTCAGGGTGGAAATATGTTTTCTATACCAGTAGGACTTTTCAAATAAAGAGCTTTTCAGGATTGTTGTTTGTTCATTTATCTCTGGAGTGAGTGTTGCAGAGAATGAGAATGGGGAAGAGGAAGAGGGATGATGATAGCTTCACAATACTCATTTCTTGCCAGATTATCAATGCTTCTGTGAACTCATTCTCAAAGAGTTTCACTTTCCAAAGCCTGTTTTCTCCTGGAATAGTCAATTACGTATTCTTCATAGCTATTTTGGGTACCAAAGATGGACATTTCAGGAACAAAATCCAAACTTTCAGATAGGCCCTGTTCATCGTATAGAAAATTCTTTCCTTACTCTTGTTCTTTTTAGTTTAAATCCTCAAACATGAGGTTGTCGTTCCAATCCTTTGGGTAGCATAATGAGGTTCCTGAATGGAGCATAATTTGGAGGGGTAGAAAGGAAGGAGCCAAACCTGTGCGAACACTTCCTCCACCAGCTATGCAGGAAAAGGGCCTCGGGGCCCTTAGAGGTAAAATGACTTGCCCATGACCACACAGTCATTGCGTATCGCTTGAGGACCCCAGGTCTGCTAGAGTCTCTTGGTGATGTAGTACTAACCTATTTGTGAGGTTCTTTAGAAAAGTCTAATGAAATCATAAACAGAAAAGGACTCCAAGCATGCAAGGCACAATTGTTTGGAAGGGAACCCCTTAATTTCTGGACCTCGGTTTCTTTATTTGTCTGATGGAAAGAATGGTCCCTCTACTACATAACTCACATTGCTTTTATGACCAGTGAAACCATGGACGTGAAAAGCAGCAAAGCACAAAAGGTAAGATTTGTTATTTAAAAACTCACCTAGGAGTGACAGAGTGGTGAAGGTGTAGCATCGTGGGCCTCTCCTGGCTTAGTGGAAAGCCAGATGTTTAGTATCTGTGAGCATTTTGTGGACAGAAAATCAATTAAAAGTGACATCTTCCTGTTTTTCAAATAGACAAGTGGTCAGAAAGTTGTTTTCTCCAAAGTGGGCTTTTACTGAACATTGAGAATAAAGACTTTTACCAAGTAAACTGAAGAAGAGCTAGCTGCTGTCCTGGCCTAGGAAATGCTGACCAAAATGTATTAACTAGTAGCCCTGAGCCCAAAATGCAAAAAATGCAGGTGGCAACAGCATATTCTTCAGTTCCTGCTGGAGAGTAAAATGAAGGATATGAAGAGCCATTGCAGAATACAAGCCTAGGGAATATAAAACTAGGAAATGAATTCATTCCGTTAATGCATCCAAAATCAGACTTGTTGACCTTGCATGGGGACTGAATCTGGACTTTCCCGGTCTAATTTAATTATCTCGTCCATGTTTTTGCTAGTTGTCAAGATCCATAGAAAACCCCTGAAGAATTTTGTGTTTGAGGCTTAGACTGTATTCCACATCTGTTAGGCTGAGTAAAAGGTCCCAGCAGAAAAGCATTTTGTGGTGTCAGGCATCAAAGGGAAAGGGATTGCCCTGTTGTTGGAGCTGGGAATGTGTGCTTCAAGGCCACTAGAACTGTTTCAGGACCCAGGGATTGAATCAGTTTAAAGTGTCCTGAAAATCTTCAGTCTTAAAAAAGGAAAACATTCGTGGCCCCTGATTCTGACTCCTCCTCGAGAATCCAGGAATCCTGCCCCTTCCTTGGTGTCTTGTGGGGCTGTTTGTTGCATGTAACAAAAGAGGCTGAAGGGAAGCATCCTCGACAGGCCTTCGGGAGTGTCAGTGAGTTTTCAGAGTCACTTCTACAGGGAAATGGTCACTAATGGCTAACGCCTGGAAAGAGGGAAGAAAAGAGAATCAGACCTTTCCTTGACCTTCAGCCTTTTTTTTTAATCTTTTCAAACCTCAGCTATCCACTTGGATGGTTTTTCAGGCAGGGATAAACAAGGTTGAATGACGTGCCTTTAGCTCTCCAGCTAAGAGGTAAAAGTGAGGTGAGTGTTCTTTTTACACCAGAGGGAATGTTTCCTATGGGAGAGAGGAGTCCTCACCCCAGAGGGCAGTTGGTTTGATTTTTTTTTTCCCCTAATACTCTAAGCCAATTAATTACTTACACTGATCCATCAATACCCCTGCCTGATCTTCCTTGTGAACATTTGCAATATGAATGCTGAAACAGTGGTCTAGGTAAGGGCATAGGTCCTAGTTTTGCCCAGGGTAAGAAGATTAATCTGTGGCCAGAAAACAGAATTTTTCAGCATATGATGACTCAACAGGCTTTTTGGATTCTTCCCTGAATATATGCACGCACTTGCTAGATACTGTTTCCCAGGAAGTCAGAGCCACAGGGAAAGGACAAAAGAGGAGGGCTTGGGGTTAGGAGGGACATCGTGTGTGTGCTATCACCCCACCACTACCAAGTACACAAGTGGTTTGCAGGCAAGGCAGGCAGTAGAGAAACTGCCCTCAGAGATTAAGCTGAAATGGAGGCAGGAGGATGGACTAGTTGACCACTTAGGGTCTCCACCAACTCCATAAATGCAAATGGAATTTGGCCAGGTACAAGATGGGAAGGTTGTGAGGAAAATTCTGTTTGGATGGCCCAAGTCCTCAGACACTTGACAAAATTTCCTCTGATTATATGAAAACATTTTTGGGGCAGAGAACCCTCCTTTTAAAAGTGAGTAGCAAAAAGTTTCTTTCCTGCACTTACAGCAGTCTGGTCCAGGCTGAAGGACTGCTGAAAGTTGTTCACGGTAGCCGAGTTGGGTGCGATGCATTTCCTCAGTTGAGAACCACAGACCACAATCCTGTACGCAGATGGGACAGTGATGACTCAAGGGCCTGTTTGTCCCCAGAGAAGAGAGCACTAAAGCAGGAAGGGACCCTTCCCCAGGCACTGCCTGCCTGCCAGCCAGTCTCCCACCTTCTCTCAGTGGACTGTCTCCTCTCACCTGTCGTAAGCACAGTCAGAATTCCCCACAGTGGTGTCCGTATCGTCAGGTATAAGCCATTTAAAAATCTCACTAGTTCGAAGCCTGATGTTTGCCCAGTCATGCTGCTTGACATAGTTACAATCTGCATTGAAGTCACCTAGGAAAAGGATGTCCTGCAAAAAGAGATTAGCAGAAATAAAGAGGGTGTGTGGGTAGCCCTGGCACTGGTTCAGAGAACACATTACCTATTCCCAAGATGGAAACATTTCCCAGGCCTCCCTGCTTCCTCCTCACCTCCCTCCTTTGACCTCTCTTCACAGGCTCTCTTATGAGGAAATAGCAGGGAAGATGGAAGTAGATGAGGGGGAGTGAAGCATTAGATTAGTAGGTGAGAAGGGGATGAGTGTGAATGGGTAAATAGGTGAGGAGGTCGGTCTTACGTCAGTCCCCCACTTGTCAATCACATGCAAGTAGACATCGTACAGGGCATCAATCTCTGCCACAGCATTGTGTGGGGCAGAATGCAGGGGCACTAGGACAAATTCCTTCACGGCTGTAGGGGCAGTACAGAGGAGAGGGGAGTTAATTCAAAGTGCTGAAACAGGGTAGAGTGTGGTCAGCTTGTGCCACACTGACCCCACCTGTGTTTGGAGATGAAAACTTGACAATGAAGGGTTCTCTGCTGAAAACATCTTCAGGGTCCGGGTAACAGTAACTATCCAACACAGAAAGCGTCTCTGTCCTGGGGGAGGTGAAGTAGAGGAACCTCAGTGATTAGGGTAGTTCTCCTCTTCCTCTTCCTCCTCCTCTCTCATTCATCCAGTCTTTTTACACCTTACTTCCCTTGACCCCCCACCTACATTCTCTGAAATTCCACAACACTGCCCTCCTGGCTGTTCCTAAAACTAGACACCCCATTTCCAGATTCCTGACATTTTCCTTGGCTGACTCCCATGCCTGGAATACTCTCCATCCTCATATCCACCTCCTGGCTTTTCTGGCTTCCTTCAAGTCCCAGTTAGGATTCCATCATCCAGTAGCCTTTCCTAATTCCCCTTAAAGGTTCATGCCATCCCTCTGAGATTATCTCCAATTTGTTCTGTATATATCTTTTCTATATAGTTGTTTGTCATGTTTCTCCCCATTAGGCCCCCAGACAGTAGAGATTGCCCTTTGCTTTTCTTGGTATCTCCAGTGCCTAGCAGTGCCCATAGATGCCTTACTAAATGCCTATTGACAGACTGACTGAGCATCCTGCCTGAAGCCCCTTTTCTGGCCCTTAAGTTCCTCTCTGAACTTGTCCTGCTCCATCCCCACCCCCTGACTAGTCCTTTGGCTTTCTCCTGGGTCTGAGGCCCGGCATGGAACCCTATCTTGCCCCATTCCATCCCTTAGTGCTCTCGAACCTGTAGACAAACAGATACATCTCTTTGTAGTTGTCACGTCCCAGTGGCTCGCTGGTCACATAGCTGTAAGTGTACTCGGATATACTGGGAATAGGCAAGAAGGTGGGGGAGGGGGGAGGAGTCACACACACATCACCCCTCCCCCCCGCCCCCGCTGGAGCCCCAACTGGGACCGAGGGAGGGTGTACTAACAACCCCCCTAGTCCTTGGCCAATCACACACCGCCCCTGCCCCCGCTCCTGGAGTCCCCTTCCCTTGCGCAACCAGGCAACCTTTTCTTGTTGGACCCGAAGCCCCAGCCCCGACCTCCGCCCCCTTGGCACCGAGCACCATTCTGAACCCAGTGACTCAAAGGGTGGAGGTAAGGTTTAGGGGGGCGTAAAGGCTCTGGCTGCCCCCACCCCACCTCCGCTGAGGCCCAGAGGAGTCTGAGAGGCAGATATCCCCTGCTGGGGTCGTAGTCCCTGAGGACGGTGGAGAGCTGGAGTCCAGGCTCTAGGAATCTGTCTGTCACACACACACACGCGCGCGCGCACACACACACACTCTCTCTCTCTCTCTCTCCCTCCTTCGGGTGTGTCCCTGCGTGTCCGTGTCCCCGGGAGGCACCTGTTGATCTCCTCCAGGAGCGCGGACAC
This sequence comes from Notamacropus eugenii, assembly GCF_028372415.1. Classification (NCBI taxonomy): domain Eukaryota; kingdom Metazoa; phylum Chordata; class Mammalia; order Diprotodontia; family Macropodidae; genus Notamacropus; species Notamacropus eugenii. The sequence continues at coordinate 47,715,303 of NC_092872.1, forward strand.
GGCGCTCAGGTCCGGATCTCTGACCTCTTGAACCAGGGTCACGTCATACTCCGCCAGGATCTTCGGGGAGGGGGCAATGGGGTCACCCGGGAGGGACAGCACAGGGTTCCAACTCCCGGTACCCCCTTCCAGGGACCCCCAGGCCTCCGAGCCCCGCCCCAGCGCCCCCTCCCTCCACACCTGCGCCCGCGTCCCGCCCCTGCCCCGGCACCTGGGCGATGAAGCTGCCGCAGGCGGGATCGGCCACTTTGTTGTCCCCGAAACTGCGGATGTTGAAGGCGCCCACGCGGAACGGGGCTGCGCGGGAGGCGGCCACCGCAGGGGCCGGTGCCAGGGGCCAGAGCAGGAGCAGCAGCGCCCCGGGCAGGCGCATGGTCCGCGCACCAAGCCGGCTGCGGAGTCCAGAGAGGACGCGCGTGAGCGCGCTTACCCACTCGCGCCGACACTTTTGCATCGCTTACCTGTCTGCGCTCCTACACCTCCACGTCCACGCACGTTCACCTCGCACACTCCCCGCACCCCCATCCCCAGCCTCCCAAAGAAAGGAGCCGGACCGAAGCGGGGATGCCTGCGGCTCTTCCCCGCACCTCGTCCTGACCTCGGTCCCCCGCTCCCAGCCGGTGGATCTCACGCGGGAGGGGGACAGGACTCACGCGAGTCGGGAACAGGAGCCCCTCTGCATAGGAGGAGGTCGAGATGGTGCGTCCAGGGGAACGCCGAAGCTCCTGGTTTGGGTTCCTGTCCGCACTGGGCTGCCCAAGTCTGTCAGTCCAAGTTCCCAGGGTCCGAGGGTAGTTCAGGCGCTTCGGTCAGACTGGGATCTGGGGTGATGTGATCAGCTCCGGGCCGGGGGCCGTCCAGGGTCCAGAAGAGGAGAAGGAGACCAGTCCTGTGCAGCCGGTATTTGAGCATCTACTGCGGGGAAGTCCCTTTCCCAGCCGGTACAAGGAGCGGCCCCGCCCTCTGACAGGACAGACTCAGCCACGCGATGCCACAGGAGGTGGAAAGGGAGGTACTGGGCATTCACCAAATTTGAGGCCCTTACACCCCGAAACGTCCAAGACTGGAGTGAAGAGAAATTGGTTCGAGGCAGAATGAACTCTCAGGATGGCAGGGGTAGAATTGGGAGAAGCGGGGCTTTAGCCAGCAGGAGGAATACCAGGCGCACACCTTCTTAGCCATCTAGACTTGGTGCCACACTCCCCCCGTCAGACTTGTATGTGATAGGTCTATTCCATTCCTTCCCTTTCATGGGAGGGCCCCATCTTTGGTGGTAAAGTGTGTACAAGGAGGGCCAGGACACACCCAAGCACATTGTCACCCACCCAGAAGTTAAGAATGCCACTGGTGATGTAAGCACATGGATGGAGCCTGCAGAGTAGGATGGACAGGTGAGGGTGTGGCCCTGGCCTAGACTGCAGCACTGCTGCCTTCCATATCCCACAGACAGACACAGACATTGCCAGCCAGCCAGCCAGCCAGCCACAAACACCAACCCACTGTTCACTGCCCACGTCCCCACCTGCTGCTAATCAGACACGCCACCACACTGAGTGCTTCTGGGGAGCCCAGTCACATGGGGAGGCCTGTGGTGGCACAGCCAGAAGTTGGGATCTCAGAGGACACCGTATTGAAGGCTGGAATGGTTTTAATATTTTATTGTAAACAAGGGAAAACTCATTTTATTCAGCCCCCAATCTGCCATATGGGGTTCTGTTTTTGTCTTAAACTGCTCTGTGGTTTGCAATGTACAATATGGCTTTCTTGCCTCCCTGGCTTGCTCAGGAAGGGTCCTGGCAGTGCTAGGAAAGCAGACAGGCTCTAAATGCCCAGGGTGCCCAGCTGGGAAGCTCTAGATAACCTCACCAGCCCATCTTCTAGCACTCCAGACACCTGGGCACCCAAAGGCCACCTCTGTCCATCATCTGCATGATTCAAGGCAGCCTTTCCATGACCTTTGCTTTTTCAGAACTCTCTTTCTTTACTGGTTCCATTCTCGGGCTTCCAGACCACACAGTGACACGGATGAACACACATTTGCTCCTAGGTGGTGGGCCAACCCCAATCCTTCCAGGCCAGGCAAGTCCTTACACAATGACTGTCTGTACCTCCAATTCACCCTCTTGTGAGGAGATCACAAACTCTCCAGCATGCTCCAGAATCTCTATGTCCTCAGAGGCCACCATGGTGACCGTGGCCTGGTCAGCCTCAATTCCTGCCCGAGTAGTCAATACAGCACCCTCTCCTATGGCTGAGGCCAGGGTCATGGCTACTTGTTCTGTGAGGCTCTCAGGGGTGGCAATGGTGATGGTATCAGAAGCAGCTGCTGCACTGGCTGCCATTCCCTCATCTTCATCCACTGTGACATTCTGGACGATGATTTGGTGACCAGAGCCTGCCTGGTGCACAATCTGCTGCACTACCTTCATGATGTGGCTGTCCACCTGGGGAGAGTGGAAGAGGGGGCTCAGTTCAGGCCTCAAGCCTAGACAAGGAGGGAAGGGAGGCCTCAGCTCTCCACACCATAAGCAGAGGAAAGGGACCCAAGTTTCCTCTCTCCCACTTCAGGGCACATTCTGACCCCTCAGGATGTGGTCAGACTTCATTCTTTGTCCCTGCATTCTAGGATGGTTTTAGCAATCCCACACCCCCAGGCTTCACACTCCACACCTGACCCCAAATCCCCCACTACCCCACCTCAGCCTGTGTGCCCTCAATGATTTCCGTGGCTTCACTGGTCTCAGTGTCTTCTGTGGTGGCCTTGAAAAGGGAAAAAACCAAAAAGAGGACTCTTATCAAACTTGGAAGGGCAGGACAGTCTATCCAGTAATAGCCTTTTTTCCCAAAGCCCACCCTTGGCTCCACCCTCCCCTCTAAATTTCATTAACCCCATCCCAACATAGTGCCGCTCCATGTTCTGAGACTTGTGTGCCCGTGACCCCAGCCCACACCTCAATGATGTACTCCTGAGTATCAGCCACCACGGAGGAGAACTCCACCAGCACCGTGTGGGCATCCTCAGACAGAGCTGGGGGCGATGGGCTAGCCCTGGACACCACCGCTTCTTCCACCTCCAGTAGGCAGCCTCCTGCACAGACACTTACCTGATGAGGACCTGGGTAGGCCTCTGGGAAGCCAGCCCCCCACCCCACTCCCATAGCCACACGGAAATACCACCTACCCAAAACCCAAGTTTTAGCCAGGTCAGGGTCCAAGTTGCAGCAGTCTCACTCCACCAAAGGGAGCCAGCCCCGCATGTCAGCCTCTCAGAGCATGCCAGACAAAGGATATGTCACACACACATACACCAAGCCAAGGGGAGTCACACCCAAATTCCATGGACCACAGCAGTGGGTTCACTAGGCTAACCTTTGGTCCGCAGATGCCGGTTGAGTGTCCCATGCTCAGCAAAGCCCCGGCCACACTTGTAGCACTTGAAGGGCTTCTCCCCTGTGTGATGCCGGACGTGCCGCACCAGGGAGCCCTTCTCCCGGAAGCCCCGGCTGCAGAATTGGCACACGTGGGGCTTTTCCTCCAGGTGTATCCGGAAGTGCACCTGCTGGGCATTCTGCCAGACAACGTAGGGTCAGCATGAGGCCCCTCCACCATGGCTTCTCTCTCTCTTCCCTTCAGAGCTCTCATCTTGTGCTGGCCACACCAGCTGATGGAGGCCTCAGGTCAAAAAAGCTCATACAAGGGAACTTGGGTCAGGCAGGGGGCTGCTTGTAGGCAGTACAAGGTCAGAGAGCTGGCCAGGTCAATGCAGATGCAGAGAAGGAGCCTGTCTGGGTAGGCTGAATTCCAAAGCCCCAGTGAGGGACAAGGGAGAACAAGGAGAAAGGGTTGGCAGTAGCTCTCTCCCATTCCTGGCTCCCATGGGCATGTCCCTTCCCCGCCTAAACTTTGGCTTCCTTTCTGATGAAGAGGAGAAACAGCTCACCTTGGTCTTATAACGTTTCCCACACTTGGGGCAGGCATATGGACGCTCATCTGAGTGTACACGGCGGTGCCCCTTCACGTGGGCAATAGTTTTATAGAGCTTCCCACACTCGCCGCAGCGAAAGCGCCGCTCTCTAACATGCACCTCCTGGTGCTTCTTCAACAAGTAGGCCTTGGGGAACTCCTTTCCACACTGCTCACACCTGAACAGCTGTTGTCCTGCAAATGAAGGGAGACCAGCCCCCAGGGCACACACTGAATTCATCCCCAAGCACTCCCTGTCCCCAGTGTACACAGACATATACAAACACATACCAAGTGCAGCACCTAAACATACAAAGATACAGAGATGTGGAGGTTTGATGAGGCTGCCACATGTCACAGCCATCTTTGTGGTGGGCTGGGACCAAGGGTCCTCTACAACTTTTCATCTCACCTCCTTCCCCGTCCTGCTGCCTCACAAAGACGAACAAGACCTACCGACATGGGCTTTGGCATGCACCTCCAGGGCTGGGGCCGACCTGAAGACCTCTACACACTTAGGGCAGGAGTACTGTGTATACCCACTCTGAGGCGCTGGGTCAGCCTGCAGGGACAAACAATTATCTTCTAAGACTATTGCCCCCCCACAATATAAACACAGTGTGACTACCCCAAACTTACACTTACAGAACCTGACTAATTTAGTCTATTCTCCACTCTGCCCATGTGGACCTGGCTCACCTTCCTATTCAATAAACTCCAAGGATCAAATATCAAATTCTACTTGGCATTCAAAGCTCCTTTCAACCTGCTCCCCTCCGAGCTTTCCAGTCTTTTTCCACCTGACTCCTTCCCATTAATGCTCTGTGACCTGGCCTCCTGGCTCTTCTTTGAACAGAGCACACCACACTCAACCTCAGGCATTTAGGTGGGCTGTCTCCCAAGCTGTGAATCCTCTCTTGCCTCAATTCTGCTTTCTGCAAGTCCCTGCTAAAATCTCCATCCCTCTCTGCCTTCCCCAGTCCCTCTCAGTGCCTTCCTTCCAATCCATCCTTTAGTTTGTACAGTCCTTTCCATGCCATCTTCCCCATCAGACTGTGAGTGCCAAGAGCAGAAACTGGTTTTGTCTTCCTTTGCATCCCTAGCACTTAGCACAGTTCCTGGAACACAGCTGGCACTGAGTTAATGCTTGCTAATTGACTGAAGAGTATTCTGCCCCCAACACTCGTTCGCACACATCTTGCTGCGCACACACTTTGCTACACTTGTGGAGAGAGTTTCATCAGGAAAAAGCATGAATGGGATTCTTCAACCCTGGGGCACAGGAGACTGACCAATGAGGCCCATATCTGTACAGTTACGGACCAAACGATGTGGGGTATGGAGGCCCCTTTGAACAGTCCTAATTGTGGGGCTTCCTCAAGATTCCCTTCAAGAGGCAGAGGCCACCAGTTCCCAAAGTTAATCCCTGAGCGAGAGAAGAGCACATGGTATAGGCACCTACTGTTTGCACTTCTTCCACTGCTACAAAGTGCTGCTCTCCTGTCCTCACCCCCTCAGGCCCTGGCTCCTGGGCAGTGTCAAGACAAGGCTCAGCTGGCATGGGCCCCTCTTCTACCGCAACTCTCTCGATCACGAGACCTGAGTTCTGCATGGCTTGTCTCAGCAAATTCTCACTGCTCACCTCCCCTTCAGATGGCACCTTTTCAGGGACTGATGTCTATAGAACAAACGGGAATATCAGTATCTAATAGAGGACTCTGCAAAGAAGAGTCATTTTAAAAAATGTTTCCTGACATTCTGGCTGCTCTGTTAGAGAGATCATGTGAGTTTTGGTCTAGAACAGCCCAAAGGTAAATTTTGCCAAGGAGAGTGTTGGGGGTTGCAGGGAGGAGAATCTGATCCCTTACAGAGGCTGAGCCTCACTCTGGCCCTCAACAGGATACACGGGGCCTTCCACCAGTTCGAAAAAACATTCATTGTGGCCAAGGAGCTCAGACCTGTTCACTCTGATGATGAGGCCCATCCTCTCACATGGTAACCTTGAGATTTTCAAAGGCTCACCTACCCATCTCAAGAATTAAAAAAAATACGGGACTCCTCTCCTAAGGGTTGGGTTTACAAGTCTGGGCTAAAACAAAGGCTAGAACTTTTCTTGGTACTGGAATTCTTCACCACCCTGCAACCCTTCAGGAGAGCCAAGAACAGAAAGAGAACAGACCAGCCGGCTATTCCCCACCACAACTCAATGGAAAGTAAATGTGTCCAATTCACAAAGACCCTGCATTCAGCAGTTCCCCACAAAGGGTTAGTGCCAAGGAGCATCTCCAAAACAGGACTGTTCATTTTCTTCCTGGTGAACTGGCAGAAGACACTGTCCTCACGCCTTTAGTGCTCTTCATTCAGACAGAAATCTAATCCAACCCACCCTAGCACACAGCCCTTTCCAGTCTAGCCAGGAGCTCCACTTACCTCCTGGGCTAAGGTTTTCATGTCCACAGGAAGCTCCTGCATCTGGACATGGACCTCATGGATGACAGTGCCCTTGTCATCGGTGACAAGGTGAATCACTGGTGGTGTTGTCTCAATGGATTCACTTGTGATGGCTGTGACTGTTTCAGTGTTTGAATCGCTGGATCCTTAAAACAAAAGGAAAACTAAGACCATGAGAAAATCATCCTCCCTCCCACCAGGTGCCCACAGGGCAACTTCCCTGGAAAGAAAACAGCATCTAAAGGGGAGGAGAGGCCTGGGGGGGTAGAATCTCCTACCCTGCACCTCAGCCATCTTGGGGTCAGTGAGCAGTCATTCCCATCTTCTCTCACTCTGCCTAGCAATATCATTCCCCACTATATATTTGAGAAGAGAGAGGCCCCAAGAGTGAGTGACATATGTAGGGCAGGTGCTTCTGCGCTCCTTCCTGTTTCCAGGAACAGCCCAAAGATGACAGGACCAGGGACAACAACAAATCTGTGCATCTGTGATCCTGTATGACCAAAGCATGTTTCCTTGTAACCTAAGAGGTTGTAGAAGTCACCTGCTATGAAGAGCTCCTCACTCCTTATCCCTGAAGGAGCTCACACACTTAATTAGCTCCTGTGTGGGCAACAGGCCAGTAAGTTCTGGGGCAAGAGCACAGCTACTTGCTGTATCCTGGGCTCATCCAGTGAATTCACAAACCTGGGGGAATGTCTTCTTTGTTGACAACTATTTCTTTGTTCATGTTGAATCGGATTTTTTCTGTACAAGGAGTTAAGGATTTTAGGTGTCGGGTCAGAGCTCCAGACTCTCGAAAGCTCTTCCCACAGTTCTTGCACTTGTAAGGGCGCTCATCTGGTGAGAGAACAGTCAATAGTTATACAGAAGGTGACGACTAGAAAACAAACCCTAAGGGAAAAAAATGTGTTTGTCAGTTACCAGTCACCCAGGGACGACTCACTCAGCCACAGGGGTAGCTCTTCTCACCCAGCATGTGGCTGCTCAGAGCCTCAGGCCCATTAAACACTAGCCCAGACTAGAAGCACAAGGCTAGGATCCCTTCTCTGCTGTCCATGGGGACAGAAGGCAGAACCAGTGATGCAGGTGTGAGGGTCCCAACCCAGATAACAACTCCAGGCCCAGCTCTCATCTTACCTGTGTGCCGCCGGTGATGCCGGATGAGAGAACCTTTGGTCCTAAAGGAAGTCCCACATAACTTACATTCATAGTCCTTCTTGCTGCTGTGTGTGATCATGTGGGCTTTAAGGATACTGGCCTGCGAAGGGAAAAGGATGGTTGTATGTAAAATGGAACACCCCACAGAAAACAACACAAGTAACTGAAGAAGGGTCAAGTGGCTCAGGGCAGCAAACATGGCCATTCTCAGAAGGATATTGCTCAGGAGCAGCCAGAGCCCCAACCTGGCAGACCCACACCCAAAGTACAAGAGAAACTCCACTGTCAAGCACCATGAAGGGACCTTGGCCTGGGCCAGCCCAGCTCACCGTTTTAAACGTCTTGTTACACAGCTCACACACATAGCGTCCTTCCTTGTTGACAAGCAGCTTCACCTTTAGTAGCTCAGTGTCATCAGGGCTAACAGGACCTTCTGCAAGCTCACTGTCTCTAGGCCCACTGGGGTTTTCAAAGACATGGTCTGTTGCTGCCACAATGACTTCTTTGATATGACCACTGCCTGGGGGAGAAAAGTCTTGCTATCACATTCAGCTCTTGTCACCAAAGAAAATTCCCGACAGCAGGAAAGTGAGAAATTGTTAGGGGACTTGATGCGGGCCCAATTTCACATAGCTAGCTTGGCCTTGGGTGTTTCAGATGTTCCTGGCTCTTTATGGAGAAACACAGGAAGTGCCATTCAGTCCAGGGATCTGTTGCCAACAGAGGACAAAGGAAAGAAGTGGCCTAGGTTTCCACAGGTCAGTTAGCAAGAAGGATGGATCTAGTCAATCTTGGACTTAATAGGAGATATGGGCTTTGTCCTTCTGAAACCGCTACCTGTCAAAAATTCCCTAAATCATAACAAAGCTGGGCTCAAGGAGAACTAAAACAAGGCCTCCTCTGGCCCTAAAATGGCCCAATTCTTCCCAGGACAGGACACACAGATCTCAAGCACAGCCAGCCAGAAGCAATCTGATCTATCTGGACTCAGTGCCTTTCCTGTAGAGGTACTTTCCTCGAAGAAGCAAATTCTGATTTTTGTTCTAGCATTTTAAAATATCAGGACAATGCTATCATGCTTCATCCAGGAGGGACCAGAAAGGAAACTGCACTAAAACTGGGCCACAAGAGAACTTGGGCTGAAGCTTCATACTGGGACACCAGCGAACATTAAGCTCCTGAAATTGATGAGGTCAGTCCTCAGAGACAAGTGGCAACCCAATGACACCTGGTTTTGGCAAGTTAATTTTTCCTGCTCTGGAATCACACTTTTAGGAGCATCTCCCTACAGAACATGGATAAATGAGCCAGTGAGAACATGCCATCCTTCTCCACTACTACCTCCTTTCATGAGCAGCACTAGTTGCTAAGCCCAGAACCAAACACAAAATACAAAGCCCCATGTAATCTGTGCCTCAAACACCGGGGCAGAACTGGGCATAGGTGCCTGTTCACTGTGCCCCATTCTGTGTATATACCATCACTTGCCTGACCCTCCCATCAGCTGTCTCACAGCCATACATTCCACCTTCCTACTTTAGTAACCAAATTTTTTTTTCTGTAAATTTTTCTATTTTTTTCTAAATTTTTCTATTTCTTTTTCTGTAAATAAAAATTTTGCAAGGGGAGAAAACAAATGATAATTAAACTCTTTAATGGTTCAGCATGTTTCCAAATTATCTCTTGTACTTCACTACTGTAAAGATGTTAGGAAGACAGTAAGATGTAGTGGAAAGAGTGTGAGATTTGGAGCCAAAGAAATGGGTTCAAATTCCACCTCTAACACTTACCAGACATCTGATCTTGGACAAAGTCACTTTACCTTACTAAGCCTCAGTTTCCTTATTCGTAAATTGGGGGAAATAATTCTTATACTACCAATTTCGGAGCCTTAAAGAGTTTCTATAAAGTGTTAAAGAAATATTTATTGTTGTTAAAAAAAATTTCTTTTGACTACTCCTGTGCCTAGTTCTCAGGGTAGGGCATTTCAAGTGCGGAACTACTTCTACCATGGACTAGCCCCTTCTCTACAACTTAAAAAGTCTTAAGAGTAGAGGTTAGTGAAATTATTTGTAATTTGGAGTATTTTGTTAACTATATTTGAATATAAATGGTTTCCTCTGTAATCCTATAGAGTTCATTTTATATATTTAAAAACATTTTACGAAGAAGAGGCTCACAAGTTGTAAAAAGGATCCAGGACACAAAAAAGTGAAGAACCCCTGCCTCAGAGATATGCCTGAGCACTGAAAGAATACAGGCTTCCAGAGCCAGCACGTGACAGTGGTGAGAACTTTTGCCTTCCAGATTCTTAAATCAGCTCTTTAGTCATTGTGCTATGCTGCCTCTCATTAAGAAATGTGCTCCTATTATTATCATTATTAAGAAATACATTTGTACATCAAGTGCCCCTATTTCTTAAGACAACTGATGAGCAAGGGATGTGTTTTCTGGTGTGACGCTAACTGGGTCAGCCCCAGACTCGTTAGTGGTGAGATTTAACCAGCCGAGCCTGTCAGGCCAGCCCAGGAAGCTGGAAGGAGGGGCAGGGGCAGGCAGGATACAGATGCATTCTAGGATATGTAAGAGGGGGAAGGGAAAATTGGGGAGGGTAAAGGGGAGAGAGATGCAGGAAAAGCTGTGGGTAATACAATGGGAAATGAGAAAGAAAGGAATGGCGACAGAGGAGTGGGGGCCTGGCAGCCAAGCAGGAAGCATTTCAGCTAGAGGGAGGCAGCAGCTGGGAGCCGGTGCCTTGTGTACCTAATTATATGGCTGGCACCAACGTGACCCACATAATAGCTACCAGGATCAAAGCAGACTTTCAAGGACAAAGCGGGCGTCTGACTTCGGACCAAAGAGAACTGGTTTTCCAAATAACACCTTCCCGGAAACAGGAATTTCACATGAAAACCCAACATTACCGTACATTCTACACGGCGCGGTGCTGCTGTCTATGCATGACATTTTATTTGTGTGAATGTTCCAAGAATTTGAAGCAAAAAAGGAAAAGACAGACCCTCTAACAACGTGGGGAAGGTGTCAGAGGTCCGCCTTTTCATCCCAGGTGCACACCCACTGTCTCTGGAGATCTCAGCCTCCCCTCTGAGTCTGCCCCATCACCCTCTCTCCCTCAGCTAGGCCCTCTCTCCCTCAGCTAGGCCCTCTCTCCCTCAGCTAGGCCCTCTCTTCTTCCTTTCCCCCTCTACTCTGCTTGGATTAAAAGGCGGATATCCAAAAGAGCTTCCTCCAAGGCCTTGCACTTTATATCGTACTCCCTCACAGACCAGTAATGTGCTTCTTGGCAGATATCCCTTCCCACCATTTTCGGCCCTAAATCTCTGTATACTCAGACTCTCATCCACGGAAGGATCTTCCTCTTCCCGGCTGAGAAGCCATCTACATTTCCGCCTCTCAAATACGCACTGAGCCCCAGCCTCCTCCAGGAAGACTTCTGTGATACAGAATAGTCCCAATGCATGACTAACTCCCTTTCAGCAACCAATGCCTTGATTCCACTCTCCACAAGGTACCTGTGTTTGCACTGCAATAACAAGGACCCCGTCACCTTCTATTTTTGAAGCTCCTTTAACTTTCAAAACATTCTGACATTAATTCAACTGCTCATAATGATATCCCTGTGAGACAAGTAGGGTCTTACAGAAAAAGAAACTGAGGCTGAGAGATATGAAACAAGGTGTTTAAAGCACATAGAATTCCCACCTCTCCCCATCCCACTACCATGCTTTCTCCAGGCCCACCCTATCTCCCCATATGTATATGAATCTGTGCAGCTGATGAACATCTATCCTGTTTCTGTTCAGACCAGGCCTTAGCAAAGTCTGAGCAAGCGAGGTCCCAGAGGCACTGACTAATAAACGCCTGTTGGGGCTGACCCTGGCTGAGAAAGAAAAAAAGGAAAATAAAGAGAAAAAATGGAGTGGGGGTGAGGTATTTGAGAAAAGAGGGGATGAGTGGGAGAGAAAATATGTGACAGTTGACAAGGTATTGCTGGGAAGCAAACTGACCTGCTGCCAAACTGTGGAGGGAGCAAACACTCCGTATACTGTTTCTAGTACGCCATGGTCCAGCCCCCTACCTCACAGCCTCCCACTCTGCACACTGCTCCTTCTCTAGGCCTCAGTCTGTGGGGCTCTCTCTTCTCCAATCTACTTTCAGAGAAGGTTCTGGTGTCTGTCTCAGACACCCTGAAACACAGTATCAAGCAAAGGATCTTAAACATAGTAGGTAAATAAAAGTATATTATTGAATGGACTGGTATGACACTATTGTCCCTCATACAGGACAGTCCAAGTCCCATGTGAAGGTTTTTGCACTAGCTGGAAGGCACTCTTTCCTTACCGATGTCTCTTAGGATTCCTGATTTCCTCTAAGACTCAGCTCAAGTACCAACTTTTGTACATGAGGCTTTTTCTAACCTCCCAAGATCCTGGTGTCTACTCTTCCCTCAAATAAAAACCTTATAACTACTTTGTACATATTTTGCAAATACCCATATATGTACATTTACTTCTTCAGCAGAACACGAGCTCCCTGCAATCAGACATTGATTGCCTAGCACAGCACCTTGCACCTAGATGGCTCTTAAAAAATGCTTGATTAACTGACTGTGACTGAATTCTGAATTCTGAAATCCTCCAGGACAACTTCAACTTCTACCCTAAGCTCTGTCTTTGGAATGAAAGGTTCTGTCCCTTGTTAAAGGAATTTAGGGCATCAGCCAGCAAGCGAGATTTTAAGGCTAAAGGGCCTCATGCTGGTCCTAGAAGACATAGCCCCAGTGTATGGCTGAAGCCCATGGGATTATAGGAGTCAGAGCTGGCAAAGATCCCAGAAAGCATCAACGTCATCTTTTCAATTGAAGGATTTGAGGCCCAGAAAAGCGCAGCGACCTGCCTACCAGGCTTACAGAATTTAAGAGAGAGTACGTGGGAGAATGCTGGGCCTTCTAATCTGGTTGACTCTCAAGAGCTCTTAAAATGGAGACCATTAAAGTGCATTCTCTCTGATCCTGCAGATGGCAACATTTTGATGGCCAGAGCCCCACTCACCAATGATATCTGGAGCACTGCTAACGTCCTCTGAGAGCGAAGACGTCTCCACAACAATGTGAGCCACTGTAATGGACTCCTCCCCAGATGGGACCACCTGCTGTAATACAAGATGGACTGCATGGAGGAGAGAAGCCAGGAAACACAAGACACAGAGAAAGACTCTGACTCTTTTGATATCTGTAACGCTTACTCTCCTTTAAAAGGAATATGGAGAGAAGCATTCTTCAGGGAGAGAGCTCTCAGAACAAGAAGAATCCTTTCCTCTCTTTGGCTGGGGACTGACTCCCCACTGCCAAACACCAATCTGTGTCCATGTCACAAGATGCAAGTGGGCGGACACTATATGATATGCAAGAGGTTTGGGGATTGGGAAGGGGGAAGGGCAAGGAAAGAGCCTTTGCAGCCCATCCTCCATGGGAGAAACAGAGTCAAAGGTAAGTAAGTCACTGTTAGCCCTTTAGGTGGGTAGGGAGCAGCCCCCAGAGATCACACCAGGGAGATGTCCTTACCTCCTGGCCCAGCAGGGCTGCTGCTGAGGCTGTTGTGGCTTCCTGGGGTGCGCGCTGACATGCCTTCTGTATTTTGTGTTGCACAAAGTCTTCAAGCGTAGTGAACTCGGACTGGCAGCGGCCACACTTGTGCATGTCATCTTCATCTGAAACATGAACAGCAGCACTGAATAACTGTGGACATGGCTGCTCCTACAATCTCTGAGCTAGAGGAGTCTTCAAGGGATCTAAACCAACATCTACCTTAAGGAAGAATCTTGACTACGACATCTCTGACAAACACTTCAAAATCATTCATTACCTCTCTGGTAACTCGTTCCATCCTCACATCAATCAATCAACAAGCATTTATTAAGCACCTACTACTTTATGTGCCAGGAATAGTGCTGGGGTACAGGGACAAAAATAAAACAATCACTGAACTGGGGAAGATAACACAAAAATATAAGCATATCCAAGATAACTGAGAAGGAAGAACTAGTAGCTGGAAAATCAAAAAAGGCTTCTTTCTTGAAAGAATTGAGTTGTGAAGGAAACAAAGAGACTCTAAAAAGCAGAGGTGAGAGAAGAAGGCATTCCAGACCTAAGTATGGCCCGTGCCCTGGCACAGAGAAGAGAAATGAAGTGCTGTGTATGAGAAACGGAAGGCCAATCCAGCTGGTCCTAAGGGAGTGGGAAGGTATAAGAAGGCTAGAAAAGCAGTTAAGACCAGGTCATCAAGGGCTTTAAAATCCAGCAACAGGGAACCACTAATGTTAATTAGTTTATTGAGTAGGGGAGTGAAATGCTCAGACCTATACTTTAGGAAAATCACTTTGGCATCTGTGTGGAATATGGGCTGGGGAAAGAGAGGCAGGGGGACCATTTAGGCCATAGGCCATAGGCCAAGCAAGAGGTGACACAGCTCTGATTGAAAATCAGTTTTCAGCATCTTCCAGTAGCTTGTCAGGAGTCAGAACGAGCCACTCCTCTTTTGCCTGACAACCCTTCAAACATCTGAAGGCAATAGTCACATATCATTCTCACCCTCCCCCTACTCTTTTCTTTTCTAAGTTAAATGTCCTCAGTTCCCAAGAGATCCAGGTTACCTGGAACTGCATAAAGCTCTGGGCTGCCTGGCTGCCTAGCACAGGTAGGACCTGGAAAGTGCTCTGGGCCAAGCCTGGGAACACAGCAAGAGCTCTAAAACCCAAGTCCAAAGATTGTACAAAATCTGATTCCTGTTAAACAAATCAAGGTCCTTTCCAAAGGATCAGGAGAATTTGGCATAACTCTCCCAATTTCCAGATTTGCAGATTGAGGAAGGAAGAGTCCCGACATTCATCATCTCTTCTCTGATCTTGTGCTGCCCTCTCCTACTTCTGATTATTAGGAAAGGGCCCCTCACTTCCAACAAGCACTTATTAAGTGCTGTGTGTATGCACATGTGTGTAGGAACCAGAGACACAAAGGCACAAGGTAAAACAATTCCTCCCCTGGAGGAGCTTACTTTCTACTAAGGGGATACAACATGTAAAGCGAGAAGCGAGAAAGAAGCCAAGTTTCAGCTAATCATTAAAAGGAACGTTTGAGAAGGAAGAAAGGGCACTAAATACCAAAAAGGACAAAGAAGGGCTTCCTGGAGGGCAGTTCTTAACTTCTTTTTTATTATTTTCATAACTACATTAATATAATGGGTTTCCTCTGTAATCCTATGTATTTTATTTTGTTCAGTGGTATCAGTCACATCTGACTCTTTGTGACCCCAGTTGGAGTTTTTCCTGGCAGAGATACTGGAGTGGTTTGCCATTTCCTTCTCCAGCTCATTTTACTGAAGAGGAAACTGAGGTAAACAGGCTTAAGTGACTTGTCAGGGTAGTGTCTGGGGCCAGATTTGAACTCAGGATGAAGTCTTCCACTCTCCAGGCCCAGCACTCTATCCATTGGACTACCTATGCATATATAAAACATTATTCTGAGAAGGGATCCATAGGCTTCATCAGAGGGCCAAAGAGGTCCAAGACCCAAAAAGGTGGAGAAGTCCTGCTGTAGGAGATGGCTTATGAGCTTCAATATGAAGAGAAGGGAGGAGGGAGCACACTCCAAGACACAAGAGAGAGACTCATGGAGGCAGGAGGGTTGCAGAATGAGAGGAAACAGCAAATAGACCAGTTTGGCTAGACTTCAGAATGCATGAAGGAGAATAATGTGCTATAAGACTGGAAAGGTTGGCTGCTACATCAAACTGTGATTGCTTAAGTGCCAAGCTGAAGAGTTGGTATTTTATTCTAGAGACAACAGAAAGCCACTGAAGGTTCTCAAAGTACTTGTACTTGATGAAGGTATTTTGGCAGCTGTGTAGAAGATGAGGTAAGAGAAAGGAAGCCAGAAGTACAAACGGGGTGACTAATAGTCCAGGCAAGAGGTGAATGAGCTGAGTAGGGGCTATATGAGTAGAAGGAAGAGGGCAGATGAAATAGATGTTGTCAAAGACGAGTTAACATAACTTAGCAAATCATTAAATATGGGGTGTGAGAAAGAATAAAACTGAGATTGACTTCAAGATTGTAAACAGGAGTGACTGGAAAATGGCGATGCCCTCAGCAGAAATAAGGAAGAATAGTAGAAGGATAGATTAAGGGGAAAAGATGATGAGTTCTTACTTTGGACAGAACTAAATTTGAGATGCCTGTAAGACAAGCAGTTGGAAACGTCTGATGGGTAGTTAGTGATACGGGACCAGAGCTCAGTCAAGAGAGGAAGGCTGGATATATAAATCTGGGAGTCATCTACATGGCCATTATAAGTGAACCGTGGAAGCAGATGAGATCACCAAGAGAAAAGGTGTAGGGAGAGAAAAAGTGGTGGCTCAAGACTGTTTTGGGGGATTTGCCCATGGTTACAGAGCAGGACATGGAAGAGGATGATCCAGCAAAAGAAACTGAGAAAGAAAGGTCAGAAAAATAAGAGAACCTGGAGAGAGCAGTATCATGGAAACCCAGGGAGTGAAGAGTATCCAGGAGAAGGTGGTGATCAACATCGTCAAGTGATGCATGAGCATTGGGAATCAAAGGATTTAGCAATGAAGAGGGTAGTTTCAGATAAAAAAAAAGCTCAGAAGCCAGAAGCAAGTATGAAGTAAGTGGGAATAGAGGAAATAAAAATCATTTCTACATCTTGGGCTGTGGAAATTCATCTCTTCTGGAAATTGTCAATAGGAGGAATTTTTTTTTTTTGCATTAAACAGCTTTAATAAGGATCTGAAATCCCAGATATAAGGAACAAACACACAAAAATATATAAAACCAAAAGCTATTTCCCAGTAGATAGTCAAAGGATACAAAGTTCTCAAAAGGACCACAAACTATTAACAACTGTATGCATAATTGCTCCAAATCACTCATATGAGAAGTGTAAATCAAAAAACTCCGAGAATTCACTCAACATCCAGCAAACTGGCAAAGATGACAACAGATTTAAACAATCAAGGTTCTAGAAAAGCTAAGGCAAGGCACAAGTCTTGTTAGAACTCAGCTGAAAAGTGCCATATGGAACAAAGGGTTGAGCGGAGACTGTAAACTGACATACCACACTAGGATTATGCATAAGGGCTCAGGGGTGGATGTCTCCTCATGACTCACAACTTCTCAAAGGCAGGAACTCAGTCATGGCAGGAGGACTCTGGTCTGCCCTGTCTAGTAAGCCAGATTTAATGTGCATATACAAAGCAGGAGTACATCAGAAAAACCACAGGAAATTAGCTCCTGGCATCACCAGCTTCCACAACCAGATGGCTTCATGCAGCATTTCCAGGGTGCCCATTTCATAGTGGGAAGGACTAAGATCTAGTGAAGGTAATTCTCAGTCACAATCTTCTTCCCTCTCCCTCACCCCCACACCCTCCTCTTTCCCTGGTTCCAGAAAAATAGTTCATTCTCCCTTCTCCCTGTTCCCCAATTCATAAGGACCAAGGTGATGGTTCTATTAATAATAATAGCTAACTTTCCATGGCGATGGCTATGTGCCAGCGCTGCGCTAAACACTTTACAATTATCTCATTTGATTCTTACAACAATCCTGGGAAGTAGGTGCCATCATCACCATTTTGCAGATGAGGAAATTGTAGCAGGCAGAAGTTAAATGACTTGCCCAGGGTCAGTCACATAACTAGATGCTTTCTAAGACAACAAAATGGCCAGAGCCAGAAAAACTGCAAAATGCCCTGGGAGAAAGCAAAGACCCTTCCTCTATGGGCATGTCTTATCCGTTGGCAGCCCGTTCATTTCAGATTTGTAGAAAGTCAAGAGCTGGAAGGGCCTTTGGAGATCTAGTCAACACCCTCATTTCGCAGATGAGGCAGCTGGATAAAGCACCAGGTCTGGAGTTCCAATCTGGCTTTAGAAAATAGCTGTGTGAGCCTGTGTGAGTCATTTCGCCTCTGCCTCAGTTTCCTCCCCTCTAAAAGGGGGGATCATAACAGCACCTCCCTGCCAGGGCTGCTGTAGACAGCGCCCTACACCAACGTGTGTCAGTTACTGAAACTGACGAACTCTCCATCACACGCAGGGCTGTGGCAGCCTCCGGCCTGCTGACCTTGACCTCCTTCCTACATCACAGCCCCCTGACTGCCGTCCAGGTCTGCCAACGATACCGGCTCGGGTGCATCCAGGGCTGGCTGGGGGCACTGAGCCCGGGTCGGGGGGCTGCAGGGAAACCAACCAAGCTCGTCCAGCCCCGCCTCCCTCCCCGCGCCCTTCCCCCGGCGCGGCCTCAGCGGGGGTCCATGGGGGCGGGGGCTGCTGGGCTGGACCGGGAACGCGAGGGCCTAGGCTCAGGCTAGGGAGAGAGGCGCGAGGTGCCAGCGTGGGGGAGGGGCGAGCAGGGGGGAGGGGCACCCACGAGGTCATGTCAGTCCCGGGGTCAGGGGTCAAGGAGGGACCGCAGCCTCCTGGCCTGCCTGCCTCGGCTTCCCCTCTTTACCTTCTTCGCTGAATGGCGTCGTAAGGCCAAGGAAGCCGCTGGGAGCTGAGGCCGCCGCCGCCGCTGCGCCTCCAGGCTCGCCCCGCTCCCGCCCGGCCCCAGCCCCGGCTCCTGCCGTATGAGCTGCCGCCACCCGCACGGCCATTGCGCCCTCCATGTCGCAACGCGCCGCAGGAAGATGGCGGATTTACGACCGTGTCGTCATAACAACGGGCCGGGCCGGGAGGGAGGAAAAGAGGAGGGGCAGTGTGGGGGCGGGGCCAGAGGGAGGCGTGGGCGGAGTTAGGACGCGCCCGGGCCAGCGGAGGGGTGTGCTGGCCCACGGGCCCAGCCGGAGCCTTTCTTCCCGGAGCCGCTCCGGGTGCGCGGGGCCCGGGCTCACCTCCCTCCCGCCGTGCTGCGCGCCAGGCCCCGGGCAGCAGGCCCCGCCTCCCCGAGCGTGGGCCGTCCGCGGTCCCTCGAGCCTTCGCGTGGCCCCGAGCCTGGGGTCGGGAAGACCCGAGTTCCAGTGCCGCCGCGGGTCTTTTCTGGGCGAGTCTCTTCCCCCGTTTCGATGTGTGTAGAGCTCTTAGCACATCTCTGCCGCGCCGTGCCGGGCACCCCTTCCCTGCATCTCCCCATCCCCGCCGTGGACACAGACCGCGCTCCTTTCTAAGCCCGCGAGCCCGCACCCTGCTCTGTGGATGTGGCCCCTGCCATCTTGGCACAACGCGGCCCAGGCTTCAGGAATTGAGGGAGAGGGGCTTTACCCCCCAGCCTTCCCGCGCCCACACGCACCCCTCTGCTCTGGAAAAGAGCTAAGGTCCCCATGCTCAGGTTATGCCCATTGGCAAGGAGGGGTTCAGGTGCGCTTTTCACCTTGGGTAAGGAATGCTATGGTATCCGTGGCACTGCCTTCCACTCATTCGTGAAGTGGGATTTTGACGTCCACCTCTATGCCAGGACCACATCGCCAGCTGGCACCACCATGTAGCCAGGTGTGGCTGATCGGATGCAGGAGGAGACTACAGCCCTTAGCCCTTGCTTAACGAAAATCAAGGTCATTGCTCCACCTGGAGCACAAGGACTCCTAGTGTTGAGGCTTAGGGATGCTGGGCCGGTCCCGCTCGAAAGAATTCTGCTCAAGTCTTCTTAAAGCCAAAGAAAATGAAGTTTGTTAAAGATTGGCCACCTCGGGTTAGCTCCTAAGGAGCCTAAACATTTGTAACGCTCGTCTTGACAAGTGGGCCAGATAGAATCCCAGCTGGACAGAGTCTGAGCGCCTTCATGGAGGCAAGAGGGACGTTAAATTCAGAAAAAGACTGAGGGAAGCATCCAGGTGTGGCCAGGTAGTCTGGGGTCCCAGGGATGGTCTTGATAGATCAAACCCAGGGAGGATCCCGATTGGAGTGGCTGGTAATAGGATCAAAGAGAGAAATATGAAAAGAGTGCTAAATAGAAGATTATCTATTATCTATCTAAGAGAGTATCTGGCATCTGGCCTGGGAGAAAGGAAAAGGGAATCCAAGGAAACCCCCCCTCCCCTCACCAGACTTTCCAGGGTCCTTCAGACAAATGTGACAAAAGCCCTCCCCATCCAAGGGGAAAAAGTCTTGGCTTGGGCTTGTACCCCATCACTACGATTGGAGGCTCCATCCTGGCCACTTTCCAGAGGATGTGGATCATAAAGGAGTGCAATGAATCTCAGCTCTCCGTTGCTCACAGCAAATGCTTCTAAATGGACTGGGTATTTTAGTTTTTGTCTTTTGTCAAAGGGTGTGATATGATAATTGCTCCAAAAAAAAAGATGAGATTGGTATGACTGCTTTGTTTTGTGTTTTTGGGCATTTGACTCAAGATTTAAGAACTGGAATAGTGAAGTGATGAGCAGTCTAAGTTGGAGACACACATCCCCAAAGTTCTCTAGTGTGACTTCAGGCCTCTGACTGTACTTTTTTTGTTGTTTTTTTAAACAGTCATTCCAGATATTGTATAATGCATTGTTACAGGGAGTTTCTTGTTTCAGTGAAGACTGCCCTGCCTTGCCCTACAAAAAGAAGCTAATCAAATATTTTCAAACTGGTGTGCAGGGCAAGGAGTTAGTAGAATTATATATATGTAAACTATGAAATAATTAAAAAAACCTTTTTGTATATTCTGTCTAAATACTTTTTTTTGTCAGAATCATAACGGCCTGCTTCTTTTCCTTACAGCCACAACAGAGACGTTAATGAAGGCTTTTTAACCATCTACCTGGGAATTAATTGATATTAGTTTACTTGGGCAAGGGGAGGAGCTTTACCAGTAAACTCATGTAAGACTAGAAGAAAAAGAGAGAGGCTCAGGAGACTAAGAGTAGAGAAAAGAGAAAGGAAGAAAGAAAATGGTAAATGACCCTGTACACCACCCTAGGATGTGTCCTATTTTGCATTCAAAGTTAAGATACTGATCATAGAAAGGAACTCTTCAATCTTTAATGACAGTAGTCCAGAAAGAAACTAAGTAGTGACTATTCTGGAATGTTAACCCAAAACCGTATTTTAACATCTGTGTATGTGTTCATCCTTCGTTGCCGAAGAAGACCATGCCATCAGAGAAATAATGATGTGACTTGCACTTGACTTTGTTTTGAGTGAGGGAGGGCTGTGCAGGTCACCAGCCTCACTTCTCCTTCAGAGCCATCTGAATGCAGTGACCAGATATTCATCAGGATGACTGGAGATGACCCAGGATGAGACAGTTGGGGTTAAGTGACTTGCCCAAGGTCACACAGCTAGTGAGTGTCAAGTGTCTGAGGTGAGATTTGAACTCAAGTCCTCCTAACTCCTGCACTGGTGCTCTATCCACTGCACCACCTAGCTGCCCCTATTTTAACATTTAATATTTAACATAACATCTTTTTAAGATTCTAATAAAGGTTACCTCAAATTGTCTTTCAGCAAAGTCACATTGGAGAACAGGGGAGACTATGCTGGCTTATACATATGTCCCTCCGAGCTAGAAATGGCTTGGATGTAGAATAATGTTGAATTCAATAAAATTTTTTGTGAGAAATGAGCTTAAATTGCAGAATATGTTATTAGTACCCATTTTTTCTTCAACACCAGCCTCTAGTCTTTCCATTCTCCAATCCATTCTCCACAAAGTTGCGCAACTGATATTCCAGAAGTGCAGGCTGACCTTGTCACTCCCCTGCTTGGGAAGCACAGGTAGCTGAGAGTCTTCTAGTTTCAAATACAAACTGGTCTGGTTGGCATTGGAAGCTATTCACAATGAGACTCCAGTCTATAGCTTCAAGCTTATTGTATTTTATTGTCCTTCATACTTCATCTACTTTGGAGACAAACTGTTAACCTTAATCCAGCCTCACCCTTCATTGTCTGTTACTTTCAGATTGCCTCAGGCTGCTTCCCACCCTTGATCCCATCAAAATCCCATATTCTCTCTTGGTTCCTGGAGTCTGACCTCTAGTCACCCCAGTCCCATCAAAATCCTCCTTAGACTCCTCCTCAAGAACCTCCCTAAACCCCTCCTCTAGTCACCCCAGACTACTAGACCACCCTAAATCCCTCCCACAGTCTTTCTGTATATAAAATCCATCTTGCTTCCATGAAGGTGCTCAGATTCATTCTGGCCTGCTTGGGCAACACAAGTGTCACAAATGCTTAGGCTGCTTAAGAGTCTACTCAATATGGTGAATCTTTAATAAACTTTGTTTTTCTTTGGCTGAAAGAAGATTGAGTCAAATACATTTGGGCAGGACCTGGTGTGTTGGTATTTTGGGGTAGCAAGCACCCCTAAACCTCAACATTCTTACTTCTCTTAAAATTCCTAGCTACCAGTTGAGTTCAAGTGACATCTCCTATATAAGACATAATTCCTAGTGATGTGGATCCAGATGATATCATAAGGGTTAAGCAGAATATTAAGGGTTGCTTTTCAATACTTTGTGAGGCCTCTCCTGAGATTGAGGGCATCCTAAAGTCCTTTTCCCCTTATCTTGAAATACCATAACACTTCTCCTTATCTTGTAAGACCAAAAAACTTTTTTCTTCCTTATTCTGTCTCTCCCATCCTTCTTAGCCTGTGATCAAATTCCCCCTTATCTTATAAGCAACTCATTCTGTGTCATAAAATTCTTCCTTATCCTTAATCTTCGACCACCATAAGAAACCCTACAATTACATCATCACCCTGAACATTTACAAATTGTGTCATTTTCTGTCTAGATAAGCCTGGTTCTCCCAAATATCAGCCCCTTTCTAGTTAGCCCCTTGGCTGTAGTAAAAGGTCTGTGTGTGCTTTTCATGTAAATAAGAGCAGCTACAGAAGTCTAATTGAATTCTTTCACACCCAAACCCTTCTCCCGAATCTGATCTCAACACTAGTGTGTTGACCTGAAAACTTACCAAGAAAAGGCATCAGGCTAAAAATGCATACATTTTATGATTTAATTAATTAATCAATCAATTCCCTATTAAAGAAAACAGTAACATAATGCATTATGGAGCCAGAAATGTTCTGGCTACCCAGTGCAGAAATCTTCTGGCTTATATACATTTTGCCATGAGAAAGGAACTCTCCTAGTTGAACAAATCATAAATTCAGTAAGACAGGACAATTAACAAAGCAATGTCAGTCAAGTCTTGAGATTCCAAGCTGGGTAAACATATGTCCCAGGTGGTAAGGAAATCCCACCACTAGTAAGTGTCAGGCTTCCTGCCCCAAACAGGTAACTGATGCAGGAAAGGGCAAACAATGTTCAATAGAAACCCAGGATGCCTATTTTTTCTTTACCATTAATATGCCATAACATAGTATGTGTCTATAGATAATAAGATACAAAGGAAAGTCCCATTATTCAAGATATAGTGTCTTAGGTTAAAGGTCTCCTTAAGGAGTGTAGAGTTGGCCTTGGCTGGCTTTTGCTGACATAGGAAGAGGCACTCTCTGAGTTTGCTTCAGAGAGAACAAAGAGATTATTCTAAAATTTTATATTAAACATTATCATTCCCTCCTTTTGGTCAAAGGCAAGCTGAAGGCTTCACCTGTAGACCAACAAAGATATGAAAAAACCTCTAAATAACCAGTAGTGTGAGAGTTTACTCTTCATGCAAGTCTGGTCCAGGCTCTTGGGAAAGTTGTCTATGTCTGATGGCATCTTCTTCAGGCCTCTTCAAAACTGGAGGGCATGATCCACTCAGGAGTAGGAGCAATAGAGGTGACAGATGGATCCAAGAGTCTATACAGAAAACTTGACAGGGTCTCCCAGAAAACATGGTTTGATAATTGAAATGAAACAATACAACATAGTTAACATGGCTAAAGACACTTAGCAATAGTTCAGTTTCCCAGCCATGCAGGTTTAGGTTCAAACAACACAATGAAGTTTTTTTACAATTCACAAATTATATTTTTACATTAAGTCAGGTACAGATTAAAATTTAGATGGCTCACAATAGACTAGTTTTGAAAGGGAGATCGACATGTCACCAATATAAACAAGAAAATTAAACATGAACCATACAAATCAATGCAATTATTATTTCAAAGTTAATTGACATTAAGTTCCTTGTATCCCAGTAATCCATTCTTAATTTTCATTTAATTTTGAATCCCAGATTTCTTTGACAATAGGTTTCATTCTTGGGACAGTTCAAAAAGAGAATTCTGCTTTTCTGGTTAAGATCTAGAAGTTCCCAGATACTTCAGACAATATAAATTAGTACAATTACTTAAAATTTGTTCTCCACTTTTGAAATTTCAGAAAAATTAGGTTCACATTATTTGCTGTTTCTGTCTTTTCCTAAATCTTATACCTGGAATAAGAATCTTTTAAAATGTGAGGGTTCAACTATAAAATGAACTCATCTGCCTGTTAAATTGTTGGACAGATATTTTAATGGAGAAGAAATAATTTCACTTACTTTTACTACTATCCTATACAAATTTTATGCAAAAATCCAAATTTGAGATCTTATTATCAAAAGCATGACAAATTTTAGAAGTCAATCATATCCATTTGCATATGATTCTTAGAGGAATCAGGCTGATCCTGTTGTTTTTCCTCAAAATTTGTTACTCTATTTAATTAGACATCTATCACATTACATCTTTGTCGTATTACCTGATCTAATAATTTCCTCAATGTTATCTCTATATTATATTTATTTATTTGGCCAGAAATATAGGTTAAAGTTGTAAGCTATTCATTCCTGCACCCCATTATAATAACTCAGAGATGCTCCAATTTCCATTTATTATTTGATAGACTTAGTATTGTACTTTCAGAACTTCTTGATTATAAAGATTTGCTATAAAAGAAAAAGAGGGACAATGTTAACAGAAGGAAAGAATCTCCTTAGTTCTAGTTGATTCCAGGAATAAGCCATTATCTGACATGTAATCATGAGGTTACAAGGTGCTGAAAGCAGGGCTTAGAGGTAATCAGGTGGGGAATTTCCTTTATCAGAAAGGAAATAGCACATTTGGAAAATAAAGTTAGGAAGATCCTACCTCGGCCGTGTCCAAGGTCGTCTTCAAAACCTTTCCAAGCATCCACCATTAGCCTGCAGCACATGTCAATTGGCTTTATGATAACTTAGACAAGTATTCCTGTAATCAGAACTTTAAACAATAGTAAATTGCAGTCCCAGTCTTATATAGCAAATAAATATTGGCTGGCATCCCTCAGATAAAATACTTACTTCCTCACTCTTTAAACCATCTGAAATTGACACAAAAGTATCCAGAACAACTATCTAGGAGCAAGAGGGGTTTAGAAAACCCATATTTATTCCCAAATCTTATCTACTTTTCATAGTTTCAATCAGAACTTAATTTATCTTTCCAAATCTCTCAATCCTATTCTTCCACTTGCTTTTACATTTTAACCATAAGACAAGATAGCTCACAAGTTATTAGTTTTTACTAGAAAAACTGTACTGGAATCTCATTCCAGCTTAAACAAAACAAAGAGGTTAATGACTAAATTTATAGCTTGATGGAATTATGTCCTTGTTTCACAAGTTGTTCTTCTTCCCTAATTATACTCACTCTGGAAGAATGAGATACTCCAGGAATTAAATTTTTTTACATATAATAAATTCAAACGCAAACTTTAACTCTAACTTAGGCCATAGAATGACTACATATTCAGATCAAAACAGCTTATAACAGCATATTATTTTGAAGTTTAGTAGGCCTTCTAAGAATCACACATGATTTTTTCAAAACATTTCTTCTAAAAGTATTTCCCTTCTTAAAAACAGTTTAAAATTTACTCTAATGTTCACTAAACTCTTATGAAGAAAACTAGTTGGAAACTTTTAAAATGCTTGATATCTCTTTCTTTTTTTTTTTTGCTTAAGCAAAAATAAACCTTTAAAACTGGAATTCATTAAAGCTGAGTTGTTACAAAAATGTTCTTAAGTAATATGAATTTCCAAAGTATTATAACAAACTGAATTCTTAATTATTACAGTATTCTTAGATATGAGACTGACTCACAGAAAAACACTGTTGCTTTTAAAATCCTTTTAAACAATGGGAACATCTTAAGGTGAATCTTAAGTAGTTTACATAAATTTCTGCATATGTTCTAATTTCAGATAAAAATAATATTAGATTTCCCAGTAAGATTACACAAAAGGCTCACATGTTTTGCTGGTCACTTGTTATTGACCACAAAAATTTGCTATAGAAGGAAAAAGCAGGGACATGTGACATACCAAATATGACAGGATAAAACATCCTTTACTCTGTTTGAATTCAGATGGGAGTGAAATTCTCCAATGATGCAGTATCTGTTTCATAGCCAGACTCAGGAATAGACAGGTGAGAAACATTCCTTTTTAAAGGAACACAATAGGGAAACTGAGCCAGGGGGATCCCATCCTAGATTGAGTCTAGAACTGTCCCCTTGGTGTTTCCTTTCCAGATACAAACTTCACCTGTTAACAGTACAGGATCACATTCCCTCTGAGTAGCTTGTGGCATTTGTCTCAGACACTGATTTAATACAGACAACTACACCCAAATTCAAACTCAAAACCAAAAATAGTTATGGTCCCAAATGCCTTTTACCTTAAACAGCAAGTCTCACTAATCACAACTTACAGTCAGATAACAGTTATTTCCACTCTCTTGGAGTTACAATAAACAATAAAGATTTACCAGGACACACACACATAAGGGATTCCATTTAACATCTTTCCTTCTCAAATTTAAAACTTGTCCTGATGTAAAAGCCAATTATTAAAAATTCTCTCTATCTATTACAACTTCTGCGCAAGTAATATTCATTGTTTAGAATTTACATTAACCAACCAAATTCCTTTACTAAGACTGATGATCTTACCTACAGGAATGGGAGGACTGTTCTGAATGAACAGAAGGAATTTAAATAAAGTTTTCACTCCACTGTGGGACTGTTCTGAATGGGCAGAGGGA
Source organism: Notamacropus eugenii (assembly GCF_028372415.1). Classification (NCBI taxonomy): domain Eukaryota; kingdom Metazoa; phylum Chordata; class Mammalia; order Diprotodontia; family Macropodidae; genus Notamacropus; species Notamacropus eugenii. Next base: position 47,741,851 of record NC_092872.1, read on the forward strand.
ATCTAAAGAAAGTTTTCACTCCATTCCCTCCTTTCCATACATAGGAATCACTTAACAGTTTTAGGTTTCAGCATTAAAACAGTAATCCCAAATAACTTAGTTAACAATCCTACAACTTCATAGAAGATAGCCAAATTGTTAAGCTTTAACTTTTTTTAACAGACAAAAGGTGAAAATACCTTGTTTTCTAAATGGCCATTACAAAACATTATAAGACAAAGTTAGCAGGAGTGATAAAGTAACATAACTGGTGTTACACAATTTTCCCAACATCTTTTAGTTTCAAAAAAATTCAAATTAAAAATTGTTCTGTCTAACACTATTTCTAGATTACAGTGGTCACTCAATTTTCACAATCTAAGAGAAATTCAGAAATACAATCCTAGAAATACAGTTTTAAAACAGCAATAACTGCAGATGGTATAATTTGCATTTCCAGAAATTATTGATCTTACTACTTTTAGCAATTAAAACCACTTCAAAGGTAACAATTACATTAGAGAGATAATAATGTTGTATGTCACATATACCAGTCATTATGTTAAGCATTTTACAATCATTTTATCATTTTGATCCCATAACAACAAGCATAATTATTTTTACAAATCAGAAAATGGGTCAAACAGAGATAAAATACTTTTTGCAACTGGAACAAAGAAGTGAAGCTTACCAAGAACAGAGAAACTGATGTCCCAGTGGTGATTTTTGTAGGCAGAGTTTAAAGAATACTCACTACAGGCCTGATTCGTCCACGTTTACCAATCCCCCCTAAAGCAGCAGAATTTACTGAGCCCCTAAGGCGATATGCAGGTGTTGGGACAGGGTGGGCAGAATGTCTAGGACCTAGGTGGCATTTCCAAGTTTTACCTAGAAAAGTGGGCTAACCCACAATCTTAGGAGTAATTTCAAATGATCAGTTCCCGAAATATTTCTGATTAATTTCACAACATACAAATCTGCTAAAATGATTTTACCTAAGATGATCTAACTTTCCATTGTAATTCCTGGTTGGCCAGACCAGAATGACAAGGAAAAGTGTTAAAATTTTGTCTATTTCCCTAGCTGCAGCCCCTAAAGTCTGGCTGCTTGCATTTAAATCTTACAAGATAATAGACATTCAAAGCACACATGATACGGACAGGGACATATACTGACGGACAGATTGACAACAGGACAAATACAAACTGAGCTCACAAAAAAACAACCCAGAGAGGGAAGGCAATTAGAAGCTTGCTAGAAATCCCCATCATGAGTTGGCTATTATTATTCCGAGAAAAGGGGAGTTGCAAGAATTCAGAACCTGATAGTAAAGGGGAATCCTGCAGCCTTTGCTCAGAGCACCCCTGCAGTTGGAGGGATGGGGAGCCTTGGTGCCCCAAAGTTTCTGAGTATCTTAAAGAAACAGGCCCCATGGGAATAGATTCAGTGCTTTAGTTCTTAGGTGGATTGTAACTGTCCTCTTCAGGAGCAGAGTCCTTAAAGGAAAGTAGGGAGGGGCAATGGGGAGGAGGGAGGCAATGGAGGCTTGAACAGAGGCTGCCTTCCTCAGGGCTAAGGCAGGGGAAGGGGAAGGCGAGGGGGAAAGATTGCATCTAGGTGCCGTCAGTTTCCCCAGATCAGAGGCCTTCAAGGGGAAGGGGAGGGAAGAAAGGGGTGAGGAATAGGACGGAGGGAGTGAAGGGAAGGACAGACTGGAGCCCTTGAAGAAGAAAGGATTTTTGCCAGGATACAAGATGAAACATTCTCGCTGCTGGCTAGTTGTTTTGTTGGCCTTTAAACTTAAAGTAACTTTGACCGGTCCAAAAGAGCCCTGTGGTGGCCAACATAATTTAGGGCTATCTTTAACTGATTGACACTAGTGCTAGCAGTACCTATACTAAGTTTCCTGAGATCGATCGCCAGAGGAGACCTAAGTAATACAGAGCGATTTAACGCGACTTGGTCTCCGGTCCCCAGAGTTTCCTTTAAAGGGAATTTCAATTCCCTATTAAAGAAAATGGTAACATCCCCAGAGTTTCCTTTAAAGGGAATTTAAAGTGAGAGTTCTTTGGAAGCTGGGAATGGAAGGACTTACCCCGACCCCGTCAAGGCCCAGGACTCTAGGAAAAATAGTTCCTACTGGCGCTGGAGTCCTGGCCTTGGCGAGATGAGGAAATGTCCGTCCTGTTCCTCGGTTCCAATCCACGTTTGGGCGCCATAACTGTTGACCTGAAAACTTGTTAAGAAAAGGCAACAGGCTAAATGCATACATTTTATGATTTAATTAATTAATTAATCAATTCCCCATAAAGAAAACGGTTACATAGCGCTATGGAGCCAGGATCAGAACTGGCTGACTTAGTACAGAAATCGACTGTCTTAAGTACATTTTGCCATGAGAAAGGAATTCTCTTAGATAGACACATTGCAAACAAAAGTGGTGTCAGTTGGGTTTTATGATCCCAAGCTATGGGCATCTTCATTCTGTAGCATATCTCTGTGATTTAAGATAAGGAAAAGGTCCCATCACCCAGATAACAGACATCCTGTCCTAAACAGGCCTTTGAATTTGTTATCTTAACAGAGTTTGACAAAAGCTGAAGTTACAGCCCAAGGTATCTGTGTTTTTCCTCTAAACAAAGGAGACTATTAGGTCCAGACTCTTCTTAATTCACACTTTGGCCCTTATTAAAGTCTAAAATTTATATTAAATATTAACACCTCCATGAAGGTGCTCAGGTTCAATCTGGCCTGCTTGGCAATACAAGTGTCACAAATGCTTAGGCTGCTTAAGAGTCTACTCAATATGGTGAATCTTTAATAAACTTTGTTTTTCTTTGGCTGAAAGAAGACTGAGTCAAATACATTCAGGCAGGACCTGGTGTGTTGGTATTTTGGGGTAGCAAGCACCCCTAAACCTCAACATTCTTACTTCTCTTAAAATTCCTAGCTACCAGTTGAGTTCAAGTGACATCTCCTATATAAGACATAATTCCTAGTGATGTGGATCCAGATGATATCATAAGGGTTAAGCAGAATATTAAGGGTTGCTTTTCAATACTTTGTGAGGCCTCTCCTGAGTTTGAGGGCATCCTAAAGTCCTTTTCCCCTTATCTTGAAATACCATAACACTTCTCCTTATCTTGTAAGACCAAAAAACTTTTTTCTTCCTTATTCTGTCTCTCCCATCCTTCTTAGCCTGTGATCAAATTCCCCCTTATCTTATAAGCAACTCATTCTGTGTCATAAAATTCTTCCTTATCCTTAATCTTCGACCACCATAAGAAACCCTACAATTACATCATCACCCTGAACATTTACAAATTGTGTCATTTTCTGTCTAGATAAGCCTGGTTCTCCCAAATATCAGCCCCTTTCTAGTTAGCCCCTTGGCTATAGTAAAAGGTCTGTGTGTGCTTTTCATGTAAATAAAAGCAGCTACAGAAGTCTAATTGAATTCTTTCACACCCAAACCCTTCTCCCAAATCTGATCTCAACACTAGTGTTGCAGGTTGGGGTTGCTGGGAACCCTGAAATGTCAGGGTACAGGGAAGTGTCCATCCGGAGTAAATTCACGAACTCAAACCATCTCCCAGTCAAAGAGGCAAGGTTTATTGTAATGCCAGTAGGGGCTGGCAGAGTTTCTAGTGAATCTGCAAGTTAGTGGGGAAGCGGGGTGGGAGAAGGCAAAAGGGAACAAGAGGAAACAAAAGGGAATGTGAAAGGTTCTGGATGGGAGTAAGGACTGGCAAGTAGTTGGGGGTGGGCCAGGTGTAACAGTGAAAGAAATATTAAGTAGGCTAATTAGGTGATCTATATGGGCTGTGGGTGGGTCAGCTGCCTTGGACAGAGGTGCCAGTGATCTGGGATACTGAAACATTTGGGAAAATTCAGGGACTGGGTTGCTTTCAAATACATGATCTTTTCCTTTTAGAGGGTCCAGGTCCCATACTGTCCTTCCCACGGCACTAGAAATTATTTTGTATTTACTTAACAGGGAGTAAGGTTTTTTTTTCCTCCAACAGAATGTAAGTTGCTTGAGAGAAGGGATTGTATAATTTTCTGTCTTTATATCCCTAGTGCTAGCATATGGCAAAAACTTAATAAATGTTTGTTGAAGGTATGGAAGACTGCCAATGATGAATGAATGGTGATAGAATTAATCTAAGATAACCAATCATTCAACAGACTTGCTAAGCACTGTGCTTAGTGTTAGAGACACAGAGAAATGCAAAAAACAGTCTGTTTTCAAGGAGTTCACATTCTGATGAGGGAAGACAACATACAAACAGCTATGTACAAGCAAGCTATATACAGGATAAATAGGAAATAATTAACAGAAGGAAAGCACTAGAAGGAAGAGAGAATTCACAATTTTGAAAAGCAAAAAATAAAGGACATAAAAAATATCTTTTCAGGGCTTATAACTATTGAAATGGTACGTCAAAGCAAAGCTTTAGAAGCCTACACTGCTGCCTACCAAAATATACAGAAGACTGATAAAGAAGATCTGCAGATTTTTCAGAGCTCTCTTTATCCACCTTACTATTCAACTCATTTAGATATGTTCGAGTAAACTCAAAATCCTCTCCCCAGAGATTTATTTCTGTTAAGTGTATACCTGGAACACAATTGCAGATTCTCACCATTCAGATAAATAAAAGATCAACAAAGTGCTAATGATGGAATTAGAAGTTACAGAGGAAAAAAATTAATTTATATGTGCTTTTAGCAGTTACTTTCCCTCAAAATCAAGACTTCAATTTAGTAAACTGTTCAATTTAGATTGTCAATTGTTAAAATTTAAAAGTTAGGCAATAAGAAATTAACACACATACATATATATGTATATGTATATATGCCATTAGCAAATATTTCAAAGAACCTAAAGTTTTCAAAAGTAAATGGCTTTTGAGGAATTATCCTCAGAATGGAATGTGATTAAAGGAAATTTTTGTAGTCCCAAAATTAAGTAGCTAAAATAAAATAAAAAATTTGCCGTCAGTTTCATTCTTTTACCCAAGGTTATATTTATTTAAATAATTATCTTGAAAGCCCTTTCAGATGTTGTCATATCTCAGAGATAAATGTGACTATTGTCAAAAGAACTATATCACTTTCTCTTGGCTCTGTATGTAGGTAATAGGTTCCATGCCTTCATTTTAAAAACTATATAGTTAAAATTCCTTCAGAATCATTCTGACAAATTAATACCATTCCATAAAGTACTTAAATACACTTGTTTTACTTCCTTAGTACCAATTACAATAACTGGGGTGTCTTTATTATTTGCTGGGTCAGATCCATCTAGTTAATATCTATAATAGTCAACAGGGCATAATATGCAAAAGAATTAGAAGGCTAAGGAACCTGGTTGTATATTATCTATCTATCTATCTATCTATCTATCTATCTATCTATCTATCTATTCCATAAAATAGTATGAATTGAAGGAGGTAGGTTGTTAAAGGATGGAAAAAGGGTGAATTTCAAATAGCAATTATTATAATGTATGATCATGATTTTAGAGAACCTACTATTTCCCATAGAGGGAGACACAAGTCACTAATAAAAGTAAAGAAAGTCTGAAATTGTATTAGAATTTCTAAATACTAAAATTTATTCTTCTTATTAATTACTTATTCTTGTGCACAGAAATATCAAGTTGGAAACATTTGAATCATAGGATTGTGGCATATCTGACATTTTTTCATTTCTGGGAAAACATTTGTAATCTTCATATAATTTCCTTGATTTAGACAAGCATATTTTACTAATTGCAAAATTTGTTTCCTTTAGAATACTGGAAAACCAACTATTCACAACACATAAAAATAAACATTTTACAGAAAGAGAGAGAGGGAAGGAGAGAAAGAGAGAGAGAGAGAATGGGAAAGGCTTCTTAAAGAAGATAAATTCTAAGCTAGGACTTTGAAGGAAGCCAGGGAAGTCAGGAGAGGAGATGAGGATTGTAATAGTAGTCAAAGTGTAATCAGTAACAAAAATGGGCTAAGGCTTAGAAAGCTACGAGAAGTCATGGCTTGGGCAAATCCCCTTCTTAGTTTTGTATACAGCTTCTTCATCTGTAAAATGAAGAAAGACATGGGGTAGATCAGATCTGGGCAAGACAGATAAGCCCAGATACTCAATAGCATAGACCAGAGAAACCAGTATTCTACAAGGTTATAAAAGAGGCAACAAGAGGACCCATCTGAAAAAGACCCAGAGCGGTCAGAAAGCTCCAAAGTAATCAGAAAGACCCATATTAGGGATCCTGACAGTCCTCAGCACTAAGTCCCAAATCAGGAACTGTAGTGGGGGAGGTGAGTAAATCAAAGAAAACTGACCAGTATCAAAAATTATTGTAGTTCTATATTACTGTAGCCAAAAAGAATGACCAAATAATTCTGTAACAATTGCAAATAGTGACTCAAAGGGAAAAAAATTAATCTTCCACAAAGACTAATTTCCTAGAAGAAAAGAAAAGGCAACTGACAAATCAATTGCCATGAGATAGCAAGAAATATTAGGACAAAATCAAAAGACTGAAAAAAACAGAAGAAAATACATGATATATGGAAAACAACTGACCTGAAAAGTAGTTTGTTTTTTTTTTAGACAAGATCATTTAAAGAATCATTGGATGCCAGGCCTAGAGGCCTGAGGGCTACCCGAGTCTTCTTACCTCTATCCCGAGGTCTTCGGTTGGCCAAACCAGATGCTCATATGAGAGAAAGGACGTTCCAGAGTTGAACAAGGGTTGAGCTTTATTTCAGGGTCTAGTTACAAGTGCAGGGGATTCTTCCTTAGGAGGGAGTGAAGAATCTCCCAAGGAGGCAAAGATCTTACAATAAGAGATTGGAAGTAGAAGTATAAGCAGGGAGAGAGGGGGAGGGGAGAGGGGAGAGAGGAAAAGCAGAGCCTTGTTGTCCTGTCCGCTCCACGCCCCTCCGCCCAAGAGAGCTTTCAGGCTTTCCTGATCCTACTTAAACTCTTCAGCAGCATAGTTTGCATCTGAATACCGTGCTGTTAGATAACAATAGTGTGCCCAGATCCGGGACAATCTCGAGGGCGGGGAGAGCTCTCTCCCATCACGTTTCTCACGGGAAGAGGCGGAAATACACGAGATAGCTCGGTTCACCTCGATTCCCAGTCGTTTCCTGGGGGGGTCTCGTGAGAACTCTAAGATTTAGAAGTTCCCACCTTTACCCGCCCGAGACTGTCCACCTGGAATTGAGCTTCCATCCCCAGCAATTGGACTCTCTGAAATATTTTTTTAAAAAAGAACTTGGACATAACATTTTAAAGAAATCATAAATAATAACAGCCCAGATCTATTAGAACCAGACGGCAAGTGAAGACATAATCTAAAAATCACCTACTGAAAATTATCTTAAAAGGAAAAGTCCTAAGAACGTCATAGACCAAATCCAGAGCTCTCATGTTGAAGAAAAAAATCTCGCAAGCATCCAGAAAGTCGTTTAAGTAACAAGGAACTGCAGTCAGGATTTCATAAGACCTGGCAATTTCTATTATAAATGAGAAGAGATCTTGAAATCCAATATTCCAAAAGACAAAAGTTAAAGAGGCTTACAACTAAGAATAACTTACTCTGAAAAGCTGAGTATAACCCTCTGGGAGAAAAATGGATCCTTAACAGAGTAGAGGATTTGAAGCATTTCTAATAGAAAGACAAGAGCTGAGTAGAAACATCAAAATACAAACACAAATTCAAGAGAAATAATGAAAAACAAAGTGGGAAGAGTCTACTAGTACTAGATCTCAAACTATACGATAAAGCAAACATCATCAAAACATTTTGGTATTGGTTAAGAAATAGGTTATGCCATAAAATATATTAGGTACATAATATATGGAGGCAAATAAGCACAGTAAGCTGTCTGATAAATCCAAAGATACTTTGGGAAGAAGACTTTGTTATTCTGTTGACTGAATGGGGGAGAAACACTTGGCATCAAATTTCTCTGATAAGGGCTTGGTATTCAAGATATTTAAGCAATTAATACACATACACATGTACGCATACATGTTTATATATACATGCACGTGCATACATGCATTTATGTGTATGCATGTATACACACACATACATGTAAAACCAAAAGCCACTCCTCAATTAATGTGGTCAAATTAATGTAGATCCTAAAAGGAGTAGTTTTTAAAAGACAGTTCTCAAAAGAAGAATAGTAAACCATTAACAACTATATGAAAGAAATGCTCCAAAATACTAACATTAAGAGAAATGCAAATAAAAACAACCCTGAGGTTTTACCTCTCACCTTGCAAGTTGGCAAAGAAGAAAAAACTGGGGCTAGTCCTTGTTGGAGGGGGTTATGGGAGTATGGGCTAATGAATTGTTGCTGGAGCTGTGGAAAGCAATTTGAAATTATGTAAATAAAGTGACTAAAATGTCCACACTTTTTGACCAAAAGATTTCATTATTAGGTTTATGTCCCTAAAGAGGCTAAAAATAAGAATATATATAAAAATATATACACATATACACACATATATGTATGTATATATATACGTATTTATAGTGGCATTTTTTTGGACACAAAGTAGATGCCCATAAATATGGCTACATGAATGTAATAAATATTATTGTGCTGTTATCATCACCAATATGATGAATATCAAAGAAGCTTGGAAAGATCTTATATGAATTGATGCAGAATGAAATAAGCAAAGTAAAAATCGCATAGTTACTACATTGTAAATACAAAGAACTACGCCCCCCAAATCAAAGTGAATGTTGCAAAATTATAAAGAACAATCAATCACGGTTTGAAAGAAGATATGAGAAAATACACTCCATTCTTTGCAGAGGTGGGAGGTCCACAAGTGTTGTACATTACAAATATTTTCAGCTTTTTTGATGTATTAATCAGTTGCACTGATTTTTCCTTTTCCTTTTTCTTTTTTGTTTTAAAAAAATACTATTTCTTATATGGGAGGGGAAGGAGGAAGAATGCTGGGGATAACTATGATAATGTAAAAAATAAAAGACATCAATAAAAACTTATTTTTAAAAATAAAGATTAAAATGTAGTTTTAAAAATCTCTTTGACAAAACTGGGAAAACCGGAAAGCCGTCTGGTAGAAACTAGGTACAGACCAACATCTCACACTATATACCAAGGTAATCTCAAAATAGGTATATGACTTAAGACACAAAAAGTGATATCGCAAACAAATTAAAAATTCAAGGAAGAAAATACCTTTCAATATGGATAGGGGAAATGTTTGTGATCAAATAAAGGATAGAAAAGTTCACAGGATATGAAAGGACAATTTTGGTTACATAAAATTGAAAGATTTTTGCACAAACCAACGTAGCTAAGATTTAAAGGAAAGTAGGTGACTAGGGGAAAAAACTTCATAGCAAATTTCTCTGTTGAAGGTCTCATTTTCAAGATATATAGGGAACTAATTCAAATTTATAAGAATAAGAGTCAATCTCCAGTTGGTAAACTGTCAAAGGATATGAACAGATAGTTTTCAAAGGAAGAAACCCAAGCTATCAATAACTAGCTATATGAAAAAATGCTACAAATTGCTAATTAGAGAGATATAAATGAAAGCAAATATGAGTTTCCACCTCATACCTATCAAATTTGCAAAGGTGACCAAAAAAACTGACAAATACTGGAGGGGTTGTGGGACAATAGGAATATTAATGTGCTGCTGGTAGAACTGTAAACTGGGCCAGCCATTCTAGAAAGCAATTTGGAACTATGCCATGCTGGGTATTGTCCTTCGTTCTTGAAGAGGACCAAAATGACATCACCATGATAAAAGTGAAGTTTCAGTGTGTCCAACTGTGGCTGATCAGACCAATACGAGCTTGGAATGCTCTGCCACAAATTGGTCACAGATGGTCCATGGGAACATTTGGAGCGGATCCAGATCTGTGCATCCTACATTTCCTTTGTGCTGTTTCAATTCTGCTTTGCTCTTAGAGCACAGCACCCTTTCTGATGTGGGCACACCATACTGAGTGGTCCTGTGCCAGCGTCTCCCATGTCCCACAATCAAATCCAAAGTTCTTGAGAGAGACCTTGAGAGTGTCCTTGTATCACTTCTTCTGACCAAAATGTGATGACCTGCCCCATGCGAGTTCTTCATAAAATAGTCTTTTTGGCAAGTGTACATTTTACATTCAAACAACGTGGCCAGCCCATCAGAGCTGCACTCTCTGAAGCATAGTTTGAATGCTTGGTAGTTTAGTTTGAGCAGGGACCTCAGTGTCTGATACCTTATCCTGCCAAGTGATCTTCAGAATCTTCCCAAGACAGTTCAAATGGAAGTGATTCAGTTTTCTGGCATGGCGCAGGTAGACTGTCCGTGTTTCACAGGCATACAACAATGAGGTCAGTGGCTTTGTAGACCTTCAATTTGGTAGCCAGTGTAATACCTGTTCTCTCCCATACTCTTCTTCTGAGCCTCCCAAACTCTGAGCTAGCTCTGGCAATGTGTGTGTCAACCTCATTATTAGTGTGTACATCCCTGCAAAGTATGCTACCAAGGTAAGTGAACTTATTCACAGCATTCAAAACTTCTCCATTTGTTGTAACCAATGGTTCCACATATGGATGATGTGGTGGTGACTGATGGAGCACCTGTGTTTTCTTGGTGTTAACTATTAGGCCAAAATTAGCACAGGCAGCAGAGAATTGATCCACACTTTGTTGCATCTCAGCTTTAGAGGCTGCATTGAGTGCACAATCATCTGCAAACGGAAAATCATGCACCAACACTCCCTTCACTTTAATCTTGGCTTGTAGCCTTTTCAAATTGAAGAACTTACTGACTGGTAGTTGACCTTGATGCCTTGTTCATCCTCATTGAAAGCATTTGACAACATGGCTGAAAACATCATGTTAAAAAGCATGGGAGCAAGCACACAGCCCTGTTTCACTCCATTTTTGACTGAGAAGGCACAAGAGCATTGTTCACTATCCAGAACCTGGGCAAACATGCCATCATGAAACTGACATACAATACTGATGAACTTCTCTGGGTAACCAAATTTTAACGTAATTTTCCATAAACCTTCACTATTAGGGTGTAGGGTGTGTTCAGGGAGGACCAGTACCTTTGGTGTGATGGCTGCCGAGCCCTTGTCAGGGCTGCTTTCCACCTTTGGTGTCCACCTGTTCCACCCAACTCTCAGCTGTGGCTCCAAGAAGCTGCAGCATGCTCAGCGGCCACACCCCAGTAAACCATTTCAGCAGATGGGCCAAATCAGGTTGAGGGAAACTAAGGGGTCTCAAACCCATTGGTGAATTAGGGAGGTGTCTACCCCAAGCATGTGAAGACTTCCCCTGGTGAAATGGGCGAATAAGGACAATTTGTTCCACTGGCCATGAAGGCAGCTGAAGCAGGCAATGTGGAGCGCTTAGAGCTTGGTTAGACACCGAAGATGCCAAGGTCATCCACTGCATCCTGAGCCATTGCCAGTCGTCTTGATTCTGTCCTGCCACTGGACTATGATGACTCTGGAGGAGAGAGTGAGGCTGATGACTTCATACAACTCTGCCTCACTTAAATCCAATTTATGCACAAATCAAAAGACATCACCCATACCATTTTACTATTACTATTACTATTACTCAAAGTCTCGTGGTGACAGGCAAGTGATGAAGCAGCAGGTGCGGATACACTAGGAGCTGTAGTCATAACCCTGCACACAGGCAGCCCAGACCATAGGGACGTTTCTCACTGGAAGCAGCAGTGGCCTTCTGCAGTCCCCTGAGTGTCTGAGCAACTGTTTAAGAATCACACTGCTCACCTCCTAGTGTGAGGAAGGGGGCTAGAAAAGATGCTCTAAAAATTGTCTGCTTACCCAACCCTGGCCTGATTACCATGGCAGGTGGGGAATCCCACTCTGTGGGTGAAACACAAAAAATGTACAAAGACTTCTGCAAAGAGGATTCCAATTACTATTGGCACATGGAACATGCGCACACTTATAAACAACACAAAATCCAGTAGACCTGAAAGATGAACTGCTCTTGTTGCAAGAGAACTCAACAGGTATCTCATCCAAATAGCAGCCCTGAGTGAAACAAGGCTGGCAAATGAAGGCCAGCTTACTGAAGTTGGAGCTGGATACATATTTTTCTGGAGTGGCCGTAGTGAAGGGGAGCACTGTGAAGTTGGCGTAGGTTTTGCAATCAAAACTAATCTAATCAGCAATCTTGTATGCCTGCCAAAAGGAGTGAATGACAGGCTCATGAAAATGCAATTGCCACATACAGGAAAATGTCATGCCACTATCATCAGTGCCTATGCTCCCACCATGAAGAACCCTGATGAGGTCAAAGAAAAAGTTTATGAAGACCTAGAGACCCTTATCATCAATGTGCCAAAAGAGGACAAGTTTATAATTCTGGGTAACTTTAATAGTAGGGGAGGCTCAGACTACCACACTTGGCAGGGAGTTCTTTTTTATTTAATTAATTTATTTGTTTGTTTATTTATTTTTTTTATGTTCTACAATCACTACCATAAAACTTAGATTTTTACCCCGCTTTAGATTCCACCCCCCTCCCTCCTCAGGACAGCTTACAATTCTATATAGGATCTACATATACTTTCCTATTGAATATGTTTTCACTATAGTCATGCTATGTAGATGAACTAAAATAAATGGAAGAAATCATATAACAAATCAAAACATGATACACACACACACACACACACACACACACACACACAAACATGATCTGCTACATTCTGCGAATGAATTCCATAGTTCTTTCTCTGAGTGTGGAAGGCATTTTGCCTTAGAAAACCATTGGGAATTTTTTTTTTAAGTTCTTGCATTATTACGAAGTTCCAAGTCTAAAAAAAAAGTGCTCACACACTGTGGTCATTTCTGTGCACAAAGTTCTCCTGGTTCTGCTCCTTTCGCTCAGCATCAGATCATATAAGTCGTTGCAGGCCTCCCTTGGCAGGGAGTTCTAGTGAGGAATGGAGTTGAAACAGCAACAGCAGTGGTCTTTTACTGCTGAAGACTTGCGCATCGCATGGCCTTCTCATCACCAACACTGTTTTCTGTTTACCTAAACGCAATAAAACTTCATGGATGCACCCTCGCAGCAAACACTGGCATCTAACAGACTATGTGATTGTAAGGAGAAGAGACAGACAACATGTGAGAATGAAGAAGGCAATGTGTGGTGCAGAGTGCAGGACTGATCATAGACTTATCCTTTCCAAGCTAAATATTTGCATTCATCAAAAGTGCCTCCCCCAAGGCAAAATGACTACCAGAAGAATTAATGTCAGCAAATTAGAGTTCTTCTCTGAGCATGAACAGTTTGGTGCTAACTTGGAGGGAAAGTTGAACCATACACAGTTGGCAACAGTGGAGCAGAAAAGGAGTGGATAGCTTCAGAGATCTGGTTTACAGCACTGCATTTGCTCATCTGGCTCAGAACACTCACAAACACCAAGACTGTTTTGATGAAAATAATGGGGAAATTCAGAAGCTGCTAAATGAAAAACAAGAACTCCATAGGATTTACCAGCAGGATAGTTCATCCCTCTCTTAGAAGGCAGCATTTAATTCCATCAAGAGTAAAGTACAAGAAAAGCTTAGAGAGATGCAGGATTCCTGGCTCAGTAAGAAGGCAGATGAAATTCAGTTTTATGCTGAGAGTAACAATCCAAAGTGCTTTTATGATTCCCTGAAAGCTATTTATGGACCAAAAACCTAGGGTGCATCACAACTACTCAGTACTGATGGAGCCACATTGATTAGTGATAAGAACATGATCCTAGAGAGATGGGCTGAACACTTCCATAGTGATCTCAACAGACCATCATCAATCATTGCTGAAGCCATTGACCATTTACCTCGGGTTGAAGTCAATCCCTCCTTAGCTGAACTTCCAACTGAAGAAGAGGTTTTGAGGTCCATTAGGCTCCTTTCAATGTGGCAAAGTACCTGATGCTGATTCTGTTCCAGGTGAGATTTACAAGGTAGGGGGACCATTGCTTATACAAAAGCTGACTGAAATTTTCCAGGTTATATGGCAAGAAGAGGTTATCCCCTAGGAGTTCAAGGATGCCTTCATTGTCCATCTCTATAAAAGTAAAGGGAATAGACTGTCCTGTGACAATCAGAGTGGGGTCTCTCTCTTAGTCATTGCTGGCAAGATTCTTGCTAGAATCCTCCTTAATAGACTCATCCTTCACCTGGAAGGTGGTCTTCTACCTGAGAGCCAGTGTGACTTCAGAAAGGGCCAAGGAATAGTCGATATGGTGTTTGCTGCCTGACAACTCCAGGAGAAATGCCAGGAGCAGAACAGAGGTCTGTATACAATGTTTGTAAATCTGACCAAGGCCTTTGACGCTGTTAGTCATGAGGCTAATGGAAAAAAAAAAATGCCATAGTACCAACAGATCAAAGGAAAAGGAAAAGGACCCATATATACAAAAATATTTACACTAACTCTTTCTGTTGGGAAAGAACTGGAAATTAATGAGGTACCCATCAACTGGGGGACATCTGAACAAACTATGGTATGTGATATAACAGAATATTATTGTGTCATAAGAAATGACAAAAAGGACAGTCTTAAAGAAACTAAGGGAGACTTGTATGAACTGATACAAAGTGAAACAAGCAGTCACCAAAAAACCCAGTTCATACCTAGCAACATAACAGAGACTAATGACTTTGAAAGATTTAATAACTCTGATCAATAAAATGACCAACCAATATTATAGTGAGAGAAATGATTATTAAATAACCAAATATTGGGGAGATCCAGGATTTTTTCCATTCCTTACTGGGAAATTAGGCTAAAGTTTAGTTCTCTGAAGGACAGGATGCATATTGAGATGAAATCTTGGAGTTGTTGCCCCACCCAACTAAAGAATCTTGCAAAGAATTTAATCTAAGGTGAATTTGAGCCCATTGTGTTCTACTTGGTCAGTCTAAGCAGAAGTGGACCTCCTTTGGTCTTGATAGACCTACATGAGTAGTCTGGATAAGAGATAAGTTTCTTTGCCCATGACTGAGTGATCAGTCACCTTCCTCAATCCCTCATTAGAATAAGTCCACCTCTCAACATAATATTCATTTTTCTCATTAATTGTTAACCAATCAGAGTTGATTACCACCTGCAGGGACACCCACTCTTCCAAACGCTGAGGGGTTCCATGAGGGGAGTTGGCATTCGAAAGTGCCACTGACTCCTTTATTAATTATATGCTCACATGATTAATGATTAAATGATAAATGATTAATTAACCAGAAACTATGTCTATGTATTTTATGTCATACTAGAGGACTTATGATGAAATATACTATCCATTTCCTGACAGAAAGGTGATAGTCTCAAAATGTAGAATGATACATATATATATACACCTACTTACATATATATTGTATAGCACATGGCTAATGTGGGAATTTGTTTGGCTTAACTAAGCATATTTATTACAAGGGGTTTGTTTTTCTTTTTCAATGGGAGCTAGGGGTAGCTTTGAGAGAAAGTGAATTTTCCTTAATTAAAAAAAGAAATAAAAACATAAAAAATCAATAGAAATGTAAATTTATTTAAGTAAATAGTAGGATCTAGGGATGATATAGTGTTAACATTCTAAATATGTATCCTTTCAGAACCTTATTGTTTTTAGAGGGTATTGAGAGAGTTAAATAAGAAAAACAGAGGACCTAGTGGTGGACTGGTTATGTTCTGGGAGTTAAAAGTGTAAAGAGAAGGGAGAAGAAATAGCGTAGATGGAAGATGAGGGGGGATTTTGCTATCTGAGAAGAGAATACGTATATAGAGGAAAAGATGGGGGAGAAATGCTGAATGAATATCACTTTTCTCTGAACTGGACAAAGGACAGTGGAACACACACACATGCACACACACTCACATACAAAATTTGGTATAAAAATACATCAAAGGGAAACAAGTGGGGATGGAAGATGGTTACAAAGCAGGGAGGGAGAAGTCACAAGCCAAAAAAATTTCCTGGTCATGAAAGGAGAATTAAAAGGGTTGGAAAGAGAAAAAAGAACTAGAACCTATGTGGAGGAGGGGCAAGGGTCCTTCAGTGGAGGAATGGTGGAACAAACTGCAATATATAAATGTAATGGAATATGATTTTTCCATAAGAATTGATGGAAATAATGATTTTCAAGAATTTGGGGTAATATACAAGGACAAGAATATTGTAAAGAAAAACATTTCTGACAGACTGAAGAAGTCTGATTAGTCCAATGACCAGCCTTATTGCTAGAGACCCTAGGAAGCAACATATTATTTGCTTCTTGACAAAGAAGGGATGGACCCAAGGTGCAGAAAGAGACATACATTTTTGAACCCAGACATTCCATGGTTTTGTTCTGCTTGATTATACTTATTTGATATTTTCCTATGGCTTTTAATTGGGAGGAGATCTTCAGAGGAAAGGTGGATTGACAATGAAAGTGATGCCAAAAATTAAAAAAAAAGACAGCCATTGAAATATTTTTAAAATGCACAGAAGAAAACAGAAAGAAGTTCAGAAGGAAAGACAGATAAGCAGGACAGTTTTGAAAGTATTGTGTGGAAATATATATAAGTATATGATAAGCAGTATGAAATGGAGATTCACAGTTTCATATGCAATCTTCTGTTGTGTTCTGCTGTAGAGATGGAAATGTTTTTTCTTTGATATTTAAGTTCAGAATTAAAAAATAAAAGTTGTTTAAAAATTAATTTACTCAGATGGAAATTAGGGGCAGGAAGGGGGGCATTCAGACAAGGGAAGCATTCTACAGATGGAAAAATTCATGATGGCTGTTACATAGGAAAGGTTACCTAACAACTGACTTTAAGATAACAAAATAATAGGAGGAGGAGGAGGAGGATAGCATTTATACAGCACTTTAAGATCGGCAAAGTACTTTAATACATCTTCAAAATAACTGCTAGGTAGGTGCTAATATTAACCCCATTTGACAGATGAGAATAGACTGAGAAAGGTTAAGTGATTTGCCATACAGCTAATATATGTCAGAGGCAAGATCTGAATTCAGTTCTTCCTGACTCCAGGTCCAGCACTTTATCCACTTCTTATAATAATAATAAAATAGAATGATAACAACAATCATAGCTCGCTTTTCTACGTGATTTTAGTTTGCAAAGTTTCCTTTCCACAGTTCTGTAAGGTAGAAGAGGATACTGAGGTTCAGAATGGTTGTGATTTGGTCCAGATCAAAGTTATTTTGTTCAGTCATTTCAGTTGTGTCTGACTCTTTGGGACCCCATTTGGGGTTTTCTTGGCAGAGATATTAGAGTGGTTTTCCATTTCCTTCTTGAGCTCATTTTACAGATGAGGAAACTGAGGCAGACAGGGTTAAATGGTTTGCCATGGATCACACAGCTAGTAAGTGTCTGAGGTCAGATATGAACTCTGCAAGATGAATTTTTCCACTTCACCTAGTTGCCCCACAAAGTTTAGTAGCCCAAAAGGTGCCAGCATGAACACTTTGCTATATATTCTTTGTCTTTCACCTTTTTTAGTTATATGCTTAGTGGGACCTGAATCCAGCAACTTAGTAAATTTTCTCAAATCCCAAGATATTTTTGAAAAATTTCACTCTATAGTCTTCCCATAGCCTTTCCAATATATTTTAAAACTATATTTGAGATAAAATATCAAAGATATTTTACTTTGCATGTCTCTCAATAGTAGTGATTTTGACCAGTTTTTTGTTGATAATTTTCCTCTGTCCCTCCAGTATTTCTAGTGCTTTCTTGTGTCAGTTAGTTTAGGTGGACTCATTCTAAAAGAGCTGTGACATATCCCTAAAGAATTAATTGGCCATAGAAGCAGAAGGAAACAGCAGGTAATGGAGTTTCCCTTGAGGCAAGAAAGTGATGCTAAGTTGTATGAAATGATACATGACAGAATACTGTAATCAGGGGTTCTTAACCTGGTATCCATGAAACCCCATAGTCCATGGGGAGATTTCAGGAAGTCCATGAGCTTGGATGAGAAAAAAAATTACATGTTTATTTTTACTACTCTCTAACTGAAATTTAGCATTTCCTTGAATTATGAAGACAGGCAATAAACCACAGTAGTGTTAGACTTCACCTGTCCAAAAAGTAAGTGGGATTAGTCTTGCATGACATTCTTGAGGAAGACATTTTAGTTCTTTTGGGTCAATGTTTCATTTCCTAGCCATTTCCTTAACGATATGTACTAGAATTTTGTAGGGAATTGAATTGTCCCTTGCCAAATTCCTATAATCTTTCCTATATACCATTCCTATAACCTTTTCTTTTTTTTTTTTAAAGTGGCAGTTCCGAACTCAAATCTTTGTTCAGTTCCTTGCAATCTATCTGACTAGGTAATCACTTAACCCGAGCTTCATTTTCCTGCAAAATGAGAAGACTGAACTGTTTCTAAGATTCCAGTTTTAAAACTAGGAAATGTTGGCAAAGCAATGCAGGAAAATTCTATTTCTAGGTCCAGTCAACCACTGCTGTGTTCTTTCTCCTTCCTCTATGAGAAAAATGTAAAAAATCTACATAACCCCAAAGGCTCAGAGACAAATGTCATTAGGAACGTGGCCTGGAGCCATTCCTAATGACACTGATAAGCGAGAAAGCCTCCAGAGAAAGGCAAGATCTTTACACCTGAGGATAAAGGAATTGAGGGTGCTTAACCTAGAGATGCCTTTTTTCAAATATCTGAAAGCTGCGGTGTATCTTAACAATCTTTCAAAGATAACAGGCAGTGAGTGGATTGGCAATCATGTGTCTTTCAGCACCTGAAGAAGTAGTTTATCTGAGTCAGATAACATGAATTCATTAAGGGAAGTTACAGCCTCCTTACTAATTTTGAATTTAACTCCCCAATGGTTACTTTTGTTCTATCTTTTCTAGTGCAGATAAAAAGCTTCTAGGTAGTGAAACAGAAGGGCATCGAAGGTGTTTGTGGCCTCTCAACTCGATGCTAGGTAGGGTAGGGAGAGCCTCATCATGTGATGCAGACAGGGATTGGTGGCAGCGGTGGTGAGTGTGTGTGTGTGTCTGTGTGTGTCTGTGTGTGTGTGTGATTGTCCTAACATGTGAGAAGGGCTTAGCTGATGCTTTCAAAAGGAAGTTTCCCCTTCTGCTTTGTCCCCACTTAGCTTAGCACCTAGGGATTGAAAAATGTAAAATCACCCACATAGAATATTTCCAGAATGTATTATAATCTTTGTTCATATCCCACACTTAACAGGAAACTATTTTTTTTTTAAATTCAACAAAACTTGAAAGCACCAGAAAAAATCTAAAAATATAGCTTGTTTCATTTCCCATTAAAATTCCTATCTTATTCTTAACTTCAAGTGACCCAAAAGGAAAGTATGTTCACAGAAAAATATAGGTATATTGCAAAGAAACAGAAACCAAACAAAATGCAGTATTGAAAATCCTCAAAGAGCTCTTGGGGTAAGAGGGTCTGCCATCTTCTGGACAATTCCTGGACTGTTCAACCCAATTAATAGACTGAGTCACTACTTCATTTTCTATGCCCCAAAGACAATGTCAGAGGTGGGAATGGGGGAAGTGGGCACAAGAGGATGGAAAGGAAGGAGGATGAAAATAATCTCACCAGCATCCATTCTAGCTTCTGCACCAAGGGTCCCATGAACTCTTACTGTAAGTACAACATCCCACCTGTGGCTCAAATGGAGTTTTCCTGTCCAAAGGACAGCTGAGTCATTCTTGCCAGCTAATCTTAGGCAACTAGCTCTGACTCATCCATGATCAAGGAAGTATGAGAGAAGAGTTCAAGTGTCTTCTGGCAAACAAAATTACTTCCCTCTAGCACAATGCCAGGTGCACTCAAACCCGCATCTCTCTCTCCTGTCATGCTACATGGTTCCCATCAGCCCTTAGATTGGAATTGTTCATTCTGGACTATAATTCCATGTCAGTACTAAAACTGAAAAGTGAACTTCCTTTCATCCTTTATGGCTCCTTGGGGTGCTCTGGTCCCAGTGGAAAAACAGGAATGCCAAGGAAAAGTCCATCTATCAAGGCAGGCATTACAGAAATAAAAATGGACTAGTTTTGTCTTCTCTCTGTGACCAGCTACCATCCAACTCATCCCGGTTACCCTGGGGCCAATCCGAGCTTTACCACAATGGACATTTTCTTGCAGCACAGTGCTGTCTTTGTATCTTTGCATTCCACTTTTATTACCTGACCTTGCTTTCCTTTTCTAAAAGCTAAGTTGGTTGGTGAGTTCCCTGTATATCCACATCAGTCTCTTCAACTCACTCCCAGATACAGGATAGAATTTCCTCTTGTTTCCTCTGTCTCAAATTTTTTGAAGGATAAAATTATCATTAAAGCAAGTCAAGAAATTATTAAATGCTCTGCTTTTAGCATAAAGATATCCAGATAATTGAAGCAGATGTCAAACTAACTGCCCTCATAGCTATCATCTGGGGAAGTAACTCCTATGGAGAAGGAGCCAACTATCCCCTCTGGCTAACCAAATGCCACACCACAGGGCAAGTAAGACAACCTAGCTGGAGCAGTGAGGCACTGTAAGGAAGAGATGGGGAGAGGGTGGGGGCTCTTGTGCCAGGCAAGTCAAGTCACTAGCTTGACCACCAGCTCCCTTAAACCCTCAGGCAGTTAGTCCAGGACTACTAATTCACGAGCCTTGGGAATAGTAATGCTTCTAGCCCAGTACCCACAGTCATCATTCTGGGAAGCACTAGAAATGCAGCCTGGTAAATGCTCCTGCAGGTGCTACTGAAGGACCAGAAAAGAAAGTTCTTGTCATTAAAGTCCTTGATGTTCTCAAATGGTTCAACTGATAGGATTTTATCAGTAAAAATGTCATTAAAGAAAAGGCAGTAACATCTGTTTTGCTACTGTATCCTAAGGACCTGAGGACCTTTTCATCTGATTTGGAACTAAAACCTTCCAGATATGTCGACTTCCTCATCCTTGAGAATAGACTGTCTTGCTTTCTTTAGCACTTTGCGACCATACTGTCCATGAGTTTTTCTTGGCAAAGTCACTAGAGTGACTTGCCATTTCCTTCTCCAGTGAATCAAAGCAAACAGACGTTAAGTGACTTGCCCAGGGTCAAACAGCTAGTAAGTGTGTCAGGCCAGATTTTACCTCGGGTCTTCCTGACTCCAGTCTCAGCACTCTAGCACTCAGCACAGCGTTTTTCCTGCTTAATAAATGCTTCATTCATTCATTCATTCATATCTACATCATCACTACTATGATGTCTCTGTGGCAGGTTTATGGTATATTTCCTCATCACCTCAGTATTTCTTTTTTTTTTTTTTTGTCCTGTTGTGTTCTCCTGGCTTAGTGCTTCTATATCTGATTTTTTCCCAAATATGCCCTACTATGATTCCCGGACTTCCTCATAGGAGAAAATCCCTTTATCTTCTTAATATGCAGTCTTACTGAACTGCTGCCCCCTTCCACCAATCCTGGGCTGGTGTTTGTTTGTTTTTTTAATAACCTATACCTTCTCTAGGTCTGTATTCTAATCATGGGTCTCATCCCATCAAGTTTCAGGAATACCTATAATGCCAAATTTGCTTATATTGTTAAAGGCAGCTTTGAAAGAAAAGGAAAAAAACAGGCACAAAACTATTTATAGCAGTTGCTTTTTCTTGTGGGGGCAAAGAGGTGGAAACTAAGGGGAGGGCTATCACCTGGGGAATGAATGAACACTTTTCAGTACATGAAGCCCTGTAAGAAATGATTAAAGGGAATGCTTTCAGAAAAACCTGAAAGGCATACAAACTGATAATAGAACCGGAATAATTTACACAGCGACAGCAATTTTGTAATCCACTGGGAAAGACTTCTACAGCGGTCCATCACCGCTCCAAAGGATTTAGGAGAAAACCTCCACATAGAAGAGTGACGGACTGAGTGCAGACCCAGGTGTTTTCTTCTCCCCTGCCACACGACGAATGCAGAAATTTGCTTTGCACCATTTCCTACGTGTCACAGGCTTTGCATTTCTTGCTTTCTTCATGCGTGGAGGGAGAGAATCTGGAACTGAAAATAAGATTTAATTTAAAAAAATCCAGTCGGCTTTGAAAACTTCCCAAAGGAGAGCGCTGGACTAACTGGCCCATGGGGGCGGCTGACTGGTGGATTCGGGGAGAAAGCGCCCGGGCACAGGTAAGTTCCTGGCAGCGGAGGGTCCTGCCAACCTGGGAGGAGTGCGCGGGCAGGGGGGAAGAGCCGCCAACGTTGCCAGCCAGGCTTGGCAGTTTTGCTTACTCTCCGAGAGGTCTGGGGGCAAGTATCCACAGGATTTGGGGAAGGAAAGGACAAACCGCCCCATGATCTTTTCCAAGAAAAACCCCAAATCGGGTCGCGAAGAGCCCGACACGACTGCCCCAAATCAAACAGGGGGCACGGAGCAGGGGCGGGATTCGAATCCAGAACGATTTCTATTGCCCCAGGCAGGTAGGCGGAGGGCCAGCGCACATCGCTGAGCGCCCAGTCCTGGACTGCCGACGACCGAAACCTTGCAATCCCTCCGTGCCACCATTGGGAGGCAGCGTTGCCCCGGGCGCTCCGAATGAACCGCGTGAGAGGTTCGGTCGGGAGTAAATCTAAGGGCCACCGAGAGGTGAGAATCAGCCGGCCCCCGATTGGAAGCTTCTCAGCCAATCATCGCCGGGCCCCGAGCTCTGCGGCCAATCGGCTCGGGCATTCCGCAGGCTATCGCGCGCCGGGCTGTGACAGTTGGTGCTTCGTTCCAAGCCGCCCAGGGGGCGGTGCGCGCGACCAGGAGGGTGGCTTAGGATTGGCTGAAGGGCCGTGGGGCGGGGTGCGCGGCGGCCTCGCGCCCAATGAGGCGGTTGGGGACAGGCTAGATCTAAGCCAGGCCGGGGCCGGGGCCGGGGCTGGCGGGCTAGGCGGCCGAGCGGGCCGGGCAGCGATGGCGGAGGCTGAGGCGGGCGGCGACGATGGCCGCTGCGTCCGGCTCAGCGCCGACAGGGCGCAGGCACTGCTGGCCGACGTGGACACGCTGCTCTTCGACTGCGACGGCGTGCTGTGGCGGGGGGAGACGGCGGTGCCCGGGGCGCCCGAGACTCTGACCGCGCTGCGGGCCCAGGGCAAGCGGCTGGGCTTCGTGACCAACAACAGCAGCAAGACCCGCCAGGCCTACGCCGAGAAGCTGCAGCGCCTGGGCTTCGGCGGCCCCGCGGAGCCCGGCGCCGGCCCCGAGGTGTTCGGCACGGCCTACTGCACCGCCCTCTACCTCCGGCAGCGCCTGGAGGGCGGCGGGGTCCCGGCCAAGGCCTACGTGCTGGGCAGCCCGGCCCTGGCCGCCGAGCTGGAGGCGGTGGGCATCTCGAGCGTGGGCGTGGGTCCCGAGCCCCTGCAGGGCGCCGGCCCGGGAGACTGGCTGGCCGAGCCCCTGGATTCCGGCGTGGGCGCCGTGGTGGTGGGCTTCGACCCGCACTTCAGCTACGCCAAGCTCACCAAGGCGGTCCGCTACCTCCAGCAGCCGGGCTGCCTCCTCGTGGGCACCAACATGGACAACCGACTCCCGCTGGAGGGCGGGAGCTACATCGCGGGTCAGTGCGAGTGCCGAGTGCCGGGGGGAGCCTGGGAAGGGGCCGGGGGTCGGGGGAGGACGGTCCCTCTGCTCGGAATCCTGGGGAGGCGCCCCCCCCGCCCAGCCCAGGTCCTCCCGAGGGACCGTCCGCCCGTGGACCCTCCTGCGGGCTGAGGGCGCCCGGGGACCTGACTGCCGCCCTGGGCGGGAAGGCCAGCCCGCTCCCCCAACGCCGGGGCCGAGGGCCGGCCGGAGGGGCCCGGGCCAGTGACCCTCCCGTCTTCCCTCTTGCCTTGACCCTCCCACAGGTACCGGCTGTCTGGTCCGAGCCGTGGAGATGGCTGCGCAGAGGCAGGCCGAGATCATCGGTAAGCCCAGCCGGTTCATCTTCGATTGTGTGGCCAAGGAGTTCGGCCTCAACCCGGACCGCACCGTCATGGTGGGAGACCGGCTAGACACAGACATCCTCCTGGGGGTGACCTGTGGCCTCAAGACCATCCTGACTCTGACGGGGGTCTCCAGCCTGGAGGACGTGAAAGGCAACCAGCGCAGTGACTGTTCTTCCAGGAACAAAATGGTTCCTGATTTCTATGTTGACAGCATAGCCGACCTTATACCAGCTCTTGAAGATTAAAGAGTGCCAACGTCTTTAATCTCCAAAATAAAAAGTAAAGAATCAGTTACCTTAATTAATGGGTGGGCTGGGGCATGTACTCATCTGGAGTACAAAGAATGTAATGGAATTTAAGAAATCTTAGTTTGTAAACCTTGCAATTGAGCTGGGGAGGGGGGGAGCACAGGGGATGATTTTGTTTACAAATTTCCTCTATTTTAAGATGCACTTTGAAAAGAAGGAGGGGGGAACATTGTAGTGGCTCCTGACTATGTATTTTGTTGGGAGAAAGAACCCACCACAATGCTGCCTTCCAGGGATTCAGCTGACTTCAGAGCTGTTACTGAAGCAGCCGGGTTTGGGAAGGGAGTATTTCAGGCTTTTGTTCAAATTTATCTTTCAGAAAAAATCTGAAATTCAAAGTTTATTCAGGGATTAGCCTTTTTTTAGGCAGGGAGGTGGGTCTGTTTTGTGACTTCTGAGTACTGGTACAAACCAAACCAGGCCCAGCCTCAACATCTTTTTGTCCTAGGCGGAGCCACATCTTAGAGGCCTTCGACTTAGGGTTACCAAGACTTGGGGAAGGAGAAGGCAACCTTCTGTTTTTGGAGACCCTCCATTGAAGCGAGGGTCTGTCCCCATCTCTTTTCCTCTTACCCGTTCCCTTTCAAGACAACTGCACTCTGATTGATGTCACAAGTGGGCATTTGTTGTATTTTAAACTCGGGGCCCTTGGGCCTTGCTTTTGCCTCCATCCAGATGTATCTTTAAAATCTCAGGACAACTTAGAAGGCCTGAGGAAGTCTCAATCCATCTCCTATATTTATTTAAAATATTAAGTGAAGTATATTATATAGAGCAGTTTATTAAGTGCGTACTAGAGAGAATGTAAATGGTGTACACCTTACCCAGTCTCCTTGTTTAGTACTGCTGTTTAGTGAACTGAAAGTGGGTGTTGGTACCAAAAACTATTTTTTTACTTTTGAACAACTTTGTAAAGTGGTGGGATTAAATCTTAAGTGTACTAATTGCTGTTCTCATGTCCTAGGAAAAATATTTAAAAGGATTTCAAATACTTGCTTAGGACATGTGCTGGCAGTGCTTCTGTGGGTGGTAAGAGAAAGAGCTTCAGGGTCTCCTTTAGACATGTCAGGCTTCTGACTCCTGCTGTGGAAGAGGCTTAGACCCATGACAGAGGTGCCTCATCTTAAGGAACAACCTGCAGCCATGTCTGGTAGCGGGAACAAGCCAGTGAGGGTGGGGTCCTTTTAAAAAGCAGAAGGCCAAAGCAGTGCAAGGCTGTATACAGCTTTGCAGCCTTTTCCTGTGAGACACACACACATACACACACACACACACACACACACACACACACACACACACACACACACACACACACATGTATACACACAAACACTTCTTTCTTCTGGGGATTTAGATGCCAACAATGTAAACTTGCCACTTGCCCTGGACTGTGGTATGGGGAGACACTTATGTGTACCCTTTTTAATGCTAGGCTTTGAATAGGAGGCCCATGGCCTATAGAAGCTGGAAGTGCACACCACCATTTGGAGCTTCCTGTGGAGACTGAAGGGACATCCTGTGGCTTCTGATCCTTCCCTGGGCCATTGGGTATCTCCTCAGTGTGGAAATAAGGTTCTATACTAGGAAAAGCAGAATTCTGATAGACAAACTCTCTAAGCAGTGTTAACGGGGTTGCACAGCATGATGGCAGGACTTCACAAGAAAATTCACACTTGAAATATGCCCACAGATATTTGTTCCCATAGCAATAAACACACAGGATTTACCTGTCTCTTCAGCTTCTTCCATAGTTTCAGCTACAGGCAGTAAGTAGGTACTGTTCTTTGGTACCGTCAGCTGTGTATGCCATGCATCAACCCCAGCCTCCCTCTTCATATGTGATTTATAGAAACAAATCTCTGTGGTTTAAAAGCTTGGCTCTGCCGGATCAGGTTCTTAACGGATCTATTAAGAGTGTTGCAACCTAATTCTAGACTAGAGGGAGTAGGTATAGTATCACATACCCTGTTTGGGGTAGTTTCCTTGGTCAGAAGTCTCAGGCCTTTGGTTGTTCTACCTGCCATGGAACTGTACTGGTAAAGTGTGAACCTTCCACGCCCCCGGGGGCTCATCCCTCTGTATTTACCTGAATTCATATTAAACTTGCAAACCTGCTCAAACTCTTTTAGCGTGGTTTCTTTTTTTCTGAAATGTCGTGAGCTTTAACCCAGTTTTAAGAGTGAAGATAATAGTATATGCTAACAAAATCTGGACTAGATGGTTCTGTGGATAGAAACCTTCAAGGAGCCAGTAACTCCTGAAGGAGGGAAGCAGTGGCTAGATTCAAAGATTGTTGGAGTTGACAGAGTCCATGCCACTCATTTGAGGAGGCCCAACAGACTTTTTTTAAGAAGTGTCACAGCTAATGGTAAGAAGCATTTTTCACTGTGTCCCATGGCCCTGTGCAGGCATTCGTTGGTCTCTTGCTGCCATGTTCAATGTGTTGAGGGCCCTTTCCTGGTATTGGTGAGCTTTGTGTAAGACCATTGTGTAAATTTCAACCCATCTCAGACCGCAGCTTCTGCCCTTTACAGGCCTTAACAGGTGAGCTCTGGTAGGAGATGACATTTGTCTTCAATTCTTGAAGATGTGAATGAGTTACCTGTGGCAAATATCTGGAGCCAGATTAAACCTGGGTGTCCCCACTTACCCATTTAGTTTGACCATGGGAAAGGCAAAACTATTCTTGAGGTCCAGCCTTAGCTGAATGTCATTAGGAAAATGCCCCAGATATGTTGGTTTACACTCCATTTTACACAACAATGACCTTTTTTTAAATCTGTGCCATAGCTGTCCAACAAAATGACTTTGTTAGCTCACATTTCTACTGAATTTATGAAGTGCTTCCTTACAACAACCCTACGAGGGAGGCAGGGGAAGTGTTACTCTCACTTTATAGACTGTGGGGACTGGAACTCTGGCTAAAACACTAAATTAGTATGGGCTAAATGCCTCTAGCTACACAGCTCATAAATGGCATTGAGGTGGATGCAGCATACGTGTTACAGGCTAATGTTCTTACAGAACTGGACACAGGTCTATTAGCATGTTCTGAGTGTAGACGTGTTTGTACGTGCAGGCACAAGCTTATGCAAAGTGGGAGTCTGGAGGAAGCCTGACACTAGAGGCTTGAAGCTAGGCCCTGTCACTGCCTTGATGAACTGGGTGGCTGTTCTAGGAGGGACTGTGACAGAAGCTCTCTCCACCTGTGAGTGTATTTGGGGCACAGAGAAGGGGGGGATCCTGGCTGATCTTACCCTGGGATGTCAGTGTCAGGTGACATGGATGGGGGTGGGAGGCAGAGATCTGAGGGTCCTCCCGGAAGATTCTGTTTGTTTGGCTTTGATGGACACATCCTTGGGTTTCTGTGGCTGGCTCTAAGGAGCCAGGTTGGGCAGGGCCAAGCACAATCCAGACATTGTGAGTGGGAGCAGAGCCTAGGCTGCAGCATGGAGGGACAGAGCAGTGGACCTGGGGTTCAGGGGCAAGGACCCTCCAAGGTGAGTGTCTTCTACCCCTTGCCCTGCTAAACTCCCTACGGGTAACATGAGTAATATGAGGCCCCTTTATCTGGGGAGCAGCTCCCTTATTAGGCTCAGGGCAATCTGCACTGTGCACATTATAGATTTGTGGATGTATATGTTTGCATAACCTTGGATATATCTCTACTGTTACAGTCTAATTGTTTGAGAGTTTCCTTTCCTAGCTCTATTTATGTCTGGGACCTGATTTAGAATTCCCTTGCAAAATGCTATGGGGTGGGAGGGTGGGGAGGAGGAAAGTGCTGGCTTTGACACTGCCCTGCATGGCCTTCCCCAGGTGAGCTCCAAGTTGCCTATAGGGTTACACTGGCCAGTCCTAGGCCTGGCATTGCTGCTACTGTTGCTGGCTTTGGCTGGAGCTGTGGTTGGTGGGCTCCTTGGCTCGGCACACAGCCCTGCTGAGGTGAGTCCCTGCTCCCAGATGCCCCCTACTTACCCTAAGCCTAAGGGGCATGAGGGGGAGCCTTCTGAGGTACCTCATTCCTGGGAAAGTTGGTGGCTCAGGTTCTTCAATTCCATACCAGGTGGTCTGTGTCCAGAGATGGGAACTAGAACTACTAGGTTGTGAATCTCTTGCCTGCTTCTAGTTTGTCTGAAACTAGCTTTCCCTATCCATGCTTGGATGAGATGGATATGGATACTAGATCTAGGGGAGGGTCTACTGTCTCCAGAGAATCACTGGAACTTGAGGACTCCCTATTTTGCTCATACCTTCCTCTCTGAACTCACCCACTGTCCACAGCCTATGCTGCAGGCTGTTCGATGGACATTCTTGAGTCCTTCTGCCTCCTGGCCCAACCAGACAGCCACGGTGGACCTGGCCCAGGACACAGTGACCTATGTGGTGACCCCACCTCAGAACAACCATAGCTGGGCTGTGCTATTTGATAGCTACAATGTGAGTCAACCTTCCCTACCTAGATTAGGTATGATTTGGATGGGTAAAGAGAACACATTTCAAGCTAGTCATTCATCTACTTTCCGGGTCTATATAATGGGATATTCTCTTTAGTCCCTGGGCTTGGGGTGGGGGTGGGGGTGTTGTAAGCCCCTCAGAGGCTTGGGGGATTCTTTCCCCAAACACCCCTACCTACCACTGCCCCTAGGGTTATGTGTGTTACCGCCCTGGGGAACAAAGGTCATGCTTTCTTCGGAGGATGGACAGCTGGGACCGAGAAACACTGAAGATGGTCTTCAATACTTCTCAGGTGAGGGATCTTGCTTGTTATGTAGTATTCTGCCAGGATGCAAACACCAGAGTTCAGCTGGCTGGCCCCCATACCCCTGTGATTCAGTTACAATAATGTAAGGGCTGGGAAGGAGACAAAGGGCCCCTGTTTCCTGCCCCCCAGTGACTGATGACTTTCCCTCTGCCACGTTGGGAGGGCAGAGGGACTGGGGTTCTGGTTTCAGGGGAACAGAGGACTCTTATCTTCCCTTGGCTGTACCTGATGATAGATACCCTGGATTTTCTTACAGGGACAATGGGTAGGGTAGGGCTAGGGTGGACTGAGAGACTTCCTGCCCCCTCCCTTTGCCAATAATGAGAGGAGGTAGTGACACTACAGAGCATCCAGATGGATGAAGGGGTTGTGAAGTGAGGTGTCCCTGGCTTTGGGAAACCCCTGACTCCAGCTCCCCTTGCTCCATCAACAGAAGACAGAAGACCCCTGCACAGGGGTCTTCCCTCCAGCTTGAGATGAGGTTAGAGAAGCCATGGAAAAATGTGGGCACTGCTAGGGGGAATCCCTCAGCTCCTGCCCCCTCAGATCTCACCACCTTCAGATCCTTCTGCCCACAACGCTAATTTCTCCTTCAGGCTGATTGGCCACTGGGTCCCAACAAAGACACCAGATATACTCAAGAGTTTTTGGGGGTGCTAGGGGGGCATGAAGTGGACCCTGCTCTGGTAGGAGGACCAGTCCAGAACCTTTGTGACCAACTCCCCATCTACTGGGTGCAGAGGGCAGAAGGTGAGTAAATTCCTAAAGGCATCCAGGGAGATGGAACACTCAAGAG
This sequence comes from Notamacropus eugenii, assembly GCF_028372415.1. NCBI lineage: Eukaryota > Metazoa > Chordata > Mammalia > Diprotodontia > Macropodidae > Notamacropus > Notamacropus eugenii. Next base: position 47,771,686 of record NC_092872.1, read on the forward strand.
AAAGAGATGAAAGGAGATAGATGTGCCAAAAGAATGACCTCTGCCCAGGAAGGGGAATGGAGTATGCCCTGTATGGTGGGGAAAGGGGGTGTGTGGTGGAAACAGAAATACCTGGGTCAGAGATGGGATCTTAGATCTTCATGTCTCAATTTGGGGGATATTTAATGTTGGACATTTTCTTTACAGGTTCACGGAAACAGAGATTAATTTATCTCTGCATTGATATTTGTTTTCCAAGCAACATTTGTGTGTCTGTCTGCTTTTATTATCTTCCGGATTAGAAGCAGCCTTAGGGCTAGGCACCTTGGGTGATTCTCTTTGCCCTGCCTCCCCAGCCTGGCTCTGGTCACTGCAGGAATCAGGGCCTGAAGCAGGGACATAATCCTCCCCAGATCCGTGGGTGGGGCAGCTGGTCCTTAGGACCAAGCCAGTGGGCTGTAGGCCAGGTTTGAAAGTCTCTCCACTGGAAACCAGGGTTACTGTGTTAATAAGGAGGTGCCGGGGACAGCTTGGTTTTATTCCTGAATAAAATGATCTCAAATGTCCTGATACTGTGCTGACTTGATGGCTTGGACATATCCTATCCCAGCCTTTGGGATTTTGCAGTCTCTTCCTGGGATCAGGAGCCAACCCCATTCCCTTCTATCCTACAGAAGCAGTAGCTGGCAAGGTGCCTCCATCCCAGTTTTAGGGGTGATCAGAGTTTCTAAGCCTGCCATCTCTAAGCAGCTACGCTCTGGACCTGTTGTCTCAGGTCTCCAAGGCCCAGTCCACCCTGTTTCTGTTTTCCAACAGTTCAGCTGGACTGGGAACCACATGGGGTTACCTCCTTCCACACCAAACTCTCTGGACAGCACGCCAAGAGCCAGGTTAGGTTTAAGGATGAGGTTGAGAGGTGGGGTCTGAAGAGAACTGCTTCACTCTTCAAGTGGATGAGATTGTACGTACAGGCATCAGATACAAGTGGCTTTTTAATATCCAACTCTTCTCCGTCTAAGAGATATCTATTTGTATATATGTACATACACATATAAAAGGAATGGGCTGGCCAGGATGGAAGCCCCCTGGTAGCCCTAAATTGCCCTACAGCTAGCCAGCAGGAGGCTCAGTCCCAAGGTCCCTTTTCTCTTCCTCCAGTTCCATTCCTGGGAACTGTTCTCCAGTGCCCTCAAACCAAGAAGGGGTAGAGACAGTATTCTGTTCTGAGCTGAAGCTGAGACTTTCCATGGTCAGAAAAGCCCAGTATCTTTGACTAGCACTGCAGTCTTGAGCAGCTCCTGTTCCCTGAAGGCCCAAGGTCAGAAAGGAGGCTTTCAGGCTAGCCCAGGACACTGTCATTGAATGCCAGGCAGACTACAGCCTTCTGGTGTCCACCATACTCTCTCTTGATCTCTCCTGTATCCACACACCACAGCCGTGCTAAGTTGTCAGAAGAAGCTGCAGATAAGAGGAAAAGAAGGCCCATTACTGTGGGGCTCAGGCCAAGAGAAGGGAACTCAAATACTTGCTGCTACTTCCCTCCCCTCCTTGCCTGTCCTTAGGGCCATGGTGCCTCTACCAGAATCTGCCGTTAAAGGCATTAGTACAGCCTGACTCTGAACCCCACACTGCCCCCTCAGAGGCTGGCATGATAGTGCAGACCCCAGGCCAGTATTAGGATTTTGAAGCTCTAGCTTTCTGGGGACACCAGAACTTGCCTCAGGGTGCCTCCAGGACAGAGACCTATGGCTGGCTCAGAAAGCTGGGTTTTCTGCTGTCTGGTTTCTAAGTCCGGAGGGAATGGGACCGAGGCCCCAGCAAGTGCCCTGTGACATAGCTCACCTGTTACAATGTACTGAGAGTCTCCAGAAAAGGCACAGTCCCACATCCAGCCTCTCGAAGTCTCACCAGGATTGTTGCTCCTGATGCTCAGCTCAGTCATCAAAGAGAAATTTGAGGTCCTCCAGATTTTGCATGTTTGGTCTGCTGAGCAGGTGGCCAAGAGCCTATGGGAAAGTGAGAGCTCCTAAGTGCTCTCCAGTGGACTCATCCAAAACCACCAGGCCTTCCCTATGGCTGACCCTGGCTCACACCTCACAGGACTCATCCCAATCAACTGTCTTTACTAGACTGAGCATAGCAGTGGTGTCAACAGAAATGAAGTCACTACACCCTACATAAGGATCCCTCCGGGTCTGACTTAGAAAATGACATACTAACATTACCTATGTTCTACTGTACATTTTGTTAAATATTTCTATGGTTTGGCACTTGGGAGTATGGGACCCTCAGAATGTTTGTCTGACATGCTGTCTTAAATGATAAAGAGGGTATGAAGTACTGGGTGAAGGGGGAAATCTCATGAAGAAGACCAGTGGCCAACCTTGTGACAAGATGAGCTCAGCCTGGAAGCACCACACTTCTGTGCAGACAGGGCTACCCACATGCTGCATAAATATATGCTCCTCTAAAGAAATGACAGCTATTTCTATAAAGTGTTGTCTGGTTTCAAAGTGCTTTTTCCATTGCTTTGCGAGATAGAGAGTGTAGGAACTAAAGCCACATTTTACAGATTACATAACAGTGGCCTAGAGAATTTAAATGGCTTACTCAAGGCTAATGGGAAGCCAGGTCAGGCCACGGGGCTGAGAGCCTGCCTATACCTATGCTCTATCTTTTCTTCCCTAGAGATAGCTCTCCCAGGTGGTTTACTGGGAGAGGAAAGGGTGAACATTATTGGAATTTCTGAGCCCAATGCTCAGTTACTTTAGAAAATCTCTGAGAGATGATCATCTAGCTTCTGCTTGAATATTACAGTGATAAGGAACTCACTATATCTCAATGTAGCCACAGGCGTTTCTTCCTTATGATGAGCTCAAATGTATCTCCCTCAAACTTCCATGTATCAGTCCTTATCCTCATTCTCGGAACCAACCTTCCTCACAACAGCCCTTCAGATAATTGAAGATAGCAATTATACATCCTCTTAATCTTTTTCTTCTTTAGGCTACACATTTCCAGTTCCTAAGGCATGATTCTGCCTTCCTCCTGGTTACTCTCCTCCAGACACATTCCAGTTTATCCATGGCCTTCTTAAAATATGGCATCCTACCCTGAAAACCACCCTCCCTCCTCCCATGGTCTTGTCAGGGCACAGTGAGGCAGGACTATGCCCTTCCTCACGGAGGACATTCCATTTCTATCACTGGGGCCTCATATCACAGTAACTTTCCTTTGGCTGCCACGTCACACTACTGATTCATGCTGAGCTTACAGTAACTATGAACAAGCTGACCACATCTTCCCATCCTATGTTTGTGCAGCTGATTTTCTGAACCTAATTAAGCCCAAGACCCCTTTTCTCCTCCTTACTTCTCAACCATCTTTGATTCTGCCCATCATGACCTTCTGACATCCCACATGGTAGTCAACCCTCCCTGCATTATGCCTCATGTGGATTTGATGGGCATGCAATCTATACCTTCATCCAAGACTGCACCAAGAATAAGAGTGACCCAAGACAGACATCCCAGCAGGTTGACACCATTCAGAGCGTTACAGGATTTGGAGCTAGAAAGGGATTAGCTTAAATGGATGAAATTCCAGAGAGCCCAGAATGATGGGCCAGGTTGGAATATCTTTAGTAAATGCTACTGACACATGTGTCATAAAAATATGAGTCAAGCTGTGAGGTGTTTGTGGAGCGTTTCAGATTGAAGCTGTCTCTGGAGTCTCAAGGAAGTGCAGTCACTTGCCCAAGGTCACACAGCTAATCGGTACCTAAGCCAGGAGCGTAACCCAATTCTCCTGGCTGCAGTTTTGGTGTTCCTTCATCTGTACCATATGGTTCTGCCACAGGATGCCTTCACAGCCTGCTCCAGGTGGAAGCTGTCTCTCCCTGCTACTAGGTACCAGGGTGCTCACTGTGGTGCTTGGCATAGCCTGCTTTCTACTGTCCTTATTAACATGTATGTCTTACTTGAGCTCTAGTGAATACAGAAGGTGCTTAGTGAGATAAACTAGTCCTTGGCCTCAGTGGACAGTGATGCCACCTCACTGCAGTACCCTGTGAGTTATACTTCTGCATCCAATCCGCCAGGATACTGTGAAAGAATGCCAGAGACCCTGTGTCTACTGGGCCTTAGCCTGATTCCCTTGACACTCACGTGGAGTCTGGGCTGAAGCGACACTGCAGGGCGTATCTTGTATGAGCTGGGATTTTGGTTTTAGGAATCAGCTGAGTGACTTCTTCCCCAATGCCTCCAGTCAAGTTCCAAACATAACAATTTCCCTACAAAGTCAAACAGAGAGAGGTCGAGGGGAAATTCTGAAGTAACTTTTCCCCCTAGGCTTGAAGATCTTAAGTCCTCTGAGGCCTGTTTCAAATCAGCCATCCCAGTATGGGGCTGAACATCAACAGGTGGATAGGAGGAAAGGCAAAGGCTCATAATGACTCAGCCCAAAGCTTTGTGGAAGCCCTGAGCACCTGAAGCCAAGCTAGTTACCTGCAAAAGGTGTGCCCACAAGGAGGGCATGAACCTCTTCAAGCCAGGACAGGGGTGGCCAGATGGGGAGGCCCAGGATGGGAGGCTGGCTTGGACTAGGAAGGATGGGGAGCCATTCTGAGCTGGGCAGGCTTTGGCCAGTCTAAGAGCATGCAAATTCATTGGCAGAGGCCTTCAGTGGTAAGTTTCTCTAAGGAGGCCACAAACTGAGGGGTGGACTCTGGAGTTATTGGCAGGGAAGGGACGGCAGGGCTCTGGAGATTAGTTTTCTTGCTGAAGGAGCTTGGGGTCTTTTCCCCTGCAAAGCTTACCACAGGCATGGGCCCACAGAGAAGTTTGGTAACTAGGCAAACAGGAGGCAGGGCAGAGGGGAGTCCCTAGGTGGGGAAACAGTCAAATGGTTCTTACTGTACTGTTGACAGCTGCCATGTAACTGGCATCAGGGTCAATGTGCACTGAATTCACAGAGACCTCAGGCTCAGGAATCAGCTGCTCATTGTGGTCAGTTTTCAGGTCCCAGATGTGGATAGCGCCGCTCTGGTCACCCACAATCAGCTCAGCCTGCATGGATGGAAGGATCAGTCTCTGATGCCCCGCAAATGACCTGAGGGTAGACCTCTGACCTTCCATGGCCAGACCCCAGTGGAAGGGTACTTCTGACTTCTAAAGGACTAAATCAATGGATTGGACTTTATTGCCCTGCACAGGGGTTGGCTTGAGTTTCAGCCTGATTTTTGGTGCCACTTGAATTGTTTGGTGCAAAGCTTTCTGACAACAGCACGTTGCTGTGGCTCACTCTAGAGGCTTGGTGCTCATGGACCTTACTCTGTGTCTCCCCTTTTACTCTCTGTCACTTACTGATGTCCTCAAAAGGAAAATGTGAACCAAGAGTTGGAAGTCATTAAAAGGGAACAGCAGTAGATCTGCTCAACACAAGACTCTCACACCCCCTCGGTCCCAGTCACTCCTGTTCAGCCACACTGTTGATAGTCTGACCCTAAGAAGCAGGCACAGAAGAATGAATACCTACCCATCTGCCTCCTCAGAAAAGTTCCTGTCACCTCCTTCTGCCTAGAAAAGACCCAGACTCACATATACCCACAAAGCCCATTTCTAAGGGGCAACACCTCCAGAGATCAGCCCATTGTAGGCAGACGTACCAGGCCCACTTGTGGTGGTGCCTGCTTGGAGTATGGGTGGGAAGCAGGCAGACGGGAAGACAGGTTACCTGGTTGGGGTGCAGACACACACAGTTAATGGGTGCATTCACTTGGAAAATTCGCTGGCACTGGAGATTCCGTGACCTGGCATTAAGTATAAACTCACATTGGTGCCTGGGACAACGCCAATGCACCAGCTTACCTTGGAGCTGAGAGTTACTCCGCTTAACCTGAGTTGCCAGAATACTCAGGACCCTGGGAGTGAACAGTAGCCCCAGAAAGCCTGTCATTGGCAAATTGGATTCTAGAAATATGGCAGCCCCCCAGCTAAGCTGCAGCTCCAGGTCTGACACTCTTGGGATCTAAGCAGGTGGGCCATCAACAATACTATTTGAGACACAGGAAATCTGGATAGTATGCCCCTCTGATTCTTGGGACAAGGGCTGAGCTGGGCTCACCTCTCATCCCTGATTTTCCCAGAGTGGCCTCAATCATTCTCATCTCTTATTCCTCATATTACACCAGGACTTCTCTGGTCCCCCATCACCCCCTGGTCCCTGGGCTGGCACCTAAGGTCCCAGATCCTGGCCATGCTGTCCTCTCCTCCTGTGTACATCCAGCGGCCATCCTCATGGAAGCCCACAGAGGTGATGTTCTTGCTCACTCCGTCGTAGTTGATGACAGGGTTGGGGTTATTGGAATTGAGATCATACATCCGGATGTGCTGGTAACCTGAGGGATGAGTCCAGTCTTACCACTCTCTCACCCTGGCCTCCCCCAAGACTAGTGATAAGGATGCACTGTGAGACAGACTTCCCTTAAGGAGTCATGGGTAGGCAAGAGAGAAAGCCAGGCTGATGGTAACGAATCTCGAAAGACAAATGACTGACAGTCTGATGTGCCTAGGGTGGGACAGAAGGCATACATAACACATCTTTCCTTAGACCCTAGCCCAGAATGGAGAGAAAAGAACAAGAGCATCCTCTAAAAGCTTTGGGGCATTCTGCAAGGTCCCCAGTTCCCTCCTCTGTTCCAGAGCAGCCACACCTCTCCATCTTTACCATATTAAGAGGAAGCAGCATGAAAAATCGTAGCAAGGATAGGACTTGGGAGGTGGCAGAGCTTCCTGTATGAAGTTCTTGGCACTAGTGTCTCCCCTCTTGCCCATTTCAGTAGTGGAGCCAGTGGCAAGTCTTTGACACGCCCAGCTCTTTGACCGTTGGGAGGGGCTGCTCCATGTTTTAACCCATCCCCCACCCCTACTGTGCCAATATTATGACTTTATTAGGGCTGGCAGGGTCTGTCACTTTGGGGCCCTGGCTGAGAGGGCACTGGTCTGGCTTGGTGCCAAAGATTTATAATTGGTGCTAATTCAGGCTGCTCCCTCGCCCCATCCAGTCCAGTAGGGGTACCTGCAGCGGCAATCATGCTTCTGTCTGGGGTGATCTCCAGGGCATTCACTTGCTAGGTGATTAGGTTAAGGTGACCGAGGATAGAGCTAGGAGCAGAACGAAAGATGCTATCATAACATTTCTCTGCTAACAGAAAACCAGATTGTGACAAGACAAATAGCTGGAAGCCCTCGCCTCGGGCAGAAGCCTCAGACCTGGGACAGGTGGGAAGGCAGAGCATGAAGAGGCACAAGCATGTAGAAAACATGGCTCTCCGGGCCCTAAGCAGCAAGGCCAAACTGCTTAGCCTGGCATTCGAGGCCTCCTTAATCTAACTTTGCCTCACTTCTCCAACTACTCTCCCTCCTCCTGCTCCCCTCCCGCCCTTCCATCTTTTACCCATGCTATTCTCACCTTCCTCCCTCCTCAGTTTCTTCAAATCTTTCAAGTCCCAATTCCAATCCCATTTCCTACAGGAACCCTTCCTAGTCCAATTACTACAGTCCTCACCCATCTCTCAAGAGGCAATGTACAGGAACAGAAAGGGTGCTGGATACCTAGCACAGGACCTGGCACACAGTAGTTGCTCAACAAATGTTTACTGATTGAGACTAACTCAATTCTAGTATTGCCTCTGCCATTAACTTGATGAATCTCCTTGGACAAATTACTTGCCTTGGTTTCCATCTCTGTAAAATGAGAAGGCTGGACTGCATGACTCCCTAAGAGCCCCACACAAAGTAAGACTTAAAGGGTCAGAGATACAGAACTAGAAGGCGCCTCACATGTCCCTGAGTACAACTGCCTCATTTTATAAATGAGGAAAATGTGGCACTGAGAGGTTAAGTGACTTGCCTAGACTCGGCTCGTAAACGTCTAAGGCAGTCTTCAATCTCATGTCTTCCTGACCCCGAGTCAACACGGAGCTGCCTCAATCACACACCGTCTTATAGTGAGCACTCCCTGAGGCAGGAATGGCGTCTGGCCCTCCTTTTACTCCTACTAGCTGATCTGGCTCCAGAGCTCAAGCTCGGGGGTAACAATGGCCCCTATTCCACAGGGGAACAGGCCTGAGTCCCCAGACCTGGAAGGGCGCCCCACTCCAAAGGATACTGAATCTTGGTGCTGCACCGTGCGGGTACATATTCCACTGTGTGCCTGCCAGAAGCGTACAGTGTGGTCATAGCCGGCTGTGGCGAGGATGACAGGGTCACTGCCCACAGTGCCCTGGGAGGTGTTCATGATTAAACCCTTTAAAAGAGAGGCTTGTGGAAGGTGGCAACCCACAGGCAAGGGCACTGGAGCTGAGGTGAGATGGCTCACTCTGGAGATTCCTAAACGAGCCTGAAGGTGAGCTACTTAACCAGCTGGAGCCTTGGCTTCATCTGTAAAATGGACATAAGAATGATCAATCACAGGGAAACTGTGAGGACAGTACTTCGTAGATGCTGAAGTACTCCATCAGTGCGACCATTGCTATTAATATCTACTGACCTTCTCTTGTTACAAGTGATCTCTTGCGTTCATAACCGTGGCTATTCACTTCAATTCATCCTTCACATCTGATCAGTGAAAAAACCCCATCAATTTCACCTCTGTGATACCTCTGTGTCCCTCTCCATCATCACTAGGACAGGCCTCCTTTAGCGCCCACCTACAACAGTGCAATAGGCCTTTTGCATCTCCATTCTCTCCCCTCTCCAATCCATGTGAAAATGCCAGAATGAGCCTTCTCACACAAAAATTACGTCACTTGTCATGTCAAAAACATCCAGTGGTTCCTCACTGCCTACCAAAGTTTGCAATTTTTATTGTTTCTCTTCTGAACTAAACACATATAAAAGAAGATGATCATTTCCTTATGTGTGTGTGTGTATATATATACGTAGTAGAGCACACATGTCGCGTACCTACACTACGGTACACAGTAGAAGAGGAGACTGTGGCTCTCTATTATGCAGTTTGCTTTTCTTTTAAAGTACATGATAAATCCCACACAGAACTTTCAAAGCTGTGCTGCTTATTTATAATTCCCTCTATCTTCCCTTGTCCTCTTCTGTGCATTTTTTTTTCAGTATCCATAAAAGTCTGTATCATTATTGGTAGGAGGTGTCAACAGGCAACCAAATATACTTAAGTGACGTATTGGTGACTGCACTACTGCAGCCCTGATAACTAGAGAGATCATCAATTTAATCAGAAAGTAGCAAGTAACCGTCTAAATATTTAAAATATAGCTCTTATTTGGATCATTTCTTATTTAAATCAGCCATCTTGAGAAAAAAAAAGCCTGCTGGCAACACTGCAAATATAGTTCATGGTCAAATCTTCTGCTACGCCCTCTCCACAGGTTTTTTTCAGTTGCACTAAGGCTCTGATTCTAAGGTGAGCCCCAGTTTTTGGCCTTCGGCATTAAATGGTCCTTCTTCTTAACCAGGGCAAACGGTGTGAGCTGCACACAAGGCCTCAGGGCATGTCTGAGTAAGTGAAACTAGAACCGGTGACTTGTGCAGAAATAGAAGCAGGGGGATCCATCTGATGTTAGCGGCAATGCCAAAGGGAGTACAAGAGGGACATAATGTCCAAGCTGGGTTCACGGAAGTATTAAGATCACCACATGCCCTTTGACGAATTTTGTTGTTGTTTTAGCCATGTCCAACTCTTTGTGACCTTATCTGGAGTATTCCTGGCAAAGATACTGGAGTATTTTGCTATTTCTTTCTCCAGCTCATTTTACAGATGAGGAAACTGAGACAAACAGGGTTAAGTGACTTGCCCAGGGTCACACAGCTAGTAAGTATCTGAGACTGGATTAGCACTCAGAAAGACATCTTCCTGACTTCAGGTCCAGCACTTTATCCACTGTGCCACCTAGCTGCCCACTTCTGATGAAAAGAACCTCCACATTCCATTCCATCATCGACACTGGTGTGCAGCTGGACGGATCTAGCCCTGTAATCCTCTGAGAAGTTATTCCTAAATCAACTTTGATTTGCCACTTTTAAAGGTCATCTGGTGACCAGCAAGCCTGCTTAAATAATAAAAAACAGCTGACCTGGGATTTGTTGGTCTAGCCAAACCAAAGTTAGTGTTGTAGCCAAGGTTTATACGTTGCTGTTTGAAAGCAAACTCTCTTTAACTGCTTTTATTTCTTTCCTGAATTTAATGAGAAAGTAGTGTCAGATGTCAAACTCAAACCCTGGTAAATCTGATCTGCTATGGAGATTTCACTTCTAAGCATTTATCAATACACCATTTTCCTGTGAAAATCAGACCAGATTCACATCATTTCTATTTGCTTTACAAAGTCCCCTTAAGTTTATAGTGTTTCTATTAGATGAACCAGATAATAAGAATTCCATTCCATTGAAAGACTTTATTTTCACATCCAGTTTCACCAATCCCAAACTAAATCCTTTGTTGAAAATATTTCTGGCAGTCTTGACAAGTTCAGCATTTAATGGAACTGCCGAGGACAACATGGAAAAGCCCCAGGAGGGGGGGATCTGGTGGTTGTGTAAGTCACTTGACAAAGGGGGGCCTCTTTCTTCTGTGCTTTTTTTAAAAAAAGAGTTTTAATGACTCTCTTTTTTGGCAACCCCATTCCTAACCTTCCTCTTACAGGAAGCACCCCCTCCTCAATTTAGAGGGAAAAAAAGAAACAAAACTCCGGTTAACAAATATGCATAGCTAAACAAAACAAAGTCCTACACTGGCCATGTTCAAAAATATGTCTCATTCCGTATTTTGAGAACATCAGTTCTCTATGAGGAAGTGAACAACATATTTCAGCACTGGTAACCTGGAACTGTTTTCCCTGATAAGCCGTAAGTCTTTCAAAGTTATTTTCTTCATAATATTATTATTGTATAACTTGTTCTCTTGGTTCTGCTTGCTTTCACTCTACATCAGTTCACATAAGTCTTCCCAGGTTTCTCTGGCGTCATCTCTTCTGTCATTTCTTATGACATAATATTCAATTACACTCATGCATCATAATTTGTACAGAAATTCCCCAAATGATGAGCATCCCCTTATTTTCCTATTCTATGCCACCAAAAAAAAAGAGCTGCTACAAATATTTTTGTACATATGGGCCTCTTTCTTTGATTTCTTTGGGATACAGGCCTAGGAGTGTTATCACTATGTCAGTGGTTTAGTGACAGTTTAGCACAGTTTAGTGACTTTTGGGGCACAGTTCCAAATTGCTTTCCAGAACAGCTAGATCAATTCACAGCTCTACCAACAGTGCATTAATGTGCCTGTTTTCCCACAGCTCCTCTAAGAACTGCCATTTTCTTTTACATCTTTGCCAATTTTTTTTAATTTAAATTTATTTATTTAAGTTTTCAATATTCATTTCCACAAAATTTTGAGTTCCAAATTATCTCCCCATTTCTCCCCTCTTGCCACCCCAAAATGCCAAGCATTCTAATTGCCCCTATCACCAATCTGTACTCCCTTCTAACACCCCTCCTTTCCGTTATCCCCATCTTCTCTTTTGTCCTGTAGGGCAAGATAACTTTCTATACCCTGTTACCTGTATTTCTCATTTCCTAGCTGTATGCAAGAACAATACTCAACAGTTATTCCTAAAACTTTGAGTTCCAACTTCTCTTCATCCCTCCCTCCCCACCCATCCCCATTGGGAAGGCAAGCAATTCAATATAGGCCATATCTGAGTACTTTTGCAAATGACTTCAATAATAGTCGTGTGGTGTAAGACTAACTATATTTCCCTCCATCCTATCCTGACCCCCATTGCTTCTATTCTCTCTTTGGATCCTGTCCCTCCCCAAGAGTGTTGACCTCAAATTGCTCCCTCTTCCCACTGCTCTCCCTTCCATCATCCCCCCCACCCTGCTTATTTCCTTCTCCCCCATTTTCCTATATTGTAAGATAGGTTTTCATACCAAAATGAATGTGCATTTTACTCCTTCCCTTAGTGAAATGTGATGAGAGTAAACTTCATGTTTTTCTCTCACCTCCCCTCTTTTTCCCTCCACTAAAAAGTTTTTTGCTTACCTCTTTTATGAGAGATAATTTGCCCCATTCCATTTCTCCCTTTCTCCTCCCAAAATATTTCTCTCTCATCCCTTAATTTCATTTTTTTAAGATATGATCCCATCCTATTCAATTCACTCTGTGCTGTGTGTGTGTGCATGTGTGTGTGTGTGTGTGTGTGTGTCTAATCCCACCAACTACCCAGATACTGAAAAGTTTCAAGAGTTACAAATATTATCTTTCCATGTAGGAATGTAAACAGTTCAAGTTTAGTAAAGTCCCTTATGACTTCTCTTTACTGTTTACCTTTTCATGCTTCTCTTCATTCTTGTGTTTGAAAGTCAAATTTTCTTTTCAGCTCTGGTCTTTTCATCAAGAATGCTTGAAAGTCCTCTATTTCATTGAAAGACCAATTTTTCCCCTGAAGTATTATACTCAGTTTTGCTGGGTAGGTGATTCTTGGTTTTAGTCCTAGTTCCTTTGACTTCTGGAATATCCTATTCCACGCCCTTCGATCCCTTAATGTGGAAGCTGCTAGATCTTGTGTTATCCTGATTGTATTTCCACAGTACTTGAATTGTTTCTTTCTAGCTGCTTGCAATATTTTCTCCTTGACCAGGGAACTCTGGAATTTGGCCACAATGTTTCTAGGAGTTTCTCTTTTTGGATGGATCTCTTTCAGGCGGTGATGGGTGGATTCCTTGAATACTTATTTTGTCCTCTGGTTCTCAGGGCAGTTTTCCTTGATAATTTCATGAAAGATGATGTCTAGGCTCTTTTTTTGATGATGGCTTTCAGGTAGTCCCATAATTTCTAAATTGTCTCTCCTGGATCTATTTTCCAGATCAGTTGTTTTTCCAATGAGATATTTCACATTATCTTCCATTTTTTCATTCTTTTGGTTTTGTTTTGTGATTTCTTGGTTTCTCATAAAGTTATTAGCCTCCATCCGTTCCACTCTAGTTTTTAAAGAACTATTTTCTTCAGTGAGATTTTGAACCTCGTTTTCCATTTGGTTAATTCTGTTTTTTAAAGCATTCTTCTCCTCATTGGCTTTTTGAACCTCTTTTGCCAATTGAGTTAGCCTATTTTTAAAGGTGTTATTTTCTTCAGCATTTTTTGGGTCTCCTTTAGCAAGGTGTTGACCTGCTTTTCATGCTTTACTTGCATCTCTCTCGTTTCTCTTCCCAATTTTTCCTCCACCTCTCTTACTTGATTTTCAAAATCCTTTTTGAGCCCTTCCATGGCCTGAGATGACTGAATATTTATTTTGGATGTTTGGGATACAGAAGCCTTGACTTTTATGTCTTTCCCTGATGGTAAGCATTGTTCTTCCTCATCCAAAAGGATGGGAGGAGATATCTGTTCACCAAGAAAGTAACCTTCTACAGTCTTATTTTTTTCCATTTTTTGGGCATTTTCCCAACTAGTTACTTGACTTCTGGGTCCTTGGTCAAGAGTAGAGTACACTCTGGGAATCTGTAAGATCTCAGTTCCTCCAAGGTGGCACGATCAAGCGTGTACTGGGGTCTGGGAGCAGGTAGAGATTTTTGTGCTCAGAATCTTAGCAGAGTTTCCTCTCCACAGCCACCTGGCCTCTAGCTCCACCAAGCCAGAACTGGGGGCTGAGATTCAGATAAGCTGCATGGGCAGGGCCACCATTCAGTGTGAGATAAGGATCAGCTCCCTCATGGCCTCTACACAGGGCTGAGGTAAGAATGGGCTGCTCAGTGCCCCCCAGGGTTTTTACAATCCAACAATGGATGCGGGCTGCTGTGGGAAGTGCTGCCGCCTGCTTGGCTGCTGCCTAAGGCCGGAGCTGTGGGAAGGCCCTTCTCCCTTTCCAGCCAACTGAAAAAACCCTGTCACTGACCTTTGGAGCCTATGGGTTGAGGGATCTGCGAACTTGCTGCTACTGTGACTGGAGATTCCACCCCCTAGGGCTATTCGCAAGTGCACTGCATGGCCAAGGCTGGGCTGGCCTCTGCATCTGGTGCAACTGACCTTTCCCGTGGGTCTTTCAGGTCACCTTGGACTGGAAATCTCCTCTGCTCTGTTGTTCTCCACTTCTGCTGCTCCAAAATTTGTTGAGAGTCTCTCTCTACAGGTATTTTATGGGTTGTGTGGGGAGAGCCAGCATATGTGTGTCTTTCTACTCCACCATCTTGGCTCCCACCAATTTTTTTATACACTTGTTGATAGCTTAGATTTCTTCTTCTGAAAACTACCCAGTCATATATGACAATTTATCTACAAGGGGAAGACTCTTGGTCTCATAAATTTGAGTGAGTCCCTTGTATATCTTAAGTATGAGACCTTCCTCCTAAATACAACCCAAAACTTTTTCAGCATTCAAGGCTTTCCACCTGACCCCCTTAGACACATATTACTCCCTTCCAAACACTCTACAATCTAGTCAGAATGAACGTATCTTTACCCCTTGTACACATCCTGAACTCTCTCGCCTTCTTACCTTTGTTCACACTGCTCCCTAGGCTTGGATTGTCCTCCCCTTCTTTCTTCTTATCCATCCTTTAAAGTACAATTCAAATAACATATCCTGTATCTGCCTGAGCAGTAGCAGCCTTCCTTCCCAAACTTCATACTGCATTTTGTTTTCTAATTCTCTAATGCACTGTATCATAGCAACCTTTGTGTCATACTAGACTGGTTTATTTAAATTTTATTACATCTCACACTTTAGTCAAAGTTCATGACATGAAGGGATCTCAAGAAGCCACCTCTCGGCTTCTCCTGTTGCTCCTGTAACAGCTGAGAGGCTCCTCATCTAGTAGCTTCAAGATTCCCTCCCATCATTACATGTGACCGAGGAAGGTACCCAGATGACACATTGTCCCACTCCAAGTAACAATCCCTGGAACTCTTGGCTCCATGCCAGTGACTGGATCTAATTTATCTTTGTCCCCCAGCACCCAAAGCAATGCTTTGTGTGTACGTACTTGATTACTGCCAAGTCAGGACTTCATCTGTGTATATGCTCTTGTACTGAGGCAAAGAACAACCTTCCTTAGTGAGTTGCTGTCAAAAACATTCACCTGAACATATCCAATAAACACTTATTAAATGCCTACTATGTGTAAGTTCTTCTGCTAGGTACTATGGATACACAGACAAAACCAAACCAGTCCCTGCCCTCCTAGTGAGCTTACATTCCATTGGAGTGGGTGTCCATGGGTAGGTGCGTGCATGAGTGTGAGCGTGAGCGTGAGTGTGTGAGTGAGTGAGTGTGTGTGTGTGTGTGTAATTACAACATGTGCACAGATAAGTAAATACTTAGTGATATGAGGGAGAGAGCACCTACACCTGGAGAATGCGAGAAGACTTTGCAGAGGAGATAGTACCTCAGGTGAGCCTTGAAGGAAGATAAGGATTCTGAAAGGCAGGCATGAGCAAAGATTCCATCCAGTCAGTACAAAGATATGGAGAGATGAAGAAACAGCTAGCGGTTCGCTTTGGCTGGGATGGAGAAGGTATGCAGAGAAGTAACACGCAATAAGACTGAAAATGTTGGCTAGCGTCAGGGCATGGAGAGCCTTCACCTCAAGGAGTCTCTTTCTTTTCTCAAGGAAATGGAGAACTCCTGAAGATTGCTGAGCAGGACAGTGCCATGGTCAGGCATGTGCCTCAGGAAAACGACTTTGGCAGCCGTGTGGAAGATGGAGTAGAAAGGTCAGAGGCTAGAACCAGGCAGGCCATTTAGGAGGCTATGACAAGGCCCCAGGCAGGATCGACCAACTGGGTGCACTGAAGTTGACGGATACAAGAGAAGGCCTACAGGTAGAATAAGAAGGGTCACAGGATTACAGCTTTAGAAGGAGAGGGCCTTCACAAGCCATCTTTACCCCTGCCGGTTAAGTGACTTGCCCAAAGCTGGCAACAGTTAAGTAAGCTTCGTAGATGAGATCTGAACATGTATTCCCTGATTCTAGAGCCAGGGTACTCTCCACTGAAAGACAGTGCCTCTTGGCACTTGGCAACGGATTAGATATGCAATGTGAGAAAGAGGAACAAGACTGTAAACTTTGGTACCAGGAGTGGGACAACCCTCTCAAGTAAAAGGGAAGTTGAATCTGTCAAAGCATCCTCAAGACTTATGTAAACACAATTACAAAACACTCTTAAAAACAACTTAAAGAGTTGGAAGGGAAATTCAGTACTGATGGTTGGGCCACATTAGAGTTACACCAAACTATCAAGGGGATACTTTTTAGAGCTAGGCAAAATCGTAACAAAATTAATTTGGAGGAGTAAAAGACCTAGAATATCAAGAAAAATAATGAAAAAGAAGGAAGGATAGCGATTCTGGAGCTCAAATTAGGTCATAAATCATCAAAACCACTTGGAAGTGGTTATGAGATAGAAAATTTTATTGGTGGGGTGGACTAGCTAAGGAAGAATGAGAAACAATCAAAGCCAATAACTTAGTGGTCAATAAATCCACAAATGCAAATTACTTTAGGCTGCTTGGTGATCTAGCAGCCACAGCACTCTTGGAGCCAGGAAGCTCTGAATTTGAATCCTGCCTTGGACACTTACCAGCTATACAGCTGTGTAGAGTAGGTAATTTAAAAGTCATCTTATTTGTAAAATCGGGATAATAACAGCATCTTCCTCAAAGGGTTGTTATGAGGATCAAATGAGATAACTTATGTGAAATACTGTGCAAACTTTACATCACTGTCTCAACGTTAGCTATGATTACTATTACCACTTGGAGAAACAACTCCCGAACTGACAAAAACTGCTACAAAAGCAAAACAAAACAAAACTGGAAGGTAGTTTGGCAGAAATTAGGTTTACATCACAAACCACAATAATGTCCAAATGGATATGTAACTTGAATGTTAAAGATCATGTTATAAAAAATTTTTTAAAGACAAAGATCAAGTACCTTTTATAGCACTAGCTAAGGGAAGAGTTCTTAACTAAATAAGGGTCTGAGAGGATCACAAAAGATAAATTTTTATTATACAACAATTAAAAAGCTTTTGAGCAAACAAGATCAATGCATCTAGGATGAGAAGGGAAGCTACTGATTGGGTAAAAAAAACCTAAAAGCTTTGTATCAAATATTTCTCATTAGGTCTGATAGCTAAACTAACACAAATGTGTTAAGGTCAAGAACTATTTTCTAATAGGTAGGTGGTAAAAGGATATAAACAGTTCTCAAAAGAATTGCAAACTATTAACAATCACATGAAAGATTATTCCAAATTACCAGTAATAAGAAAAATGCAAAGTGAAACAACTCTGAGGTTTAATCTCACTGGCAAAGATGACAAAAGATGAGAAGAGTCAATACTGGAGGGGCTGTGGGAAGCCAGAAATGCTAATGCATTGTTGAATGAGGTATAAACTGGCCTAATCATCCTGGAAAGGAATTTGGAATTATTCTAAAAATTTGAATAAAATGTGCATACCCTTTGAGCCAGAGGGTCCACTGCTGGACACATATCCCAAAGAGGTCAGAGACAGAGGGGAAGGAGCATCAAAATATTTAGAACATCACATTTTGGGGTTGAAAAGAATTGGAAATAAAGTAGACAGGTTGGGGAAAGGCCAAACAAACGGTGACATGAGTGTAATGGAATATTATTGTACCCAAGGAAGTATGGGAAGATTTATATGAAATGACGTAAAGTGAACAAAGCAGAAGCAGAAAAACAACACAGACAGTAACTACAACAAAGCAAAATCACTGCGAAATTATAATAATCAAGCTTGGCCCCCAAGAGGAGAAATGATGAAGAACCTGTTTCCCTTCTTTGCAAAGGCAGCAGCTTATGGGTACAGAACACTCCACATAATGCCAGGCTGCTTCAATGTGCTTGTTAATTTTGCTGAAGTTTTTTTCCTCCTCTTTCTATTCTTTGTTATACAGTATACCTCTCTAGGACAAAGAGAGAGGAGTGAAACATGGGGAAATATAAGTGATGCAAAAACAAAATATACCAATTAATATTTATTTAAAAGAAAATGAATCCAATGAAACTGATCATCAGAATGAGCACATTTGGCCAAGTGAAGAAGGGATGACAAAAAGGACTTCTTTTCCTTCTTTGCACAAGTAGGGCAACATGGGTATGGAACTTGATTCTATGGATAAGTTGGTGAAATGATTTTTTTCCTCCTTTTTTATTTGTTACAAAGGATTGCTTCTTGGGTAGGGTAACGGAAGAAAGTATTCAGAAATAAAGGTCATACAGAAACAAAAGGTAGCAATAGAAATTTTTTTTAAAGAAATAAGGAAATTTAGAAGAGTGCAATTAGGAGAAGGAAGATAATCAATTGTGTTTTGAATGTTGAATCTGAGATGCCAGCAGGACATCCTGATGCAAGTGGATAGCAGGCGGCTGGAACAGAGTTCAAAAGAGGTATCAGAGCAGAATACCTAGACTGGGAATGGAGCTGACGGCTGAATATGTTGAGCAGAAAGAGGAGGACCAAGGACTAAATGATCCCCACACTTAGGAGGTGGGAAACGTACTACAGAAGCTTAAGAAATGTTTGTGACATTGAATGACCTAGAAAAGGAAACGGGTCAGTTTGGTAGGAGTGGAGAGAACCAGGAGGGAACTTTGTTATACAAATCCAGGGAAACACAAGCATTCCTCCGAGCCGTGACCCTCTCTTCTCAAGGAATTCAGTACCTGACTAGATGAGACCATCAACTCTTCTGTGAGGAAAACTAAGGAAGGAGAGAGGAGGGCGTGGGGCTCATGATGTAGGATGAACACTGAGAGAAAGCTGTCAGATTTGATAGTTAAGAGAGCACTCACTGATAAGCCTGGAAATAAGGTTTCATTAAAAGGTTGGTTGTGAAGTCAGAGGCAAAGGGCTGAAAAAGGAGCAGAACTCAGGAAAGAAGTTTCTAGGAGTTTATATTTCAAAGGAGGAGACAGAATGAATGCGAGGGGGGGACAGCGTCCAGTGAAGCTTTTAAGGATGGAAAAAAACAGGCATGTTTGTGAGAAGCACGAGAGGAGCCAACATTTAGGCGAGACCGACAATGAGAGAGAAAGGGTGTAGAAGGGTGGAAGTTCCCAGAAGAAACAAGGAGACTGATGATGAGAGAGAAGTAGAGAAGGGGTAAATTCCCAGAAGACACAAGGAGAGATGGGCACAAACAGAGAACTGGCCCTTACAAAGCTAAGGGCCCCCTCTTTCTAAGAGACTAGAGCACAGGAGAGAACAGGAGGAAACAAGGTAGAGGGGTTTGCTGATGTAACCCAGGGAAGAAGCTCATGCGGTTTCCTATTGCCTCTAGGATCAAATACAAATTCCTCTGTTTGGCACTTAGAAACCTTCACTGGAGGGCTCCAGATTTATTACATAGGACTCATTATCAAGCTCTCTGTTGCTAGATACCCCTCTTTACAGAAGGCAGCCCACTTCTCCCATACGTGACTTTGCATGGGCTATTCCCTCCTGATCTCCACCTCTTTGAACCCCTAGCTTCTTGTAAGCTTGGTCAAGCATCTCCTATGACATGAAGTTTTTCCCAGAGTCCTCTTGTGCCCCTTGTCTCCTCCTAGGAAATTACCTTAGATTACCTCATATATATTTTAAATCCACATATATGTGTACATGGTGCTAGTATGTGATCTCCTTGAGTTCAAGGGCAAAGACCATTTCATTTTGTCTTTGTACCCCTCTCCCCTAATCTGGTGCCCAGGATAAATTATACACTTAATGCTGATTAAGTGATAAGGGAGACTTCAGTGGACAATTTTTTGTGTGTGTAAAACAGGAGCTGGCATCCTCTCCTGAAAAGGACAGGCGAAAGGATAGCTTAAGTAGGAAAGAGAAGTTTGGGACAGTCTCAATGGGGAATGCAATCTTGCGTCCATCAAGAAAGAATAAAAGGACTCCTGCGCAGCAGCTGAAGGTCCAGTGGAGATTAGGTAACATAAATCTGCCACAGACCCAGATGGTGGTTGTACAATTTCCTCTACTGACATTTAGCAGCAAGTTAAACAAAAAGTAACACAGCATGGTGGCATAACCCAAGGCTGAAATCTGGCAAGTCATGAGTGGCAAGAGGGGAAGAGAGTGAGGGATTCAACAGAAAGGACAGTGCACAGTAGAGATTTCAAAGGCAGAAAGTAAGGGAAAGCATCAGTAATGGGCTGAGAGGTAGAGAGGTTCAGAGGTCACAGTGAAGGCAAAGAACAGATTTAGGAGGAAGGAAGCAAAGATAGAGATGATACAATAATAAGAAATTTATCAGAGTAACAATTGATGGGTTAAGGTGAGACTGAGAGAATAACTACTCTGGTGGACATCACGTGAATTGAAGAGGTGGATGAAATACAAGGCCACTGTGATTGATGAGATATAAACATGTTTACTAAAATATTCAGGTATGAATGAAGAGGTTGGAATGGAAAGAAAAGCCATGAGTAGGTTACTGGATTCCTTGAGAAAGGATGAATTAGCTGGAGACCAGTTAAGACATGCAGCAAGAATCTGGACAAAGTGATATCAATGGATTAAGTGAATCTTACAGGAAGAAAGTTTGCCAAGTAATGAGAGTGGAGAGAAGGCCTAGCAGTAATACCAAGGAGCAAAAAGCACCCCTGCATTTCCTTGTGTCCCATTCTGTTAGAATACATGAGAAAAGCATTCAGGAGAGAGAGGATGCCAGAGCTCTAACATCCTCTGAGAGTAACTAGGATCCTATGAGTACAAAATGATGGAAAAAACGTAGGAGGAAAGGTCTGGGGTGAAGGGAACTGTTAGTGATAGCACAGGGGTTCTAGGGAGCATAATACAAATGGAGAGCACAGGATAAGGACAAGGTGAAGGGGACCAAGCCAAGGAAGCGAGTTCTTGCTTTACCAGACAGTGGTTTTGATTCTGGAGTGAGAGAGAAAGATGGAAGTCTACTCGACAAAGGATGGGGGATGCTCCCACTCTCTAGCTTCTCATGATTACAAAGGCCAACATCAGACTCTTCTCAGTCTTCAAACACCAGAGAAGAATAGGGCTGAGAAGGAAAAGGGATCAGGTTAGACATCTGGGTCAGTAAATACCTGGTACTCTAGTTCCCAGGTGAACTCAGACTTGTGCCAGTTCCTTTGCAGTACTCCAAGATAACAGATGATGAATATCCAGAAGATAATCTGCTTGTGAACACCAAACCTGCTTCCTGTCTGACTTGTTGTCTGTGACCCTGGTGGTGAGAGGTCAGGCTTTTGGGTGTATGATGCTTCAGAGGCCTAAGGTAGTGCTGCTTTTCTCAGATGAAGGAGATGGGAGGTTCCCTATGCAAGGATGAATCCAGATCCAAGTGGCCTGCTGTGAAAACTTGGATGGCTCGATGAAAACATGTCGTCCTTTCTGGGAAAGCTGCTTGAAATACCTGTAAGGTTCCTTTCTGCCCTATAAACCCATAATCCAAGACTGACCAATACATCAAAGTATTTAATGAAAGGAAAATGCAAAATCTGGTTGAAAACAGCTGATCCCTTCCAATGGCAGCCATCCACAGACAAGAAGTGACTGAGGAACATTACCAAGTTAGACACAAGTTACCCACAGACATAGCACCCACTGCCTTTGCTTAGTTTGGACCACTTAAAAAACATCCACATAAGGTAGGATGGGAAATGAGGGGAGGTGAGAAATCACAAACCAAATCTGCCACAGGGTGGTCAACTTCACATATATTTAAGTACCTATAATATACAAAGCACTGTGCTGGGTACTAGGGATGAAAAGATACAAGAGAGTCTCTGCTTCTAAGGGGTTTCTATTCTAGAGAATGATTATAAAAGGACACAAAAAGAAGTAAAAGGTAATTTGAGAAGAAGGAAGCACACTCTAACAGCTGGGAGAATGAAGGAAGGCTTCTCAGAGGGCATGGCAACTAAGTGGAATCTTGAAGGATCATGAAAAGCCAGGTGGAGGAAAGAATATATTCCAGGCACTGGAAAATGACCTGTGAAAAGAAAGGGGGATGAGACATGGAGTGCTATGTTGGAATGTTATAGATTAGTCCAGCTTGGCTCCAATGCAGACTATGTGAATGAGTGTAATATATAATAAACCTGCTTGCAGCTGGATGGCATAGGGCTTTAAAGGTCAGGCTGAGAAATTTCTATATTATTCTGAAGTCAAGAGTGAGATATTAAAGATGTGTGAACTCAGAAGAGACAAATGGTCAGATCTATGCCTTAGACAAGGCTACGGAAGAGGACTGGGGAGGGGTGACACTGTAGTTGGGGAGAACAATTAGGAGGCTGATAGAATAATCCAGATAAGAGGTGATGAGTCTAAACTAGGGTGGTGTCCCAGAGATGAATATGAAATATGAAGTGATGTGGAGGTTAATTGACAAGATCTTGGTAACTGGTGGCTGAGAAGAAATCAAGGATGTCTCTAAAGTTATGAACCTAGATGGCTGGAAGGCTGAAGTCTCAAAAAACTGGGAAGATGTGGCATTTAAGCGCTTGATGGTTCAGTGGGCAAAGACGCTTTTCTCAGATGTTGAAGTGAAGCATGATGAAATGGGTTCCCCATAGAAGGATGAATCCAAATCTAAGATGACCTGCTGTGAATGTGTGAATGGCTCAAAACAAACATATCCACCTTACTGAGAAGGCTGTTCAAAATTCCTACAAGGGGCAAGATTCCTAAACGGCATCAGTTTGAACAAGCTGAATTCAAGATGCTAATGGGACATCAAGATGGAGATGGTCAACAGACAACTGTTAATGAGAAGCTAGAGTTAAGAGGAGAGATTAGGGTTAGATTTATAAACCTGGGAATGCTCTGTTTTAAGGTGACAGTTGGATACATGGGAACCGATAAGATCACCAAAACAGAGAATACAGAGGCAGAAAGGAAGAGGTCCCAGCACACAGCACTGAGGTGCTCTGCTTACATAGAGTGGGAGAGGTAGGAATGATCCAGTGAAGAAAATTAAGAAGGTTAAGAGGAGAAAAAGTCAAGAAAAGTGTCATGGAAACAGAGAGGAAAAAATGTCTGAAGAGTGAGTAGCTGACTGTATCAAAAACTGCAGAGCAGTCAAATAAGATGGGGACTCAGAAAATGCCATAGCAATAAATAATTAGGAAACCAACTTGTTCAAGAGTAATTTCACCAGAGGGTGGGTGGGTTCAGAAGCCAGACCACAAATGGTTGATGAGTGAGGAGGGAGGAGAAGAAATGGAGGAAAATCGAAAAAAGGTTTCTTGAGGATGGGGAAGACATAGGCACATGGCCTTGGAGAACCTGGAGACACCCCCCATGCCATGCTTAGGTATCAGAGAACTTCAGATGAGGCTTTACACATGTCCTCATTTGTAAAATTAGAAGTCCTCTATCATGAGGCTTGTACTACCTGTGGCAGTTTCCTCTTGTCTCTAGGATAAAACAGAACCTGGATTTTCAGGCTCTCCACAATACAGCTTTGAGCTACTTTTACATGATCACTCCTTATAGAAGGAGCAACATCCCAATTCTTGTACCCCTATAAGTTAGACTAATTTTTCCATAAAAAGGCATTGAGGCTGAGGGTTCTTGGGCTTGGGAGAGGAGAGGGAACTGCATGTATTCAATGTGTGGAGGCAGCAGTGGGCTGTGAGCACGGATTGATGAGATACCTATGAACTTTTCTGAGTCCGCTGCTCCCAAGTATAAAGGAAACTGAGGAACATTACCAAGTTAGACACAAGTTACCCACTTCAATTCCTTTACTATGGAGTCTGTTCATTCTCAGCTGAGCACTGTAAATACATATTGATGCTGCCAAATGAGTTTATAAAATTCACTGTGGAAGAGAAAAAGAGAAAGAGAAGAAAATAACACAAGACAGGTGGAAAGAGCCAAATAAAACAAAAAAAGAAGAGTGCTGCCAAAGGTTAGGATAGCCAAAATTCCTAGAACAAAGAAGAAATATCTAACGAAGATATGCAGCCTTGCAACTTCTGAAATTAGCCTTTTTAAACATAAACCATTTTCGCTCAGAAACTTTCCTGAGGTCCCTCAGGCAATCCTCATTTGGGGAGACTTTACAGATAACATTATTGATGAAATGCAGAAGTGGCCTGGATTATGGTGGACAGTGACAGCAATGGGCATCTTAGGGAACTTAAAGAATAATTTTCATAATCTATCTTTAGAGAAGGAAAGAGAAATTCCATTTAAAATAACTGTAGACAATATAAAATACTTGGGTATCTATCCTAAACCCAGGAACTTTGAACACAATTACAAAATACTTTTCACACAAATAAAGTCAGATCTGAACAATGGGAAAAATAGTAATTGCTCATAGGTAGGCCAAGCCAACGTAATAAAAATGACAATTCTACCTAAATTAATTTATTTATTCAGTGCCATACCACTCAAACTACAAAAAAATTATTTTACAGAGCTAGAAAAAAATCGTAAAATTAATTTCGAATTAATCTGGAAAAACAAAAATCAAGAGAATTAATGAAAAAAATGTAAAGGAAGGTAGCCTGGCCATATCAGATCTCAAATTGTATTATAAAGCAGTAATCATCAAAACTATCTGGTACTAGTTAAGAAACAGAGTGGTGGAGCAGTGGAACACAGTAGTCACACAAGACTTAGTAGGAAATGACCATAGTAGTCTAGTATTTGATAAACCCAAAGACCCCAGCTTCGGGGACAAGAACTTACTATCTAACAACAACTTTTGGGAAAACTGGAAAGGAATATGGTAGCAACTAGGCATAGACCAACATATACCACGATAAAATCAAAATGAGTACATGATTTAAACATAAAGGATGAGACCATAAGCAAATTAGGAGAGCAAGGAGTAGTTAACCTGTCAGATCTATGGAGAAGGAAAGAATTTATGACCAAAGAAGAGACAGAGAGTATTACTAGATCTAAAATGGACGATTTTGATTATATTAAGAGTTTTGTACAAACAAAACCAATGCAAAACAAAACCAAAATTAGAAGGGAAGCAGAAAGCTGGGAAACAATTTTACACCAAGTAAACTGAAATGGAAAATCTGATAAAGGCCTTATTTCTCAAATATATACAGAACTGAGTCAAATTTATAAGAATACAAGTCATTCCCCAATTGATAAATGGTCAAGGGTGTAAATAGACAGTTTTCAGGCAAAGAAATCAAAGCTATCTATAGTCATAGTCACTATTGTTTAGAGAAATGCAGGTTAAAACAACTCTGAGGTATCGCCTCACACCTATCAGATTGGCTAACGTGACAGAAAAGGAAAATAATAAATGTTGCAGGGGATGTGGGAAAACTGGGACCCTAATACACTGTTGGTAGAGTTGTAAACTGATCCAATCATTCTGGAGAGCAATTTGGAACTACATCCAAAGGGCTATAAAATTGTACATACTTTCTGATCCAGCAATACCACTACTAGATCCATATCCCAAAGAGATTAAAAAAAGGAAAATGAACCAATTGTACAAAAATATTCATAGCAGCTTTTTTTGTGGTGGCAAAGATTTAGAGACTGAGAGGATGCTCATCAACTGGGGAATGGCTGAACAAGCTGTGATATATGATTGTAATGGAATACTACTGTGCTATGGGAAATGGTGAACAGGCTCATTTCAGAAAAACCTGGAAGGACTTACATGAACTGATGCAAAACAAAGTGAGCAGATTAAGGAGAACATTGTACCTAGTAACAGAAATACTGTACTATGATCAAACTGTGAATGACTTAGCTGTTCTCAGCAATACAAAGATCTAAGACAATTCCAAAGGACTCATGCTGAAAAATGCTATCCACCTCCAGAGAAAGAACTGATGGAGTGTGAATGCAGATCAAATCATACTATTTTTCACTTTCTGTATTTATTTCCTTTGGGTCTGTGTTTTCTTTCACAACATAACTACTATGGTAATATGTTTTACATAACTGAACATGTATAATCTATATCAAATTGCTTACTGTCTCAGAGGGGGGAGGTGAAAAAGGGAGTGGAAAAATTTGGAACTCAAAATTGTAAAAATAAAAAATGAATGTTAAAAATTGTCTTTACATGTAATTGGGGAAAAAGAAAATACTATTTTAAAAAAATCTGGTTTTAGTGACCTAAAATTATAGTTGATAAAACCAAAGAAAGGCCTTTAACAAATATATCTCTGTATTTGTATATATGCAGATAAATATATGTATGTGTACATATAAATACATAACCTACAGTATCTTTTCTTCTTGGCATTTCACTGTTCTGTACAAGGTTGACTGATTTTTTTTAGCTGTCAAAGCCTAATAAAATGGTGGGGAAATGCGTCATACTTATGCATGAAAGAGATTTATTTAAATAAGAAATTTTGGTCAAATCATTAAAAAAAAGTATTGAACCAAAGGCTCAGGCTGATGAACTGGTTTCCTCATTGCTTGAGCACAAAACAGCCAGGAGGAACTTCAGTTGTTATCTATATCTGGCTGCTGGAAAATGTATGACATTCATTGTCTTTAGATGAGAGCTTCATTCAGTTGAATCAACTAGAGATGTCTTCCATGCTTAATTTTATTGGATATCCTGCAGCTATGAAAGGACAGGAACAGAAATCTACTATGTGCCAGATACTATGCTAAATACCTTTTACAAATATCATCTCAGTTGAACCTCACAAAAAACCTGGGAGGTAGGTGCTATTACTATCCTCATTTTATAGTTCAGGGAACTGAGAAAACCAAGAAATCAAGTGACTTGCCCAGGGTGATACAGGCAGTTAATATCTGAGGTCATATTTGAACTCAAGACTTCCTGACTCCAGACCCAGCTTTCTACCCACTCTTCCAATTGCTGAATGATCTGAGTGTTCTTTTTCCTTGTCTCCACAACACTTGGCATATAGTTAGGTGCTTAATAAATGTTAAGTGACTGTCCCATTTTGTTTCAATACTGAATCTGAATTACAGTTCTGACCTGGATCTGGCCCAGCCCAGAACATTCCTCCTCACATACACTCTGCTTCATAGACAGCCATGGGATGACAAAACAATTTCCACCATGTGCTCTGTACTCTCTAACTCTATGAAGGCAGAAATAGGTCTTGGATGTTCGCATTGCAGAAAATAGGTACTTAACAGTCTAGCACAGTATTAAGCACCTACTGGGTGCAGCACCTTATGCTAAGTGCTGCCTGTACAGATACCCATTCCGAGGAGAAGGCACTGTGCAAGGGCACTGCAGAAAACGGCCCAGGTCCTGTCTGCGCAGGGCCTGAAATCGACAAGCTTCTGGTCGATTTCAGGGACACCAACAGTAACAAGCGTTTACACGCACAGGTGTCTGCTGAATGCATGAGGCCGCTCCTGAAGCACCTCTTCTGGCTTCTAGGAGCCCAAGTTCCAGAAGGTCGGACCCCCTCTCAAAGGAAAAAGAGGCTGTCCCCTTTTCACCCTCCCCGAGCACAAGGAACAAGGTAGGTGGGACCCCCTGCAGGGCGGTCAGCCCTGCAGCCCGCATTTGCGTGGCAGCCGCAAGGGGGCAGCCACCGCCTGCCAGGCCAGGGAGTGGCGCAGCCGTGCGAAGCGCAGGCGCAAGGCCTGAGAGGAGGGAGGGGCGATGGGGAGGCGAAGGGGGGCAGCCGCCGAGATTAAGCCTCGGCCGCCGCCGCTGCCATGGCGCGCATGCTCAGTTCGACACAGTCAAGTCTGTGAGGCGGGGGTTTTTAGGGTCGGGAGCCACCTTAAGCTCAGTCCCAGCCCGGGTCCGTGCGTGGAGTCGCGCCGGCTGCCTAAAGCTTCCCCTCTCTGCCCCCGACGCCGCGCAATCTGCCTCCCGAGCCCCCTGCCGCAGGGACCCAGGCACCGTACCTCACTCACACAAGGATCCCCTCTCCACCGGGGCTCAGGACGGCTGGGAGAGTCGGAACGAATCGATGGGCAGCGAACCTGAGCATAGCATCATCGATTGGATTCTTTTAGCTCTAGGGCGAAACCATGGGAGAGGAGGGGGAAGGGAAACTGGATGAGACCATAGTTCGGCGTGGTGGGGGGAACTTCTCGTCTCCTTAGGAGCCCCCTGGGGCTGTCCCCTTGCGTCTCATTTGCATATTGAAGTCCTGGTGGCCCAATCTAATGACCTTTTCTCCGTCCTTAGCCTCGTGGGCCTTTCTGCCCCATCGGACAGTGCTGACCACCATACACCTCCCCACCTGAAGGGGACCCCCGCTGTGCGCAGCAGAAATGAGAGCACGTGACCTTGCACAGGCCGTGGGCTCAACCACATCCACTACCAATTGATGTTGTCTCCTCTCCGCCGAGCTTCTCTGAAGCTTCTGCTCCTTCCTAGTGGGTTCTCCGCACCGCATCGGCTCTGGACCCCTTTTCTCCTCCCACTGCAGCTTCTTCGCAGCGCACCCCCACCTTCCAGCCCCCCAGCCTAGGACCTGGCATCGTCCTGTCATGGGGACATTAAATTGGGGCAACCTGTCCCTAGCTCCCTCTTCTCCCCTTCTCTCAGCCCCTCCCCATTTCTCTCCCCCTTTATACCGACTCCGATGAAGGTCAGCCCCTGTCCACGTACCCCTGCTTCTCATCAGATCGCCCCCGCTGTCATCTCCTCTTTCTCTCACATCTTTATTCAGCAGGCGCTTATGAAATGCCCACCAAGCGCTAGGCGAGGTGCAGGTTTACCAGCAGGCTCGTAAGGGTTAAACACGATGTCTTTTTTCTTCTGCTTTTATCCCTCTTGACCTCTGCAGCTTTTGATTGCACTGACCACATCCTCTTTCAGGATATTCTGTTTCCCTTGGATTTGAAATGCTTCTGTCTCCTGGTTCTCCTTCTGTCTGTCTAACTACTCCTCCGTCTCCTTTGTTTCCTCTCCATTCATCTCTGTCCGGGGCTTTCTCTTTTCTTTCTGTAATTTCTTTCTTGGTGATCTTGTCAGTTCCCAATCTCAATCTCTCTCTCTCTCTCTGTCTCTCTCTCTCTCTCTGTGTCTCTCTCTCTCTCCTTCTCTCCTTCTCTCTCTTCCTCCTTTTCCATATAAATACACACTTGTTTATATATACCATATATATGTATATACATGTAGATGTATGTATGTATTTCCAAGTTTCCCTCTTTAAAATGTAAGATCCTCTAGAGTTGGGACCAAGTTTTTAAAATTTTCTTTACGTCCTTGGTGCTTAGCACAGTTCCTGTGGCACAGTTAAGTGCTAGGAATTGCTTGTTGACTACTGACTGACTAACATCTTTCCTAAACTTCAAGCCACATAACCAAATAATTGCCTGCTGAGCCTCATCATCCTCTGATATCTTGGGTGGCTCTCCCCTTCCTCCATCTCAGATTCAACGTGTCCAGAACTGAACTCCATGTCTTCCATCCCTATCCCCAGACCTTTGTTGCTCACCAGTCTTATCCAATTCTTCATGACTTCATTAGGGTTTTTAAAGTATTGGAGTACTTTGCTATTTCTTTCTTCAGCTCATTTTTACAGATGAGGAAACTAAGGCAAACAGGGTTAAATGTCTTGCCCAGGGTCAAACAGCTAATGTCTGAGTCTAGATTTGAACTCAAGAAAGTGAATCTTCCTGACTTCAGGCTGAGCACTCTACCCACTGAACCACTTAGCTGCCCAAACCTACTTTTGCTATAAACTTCCTATTTTTATTAAGAGAACCACTATTATTCCTCCCCCAAACAATCAGTAGTTGAGTATTGTTAGTTTCTGGAATCCATCCATTCACCTGGCCTCCTGTCCAGTTCAAACACTCCTCACTTCTCCCTTGGATTACTACAGTAGCCTTCCAATAGGTCTCCCTGCTTCTACTCTCTCCTCTCTCTATGTCATTCTCTATATATAACCACCAAAAAAATCTTCCTAATGCCTGACCATGTCATTTCCTTGCTCAAAAATTCCCTATTTCCCCTAGGATAAGACACATATTCCTTCACCTGGAATTTAACCCAACCTGGCACCAAAATGCCTTTCCAGCATTATTTCAGCTTCTTCCCCTATGCCAACCAAACTGACTTACAGAGCATGCCCTGAACCTTCCATTTTTCACACCTACAATCCTCTGAACCCCTAACAGTTAGATGTCTTCCTTTACTTTAAGGCTCAACTTGTAGGTTATCTCCTTACAGGAAGCCTTTCCTAATCACTTTCCTTGTTACCATTTTCTCCCTTCTCAAAGTATCTTGTATTTACCTACTGTGGAATGTAGTATCCTCTCAGCAGACTGTAAACTTCTAAGGGACAGATATTATTTTTCCTTTTGCCTTTGTATCCCTAGCACTGAACACGGTATCTAACTAAATTTGTTGTTGAATCGTTTCAGTCAGTTCTGACTCTCTATGACCCTTTTGGGGGTTTTCTTGGTAAAGATGCTGGAGTGATTTGCCATTTCCTTCTCCAGCTTCTTTTACAAACTTTTTACAAACTAAGGCAAAGAGGGTTAAGTGACTGGGCCCAGGGTCACACAGCTAGTAAGTATCTGAGGCCTGATTTGCCTCAGGTCCTCCTGACTCCAGCACTGGCATTGGACCACCCAATTGCCCAATAAAAGCATGTTAAATTGGCATTTTAAATCTAGCCCCACCCAATCTATCCACTCTTATTTCACATTGTTCCCTTTTATGTGTTCTACATTCCAGCAGCACTGAGCTATTTAGCACTACCTGAATTTGGTAATATAATCTCTTCTCATCTTTCCTTCCTAGAATCTATCACTCCTTTCAATGTTCAATTCAAGGACTATCTCCTATAGAAAGCCTTTCTTCTTCTCTTTAGTTGTTAGTATCCTTTCCCTCTTTATATTATCTTGTATTTACGGAACTATGTAATTAGTCAAACATTGAATATAAGCTTATAAACTCTTTGAGAGCAGAAACGTGTGTGTGTGTGTGTGTGTGTGTGTGTGTGTGTGTTTGTTTGGATCCTTGGTAGCTTAGACACAAATGGCACTTTCCAATCCTCTATCAATGCTGGTGCCTTCCCTCTGTTCATTCTCTCCAACTCATCATTTATGTATTTTGTGTGTACATAGCATGTGGTCTCCCCTGTTAGTCTCCTTGAGAGCAGGGTCTTTTACCTTAGCACAGTGCCTGGCACAGAGTAGACAATAAATGTTTGTTGAATTGTTGAGGGGACAGACTGATACTCAGGTCTTGAAAGGGATAGACAGAGACATCTGACTTTGAGGGGAAAGAAAAATATTCAAGCTTTTTCAGATATTGACTGACAGTGGATTCTCAGAGAACAGATAAATATTCAGGACCTATCAATGACACAGGGTCAGGCTCTAAAGGGATAGAGGGTGAAAACACCCAAGGTTG
Source organism: Notamacropus eugenii (assembly GCF_028372415.1). Taxonomy (NCBI): domain Eukaryota; kingdom Metazoa; phylum Chordata; class Mammalia; order Diprotodontia; family Macropodidae; genus Notamacropus; species Notamacropus eugenii. The sequence goes on from NC_092872.1 coordinate 47,803,019, forward strand.
CGAGGGGAGAGATGTTCTTTTTCAAATCGAGGAGAGATAACTCCTTGCCCTTCCTTGGGAGGGACATACAGACTGGGGCAATTGGATATTCAGACCCAGAGGAAATAAACAATCAGGTCCTGAAAAAGAGAGACCAAGTCAGACTTGACTCAGAGAGGAAAAATACACCCAGGGTCACCAGATAAGGAAAGGGGAAGGGAACAGGCATTTAAAAAAAAAATACCTATTTTGCACCAGGCACTTGTGCTAAACACTTTTTCAGTATGTTGTCTAATTTGATCTTAATCCTAACCTGATGAGGTAGGTGCTGTGATTATCGATCTCCATTTTACAGTTGAGGAGACTGAAGCAAGCAGAGGTTAAATGACTTGCCTAGGGTCACACAACTAGTAAGTATCTGAGCTGGCTTTGAACTCAGGTCTTCCTGACTCCAGGCCCTGTGCTCTATCCATTTAGCCACCTAGCTGAGTGAGTGAGCAGACTTCCAGTTCTGAAGGGCAGAGACAGATATTAGGGTCTAATCATTAGGCTTTGAAAATGACAGACATGAAGGGCCCATTAGAGAAAAAATGGACATCTCAGTCTGGAGAGGACAGGTATCACACCCGGAAGCAGTGTGTCACAGTAGAAAGTGAATTAATCAGCTTCGAAGTCAAAGGACCTGTATTCAGCTCCTACCAATCTTACCATCTGTGTGGTCTTGGGTAAATCATTTAGACTTTCTTAGGTCTCTGTTTTTCTTATCTTTCTAGTGGGTATAGGAATAAATGGCCCCTGAAGTCCCTTCTAGCTCCAGAGATCTGATTCTTTCATTCTGTAATTATGCATTATCATATTCAACCTTTGGAAAGGAGAAACAGAACACATGTGCCCTGAGGGAACAGAGGTCTTGACTGGGACAGGTAGATTTCCAGGCCCTGAAAGAGACAAGAATCCAAGATCGGAGTAGATAGACCAACATCCAAGCTTTTTGAGAAATAAAGACAACTAGGCCATAAAGTGAAGACAGAGACATCCAAATACTGAAAGAGGCAGATGGGCACCCAATGGAAATATTTAAACCCTGAAGAGATAGACTGACATTTAAAATCTGAGTGGACAGATGGAAATCTAGGTCCTAATAGGAATAGCAGCCTTAAAAGGCAGTTAAACATGTAGCTCCTGAGCAGAAAAGCAGACATAGAGTCCTTAAGGAGAGGAGAGGCAGGTATCTAGGATCTGAGCAGACCTATAGATAGGGATGCTCTTAAAGAACAGCTAGACTTCACCAGAAAGGGGACAGAGGAGGTAATGATGCTGGGGGTAATGGGAGCAGGGTGATGTGGTACAAAGTACAAATGCAAATATTGAGTTCAAAGTGAGTTGACTTGCCATTCTGGTCCAGCCTTTTTCACTTATTACCTGTGCACCTCTGGGCCTCCATTTTCCGTCTCTAGGTGGAAGATTCTGCAATGGACAAGGTATCTTTAAGTCTAGGGAGTTTATGAACTGATAGAATATGAAGGTGCAATGAAAAGAAGGATTTCTTGAGTTTTACCTCATAAGGTATGAGTCACTGACCACTAGGAAGCATTAGAGGAGATTAAGAAAAGAGCAGGAGAAGAAACTGTAGTTTAGACAGAAGGAGAAGTAGGCCAGGAAGCAGAGAACAAAAGGAATCACATGAAGCCAGGGGCAGACAACCTAGATGGCTTCTAGCTCTATCCCTACCTTACCTTAGACCCCAACAGAGAGCTTTGATTTGGGGCAGCTTGGCATACCCCTCTCTGGGAAATCCAGACTAACTGGGAGAATGAAGGCTGAATGACTGAGGCAGCCCAGAGGGACAATCCATGCCAAGTACAGGCTATGCTACATTTTCATCTTACTCTTCCAATCTCTTTGACTATTCCCTTCTTTAAGGGTACTTCTCCATTTCTATTACACTTGAAAAAGAGATTTTACCCAATACTCTGTTCTAGATCTCTCTCTGTATATATGTGAAGATGTACATATATGTAAATATATACTTATATAAAGATGTACATACATGTAATGATGTACAGACATGTAAAGATGTACACATATGAGAGAGGAAAAGGGAAAGGGGGAGAGAGAGAGAGAGAGAGAGAGAGAGAAATGGAGAGAGAGAGAGATCTCATCAGCTCATAAACTCCTTAGCTTTCTCCTTAGATTAGCTTGCCTGGGTTGCCAGCAGGCAGAACCTATTGAGCATGCTCCCTGAATCAAGCCCTCATTGGCCAGTCCCCCATGATATGATGAATAAAATAAGGCAAAGGCAGGTTCCCTGAGGCTCAGTAGATATCACTTACATTTATCTGCAGCAGTCCCCAACCCTCTTGCCTCATTTTTGTGGCATGTCCTAGCTAGGACATATTCTAATAGGCAGTGATGCATCCTGAAAATGACTGGAATTTCCATGTTGTTGCCCCCATGACTGTAACTTGTTGACTAATAGCCAGTCATCTGGAAGTAGACTTTGCAGCTGTTTGAACAGGGCACTGGATGTTCATCTGTCGGCCTTATCTCTCCCCACTCCAATCCATATTTGATTCATATTTGACCTTCCTAAAGCACAAGTCTGATCACACCACTCCTCACCCACCCCAGTCAACTCCAATGTCTCCCTATCACCTCTAGGATCAAATACAAAATCCTGTTTGTCTTTCAAACCTAGGTGACTTCTACCTGCCACATATTCTGATCCAGTGACATTGGCTTCCTGGCTGTTCCATGAACAAGATACTCCATCTCGTGGCTCTGGGCATTTTCTCTGGCTGTCCCCCACCTATTGGCTTCTTTGGCTTCCTTTAAGTCCCAGCTAAAAACCCATCTTCTACAAAAAACCTTTCCCAACCTGTCTCAATTTTAGTTGTTTCCCTCTCTTAAGTATTTCCTATTTAACCTGCATAGAACATGTTTGTACATATTTGTTTGTTAGCTCCTTAAGGATAAGCGACTATCTTTTGCTTGTTTTTGTATCCCCATCGCTTAGCACAGTCACCAGCACATAGTAGGTGCTTAATAAATGTTTATGAACTGACTGAGGAGGGTGCTATACCTGGGTCACTTGCTGCTGAGAAGGGAGGAGGGCATCTCTTCCCTACAGGACATGTACATCCTTCTCAGTTCATTCATTTATTACCCCGGGGGTTTTAAAGTTGCTCACCAATTCCTAGTCACTGATGGCAAGTTAAGTAACCAGTTCTCAAATGCCTTCCTTTGTGGTTATCTCTTTGGGGATAGGCAAATTTCGACGGTTTCAGGCAGCTCATGCAGCATAACAACTGCATTATCTTCCTTCTTGTGTGCCTTATTCAGTACCTTATGCATCCTGAGAGGTTACAGCATAATGGAATCAATGTTTTCATTATTGTATACAGTATACCATCCTAAAGCAACAACTCTGACAGTCTTCTTCCACCATTTAGCACCAATTCTCAGACAACTGAGTAACTGTAATAGTTCTTCATCCCAACACACAATTATAAAATTATTCCTCAGATTAACTTGCCTAGATTGCTACCAGTGTCTCTACTGAATAAACTATTGCCAAATTGTAGCCTAGAACTTGAAAACATGTAACCTATTATATAACGGCTCTATTATACTGTACTGGATTTTAGCTGTCATAGGATTGGATCAAGGGAGTCCCTACTCAATTTGATGAATTCCCCAATCAGCTTCATGGGATTAAAAAGCATAAGCTTTCGTTGGAGGTATCTAAGGAGCACCATCTCATCCAGTCCTGGGGCCTTACATCAAAGTATCATTTTCTCATTTTAACTCATTGCCTACCTGGAGTTGCTCCAGGAAAATTTGCTAGTAAAATCATGGTATAGCTTATGCGAAGGATTTCTCCCAAAGTAGAGAAAAAGAATCCATAGCTCCCATGTGGGTTTCAAGTATCAGGCAGCCTTTATATCACGTTAAAGAAAATGTAAATGAAGCAAAAGAATCAAAGGAGACCATAAACAGATGCAGAAAAACAGAGAGTGTCTATCACCTACCCCCAATAATATAACTGAATTTGGAGTATCATTATGGCAATATCTTGACATTCCATCAGTTAGTCAATCAATAAGCATTTATTAAGCACTTACTATATGCTGAGCACTGTGCTACATGCTAGGAATACAAAAGTGAAAACAGTTTTGCTTTTAAGGAACTCACATTCTAATGAGAGAGATAGCGTGCAAACATCTATGGACATACCAGATATATAAAGAGTAGGTGGGAAAAATATCTTTGACAGCTGAATGGAAAATGAATTGGGTTGGAGTGAGAAAGGACTTGAGCCAGGGACACCAAATAGAAGGTTTCACAATAGTTCAGTCAAGAGAGGATGAAGGACTGGGGTAATGAGGGTGGTGGTTTTATGAGTGGAGAGAGCATATCTATATGAAAGCTGTTGTAAAGGTAGAAACAAGATTTGGCAATGGATTGGCTATGTACTGTGAAAATAAGCAATCAACAATGACTCCAAGGTTTTGAGCCTGAGTAACTGGGTCCTCCCAGTAGTAGCATTGTAGACAGTAATAAGGAAGCTTGGAAGAGGGGAGGATTGGAGGAGAAAGTAAACAAGTTGATTTAGACATGTTCAGTTTGAGCAACGTCTACAGGACATCTTGTTTGAGATGTCCAAAAGGAAGGTGGTAATGTGGAACTGGAGCTCCTGTGAGAGATTAAGGATGGATATATTGGGTTTTTAAAAATATTTAATTTATTTATTTTCAGTTTTTAACATTCACTTCCATAAGTTTTAAATTTTCTACCCCTCCCTCCCCAAGACAGCATGAAATCCAGTATGGGCTCTACACATATATTCCTATTAAACACATTTTCACATTAGTCATGTTGCATAGAAGAATTATAATGAATAGGAGAAACCATGAAAAAGAAAACAAAACAAAATAAAACAGAAAAGAGTCTGCTTCACCCTGCAGTCCAACTCCATAGTTCTTTCTCTGAGTGTGTATGGCATTTTCCATCATGAGTTCTTTCGAAAAGTGTTAGGCTCTTGCATTGCTGAGAAGGGCGAAGTCTATCAAAATTAGTCCTTGAACACTGTGGCTGTTACTGTGTACAGTGTTCTGGTGGTTCTGCTCACTTCCCAGTCTTTCCAGGTTTTCCCAAAGTCTGTCTGCTTATCATTTCTTATAGCACAATAGTATTCCATTACATTCATATATTACAACTTGTTCAACCATTCCCCAATTGATGGACATCCCTTCAATTTCCAGTTCTTGGCCACCACAAAATGAACTACTATAAATATTTTTGTACATGTGGGTCTTTTCCCTATTTTTATGACTTCTTTGGGATACAGACCTAGAAGTGATACTGTTGGGTTAAAGGGTATGCACATTTTTATAGCCCTTTGGGCATAGTTCCAAATTGTTCTCCAGAATGGTCTGACTAGTTCACAGCTCCTCCAACAATGAATTAGTGTTTCAACTTTCCCGCATCTTCTCCAACATTTAGCATTTTCCTGTTTTGCCATGTTAGCCAATCTGATAGGTATGATGTGGCACTTCAGAGCTGTTTTGATTTGCATCTTTCTAATCAATAGTGATTTAGAACATTTTTTCATATGACTATAGATAGCTTTAATTTCTTCCTCTGAAAACTGCCTGTTCCTATCCTTTGACCATTTATCAATTGGGGAATGACTTGTATTCTTGTAAACTTGACTCAGTTCTCTATGTATTTTAGAAATGAGGCCTTTATTAGAGACACTAGTTGTAAAAATTCTTTCCCAGTTTTATGCTTCCCTCCTAATCTTGGTTGCATAAGGACTGATATGTTAACCTGAAAATTATCTGTAAAGAGAAGACAATTAAATCTATTGGAGCTGATAACCACACTATAAGCTGAAAAGATAAGATAGCATGGAGGAAAAAGAGAAGAGCCTTGGGGGACAGTCGCAGCATGACCTGGATGAAGAAACATCGTAGGAATCTGAAGTAAGACAGATACAATCTTGAAAACCTAGAGAGGAAAGATTATTCAGGGCAAGGTGATTCATAGCATCAAGTACTGCAGAAAGGTCGAGAAGGTTAAGAATTGAGACAAGATCATTAGATATGGTAATTAAGAGATCAGTTGGTAACTCTGGAGAGAGCAGTTTCAGTTCAATGATGTCAGCAGACTGTTTAGAAAAAAGTAAGAGAAGTTAAGGTGCTAAGTACAGAAGACTTTCTTTTAAAAATTATTTTGTTATTTTAAAGCAATGTTATTGTTAAATTCCTTTTGCACCAAGGTAATTTCCTTTAATACTCCCTCCTTTACAAGAAAATACTCCCTTGTAACAAAGAAAGAAAACATTTAAGCAAAAGCAGCTGATACAGAGATAACATCTGACAGCATATGACGCATTCGCTTCCATAGTAATCTGTCTTGCTAATGAAAGGAAGAAGTGTTCTTACTGGTTTTCTAGGACAAAGATTCAATCCATGCATTTATTTAAATTTATTGTCTAATTTATTATTAATTATATTTTATAATATCTTGTAATCATAGTTATTACATTTATTATTAACAATTTGATGTTTTTCAATTAACTAGCATTATTTTCCTCTTCAACTAACTTCCCCATCTCGTTATCCCAGAAGGAATAAGGGAACAGGGAGTTGAGAATGACTAGATTATAAGGGGATGGGAGTAGGCCAACCACTGAAGAATGGATTGAGGTAGAGTATGGAGAAAGGATTGAGAGAAGCACATCCTTCTTGAGGTCCAATTTCATGACACGTGGTGCTGTTATATCCTGAGAGACCTACCTCTCAACAAGCAGGAGATGGAGGAAGTATGGGAGAGTGGTTAGGAGGTTGTGTGTGGTGGGATTTTGCACTGAGTGCTAGGAGGTGGAGAGAATCTTAGCCCAATTGGGGAGATGCCACAGGAGGCCTTGTTACCATTGAGTTGTTCAGTTCTGTCTGACTCTTCATGACCCTGTGGACCATAGGAAGCCAATATTGTCCTTGGGGTTTTCTTGGCAAAGATACTGGAGTGCTTTGCCATTTTCTTCTCCATTTTCCACTTCCTTTTCCAGGAGGAGGCTTTCGAGGGTACTAAAGTAGGAGGCAAATGACTAGGTTACCAGTTATGGTTCTGCAGCAGAGCCAATGGAAGAAGCAGGTGACTGGGCATTGTTTAGTGAGATACTTCTCTCCCGTAGGCCTAGATACTATTTTCTTCAGACTCAGTGACATTCTGTGGTTTAAACTTCCCTGGAAGGGAAATATACTTTGGGAATTTATGAACAAGCAATATCCTTCCCATTAAGATCTGGCCTGAGGGTGGGCCTTAGAGGTGGCCAGGACAGCAGCAGAAGTAGCAGCTTTGAGATCTCTCAGCCCAGAGATGGTAAGGGAGTCAGACAACTGATCAGAAAGAGATAACAGGGGACCCTTTGCTGACACTGGGTACAGCTGATACTAATTGACAACTCCACATCCCATAAGCAGTTCTGATTTCAGATTCAGCATAAAAAGGAGTGTTTGCAATCTGTCACAAGGGAGCAGAGAAACCCTGGTAACAGTTCCAGGGCCAAAAGGAGAGCTAGCACTTGTGGTTGTAGGAAAGCAAGGGCCTTTCATGGGTAAAAATCAGAGCATAGACCATGAGAACAGTAACCGCACTTTTCCCAGGTTAACACCACCTTGAAAGCACTGAAAACTTGCAGACCCCCAGCAATACCTCTGAAAACAGCAGCACTAAAAAGCTCAGTGCCTCCCCACCCCTAGGTTAGTAGAGCCCAACTTTAACATAAAGTTCAAAGGGAAGGCTAGGAAAATGAACAAACAAACAAAGAGGACTTGATCATAGAAAACTACTACAGTGTCGGGGAAGACCAAGACATAAGCTTAGAAGAAGAAAACAATGTGAAAATAGCTACAAGCAAAGCCTCAAAGAAAAGTGCTAATTGGATCCAAGGTCAGAAAGAATTCCTGGAATATTAAAGAAAGAAATAAGCATGATAGAGGAAAAATTTGAAAAAGAAATGAGGGTGATGCAAGAAATTATAAAAAGAGAATTGACAACTTGGTAAAAGAGTTACAAATACCCTTTGACCCAGCAATACCACTACTATGTCTGTATCCCAAAGACATCAAAGAAAAAGGAAAAGGACCTCTATGTACAAAAATATTTGTAGCAACTCTTTTTGTGGTGGCAAAGAATTGGAAATCAAGGGGATGCTCATCCATTGGAGAATGACTAAACAAGTTGTTGTATATGATGGTGATGAAGTACTACTGTGTGCACATTGACACCAGCACTACCCACACTTCCACATAATCACCAGAATTCAGTTCAAGCTGTTATTCATCTTTCCTTTCCAAAGAAGTCCAGTGGCATCTTGGAATGATATTTGACTTGTGCATGAATTATATTGAAGCGAGGCAGTTGAATGAAGTCATCATCCTCACTCTCTTCCAGATTCTGAGAAGTCCAATGACAAGACAAAAGTCAAGATAACTGACAATAGCTCATGAGGCAGTGGGGTGACTTTGTTGTCTTCAATGTTTGACCAATCTCTAAGTGCTCCCAAACTTCCCCAAAGAAGTTTTCGTCTTTTGAATACTAAGATTCTACCATTGTGTTTGTATGGCACCAAGATATAGAACATAACAATGCCTTAAATATAAAACATAATATAACAGACAGTAAGTGGCACAGTGGCTAGAACACTGGGCCTGCAGTCAGAAAGATCTGAGTTCAAATTTCTCTTCAGAAACTTTTTAGCTGTGTGACCTTGAGTTAGTCATTTAACTTCTGTTTGCTTTAGTTTTCTCAACTGTAAAATGGGAATAGTAATAGCATCTATTTTCCTATTTGTAAAGCACTTAGCACAGTTCCTGGCACATGGTATGCATTATATAAATTATTTTATGCTATTATTTCTGAAAAACTAAAAATGAATATCCCATAGAGGGCAAGAGAAGTGTCATAATGGGTATATATGTCATGCTTTTGAGTGTGTATGTGCAGGCTGCAACATACACACCCTGAGGAACTTCAAAGAAGAACAAGATTAAAAGATATTCAAGGAAATAGATGACAAGAAGAGAAGAGGAGGAGGTCTAGAGTCCCTGAGTTAGCCACAGAGATAGAGCAAGGGATAACAACTGTATGACTCAAATGCTTCACTAGTATCCTTGTAATGTCATAAGAAGGGGAAGAAGCATTTTTTGTTTCATTTTTACATTAAATTTTGCTTTTATCACTTAACAAAAATCTGCCTTTTTTGCAATTGAGAAAGAAAGAAAAATAAAACCCCTGTTACAAATATGTATAATCAAGCAAACAAATTCTCACATTGGTTGTGTCCAAAAAAATCCAAAGCAAAACCAAAGAGTTTGTCAAATCATTATTTCTCTATCAGAAATGTGGTAGCATGTTTTGTCATGGGACCTCTGGAATCCTAGTTGGTCAATGCTTTGATCAGATTTCCTAAGTGTTTTATAGTTGCTTTGCACTATTTTTTGTTATTGTATTAACTCTTCTTTTGGTTCTGCTGACTTTGTTCTGCATCAGTTCAGACAAGTCTTCCCAGATTTCTTTGAAACCATTCCCTTCATCATTTCTTATAGCAAAGTAATACTCTTTAACTTTAATACATCCCAATTTATTCAGTCATTCCCCAATTGGCACCTTAGAAAGGGAAAAAACTTTCTAGCACGACAAGTGGACCCATTGTTGTGAACTTATAGAAGGACATGGACAAGAGTTTCACAAGAAGGGAAGATCCAAATTTATGAGATCATAGACCCATTTGAGCAGATCCTTCCAGACTGACATTCAAGTCATGGTTCTCATCATACTGTATCTCAGTAACATGTATGAAGTAAAATCTGCTTTCTTGGGTTAAGATCTCTAGTTCATCTTTCTTGATAACATTGAGACCAGAAGGAGTTATTGATAGAGAAAAGTCATGGAGGAAATGCTATGTAGTGGGATGGGATAAAGGGCACAAGACATAGCAAGTTAACCTCGGTAAAGAGAAAGATCACATCATCCTCTTCTGGAACAAAGTATTAGAAAGGATGGTTAAGGAAACAGATGTTTTTAGATGTAGAGAATTATCTCAATTTTCCCAATAAAGTAGGAGATGAGGGCATCTGCTACTGAGAATGCATGAAGAGTGATAATTGGGATCTTAAGTAAAGAGGAAAAGGTTTAGAACAGCTGAAGTGGGCAACATGATGGTTAATCAGAGATGAACCAAAGAACTTCTGTACATCTGTCAGGGTGAGTAGAAGTTAGATGGCACAAATTTATGTTGGATCTATTCATCACTATTTCATGACTTCTTCCATCACTACTTAGTGGTCTGGGAGCAGGAGTAAAGAAGGGACATGGTAGAGTAACCTAGGGATAAGGATTATCAGGGAGAGAACAGAGAAGGGACAAAAGTGCAAGATATTCTAGGACAGAAGATGTTGATCAAAGTAGCAACTTATAGAGTTAAGACTTTAAAGACAAAGTAAAGCCAGGATAAGAGTGATGGACTAGGAGGATGAGGAGAGCTCAGGGGAGTAGTGGTTGTGAAAAGGACAAAGAACTGATTGAGGAGGAGTGAGGCAGTAGAAGATGGCTAATGGCAGATTCTGATGAGAAAGGGGAATTTCAGACACTAGAATCTTAAAGATAAGGTAGTTTGGAGTAACTATGAGGTCTAAGATGTGATTTCCCTTGGTGGTTAGAGCTTTTTCACTTTGGTACCTCCTTCTGCCAAGCTGGTCACTTTCTCCCATAGGAAGGTTCTATCTGGGGCCTCCATTATGGGAACAGACCCTGGCCTTGTTTCATTCCTCTCCCAGCTATGCTTCTGACTCTCTGGACTTGGTCACTGGGACTTAGCTGCTTTCTTGCTCTGGAACTTCCTAGTGCTTGGGGCCTTCTTACTCTAGAATATTCTTCCACCATGCCAGCCTCCTTCTCCTACTGGTGATATCCTTCTGGAGCCTCCATTTTGGGGAACAAGACAGATGTTATGTTTCATTCTGTTCTTGGTTGTGTTTCGAACTTTGCTCATGCCCTTGAGTGGGTACCTTGTCCCCCAGTTCCCATACTTTTCAGCATTTTTTTATGTGTTATCTTTCCCCGTTAGAGGAGAAGGGCTAGGACCAGGACAGGGTCATTACTATAAATATCGAAGTCTTCAAGGATGTAAGCAAGGATTGGGGTGGAGAGAAAGATTGGACCGAACACTGACACCTTTGAGGAAGGTGGTACAGTCACCTGGAGATTAGCAGATGATAATAACAAGGATTCAGAGAGTGATATAATTTGAATTGGTGCAGTAGATAGATGGCTGAGTCTGAAGTCAGGAAGACTCATCTTCTTGAGTTCAAATCCAACCTCAGACACTTGCTAGCTATGTAATCCTGGGCAAGTCACTTAACCCTGTTTGCCTCAGTTTCCTCATCTGTAAAATGAGCTGGAGAAGAAAATGGCAAACTACTTCAGCATCTTTGCCAAGAAAACCTTAAATGAGATCACAGAAAGCTGGACGTGACTGAAATGACTGAACCACAAGAACAACTTGAATTAGGAGCTAGAAACAGTAATTGAAACTGAGTATGGTTCTCTCTCTAACCCTTTTACTTACAAGGGTGGAAAGAAATGGAAATAGCATCAAGGCAGTGTGATATAATATCAAATACACTGGGCTTGGAGTCAGGAGAGATCTTCTGATACTAGCTATGTGACCATGGGCAAACTAATTAATCCCTCTGAGCCTTAGTTTCCTTATCTGTCAAAAGGGATTAGTAGCATCTCTAGTACTTACCTAATAGAGTTGTGAGAATCAAAAAGAAAATGTATATAAAGTGTTTTGTACACCAAATGCCAAGCGTTATATAAATTATATCAGTTATCATCATCATCATTATATAAGAGATGTGGTGCCAGGGGAAAGCCAGGTTACAGTCAGTGCCCAGAGTTGGGAAGGATGTAAGAGGAAGAGTTCAAGGGTGAAAGGGAACTCCTTAACTATAGAGTACAACAGGCGGGGAAAGTCAGTCAGTTAACAAACATTTATTAAGTACCTATAACATGCCAGGAACTATACTAAATAATCCCTACTCTCAAGAAATTTACAATCTAATGGAGTTTACAATCTAATGAGCACAATGTCTGGCACGTAGTAAGCACTTAGTAAATGTTTATTGATTCATTAGTGAGGGAAGACAACACACAAAAGAATGTTAAAAGGAGGGGATTGGTGAAGAAATGAAAGAATTCCCAGAATGAAGGATTTTGGAGTTCAAGGCTCCACTCCAAAGGGGAGTGATAAGGTAGAGTACTAAGGCTGATGGGATCTTACTGGATGATGAGGTTTCCCAATAATGAGCGTCCTGAGGCATTGTAGAGAAATAAGAGAGGTAAGTTAAAGTGAATTGTTGCTGGTATGAAGGTTTTTTTTTTTAAACAAACAAAACAACTTTTCAATTTCCCTAGAAATATTAAGAAATAATATTTTTCTCTAAAGCCCTTTCCAGACTCCTGGGGAAAGTACCTTGGAAAGGTGGGTGATAGACTGAGGACAAAAAGGCTTTTTAACAAAGAATAACTCTAATCTTGTTGGGTTATTATCTCCTCCATACCAAACTGCCAGAAGAGATAGCAGCTAAATCTGATAGGACCTTTCTCTATAGAGAAAAGATTAAGATATCAGTGGAAGTGAGGTGGTTCCATTGTTTAATTCTGGGAATGCGGGGAGTTGTTTGGGAGAAGTAAGACAATGACTATACAATTCTGGAAGGTTAACTCAGTCTATATTTTAAGATATCTTTTCCTTGTTTAAGATTTCTGCAAATGTCACCTGAAATCTTGGGGCAGAGAGTAAGGTCAGAGGGCATAGATGACTATGCCAGTTTAGGCATCACTCTCTTCAAGCTAGAAATGATTGGGAATATAAAATGTTACATGAAATAAAACTTTCTAGCTTAGCACAGTGCTGGGCTCATAGTAGGTGTTTAATAAATGTTAATTGAATGACCGACTTACAGATCAAATGCGAAGTTCAGTATTAGCATTAATATTTTTTCTTTGCCACTAACCTAAATGTACACCACCCTAGCCACAGGGCATCAAGATAGAAATAAAAAGTTCTAATAAATCAGGTTTTGAAAACTATAGATCAGCAACTAACCAATAGCCCCAAAGAAACAATCAAATTAGTAAGGACATGAGGGATACCGATGATTAAGAAAACCGGTGCTCTTAATTAGCTTTTTAAAGAATAATTAAAATAACAATCAGGCATTAGCCTTTATGACTAAGCAGATATTTTTTTAAATCAAAGCATGTGGACTTCCCTAAAATGTTTGAGTTCATTTTTATAGGTGTTGGGAGACAAAGGCAGCAAAAAAACCATCTTAATTGACAGCAATGTGGTTTAGGCAAATACCAAAATGACTTAAAAAGGAGTTTATGCATTATTTCTCTTCACTCACCATAAGGTTCAGCCAAAATGACTTTTTTGTTGTTTTTCATACATCACATTCCATCTCTCATTTCTGTGACTTTGTACAAGCTGTCCCAAATCAAGCAAATTAACATTTATTAAGCACCTACTATGTGCCAGGTACTAGAAAGATAATCTCTGCTCTTCAGGAGTTTACCATGTAATGGGGGTAAGACAACACACAAAAGGAAATTAAAAAGCAGAGGGTGTGGAGAGTAGGAAGATACCCACTGAGAAGTATAATGGAGAGTACCTAAGAAGTCCAAAAGTCATATAGTTGGTGGGAGATGTGGAGAAAAATTGTGCTGAGCACCCTCCTTAAACAGAGGCCCTGGAGCCAATGGACCTGTCCACCAAGGCAGAGGTCCAAAGAGAGGGACAGTGGGTACTGATGAGACCAAATACCAGGAACATACTCCTTCACTTCGACCCTGCGTGTGCTGGAGCCAGATCCAATGTACTTTGCCAGAGCCACTTGTTAAATTTTCCAAGCAACCTTTTACACTTCAGAAACTGGCAACTGCTATAAATCAGAACTTGATCTGTTGTATTGTTGATTGCGTTCAAGAAAGTAATGGAGAAAAATGTTAATAATGCAGATTAAACTTAAAACTGCTTCCTGCATTTTTTTTGGAGAGCTGGTTGTTAAACATTTACTAGCACACCTCTGCCTCCACCTCTTAGAATACATCACTTCCTTCAAAGCTCATTTCAAGTGCTAGTTGTAATGAGTTTTTTCTAATCTATATCTTCTTTCTCAGTTGCCTTCCCCACCAAGTTATCTCATAATTTACATATATATGCATATACATGCATATACATATATTTCCCCCTCCCCCCATATACTAATATGTCTATAACAACATAATTGCTGCTGGATCCCAGAGAGGCTGGAGCTCTTACCCTTTCCCTCTCCTACTAAGGGTCCCCTAGTTCTGGGTCTTCCGTCCCCTAGATTAGATTCAATTTTGGGAGAACGTGACCTCCAAGAGAGGTGTCAGGCAGGCTCTTTCACATTGTCTCTGGTTCTTTACACCCCATTCCCACCCTTCCTCCATCCTCACACTGAGTCTCAGGGAGAATCCATTAAAGCTTAGATCTGGGTCACATCAGAAAAGTATGTGAAAGGTCACACAGCTAGTAAGAGTCTGGGGTCAGCTTTGAACACAGGAGATGAGTTATCCTGACTTCAGGCCCAGCACTCTATACACTATGGCGCCATCTAGCAGCCCTAGTCAGTCAACTAGAGGTTTACAATTGGCCAGGTATTGTGCTAAGCTCTTGGGATAGAGATCAAGGCAAAAAAAAAAAAAAAAAAAAAAGGCCAGTCCCTGTTCTCAAGCAACTCACAGTCTAGTAAAGGAGCCAGAACACAAACAAATACAAACAAACAAGATATAAATCTAAATTGAGGGCAATTTTGAGGAAAGACACTAAGATGAAGGAGAATTGGGGGAGACTTTTTGAAGAAGGCGGGACTTTAATTGAGACTATCAAGCTTTCCTTCTTGACTTGATATTAGCCAGTATGCTTGTGTCCTGAGGAGCTGCCTCTCCAAGTGGGTAGAGGTTGATCACCTGAGGGTGTTAGGGATCACAGCAGCTCATGGTAATGAGCTGCTGAGGGAATGAGGGTCTGAAGCATGGACCAGGGAGGCAGTCCCCACAGTGATGAAATATCCCAAGTAATGTGCAAATATTTTTGTTTAGTTATAGTAGCGGTGCTGGTGGTGGTATATGTAAATTTGGAAACATGGGATAGTTTTCAACTTGTAGGTCTATCTAATGTGAAGTTTTAAGTCAGTAGATGTTAAGAATCTAATTTAGCACTAACATAGGAAAGGGTCTATTTTTGTAAATATACATCTCCTATGGGTAGATTGTAATATGCATATTCTCTATAGGTAGATTGGTGTACCAGGGACAAATTTATTTCTGGACAATTGTGTGTTTTTCTTAAGTAGCCCAGGATCAAAAAGGACACTAACTGGGGTCCAAAATCATTCCAGACTACTGACAACTTGTTTAGAGTAGCAACTGAGATTAGGGGATTGAGATTATAGGAAAAAAGGGATTTAAAATAGGAAGAAAAGTTTTGGGTTTTTTTTGAAGCAATTAAGGTAAAATGATTTGCCCAGGGTCACACAGCTCCTAAGTGTCTGGGACCAAATTTGAACTTAGGTCCTTTTTACTATAGGCCTGGTGCTCTATCCACTGTACCACCTAGCTGCCCTTGGAACACAAAGAAATTTTAAAGGTCATTAGTATCATAAAGGTAGAGCTAGAAGAAATGCCAGACATCATCTAATTTAACCTCATTTTACAGATGAGGAAACTGAGGCTAGAGAAGTTAATAGACTTTACCAAGGTCACATGAGTACGTAACAGAGCAGAGATCTGAACTCGTCTTTCTTTTCTTCTAGTGCTCTTTCTAGCATACTACACTGCTTAAAATGGGTAATGAACCAAAATTGCTCAGAAAAGAATCAGTATATACTTTTCCATTGGAAAATTGAACGTGAATTGAGGCTACTAGGTGGTGAAGTGCATAGAATGCTGGATTTGAAGTCAGGAAGGTATGAGTTCAAATCTTGCCTGTGACACTTACTAGCTGTGGGACCCTGGGCAAGTCTGTCTGCCTCAGATTCCTTTGTCTGAAAAATAAGAATAACATCTATTTCCCAAGTTTATGGTGAAGGTCAAAATAAATAATTATGTGCAAATAATGTACAAGTAATTAATATGTACAAATACTACATATAGTATGTAAAATACTTATATTGTATATAATACATAGTATATAAAATTTATATATGGTATATGATATGGAGTACATAAAATATTAAAAAGCGATATAAAATACTGAAAATGTTATACAAATGCTAGCTATTGCTATTATTAATAATTACTGATGAACTGCCTTTTGGATCTAAATTTCAGTCTGGCTTAGGTCTTTTACTTCCTGGCCTATAGTATAAGCAATTGTGTCTGGCTTTCTAAATTTCTCAGGAAGAAGGATTGTGAATTTGGAGTAAATTTGGAAGTTTGTGTGTACATTTATTTGTGTAAAGTATTTTCTTTTTTACAGTTGGTAGGACTGAGACCTACCTTCACATTCTGTGGTCCTAGAAAAAGAAGCTTCTTATAGGCCATCATTCCTCTTAACAACTTGTTTTCTTTTTATGGTTATTTTTTCTAGTTTACATTTTGGGTTTGATAGGATTAGATACAACCCTAACAGGAAATATTCTATTTGTTACGTGGGAATACATCTGTTACTGATATTATCTGGAGGAAAGATGACTTCTCTGTGGAACGTATGATTGCTGCTGGGGAATCATTGATAACAGTGTCATGCTCATGCAGGGTGAGATCGCTGCAGAGATGACTCACATTGATTTTGTTAACTATACTCTATGGTGGCTTTGGAATTCAGATAAAGCCCAAATGGGAAACACAAAGATGGAGCGTTCGATCCATGTCAGTAATCTAAACATTTGCTGTCAGCTGAATCCAAAGATTAGATGAGGTAAATTGCTTTGTAAACCTTAAAAATACTGTATGTTTTTATTGTTGTTATAATAATTATTATTCCTCCATCAAAATCCTACTCCAGTGTCTTCTCATGGCTTGAAGAGGACTCTAGATTCTTCCCTCCTCCCACTTAATAGTATTTTATTTGTTCCAATTACATGTAGATATAATTTTCAACATTCAATTTTTAATGATTTTGAGTTCCATATTTTTCTCCCTTGCTCCCTTCCCCTTCCCCCTCCCCAAGATAGCAAACAATCTGATATAAGTTATACATGTACAATCTTGTTAAACATATTTCCACATTAGTCATGCTGTGAAAGAAAAATCAGAACAAAAGGGAAAAAAATCTGAGAAAGAGAAAACAACAAGAAGTGAAAATAGTACGCTTTGATCAACGTTCAGACTCCATAGTTCTTTCTCTGGATGTGGTTAGCATTTTCCATCTTGAGTCTTTTGGAATTGACTCTAAGACTGTCATAGCTGATCATCACACAATGTTGCTGTTACTGTATACAATGTTCTCCTGGTTCTGCTCACTTCACTCAGTATCAATTCATGTAAGTCTTCCCAGGTTTTTCTGAATCTGCCTGATCATCATTTCTTATAGCACAATAGTATTCCATTACATTCACATAGCACAACTTATTCAATTATTCCCCAGTTGATCAGGGCATCCTCTCAATGTCCAGTTCTTTGCCACCACAAAAAGAACTGCTATAAATATATTTCGTATGCCCAAAGGGCTGCAAAAATATGCATACTCTTTGACCCAGCATTGTCGCTCTAGGACTGTATCTCCAAGAGATCACAAAAATAGGAAAAGGTCCCACATGTACAAAAATATTTATAGCAGCTCTCTTTATGGTGGTCAAAAACTGGAAATCAAGGGGATCCCCATCAATTGGGGAATGGCTGAATAAATTATGGTATATGAATGTAATGGAATACTATTGTGCCATAAGAAATGATGAACAGGAAGACTTCAGAGAGACCTGGAAAAACTTATATGAACTGATGCTGAGTGAAAGGAGCAAAGCCAGGAGAACCTTGTGCATAGCAATGACTACAGTGTGCTAGAGCTTTTTCTGGTAGACTTAGATCTTTGAAGCGATGCAAGAACTTAAAAAAAAAAAATTCCCAATGGTCTTTAAAAGCAAAATGCCTTCGACATCCAGAGAAAGAACTATGGTATTCAATCACAGAATATAGCAGATCATTTTTGTGTGTGTGTGTTTGTTTTGGTTTGTTACATGATTTCTCCCATTCATTATAATTCTTCTACACAGCATGACTATAGCAAAAATGCATTTAATAGGAATTCATGTATAGAACCTATATAAAATTGTATGCCATCTCAGGGAGGAAGTGGGGAGGTAGGGGTAAAAAGTCTAAGTTATATGGTAATGATTGTAGAACACTGAAAATAAATAAAATTAATATAAAAAAAGAAAAATAGGGGAAAAAATATTTTTTGTAAATGTGAGGTCCCTAGATTCTTGAAGGCTATACCAATGCAGTATAAATCCTGACAGTATCTACCAAGGCTTCAAGGTTGGGACAAGCAAAAGACCATATGTACATCTGTTGTCTGAGGATCAACCTAGCTCAGTCTGGAGAAATTCTCCACTAGGCTGGGTATGGGATAAAGAATTTTTCAGGTACAGTAACTCATGAAGACTTTCTACTTAATTATAGGGGAGTGGTGGTCTGCTTTGGTGAAGAAAGTCAGAATCAGAAATCCTTAGAGTACCGAAGTATAATTAATTCAATTGAATCTATTGGTTTGTGTTAAGGGAGCATACAAGCATATACAAGTATAAATTTTTGTTTCCTATTTAAATTTGGGGGAAAGATGTCTTACTGAGGCAAGGCAGGGAATGAATTTTGATCAACATTGAATGGTGATACTTAAAATGTGATCCACCTGTGAAACTGGGGGCAGGATCCTTTCTGAAGATTTTCCTCTCTTCAGTCTGCCCAACTAACCTTAGGTCGTAATGGACAATAAGGCTGTTGGAAGCTAGGTGACTCAGTGGATAGAATATTGAATCTGGAGTCAGTAAGACCTGAGTTCACAATCTACCCCAGACATTTCATAGTTGAGTGACTTTGGGCAAGTTGCTTAACTGCTCTCTGCCTCAGTTTTCTCAGTTGTAAAATGGGGATAATATTAGCATCTATCTCCCAGTGTTATTGTGAGGATCAAATGAGATATATTATTTGTAAAGCACTTTGCAACCCTTAAAACACTTTATAAATGCTGACCATTGTTGTTGTTGTAAATAGAGACTTGAAAGTCCACTGTGGAGAGGTTATAGCTGAAATAATGAGAGTAGACAAGAGAGTGGAGAAAATGGTTAGGGATAGGATCTTGGGAGGATGTCTTAAATTTGGGGAAGGGATAAGAAGAGCAAACAGCAAAGAAGGCAAAAGGAAGTCCAGACAGACAGAAGAGATGGAAGGAGAACCAGCAGAATTCAATTTCACAAAGCTAGGGGAAGAGAGACTATCTCTTGAAAAGGAGGATAGTCAGCAACATCAAATACAGAAACTGAGGCCATTGGATTTGGTGATCAGGCCATCTGTGACTTTGAAGAGTGGTGCCCATGGAATGAAGGAGATAAAAGTCAGATTGCAGGAATGTAGAATATTAAGAAGTGAATTGTTGATGAGGAAGTAGGATCCATGTGTCTAGAATGTTTTCCCCCTAGTTTAGTGATAATAGGAGGAGACAACTGAGATGAGAACTCAAGGGGGCAGCAGGGTAAAGGGAAGGTTTTTTTTGTTAGGATTAGGGAGAACTGAATATGCTTGGATGAGGAGATGATTGGTGATTGAGCTAAACCTGAAGTAAGTGGAATGTGGTAAGACCTTAGCCTGAAAGGGCCAGGGTCTCACATGGCATCCTGGACCATCTCCAGTCATCCTGATGAATATCAGGCCGCTGGACCCAGAGGGTTCAGAAGAAAATGAGGCTGGTGACCTTGCACAACCCTCCCTCAGTCAAATCAAAGTCAACTGCAAGTCACGGCATCATCTTGATGTCATGGTCCTCTTCGAGAACAAAGGACAAGCACAACACAAGTAGGTGGGGAGGAAGGCATGAGATAAGGAGCATAGATTGAAGGATTAAAGTTGATAGAGCCTCCTCTATCTTTGAGTCCAGAAGGGAGGAGAGGATGACATAGACCATGAGGTGTAGAGAAAGACAGTTAAGGGAGGTCGTATAAGTCAGTTTCCATCTTCTCAGTAAAGTATAAGGGAAAAGTTATCTAGAGAGAGTGAGTAAAGCAGTGTGTGGTGGGGCTGAGACTGAGCATTTGAAGAGAGTGGAGGAAGCTTGGAGCCTTTGCTGTGGAGAATGTGACAGGAAGTCACAGAATCATAGATTTAAAGCTGGAAGTAACCTTAGAATTCATTAAATCTGATTCCCTCATTTTACAGATGAAGAAACTGAGGCTCATAGAAGTTAAATGACTTGGTCACACATCCTGTCATACATCTAGTAAGTATGGGATTTGAATCCATATCTTTCTGACTCCAAGTCCAGACCTCTATCCACTGCACAACCCTGTCTTATCTCCATGAATATAAATCTCCAATACATAAAAGTATTACCACACAGCAATGAAGGTCCTAAAGTCTAGATAGAATGAACTATATAAAACCTATGAACCCAAGAGTAGCAGTGGAGAAGGCAGATGAGAAAGCCCAGAAATTACACCACACTGGGAATTTTCAAGGCAGGAATAATGCAAAGTTAAAAGGGCAAGGGATTCAAAGGTAAAAATGAAAGTTTTGTAGTATTTCATTATTTTTAGTCATGTATGGCTCTTTGTGACCCCTTTTGGGGTTTTCTTGGCAAAGGCACTAGCGTGGTCTTCCATTTTCTTCTCCAGCTCATTTTGCATATGAGGAAACTGAGGCAAACAGAGTTAAGCGACTTGCCCAGTGTCACACAGCTAGTGAGTGTCAAGGCTGGATTTGAACTCAGGTCTTTACTCCAGGTGCAGAGCTCTATCCACTGTGTCACTCATTAGTAAGCATCCACTATTTCCTGCTCCTAGCCCAACTCTCACAGCCATCATCCAGGGAAGAAACTCATGAGGAGAAGGGACCAACTATCCCCATCAACTGCCAATCAATTTTCATACAAGACAGGATGGACAAGCTCAACCCTGAAGGAGACAATCCAAAGTCCTTTGGAATAGCGATACTTCCAGTCTGATGCGTGCAAGCCATGATCCCCGGGAAGGGCCATAGCTCTGTGGAGATGGAGCCTGGTGACTGCTGTAGGCTACACCTACAGCCATCCAGGGCTAAGGAAGAAAAAAGTTTTTACTATCATCAAATGGTTCAACATGAGAAATTGAGATGATTTGATCAGTGAAAATAACATTAAAGAAAAGGCATTCCCATCTGTTTCGCCACCACACCTTAAGGACCGTGGGACCTTCCATTCCATTTGCATCTGAAAACTTCCATGTGTTATTTCTCATATTAGAATGTGAGGTCCTTGAGAGGAAGGACTATTTTACTCTTCTGTTTGTACCCTCAGTGCTTAGCACATAGTATGTGCTTAAGTAATGCCTCATTCATTTATATTATGGGGGTATACATACATACATACACATATATGTGTGTGCTCATATGTGTTGTTGTTTAGTCATTTTTTTTTCAGTAATGTCTGATTATTCTGAGCCTATTTGGGGTTTTCTTGGTAAAGATACTGGAGTGGTTGCCATTTCCTTCTCTAGCTCATTTTACAGATGAGGAAACTGACACAAATAGGGGTGACTTGCCCAGCTTCACACAGCTAGTAAGTGTTTGAGGGCAGATTTTAACTTAGGAAAGTTGTCTTCCTGACTCCCAGGCCCAGCATTCTATCTGCTGCACCACCTAGTTGATACACACACACACACACACACACACACACACACACACACACACACACACACGCACGCACGCGCGCGCGCACACACACATGCAGGCACAAGTGTGCATATTCATCCTTCGTTGCTGAAGAAGACCATGCCATCAGAGAAATGATGACATGACTTGCACTTGACTTTGTTTTGAGTGAGGGAGGGCTGTGCAGGTCACCAGCCTCACTTCTCCTCCAGAGCCATCAGAATCCAGTGACCAGATAGATATTCATTAGGATGACTGGAGATGACCCAGTGACTTGCCCAAGGTCACACAGCTAATGAGTGTCAAGTGTCTGAGGTGAGATTTGAACTCAGGTCCTCCTGACTCCTGCACTGGTGCTCTATCCACTGCACCACCCAGCTGCCCCCATTCAGGAAGTAGGTGCTAAGGGAACAAAATGTATATATACACATACTTATATTACACATAAGTTTATAGAGATAAACGTAAAAATAATAACTATGAAGCAGTTTAATTTCTCAGGAAAGGAAATAGGATTTTTTTTAATGGTTATTTCAGCTTTTTAAAAAATTTTTTTATTTTTTTGTATTTATTTTTGATGATTTTTTATTTTTTTGTCATTCTGTATTTAACAAATACTAGTTAACATAAGCACATTCTCTTACAAAGAACAAAAGTGATTGTACGTGAACCCGACAGTCTCTACTGCAGACAGCTTGCCTCTTTTTAAAAAAAGCATATAACAAATTCATCATGCCAGTTTCAAAGCTGTCTGTCTTGGTTGTAACCCCCTTTGAACCTACCTCTGTTCTCTTTTTTTTTATTTTTTTATTATTATTTTTTAATGTTTTACAATCACTGCCATAAAATTAAGATTTTATACCCCCCACACCTACCCCCCACTACCCCCCTCCCTCCCCACAACAGCATACAATTCTGTATAGGTTCTACGTATACTTTCCTGTTGAGTACATTTTCACTATAGTTATGCTATGTAGTTGAACTAAAATAAATGGAAGAAATCATATAACAAATCAAAACATGATACACAAAAATGCACACACACACATACATGATCTGTTACATTCTGCGAATGACTTCCATATTTCTTTCTCTGAGTGTGGAAGGCATTTTGCCTTAGAAAACCACCACTGGGATTTTTTTTTTTTTATTATAAGACTAACTATATTTCCCTCCATCCTATCCTGTCCCCCATTACTTCCATTCTCCTTTGATCCTGTCCCTCCCCATGAGTGTCAACCTCAAATTGCTCCCTCCTCCCCATATCCCCCCATCCATCATCCCCCCCACCCTGCTTATCCCCTTATCCTCCACTTTCCTGTATTGTAAGGTAGGTTTTCATACCAAAATGAGTGTGCATTTTATTCCTTCCTTTAGTGGAATGTGATGAGAGTAAGCTTCATGTTTTTCTCTCACCTCCTCTCTTTATCCCTCCACTAATAAGTCTTTTGCTTGCCTCTTTTATGAGAGATAATTTGCCCCATTCCATTTCTCCCTTTCTCCTCCCAATATATTTCTCTCTCACTGATTGATTTCATTTTTTTAAGATATGAGCCCATCCTCTTCAGTTCCCTCTGTGCACTCTGTCTCTATGTGTGTGTGCGTGTGTGCATGTGTGTGTGTGTAATCCCACCCAGTACCCAGATACTGAAAAGTTTCAAGAGTTACAAATATTGTCTTTCCATGTAGGAATGTAAACAGTTCAACTTTAGTAAGTCCCTTATGACTTCTCTTTGCTGTTCACCTTTTCATGCTTCTCTTCATTCTTGTGTTTGAAAGTCAAATTTTCTTTTCAGCTCTGGTCTTTTCATCAAGAATGCTTGAAAGTCCTCTATTTCATTGAAAGACCAATTTTTCCCCTGAAGTATTATACTCAGTTTTGCTGGGTAGGTGATTCTTGGTTTTAGTCCTAGTTCCTTTGACTTCTGGAATATCCTATTCCATGCCCTTCAATCCCTTAATGTAGAAGCTGCTAGATCTTGTGTTATCCTGATTGTATTTCCACAGTACTTGAATTGTTTCTTTCTAGCTGCTTGCAATATTTTCTCCTTGACCTGGGAACTCTGGAATTTGGCCACAATGTTCCTAGGAGTTTCTCTTTTTGAATCTCTTTCAGGCGGTGTTCTGTAGATTCCTTGAATATTTATTTTGCCCTCTGGTTCTAGAATCTCAGGGCAGTTTTCCTTGATAATTTCATGAAAGATGATGTCTAGGCTCTTTTTTTGATGATGGCTTTCAGGTAGTCCCATAATTTTTAAATTGTCTCTCCTGGATCTATTTTCCAGGTCAGTTGTTTTTCCAATGAGATATTTCACATTATTCTTCCATTTTTTCATTCTTTTGGTTTTGTTTTGTGATTTCTTGGTTTCTCATAAAGTCATTAGCCTCCATCTGTTCCATTCTGATTTTGAAAGAACTATTTTCTTCAGTGAGCTTTTGAATCTCCTTTTCCATTTGGCTAATTCTGCTTTTTAAAGCATTCTTCTCCTCATTGGCTTTTTGAACCTCTTTTGCCAATTGAGTTAGCCTATTTTTAAAGGTGTTATTTTCTTCAGCATTTTTTTGGGTCTCCTTTAGCAGGGTGCTGACCTGCTGTTCATGCTTTGACTCCATGTCTCTCATTTCTCTTCCCAGTTTTTCCTCCACCTCTCTAACTTGATTTTCAAAATCCTTTTTGAGCTCTTCCATGGCCTGAGCCCATTGAGTGGGCTGGGATATAGAAGCCTTGACTTCTGTGTCTTTGCCTGATGGTAAGCATTGTTCTTCCTCATCAGAAAGGAAGGGAGGAAATGCCTGTTCACCAAGAAAGTAACCTATAGTCTTATTTCTTTTCCCTTTTCTGGGCATTTCCCCAGCCAGTGACTTGACCTCTGAATATTCTCCTCACGCCCACCTCGCCTCCTGATCCTCCCAGCCAGCACTTGGGGTCTGAGATTCAAATGCTGCTTCCAGCCTCAGGGCTTTTGGCGGGGGCAGGGCTGCTATTCAGTGTGAGATTAAGTTCAGGTGCTCAGGTCAGGGCAGGGTCGCCTCACAGGCTCTGTTCCCTCAGGGGGTTTATGCAGAGACCTTCAACAATGGATCCAGGCTTCTGCCTGCTTTGGGAGCCCCTGTCTGCTCCCACCTCCGCTTCTGCCTCCCGAGGGGGCCTGAGTTATGGGGGCACCCCACTCCCCTCTCGACCCGCCAAAGAGACCCTCTCACCAACCCCCGTCACCTGTGGGTGGAGGGACCTGCGCAGCTGCTGGAGACTCTATCCCTGAAGCCTGCTCGGATCTTTTCCTCTCGGTGCCGCGGCCAGGGCAGGGCTGTACTTGGCTCCCAGTCCGTGGTGCAAAGGACCTTTTGTGAGAGGTTTGCAGGTCCCTCTGGAACAGAAATCTTCTTCGCTCCAATGTTCTGTGGCCTCTGGTCCTGCAGAATTCGCAGTGAGTTGCTATTTACGGATGTTCTATGGGTTGTGGGTTTGGAGCTATGTGTATATGCGTCTTTCTACTCCGCCATCTTGGCTCCGCCCCTGGGATTTTTTTTTTTAAATAAGTTCTTGTGTTATTATGAAATTCCAAGTCTACCAGAAAAAACTCTCACACACTGTGATTGATGTTGTGCACAAAGTTCTCCTGGTTCTGCTCCTTTCGCTCAGCATCAGATCATATAAGTCCCTCTAGGCCTCTCTGAAGTCTTCTTGTTCATCATTTCTTATGGCACAATAGTACTCCATTACATTCATATACCATAATTTATTCAGCCATTCCCCAATTGATGGGCATCCCCTTGACTTCCAGTTTTTGGCAACTACAAAGAGTGCTGCTATAAATATTTTTGTACATGTGGGACCCTTTCCCATTTTTATGATCTCTTGGGGATACAGTCCTAGTAGCGTTATTGCTGGGTCAAAGGGTATGCACATTTTTGTAGCCCTTTGGACACAGTTCCAAATTGCTCTCCAGAATGGTTGGATGAGCTCACAGCTCCACCAGCAATGAATTAGTGTTCCACCTCTCCCACATCCTCTCCAGCTTTTATCATTTTCTTATTCTGTCATGTTTGCCAATCTTATAGGTGTGACGTGGTATCTCAGAAATAGGATTTTTAAAATAGATTTTTTTTTTTACTTTTAAATATTTGTTTTCAGTGAGAGTACCTGCAATTGAAAGTACAAAAAAAACCAAAAGCCATCACAAACATGTAAAGTTAATCAAAACAAATTTCTACATTTGCGATGTCCAAAAATATTTGTTTCATTTTGCATTCTGCATTCTTCACCTCTCTATCAGGAGGTGGTTTTTCCTTATTTCCTTAAAAGTTCTCTGGAACTTTTCCTTAAAAGTTCTCTGGAATCCTGTTTGGTTACTGAACCAATAAGGAGAGTTCAGCACAATAGTATTCCATCACATTTATGTACCATAACTTATGCATCAGTTCTTCAATTTGTGGACACCCTCTGCCATTTCAAAGAGAGTTATAAATATTTTTGAATACCCTTAGGACCAATCCCTCCCTTAATCTGTCCTCCTTCTAAATCTCCCTTTCCCCTTTCCACCTTTTCCTCCTGTTTTCCTGCTGAGTGAAATACATTTCCATACCCAACTGTGTGTGTTCTTCTTGTTTTTGATCAGTAGTGATTAGAGTGAGGTTCAAATGTCAGACATTCCACTTACTACGTCCTCTCTATTTGTGTAGATGTCTACTTATGCATTCTCATTATGTAAGATAATTTTCCTTAACTTTCCTTTCCTTTCTCCTTGAGTGTATTCCTCTTTCCTGCTCTTTCTATTCTTCTCTTAAGATCATCAAGATGGTAGCCCCATTGAGCTTGTCTAGTTGGACCCTTTATGGACCCTGATGATGGTAGGGTTGAGAAGGGGACACATCTACTTTATCTGTGCTTACCATTATTCACTCATATTTATATTTTGCGTTGCCCTTCATTCCTGTGTTTAAACTTCAAAATTTTTCCACAACATCGGTGTTTTCATCAGGAACACTTGGATTCCTTATTTCATTAAAGGTCCCTCTCCTCCCCCCTCCACCTCCAGCATTATACTCAGTTTTGTTGGGTAAGTTATTCTTGATTGGAAGACCATATCTTTTGCTTTCTGGAATATCATATTCCAAGCCCTTGGTTCTTTTATAGTGCTTGCTACTAAATTGTCTATGATCCTGACTGCAGCTCCTCAGTACTAGAATTCTTTCTTTCTGGCTGTTTACGGTATTTTTTCTTTGACTTGGAAGCTGTAGATTTGAGCTAAAATGTTTCTGGGAATTTTCATTTTGGGGATTCTTTTAGGAGGTGATGAGTGGATTCTTTCTAGTTCCACTTTGCTCTATGTTTCTATGACATCTAGGCAGTTTTCTTTCAAGATTTTGAAATAGGATGTCTAGGTTCTTGTTTTGATCTTGGTTTTTGTGTAGTCCAATGATTTTTAAATTTTTTCCCTCCTTGATCTGTTTTCCAAGTCAGCTGTTTTTGCTATAAGATGCCTTACATTTTCTTCCCTTCCTCCCTCCCCCCAAGCCTTTTGACTTTAATGTTTTTTGTTGCCTCATGGAGTCATTGGTTTCCATTTGATCCATTCTCATTTTCAGGGAGTTTGTTGCTTGGGTAAGATTTAACACTTCTTGTAAGGGAAGGCATGAGGATGTGGGAGAATCAAAAAAGGCTTCATATAAAAGGTGGGGCTTAAGTTGTATCTTGAAGGAAGGAAGAAAGAGATGCTATGGGGCAAAGGTAAAGAGGGAGGCACTCTGAGGATGAGGGTTAGGGTTAGTGCTTGTTGAAAGTGCAGGAAAGGGAATCATATCTGATGAGGCTAGAAAGATGGATTGGAGTCAGGTTTGAAAGGCTTTAGAAGCCAAACAGAGTTTATATTTTTTCTTAGAGGCTGACCATAGAGTTCAGGATGGCTAGGTTAAGGGTGGGACTTGTAATTTCATTTGTCTAGGAAACTTCTAGGTGAGGAAACTTTCTAGCAATGCAGGTTGAGACCTTCTGTGCAACTTTTAGTCTTAAAAAATTGTGTAGAGCACTGAAAGGCTAAGTGGTTTGCCTAGGGTCACACACTCAGAGGTGGGATTTAAATCCAGGTCTATCCTGGATTCAAAGTCAACTCTTTATCCTCTACAACATGTTACCCCAGGGTTGGGTAGAAAGGTAGGAAAAGCCATAATGGCTGATAGGTTGGGAAAATAGGGAAAGATCAAAGGGCTAGAGGTCATAATGAGGTAAAAAAGCAGATGCAAGAGGAGTGGAAAAGGTAGGAAGATCAAAAATTGAATGAAAAAAATAGGGCAGCTAGTAGTGCAGTAGATAAGAGTCCCTGGAGTCAGGAAGACCTGAATTAAAATTTGACTTCAGACACTTGACACTTATTAGCTGTGTGACCCTGGGCAAGTCGCTTAACCCCAATTGCCTCACCAAAAAAAAAAAAAATATAAGAAAAATGAGTATTTTAGTTCAGTATCAGGAAAGTGATAGAGTTTCTTGTGATACTGTTGTTTAAGATGTGAGTGGTTGAAGTGCAGGTCAAGAGAGCTGAGTATGTTGAAGAATTCTGGGAGCTGGGCTTCCTAAGGGCCATTAGTATCCACAGTGAAGTCATTGAGGATGATTTAATAGGAAGAGAAACAGTGGGTCAGGTACTAAAGCCCCTGAAGAAGAGGAGAGAGTCCTGGAGGCAAGGAGGTGATTGCTAAGAGGTAGAGAGGTTGTTATAAAAAGAACGACATACCTTTCAAGGAAGGAAAGGGTTTTGAATGATAGTGACATATTGAAGGTCTAGGAGAAATAAATAAATGGTGGTGTGCAAGAAGCACCCTGACTCCTCCTTCCAGCCCTGTCATTCACGGGGAGTGGGAGAAGAAGCAGTCTCCATTGGAGAGGATTGTCAGGGAGGGAATCGGTGTTGTCAGGGAAAAAGCCAGGTTCTTGTTAAGGCGGGCCGCTGGAAGGACTGTTTGTGGACAAGGTGGGGGATGGAGAGCTCCCAGTAGAACAGACATTTCACAGGGCACAGTAGAAGGGGCGAGGGCAGGCGCGGAGTGGGTGGAGCAAGCCCAGGGAGGCTTAGTGCCCATCGATCGCAGGCAGGAATGAGAAGACCGGAGGATATAGACGGGGAAAGTTCCGGGGAGAGTGATGGAGGAGATAGGATGGTAGAAGGTAAGCTTGAAGAACATGTCAGATGTGGAAGGATGGGAGTCCCTGGGGCTCCCAGATGTTCGGGTAAAGGGTGGGCGGTGGTCCACATGTTCCCTTCTGACTGGAGGTTGGCCCCATAAGACTGTACAGCTGCAGCGGGGTCTGGGGGTGAAAAGGAAAAGGAATGGGATCCCGGTGGCTTTTAGAATTGGCTATGGCGACTCGATCCTGGATTGGGGGGGACTCGGTAGACCCCCCTCCCCTCCCCCTCCCCACCCTCACCCCCGGATCCCTCCACATCCTTTCCTCCTCCCGAGCTGTCATCCTCGGGCTGCAGGCGGAGCTTGCCGCGGCTCTTCGCGTCCAATCGTAGCGTCGGGTGGGGCTTGAGGCTGTCTCGGCCCGCTACCCGCAGCCTGGGGATCTCGGTGCGCTCCCCACCTGCCCGCCCGCACCGGGGAGCGGGGGTCGGTTCGGCGACCGCCCGGAGGGGTTGGGGGGGCAGCGGTGCGGGCGGGGCCTGGAGGCGTCGGAACCCGGCAGCGCCTAACGTGGCCGGGAGGAGAGCAGCCCAGCCAGGTGCGGGGGAACCTGGGCGAGCTGGGCGGGGGCTGGGGCTGGGAGGCGGGTGCGGGACTGGCGGGGGCGCCCCGCCTCTGCGCCCCCATGCTCCGGGTCTAGACCATCCATCATCCCCTCTCTCTCCTCCAGCTTCCACCCGAGGCTCCCTCCCTTCTGCTCTCGCCGGGGGGAGGGGAGGCGAGGCTGCAAAACCATGCGGTGCTCTCCCCTCCCCCTCCCCTTTCCCAATCCCCCCCCTTTCCCAATCGCCCCCCTCCCCACCCCATCGACTCTCAGGCTGACCTTTCTCCCATCCATCCATCGAGACCTGATCTCTCCTCAATAGCCCACAGGGAAGACAATTTTTCCCTTTCCCAGACCCTGGCTTGACCCACTGACCCACCCCTCCCATTTTACCCCAGGAATAACTACACCCCCCAGGATGTTGCAAAGGAACCAGAAATTGCTTCTGCAAGTGGCCTCCTTGCTCCTCTGTGCTTGTGCCGGTCTCAGACTGCTTCTGCCCCGGTGGTGAGGGGCTAGGGCCGCCGCATGAGGGGTGGGGAGCTTGGGGGGTGGGGGAGGAGAATTGTTCATATGCCTGTAAAGATACAAAGTATCTTTGATGTACAAAGATACATCACTACCAGGCCATGAGCTGGAGCTCCTGGATCAGGGCAGGTGCTTTCCTAAGCATAGGGCAGGAAGAAAGATGTGTATGTGTGCGTGGGTGCTCATTGGACCTCACCCTAACCACCCCTTGTTCCCTGTTGACTGATCAATGATCTCTGATTTTTTTTTTTTGTCTTTCACTTTCTCAGCCTGGAGCCAACATCAGGCAGGCCCTGGGGTGAAGCAGGTGGCCAGCCCTCTCCTGAACCAGTTGGAGAGAGCACTTTGGGGTCTTGGTCCCAGAGGTTGACTGGGGAGGTTCCTCGAAGAGATCAAACGGGAGTGATGAAGGTTGTCCACCTGGACATGAAGGGAGCTGCTCCCAGGGTATCTTATCTGGAACAGGTGAGGCAGTTGACTGGGATGGCTGAGCCACCTCCACTGATGAGGGACAGGGTCTGGGAAGGGGCAGTGCTGAAGGGGTGTGGGGGTGGAGGGTGATCCCAGGAGGGCAAAAGGAAGACTCCAAGTTCCTCTGACCTGTTACCCCTTACTCTGGTTCCTCCCCAGCTGTTTCCACTTCTGTCCCGGCTTGGGGCAGATGCTGTGCTGATTGAATATGAGGACATGTTCCCTTTCCATGGGGAACTGGAGTTGTTACGTTCACCCCACTCCTACAGGTGGGAAGGGGGTTGGGTGTATGGGAACTGATGGAGGAATGGGGCTGTGGGTTTAGGAGTCCCTGAGATCTGAGAGAGGAACTCGATAAGGCAATGGGATCAGTCTATGGGAGCTGAATTAGATGTGGAGGGATGATTACAACCATGGGATTCAACAAGGGAGGTTGCCCAGGGATTTGGGATCCTCAGTATCTAATAGGGGAAGGAGGTCAGGTCTGTAGGGTCTGAGAGAGGGAGGAATCTGTGGAGTTTATTGAAGAAGGCTGGCCATGAGCTGGTGGGAGCTGGGAGTAAGAGTAGCAGGGGATGGGGGCCATGACGATGGGGCTACTGGGGGCCTGATAAGGACCCTGGTATCCTCAGTAAGCATGACATTGAACGGATACAACAGTTGGCGGCAGAGAACCACCTGGAGGTGATTCCCCTGGTGCAGACATTTGGCCACTTCGAGGTACCTGCCCCAGCCCATGAGTCTATTAACTTGACCTCAGAATCCAACAATTAATCCTCCTCCTGGCACATAACCCAAACCCATAACCCCATAACTAAGATCCTCCCATTTTAATCCTGACCAGGGATCCTAGGAGCCAGTGATTTTTCAGGGTTGGGAGATGATCCCAGGAGGGTAAAGGAAAGAGTCCACATCTCTCTCTCTGACTGTCCCTCCTCACCCTGGTCCCCCCAAGGTGTTTCCACTTCTATCCTGGTTCAGGGCAGATGCTGTGCTGATCAAATATTAGGACATGTTCCCTTTCCGTGAGGAACTGATTATTGCCCCCTAAATTCTCAGCTTTTCTGATCCCCTTTTCCCCTTCCCCCTTCATTTTGGTGTTTCTCAATTCAGTTTGTGCTGAAGCATGAGAAGTTCTGGCCCCTGAGGGAGGTGGATCGTTATCCCAGCACCCTGAATCCCCATGCAGCTGGGACGATGCCGCTGCTCAGGACCCTCCTGGGCCAGGTCTTAGACCAGCATCCACACACTCGCTGGCTACATGTGGGAGCTGATGAGGTCAGAGCTGGGAGAGGGAGGAGAGATGGGGGAGAGTCCTATAGGGAGCTGTTGGAACAGGCTTTGGGGTCTTGTCTTAGCTGATCCATCTCCCCTTGGGATGCAGGTGTTCCACCTGGGTGAGGGTGCAGACTCCCGTGCCTGGTTACTGCGCCAGGGGGAAGATGTCGGTCACATGTACTTGAACCATGTTCGAGAAGTCGTGACCTTCCTGAGCTGGCGCCACCCAGGGCTTCGACTCCTACTTTGGGATGATGTGCTTCGAAGACTCCCACCCCGGGCTGTCGAAGGCAGGGGGACCCCAACCCTGGGACCCCCCAGTTTCTAGAAACCCTGACATTCCCTCACTGGCATTCATCCCTCAACTTTGGGTTGAGGGTCTGGGTCCCCTCCCCATCCCAGAGACCCTGGACTTCCCTCATTGACTTTCATCTCCCAGTCTTCCTGGGTTGGAAGATGCTAGGAATGCTACCAACTCTGGGACCCTAGTATCCCCCTTCCCAACATGGAGACACTGATCATTGATGTTCTTCCCACAACTGTAGAAGTCCGGAGTCCCCTGATCCCAAAGAGCTTCTCTCCTTGGCATTCATCCCCCAGCCCTGCGACCCCTCCTTGCCCCCAGTATCTGGAATACCCCTAACCCCAAGATCCTGGAAACTCCTATTTTAAAGGCCCTACCTTTCCCTCAATGGCATTTGTTCCCTAACCCTAGTATCCTGGGATGCTCCCATCCTAAAAAACATCTTCTGTCACTGGCAATTGTCCCTCAACCCTGGAATCCTAGGGTCCCCCCATATCAGACCCTCTGACTTGGCCTGGTTGGTGTTCATTCTCTGGATTCTGTGCCTTTGGCATCCTGAGATATTCCCATCCTACAGACCCTGATATTCCTTCATTAGAATTTGTTCCTTAACTCTGAGATACTCTCCTCTTCTCATCCCCGGGACTCTTCTAAGGCCTTTCCATGCCCAAGGACTAGCTATGGAAGGACCTCTCACAGCCCAGGATAGCTTGGACTAGTCGGGGGTGGAGGGACAAGACCCAGATATGGAGGAATCTTTGGCATGTTTTGTCCCTGCCTTGGGGTTGGACTCCTCAGCACACTTTTACTAGTCTTTCCTGTTCTCCTAGAATCGGGGATCCCTCAGCTTGCAGACCCTATGATGTGGTTCTATGACCCTGACTTGGACACTGACCAGATTGGTGAGCATATGGCCTGTCAGAACGAGACACATTCCCTGCTGCCCTGATTGTTAGGTGGGCCAGGGCTGACCTGTGGCAAGCTCTGTTGCCCTTCCTTACCCTGGGCTACTAGGCCAACGTGAGATCATAAAGGTGGGGGTGGGCTGGATGCTCCTGGATGAGTGGACCCTCCCCAGGCCCCTTGATAGCTGAATCCTACTTCCCTATGCCTGCTTTCTAGGTTCTTATACACCTTATGTTCCCTCCCACCCTCAGGACGGATCATTGCTAAATATGCAGAAAGTGGCTTCCGCAGTGTGTGGTTTGCTAGCTCCTTCAAGGGTTCCACAGGCCCAGCCCAGATGTGGACACCTCTTAGTCATCACCTGAGCAACCAACTGTCATGGCTCCGTGTGCTCCGAGCCCTGCAGGCTGCCTCTGCTGGCCCCCACATTCGGGATGCCCGCCCTATCCGCTGCCAGGGCATTGTTCTGACTGGTTGGCAGAGGTGAAGGCTTGGGCTGAGGGCTGAGTGGGGTGGGATGGGGTGAGGATGGGAATCGGGCAGTCAACAAGCTTTTAGGAAGCACCTTCTACAATATGTCAGACACTGTACAAAGTAATGAGCATACAAAGAAAGTTAAAAACATGCAAGAAACTTACATCCTAACGAGAGTCTTAGACACACCTCTGGATCTCTCTCTTTCCTCTTCCTCTTTTCAGGTATGACCACTATTCTGTGCTGTGTGAGCTGCTTCCTGTGGCTGTTCCTTCCTTGGCCATCTGTCTGCAGACCCTAGTTGATGGTATGGTTTTTACTCCAGGGTGGTCATTCCCAAGATGTTGGAGCTTGAAGGGAATTTAGAGACTTTCTCATCTCGATACCTCCTGTGTATTTCGAATGAGAGGCCTAGGACTACTTGGAAAAGTTTTGGGAAAGGAGGCCTGGATACCATCTGGGACTTTATGCCTTCCTTCCCTATCTCCTCCCCTCTCCCCTCCCATTCCCCTCCACTCCCACTAGTTGGTTTTCTTTCAGTTCCTTAACAGGTATGGGAAGATACTAGGTAGCCTTGAGGATTTGATCATAACCATCATAACTCATATGTCTGTGGTACTATAAGCTTTATATAACAGTTTACTCGTAAAAACCCTGTGAGATTGATTGCATAAATATAATTATTACCATTTTACAGAAAAAGAAACTGAGGCTGGTGTTAACCATCAGCTTGGCCAGCCAGGGAGAGGGAAGACAATGCCCAAGAAGGTGTGGTTTCCCTCTTTCTGTACCTACTCTAGAGGAGAAGTAAGGCTGGTGACCTGCACAGCCCTCTCACTCAAAACAAAGTCAAGTGCAAGTCATGTCATCATTTCTCTGATGGCGTGGTCTTCTTTGGCAACAAAGGACAAATACACCAACAACGTACTCTGGACTTTACCATTCTTAGACAATCAGACAGCTGCTATTCACAGTGACTTTCCCAGAGAGAAGAAGGAGCTTGCCTATAGTCATGCACTGAATTATATTCTAACCCCTCTGGTTTGGACAGGGTGACCCATCTGGATCACCTGTTTTTTTCCCCTCTTTCCTTCCATTAGGAGAGTTCACCGAGGTGACCAAGAAGACAGTCATGGAGCTGCTGGGCTTTCAGACTATCAACCTGGAATCCAGCACCTGGTAGGGAGGTCACAGGCCAGACTGGGGTATGGGGTCCCTAGTTAGGGCTTTGGGAAGGGCTCTGCATGCCAGCTTGGAGACCACTGCTTAATGACAACCTTGTGCATGTTTGGGGAGGTCAGGGCCCTAGGAGAAGGGTTTGGGGAGGAAGGAAGTTGAGAGGGGACGGGGAGGTCCAGTTTAGCATATCAGTCTAAAGTCTGGCCAAAGACCACCCCCTTTCCAGTCTAGGCCCTGCTTGATCTTCCCTTCCTATCCACAGCCAAGGAGATGGTATGTTTCCTGGGGCCGAGGTCTATCACCTGGTGGAACAAGTCAAGGATCTGAAGGAGACTGGGCTGAGGGCTCTGGAGGAGGATAGGTACCTTCTACACCCACCCCTCTGACCCCCCTCCCCCATCTGTTTCATGCAAGAGAGAGCAGTTCTTGGTGCCTCATTCCTGAGAACCCTTGAGGGGAGGATTTTGAGAAATGGAGGGTCTGTCCTTCAACTCCCCATTTTCCTCTTAGTACGTGCAGAATGGGAGGGCAGGGGATGTATGACCAGTTGCTGAAGTACCCCCTTTCTGCCATTGTGTACCCCTAGCACAGCTCAGGGCTGGTTCAGCCCTTACCATCGTAAAAATCGATTTGGGAATCCACAGAATCTGGAGGCCTTTGGCCGAAAACTGACCAAGTGAGTAGCATGTTAGAGGAAGGGATGAGGAGGGCTCTAGGATGCTGAGGCTGACTCCTCAGGATTTTCAGAGGGGAGTGGAGAGTCTGAAGCTGATGTCCATGGGGTGAGGGAGAACTGACTTCTGGAGGCTGGCGGGGGGAAGATGAGCTATGGACCTCTTCATTTCCTTCCCTCAGGGTCTCTGAGGCCTGGGAGAGCCTGCTGCCAACCCTGCAGATGCATTTAGGAGTTGTGTTCTACTCTAATACTGTGGATGAATGGTTGGAGGAGTATGTGTTACCACAACTGGAACCCTTGAGGGCTATGGTTCGAGATTACCAGGAACTCCTCCAGCTGAAAGGGAAACCAGGAGGGGCCCGGCCTGGAGAGGTTGTGTTGAACCCTCCAGTCAACCCTACCCCAGGCCCTGGCTTCCGGGGCCCACGTTCCAGGAGGGAGAGTCCAGGTGATGGCTCATTTGGGGGCTGAGGTCCACAGTGGTGATGGGCTTTCTCTGAGGGAGGTGGGAGTATAAAACTGACTTTGAGGATTAAAAGCTATTTTCTTAAATGGGCTCCTAAAGAATCTTTCTTTTTTCTTTTTGAGGGGAACTGAGAGTGGATGAGGAGGGGTCAGATTTGAGTCAGTACATTTTTACCTAGCCCTCTATGATCAACCACTCTAGAGAGGAGACTCAAGGAATCACAGAATTTTAGAGTTGGAAGAAACCTTCCTCAATTGTGGTGACTTAGAATTCAACATAATATTCTAGGTATGGTCTAATTGGAGCCAAATAACACTCCTTATTCCACAGGTAAGGAATAGGAAAATAGGAAACTGGGGAGGGGAAACACACTTAAGAGAACCACATTGGTGTAACTGAAGGATGGATGATCCATCTCAAACAAAGGCTATTGGTGCTCCACATAGAGTGGATTTTACAAGTGATGCTACCTCAAAGAGATGACTCCAGAGCGTGATTTTGAAAGATAAGTAGGATTTAGAAAGGCATCAAAGTAATCAAGACCTCCCAGGTATGAAGAGATCCTTAGAAAAGAGGCAGGCATGAGCCTGGAGGGTTCAGAAATCATGGTGCCTCACAAATTGGAGACAGGTCATGGGGGACCCTGAATGACAGTTCACACTTTGTCCTTAGGGCAATGGAAAATGATGAGGAGAGTGATAGGAAGATTGACCTGGCAGTCACTGTATCATAGGGGTTGGGGATTTGGCCTTGAATCCAGAAAGACTGGAGTCCAGTTCCTAGCTGACCCATACTAGCTGTAGTGACCCTGAGCAAGTCACTAAACCTCTTAGTGCTCTAGCATGTCTCTAAGACTTGAAGTTTCAGAAAAAGTGCCAACCTGCATGGGTAGAGGGAATGACCTTATTCAGGAGTTAGAGGAATCATAGGTCCATTTACAGACTTCTAGATTGGTCTCGTTGAGAGTGAAGGAGGAATGAAAAGATGCAGATCCGGAAGCAACTTCAGAGGCCATTCAATCCAACCCACTCTGTCCCTGTCCCTATTCCTAGGTAGAGGATGGATCTGAGGGAAGAGCTCAAGTCAGAGAGGTGAGTCAGCAAGATGGCATAGTAATGAGAAGGAGACATGACATGAGCTTGAACTAGAGGAGAGGATGGAGGGAAGAGATATCATGGAAGTAAAATCCACGATTGGTTGTAAGAGGTGAGGAAGGAATCACAGATAATATTCTGGTTTCAAACTCCAGTGACTAAAAGGATGGTAACACTATTGAAACAAGGAAGTTGGGAAGAAAAGTCACAGATCTGGGGAGGAAAGTTAAGTTTGGCTCTGAATGTGTCAATAAGTATTAGTAAATGTTAGGCACTGTGCTACACCCTGGAAACACAAATACTACCAGGAAGAGCAACAGCCCCTGCTCTCAACGAGCTTTACCTTCTTTTTGGTTTTAAATAGTATTTCTCCCCCTCCCCCATTACATGTGAAAACAATTTTTAACATTCTTTTTGTTTTGAGTTCCACATTCTGCCCTCCCCACTTCCCTCTCTGAGATGGTAAGTAATCTGATAAAGGTATTACATATGCAATTTTGTAAAACA
Organism: Notamacropus eugenii; assembly: GCF_028372415.1. Classification (NCBI taxonomy): domain Eukaryota; kingdom Metazoa; phylum Chordata; class Mammalia; order Diprotodontia; family Macropodidae; genus Notamacropus; species Notamacropus eugenii. Next base: position 47,840,552 of record NC_092872.1, read on the forward strand.
TTTCCATATTAGTCATTTTATGCAAGAAAACTCAAACAAAAGAGAGGAGAAAAAACCTTGCTTCAGTCTGTATTCAGACAATATCAGTTCTTTCTCTGGAGGCAGATAGCATTTTTTATCATGAGTCCTTTGGGACTGTCTTGGATCATTATATTGCTGAGAATGGCACGACTCTTCGTTGTCTACTACTGCTGTTATTGTATACAGTCACGTGGTTCTGCTCAGTTCACTTTGTACCAGTTCATGTAAGTCTTTCAGTTTTTTCTGAAACCATCCTGCTTATCATTTCTTATAGCACAATAATATTCCATTATAATCATATACCACAATTTGTTCAGCCATTTCCCAAATGATGGGTATCCCCTCAATTTCTAATTCTTAGCCACCCCCAAAAGAGCTGCTAGAAATATATTTTTTTACCGACAATTCCTTTTCACTTTTTTCATCTCTTTGGGTTACAGATCTAGTAGTGGTATTGCTGAATCAAAGGGGATGCACAACTTTATAGCCCTTCGAGCACAGTTCCAAATTGAAGAGCTTGCTTTTAATAATGTGCGGAGTTTGAAGTTGAACATTCAGGAGAAGAAGAAAGCAGAAATTGGAAACTCAGTCGGGAGATTAGATCAGGGAGCCATCTGCATAAAGATGACCATGGGAATGCATAAACTCACCAAGAAAGAATGAAGACAAAGAAGGAAAGGGAATCAGGGATTCAGACTTGGGGAATGCTCACATTTGGGGGGATAAGTGGAAACAGAGAAATAATGATTAGAGAACTAGGAGAAACAAGAGAAAACTGTCAGGGAAACCAAGGGAGAAAATCACACCCAGGAGAAAGAGGTTGGTCAGCTATACCGAATGCTGCAAAAGATCAAGAAGGACTAGGAATGAGAAATTATAGCCATTGAATTTAGCTCTAATGGGGTTATGAAGGAACTTGGAGACAGTGTTTTTAGGTATGTGGTAGGCCTTGAAGCTAGTTTGAAATCTGAGAACAAGTAGGTGCCAAGGAAATGGAAGTATGAAGGATAGTTCACTCTGCAGTGTGGCCATGAGAAGGTGGAGAGGGATGCAACAGCTTTCCTTATTGGGAATGAATACTATTAATCAATTGACACATATTTACGAATCTCCCACTGTGTGCCAGGCATGGTTCTAGGTGTTGGTGTGGTGAAGGTCCACACTTGTGTGTGGCTCATTGGGAGGCAGAATAGACATCTCTAACTTCTTCTTCTCCTACGGTTCTCCAAAGAAGACATATTCCTCCCAGGAGGGGAAGGCAGGAAGTTATGGCTAAGACCACTTTACTCTTCTCAGAGAGAGAAGTTGGGTACAAGGCTAGAATTCTATCTGCTCCCATACATATTTTTAGTCTAGGGTATATGCTCAAGTTTAAGCTAACTATTGCTTGTTTTGTCATTTTTGGGGGGGATGGGAGGAGGGACCCTATACTTTACATCCAAGACTTGACCCTCCCCTACCTTATACCAGTTCTATAATGAAGACACATAGAGAACACCAAAGAAGCTCATTTATCCAAATAATAGCAAAAAAAATCAGAGAAGGATACATATGCATATATATACACATATACAACACACACACACACACACACACACATATATATATATATATATATATATATATATGCTATATAATATAGAGTAAAAGAACTCTCCCATAGGGAGGCAGATAACTCAGCCCAACAAGAGTCCTCTATCTCCTTCAGGGGGAAACCCTCTAAAGTCTATAGCAAATTGGAAATAGGGGCACTCCTGTTATTTCCTCTCTCCCCAGAGTCTTTCCCTTCAGTTATCTGAAGTAAGATTGACCTCTTTCATCTTCTCTTTTGAAACTGGAAGCCAGGAGCACCCAAAGGTCACCTCAAAGGGGGACTGTAAGGGGACTGGTGAAAGTTTGAGCTCTCTTACCTCTTACTGATTCTGCCCTGCCCCTCATGCCTGATAGGGCCTTTGTTTCTACCATATCAATGGACTTTAGGACAGGGTTATATTCATACATATATATGTGTATTATATATTACATGACAATATATAAAATATAACTAAATATAAACATAATTCATGAAATATAAAATTAAACATGTAAATGCAAAATATATAATACATACAAACATGTATGTGTGTGTATATATATATATATATATATATATATATATATATATATATATATACACCCACAAAGTAGTTCAATTCAAGGTATTTTGGGACATTATACTTTATTCTAAAATGGGGATTCTTGTGTCCAGGACCTCTTTGGTAGTCTGGTGAAACTTATGGACCTTTTCTCAGAATAATGTTTTAAATGCATAAAATAAAACATATAGGATTATGAAGGAAACAAATTCTATTGAAATCAAGATGCATTTTTCCCCATCCAAATTCATGGACCTCCCCTCCCTCATGCAATCTATCCAGGCTGGAAGTTCCTATTCTAGAGGCAATAGAAAGCTAGTAGAATTGGACTGAGTAGGGAATCATCGTCAGATCTGCATTTGAGGAAAATTACTTTGGCAGCGGTGTGTAGAATAGATTGGAATGAAGAGAGACTCGAGGCAGGGAACCAATTACAGGATTGCTGTACTAATATAATGATCTCTGAGGTTCCTTCCAACTCTAAACCCTTTGTTGAGCAGACAGTAGGGTGGAAGGAAGGCATTTTGGGATTTTAGGATGATGATTTTAGGCAGAGGGAAAGAAGCCAGTGGAGAGGAAGAGATTGAAGACGCAGAAGAAATGATTGATAGAGTGAGGCTACTGAGGAGCCTGGAGGAAACAGAGTCCTCTGTGGGAGGGGTCCAGTTCAGCATCTCCGTATACACAGCTCAGTGATCTCCAAGATGACCAGGGAGAAGTGGTTCAGAAGTGGACAGAGGCTTTGGCTGCTGCTCCTCATGCCCACCAGGGGACGCCAGGGGGCAGCTAAGATTCTGCATTGGGTGGAGTCTGAAACTCAGTATTCCAGTATAGGCTGCAACATCCATGAGGACTAACGGGGGAATAGGTACCTGTCTACATTCGTGCAGCCCTCCATCATGGGATGTCGCTGTGGTTACAACTGGGAAGATGCGGGATCCAGTGACATTGGTGGCTAAGAATTGGCGGGGAGGCTGTGCTGAGGACAGAGAGCTTTGATTAGGCTACATAAAAACTATCCTGGCAGAGGGTCCATGGTGACACTCAGTTTCCCCAGAGATAACACGTCTATTCAGGTCTGCCTCATAAAGTGATGCCCCATTGACCTTGAAGTCACTTTTCATTGTAAGTAAACATTATAACTATTGTCCAAATATTTGACCCCAAGGACTGAGCCCTCTAGCAGAGCCTCTGCTCATTGAGCTAACAACTCCCACTATGCTCTCAGTATCCCTGGAGTGTACCACACGCTCCAGAGCATGAGTTCGCTTTCTAAAGCTTTTTCACAAGGAAAAAGATGAAAAACACTGGAAATGCATTGTCACCCAGTCAACAAACATTCTTAAAGCACCTACGACTTGCTGGGGGCTACGCTTAATGCTAGGAATATGAAGAAAGGCAAACAACAGTCTCTGTTCACAAGGAGCTCACAGTCTAACGAGGGAGACATCAACCATAAACAGATGAGCTATATAGAGGAAAAATTGGAAATAATCAACAAAGGGAAGGCACGAGAATTAAGCAGAATTAGGAAAAACCTTCTTGTAGAAGGTAGGATTTTGGCTGCAGTTTGAAGGAAGCCAGGGAATCTGTGAGGCAGAGATGAGAAGGGAGAGCATTCCAGGAATGGGAGACAGCCAGGGAAAATGCCTGGAGTTGGGAGACACAATGTTTTGTCGAGGAACAACAAGGAGGCCAGTGTCAGTGTCGCTGGATGGAAGATAACATGGGGAGGGAGTGGGATGGCGTAAAGTATAAGAAAACTGGAAAACTAGATTATAAAGGGCTTTAGAAGTCAAATATAGGCAGCTAGGAGGAACAGTAGGTAGAGTACCAAGCATGTAGTCAGGAAGACCTGAGTTCAAATGTGGCCTCAGATACCTACTAGCTATGTGACCCTGGACAAATCACTTAACTTCTGTTTGCCTCAGTTTCCTCATCTGTAAAATGGGAAGAATAATTCCTACCTCCTTGTTGTGAGGATAAAGTGAGATAATAATTATAATGTACTCAGCACAGTGCCTGGCACATAGTAAGCACTATATAAGTGTTAGTTGTCATTGCTGTTGCTGCTTGATCCTGATGATGATAGGGAGCCATTAGAATTTATCGCGTAGGGGGTGGGGTGATAGGGTAGACCTGTGCCTTAGGAAGACTACTTTGACAGTTGAGTGGAGAAGGGAGAGACTTGTGGGAGAGAGCTCAACTAACCACCCATTGCAATAGTCCAGGCATAAGGTGATGAGGACCTACATCGGGAGTGGTGACCATGCTAGAGGAGAAAAGGGAACCAATCTGAGAGATGTTATGAAGGCAAAATTGACAGGTCTTGTCAATAGATTTGATATGAGGACCGATGAGAAAGAGTAAGGAACCAAACATGATACTTAGATTTCCAGTCTAGCTGACTTGGGAGCATGATGGCACCGTCAACAGTAATAGGGAATTTAGGAAGAGGGGAAAGTTTATGGAGTTCAATGAATTCTATTTTGGACATATTGAGCTTAAGATATCTATGGGGTATCTGGTTCAAGGTGCTCAGTAGACAGTTGGAGATGAGCAACTGGAGGTCAAAAGAAAAGTTAGAGATGGATAAAAAGATTTAAGAATTATCAACATAGAAAATAAATGAATTCTTGGGAGCTGATTAGATCACCAAGTGAAACAGTGTAAAGGGAAGAGAGAGGAGAATGCAGGAGAGAGCGTATGGGACACTGACAGTTAACATCTATGACCTGGATGAAGATCCCATAAAGGAGAGCAGTTCGGGATGGATAATGAGGTCAGAAATCAGACTGTAGAGACTTAAGGAGAGAATGGGAGGAAAACCCACAAAGGCACCTATTGCAGATTGCCTTCTTAGGGAGTTTAGCTCTGAAAGGGAGTAGAGAGATAGGATGATAGCTAGTGGAGCTGAGATGGATGGATCAAGTGAGAATTTGTTTTGGTTTTTTTTAGAACGGGTTGACCATGGACATTTTTGTAGGAGGGAAGCAGCTAGTAAACAGGGAGGAATTGAATAGGAATAGTAGAGTGGGAATGATTGGAGAGGCAACCTACTGGAGAAAAATGAATGGAATGTAATCATTTGTACTTGTTAAGGGGTGTGTCTTGGCAAAGGGAAGAGTCACCTTTTCCTTATGTGAGGAGGGGTAAAGGAGGAGATAGTGAGAGAAGTCTTCTGGATGATGTAGGATGAGAAAGAGGGGAGAAGAGGAAACTCTTAATGACCAGTCTCAGTTTTTTTCAGTAAAGGATGAATCAAGGTTCTCAACAGAGAGTGTGGGGCTGGGGAGTGGTGGGAAGTTTGAGGAGGGATGAAAAGGTTTGATGAGTGAGATAGGGATTTAATTAGGGAGGTGTAAAAGGATTGCTTTGCCGCAGTGAAGACCTAGTTGAGGTTATGTAACATAAATTTCTTTCTTTCTATTTGCAGTATTTTTAAATTTGATTTGTAAAGTCTATATTCTAGCTATATAATGTTCTTGGGAGTTTTCATCTTGGGGTTTCTTTCAAGAAGGGACCAGTGGATTCTTTCTAGTTCTACTTTGCCTTCTGGTTCTAAGAGATCTGAGGAATTCTCTTTTAAGATTTATTGAATGCTCTTTTTTTTGGTCATATTTTCATGTAGTCTAATAATTTAAAAAATGAAAAATGACATTTTATTATGAAATACTTTATACACATATTCCTAAATAAATTTCAAATGATATCAAATAAAAAATTGTTATAAAATGAACTTTTTATAGAAAAATGATAGTTATCTCAAAAAGTATACTGATTCTGAAATAAAATTACCTGCTCTGACACAAATCAGAATAGTTTCTGACACTTATTACCTGTGTGACTTTGTGCAAGTCTCCTTATTTGTATGATAGAATAGATGGCCTCTGAAGACTCCTTGTGAATTCTAGATCTATGACCCTGTGATCCTATCACCCACATGTAGTTTAGAAATTTCCCAGAATTATTTTATCTTTGAAATATCCACCTTGGTGAATTTCCAGTTATAGTTTAGTTTTCTATTCCTATCTTTTATCTGGAGTGACATAGTGGATAGAAAGCCAGCCTTGGAACTAGGATTGCCTTGGTTCAGGTGGCTGACAGATACCTGCAGTGTGATCCTGGAAAATTATCTAATCTCTCCATGTCCCACCTAACTTTCTCAGATTGTAAACTGCCTAGAAAGTCCAGACCTGCACTAGAAGAGGAAGTTTCTCACAAGTTCAATCCTTATCTCTATCCCTAAAAATGTCCAGTGCTGGGATACTGGATAATTATGACAATAGCATATTATTATTCTCCACTTTGGATTATATTTTATAGCTGCTTGACATAAGAGGTCATCAAGAAAAATACCCTCTGTTTATAGATGGAGAAAATTAGTCCAAAAAAAATAAAATGACTTATCAAAGGCCACATGGTTAATATGGATCCAACGCTGAATTTGGATCTAGGTCTTTGATAACTGAGGTTATTTATTTTGGGATATCCTACCATTGTGTACTTCCTCTGTTCTTTTTTTAAAATTCAATTTTATTTTATTTTCAGTTTCAGATTCTCTCCTACCCATCGAGAAACAAAAAATATAAAACCCATCACAAACATGAAGTCATGCAAAACACATTTCTGTGTTAGCTGGGTTCTGGGGTGGGGTGAAGCAAGAAAAAGAAAGAGAAAAAAGTATGCATTCCTCTGCACTGAGTCCGTAAGTTCTCTTTCCAGAGGTAGATAGTATTTTTCATCATGAGTGCTTTGGAATTGTGGTACGTAGGTCATTTTGTTGATCAGAATTACCAAGTTTTTCAGTTATCTTTACAATATTGGTGCTACTGTGTAAATTGTTCCCATTCTGCTTACTTCACTTTGTGTCCTTTTGTATAAATTTTCTCAGGTTTTTCTTTTTAACGTTCATTCTTTAAAATTTTGAGTGCCAAATCCTTTCCCTCCCACCTACCCCTCTCCCACCCATCAAGAACACAAGCAAGATGGTATCCGTTATACATGTGAAGTCATGTAAAACATATTTGCATATAAGTCATGTTGCAAAAAGGGATTTTTAAAACAAGAAAAATAAAGGAAGTTAAAAAATAGTGTTGCATTTATATTCAGAATTAATCAGTTCTCTTTCTGGAAGTGGACAGCATTTTTTTTTTTTGGGTCCTTTGGAATTATCTTGAATTAGTGTATTGATCAGAGAAGCTAAGTCTTTCACAGTTAATTATTGTTACAAAATTGTAGTTAGCATGTATAATGTTCTCCTGATTCTGCTCACTTCATTTTGCATCAGTTCATACGTCTTTCTAGGTTTTTCTAGAACAATTCTGCTGTGCATTTCTTATAGCACAGGAGTATTTTGTCACAATCTTATACACAACTTGTTCAGCCATTTCCCAGCTGATGGACATTCCCTCAATTTCCAATTCACTGTCACCACAAAAAGAGCTGCTATAAATGTTTTTGTACATATAGGTCCTTTTCCTTTGATCTTTTTGGGGTACAGACCTAGTAGTGATAGGTCAAAGGGTATACATGGTTTGATTGCCCTTTGGGCCTATCTCCAAATTGTTCTAGTGTACAACTCCACTAACAGTGCACTAGTGTACCTATTTTCCCACATTTTCCTCCATCATTTATTGTTTTCCTTTTCCATCATCATAGCCAATCTGATGGGTATGAGGTGGTATCTCAGAGTTGTTTTAATGTGCATTTCTTTATTAGTGATTTCAAGCATTTTTTGTATGACTATAGATAGCTTTGATTTCTTCCTCTAAAAGCTACCTATTCATATCCTTTAACCATTTATTAATTGAGGACTAACTATTATTCTTATAAATTTGGCTCAATTCTCTCTATATTTTAGAAAGGAAGCCTTTATCAGAGATGTTTGCTGCAAAGATTTCTTTCCTAGTTTCCTATTTTTCTCCTAATTTTAACTGCATTGATTTGTACAAAAAGTTTTAAATTTTATATAATCTAATTCTGAACCTCTCTATCTCTACTTGGTGATAAAATCTCCAACAGTTACTTTGATCTTTCCATGCTTTATTAATTTGCTTAGGATACCATCATTTATGTTTAAATCATAGACCCATTTTCAGTTTATCTTAGTTCATGGTGTGAGATGCTTGTCTACACCCAGTTTCTGTCAGACTGATTTCCAATTTTCCCAATAGTTTTCTTTTTTTGTCAAATACTGAGTTCTTGCTCCAGTAACTGGGATTTTTAGGTTTATTAAACTTTAGATTATCTTGCTCATTTGCTTCTGTATATTGTGCACCTAGTCTGTTCCATTGATCAACCATTTGATCATTTGATTATTTTTCTAGCTCTGTAAAGTAATTCTTTGGTAGTTTGATTGGTATGGAACTGAATAAGTAAATTAATTTATGTAGTATTGTCATTTTTATCATAGTGACTCAGTCTACCCTTTGGAAATTAATATTTCTCCAGGTATTTAGAGCTGTATTATTGTGAAAAATATTTTGTAATTGTGTCTATATAACTCTTGTGTATGTCTTGGCAGATAGATCCTAAGTATTTTGTACTTTCCGTAGTTATTTTAAATGAAATTTTTCTTTTCTCTTTTGAGGAGGGAGATGAGGCAACCAGGGTTAAGTGACTTTCCCAAGGTCACACAACTAGCAAGTGTCAAGTGTCTGAGGCCTGATTTGAACTCAGATCCTCCTGACTCCAGGGTTGGTGTCTATTCACTGTGCCTCCAGCTGCCCCTGAATTTTTTTCTATCTTTTTCGGCTGGGTTTTGTAGGAAATATACAAAAATGCCAAAGATTTGTTTGGGTTTATTTTATATCCTGCAACTTTGCTGAAGTTGTTAATTGTTTTAATTAGTTTTTTAGTTGACTCTCTGGGGGTCTCTAAGTAAACCATCATTTTCATATCATCTACAGAAAGTGATGCTTTTTCTCTCATTGACTCTACTTATTTATTCAATTTCTTTTTTCTTGTCTTATTGCTATGTCTAGCATTTCTAGTACAATATTGAATAATAATGGTGATAATGGACATACTTGCTTTGCTCCTGATCTTATTGGAAAAGCTTATCCCCATTAAAGATAATGCTTGTTTTTGGTTTTAAATAGATACCACTTAACATTTTAAGGAAAGCTGCATTTATTCTTCTGCTTTTGTGAGCTTGCATGTCTCTCTTTCTCTGTGTGTCTTAAAAAGGAAGTGGATATTGTATTTTGTCAAAGCTATTTTTTTAATCTCTTGACATAACAATATAATTTTTATTGTTTTTGTTATTGATAGTCCAACGATTATTAAATTTTTTTTCTCCTTGATCTGTTTTCCAGGTCATTTGTTTTTGCTATGAAATATCTTACATTTTCTTCAGTCTTTTGACTTTGTTTTAATATTTTTTGTTGCTTCATAGAGTCATGGGCTTATATTTAGTCCATTCTAATTTTCAAGGAGTTTGTTGCTTGGGCAAAGTTTCATACCTCTTGTGCCAAGCTATTAATTCCCTTTCCAATTCTTTCTTCCGTAGCTCTCATTTATTTTCTAATTGTTTTCTCTATTCTCTCATTTCATTTATAAAATCATTTAAAACTCTTTTTTTAAAAACTCTTGCTTTATCTCTTTTAGGAATTGCCAAGTGGAATTTGCACCCAAGCTATGTTTTCCTTTGTGGTTTTGCTTTGTAGATACTTTGGGATCTTTCTCTTTTGGATTTATATTTTGAATATCCCTGTCATCAGAGTAGCTTTTTATGGTGGGATTTTTCTTTTGTTTGCTCATTCTTCCAGTCTACTTCCTGATTCCAGATTTAATATTAGGGCCAGGCTCGTTGCACTTTTGGAGGGAAGGTTTGGGCTAGTCCTGAGGTTCCTTTCTTGGGATGTTGAGTGTTGTGTTATTCTAGGATTGCAGAGACAGCTCAGGTTTGGGGCTTACAAGCTTTCAGTGCTCCCAATGGTCTGGTCTAGTGAAAGTCTGTCACTCTCCTGGTCTGAGCTCCGTAAGTCCCTTGTCCTGGATTTAGGTCTGAGCAACAACTGAGCTGGTGGACTCAGTTGCTATCAGCCAGCTGGGAAGCTCCACTATCCAAAAGTGATAGAATTGCAAGTTTCCCTTTGATCTGAGATTCCTGCCTTCATTATTCCTCTTCAGTCTTCAAACTGGTCTGGAAGCTGGAACTGAGGCCCTACTCTTTCCCTGAGGCCAGAGTCATACTATACTCCTGGCTTCTGAACCACACTGCTGCCTCTGTTTGTAGGTCCCCTTCTTATTCTGCCATGGATCTCTGACCTGGATCTGGTAGTGAACAACGAGTGACAAAGATGCCAGATGGCACCTATTCCTATACTCCTCATGAGGTCATGGTGTGTGAGTGTGGGACTAGCACCTCTTCTTGCCTTGGTGCCCAGCCTCTCCCTGTGCTAGAATGCTCATGGCAGAGTCCTGACCACACCCCATTCCCAGTGCCCACAGATCTCTGTCTCCTTTTGGGCTGGAAAAATGGCTATGACATTTTTTTGGATTTCCACATGAGGATTCAGAAGTATACTTTTCAGGTCTGTTTGGAGGAATTTTGGGGGAAAACTTAACTATACTTCTTCCTGCTATCTCACCATCTTAGCTTCTGCACTCAGCACAGTTTCATGATTTTCTCCAGCATGTATGTAGGAGCTAAGGCAGCAAATGGTGAGAGTAGTCCAAGGCTGTGGGGGACATTAAAGGGTATTTAGACCAAAAAAAATTTCTTTTTGAACTTTTTTCTACAGGTAATAAGGAGCCACTGATAGAAGAAAATGGAAAGTTACATGTTTTCCAATTGGGTTTAGGGAATGATCATATTTTTGATCTTGTCATTGTCCATAAATGCACCACCTCCATGTTCAAGAATTCCAAAATCCCCCTATTTGATCATAATCTATTGGATTTTCACCTTTCCCTCAAAAAATCCAAATTTTTATCCTTACCATGGCCCCAGTCTCTTAATCCTTTGGTTGTCTCCCTGGCAGTCTTCCCTGTACTAGTAACTCTCTCCTCTTTTCCCATATTTTTTCTCTTTTTTTTTTTCAACTTGCCCAAGCTCACACTGCTAAGGTAAGTGCCTGAGACTGGATTTGAACTCAGATCCTTTTGACACCAGGACCAGTGCTCTATCCATTGAGCCACCTAGATGGCCCCATCTTTTCCCCATCTTGAACCCTCTGTTAGCCAATTCAACTCTACACCATCCTCCCTTGAATCTTTTATCTTCTTAACACACTGCCAATTATGCCATACCAAACTTCAATCTTGGATCACTCCTGTAAGCATGCTTCTGAATGAAGGTGGAGAAAGTCATGTAACTGTTCTGACTGAGTCCTACAATCTCAGGCCCTCACTGCTGTGAGGCAATCCTCCTATACTTCCCTTATCAATTCACTATCCCACTATCTCCAGAGTGGCTCTTCAAAATCTTTTTATCTCTCTTTGAACCTCCCATGTCTCCCTCTCCCAGCTCTCTCAGCTGAGATCTTTACCTCATATTTTACAGAAAAAAAAACGAAGCCATTTGCTGTGAACTCCCTCTTCTCCCCTCCTCCTCCTCTATCACTCAGATGCTTTCTGCCATATTCCTTTCTTCATTTCTGTCTCACATGATGAAGTGGTCTTACTCTTTACCAAAGTGAACCCTTCTACCTGTTCAAATGATCACATTCCATCACATCTCTTCCAAAAGATTGCCCCTACACTTTTACTTATTTTCAATCTCTCCCTCTCTATTAGTTCATTCTCTATTGCCCACAAACATGCCGATCTCTCCCCCATCTTGAAAAAACTCTCATTTGATCCTTTTATCCGCTCTATCGTCCTATCTCTCTTCTCACCTTTGTAGTTTAAAAATCCTCCGAAAGGTCATCTACACTAAATTCTCTCACACTCTTCTTAACCTCTTACAATCTGGATTCCAGCCTTATCATTTTACTGAAACTGCTCTCTCCAAAATTACTAATGGTCGTTGAGTTGCCAAGTCCAATGACCTTTTCTCAATCCTTATTCTTTTCCTTGACTTTTTTGCAGCTTCTGACACCATTAATCACCTTCTCCTTGATACTTTTTTCTCTCTTCTAGGTTTTCAGGATGCCACTCTCTCCTGGTCCTTGTCCTGTCTCATCATTCCTTCTCAATCTCTTTTGCTGGATCCTCCTCCAGATTACTCCCTCTAACTGGAGATGTCCCTCAAGGTGCTGTCCTGGACCTCCTTCTCTTCCCCTTCTATACTACTTCACTTGGTGATCTCATCAGCTCCCATGGATTTAATTACCACTCCTATGCTGATGATTCTCAAATCTCCCAGTCTTGCTTTAACCTCTCTGCTGACCTCTAATCTAAAATCTCCAACTGCCTTTCAGACATATTAAGTAGACATATTAAGCTAACTATATCCAGATTTGGTTGCCTGGAATTCTCTCCTTCCTCATCTCCACCTACTGACTTCCCTAGCATCTTTTAAGTTCCATCTAAAACCCTACCTTCTACAGGAAGCCTTTCCCAGACCCCCTTAATGCCAATGCCTTCCCTTTCTTAATTACAGTTTGTTTTGTATATATTTATAGGTTTATAGGTTGTCTTGCCCATTGGATTGTAAGGTCCTTGAGAACAGGGAATGTCTTTTGCTTCTTTTTATATCTCCAGCACTTAGCACACTGCCTGGTGAAGAGTTGTCACTTAATAAATGTTGATTGATTGATGAATTAACAAACAGCCATGACATATTATAAAAGACTACATAGCAACATTCCCAACAAGACTTCATCTCCATCTATAGCCTGTAAGTGATAGGACACCTTCTTCCAAGGCATCCCAATCTGCTTTTGAACAATTCTGCTAACAAAACTTTTCTTTATACCAAGCCAAATGTGTCCCTTTCCCCTCTTACCCATTGTCTCTGCTGTCCAGACAAGCAAGAGAAATCTAATCTCTCCTCTTCATGATAGTTCTTCATATATTTGAAGACTGCTTTCATGTTCCTCCTAACTCTTCATTAGGCCAAACATCCTCAGTTCCTTTACTCAAGTCTTGTATGGAATAATATTAAGTCCCCTTATTGCTTACCTCTGGATGTCCTTTGAAAATTTGGCACTCAGAGTTGGTCAGAATATTTCAGATATGGTCTGATATTGGGGTAGGATACAGGGAGACTATAATTTCCCTCATTCTGGATACAAAAGTTCTCTTAATGTCACCTGATAATAAATCCCTTCTCTGAACTTTTGTGCCAATGTCTCATCATGGCACAGAAGCAACTCTGGTAGAAGTAACATAACAAAAAATATTAGTAGGACAAAGTTTCTAAGAGGTCCTACCAAACTGGAAGGGCTTTTTTGAGTATAGCCCAGAAATGGAATGTATATCTGCTATCTAAGGACTAACCTAACGAAGTTTGGAGAGATTCAACAATATGTTGGTCAGCCATTGAGTCTCATTAAGATTATCTACGTAGGCAATAGTAGGGTTGCATTCTGCCTCAGTAGAGGGGCTATATGTACCCAGTGTGAAATAACAGATTCTTAAAATAATGAAATTAATAGAATAGCTTTTTCCCTCTTATATGTCATACTTTTGACCATTGAGCTTTAGGTACATGAAAACCCCTCGGTCTTGGATGAACATCCCTCTCTCACTATGTTAGGGACCTTCTGACAGCTAACTTACCCCTATTTTTTCTTGAGTTAATCAGGGTTAAGTGATTTGCCCAGGGTCACACAGATAATAGATATCTGAGGCTGGATTTGGACTCAGACCCTTCTGACTTCAGGATTGGTGCTTAAGCCACTGCACCACCTAGCTGCCTCTCTCCACCAATTAAAAAAAATTATATCCCTTCCTATTGCTCTTCTAACTAGTAGATTACTAAAGACCAGCTTCTTTGCTTGCCAAGTCTGGTCTCTGGAGAATTGATCTTTTAAAAAGAACAGAGCAGACTAAATCTTCATCTTTAGGGCAATTTCCCACTATTATGAGATCACTTAGATAGCCTCTGTGAAAGACAAAGATTATGCTGGGACCGTAGGCACTTGTCACTTAGAAGAAGAAACATCTTTTTCTTTACAATTGGGGAAGGTCAGTAGCATGGCAGTGGTATACTGGATGCCAGCTCTTAAATTTTCATTGTAAGCATTTATGCCTCCAAAATCTGCAAACACTATAGACTGGAGCTTGATTTATTGTTTTTTTTAAAATTTTAAACACTTAAGAAAGAGATGGGGAAGATGTTAATAATGCAGATTAAACACAAAAGTGTGCTATAAATCATTTTTTTGGAAAGCTGGTTGTTAAACATTTATCGGCACACCCGTGGACTGACCAGTGGAGCATATAGTTCTCAGCCCAGCTGGACTATGTGGTGACCAGCTTAGAACTGCAAGAAATATGGAAGATCATTTACTCTAATCCTATCACTTTATCAAGTAATTGAGGCCCATAAAGGAGAAGAGACTTTCCCAAGGTCATACAGGTAGTAGAGCAGGGATTTGAACTCAGGACCTCTGGCATAAATCCTGTGTATTTTTCATCACACCAAGATTCTTGACTTGAATGCATATATGCACATATATATATATATTATATGTATATAATCCTCTGTATGGCTGAGCTCTTCTCTAAGGCTTAAGGGTATACATTGGTGGAAGGAGGGGACTTTGGCCAGTTGAACTTTGCACCTTAGGTCCTGCCTCTAGTACTGGAGAGAGCTGTTAGGCAGGGCCCAATGCCTAGTAGAGAAACTTTTTCATTGGAGCAAGTCCTGAAGATTATGGAAAGTGAGAGCAGAGCCACTGCCCCCTGGATTCAGGGAGGGGTGTCTGAGTGGGATCAGGAAGGTGTCCAGAATGAAAGCCAGGGCCAGTCCCAGAGATGTAGAGTCATGACTTGCCCCCAAGATTTTAGAATGGCCTAGGGGAGATGGGCTGGGGTGGAGTGGCCTCAGGGTTGAGAGTAGGGCTGGTATCTTGGGAGAAAAATTGTAGAACAAAGCTAGGGCCCTCTAGGTAGCAGGTCTCTGTAGCATCCCTAGAGGACTGAGCCATTCCCCAGGGTGGGAGAATCCCAGGATGAGGGGGAGGGAGGGCAATGCCTGTGCAAATCACACTGCACATCATGTACTTCTTCTCTCCCTCTACCAAGAGAAATCTGGTTACAGTATGTAAGATGATGAAGGTGGTCTTGGTCTTATTCTTTTGCTTTAGGGCATTTAGGCAGGGGATAACTAGCTTGCCATCATCAGGTAATGGGGCTGCAAGGCTGACCATTTCTAGCTACAGAAGACGTGTATATGATGGTGATGGTGGTGATGGGGTTATCTGCTTGCTATCTGTCCTTGTCAATGCTTCTTGGGTCAAGGGCTAAATTTCCATGTCTCTATCTGGGGATAAACATTCATTTCTCAAGCATGTGTGTTCTTCTGGGGAAAGGGGAAGAGCTAGAGGTGGGGGTAGACGAAGATGAAGATGACCCAGCTCTGCCCCCTGAGGGAACCAAACAATTTAATGCCAGTGATGAAACGAGGACCTTTTTGACCATCATACTCAGAAGAATGTGACACAAACACCCTACGTGTTCTGAGGAGTGAGGGGGAGGTTCAGATGAGGGAGAGAGCATTCCAGTAGGAAGACGGAAGGGGAAAGTATGTTATTATAGTGGGCTTCCTGGAGGAAGTAGTGCCTGAAGTGGGCAACAATTTCAACAATTGAACGTTGGGGTGGGGGAAGGGGCATTCCCGGAGCAGAAAGTGATGTGAACAAAGCCTACAGAACGGGAGACTTGAGGGTGAGAATGAGGAGAGCGTCTGTCCCCAGTTTGGCTGGAGTGTAGATTATGGGAAAGGAGTATTGTGGGGCAAAATTCTAAAGTTAGGGTGACAGCAGATTGTGGAGATCCTTGAATGCTTTGCCAATGTGCTAACGGTAAGCAACGGTAAGCTCCATCAAAATACTGTTAGCAGATGGACTTTCCTGGGTGGTGATGGGGGAGTTTGTGGGTGTGTGTGTGTGTGTGTGTGTCTGATCCGACCCAGCAATGATCCAGGCTCTGACCCCAGCATCCTGGAGCAGACAGATACATAGCTGGGGTGAAGGCTTGAAATCTGGAGTCCTTCAGGACTGTTGTTGGTAACTGTATAAAGGCTCAAAGGGAACTAAAAATTTAGCTGACAGAACCCCAATACCATTTTAGGACAAGACTGCTCATCCCCATTAGGGAGAAGGGGCTGGAAGGAGGAAGATGGGGGTGTATTGTGTTTTCCAGGAAGTGTGAATGTGTAAAAGGCTTCAGGCTGTGAAGGTGCCACTGGGGTTGGGGGCGGGGTGGGGAACAGAGGTTCTCAGAAGGTTCACTGACGCTGAATTTATTATCGGGAGATCCCTCTTCAACACTATCTCTGACACCTTTTCTAACACATCTCTGAGTCTGACATGTCTCTGAGCCTCTGACAATGTCTCAGATCCCTTGACATCACCTCTGAGTTCCTGATACCCATCTCTGGATCTCTGACTGTTCTGAGGCCCCTACATGCTCTGAGACTCTGAGAAGATGTTTGAGCCCCTCCTTCATGCCTTCCCCCCCCCAAAAAAAATATCCTCAGCACCAACCCCTTCCTACTAGGCAGGTTATGGTTTCTCTGAGCACCATGGGAATGTTTTCCCCTACCCCACCCCAGGATGACTCTAGAGGGGGCCTAAGCCCTATCTCAACATGGAAAAACCCCAGGAGATGCTGCAGCTCCAGGACTCATCATCCTGCCCAGGGGTGGAGGTTATGCATCTCCATCCATCTTCTCCAGCAGACACAGACACACAGACAGAATCACAGACGCGCTGGAGGAGAAGGAACCCACTGTGATTAGGGAAGGGGGGAGGGACAAGATGTAGGGAGATGCTTGGGATCCAGGCGTCCTGGAGGCGGCGCCAGGTAACCAGGCTCCCCCAACCCCACTAACCACCCCCCCAACACACACACCCCCTCCGCCCGGGGCCGCAGCAGCCCCTCCCCCCGGCCCCGCCCCCGCCCATCCCCGCCATCCCCCCGCCCCCGGGCCGCCCCCCGCCCGTGACGCGCTCCCCCCTCCCGCCCGTGAGCCGCGGCGAGGATGCTCCGGCGCCGCTGAGCCCGAGCCCGAGCGCGGAGCCGGGGCCGGGGCCGGGGCCGGGGCTGGGGCTGGGGTCGGGAGACTCGGGCCGGGAGCCGGGGTTGGAGCCTGGGCGGAGCGGGACCAGGGCCGGGCGGGCTACCCCGTCATGGGCAAGGACCAGGAGCTGGTGCAGGCGGTAAAGACGGAGGACGTGGGCGCCGTGCAGAGGCTGCTGCAGAGGCCGCGGCCCGGGAAAGCCAGTGAGCGGGGGCGGGGGCGGGGGCGGGGGGGCTTTGGTCTGGGGGCGGAGAAAGGGGGGGTGTCTGGGAAGAGGGTGGGGGGCTTGGGGCAAGAGGGCCCCCGGGGTGGAGATGCATGCCTAGGAGATGCAGGGTCCGGAGGCGATGTTGGGTCTGGGGGCACGCATTGGGAGAATTTGGGGTGTCACGGGAGGCCCTGGTCATCTGTGAGGGCCAGGGGAGCGTGCAAGGTCTGGGAGGGGGTGTAGGTGGGGAGACATGGAACGAAGAGATGCTGGGGGATAGGAATGCAGGGTCTGAGGGGATCCCCAGGGGACCTAGGGGGTGGGGAGATACTGGGGGGTTTCAGTGTCTCGGGGCTCTGGGAGGTGGGGGGGATACAGGCTGAGGGGGGCGGTGTCTTTGGCCCCGCCCCCGGTAGCCCGCCTCCTCTCCCCCCCCCCCACTTTAGCCAGAGGCTGCAGAGAGGCTGGCCTGGGGCCGAGAGAAGGTGGTGGGGGCCAGGCGATGACTCGCCCTCGCCAGGCTCCGGAGGCGCATTTTATTCAACAGCCCAAACCCGCACCTCCCCCTACCCTTCTATGTCGTCCCTCCACCTACCCCCCCCCCATCTCAGCACACATACTCAAGAGGTATACAGAAAGCTACAGGGATACAGAGATAGATGGGCACAGAGAGGGCTAGGACAGACAGATGCAGGGTCACAGGGACTCCAAGACACACAGGTGGACACACATAAGCCAACTGGGCCACCTGGACAGTCCCGCGTGTGTGTGCTCTAGCTTCACATGCTGCCTCTCCCTAGGTGTTTGGGTGGGGAAAGTGAGGGGCAGGGTCCTGCCTCTCTAATTCTCTCTTTCAATTGATGATGAGGGGCTGTCCGTCCTTGTAGCTCCCCAGGGGGACTGGGTTGGGTCTTCTATCTATACTTTCGCGTCATGCTTAATAACAAAGGTTGGAGAAAACTGGGAAGGGGCCACCCTGAGGGTGTGGCTGATGTGACCGTGTGTGTATGTAAGTATGTATGTATGCATGTATATATGTGAGAGAGGTGGCTAAAGGCAGGGGACAGAGGGGAGGGGCTCTGTGGGGAGACATAATCCCATTTCATGGCCCCTCAAGAGAAGGTTTAGGCAATGTTTTACTGATGGGGAAACTGAGGCACAAAGTGGCTGAGTGACCTGTCCAAGGTCGCCCAACTTGGGGCAGAATCAGGATAAGGACTCAGGTGTCTGAGCTACCAGTCTATTCTTGGAGTCTATTTCTCTAGCCTAGGGGGATCTCTTATCAAACAGTCTAGAGAAGCTGAGGATCTCTAAGCACGCAGTGCCCATCTCCTTCTGCTGATATGGGAGGGAGGAAGCTAGCAGAGTAGTGAGGTTAGAACCCTTGGCTGCAGTGAGCTCCCCCTGGGAGGGCCTAGGAGCCTCTGCTCAGCCTCCTGATCCTAACGCTGATCCTGGCTCAGCCGGAGCCTCCCCCAGGAGCAGGAGATGGATGGAGGGGCTGGGAGAGGGCGGGGGAAGGATGGAAGGGGGGAGAGAGATGGGGATAGAAGCCAATTCCTAGAGTGTGTGAGATTATGCCTCCCTCTGCATGTGACTGACTGCGTGTGTGGCTATGGCATGTATATCAAAGTGCATCTGTGTGTGAGCAGTAGTTGGCAATATGTGTGCAGAAGTGTGTCACTGAGTGTTCGTGAACAATTGCAGGTTGTTTATGTGAATCTGTCACTCTGCCCCACCTATTCTCAAGACCTGGGACCAATGTAGGGGGAGGGGTTTCTTGGGAAATGGAGGCAGGAAGCTCCCTCCTCCCCAGGGAATGTCAGGGGCTTGAGGCAGTCTCAGTCCTGGGGGTGAGGGTGGGGAGAGGGAGGCAGTCATCAAGCCCCCAAGGTAGCCAGCCTCTGGTCCAACCCTTGCTTAATGTTTATCCTCTCTGGGGAGTCAGAAGGTGGGATAGAGGTGGGAACTAAGATCCCAAGTCTGATTTTTTTCAGGCTTCCTTAGAATCAGATGGGAGACCAGAATATTGTATGCACTACCCCCCTATACATGGAAAGATAAACACAATTATCCACAGACATATAACTGCCTATATATACACTGACAGACACAGGCAAACACACAGAGACAGACACAAAGTATGAGGAGGTGGGAGCTAGTTAGAGTAAGGGGCTTCTCCCTCTCCCTCAGCATTCATTTCTAATCTCTCTGATCTCTGTCAATTCTTGGTAGCTCTTAAGACACCCCCTCCCCTCAAGGCAGAGTTCTCCCCTGAGGATGATCATGCCTTTTGATCACACATAGGTTCTCTCAGAAGTTTACCTGGCTTAACACCCTCCCCCTCCCAAGGGTCACAAGTCAGATGTCCAACTGGAAAGTCCTGAACTAGAGACAATTTCGGCTCAGAGTCAGAAGAATCTGTTTCTAGGCTCTGTAAGAGCTCAAAGTTAGGTACCGAGACAGAGGGAAAGAGAGACAGGAAGAAATAGTAACAGCAGAGACAGAAACTGGGAGAGACAGAGATGACGCTAGGGACAGGGAGAGACAGTGACAGGGAAAAAGAGACACACAGAGACAAACAGACAGAAACAGAGATAGAGACAGACAGGGACAGGAACCCCAACTCGGTGCTCTGACTCCAAGGGGGCGGGCTTCATAAATCAGAGAGGAGAAACCCCTTCATGAATTAGCACGGTTGCCATGGTGACACTGGCCTGCTTTGGAGTAAGATATATTTTGATTCAGCAAAGTGCAGCTGGAATTTGGGCCCAGGGAGTGGGAGGGTGGGGCCGGGGCAAGGAGTGATGTTCAGTGGGCAGCTCTGGTGCTTGGAGGAAATAGAAATTTTTCCCCACTATAATCAGAAGGCTCTCATGTTTTTCATCATCCCTCTGACTCTACGCTTACCTGGCTTCCCATTTCCACCATTCTCCTTTCTGCACCATCCTCTGATTATCTTTCCCTTGCCCCTGTCTGCTTCCTCCATTATCATCCACCATCCACTTTACCTATCATCCTTTTTCATAATCCCTTCTTATTTCTATCACCAGTTCATACCAGTCTAGCTAGCCTGCCTGAACTGAGTGCCCCATGTACCCAATTTAACATTCTCCTTTGGTATGTGGAGGTGGGACTGGGGGAAGAAATGCTGGCTTTTAGACCTATCATCTTGGGGGATGAAAAAACAAGACAGAAGTGGGGTGATCAGGGGGCTAGGCTGTGGAAGAAGGGCCTCAGTTTGAAGGCTATAGAAACTGAGAGAAAGAAGTTCAGTGTGAACTGGACTGGTCAAACTAGACTTCCCCAGCCTTTCCCCAGCCTTCCTGAAGGAAGTGAGACTTAAGCTGGACCTTGAAGTATGAGTCAGACTTAGATAAGAAAAGATGGAGGGAGAGGGAATTCCAGGTAGAGGGAACTATGACCAAAATTTCAGATGTAATTTTCATAAGTATCCCTGGTGCCCTGACACATAATAGACATTTAATATATAAATGTGGAGGCATCTAGGTAGTACAGTGAATAAAGCACTGGTCCTAGAGTAAGGAGGACCTGAATTAAAATCCAGCCTCAGCTGTATGACCCTGGGCAAGTCACTTAACCCCATTGCCTCAAAAAAACACCAAACAAAATGTTGAACTTTTTTGAATTGAGATAGGTGCAAGTGTCTGGATATCAGTTTTACATATTAGAAGACAGGCTGAAGTGGTCCATGATTTGCCCAAGGTTATATAGAAAGTAAATATTCAGACCGGGATCCAACACAGTTCTCCTGACTTCTGAGACCAAGTCTCTTTATACTATACCACTTGAGTAACTGTATAGAGTGCTGTATTTAAGACTGGGGTTCTGAGGTTAGAGCCCATGAACTTCTAAAGTTCAGTTTTCTCATTTGGAAAATAGGAACCGTAATATTTATATTATCATCTCCACAGAGAAGTAGAATGGAATGGTGGATATAGTGCTGGTCTCAGAGCTAGGAAGACCTGGGTTCCAGTCTTACCTCTGGCACATGCAGGCTTTGTGATACTGGTCAAGTCACTTACCCTTTCTGTGCTTCAGGTAACACACTAAAACTGTAAATTGCACAGAATGTCTCCATCTGCATTTGTAAAGTAAGTTCCCTAATGGAAATTCCTCTTGTGTCTATGGAATTAGACCTGGGGGCCTTATCCCTGTAATCTTGTGCAGTTTAATTCAACAAAACATTCTTATTTTGTCCCTACTGTGTGCAAAGAAAACTTTTTGGATACAAAGGCAAAACACAGATTTACCCCTACTCTCAAGGAGGTTATGCACCATTGAGAGAAATTGTAGAGAGCTATGGAAAAGTGAGTTATTATGTATATGTTTTTGTGAAAGGAAGTACTCTGGGGCCACATTGTAAAGGCCCTTGAATACCAAGTTAAAGAGTTTGGGCTTTATTTAGTAGGCAGTGGGGAGCCACTGAACATGTTTGGAGCTCTGGAGAGATGGGAGCAGAGTGGTACAATGGGAGGATTGACTTGGCACCTCATGCAGCACGCATTGGAAGGGAGAGAAGTGAAAGCTGTTAGGATCATCCAGGAAAGCAATAATGAAGGCTTCTTCTAGGGCGGTGGTTAGGTGAGTGTAGAAGTGGGAACAGATGCCCAAAGTATTACTGAGGTAGGTCCTGATGGATGTGGGGATTTGATCCATAATTGGGCAATTATCTCCTACCATCTATATCCGTGTATTCATGTCTGCCTCTGTGTGTTTTTGTATATAAACCATGAGGACCATCTGTCAGTGGACTGTAATCATTTTGCTCCCATATCATTTGAGGATGCTGAGAGGCCAAGGGCAAGGGTCAGCCTTGCCCACCTCATTGTGACCAGAGTGGGTGATGGGAACAAGCAGAAGCATCAAGGTACTGATTCCTCCAATCTTCTGCCAATCAACTCACAAGGAATCTGTCATGATATCAGAATAATGATGTGTATGTCCACTCTTCCCTTAGAGTTTGGGCTGCCCAAGAGCAGGGATAGGACTGAGAGAATCCAGAGGTACAATTCTTCCTTAACTTACTACACTATACTCAGAGCTCTCCCTCTTCTCCCTCCCTCCCTTCATGTCGTAAAGCTATTCCTCCTAACCTATGCCAAAACCTTAGCTTTATCAGAGCTTGACTGAAATCTAGGGGTTAAATGTATGTATGCAACCTCTGTCCTTGGGGATCTCTTAGTCTATGGAGAGACCTACCCCATGCAGAGGGGATACAGGACACACTTAGATGCACTTGTCAGTGTCTATGGGATAAGATGTGGTATTAGGAGCTCAGAACAATGTTATCTTGGGATTAGTGATACCACTGAGTCAAGGCAGTATCATAGGGTTAGTGTAATATCTTGGAAGTGGCAAGATGATCTATCCCAGGGTTATGGTAGTGATATTATGGTATGATTATATCTCAGGGTGAATGTGGTGATATCACAGGGTCATTGTGGATATTGTGAGGTCAGTATTCTGATATCTCACAGTCAATGTGGTGATGTGGGCTCAGAATGCTTGTCATAGCATCAGGGTGCTTGATATCTTGAGCTGGGCTTTGTTGATGCTTGCAGGTCAGTGTAATTGTCTTAGGGTTATTCAGTGACATTAGGATCAGGTTGGTTAAGATCTGGAGTCAGAGCTGATATCAAAGGATGGTATATGATGATAATCCAGTGGGAGGCTCTCAAGGTCTCTGTATGGTCATTTATTATGTCTGCTGAGGAAACTCCTGGGCTGAAGGATTAGCTGTTTTCCCTAAAGGAAGCGAGACAGAGCTGATGACCTCAAAAAAGCCTTGGAAGACCAGAAGCTATCTGTGACCTTTTGTGTGGATTTTCTGAGGGAAAGAGGGGTTGGGATCCCATAGCTTCTCTGTCCTTCCCATCTCCCCTCGCTAAATACAAGGAGATCTCTAAGAACTGGACTGGAGCAAAAAAGAGGACAAGTGTCCTGCATTTTGGTTTGATTTTCTAATCAGTCTGATGGAGGAGACAGATTCTCCCCAGCTCTAGATGTCATCAGGATAACCAGGCTATTTCTCTCTGTTTTTGTGTCTGTGTTTGCTTATGTGACTCGTGTGTGTGTGTGTGTGTGTGTGTGATGGGGATAGAGGATTCCTTTTGTGGCAAGGACCCTCCCATCTTCCCAGTGTTAGTTTAAATCTATCCCAGAAAATCAGCCTTCTTTGCTGTAAAATTTCACCTCCTGGCCAGGGAGAGGCAAGCGTGGGTGCCTATGTATGTGACAGTTCAACAGTTCCTGGATCTGTGACTGTATGAATGTGTGACTTCATTCATTCAAAAAATATTTGTTGAGCACCTATTATGTGCTAATGAGGTAGATCTGCTCTGCTATGGTGTGACTGAGCAGATGTGTGTGTGGGTCTCACTGGATAGAATCGCAGAACCATAGAGGGCCTGCGCTGGAGGAAATTTACAACACAGAATATTAGTGCTTGAAGGGATTTAGTGCCTTGAATATTAGTGCTAGAAGAGACAACGCTGAAAGAGACCTTAGAACACAGAATGTTGGAGCCGGAAGAGACTAGTATCCAGAATGCTAGCTGGGAGGGAGGAAGGGAAGAAGAAAGGCAGGAAAGAAGGAAGAAAAGAAAGAGGAAAGAAAGAAGTGAGAGAGGAAAGAAAAAAGGGAGGAAAGAAGGGATAGGAAAGAAGGAAGGAAGGAACTGAGTATGTATTAAGCACCTACTATGTGCCAGATATTGGGCTAATTTTTTTTTTTACAAATATGATCTCATTTGATCCTCAAATCAAAACAACCCTGTGAAACAGGAGCTATTATTTCCCCCATTTTATAGTTGAGGAAACTGAGGCAAACAGAGGTTAAATGACTTGATCAGGGTCATATAAGTAAGGAGTATCAGAAGCAGGATTTGAATTGTAGTCTTCCTGGCCAGCACCGTTACCCACTACTTTACCTAGGCTGCCTCCAAGGGAAGGGACCTAAAGAACATAGAAGAACATAGAAGGTTCTTAGAAAACAGGAGAGACCTTAGGATGATCTAATCCAAACCCTTGATTTTACCTATGAGAGAAACTAAGTCCCAGAATGATGAAGGTACTTAAAGTCACATAGTCAGTGACAGAATTAGGACTAGAACACAGTACTCAACTCCCAACCCCAACATCTTATCACACCCTTCTCCTTATTCCCCCTTGATCCACCAGGCCACACCCTCTGGGCCTCTCCATAAATCCCTACCCCCTCATCCTAATCGGGGACAAAGGGGCTTCTGTCCAGGCTAGAGGTCCCCTCCCCCTTGGAGTTGATTGACCCACAAACAGGTTATGTAACCAATGTCCTGGCAGGCCCAGTGGTGGTGGGGGGCCACTCGAGTCTGGCCAGAGCTGACTCAGATCCGGCGAAGGGCCTGAGCTCAGGGCAGGGGCCAAGAGAGCTAGCTCTGAGGAGATTGTCTTACATCTGTCTGTCCATGCCCGTCCACCCATTCATTCATCTGGCTGCCCATTTTTCTATGTGTTTTGTCCATCTACCCAGCCTTCTATCCTATTCCTTCTCTAGCAAGAGTTCAGCTTTGGTGTCTTGGACTGTCTCTACTAGTCTTGGCTCTGGGGTAGTAGCCATAGAAAGGGGAAGTGGATAGAATGGGGATGGCAGATCCTGGGGACTTTGGGGAGTATAGCTGGAGAAGAGGGTTCCAAGAGGATGGAGGCACCTGAGGGAGTGGTTGGACAGTTGAGGACAGAAGCAGGGTATTTGGTTCTGTTTCAGGGAGGGCTGTGGAGCTATATGGTACAGGCTTCGAGTTGTTCTGGGCCTGAATCCTGGGGGTTGGGGGGGAGAGAAAAGGGGTGGAAGGCAGGCAGGGTTGGTGGAAGGGCAAAACTACAGTTTGGGCTCAGCCCGAGGTTCATTATCAATCAAAACCTCAGTCTTGTTAGGAACGCTTCAGACACCTAGAGACAGAGATGGAGAGACAGATAGGGATACTCACACGTACATCTACGTTTGCTTCAGCATTGAGCAGGGACTGTTTTGCTTTATGCCGCTGGACCAGGAAGTGACCTTAGAGCTGGTTCCAGCCTCTCCCAAGTTTTATGCTGCAGAGGAACCAGGGGGGGGAAGTTGGGGAGGGGGGTAGAGAAGGAAAAGTAACAGTCCTGTTCTTGAGTGCTCAGAAAAGTGGGTGAGGGTGTCTCTGAGCCAGTAGCTTAATGTTGAGGCCTTGGGGGCCTCCACCTTTCCCCAAGAGACACCCCTGTCCTGGATCTACCAGCTTTCCCATGCTGCCCCACCCAGTCTGCAGACGTCAAGAAGATGGATCACTCACTGGGGGAGTTATCCAATTAGTTCCCATACAGAGTCCTCAGCTTGTCCTGGAAGTGTGTGTGTGTGTGTGTGTGTGTGTGTGTGTGTGTGTGTGTGTGTGTGTGTGTGTGTGTATGTATGTGTATGTATGTGTGTATGAGAGTCTGTTGTGTGTTCTCCCTGTCTCCCCCACCCCACCCCCAGGCTATATTTAGTAGAAGTAAAGCAGTAGCAGCAGCTGGCTCAGTGCCCTGGTGGGCCAAGAGCCCAGGGGAGGATGGCTGTGTGTGTGTGTGTGTGTGTGTGTATGGGGGGGTGGGGATGGGGAGAGGGTTAAGAGGGAGATGCAGCTCAGGGCTCACAGCCAGTTCTATACGCTATTGCAGGGGGTTTCTTGTAATAGTGAGGAAAGTTCTAGAGCCTGGGGCATCTCAAATCTTATGGATAGTCTGGCATTAGAGTACGACCATTGGAGAAACTGAGGCACAAAGAGACAATATTACCTGTCCCCATTTCTGTGAAATCTAGTTATAGGCAGTCAAAGGAGGGTCTGGCCCCAAGCCTTGTTTCTGGTGTGTAGGGAAGGAGGTAGAATATGTATATTTAATCCTAGGGAGCATCCAGTTGCTCCCTCCCTCCCGCCCCCTCTTACCTCCCCATCCCTCCGACTTTCCAAGTCATCTTTTTTCCCCATCAATGATGACAGAGGGCACCTGTGGTGTGGTAGAGTGAAAGGGTCTGGGTTTCCATCTTAGATCTGCTGCTTTTGACTGCGTGAGGTTTTCTTCACCGTGTCTGTTTCCTCATCTGTAAAACGGGAACAAGGATAACTGTTTTACCTTCCTGGCAGTGTAGTTGTTTTGTGAGGATTAAAGGAGGTGATGTACTTTGTAAATCATAAAACACCATGGAAACGTAGTGTCAGCTAGGCAGCTAGGTGGTGTGTTGGATAGAGTGCTGGTCTTGGAATCAGGAAGACCTGAATTAGAATTTGGCTTCAGATGCTAACTCTGAAGCTTTGGGTAAATCACTTCACTGCTGTCTGCCTCAATTTCTTCATCTGTAAAATGGGGATTATAAAAAAGCACCCACCTCCATGGGTCATTGTGAGGATAAAATGAGATAATTGTAAAGGATAGCACACAGTACCTGGCATATACTAAGTGTTACATAAAATATTATTAATTGTTTTTAATTTTAATTGTATCTTAATTTAATTTATTAAATTCATTTACTGAGTTAATTTTAAATTTTATTTTAATTATTATTAATTGCTATTAACATGATGAACTTTAGCCCTGGACTTGGATTTGGGCTCTGTGTCTTCTAGAGCCAGGCTATTGACTTTAGGCCTTTTTGTGAATATATGTGTTTGGGGGTGGTAGTGAGGGGAGGGTTTGTGGCCTCCTTTCTATGCCCTTCCCAAGAGTCAGGAACAGCAATGATTTCCCGTCCATCCTCATCAGTCCTCCTCCCTTCCTTCCTAGAGCTCCTGGGCTCGGCCAAGAAGGTCAATGTCAACTTCCAGGACCCTGATGGGTAAGTGGGGGAGTCAGCAGGGGATTCTTCCTCTGGCCCATGGATAGGAGGGGGTTTGAGATGAGGCTGGATGCCTCTCTAACATGACCTTCCAACCCCTCCTCCCAGCTTCTCAGCCCTCCACCATGCTGCCCTCAATGGTAATACAGAACTCATCGCCCTGCTTCTGGAGGCCCAGGCTGCTGTGGACATCAAAGACAACAAAGGCAAGTCTTCCTTACTCCCACCACTTGCTCATTCCTCTCCCCTCTGGAGGGAGACCCTAGGCCAAGTCAGGGGTCAGGGTCTAGTTGACCATCAACCTCCTACCCCAGGGATGCGGCCTCTGCACTATGCAGCCTGGCAAGGCAGGAAGGAGCCTATGAAGTTGGTGCTGAAGGCAGGCTCTGCCGTGAACGTCCCGTCAGATGAGGGCCACATCCCACTCCACCTGGCAGCCCAGCATGGGCACTATGATGTGGTGAGGGCTCTGGAGCAGATGTAGAGGGAGGACCAGGGCAGGGATGGGGACCAGCCCTAGATCGGCTCCCACTGATCTCCCTCTCCTCCCTTCCCTCCCTGGTGGGACCTGCAGTCAGAGATGCTCCTTCAGCATCAATCCAATCCGTGTATTGTGGACAATTCAGGGAAGACACCTTTGGACCTGGCCTGTGAGTTTGGACGTGTTGGGGTAAGTTTCCATGGGGCCCTTTGGCAGGTAGTGCCCCAGGGATGGGGGGAAGGACAGGGAGATGACAGAGTACAGGGGCTTTGGCCTTTGGAGCCTAGGGGATGGTCCTGGGAGACCAGATGGATGATATCTGATCTTGTCCCTCCCTCCCGACTTCTCTGGCACAGTGACATCATTCATACTAGTAGCTGCCCTTATTTTCCCCTGCTTTTCCCTTTTATTCCCCTAAAGGTGGTGCAGCTGCTCCTGAGTAGTAACATGTGTGCGGCCCTGCTGGAGCCTCGGCCAGGAGATGCCACTGACCCAAATGGCACCAGCCCCTTGCACCTGGCAGCCAAAAATGGTCACATTGACATTATCAGGTATGTTCTTGGTAAGGGATAGACAGGAAAGGGGAGGGGAGGGGAGGCTCTTGAATGTTGCTTTTTCTTTCTGTATTCGTTCACCATCCTGTCTCTTCTGAATATTCCCTCACCCTGTATGCCTGGTCTTGTGCAGCTAGGTGGTTCAGTAGATAGAGATCTGGAGTTAGAGTCAGGATGACCTGAGTTTAAGTCCAGTCTCAGATATTCACTAGCTGAGTGATATTTTTACCTCAGTTTCCTCAACTGTAAAATAGGGATAATATTTGCACCTACCTCCCTGGGTTGTTGTGAAGATTAAATGAGATAATACTTGCTTCCACTATAATACTTGGTACATAGCAGGGGCTTAATGTTCCTTTCCCATCTCTAAGAGGAAGACAGAGAAGGAGCAGACCTTGGCCCTGCCCTTGACAAGTTCAAAATCTGGGAGGGAGACAGAGAAGGAACAAACCAGCATCTTGTCAGTGGGAAAGGTGCTCACAGTCAGCGAGGGAGGCTAGATTTACACAGAGAAAAAGGAGAAAGCAGGACAAGACCATGTGGAAAAGAGGACTGGACTGTGTGCTTTAGCTCAGAGGTGGCAGAGTAGCCTGGGTTGGAAAGACCAAAGAAAGTTCCACAGAGGTGGTGGGTGGCATTTGGGTGGAGATGAGCCACATGTATTCAGGAGAGCCAGTAAGGAAACAGACACTAGCTGGAACAGAGAGCTATACTTGGGTAGGCCCAAGATGTAGAGGGCATTGAATGCCAATTAAATATAATTTTTTCTCTGATGGGTGATGAGGAGCTATTGAGTAGGGAAGTAATATCATCAGAGCAGTACGTTATGGAGATGACTTTGGCAGTAACGTAAAGGATGAATTTGACAGGGAAAGAAAGCAAGGAGACTAATTTGGAGGCCATAGTAACAGTCCTATACCTATCCCAGAATGGGGTACAGGAGTGGAAAAGGGGGAAGACAGATGTATTGTTGTGTCAGTAAATCCAAGAGGATATAGCTCCTGATTGGGTCATTTGAGAAGGGAGAATGAGAAAAAGGGTAGAGTCAGATTTTTCCAAGTCTTTGACCTGAAAGGTATGAAGATATGTGATGTATTGGGTACAGACTCATTGCCAGAGGTAAGAGGTTGTGATGAGACCTATTTGTCAGTATCCTGGTTCACCTCTGGCCATCTTGCCTTCTCCCATGCCCAGACTCCTCCTCCAAGCTGGCATTGACATTAACCGTCAGACCAAGTCAGGCACTGCCCTGCATGAGGCTGCTCTCTGTGGGAAGACGGATGTGGTTCGACTCCTGCTGGATGTAAGCTCAGGGAAGGGAAGACAGACTTGGTGTAGTCAGCATCTGGGAGAGAAGGGCTGGGGGCACTGAGATCAGGAGTTAGACAGGTGCCAGAGACCTCCAGGGTCCTTGGTCCCCACCCCATTTCCATCATGGTCATTCTGGAGAAGGCAGAAGAAATGGGTGCCCATTTTCTGCTTTTGTCCCAAGCTCTCTCAGCACCCTGCTGCAGGTCCCCAGCTTCTCCACCTGACTTTATCTTCCCCCTCCAACCAGAGTGGAATCAATGCCCATGTAAGGAACACCTACAGCCAGACCGCGCTGGACATCGTTCACCAATTCACTACTTCCCAGGCCAGCAAAGAGATCAAGCAGCTGCTGAGAGGTGGGCAGGTCTGGGGTGGTGAGTGAAGGTTGGGCTGGTATAAAGAGGCTTGGGCCTAGAGATCCTTAGAAAGTAAAAGGCATGATGGCTAGATTCATTTCCAGGGATTGGGTGGGTTTGTTCTTCTGTACCTCCAGAGGCATCAGCAGCTCTGCAGGTTCGGGCCACAAAGGATTACTGTAACAACTACGACCTGACAAGTTTGAATGTGAAGGCAGGAGATGTGATCACTGTGAGTGCGAGAATGAGGAGCTTTGTCTGGGGGATGTGGTCAGTTACTGAGGCAGACCAAGGTCAGAGACTTCCTGGGGCCTTGGTCCCTATCCCATCTCCCTTGTGGCCACTGTGGAGGGGAATGATCATGGGAGACATGGCCAAACATGGGAGAAGAGTTGGGGTGGTGGTGGATTATTCAGCTTCCAGGGGAGGGTTGGCTCCAGGACACGATGCAGAGCTGTTCTCTCCCTCTAGTTAATAATTTAGGAGAATTCCTGGTAGGTTGGGAGTTACCAGTGACACCCACATGCCCTCAGTAGGCCATATTGGGGCTCAACTTGACAGCAAAGGCTGGGAGATGGGGTCTCCTGAAAGCCGCCTCCTTGCTGTCTCTGCTATTTTATGTGTTCATGTTGGGGACGGATCTTCCCTGAATCATGCTGTCCTGGGCCCCAAGACCCCTCAAAACCTCCAATAGGCCCTCAACCCTGTCCCTTACTTGATACAGGTCCTTGAACAACATCCTGATGGCAGATGGAAAGGCTGTATCCATGACAACCGGACCGGCAATGATCGTGTTGGCTATTTCCCATCTACCCTAGGCGAGGCCATCACCAAACGAGCAGGCAACTAGTCTACCTTGACCCTCCTCTGGGCTTTGACCCTCAACTTTGCCCTTTACCTCCCAATTCTCATCCTCACTCCTAAACCCTTCTGTGCCCCGCTCTGACCCTAAACACTTCCCCTGAACCCTGATCAGACTCAGTTTCCTAGCCCTGGCCAATTTCTAGGGTTTTTTCCAGTCCCTGGGGTTTGAGAACAGTACAGACCCTCTCTGGAAAGAGGGATGGGAAGAGAAAGCTGTATCCTTCCTGGCAGCAGGGAGAAGTGGCGCCCTTTCCCTTTCCATCCCTTCCCTTCTGACACACCAGGTAACACTCCCTTCTTGATCCTTTCTCCCTCCACCATCATACCCCCATGGCGTGACCTTGGCATGTGGTATCTCATGTTCCTGCTGGGTAGTCAGAGCATGGAAGCATGTATGTGAATACCCCTCAGCTGCAGAAATGAGAATGGTCTCCTCTGGTGTTCCTAAAGAACCTGAGCCCTAGGTAGTTCATCATATAGGAGTCAGAAGCTAGGCCAAACAGGACCCAGACCCGTCTGGGCTTTGGCAGAAGCAGAGCTATTTCTGGGAGAGGGAGCCGAGAGGTCAGTGTCAGAGTCTGGAGCCTGGAGCCTTGAGCCTTCCTATCCCCTTAGCCCACTTCTTACATCAACTCCTAAAAATACCTAGTCCCAGTCTCCCCTGGAGCTGGGGGGGGGGGGCAGGCTGTAGGAGATGTTGTGCTGTCAAGGCTTCTTCCTCTCTCCAACTTCCTCCACCCCTTTTCCCCATCAATGTCCCTCCTCTTCCCTCCAGCTGTTCCCCAGAATGCCGCTCTTGGCAGTGGTCCAGAGGAGCCCCAGACAGGCTGACTGCAAACTGGTCTACTTTGAATTTGAGTGTTTCCCTCCCCTGGTCAGTGACAGCCAGTGACTCAGGCCCCTCACTTGCTGGCTGTACTCAGTCTGTCTGTCTCGGCATTTGTCTCCTTGGTTCTTGTCTGCCATTTTCTCTGGATTTCACTGTCTCTATCTTTTTGCCTCGGATCTCTGGGGGTGTCTCCATGTCTTTCTTTCTGTAAGAGGGGAGGGGAGGGCCCAACCAGCTCAGAGAGGGAAGGACGCTTTGAGGAGCTCAGCTTCAGGTGATGTTGGAGGGAATGAGGATGGATTAGAAGTTTCCTCTCCATTTGCTTTCTGTCCCTTTCTGCTTTCTATCTGTCCTTAGCCCCCATAGAGCTGAGTAGCCATGACTCAAGGCCCATGTTGGATTCCCTGCTCTGAAGAATTCCAGGGTTTGGGGCTGTGGTACAAGGGGGAAGGTTCACTGGTCTGACCCTGGTTGTGAACTCAGGGTTGGGGTGCAAGAGGGGAGAGGTAAGGGTTAACGGACCTGACACCTGGCTAGGGCCAGCCTGCCTGTCTGCTTCTATTAGAGGAGCTGTCCTACTAAGAAGAGGAAGGATAGTTGGGGTTTCAGAGTCCTGGGGTACTCTGGAAGGGGGATTGCTGCTTGGCTGCTGTGCTCACCCTGGAGAATCCAGAGGGGCCCAGCCAGGACCCCACTCCTCATAGTAGGAGCTTGAGTGTCTTCCAGGACATAAGAGGTCAAGACTCAGGGCATACCTGTGTTGTGTTTGAAGGTTCCCGAGGAGCTGACATGAGCCCGTCCCACCAGTCCCCTTCCCAGGGTAGTTCTGCAGCCCCTCCAGAGGAAATTTGGGTCCTGAGGAAACCCTTCACTGGTATGGAAGCCAGGGCAGGTCAGGGGCTCCTCTCTCATGGGCATCACTAGCCACAGTTGGCAAGCAACACCTGGCAGGAGAGGCCAAAGGAGTGGGCACCAATCCTGAAACTTCTCTGGTGTTGGCAGGTGCTGACCGCAGTGGTAGTCTAGGTGGCGTGGCCAGTGGGCGCAGTGGGGGGAGTGGGAGCCATGCTCTACATGCCGGCTCTGAAGGGGTCAAGGTATGACTGGACACACGGGTGAACAGGCGGGAGGGGGAGATCCTGAGCAAAGGCTGGCTCTTTGGTGACCCCGTTGGGTCTGTCCCTTTGCACCCCCAGCTCTTAGCCACTGTGCTCTCCCAGAAGTCCATCCAGGAATCGGGTCCAGGGGACAGTCCAACCAAGCCCCTCGAGGGCCCTGCAGGTGAGCCTTCGGTCACTCTACCTCCTCCCCTCTAGGTTTGCCTCCTTGGATCTCAGAGGCCACCCCAACCTCTAATGGTCTCTTCCCTGCCCCCTCCTCTTGTTGCTCAGGTCCCTCACGTACCCAGCCTGTGACACACACAGGGCAGGCCTATGGTGAGCAACCATCCAAAAAAATGGAGCCTGCATCTGAGGGAAAGGTGAGGGGTCAATCTGGGGCTCTTCTCAGGTCAGGGAGCTGGTCCCTTTCCAGGGACCCCATTGATTTGATTGGGGGTGGGGAGGCTTGATGAAAGGCTCAAGGACCGCAGGCAAGGAGAAAAGAGCTGGGGATCTCTGAGGGGATCAGCAGGACCCTGCCAGGTCACCTGCCAGAAGCCCTAGATGGGGGTGGGAGAGTAGGAATCATGGCTTGCACGGTTACAGAGGAGGCTCAGGACAAGTTTGGCCACTGTCTATCTGTTGTAGACTAGGTAACCACTGGTGTGTATATGTGTGTTACTGTCAGAAAGGGATGGTGTGATGTGTGTGTGTGGGTGTATGTATGGGAATGCATGTGTATGTCTAGAGTTGTGTGTGTGTGTGTTATGTGTGAAAGATGCTGAGTGTGTGTGTGTTATGTGTGGAAGATGTTGAGTGTGTGTGTGTGTGTGTATGCGTGGAGGGTACAGGGATGGATGGCATGTGGGGCTGAATTCTCTCTGGAGGTCAGCACATCACTGGGATCCTTGCTCCTGAATCAGATCTCTAGGGCCTTGGAGGAAGTGTGCTGGGATGGACCAGGCTTGGGTATGGGCAGATGATCAGGCCTGTTCCTGGTCCTGTGGGAAGGTTTTCTCTTCTCTGTCTACCCTCTCCCCTGCCTCACCCCTAATTAGGGGGCTATAAACCTGCCCCAGGGAGACTTCAGGTTAGAAGAGGCCAGGCACATGGATTTCTGGCTAACACTGAGAGACATCCACACCTGTCCACAGGATGCTCACACACACACACACATACACACACACACACACACACACGGTTAGGCTTTCTGTATCCTGGGGGGAGCAGACCCGGAATTGTGGATACAAAGATGGAGGAGGGTTAAGGGAGGGAGGTGTGGCTGGACAGTGGCTGGACTCCGCTGGAGGGGCCGAATGGAAGGCCCGAGGGCTGAGCAGCGCTGGAGGATGGTGGCTAGTCTGGGCAGCAGCCACAGTGACTGAGCCCAGTCAAGGCCAGTGAGGAGAAGGAGGAGAAGCCAGCACTAGGGATGACAGCCGCAGCCGTACAGATGATCGTGGCCAGGCCGAAAGAGGAAGCGGCAGAATTGGGGCTGAGTGGTCCCAGGAGAGGCCGGGAAGCGCCCCACCCCACAGGGCAGTGAAGGCTTGTCCAGCAGCGGCTCAGCCTGCAGCAGCTGCCCCCTTCTGTCTTCCAGAGTGCGGAGGCTGTCACCCAATGGCTCGCCACCTTCCAGTTGCAGCACTATGCCTCCAACTTCATCACCTCTGGTTACGATCTCCCCACTATCAGCCGCATGACCCCTGAGGTGAGCTGGCCACTGGCTGGGCCCAGAAGATGGGCCCTGGGAACCCTGCCACCTCGGTAACGGGGCCTTTTCTCTGCCCTAGGATCTCACGGCCATTGGTGTCACCAAACCTGGCCACCGGAAGAAGATAACCTCAGAGATCAACAGCCTGACCCTCCCCGACTGGCTACCTGAACACAAACCCGTAAGGCCCCTCCCGCCTCGGCGGTGGCAGAGCCGTGGCGGGCATGGGGAGGGCAGAGGGTGCTGCCTCACTCTGGAGCCCCAGGACAGACAGACAGTCACCCTCTGCGCTGGAGCCCAGGTGCCGCCCAGCACAGGGCAGCCACATCTGGGGCCAATGGCATGGGGCATATGCCTGCAACTTCACTGGGCCACCCCAGGGCCCCATCAGCGCCCGCTGGCCTGGATGGAGCTGCTGCCCCCAACCTGGCCCTGGGGAGACGAGTGAGGCGACGTTTCGGTCAGACACTGAGGATGGCCCCTCGGGAGCAGCGCGGGCCCTGCCAGCAGTGAGCCACCTGTCCAGCCATCTGTCCATCATGGGCACCAGGGCTGGCCTCCCCAGCGGGGCAGGTCCTAGGGCAGTGGGGCATGGCTGGGGCCAGGGCTGTGCATTGTCTGGAGTCTGGGCTGAGAGAGAAGGAGATGCTGGCCCAGAGTCTTGGGCCCTGGGTCCAGGGCAGCTGAATAGCTTTTATTCTTTGTTAGGCAAGGGTCAGGGCCCAAGAGCAGGTACAGATTCATTCGATCAGTAAGCATTTATTAAGCACCTATAGTGTAAAATCCATATAGCTCAGCACTATATGCACATACACATTGTTAACCCCTGCCCTCCACAAACCACCAGGTCAGGCCCACCCAATCAATACTTGCCCACTGGACCCACACAACATACTATAAGATGAGGCAGTGAGGAGAGTCCTGGAAACTAACTGGTGGTTGGCCACTCATGCTCATGGGGTGACCTTGAACACACCAGTCAGTCCTCTCTTGGCCTTGGCTTTTTCATCTACTAATGAGGGTGGGGGAGAAAGATGGACCAGGAAATCTTGGAGGGCTCTGTCAATTCTGATTCCATGCTCTGCTCTCATGGATAACCTTCCCTCACCCCTTCCCTAGTCCGGGACTCCTCATCCAAGGACAACACCATAGTGCCTTCTCTTTTTTTGGTGGAGATTGACCAAGTACACACATGACAAGTGGGGTCATTGGGGGGAATCTACTTCTCAGCAAGCCCACACCTACATTAGGGATCGACACAAATGTGTCCCAGGGTTCTTTCTTTCTCTTTGCGTCTGCTTTGATCAGGGATGTAGAAGGTGAAACTGTAGCCCTGATTGTAGTGGGGAGAGGAGAGAGTATGGTGGGTGCGAAAGAGATGAAGTTGGCGTGTGTGTGTGTGTGTGTGTGTGTGTGTGTACATATGTGTATGGTGGGTATGAGAGAGGTGTACTTGGGATGTATGTGTGTGTATGTCTGGGGTTTTACATGTACGTAGGATATGGTTAGATGTGTGTCCATGTTTGTTTGTGTAAAGTAGTGGTGGTGGGGTGGACAGATGGTTGGACCAATGGCTGGCTGGCTGGGTGGGGGAGGGGGTGGGGAAACAGTCACATGGCCCTCCCCACACCATATGTCTGGACAAAGTCACAGGTGTGTTACAGACACAAAATGTTGGATGCTTTGGTGTCAGTGGTGGTGTGCAGTGAATGCCGGTGCCCAGGCAGGCCAGACTGGGCTGGCTCAGACTGAGGGGCCTTCCAGCACTGGCTAAGGTCTTAGGTCTAGAGCAAAACTCAGGACAATGTCTGCTGTCTGACATTCTCATGATCTGATTTCTCTGAGGCACCTGCTGACCTGTCTGTCTGTCTGTCTGTCTGTTCTTCCCCAGTCTGCTGCTCCCTTTCCTGACCCCAGCCACAAGCTAGCAACCCTGAGGGAACAGCTTGGGGGAGATAGGGGAAGGGAAAGGCAAGGCAGCGCCAGTGGCCAGGGAGGGCCTTGGGAAGCCTGGACCTACCTGTTCAGGCTTGGCGTGCCCTGAGACCTAGAAAGGCCCTTTGCTGTCTCCTTCCTCAGGCTAACCTGGCTGTGTGGCTTTCCATGATTGGCCTTGCCCAGTACTACAAAGTGCTGGTGGAAAATGGCTACGAGAACATTGATTTTATCACTGACATCACCTGGGAGGACCTGCAGGAGATTGGTATCACCAAGCTGGGTAAGGGGCCTTTCTTCCCCCACTCTATCTAGCCATGCTTGCCCTTTTTCCAGGTGACCCAGGGAATATCTGGGCTGCAGCCTGTTACCAGGCAGCTCTTTAGCTGTCCCCATGGCATGGTCAGTCTAATCTGCCATGTGTTTCCTATCCAGGGCACCAGAAGAAACTGATGTTGGCAGTCAGGAAGTTGGCAGAGCTACAGAAAGCCGAGTATGGGAAGTATGAGGCAGGGGCCCTGCGCAGGAAAGCCCCTCAGTCACTGGAGGTTGTGGCCATTGAGTCTCCCCCACCCCCAGAGCCCACCCCTGCTGAATGCCAGTCACCCAAGATGATCACATTCCAAGACAGTGAGCTGAGTGATGAACTGCAGGCTGCCATGACAGGCCCCCCTTCTGGTCCTGAGGGGGGGGCCGAGAAGCCCATCAACAGTTTGCCCCCCACACCTCGGGCCAGTGCCCTGCGTCATGAGCCCAGCCTGAGTGGGAGGGCACGGCACATGAGCAGTTCCCAAGAGCTTCTGGGAGATGGGCCTCCCGGCCCCAGCGGACCCATGTCCCGCAGCCAAGAGTACCTGGCTGATGAGGGCACCTCCACTCCAAGTCCCAAGGAGGCGAGGCCCCCACGCCATGGACATAGTGTCAAGAGAGCCAGTGTACCCCCGGTGCCTGGCAAACCCCGGCAGTCCTTCCCACCAGGTGCTGCTGGGGGCCACTTCACACCACCTCAGACGCCCACTAAGCCCCGTCCAGCTTCCCCACAGACCCTGGGCACTCCCCACAGCCCAGCCCCGGCCACTGCCAAGGTGAAGCCTACTCCACAGCTGCTGCCTCCAGCTGAGCGGCCCATGTCACCCCGCTCACTTCCTCAGTCGCCCACCCACCGGGGTTTTGCTTATGTGCTTCCCCAGCCTGTGGAAGGGGACAGTGGGCTGCCCCCACCCGTGACTCCTGCCCCTATGCCCGTACCTGTGCTGTGTCTGCCACCTGGAGCTGCGGGGGAGGCCGAGGAGGAGCCGGGGAGGCCCAAGAAGCGGGCACACAGCCTGAACCGCTATGCAGCCTCAGACAGTGAGCCTGACCGCGATGAGCTGATGGTGCCCGCCGCGGGGCCCTATGCCACAGTGCAAAGACGGGTGGGACGGAGTCACTCTGTAAGGACCCCAGCAGGCAGTGATAAGAATGTTAATCGCAGCCAGTCCTTTGCCGTGCGGCCCAAGAAGAAGGGCCCTCCTCCTCCCCCACCCAAGCGTTCCAGCTCTGCCATGTCCAGTGCCAATCTGGTAGATGAGCCAGTCCAGGATGGAGAGGGAGAGGAGGCCAGGCCTGAGGAGGGCACACTGGGTGGGCGGGCCCAGCGACGGAGGGCCAGTGACTTAGCTGGCAGTGTGGACACAGGAAGTGCTGGCAGTGTCAAGAGCATTGCTGCCATGTTGGAGTTATCATCCATTGGGGGTGGGGCCCGGGCTGCCCGCAGACCCCCAGAAGGCCATCCCATGCACCCAGGGCCAGCTGGGCATCCTGCCAGCCCTGAGCCAGGCCGTGTGGTCACAGT
Organism: Notamacropus eugenii; assembly: GCF_028372415.1. Classification (NCBI taxonomy): domain Eukaryota; kingdom Metazoa; phylum Chordata; class Mammalia; order Diprotodontia; family Macropodidae; genus Notamacropus; species Notamacropus eugenii. The sequence continues at coordinate 47,878,879 of NC_092872.1, forward strand.
GTTGGCCTCAGTGAAGCACAAGGATGCTATTGGATTGGACGGTGAGGTGGTTAACCGTCGGCGCACCCTCAGCGGCCCTGTCACTGGGCTGCTGGCTGCTGCCCGCCGCGGGGAGCAAGGCCCACCTGAGCACATCCCCTTCGCTGAGGAGGGCAGTCTCACCATCAGGCAGCGGCCACGGGGCCCAGCCAAAGGGGAGGGGAGCGAGGGCCCTCCCCTTGCCAAGGTTGAGGCCAGTGCCACACTAAAGCGGCGCATCCGGGCCAAGCAGAGCCAGCAGGAGAATGTCAAGTTCATCTTGACAGAGTCAGATACAGTGAAACGGAGACCCAAGACCAAGGAACGGGGGGAGCCTGGGCTGGAGCCACCCCCACTATCTGTGTATCAGAATGGCACAGGCACTGTCCGCCGGCGACTATCCTCTGAACAGAGTGGTGGTCCTGCAGAGCTGCCCCTGCTGCCCCCCCCTGCTGCACCCCCTCCTTCGGACCTTGCCCATCTGCCTCCTCCCCCTGCAGCTGATGGAGAGGCCAAAAAGCCTGCCAAGCCCCCAGTGTCCCCTAAACCTGTTCTGGCCCAACCGGTCCCCAAGATCCAGGGCTCACCTCCAACCACCTCCAAGAAGGCACCACTTCCTAGCCCTGGCAGCCCAGGTACGTACAGCTCTCTCCCCGATGAGCAGCCATCTGAGGGAGATGAGGCAGGGCATTCTATACAGAAAGATCTCACATCAAGAAAACAGGCTCTTTTCTTAGAATTATAAGATTCAGTGCTTGGAGGTAACCTTAGAGACCCTCTGGTTCAAGTCCTTCATTTTCTAGATGAGGACAACATTGAGGCTCAGAGGGGTTAAGTCGTACAGGGACTAAGTAGCAGGAGCCCAAACTTGGGACTCCCAATCCAGTGGAATCTGCATTCTGCACAAGGACCACCACAAGGTGCCACACCTAGTCCACACCTTCTGTGCAAATGAGGCATTTCCTGACATGTCCACACACCTGGACGCTGAGAGGCATCATGCCATACCCCCGGGTCCCCACACAGGCAGTGACCTGTTTGTACACACACATGGACATTGCATGTATACGTCATGCTGCTTAGGCACTGGCTCCTACTTTCCAGATTTCCATTTTTAAACTCTGCGGCCACAGGGTCAGGAGCCTAGAGCTCTTGGGCTGCCTTCCTCTCCACGGAACATGTCCACCACTCAAAGAAGAAGAGGGAGCTAGAGTCACTGAATCAGATACTTCTGTGCTCTTCTAACCCACCCTAGGCCTAGACGGGATTGCCTCCTAGGCTCGCCCCAGGAGGTGATCACCATGGGGATTCTGCCTTGCCCTTTAGGTTAAGACACTCAGAATTCTTTTTGTTTAGTGGGACCCAGCTCCTCCAAGGCTCCTGACTCAGGGTGGGTACTGTCGAGGGAATGGGAAAGTTATGTGTCCCTGCTGGCCAGAGCTGGTTGGTTTTTTCACCAAAGAGGATCTAGAAGATTTGAGGATGGCATGGGTGGTAAAATGCTCTCTCTCCCCCCAACAGAGGTGAAGCGGGCCCATGCAACGCCCCCACCGGTGTCTCCCAAACCACCACCCCCGCCCACAGCACCCAAACCAGTCAAGGCCCCTCTGGGACTGCAGTCTGTGAGTGCCAGCCCCACGCCCACACCCTCCCCAGCCCGCCAGGCACCTGCTGCTGCCGCTACCAGTAAGCCAGCCAGCACACCACCCTCCCTCTGTGCCAGCCCTGCCAAGCCCCCATCGCCAGGTGTGCCCCCCCAGCAGGTGCCCATCAAGCCACCTCGGGCCGCCATGGTCATGCCCCCCGGAGATGGCAGTGCCAGTGACAGCGCTCACCAGAAGCTGGAGGAGACCAGCGCCTCCCTGGCTGCTGCCCTGCAGGCTGTGGAGGAGAAGATTAAGCAAGAGAACGGGCAGGCAGCTGAGTATGTGCTGTACCTGCCAGGTCACTGTCTCCCCGCTTACTGTCCCTTCTTTTCTCCCACAGTCCCCTGGGTCACTGTTCCTCCAGTCCCCCTTCCCTCTGTCACTGCCTGCTCCCCTTCTCCCCATCACTGTCCCCTTATGCACGGTCCCCTGCTTAACATTCTCTTGGTCAGTAATTGGGCCTGAATTCAAATCCCAGCTCTGTCTTTTACCTATGTGACTTTGTATGTCATCACCCTCTCTGGGACTCATTTCCATCATCTATAAAATGAAGGCATTGGGACTGGATGATCTTGCGGGGGGTCCCTTCTGGTTCTAAATCTGCAACTCCCCTTCCCCTCCCATTGCCCACTGTCTCCTCAGTCATCACCCCCAGTCTCTGTCTCTTCATTTCAGTTCGGCAGTTGAGTCCAAGAGTACAGTCAGCATCCTGGATGACATTGGCAGCATGTTTGATGACCTGGCTGACCAGTTGGATGCCATGTTGGAGTGAGCCCATCAGGTGCCCAGCCAACCTCAGGACTCCCCCCCCTTGCCCCACCCCGGGCTCCACACACAGAACTTTACCTCAGGATTGGGCTCCAAGCCGGCCATCCATTTGGCCGCCTTCTTTGTGCTGCAGGCTGGGGGGGTGCTTTCTGGGGGGATGGCCTCCTTGGTGGAACCCCCTCCCCATCTGGCCCCTTGCTGCTGCTGCCTCCTCGCTCCGTCCTTGACCTCTGCCTGGCACTGACCCAGCCTCCAGGCAGGGACTTGGGCTGGATGAGGGTGTGGAGCAGGTGGAGAGGTTGGGGGGCAGGGACTCAGAGTCCTTGGGGGCTGGAGTATTCCTGGGGGTGGGTGGGAGGAGACTGAGAGGGTCACCCCTTCCCCTGCCCCAGGGCCTAGCTGATCAGATGGTGGTGGGTGTTTGAGCACTGGTAGCTGGTGGTTGGGATGTTGGGGTAGGGAGATTGGGACTGAGAGAGCAGTGCCCTTGAAAGGGGACCCCACTCCTTGCCCTTCCATGCCCCCCCTGATCACAAGCACAACATTTCGGGGGGCCATGAGCAGAGCAGGAGGCTGGGGTCCAAGGTTGGCCCACCCTGTCCAAGGGCTTTCTGGTCACTGGTGCTGCTGCCGGTGACCGCCTCCTAGCGGCCCTGGGCTGCTTTCCTCTTGCTTCAACTGCTCCCCTCCACGACGCAATAATGACAGCTGGGTTAGCTCTTCTTCCCTCCTCCTCCCCCTCCCATGGTCCCCATCAATCTGTCCAGGATGTGCCCTCTATCTCCACTACTACAGGGAGAGGTGGAGGGGTTCAGTCCCTGGGCACAAGCCCCCAGGCCTCATCTGGGGGGCTTTGGTCTTATGTCAGGCCCCTAAGGGTGGCTGGTGTTGTTAAAGGTAGGACCAAGGCCTGGATTCTCAGGGGACGGCTGCTGGTGTCGGTGCCCAAGGGGCAGCAAGGCTAAGTGGGTCTGGCTGGAGGTGGAGACAGTAGGAGACAAGAAGGCTTGTGGGCTGGGCTGGTCCTAGGCTCCCTGGACCACTGGAGGGTGGGGGAGTGCCCCGCACAGGCAGGCCCAGGCCCCCTCCCCTCCCTTTACTCCCAATCAGCCGCAGAGCACAGGCCTGAGAACCAGAGGTACAGCACAGGAACTGCTTATGATTGGGGATTCTGGCTAGGGGAAAGAGGGACTGCCTCCCCTAGCTTAACCTTCTTTCTGGGGTTGGGGGTGGTGGTGCCTCGGTCCCAGCCCCTCATCCTGGCCCCATCACAGCACAAAGAGACCAGTCGTAGTAGCCTGGTCCTGGGGTGAGTCTGCAGAGACAGCTCCTCCCAAGGCTCCCTGCCCGCAGACTGACCCTGGGTCAGTGTGCTCCCAATGACCCCACCTCTACCCCTACCCCCAGAGGGAGAGGCATAGACCAGATAATAAGCTATAGAAGAATATTAATTTATTGAAAATGAGCTGAGGCAGATTTTCCCAGAGATCCAAAAGGGTAAAAACTTTAACTTTAACAAATATATATTTAAAGAAAGAAATATTATTGATTCTATAGAAAACCATTTACCAACCAAGAGAAAACTGGATTTTAGTTTGAGACAAAAGCTGTTGGAGGCGAAGGCCACCTGTCTTATGTCTGTCTGTCTGTCTGTCTGTCCCTCAGTGGCCAGACCACTTTTCCAGTAGCACAAACAGGAGGCTTCCCATCCTTCAGGAGGGTGGGATCAGTGTGCCTGGGGGCTCCGCCAAGTCTCCATCCCATGCCTGCTGCTCGTCTTTCTTCATCTCTTTCTCTGCGTTTGAAGAACTAGAAGGATGTGCCTTGTTTGCTGACGGGCTGCGTCCCCTGGCACCACACCACAGAGACCTTCGGGCACTAGGGGCTTCCCTTCTCCTCTTGAGTGTGGCTGCGGCCCTGGGGAGTGTGACTGTGTGTGGAGGGAACACACGCTGAGGCAGGCTGTTCGTGTGGTGTCTGCCTGGCTGGTTTGAGGGTAGCTGTGGGTGTGGATGAGTGGGGCTGATGAAGTGTGGATATGTCACACAGAGTGGGGCTTGTGTGCTAGGATGTGTATGCATGTGTGTAAGAGGATGGAGTGTGTGTTGGTGTATCCTTCTATGTTAGCACATGCGGGTTTGGCTGTGCAGGGCAGATGGAGTGTGTGTTGGTATAGAATTTCATGTGTTTTGGCCATCTGTGTGGGGTGTGTGTGTGTGTGTGTGTGTGTGGACATGAGTGACCCTCCAGAATGCACCAGTGGCTGTTCCTGCCACAAGCGGCCAGTGCAGACCCCACTCCAAGTTCTTATGACGCTTTTGCTCATGATCTGAAAAATGTGTGGTCATTCTTTTTCTCCTCCTTTCCCTTCCACCCTCCCAGAGACCCCTTTTTCCTCACTCTCAAAATGTACCAACTGGTCTCCACTGTTGTGTTTGCTGATCCAGATGTGTTGGGCACAACTTTTGACATTTCTTAAACACAAATTTTTTAAAAGTCTGAAACTAGCTGTTGTGAAGGTGACTGTGTGTGTGAGCCCCAAAGGCCTCTGGGCTGGGGAGACAGGTGGACAGACATGGTGTGCTCCGTGCTGGTCGTTTGGTCCAGATTCTGTGTTGTACTACATTGTTCCAGCTGTTCATCTCCCTTGGTGCTCCCCACGCTGTGTGTGTGTGTGCGTGTGCGTGTGCGTGTGTATGTGTGCGCGCTGCCATCTCCCCAGTGACTGTTGATGCCCCCTTCCCACGGGGCTTTTGGTTTGCACCTTCAAGTCTGAGGCTGGGCAGCAAACATCCAAAGCACCAGACCAAGGTCCCCCCTGGCACACCAAGAGGACATCATGGCCTTGTCATTGCCATGGTGGATGAGGTTCACAGCACCCAGGCAATCCATCTGTGCGTCTGGTCAGTGTGTGTCTGAGGGAACCGGGCCCTGGACAGACTGGACTTTCTAGGATCTGTATGCCTGGCCCTGTGGGATGGTGAGTGGTCTATGCAGCCGTCTGCGCTTCCTGCCATCGGCTCTCAATAAATGTCAGAAAATGGAAGTGCTGGCCAGTTTTTTGGAGAAGGTGGGGAGTGGGGACCCACAGAGGGTATGGTATCTGGGTATTAGAAACAGCATGAATGTGGAAGTGATGCTCCCACCATGATGATGACTCATTTTGGAGATACTGAGGTACCTTCACTTGTCATTTGGGGGAGAGGTCAGCATGGTTTTTCCGTGTAGGCTCAGGCGACGTAGGAGGATCAAATGTGGAAAGGTTGCTGGGGAAGCTACTCATGGTTTCTTCTCTCAACCGTGCTGGGGGAGTGAGGGGATATCTCATTCTCTTCTGCGATGGTGGACCCCCAAAGGCCTGGAGAGAATACAGGTCAGGGCTCTGGAGCTAGCACATGGGGCCGCTGAGCTGGGGCAGTCAGACCACATCTTGCACCCTGCTTCTGACGGACCAAGAGCCTGGTGTTCTCTGGGTATTTTATCCCATGTACTTGTGTGACTATACACGTGTGCGCAGATCTCTCCTCCCCACTCAGCAGACCCAGCCTAGCCATGCCCAGGCCCCAGGAACTCAGACTCATGCCACCCTCCATTTAGATTTTATTGTCAATGAGGAAATATTCAAATCTATATACAGTCTAAAAACCGTAAAAAATGTGAGTAAAAATGTACCCAAGGCCAGTCCCTGGCCTGATGAGGGTTTCCATGATACGGGGGAGTGTGCATGGAGGACTGGTGTGGGCCTTGAGCATCGTACCTGGGGACCCTGGATAAGCATCCCCAAAAACCTGCCCTCTGATAGGAGGGTCTTGGCAGCAGTGGGCAGGAGGAAAGGAGTGTCTGTGTGCGTGGCCCAACCAGCAGGCCCCGAATGCCGGGGGAGCATCTCTTACCATCTGCAAAGGGAAGGGAGTGTGCCTTCTTCTTCAGGAGTGATTGGACTTCTGGGCTGGGGCTGCCCTCCCCCATACCCCCCAGGCTGCTCTGCCAGGGGCTCTGAGGAGCTGGCTGAGTGCTGGGTCTATCATGAGCATGTGCATGTGTGTAAGTCTGTGGAGGAGTCCGTCAGGGGTCCATTTCATGTTCCATCCTGTGGCTAGGATGGGATGGGCAGAGCAGGAGGGCTGAGGTACCTGCACTGCCCAGGAGGGTGCCCAGTACCTGGGGCAGCAGCTTTGGGGCAAAAGTTCAGGGAGCAGCTGCTTGGCTGACTTATGTGGCAACCATTCCTGGGGATTCCCTCCAAGGCTCTGGCCATGGGATGGCACAACACAGGGCAAGGATCTGGTGGTTCCCAGGGGGAGGACTGGCCTGGATTCTCCCATTAACACGTCCAAACCTGTGAAAGAAAAGGTTTCAGAATGATCCAAACTAGCTCTTAGTCCTGGGCCCATTTCAGACATCTTTGATGAATGATCCAACCTGCCTATTACTAGGGAAGCCTATCCACCAAGTATCACTGAGACTTCATAGCGGGAGAGGCTGGGAATATCCCAGTCAAAAATGGGGAGACATGAGATGTTTTGCCCTGACTGCGATGGCCCTGAGTAGAGATTGCATCACTCTCACCCTGCTCTAGGTTTTTCTCTGAGGAAAAAAGAAAGAGGACCTTGTGTCAGACTGGGGTTGGAGAAGTCCTCTAGGCCATGACTTCCTAACCAAATGGGCAACCCAACTCTGTTCCTGGTGGACCAGTGAGAAGGTATGAACAAGGATGTGTTCTTAGCCACTCACCTTGACAGTGCTGTCTACAGCTCCGGAGAAAAGGCGACCCCGGGAGACAGCTAGAGCCGTGACACTGCCCTGGTGTCGAAGGAGAGTCTGTGTGCAGATCATATTGTCCATGCTCCAGACCTGAGGAGGGGGGTGAGGGAGAGCTCTTACCAAGCACAGATTAAGCCTGGTACCAGGGACCAAGCCCCCTCCTACTGGAGGCACTCTTAGAGGCTTCCAGCTACCAAGCCCAAGACACATACCCTGAGTGACCGATCATAGGAGGCGCTGAAGACTTTGGTCTGGTCCGGGGTTGAGATGACTGCCAGGGCATACACTGTCCCCACATGGCCCGTTAATGTCCGCACCTGCTCTTTAGATTCAATATCCCAAACCTGGGGAAGAAAATGAGGCATAAGAATGGGGCAGGGTGATGAGCATCCCGAAGTGGCTGGACAAGCAGACACAGTGTCTGCCAGACAGGCAGACAGAGACAAATTAGAAAGGTAGGTGACCACAAGTAAAGAGAGGCAAAAACGCAGAAGTAGGTGCAGGCAAAGAAGTCGAATGAGCAGAAACAGCACTTTCTACCTGGGTACTCCCCAGGCTGACCCCAATCAGAAGCCCTAGAATCAACCCTGTGCCTAAGAAAGCAAGGCAGCTGAGTGGGTGGGCTGGGTCAGACAAAGAATGGCTAGGGGCTCCCTCTCTCTTACATGGATGAGGTTCTCATAGGTCCCGCAGACAATGTGGTGATTTGTCACTGCGATGGAGTAGACACTGCCCCCCGACGTCTGTAGCACATGGATACACTCGAGATTTCGGATGTCCCAGATCTGTGGCCAAGTGAAAGTGGTAAGGCCTCCATTCGGGGGTGTGGAAGTGTGGTTCTTTCCCAGCTCCCTTTCTTTCCTTAACTACTTCTCAGACACTGAACATGTCTGAGAAAAAGCCCTGTCCTGTTCATCAGGGAGGGATTTCTAGGCCCACCTCTCTACACATACAATCCCAGGGCATGGGGGAAGCCCAGGGAAGAGAGCTGGCTGGCTGTGGGGGAAGGAGAGCTGCCAAAATCTGTTCAGGCTCTGCCTCTTCCTCTCTATTTCTGGTGTAGCACAGGGCTGGAAGTTGCTAGGAGTGTGATTAGGGCAGCAGCCGCTGCTGCACAACTCTCCTATTGGGGTTTCCAGGGGTACCCTTGGGGCTAGCCTTCAGTCTCCCTGCTGGAGCCTCCATTTCCCTCAGATAGGGACAGTCCTAAGATAACAGAGACAGATAATCTTGGGTACATCCAGTTATTTGATTTCTGTCTCCAAATACCAAACAGGCCACTTGCTGTGCCATCTTCTGCTGCTGGGGTTTCCCCTGTAGAAACTATATCCTATCCAGTGCCGCACAGAAGGCAGCTGCCAGGGATAAGACAGACACCCACTCCCCAGCCTGCCCCTGGCCTCCCCTCTGCTGGAAGCTGAAATCTGTGGTTGGCACAGGAGGTGGTAGCCAAGCGTTGCCATGGAGACAGGCCCTGCTACATCTCCACAGTATCACAAATGGACTGCTTCCAGAGCATCTCTCAGGGCTAGGAAGGGGAGGGAAGTTTAGTTAGGTCAGGCCAGGTCCCTGCTTTAGGCAGTTCCTGGTCTCTGGCCTTCTGGTGCCAGTACCTTGATTGTCTGGTAGGAGCCACTGTATAGGTAATTCTGAGAGGCCACCAGGGCCCGTACCCAGTGATTGAGGCCTGTGAGCTCCTTCTTGAGTTTCAGCTCTGTGCCCACAATGTCCCAGACCTGCAAGTAAACACAGCAGCTGGTGATCAGGGGCCCAGAGCAACCTGCTTGCAAGCTCCAGGAGGTTTAAGGCAGGTGAATGTCCACCAGGAGCTGCCTGTGCTGATTCTCCAGCCCCCTCCTGAGGGCTGTTCCACCTTTCTCTTCCCTCAGATCTTCTCCAGCCGGGCTCACCTGAACACTTCGTCTCATACTTTACCGAGGCTCTGTGCTGAAAGCTCTTTTCTCCCTGCCTCATCTCAGTCCCTCAACATCCTCCCGGACTCGTCCCTTTAGTCCAGACCTCGATGAAGAGGTGGGTCTTCACCTGAAAGGCCCCTGACCCCAGTCCTGCTGGCCTTCCCTGGCATAATCCCTCCACTATCATCCCTCCAATATCCTCTCTCCGGGTTTCTTCCCTGCTGCCTGCAAACACTCCCTCCTCCTTCCCCTCTGGCTAGCAGTCTATGTACCTTTCCTTTTTAACCTTTTCCAAAACTATCTCCATTTGCTGCTTCCACTTCTTTTCTCATTCTCTTCTAACTCCTTTTCCTGTCCAGCCCCCAATCTCATCACTCAAGTGAAAATGTTCTCTCCCAAGTGACCCATGGGTGATCTCGGCCTTCCTGGCACGCTGGCTACCTTCCCTTGTAGAAGGCTCTCCTCTCTGGGCTCATGTGACATTGCTTTCTCTGGGCTCTCCTCCACGCCTCATCACTATTTCTTGGTTTCTTTTGCTGAATCATCATTTTTATCATATCCTCTAATTGTGGAAACACTCCCAAGGCTGTGTCCTAGGCCTTCTCTTATCTCCACACTCTCTCCCTTGCTGAATTCATAAGCTTCCATGGGTTCAGTGTACATGAATCCTACAGTTATTTGTTCAGCCTCAGTCTCTCTCGAGCTCCAATACTGTGTCACCAACTGCGTTTTGGATATTTAAAAAAATCAAATTAAAATTTTTTTTCAAATGAAGATCTGCCTTCTTTCCCTGACACCTACCTGTCTCTCTGCCCTGTCCCCTCTTTGAAAAAGCAAGGAAAATACAACCTCAGTTATAAACCTGAGTTTCTCAAACTCACCTTACACAGCCAATCCACTGTCATATCTTTATATTTTCCTCACATGTATCATCCAGCATCTCTCGTGGGTATCTCCTCTAACTATCTCTTGGTTCAGGCCTCCTCCACACCGCCATTAAGAGTGGGTCTGACCGTATCCCCCCACGACTCCTTATCCCTCTTCGGGTCACATGTAAGCAGCTCTGCTTGGCATAGAAAGCTCTTGACAAGCGCCTTCTCTCTCTCTGTCCTCTATGTGCCTTTTCGCTGGCTGCCTCCATTCTTTAGAATGCTCTCTCATCCCCTGGGACTCTAATGGAGCCTCTATTTTCCTTGAAACCCCCAGCTGCTCATGTTCTTCCTTTCAAAACTACCCTGTCTTCACTTGGTCTGTATTTATATGTGTGCACATGCTGTCTCCCTGCTTGGAACATAAGCTCCCTGAGGGCAGAATGTTTTCACTTCCTTCTTTATATCCCGAGTGCTCAGCACAACTGCCTGGCACATTGTCGTTGCTTAGCTGTTTCAGTCCTGTCTAACCCTCTCTTGGCAAAGATACTGGAGTGGTTTGCCATTTCCTTCTCCAGCTCATTATACAGATGAGGAAATGGAGGCAAAGAGGATTAAGTGACTTGCTCAGGGTCACACAGCTAGCACCTGAAGCCAGATTTGAACTCAGACCCTGGCACTCTATTTACTGCACCATTTACCTGCCCCATGTGCCTGGCACATAAGGTAATTAATAAAATCTTGTTAGTTCATTGCTTTTTCATACTCAAGTAATACATCCATATGTGTATATTTCTGTGTATTATATAAGTGAGTGTCCTGCTGTCATGTTGGGCAACTGAAGCTTCAGAGTACTATGGAGGTCCAGAGGCCAGAGGGAGAGAAAAATAAGTCAGTATTTTGTAAGACTAGGCTAACCTGGAACATTAAATTTAAAGACCCAAGCTTACAAGATGGTCCTCTCCAGAGGTTCCAGAAGTAGCCTACAACTTCTGCTGAAACCTGAAGAGCAGTTACAAAGTCCTCTGAGGCCGAGCAAACAACTGGCCATCCTGCCTCCCCCTCTGTAGGAGAGCCAAGTGGGCTGAGGCTGATAAGAGAAAGTACAGCCCTAGGGGACAAGGCATATGTACCCCATGGTCTGGGCCTTGCAGAAATCCACATGCCAGAGGAGGCCATTGAGGAAGCCTAGATGTGTAGATAATGGTTCGTCGTGTCAGAGCCACACAGTGTGGGGTATGCAGTGGGTACCTCTGCAGGTACCACTATGTATGTGTGTACACATGTGTATACACACACACCCACTAGCCCAATAAGGAAAGCAAACCCTAAGCATAAAGAAGACTGGACAACTCAATCCCAGTTAGGGCTCCCTTCACCCCCAAAGATTAAGGAAGGCCAGACCCTTGTGTCTCTCCCCACCACTATCAGGCCTTTCTGATGAGAGCTCACTTCAAACAGAAGATGCTTTTTTTTCCAAAGGACTCTACTAGCACTTAAGGGAAATACAATCGAATACAACAAGTATACAGAGCACAGAACTGCTGAGCTCTCCAGCACAGGGCCTTCGGCTGAAGACAACTCGAACGGAGCCACAGAAGCTGGCACAATGTCCTGGCTTAACTGTGCTATCATCTCCCTAGCATTCTAACCAGGCCCTCCACTTGTGGCGAGCTGCCCAAACCCCTGCAGACCCTCTTCCCCATAGGCAGACTCCTCTCTCTGATGAAATCGAGCTCCTCCCCTCACCCCTCCCAGTAACTTCTGCGGCACCCATCCCCACACTGCGCACACACTGCGCACCACTACCCACTTCCTTAGTGACCGATGGCCGGTCTCACATTCCCTGACCTAGGCACTTTGAGTCCACAATACTCTTTCCTCCAGCCCCTTAAGTTATACAGAGTTCACACCAGGCACAACCCCTGTGGGGGAGGGAAAGGGGGGTGGTAGTTCATGTTTGGCAGGGCCCTGAGGGACACTCATCTCTAACTCTCTCTGTACCTTGATGGCTTTGAGGGAGCCACTGAAGAGCATGTTATGTGAGGAGACCAAAGTGCAAACAGGATTGTCATGAGCTCGGATAGTGTTGACCTTCTGCAGGTTCTGAATGTCCCAGACCTAGAGAAGAGACACATGAGCTGCCTGTGATTCAGTGCTCTGCAGGGTATCTCAGTACGGGGCTTCCAGCTTCCTGTTTTCCCCAGGTGGCAAATGTGCAGTGAAGTAGGCTCAGCCAGGTCCTGTTCCTTCAGGCTCAGTGAATCTGAGAGTTGAGGCCCAGAAAAAACCCATCTCCAATCTAGAGTTCCTTGCTCCAGGAGATCTAGTTCCTTCTCAACTCTGGGTTCTGTGGCTAGGGATGGAGACCGAGTATAGGTTTTTAAACTTGCTCCAGCTTATCAGTGAGCCCAGGGTGAATTGGTTTTCCATGATCTGAAATAAGCAGGGGCTTATGATACTCGGTCCTGGCTGAAGCTCCAGTCAGTGTTAGAAAAGGTGAGAAGGCAATATGTGCTGGGAGGAGTATCACTGCTTTCTCTCTCAGGGAGTGCAGTGGGCCTGGACCCTTAGGTTAATAAGGCAAACAAAGGTAAGGAAAGAAGACCTGATGCCTTACTGAAACAGCCCTCTCAGAAGAGTAGGTCTGGAGGCAGAGATACAGACTCTCTCCTTGAAGGTCCCTGCAGCTCAGGCTGTGACAAGGGTTCTCAACTCTTTCTGGATCTAAGTATCCCTCCTACACCTGCCCTGAAGCAGAGTGACTTGGGAACCTGGGATGCCACTGCCATCTCTGCAAGATGTGCTCTGGAGAGCAGGATGTCCAGTCCCTTCCCTACTCACATCCAGCCTCCCCAGCCCTCTCTTCTGCCACACTCACAATGATGGTACAGTCTGCAGATCCACTGTAGAGCTTGCACCTGGAGAATTAAAGGGAAGAGCTGCAGTGACACAGAAGAGGCCTCCAGCTGGTACACAGTTCTCAAGTGCCGCTCCCATCTTTGGACTCAAAGGCTATGGTCAGCATCAGATGCCAGAACCCAAGCAACTTCCCCAAGCCTTGGGTTTGGTTTTCTCATCTGAATAACAGGAGTGCCCCTGCCCATCATCCCCATCCCTGTCCCCTGTGCTGTGCACTGATGAATGTCTGGAAAGCATTCTGCAAATATGAGCTGCGAAGTAATTACTGTGCACATTAGCACTGAATAAATCTGCAGTCTACAAGCAGCAAAGCTGCTATCTTGGCAGCGTCTGGTCCTGAGTGGCTTGCTAAGCCCCTAAACAAAACACATCCTGGACCCCTTACCCTCTACCCACGTTCACCTGTCCCATGGCTGTACCCATGCCTGGCCTTGGTGACCCTGAACTTCCTTGGAGGGCTACCAAAGGCTGCACCTCCATCCTCTGAGTGCCCCTGCTGCTAAGCACCTGTCCCTCACCCCTTAGACTACACATGCCATTCTGCATGTGAAGAAGTAGTTGTGTGTGTGCCATCACAAAAGCAAAGGTCTGCTGAGGGCCACCCCTCCTCTACACTCACCCCTGGATACAGAGTGCCAGCACGATGCCATCATGCCCTTCCAGCGTCTTCTGGCATTTGTAGGTCGTGCAGGTGTCCCACACCTAACAGTAAAGACAAGGCTCTGTCACAGAGCTGGCCTGGGCAGCCACACTGACACCAGGCCTGAGAGGAAGCAGGAATCCAAGGAGGGCCTGCCCGCTTGCAGCTGTTTCCTCTCGCTCTTGACAACAAGCCCTAGGGTCCTCCCCCTAGCAAAGAAAGCAACTGCCCCCTGGAGAGATGAGGCATTGTGGTGTGGAAAAGCTGACTGAGCAGAAGAACCAGGGGTTGTTACTGAGTTGTTTCAGTCATGTCCGATTCTCCGTTACCCTGTTTGGGCTTTTCCTGGCAAAGATACTGGAGTGGTTTGCCATTTCCTTCTCTAGCTCATTTTATGTAGATGAGGAAACTGAGGCAGACATGGTTAAGCTACCTACCCAGGATCACACAGCTAATAAATACCTGAAGCCACATTCAAGCTCAGAAAGATGAGTCTCCCTGACTCCAAGCCTGGCACTCTAACCACTGTGCCACCTCGTTGTCCCAAGAGTCAGGGACTCTGGGTTCAAATCCTACCCAGGCAATTTACAGACTACAGCCTAAAAGGCCTTAGCCAAGTCCCTGGATCTCTCTGTGAACTCTGTGAAGGAGTTGAACCAGCTTGGTCTCAGTTCTCTTTGGACTCTTGATCTATGATCCCCAGGATTCAAGGGCTCCTGGAAAAGCCCCTCCTGAAGTTTTCCAAGTACAGACCCTGCACTGGCACTCACTGGAAATGTAGGTGCCCACCGACTCTTCAGAAGTGGAGCCGAGTTTGAAGGCCTCTGTGATGAGGGGTTATAGAAAGAAGCATCCGCACTGAGGAGGTGAGGGCAGGAAGCATGGAGAATGCAATATGCTTGGGACCTGCCTGAGACTTCTCAGTCCTTCCTTCAGGGAACAGAAAGGCTCTCATGAGGGAAGGAGAGAGGAAGGGCTCTGGGCCCGGCCACAAGGGCTGCCCAGTAGGGCAGCAGATGCTGGCATGGGAGGCTCTGGTTAGAGCGGAATGGCCCCAAGAGCTTTCTATTTCCTTATCAACAGGCTGTGGGTGATCAGAAGCTGCCATCTCCTGCTTCATCTGGGGTCTCCAGACAGATCAGTGGTACCTTGGGAACTCCAGCGTTCTCTTCTCCCTCCTAAAGACTGTACAGGGTATGCTCACAGTCTCCCAAATCAGTGTGGGGGAAACAGTAGATGAGACCAGCATGGCCATTATTTAAGAAGAGTCTGCAAAACAAAATCCTTTCCCTGATGGCTCAGGCAAGTCCTGTTCCCAAAGCTCTCTGACCCCTGATGGGTTCATCACCTTCAAGGCTGCCAGAGGCTGATAAACTTGTGTGTGAGCTACTGTCAGAGCAACAGGTTCAGTCAAACAGACTCTGGAAAAGGCAGCATTTGGAGGCCAGAGGAGGAAATAATGATACTCTGCCCCCCATCACCCTGGAGCACAGGGAAAAATGGGGAGTCCAGCTGCCAAAATGCCCAGAGTTCAGAGGTGTAAACCCAGAGCGGCAGAAGAACATAGAACAATATAACACCATAGCTAGACCTGAAATTTGTGCCCTGGGGACGCATGCTCACGTTTCAGGGCTCCCAGCCTACCTTAATGGTTTTGTCCGACGAACCGCTGAAAAGCAGGTCCCCCATGGAGTAGACACAGAGACACCACACAGGGCCCTGGTGGCCCACAAAGGTCCCTTTGCACTTGAAGATCTGCTGGGGGTCATAGGCTGAGAAGCAAAGAAGAGCTGTGAGGCTGAGAGCCAGCAGCTGGTCCCTAGCCCAGGGTGCAGGTTCACATTGGCATTGAGCTCTGCCCTGTTCCCCGCTAAGCCCGCACCAAACCTCAACAAACAGGGACCCTTGCAAACATCAGAAAGCTCTGAACCCTTCTGGATAAAAGGCAGATGGAGGGTGAATGGAATACTTACATCCTAGGATTCCCATGTTTAAGCGGGCATTGATATGAGACAGCTCATCCTGAAAAATATGGGCAGGGAGAGTCACAATTCCTGTTCTTTTCCCCTCACTGGCATGGCACCAGGGCCTGAGGGTCAGTTTCAGACAAAGGCTAGCCTTATGACTAATATCTAGTAAGTTCACAAAGACAAGGCTCTATCCAACCAATGCCCTATAAAAAGTCCTACTGTGTGGGGATGGGGAAGGATTGCACATTATTTGGCTCCTGCTAAGTGTACACCATCGTGTGTGTGCACATCATGTGTGGGTGTGGGGGGCAATGGGGTGCCGAGGTCCACTCCCCCCTATTGCTAGAGATCCCAGTTTATCATTTAGCCCCAAAGAAAGTAAAGTTCAAGCTCTATCCCAAGCTGGAGTCTCCCTAGAATCCCAGGTCTCTAGGAGCTACAGACAACAGAGTGGTCCCAAAGACCAGAGGCTTACATTCAACATGGATGCATCCCGTCGGAACTCCATGAGGTCTTCACTCAGTTTGCTCTGGTTCTCATCCAACACATCTAGAAGGAAGGAGTCAGAAGGTATAGTCAGGATTAGAGCAAAGGTGGTCTCTGCTTAAGGCAAGAGGAAGAAGGTGCCCATCTTCCAGGGAGGGTGAGTCATCACCTGGGTCAGTGGACATTGCTTGAGTTAGGGCAACCTTGGGTGCAGGTCATGCTGAGCTTACTCACTAACTCTATTTCCCCACCAAGGATGCTCGAAATTGGAGCATACGATTTTTCTCTCTAACTCTGTGTTTGGCCCTGGGACTGAGGAGACAAGAGACCTCCCCATCATTCCCCAAAGCCTCTCTGCTGACCTAGGAGGAGTTCTCAGGAAATGCTCCTGGCTTCTGTGGCAGATGAGGCTTAATTCTGGCCAGGATTCAATACTACTAGAATCTCCTTTCCTCTGTAGGGCAGGCAGGTGAAGGGAAGGGGGCTGCTGAGGACTGGACTTCACTCCCATACCGAATTTGAGCTCCAGGTTCTTCTCCAGCTGGTCAATCTTCTCTGACAGTTTCCCTAGCATTGATCGGAGGAAGGCAATTTCTTGATCTTTCTGTGCCAGGGCCACATGCATTTCATGGAAACGGTCATCTGTCTGTTGTAAGAACTCCTTCAGGCCTTCAAACTTACAGGTCTCCAGGTGAGTTTCATAGGTGTCCTGATTTCCTATGAATGTACAGCTGGAGGAAGAAAAAGGCATGGCTGGGCCCAGATCCCATGTTGTCTATGGATAAATATAAGCTGGATGCACATAGTCCTCCCCATCACACCAAGGGCTCCAGTTGGTACTTGGAGCTACCAATATTCCCAGGGGTCTGTATTACCCATTGACCCCACCTTCTACTAGCTCTCAGAATCTCTTCTTTAGCTTCCTTCCCTAGGGGCATGGAGAAGGCCTGTGTTGGCCATCTGGATGCTGGCAGTGCTGGCATCTAGAGTGAAGAACATGCTCTAAGTGGCTCCTACCCTGTTTAGGCTTCAAATGCTCCCCCAATGGCTTGCAAAGCATCCAACCAGGATGCACTCACCGTCGGGTCTGAGGGCAAACCTCTGTAGTTAGGTATCATAGTGAACTCAGAAAGTCCTGAGTTCAAATCCCACCAAAGTCACTTACTAGCTGTGTGAGCCTGGGCAAGTCACTTAACCCTCAGTCTAAGTTTCCTCCTCTGTAAAATGGGGATGATAACTTCCCAAGGAGTTGTTGTAAGGATCAAATGAGATGGCCTGGGTAAAGTGCATTTTAAATATTAAATTAGTATGAAAATGTCAGCTGTTAGTACTACTACCATTATTACGACCTATGAATTTAGACCTCCCTCAAGGACAGGCTTCTTATCGTTGCACTGATCAGAGGATGGGTTTTGGTGCCCTTTCCCAGTCATCGTCATAAGCAGCAGCTTCTTTCAGGCCTTCCTGAGGAAGCCAGAGGCCCAGCCAGGGTGGTCCCCCCACCCGCCAGGCAGGCTGCTGCAGCCCCTTTATGCAGGCCCCTGCCTGGGGCCTGGCCAAGGTCACTCACCCATATTTGGAGTGAGGACACTTGATGTGTTCACATTCTTTGAGGTGTGCCTCCAGGTTCATTTTCAGCAGAGGGGGGCAGCTGGGGTTGTTGGGGCATCTCACAGGCCGGTAGTCACAGCTGCCTTCATGGTCTCTGCTCAAAAACATGGCAAGAATTTGAACCCAGGGACTTGACCTGGAAAAAGCCTCACCTCCCTAGGCCTTGGCCCCAAACCATGAATTAGAAACCCCTCCTGAAAACTGGGTCACCAGCTGGAACTAGAGAGAGGTACAAGTGTAGTGACAAGTGGGGATAGGCTGGCTGTGAAGGGGCTAGGCCAGGAGTGGGAAAACCTGTGGCCTCAAGGCCACTTGAGGCCTTCTAGTTCCTCAAGTGCTACCCTCTGACCCCTGGTCTAGGCCCACCAGGGAGAGGACCCCAAAAAGGAAAGGCTGGAGCTGGCATGGGTCTCAGCATGCGCCCACAGGAAAGAGCTGCTCCCAGTAACGTCCACTTACTTCCTGGAGCTGAGTTTGATGGTGAAGGGGCAGCCACGGGGGTCTACCTCAAAGGTGGCGGGCTTTCCGCTGCCTACAGCACGGCAGCCATGCTTGCAGTGAATGAAGAGCTCGCCAATCTGCTCAGCCACAGCGATGTTGTTCACCACCACAGTCAGCTTGGCGTTGTCCACAGGGCACTTCTCTGAAGGAGAGGGTGAGATGGGGCAAGTAAGGAGAGGGCTCTGTATCCTAAGAAGGGCTCCACAAATGGGAACTCGTGACAACAGTATTAACATGCTTTGTGCTTGTGCTTATCATCCTTCTTCCCCTGTCATGGTGAGGGCTTTGAAGCTCCCAGGAAGCCAAGACCCGAGCCTCCCTGGTCAGACAAGGCCCTTCCCTTCCAGGGAACTGGTAGAGAGGCTAGTCAGGGACTGAGGACTGGAGCGAGGGAAAAGCTCTGTGGGGAAAAAACTTCCTTCCCATCCCACCTGCTCATGGTCCAGCCCGTTAATGTGCTTCAGAGAAGCAGGGGGTATAGTGGCTACAAGGGGACTCCTTTGAGAACTTTCAGTCTCCAGGGAACAATTTTCTATTAAATCACCCCACATCCTTATCTGAAGGAGAATATAGGTGAAAAGTTTGGTGCTACAATAAACAGAGTGCTGGATTTGAATTCAAGAAGACCTGAGTTCAAACCTTGCCCCAGATACTTACTAGCTATATTATCATGAACAAGTCATTTAACTGCTTCCTCAGTTTCCTTCTCTGTAATATGGGGATAATAATAGCACCAACTTACAGGGTTGTTAGGATGATCGAATGAGATAATATACTTTCCCTGCTATTATTATCATTATTATTATCCCCAGGTTATAAATGGGGAAACTGAGGCCCAGCAAAAGGGGCCTCTACCAACTAGTGTACCAACATGGAGCTGAGTCAGGGTGTTCCTGGAAAAGGCTAGGACTAGCAACCCCCATCAGCCCTAGTAGAGGGTGATGCCAAGACCCTGAGAAGAAACTCTCCTCCGCCCTTTCTGAGGAGCTGGCCTTGCCCTGGAGGACAGGTTTTTGGATCTGGGAGCCCAAAAGAATGATGTCATAAGCCAACAAAACTAGGAACCTAGAACACCCATCCCAAGACCTCTAACTTTCCAAAAGCCTGCCTAAAGCCTCATTCAAAACTCAGGTAGGGGAGGGGCATGGGGCAATGACTTGGAAATCAGCCAACTGTCGGGTCAGGTTTTGAAGAGACGCTTTCTCTGAGAACTGAGGATGGAAGGTGCTAATCACAAAGGTGGGACTGAAAGGCAGACCTCAAGGACGGGAACAAGGAAGATAGGCAGACCTCAAGGATGGGAACAGGGAAGATATCTAGGTCAAAATTACTGAACGGCAAGCTGCCTACGCCCTGACCCTGGGATGGGTTGACATTCCCCCACCTGACCCAAATCAGAGCTGATCATTTCTCACACAGAATACCACTGAGAGGTGAATTTCAGGTGAGGGCTCAGGCTCACAGCTGTAATCACCTTCAACCAGATGGAATTAGAGTTTAGGGGCTAACGGAAGGACCCAGCCATTTTTCATTCTCTTATTGAAACATCTAGTTATTTTAACCGTGTCCCCTAGAGTGACTGTCTGAAAGAGGGCACAGGCATCCCCATGGATGTGGCAAGATGTGTGACAGCCTGCTGCCCTGCCCCACTTCCCCCCTTAAAGGTGAACAGAAGGGCTGGAGAGGTTGTAGAGCATGTTCTAGACCATTCTTGAGCCTCTGGCGTCTCCTTTCCTCTCCATCCCCCACCCTCTTTTGGAAGCTCTCAGGCATCTCCGATTTGCTCTTTGGAATTTTAATCACAGCAAATCCCAAAAGCACTTCTCTGCTAATGGTGACAATTAGGCCGGAGCAGCAGCATCCATCAATAATGCCAGGCAGCGTAGAGAGGAGGCACCCTGAGATGCCCTTAAAAAGCCCTTCTCCAGGCTGTGAAGTTGGCTGCATTTTTGTACAGAGGAAAGTTAACAAACTGGCAGAGATACAGGGCAGGCTTGCAGAGTGAGATGCAGAGGACTGAGTACCTACCAGACTTTAAGGCACATCTTCTACAGAATGTGTGCTGTGGAGACAATGAGAAAGAGGGCTCACAACAGGACTCTCATTCGGATAGTTATCAAAAGCTGTCTGTGGATGAATCTATCTGGGACCGGCCCCCACTCCTCATCCCTGGGCCAGGGGCCTGCTGTGTGGGCTAGCCCAGGCCAGGAGACCTACTAACTAACCTGGCTCACACACAGACTCATGCTCTGGAAACCAGTACCCAAACCCCTATGGTGTGAACAGCACACTGGATTTAGAATTAGAAAACCTGAGCTAGCATCCCTGTGGCTCTGAGCAAGTTACTTAAATTCTCTTGGTCTGTTTCCTTTTCTGGAAACTACAGGAGTTAGATTAGGGAAATATCTCTGAGATCTCTAGCCCTAAGCCCTGTGATCTCATGGCTACTCTTCAAGGCCCACATGGGGTCTGTCTCTGCCCACCTGGTCCCTGAATCACTAAGGACATGGAACAAGAGGCCCTCAGGTGGTCTGAAGGCTATGGCCTGGCTGGTTCCTGTCACTCTCAGCTCAGTGGCCCGGCTTGGCCTGACTCCCCTGCTGAGTCAGTTCCCTGCTAAGGAACAGTTTTCCTTTTGCCTTTCCTACTAGGACAAGGTAACTACCAGAGAACATTTAGGAGTGACTTGTAGAAAACCCAGAGTCTGCTATGGGGGAAGATATAGTAACAACAGAGGTGAACCTGTCCCCAGAACCACTCCCCATGGTGTCAGCATTGGATGGTGATTCTGATCTGGGGTCTGGAAGGCTGCATGTCATTATTACAGCAATGCTATATTTCAGACATCGAGGTGTGGTACAGCAAAGACAGTGAATTGGCTGTCAGGAGATCTGGGATTTCATCCTAGCTGTGACCACTAACTTGCTGTGTAACCCCAGAGCAGGTCATGTCCCTTCTCTAGGCCTCAGTTCCTCAGTTGAAAATGGAGATGGGCCAAAATGACTTCAAAGGTCATTCCTAGCTCCAAATCCAAACTGTGCCCTATTCTCCCTTCTCCCCCTTCCTCCACTTCCACCTCACCTCCCTAGCCTAAGGCAGGCAGGCCTTCAATCTAGCTAACAGAGCCAGTCCTTGGTGGGTGGTGGGTTCTCTGAATTCAAAAGCAAGTCTCAGTTCAGTGATTGCCCAGAGGCACACAGCTGGTAAGTGTGTGAGGTGGGAACCGATGCCAGCTCCACTCCTCTACCCTGCCTCTCCCACTGAGTATTCAGGGGCTGTGAACCCTGAGCAGAGGGGGAAGGGTCCTCACCCCACAGGTGGTGATCACTGGGTCCTTGAACACACTGCAGCACAGCTGACAGCACAGCTTCACCGACGGCTGCTCCGCAAATACCAGAGGCTCCTGGGACCAAAAGGAAAAGGGAGACTGAGGGCATGCTAAAAAGCCTCCTGGGCCCCAGGGTGAGGCTATCCTTGGCATCTGGGTCAGGCTGGCCACCCCAGCAGAGATGCCTCCCTGCAGCCCTCTGGCAGGAGGCACCAAGGAGGACCAAGAATGAGGGGCTCAAGAAGAGCCCCAAAGGGATGAAAAGGGGCAGTGGCCTGGGCTGGGGGAAAAGTGATCCCTCTGGATGCTTCAGGGAGACATTCTACTCATGGGGACAGGTTCTGAAGTTAGTGGGCCATGGTGGGTTGTTCAGTACAGGAGCCCCAAGCCAGATCTAATCAGTCAGATGCATTCTAAAAGGGCTACTGAAATCCTTTCAAATGGTCCATTTCCCTCAGAGGCCACAGAAGGGAAGGACAAGACACTGCCAGTAGCCAGGTGACTGGCAAGGATCTGATTAAGTGGGCAGGTGTTGAGGGAAGGGCCATTGATGCCTCGTGCTAAATGCAGTCTTGGTATTCAAATCCAACCCAATAAACATTTATTAAGTGTTTACTGTCAGGTACAGCACTGAGCACTGTGGACACATACGTAAAAAGGAAACAATTTCTGCCCTCAAGGCTCCTCCATAGCACAGGCAGACAGACCCTTCACCACTGCCAGCCCAGTAATAACCACCATCCAGCTCCAAAGTCATAGTGTGGCCATCTCCCTCCCTCTGGAAAGGTTCCCCCCCAAGCACCTACAATGTGCTTTGTGCCACACGGAGAGAGGTGGTTCACAAGTCCAGGGAAGTGCATCTTGCTCTGGGGAGAGAGTCAGCTGTCCTCTCCCAAGATGGCAGGCTCTCTGACCACACAACTTCCTCAAGGAATAAGCATCAGTCAAAGGCAGTTTCTAGCTAGACAGTGAACATTGTCCTGAACTCATACATAGCTCCTTCCTTCCTCCATCTTCTCTAAAGTGAAAGGCCAGCCCTTCATGAAACCTTCCCGTTCTCTCCCCCAACTCTTCCAGGTCTCTTCCCTCTTGCAGTTCTACGGGGCATTTGTTTAACTTTCTCCTCTGCATAGAAGTGCGCTCTCCTGTGAGTCAGTTATTTATGTGCATGGGCTTCCTCTTTTAGTGGCCTATAAGGCCTTTGAAAGAAAGGGGGTAGGTGGTTTCTACCTGTGTATCCCAGAGCTCAGTCAAGTGCCACACACCTAGTAGGAGTTTTAATAAATGACTGCTGGAAAGTAGATGCCTGACAACTGGGGACCAGCTAAACTAACTGTGGTACTGACTGTAACGGAATATTGTCATGCTGTTGGAAATGAAGAATATGGAAAATTGAGAGAAGCATGGGAAGATGGCATGAACTGTTCCAGAATGAAGTCAACAGAAGAAGGAGAACAATGTATACAGTGACAACAAGGAAACCCAAATGCCAAACTGAATGCCCTATGATCATAACGAGCAAGCCTGCTCCTTCTCTGCAGAGGGGAGATACAATACACTGCATCTTACTGGTGGTCCTGCTTATTTTTGCTGAATGCTTTAAAAATTTTTTTTCCTTTTTGTTCCAAGGGATGGCTTACTGGGGAGAGAAGAACAGAATGACGTATTTGAAAACTAATGTGATGTGAAAACAAAAGATGACAATAAAAATTAAGAACAAAGTTTAAAAAATGTGTGTGATTAAACTAAACCTGCTGAACTAAGGACATTGGAGGAATGGCTAAGGCAGCAGTTCCTTTCACTCCTCAGCAAAGAAGAGACCAGCACCAGGTCATCAGAATGGTGACACTGAGGCCACAGCTCTTGGGTGATGCTGCATCTGCAAGCCCTCTTTCTCCACAGGAGAAAATGTCAGCCTAGACGCTGCAAAAAGAATTCCGAGGTCTTGCAAATGAAGCTCCTGAGGCACAGATGGGTGAAGAGGGCCAGTGGAAATGGGGCTATATATTATATACAGATCCTGGGAACGGGTTTCCTCAGGGTCTTATGGCTCTCTCCTGTTCTTGGCATGATGCAACAGAAAGAGGGCTAGACCTGGAGACAGAGGACTTGGGTTTGAATCCTGTCTTTGTCACTTATTACCTGCATGACTTAGGGCAGTAATTTAACCTCTCTGGGTCTCAGTTTCCACATCTGTAAAAAGAAGAGTTGGATTTGTGACTTCTAAGGTCTCTTTTGGCTCTAAATACGTGGCTGTCTGAAACAGGCTGAAACAAGCAGTTGAAAGGCGACCTGCCTCGAGCAGATTCAGGGACAGGACTCTGCTATCTACAGTGAAATAGGGGATAGACCGAGGCTGAAACCACTTTGAATTCTGGGAACTTCATGAATGTAGGGACATGAGCCAAATTACCCCAAATCACAAACCGTCTGAGTCCAACCAGACTAAGATGGAAAAACACCAAAGCCTAGGAAAATCATGAAGAGAACTGAGGGTGCATGCAGGTCTATGCAGTGCCATTTGCCATAGAGACAGGAATGCAGAGAGAAAAATATTATTGATTTCCTTGTTTAATATTAATTCATTCCTGAGGTTGCCTGGGATGTTTCTTCAAAGGTCTTGGCAAAACATTTTGCCAAGCTGAGCAGGGAAGGTGCAGCATACATCCTTATTAGCATACAGAGAGGGCAGCATTAATTCTCACTTAAGTGTTTTCCAGAGAAAATGCCTTGTGGCTGAGACATATATTCCATACACTGCTGAGGGGTCTAGCACACTAGCACACATAGCACACTATGGTAGAAGGGATAGGAAATGTGCAGTCAGAGAACCTGGCTTCTAATCTTAGTTCTGCTTTCGATACCTGTGTGACCTTGAACAAGTCACTGCTCTAGGTCTATAAAATGGGGAGGTTGAGCTAAATGACCTCCAAGACCCCCTCCAGCTCTAAATTCTATGACCAAATAGAAGAATGCTGGCACCCTTGGGTGCCACTACTGCACGTGTTTCTCCTGACCCCTCCCACAACCCAGATACATACTGGCTCTTCCTCCTCCTCATGCAGGGAGAACGTGGACCGTAAGGACATGCTGGATTCAGAATGCAAGGAGCGGACAGATATGGCTGAATCAGAGCGACGAGGAGTGTTGATCGGAGGCTGCAAATGGAAGAGACAGAAAGACAAGAATCAGCCTCCAGGCCTACCTCAGGAAATGTCACCTGTAACCTGTAAGGCCACTGCCCATCAGATCTGGTGCTCTGGCTCACCTGGCAGCTCGGCAGAGACCTCTGTGTCCTCCAAGGCTCTGGAGCCGTGGTGAGCCTCCCTCAAGTCAGGCAACAGTAAGCCAGGGCTTAGCTCAGACTTGGCTCCTGAGCCCTGCTGCATTCCAGCCTGTGGTGATCCCCATAAAGCAGGGGACGTGAATATGAAGTTGGATGAAGTCTCTCCAGCATGAGCACCAGTCACACACTCACGTCAAGGCACCAGGTTCCACTCCACCCATCCCACCAGGGCCTACTTGTGGAAGCACTGAACCAGCAGAGTCCCTTGGAACAGAAGCATTCCCTGAAGAAAGAGAAAGCCCTAGGGCCTTCCCTGCAGTTTCCTGGGGCTGACTGGCCCAGAAGCCTCAGCCCAAGAACTTGTTGTTTTACTCTGCTATCTAACATCGGCCAACTTTCTTTGTGTCAATGGAGTGACTTCCTCCTATTCAATTCAATGAGGACACTCTTGGGCTGTTTCCTGCTTCCTGTATTTAGTGGGGCAGCTCAAAGGCTGATACAGAATCCTGCTCCCACCAGCCTGTGGGGCTGGGGCGGGGAATGCTGGGGTGGGCACAGTGTGACACTGTTCACCACCATCTAGCCATGGACTGGATCGGGAGGGAGGTGCTAGCATGGTCCTCAGAGCTCACTAGAAAGGGTTTTGCTGCAAACCTAAACCTGAACTCTCTGTGTCTTCCAGAAGGTCAGACCAGGCCAGGCCATGAAAAACAGACAATTTGACCTAGTGGGCAGGCGTTTAGGGAAGGAGCAGAATGGCTGAAACAGCAAAGGACTAAATCTACAAACACAAAGTTGTTCTTTCTGGAAAGCAAAGAGATACCTTCCCTGTAGCCTGAGAAGGGCCCGCGCATGCATGCCTCCAGTGGGAAAAGGGAGGGGGCCCGCGCAGGCCATAAACACTGGTCCGCTTTTTCTGGAAAGCTCTTGAGGCTGCTTGGGATCCTTAAGGTCAAGGAATTTCTAAGGATCCCATAAAAGACAGGATTCCTTCCAACACTGAAGGGACCTCTAGTGGCCACCCCCTCTTCAGACCTGACTGCAGCTAACCCATCCCTGACCCAGGGGAGCCTACATGGCTCATCAATGTCTCCAGAAACAGAGAGGCCTGGACCTCCTGTGTTCACATGCTCTAATTTCTCAGGCTCAGAGTATAAGAAAAAAACCAAAAAAACCAAACAACTAAACTAAAACCCCAGCCTTTCCTGTGCTTAACTGAAATCCCTCCAGCTGCAATACAGACACATCTTTTCTCATTTATCCATGAAGGAGATGGAAATTGCTGCTCACCGTTCTCAGGATAACCGTAAACACATCCTCCCCTTGGGTGAATGTTGCAGTTATTTTTCCCGACACAGAGATTCACATATTCCAATTCCAACTCCATCAGCTTTCCCACCGAGTACAGAAATGACTGTTGAGCACCAGGAGTGCTTGGAGACCTGATCATCACAGGTCTTAGGTCTTAGAATACAAGCTTGGACCAGCCACGTCCCTTTCTCCCTTAGTGGAAGAGGGGCAGTCCCCTAGTGGCAGCTCAGAGCCCAGAAAGAAGAGCAGCTGAACTCACAATTACCTCTGCCTCTCCACAGAGTCGAATCTATCCTCTCCCTGGGTCAGCGTCAGTGAACACTGCTTGGTCTTGCTGAGCTACACTGCACTCTAATCATTAAAAAAAAAATCAAAATAACCAGGGGGAGGGCAGGAGAGGGAACTGGGTCTGGGCTGAAATGTGAGCCCTCCACTACTCCAACAGGACGTGACCAGCACAGAGCCAGTTTTCAGGGTGCTTCCAGTCAGGTCCTCACAGGGAGGGCAGCCACGTTCACTCTGTACCCTGTGTGCTCAACCAGGCTGCCAGATCCCGCCAATACCCTCCCACCACTCAGAAATACTTCAAATAGCTTTTCCTTTATCATCTTTGTATGGAAACACCACAAGAGGAGTGAGAGTGGAAAGTTTAAGGAAATGAGTCAAAACATCCTAATGGGCAATGGAAAACCAGAAAAGACACAGAGAACAGATCCAAACCACAGCAGGAGGCCAAGTACAACTTCCAAAAACCGAGGAGAGGGGCCAAGCCAGTTGGCCCACAGTTCTGTCACCACCGCTTGTGCGCCTGAGCCATGGGAAAGTGGGGTGGGCAAAGTGTGGAGGGAAACACAGGTCCAAAGAGGCTCAGAGGGTGAGGCTCCTGCCTGGGGAAACACTTTGTACACACTTATTGATAGAATTGCCTTCCCTGATGGAATGGAAGCGCCTTGAGGGTAGCAACTGTTTCACTTCTGCCTATATATCTCAGGTGCTTAGCACAGTGCTTAGCATGGGGTAGGTGTTTACTAAAGCTCACTGGTGGACAAATTGGGTGCCTGGAGCTTTCCCAGCGAAGGAGGGTGGGAGCAGAGAAGAGCTCTGAAAGCCAGGGTGGCCTTGTGGAGGAGGCCATGGAATGAAGGTTCCTATTTCATGCCTGGGGAGTCAGAAACATAAATGCCAGGCTGCTGCTGGGGTCTTTGGCCCTGGGTGAATGATCTATACTAATGATACAGCTTGGGGAGTCTAGAAAGATGCAAAATATAAAACAGAAATGTTTGAGGAGAAAAGATGCCAGCACAATGGTCGGTCAAGGAGCATTAAGTGCCTTCTATGAGCCAGGCACTCTGCTAAGGGCTGAGAATATAAAACATGACAAAGGTAAAAATGAAAACAGAAACACAACAAAACAAGAACAGTAATAGCCACAAATATCCCCAAACAGAAAGACTGAGGATCCAGAATGAAAGAGCCTGAGTTTAAAAGGGAAACTTTGCCTTCTGGAAAATATCCAGCTGAGGCCCTGGCCCTAGGAACAGAAGGCTAGTCTCACCGGCCTTTCAGGCCCAGGAAAGGTAGACCACCTCTGGCACATCCCCTAGATACTGTGGACAACTATCACCAGGCCTTTGGATTGTCCCCTTCTCCTGCGCCTGTGCTTTTTCTTCCTTTTAAAAAAAACAACAATTTAACCAATATTTATTAAGCACTACCGTATGTGAGGCACCAACGGTAGCTACTGGACATAAAACAAAAAATCCAAAGTATCCCTCATCCCTCCAAGAGCCTACATCCTGGGGTTGGGGGGTGGGGGCATGCAACATGGCACATGCCAGATTTTCTAATTTCATTATATTGCATCGACATTTCTCTCTCTTCCATCTTTTTAAATCTTTGATCTTTTGACTGTTTGAGGCATCTGTTATGCACCACTGTGAGTAAAAAGAGTTGCTGAGAACCCCACATCCTGCCCAGCTTCAATAGCAGGACCCTCCAGTTCCCAGACAGTTCAGAGCACTGAGAGGTGAGGAAAGCCCTCAGTCTGATAACTTTGTACTCATGTGAAGAGAATAAACGACAGAAACAGGAATGGAAAATTAAGAACAAAGCCAAAAAAACAGCCCCCAAACTGACTGATTGGAAATTATCAAAGATACTCAATAAGGGCTTCACAAGAGCTTCCTAGACTTATTGTGCTTAGACAAATCAACCTTCTCATGTTTCATCTGCCTATGCCTAGAAGCTCTGAGAATACATGGTAGATCATAGAGGCAGACCTGGAAAGGATCTTAGAAAACATCTAGTGCAGTCCATATTCTATGAATGAGGACACCAAGGCTCTGGGAGCACGAATGATCTGCCCATAGTCACAAAGTGTGGTGGGCAGGCCCTGAGACTAGGCCCTGGGACTTGAGGGTCAGTATGTGTCATACTCTTGCCCTTGAACTTGACCACCCAAGAGTGTCACAGATGGAGCACTAACCAGCCAGTGTCCTGCTCCTCTGCCAGTCACCACCTTCCTCAAGGCTGAGAACTTTCAAAGATGTCAGAAGTTCTTCCTTCAAATCCCCTAGCACTGGCTAAGGCAACAGGCCTCCCCTGTTTGGCACCACACCCTGCCCACTCTCAATCTGTCCCAGAGCCCAGGCCACACAGAAGAGTAGAAGGCTCTACAGGCTTTTGTCTGGTTCAGGACACAGCCTGCAATTGTCAAAAAAAAAAAGAACCACAAATGTGTTCACCTTAATGAGCTCCTGAACTCAGATGTACACTGAAGTGCCTCACCCATACCTGGCCTCCAATTCCTACCTTTCTTGAAATGGCATTCTTGCGGAAGAGATCCCTTCACATCCTTTGAGAAGTCAGGGTAGGCCCTGCCAGCCTGATCATGCCTCCCAAGCTTACCATCTGACTACAATAACTAGTTTGCTGGAAAGATGATTTGACAGTAGACATACCATGCCGTCCTCTTCATCCCTCTGGGAG
Organism: Notamacropus eugenii; assembly: GCF_028372415.1. Taxonomy (NCBI): domain Eukaryota; kingdom Metazoa; phylum Chordata; class Mammalia; order Diprotodontia; family Macropodidae; genus Notamacropus; species Notamacropus eugenii. The sequence goes on from NC_092872.1 coordinate 47,907,903, forward strand.
TAGGTGAGTGTGCTGGAGGAGGAGGGAGTCCTACGGTGTTGTTTGTATGTGCTGGTCCCATCAGCTACTGAAACAAAAGATGGTTTTAACAGATGGAAGAGACCCAGAATGTTTATGTCTAATTTCTGAGTTTCAAAAAAGTTGGGGGGGGGAGGAGTTAGGAGGAGGGAAGGAGACTGAGACAAACCAGGGGGAAGAAACACAACATGGGTCCTTTTTGTAGTGTCTCAGAATAGGCTTAGACCCACAGCTCTGCATGGACAGCAATATGTGCCACATACCATTTTCACCATAGCTTGAGGAAAACTTAATCCTTGTCAACTTAAGCAAGTACCCTCAGGAAGAACAGGAAAAACCAAGAAATCAAACCCTTTGTCTTGATAGGGAAAAACCAACTGACATAGCATGAACAGAAATTCAAACTATTCCTAAAAAGCATCTGGGGGAAGGGAAGAGGAAGTCTTCACCTTTAGGAGAAAATGGGGTCATTGGGTCAGGAATCCTGTTAGGCAAGAGATGCAGCTGAGCCTCCATTACCTTGTCTAACCCAGGGCTTCTCAAACTTTTTCCACTTGAGACCTCTTTTGAGTTTGCAGCGTTCTTTGGCGTTTGGTGGCCCGAGGCAGTGCAGAATGTGCATGCTTTGGGTTCAGAACCAAGTCGGCCATGATGCAACATGACAAGTGTTGCCAGAAGCACCTCGGATTCACTGCACATTTGATTTTGAATTAATTTTTGGGCACTGCATGTTCAGAAACCTTTCACTGTTGTCAAATCCATAGTTTAAGAAGCACTGGTCTAACCATAATCTCCACTCTCCCCATAGTCCAGTTTGGGGACGGGAAGAGAGATAAGAAGAACCAAATGGGGGTGGGGGGGGTAAGTGTCTAGACAGCTTCTGACTGCATCCCAAAGTTAAATACAGGAGAACCTGTCCCAGCTTGGTTCAGACCTAGTTTAAACCAACTATGGACTAGCTTAGAGCTTGCCAGACGAGACAATTTTATATATAACAAACTAACTGGTACCACCCGATAGAGCTCCTTGTAGTATTAAGAAAGGCAGAGCATCCAGGACCATGGGGTAAAAGTCTTGGTCAGACTACAGCCGGAGTCCTGTGTTTAGTTCTGGAGGACTGTATTTTAGGAAGAACATTGATAAGATGGAAAACATCCTGGGAAAGGCAACCAGGATGACGAAGGGATTTAAGATTGGGCCATATAAGGATTAGTTGAAAGAAAAGGAGATGTTCAATCTGCAGAAGAGAAGAGGGGGGAGGGAGATAAGGGGGGGGAATAACAGTAGGGCAGGAGTAGAGAGGGGTGGAAATCATAGTCAGGGTTTGAAGGGCTGCCATGTGAGAGAGGGGTGAGACTTGTTCATTCTGGCCTCAGAGGCAGAACCAGAGCATCAGGTAGAAATTACAATGGGGCCACTTTAGGTTGGATAGAAGGAAAAACCAGCTAACAGTGATGCTAATATGCAAAATGTCCAAAATGGAGTGGGCTGCTTCTGACTGAAAGTCTTTGAGCCTTTGCTCAAAGATGGCCATATGTCATGGAAATCTATGGTCAGGTGGACTAGATGGTCTGGAGATCTCTGGAGTCTGAGGTTCTGCACAACCGTAAAGGACTCAAATGAACACTGTAGCTGGACCAGAGCTTGCTAGAGACAGAGTCAGGCCCAAGACCTGGGCTGCCTGACCCCCTGCTGAGATTCTCTCCCTTACACTGGGTTTTCATCTGAAGTGTTTCAGAGCTAGTCCTTAGAGTAGAAAGCATGATTTGTAGCCATTTTCTGCACAGTGTCAAGTAAATAAAGTAGGATTGGTTTTGGCTGGGAGTTTTCCGCAGTCCTATTACAGCATGGATGCTTACTCTACAGGTGGGCCAAAGGAAAAATATTTGCCTTAGGAACTCCCATGGGCCTCTCAGGCCAGTGCCAAGATTCCCTGAGCCTTAAAGAGATTCTAGTTGAGGAAGAAAGAGGAGGAGTCAGTCCAGGGAGGTAGATACTAGCATGATAGATGGTAGTTAGCAGGTTAAGGACTGCCAACTTCTAACTCTTCCCATGATTGTCTGCTATGTCTCCACTGATAGCTCAGTGACGTGAATGTGTACTTGGAATGGGGAAGGGAGACAAGTCCATCAAAAGAACCATCTCTATTGCCTGCTCTCCTTTCTTTAGGGAGAACATTGGGAGCTTTTCCCAACGGCTGCACACACAACACTTAACAAACCACTGAAGGGAGACCCACATGTACAAAGCACTTTGTGTGACCAGGGGCTGCTGCCACAACGAAATAGACCTGATCTGAAGGACAATTAAGTGACAAGCACAAAAGGGTCATGCTGAAAGCCCTGAGCTCCTAAGTTTTCCTGCAACTCTGCCAGATTTGTCTGCTCCAACTCTAGTGAGCTTTGCCTCCAGCTGAAGAACTTAAGTAAAGGCTTATTCACTTTCAGATCTTGAGACTCCAAGCTTTGGAGGGGAATGGGCTGACCCACTTGATCCACCACCTACCCAACAGAAGGGAGGAGGCTTTCCTCAGGATTCAGGGCAAGGCCATACTGTGGACAAGGGAGGGGAGCCCAGGCTCTCCAGTCACCTTGGGCAAGTCACTGCATCTCTCCAGGACTCAGTTTCCTCTCCTCAAAATAAGGAGGGTAGATGAGATGGCCTCCAATGCTTTTTCCGGCTTTTCTATAGTGATGATCTCAAGGGCTTAAGCGCCTCCTTCCTCTTGCCTTTGGCTCCTGGCTGTTTTCTCTGGGTAAATTCACAGCTGGAATTCCTCCTCCCTGATCTCACCCACACAAGGTTTCCCCCAAAAGAACCAAAGTCTGCATGGAAGGTTCAGAGTAACACCTGGATCCTGGCAGGAGCTCACCTTTAGTAATGGTGGTAACAGCTGAAAATGCAGGACCAAAGGTAGTTTCCATTCTGGTCTAAAGAGAGAATAGAGATGATATGATCACACTCCCCCCCTTGAGCAGATGCTCTCCCAGTGGCTAAGGAGCGGGGCTCCTAAAGGCTGACCTAGGACTTTAAAAGGGCTCTAATGATAATGATAGCAGGCATTTATGTAGCACTTTGAGGTCTGCCGAGTATTTTACATACATTTTCTCATTTGATTCTTATGACAACCCTGGGAGGTAGGTGCCATTATTATCCCCATTTTACAGATGAGGAAATTGAGGCAGGCAGAGGCCAAGTGACTTGCCCAGGGTCATCCAGCTAGGAAGTGTCTGAGGCCTGATTTGAACTGAGGTCTTCACGACTGAGCCAAGTGCACTACTCACTGTGCACTTTCTATGAACATCTTACAGGGCTAGGCACTGAGGGCCCACAACGCACATTTCTCTGTCCACTAAGATGAGTTAGAAAAGTGAGGTTTACTTAGGATAGGATTATCTTGTAAAACACAAAAGGCAACAATCAATTACCTAACCGGCAGAATCTTAGAAGACACTGCCTCCCTGCCCCTCCTTGTGTATAGTCAGTCCACTTTCTATTTTTCAACACAGGAAAGATGCCAGAATCAGACATAAGACAGAGAAACAACCTCAGAGACCCCTCAATGGAAGGGACCTTTGTAAGGAATGGAGCCACGTTGGGAAATCGCATGTGAGATCTTCAGTTCTGCACCTCTGACCCAGGGAAGCCTCCAAATGCTTGTGGGGTTCTGACTTCTAAAGAAGGGCCAAGATAACACACTCTGCCTGCAGTCTTCCTGCTGTTCAGTTTGTTTAGCGCTATGTCCAGACCCTTCTTTTTCTCCGCAAAGTCCTGTAGGACAGGTAGGCTGTCACAGGCTAAGGACAGGCAAGGAGTCCACAGTAATGTTCCCCACTGTGCACTCAGGCCATTGGCCTTAGCCCTGAAAGGTTCTGTTGATAGGTTCTGTCAAATTCCACCCACATGAGGGTCTCTAAGACAATGGTCAATAGGCCTTGGGCTGAGATCCCATTCTGGGGGGCAGGAGCCAGGGCAGATGATGATGGGTTTAGCACGTTCGGAGATAGAGGTCTGGCTACTGGTGCCCAGAAATCAGGACAGGAGAGAGGCTGGCCAGAGTGTGTAAAAACAAGTAGTTGCCCTCTGTATCAGCCTCTCCTAAACAATGTTTCATGAAGCTCTGGTTAGGTTGTCTGTTTCACCAATACCAACTGGCGAGGAGGGGGTGCCATGAAAATTTTAGGCTAGTGCCATTTTCTGCTCTAATAGATTGTCAAATTTGCAAATGCATCTGAAAATTTGTGCATGGCAGTTTTTTTTGGTAGGGAAGTAAATTTAATTTCCTCTATTTTGCTTCAAAATTTCTCAGATCCCTGTTCATGCCAACAGTATTGCATAACCCCAGGTCTCTCAGGAGGATTTATGGGTTTTGTGAATATATCTTAAGCCTGTAAAGTGTTCTGGGGAGAGTTTAGTTTGGGAAGCACTGTTTTCTGCACTATCTATACCTGTGGCCACCAGCAGGGAGCCACAGGAGCAGTCGGAAAGGCCAACAGCTACTCTCACCAAAGTGTCTGTAAATACCCAGTGTAGCCCAGGCAGCTCTCTCCTTCCCTGGCTCTTCCTCCCACATCTAGTCAGTCATCTGCACTAGCAGGATCGTGGCTCCAGAACCAGCTGTTCTTCCTCGAGAGGCCCCTCACCAAGGACAGGCCATGGTAGTAGTCTGGAAGGGCATGGAGGGATGAAGAGGTTGGCTCTTCAGTGAAATTGTTGAAAGTACATTGGTCCTTCCTCCTGTCTAGAAAGGATGCTTCTCTCTGAGCCATCAATAGGCAAGACAGAATGGGATGGGGTCCTAGGCTATCCCCTGATCCAGGCTTTGGGGGCAACTCAGAGGAGTGCCCACTCTCCTCCTTACCCCGTTTGTGCTGTCCGAGGGAGGGAGGTTTGCTGGGCCACCAGAGAAACGATTATATCGTGCACTCTTGTTTGAGCTCATAATCTAGAGCAGCATTTAGGATCCACGGGCAGCTTTCTCTGTGGGGAGGGGAGAAAAAGCAAAGTTTCTTTAAAGAACACAAGGAGACTGAAGTTCTGGCCAGCATGTCACCAACCCAATTCCCCCCTTCAGTATGAGACTGAGCAGTTAGTGTGGAGTGCCTGTGAGCACCTGGGTGAGGCCAGGTAGGATTCAGTCTGAACTGGAATCAGGCTAAAGGCCTTCCTTTCCCATCACCCTCCGATAGCCAATCCCATTTCAAAGGCCTCACTTCTTGACTCTCATTCTGGTGTGTAAGACTCAGGATGGAGCCACTTTCTTCTCTCTTCCCTGAACACAGCCTCTCAGCAGCACAGGGAAAGTGATAGGGAGTGGGGGAAGAAGGAGGTGTGGAGGAGGAGGAGAGAAGAGTCATCATATGCTCAGGGTGGGCAGGGAGACTTCTCTCTTGTTGCCCACAATAGCAATTCCACATTCTGCAGATGGCACTTATCTCCAAGCTAAGCCCAAGGATCTGCCTCTTGTCACTGACTTTAAAAAGGTCAATGGCCTTACCCTCTAGGATCAGTCTTGAAGGCAGGCAGATGCTGTAGAAGTCCCTGTGGAGTCCCTGATATGCCATTATGCAGCATAGCATAAAAAACACCACTAAATTTGGAATCAGGAGCCATGTACTCTACTCTCAGTTCAACCACTGACTAGCCGTGCTGGAGCTCAGAGAGGTCACCCAAAACGCTATGTTACCTCAGATGGCAACCTAAGTGTCTAGCGCTTGTATGTCCCTAGTTATTTACACGGTGCCTTCCCCATTAAAATGTGAGATTCTGCCTTCTAGAAGAACTGGTCCATGCTAGTTAATTGACACTTACATGTGGACAGTGATTTCCGGGTCAGGAATGCTTTCCCATCTAGTTTTTTCATAACAGCCTGTGAGGTATGAAGGCCAGGGATTACTAGCCCCACTGTCCCTGTGAGGTATTTAGATCAGTAATTTAACCTAGTTAAAGTAAGAAACAAGACTCGAACCCAGGGTTCCTGATTTCGAAGCCATTGCATCCTAGCCATCATACTTGGAAAATTATGAAAATATTATGATTATTAACACTGGTGCCTGTACTGAAAACAGAAACAGATGCTAATGGTCAAATAGCCTCGGGCTTACAGGAGGCAGGGTGTGTACAAGGAGGCTGAGGACATGTGAAAGGGAAACTAGTCAGGAGGATGCCGGCGATCACCACTCCCTCCATCTGCTTAGCTTTAGACTGCTTCAGGAACATATTCCCTCCTTACCAAAGGGCAGAATGGGCTCGTGTCTGACCTAGAGACCTGGTCCACTGAGAGGAAGAAGCTGGCCCAGAGGAGGAACAGAAAGGGGCAGCAAAAAGACAACCTAGTTATCCCTACAGAGAATGGGATCTCATTCTTGGGTACTGGATACTCTCAGAAAGAAGACAAAGGAGAAGACAGCCCAGGAGGGCAGGGAGTCTGGCCTACCTCAGAGCAGAGAACCAAAAGGAAATGAAAGAAGTCGCAGAGACAGGCAGATGGAACCAGACATGACTGTGCCACCCAATTTTTTTTCCTCTCCCTTTACTGTCCTGCTCCCTCACCATACCTCAAAATCTCCTAGCTTTTGTCCATCTCTTGGCTCTGAGTAGTGACTGAAGTCTGAACATGGGAGAGGCAAGACAGTTACTGTAGCTCCAACCTCACCCCATCCATCCAACCTCATCGAGGTTGTTACAACTAGAAACCAGTAGGAGCAGAGGGAGTAGCCATCAGCTGTGTACTGTAGGTGATTCAGGGATTAGAGGGGGGACCCTCCTGGTACAGAGACAAGTCACGTCCAGGGCAAATGCTGGTTCTGGAGACTGAGGCAGCAGACTTCACATTCTCCCCGCCCAATCCACCCAAGGGCTTTGTTGCCTGGATTGCTGGATGAAGCAAATATGTGGCTAGGTTTTTTAGGCTGGGAAAAAATAAGATTTGGGACCACACAGATGAGAGGGTAAGATTCCACAGGCGTTTTGGTTCAAAAGCCCTGATGACAGAAAGGGGACTGTGCTCCCCAGACCTGGCTCAGAGGTCACACTAAGACATGGCTGAGCTCTTTGGGCAAGGCACTATTTTTCCTCTCTTGGGGCCATGTGTGAGGCCTAGGCTCAGAAGCCAAGGATGAATGTTGCTCTGTTGCTTGGGCCCCATCCAGGAGCAAAGGCAGCAGAGAGACGAGAAAAATATTGCCCAATGTGGACCAGTTCCTTAAAAAACAACACATTAAGAGTATTATTATTAATTCTAAAATAACAACTATAAATTCACAGTGAAGGATAATGCAAATAAGACATAATCAACATTTGAGAGGATTTCCCTCCTTTAATATAATAATTCGTAATACTGTCACTTTTCTATGTAAGTACTTCATAGTTTACAGAGTGTTTTCTTCACAATCCTCCAAGGTAATTACAACTAGCATTAATATGTCCATTTGACACATGAAGAAACAGACTCAGAGACATGAAATGATTTGCCCAAAGGCATGCAGCTAAATTTTAGTGGCTAGACTTGAACTGGAACTCAGGTCTTCTGAGTTCAAGGTCCAGAGTTCTTTGGGCTCCATCAATCTGTTCACCAGAGCCAATCTCATGTCTTCTTGAATGCTTCTACACAGGTGTCATTCTAACATAGAAACTGATAGCTGGAAGGGACTTCAGGGCCATCTAATGTCATGCTTGACCAAGAATCTTCTCTACAACATAATCAACATCACGTGGCCTTTGTTTGAAGACTTCCAGAGAAAGGGAACCCATTCCCTTCGCAGGGCATTCCATTTCTGCAGAGTTCTAATAAACAGGGAATATTTTCTGATGCTAGTATAAGCTCTGGGAGGGCAGGGACCATATCTGATTAATTTCCCATCCTAATGCCCTGAATGTGTACAAAATAGCTCACTTATCTCACTATCTAAAACTGGCCTAGGTACCAGACCATGCTTTGACTTCACATCCCATTCAGTCCTTCACGCAGGTCATCTCACTGTCTGCCACCTTCCCGGAACAAACCTCTCTTAGTCACTACTTCCCTATATATGTTACCTTCTTCGTTAAAATATAAGCTTCTTGAGGGCAGGGCCTAACTCTTTTAAAAACTTGCCTAGCATATATTAAATCTTTAATAATTTTTTTATTCATTCATCTTAAATCCCCCAAGACCCAGCATAGGGTCTGAATCTATAGTAGGTGATTAATAATGGTGTGCTGAAATAAATCAGACATTTATTTCATTAACTGGGATTTCTGGCTCAAGGTCTCAAATCCCCAGGTTTGGTCCCACCCTGGCCAACAAATCCAGGTGGGGCCAGTACCTCATGCACCCCACACTGAAGGATGCTGCCCTTTCATTCTTCTGACACTGCTGGGGAACTCTGGTTTCCTTTCCAAAGGGCCCTGCTGCTGCCTCGTAGTTCAACATGTGTGAGCCATGTTGGGTATAAAAGGAAGAGATGGCAGCCTGACTCGAATTCTGCTTCTGATACTTAGTAGCTTCTGTAACCCTGGGCAAACTACTTCCTCCCTCTGAGCTTCAGTTTTCTCATCTGTAAAATACAATTAATCATACCAGTAATAGCTACTTCACAGGGCTGCTCTGAGGATCAAATAGGACAATGCATCTAAAGTACTTTGAAAACCTTTATAAATGTGAGCTCTTATTATTATATAATCAGCCCTAGTCATCAGGCCACAGGGCCCTGAGAAAAATTAGTCTAGGTTTAAAAAAAAAAGCCAGGCTAAGGGCTAGTGAAAGCTTTAGATAAACAACTAGAAACAACCCCGGCCATTGCTCCTCCTGAACACACTGGGGTCTTGCCTTATTTCCATGTACAGTGGGTGAAACCCCAAACACAGGCCAGAGGCATCTGCGAGTGCCAAGCAAGGCCTGAAAACTTCATCTGAAACCTTTCACACTTGAAAATTGTGCCCTCTGCAATAATATCCACTCAAACGTTGACTTTTAAAGGGGTCATTTGACTTAATGCAAAATAAATTTCTGTACCCCAGAGATAGAAACTTTTGGCACTGATTATACTCTGTGGTGACATGACTTTGGTCAAATTGCTGGGGAAGGTGAGGGAGAGAGACAATATGCTGATGATTCTGGATAATGCCATGTAGTTCTGCATTACAATACCATGCTGCCTTCAGGATCCACAGGCCCACAGGCCCACATGATAGTGTTATGCCTCTGAGGTAGCATAAGGTAGCTGGAAAAGGGAAGAATCTCTACTGGATTACAGATATATCCATGAACTTAGGCCAATATTGGGGAATTAGGAATTTACTTAGGAGCACAGGTTGAGAGCCAGAAAATAAGTTAATTTGGGATGAGCAGATACACAATAAAAGCATAGATGGTGAGGATTAGAGAAGTCTGACATGGGCCTAGTCCAAAGGGCTAAAACCACAGGGCATAGATGTAAGAGGTCATTTATAGTGTAGTGGCAAGTTCTGGACTTGGTGTCAGAAAACCTGATTCAGGTCCTGGATTCACTACTTGCTAGTTTGGGTAAGAGATTCCCCTTCTCTGGAAAATGAAGGTTTTGAACCAGATGATAAGGTCCCCTTAGAGTACTGTAATTCTTTTAAGTTTTTGAAAGGTAAGAGCCAGACAGAAGACCCAGCCTGGAGAATCAAGTTGAGGCAAGGGGAAGAGTAGTTTCTGATAGGGTCAGAGCATGGAGATGCCCCTGGGGAAGAAGGATGGGACACTAGATTGAGACCCAAGGAGGCTTTTTTTTTGTTTTTTGGTGGGAATGCTGAGAACAAAACAGACCTCCCTAGGCCATGGCCAATAGGTTAAACTACTTTCCCCTTTGCCTCAACCCTGTTCTTACGGGTGTTACTGTGGTTCAGTTGTTTGAATTGTGTCTGACTCGTCATGACCCCATTTTGGGGTTTTCTTGGCAAAGATACTGGAATGGTTTGCAATTTCCTTCTCCAGTTCATTTTACAGATGAGAAAACTGAGGCAAATAAGGTTAAATGATTTGCACAGGGTTACATCGTAAGTGCTTGAGGACAGATTTGAACTCAGGAAGATAAGTCTTCTTGATTTCAGGCCTGGCACTCTATACAGTATGCCAAGAACCTTGAAACACATTCTACAAACTGGACCTTTGGTCTGGTTCTCATGGACCTTGTCATCTGGTTCAAACTCCCCTGTTTTACAGGTAAGCAATGGGCCACAAATTCTAAGAGCTAATGGTGAGAGGAAATTGCAGAAGGAAGGTCTCTTCTAGGTCCCAGGTCCCCACACACCATAGTGAGGGTTGGACAACCAGATTCCAGAGGACTTCCCTTGCCCAGTCAAATCCATTGGGGTAGAACTAGAAATGAGTTGCTATGAAGGCCCAGGCCAAGAAAAAAGGCAGGTAGGAACTAAGGAGAATAAACCATATGTTTTGTCATTGGTACTAAGGGTCAGAATCAGCCATAAGTTTTGTAAATTGTAAAACTATTGCCCTTTCAATCTGTTATTGTGCCTACTCCCCCAGTGTAGACATCTCCACATGGTACCTTATGGTAAATCTCCTTTAAATAGCCAAGTGTATTTATTTGTGCTGTTACTGAGGAATACAAAGACAATGTGGTAGAAGTAGCCTGGAAGCCAGGAAGATCTGAGTTCCAGTCCCATCTCTGACACATACTTGCTGTGTGACTCTAGGCAAGTCACTAAACCTTTCAGTGCTTGAGGTCCCAGCACAGCTTCAACCAGATTACAATGCAGTTGGGGAATGTTTAAGAAAATAAATAAAAATACAACATAAATTATGTCAATTTGTGGTTTTCTAAGTCAATATGTGACCCATAGGGATCAATTTCTATCTGAGTTTGACCCCACCATTGAGAACTAGGCAATTCTCTAAGACTATAAATTGCAGAGAAGATGCTGGCTTGCACTGGTAGAAGGAATTGCTTCCTATGGAAGTTCTCTATACTTGAAATCACAGGACTGGTCCTTATTCCTCCCGGGGGAATAAGGGAAAAAGCAGACACAGAGAAAACTGTGTGAAATGGGTGACTTCTTCCTACCAGGTGATCTGGGGTCTGAGGAGCTCCAGTAAGAGAGGACTTGGATTTGCTAGTGGCAAAAAAAGAAACAGGAGGGACTGTGAGGAGTAGAAGTCTCTTTGCCCTCGTGGCACCAGATGCATTTATAAAAAGTGCTCTATTAAAAGTGTCCCTTGCGTCCCTTTTGCATGACCAGGCAGCCGGTGAACCCTAGTGGCTGTTCTACTGAGCCACACAGAAAACCTGAGAGGGTCAGGCGTAGGCCAAGCCTGTCAGGTTTCTCATCAATTTTGCTGGTCTCATGGGCAGCATCAGAGACTCCAAGAGTCATGGTTCTACCACCAAAGATCTGTTTACGAGTTGTATTAGAACCTCAATCGTTGACATTATGTTACAAAAGCAACCCACCTTGCCATCTCTTGGGAAAGAAAACTACCTCGCTGCTATGCCCAGACAGCTCCCCCAAGTCTAGTATCACAGGATTTCAGAGTGGCTTTCTCACTGCACAGATGAAGAAACTGAAACCTAGAGAGTTAAGGTCACAAGAGAGTAAGGAGCAGGACTGGGACCTGAATCTAGGTCTTGATTTCAAATACAGCAATCTTTTCACCACACTATGCCAGATCTCCTTTTGGATGACCTACAATAGCACAAGAGGGCTAAGTGGCTATGTGTCCCAGTTTAGCATTGTCACTGTCATATCTTTTCCTAAGAGTAAGAATTATACCTAAAAACAAGTATCAGACTCTACAGGTCCATGGTCTAGGCCCACAACTTCTCAGCTGACTTTGAATGTGACTTCCCGGTTTCTGCCAAAAAAGGAAAAAAGGGAAGCAGGAAGAAAGGTGTAGCAAGCCTGTATGGAGGGCCTCCTGAGAAGAGCTCCTAGGCATTTGGTCGACCGGAGATGACCAAGGAGCTCCTAATGGAGACAAGATTTGGGAGTCAGAGGATCTGAAGGAGTTCAAATACCATCGCAGATACTTAATAATGTGACCCCTCCCTGGCAAATCACTTAACTGCTTTCAACCTCAGTTTTCTCATCTGTAAAATGGAGGTAATAATAGTACATACTTCACAGAACTGTGAAGATAAAATAAGATAATATATATAAAACCTTAAAGCATTACATCAATTTTATCATCCTCATTATTACTGATGTGTTCATTAGGGCACCCAACGCTTTCATGCACTGAACCCTGCTGCCCAGTCTGTGTCCAAAGACTTTTCTTGCCCCTCTTCATATCTTGTCTGATCAGCAGAAACCCTGAGGCCACCAGAAGCTTTTTGATGCCAACAAACCAGTTGATCATTAGTAGTTCAGCCTGTCTTGTGTACAGGCCAGCTTCCTTGGCCCCTTCAGTGACAGAGCCCATAGGAGATAAGAAGCGAATGGGACAGGGGATGGAGGAGTGAGTGGGGATGGTGTTATATTGGAAACTGCAACACTAACTTTAAAAGTGGGAGACCCACTTTTAGGTGCTGGAATTTTTCTCAAGCTGGTGGGTGATGGTGATGGTGGGTTAGGGTGGGGATATAGGGGTGGAGGCCATCAGCCTGACAGGGAGACCAGCAGCAATTCCTGCCTGGGATTGGAGAGAAAAAAGCCTGACAATTCCATAAACCAATGGGATTGAAAAGTATTGTTCCTTTAGACATAAACTATCAAGGATAAGAATGTCTACAAAAAGCTAAATAGCTTCTGTAGCAGATTCTGTCTGACCCCCTCACCCCTACCACATATCTGCCTTCAAACACTGCTTCCTTCTCAGATGTGACCCTTTCCGGGTATAGAGCCCTTGTCCCAGAGCCCAAGCTAAGCAACCACAGCCATCTGGCTCTTCTCGGGCACTGCCAAACCTAAGCTGATTGGTAACATCAACATGGAAAACAAACGTCTTGAAAGGAAAGACTAATATTTGTCAGTTTCCCAAAGGCCTTACATATAGTTAACTGAGAAACGTTGATTGACATAGGAGTGCGGGGAGTCAGACTCGGGTCTTCTGCTCTTATTCTGTCCAGTGCTCTTTTTGCTAACTCATGATCTTTGAGAAGTCCCTGTATCCATTTGGGCTTTAGTTTCCTCATCAGTAAAAAGAGGGGGTCAGATTACATAACCCCCAACTTCCTTCCCAATTCTGACATTTCATGGTTCCTAGTGCTAGTGCTAGAACCTAGAGGGTTCTAACACACACAATTTTGTGTCTTACGGAAGACGTTACTATACTATGGGCTGAAGTTTCATATAGCCAACATATTTTCTAAGTGTGTGTGTGTGTGTGTGTGTGTGTGTGTGTGTGTGTGTGTGTGTGTGTGTGTGTGTGTGTGTGTGTGTGTGTGTTGTCATGGATTTGTGATGGGAGTTCTTGAGGGCAGGGACTATAAATGTTCTAGAAATGAAGTTGAGTCAGTATGGGGAAGAGAGCTTACAACAGAGGCTGAAAGGGGACCACATTAAATCCCCAAATGAGCCAGGTGATGTTTTCTAGGATCATGAGCTAATTATCCAAATTTCCTTATGCTCTAGGCCTGGATTTGAAGGTATGAAGGTGCAGATGACCCTATTACAGGCCTATCGTCTCCCTAATAAAGATCTACGTAAGAACACCACCACCCACCTCTCTGTATCAACTTCACAGCTTTCCGATGTCTTCTCTGATGCTCACAATACCCCTGGGAGGTAGGGAGGGCAGGGGCGGGGCCATCATTTTCATTTCATAAGTGAAGAAAGAGAGCCTCTGAAAGTGACTGGTCCAAAGTCTATAATAAAGCTGGGACTCAGCCACACATGTCTAAATTCTAGTCTAGAGCTGACTAGGACCATATCGATGGTATTAGCGTGAACACAGCTACATCTCCCTACGTAAAGGCTGGTCTCTTGACTGTTCCCTAAACAGTCCTAAGTGTATTCTTATCTCTGCACCAGTGCTCATAGAATTCACCTTGGAATGTTTGCTCCCCCTTCCCTCCCTGATCAATACTGCTTATTACTCAAGTCCCACCTCCACCAGGAAGTCTTCCAGGTTCACAGTGATCTCTCCCTTTTCTGAATTACTGGCCTGGAGTCTCTTCCATTCATCTGGCACTTGCCACATCTTGCTGGACTACATTAGCTGGCCTTTCCATATGTCTCATTTCCTTAACTAATTTGGCAGCGCTGTGAAGACACAGTCCAAGTTTTTGCTTTTCTACATGGTCACAGGTCATAGATTCAGAGCTGCAAAGGAACTCAGAGGGTACATAGTCCAGTCCCCTCAATTTTGAGATAAGACCCAGGGCAGTTAAGTGACTTGTCAAGGTCAGAGAGTGTCAGAGAAAGAATTCAAACCTAGGGTCCTCTGATTCCAAAACCAATGTTCTTTCCACTACAGTACTAGAGATTACACGAGCAAAGAGATTAATACCATGCACATCCAAGAAACAGTAACTGGTTGACTGGTCCAAACATCCCCAAATAGACCCATAAACACAAACTGTCCACAGTCTTAAAGGGGGCAGTGAAGTGACGCTCCAGTGGGATGAACATTGTTACAGCGTCTCACAGACAGTTGGAACAGGACGGTGCCATACAGGCAAAGGGGCTTCCAGGAGGATGAGTGCTCACAGAGGGAAGAGCCACCCAGCATGAAGGCAATGCACTTCAAATACCTTTTCAAATATTCTGGAATGAGAAGAAATCTGATGCAGGGCTCCAGGACAATGATGCACACCTCACCACCCCACTCCCACCCCCTATACTGTTCATTCCTAGGGCTAGTGGGAAAGATGAGAACTTTCACTTCCAACTAGATTGGCTATATGGTTGTTTGATCCATTCCAACCCTGAGTATTCCTTCATCCCCAAGTGGTGAAATAAAAGAAATGCAGCCCTGGGTCCCGGCTCTCTACGTTACTGTGACTCAGGTCATGAACTCCCTGGATCTTACAAAATGGGAAGGTTGGACTGGAGGATTTTAGCGTCCCTTCCAGTGCTAGGAATTCTGATTCTACTCCAGGCTGAACCCAAAGCTAAGCCACACTAACTCAGAGGAGGATGCAGGCTCTTGGTGGCACAGGGCTGTGGACATGGTAGATAAACTATTAAGCAGTATGCCTGACAGCCTGTGGCATCTCCAAAAATCTATTACAGGAAAGAAAAGGTGCTACAAAAAGTGAGATCCCAAGGGTCAAAAGGCCAGCCAGCTTCTACAACCCAGGAACAATCACTAGCAGTCTCTGTTCAGGAAAACATGTGACTTCAATTCCTCGCCTCCGTGCTGTCTGGTTCACACACAAAACAAAACTAGGACAGCCCTCAGGGTCTCCCTTCTGTTCTCCTCCGCTGTGCCTTGAAACCCTGGAAACTCTGGACCACACAGCTCTAACTAGGACATCTCAGCTGGCACCAACATGAAAACTACAGCTTTGCTTCTAGGGCAGATCGAGACGCTCTTTACATAGGAAAATTGCCAGTAGGAAGGCACCGTCTTTTCCCCTGCCCTGGGTATGAAACAGGTATTTACTCCCTCCACACAAAAGAAAAGCCAAAACCCAAAGGCTCTCACAAGGCATGGTTTTGACAGAGATTTCAAACAGGACGCAACAACTTGCAACTACCATTTTCTATCCTGGGAGGGTAAGACAAACAGCAGAATATCTGAGCAGGTTTGGGCTAAGGTTTAGTCCTGATAACTGCTCAGCCAGGGGTCCAAAGTCCAGAGCAAAGAAACTGAGGAAATATAGAAATGTCTAAGGCAAGATTTCACTGGGAAAACAAGTTGGCAGCAAATTAGCCAACAGTACTCAGCAAACATGAAATGAAGTGTTCCCTGAGAGATGCTAAGTTAAGAGACTGGAAATTAACTTCATTTTAAAATCCCCCTTAGCCTGGGCTACCACTTCAGTCACAGAACAGAAAACAGTTAAGTTGCTGGGTCAGTATGAGTTTGCTGATGATAAACCAACCTGAATTTTAATATCCATATGCTACCAGGAACCACAGTTTGCTACAGGAAAAGTGAAAAATGCCAATTTAATCAGCAACAAATCCAACCCGTAGTGATGGTGGGGGTGGTGGAAGCATCAGCAACTCTGCTGAAATATACCCAACTGCTACCCCCAAGCCTAGAAGAACAGACAAACACTTTACCTCATAGGAAATTCTTGCTGGTCCTGCACACTCATCCTCTTTCAAAATGTCTCTTGCTCAATTTGCGTGGGTGCCTCTATGTGTCTCTCTGAAGTGATGTAAACAGAAAGGCATGCAGAGAACTGGACAATATGCAAATCACCCTGGAAAACCCCAGGCCTCAGCCAATCACAACTCCTGCTGCAGCTGGGTTGAGTTTGTCCCAAACTGAATGATTTTAAGAAGGCAAACTGTCCCCATCTTCATTAGCAGGAACAGATTCATCTTAAAGGCCCTAAGCTTTCTAGGGGAGGTGAGAAGATGGAAGAAAGGTGGGAAAAGGTTTCTGTTCACATCTTCAGTCACATAGAAAGAATCCTCAATGGAAAGGCACCAGCTACATTTGACTAAGTTGTGAAATGAGAAGCAGCTTTCCCAACTAAGCAGATTGGTTGTTGGGTTTTGTTTTTTTTTTTGGATTTTGAATCTCAATACTAAGATATTTCAAGGTTTTAAAAAGCTGAGCACAAATAGGATTTGATTTTGCAATCCATGACATCCCCCCTCCTCCAGTTACCTGATGTTCCCTCTTAACACAGCCTCAAGCCTTGATCAGAGGAGCACAGGGATCTTAGAAATCATCTAGCTCAGTGGGGTCAATCTCAAGAACTGGATTAAAAAGTAATTGGGAAATGTTTAACCAAAAAAATACAATACACCCCAGATAATGTTCATTTGTGATTTTCTAAGTCACTATCCACCTGCAGGAATGTTTCTATTGGACACCTCAGATCTAGTTCAATCTCTCTCATTTCACAGATGAGAAATCTGAGACCCAGAGAGAAGCAGTAACTTGCCCAGAAGCCCAGAAACAGTGAGGGCAGAGTGTGGCCTGGAAGCTTGTGACTCTAAAAGCTCTCCACCATACTGTGCTGCTTCTTGTCCAGAGCAACAGGACGCAGTCCAAAGTGTGGAGATCACAGTGATTCCAAACTCTTATGGCTGAATGCAAATGAATCATGTGGGGAGACCATACAGCACAGCACAGCATAGCTCAGGGCTACTCTGCCCCAAGCCTTGGCAGTGACTATCTTTGGTGGGGGGGGGAGTGGGAAGGGAGGGTGTGTGAGCCTCTGGGTGATTCTAAATAACAACGGTTTCACTTTGGCATCTGCACAACCAAGTGGTTATACTAGATCAGGGGTCTTCTTCACCTTTTTGTGTCCTGGACTCCTTTGGCAGAGCAGTGAAGCTTAGGGGCTCAAGTTTTAAAGGCATAAAACAAAATACATAGGATTACAAAGTGAACCAATTGTACTGAAATACAGATGTAATTTCTTTTTCCTATCCAAGTTGACAGACCATCTAAAATCTATCCACGGACAACCCCCTTACCCTGCAGGTTAAGAAGCCCTATGCTGGATGGTCTTGAATGTCCCAGATAGCTTTAATCTAATGTAATCTGATCTAATGGAGGTAGCTAGGCAGGTAAGTAGATAAAGCCTAAAGTGGAAAAAGGGCCCTGCAGTGAAGACAACCTAAGTTCAAATCTGGCCTCAGACACTGGCCTTGGTGAAGTCACTTAAACCTGTTTACCTCAGTTTCCTCAACTATAAAACAGGGATAATAACAGCACTTCCCATGCTGGGCAGTAAGGATCCAAAGAGATAACATTTGTAAAATTTTAGCACAGTGTCTGGCACCTAGTAGGCACCATATAATGCTAACCATCCCCATCTCGTTAGCATTATTACTGCTATCATTATTCATCTAGACTTCCCAGATTTGTAAAGTACTCAAAAGTTACAATGTGCTCTAACATATATGATTTCATCTGATCCCCACAATAGCCCTGTGATGTAGAGAGGATTAGGTTATCCTGATTTCACAGATGAGACTCCCTAAGGCTCAGAGCTTAAGAAATTTACTTAAGGTTACACAACTAGGCAGAGTCAGGACTAGAACCCAGGCCTTCTGCCTTCACTTCCTCTTCTCTCATTTTCTTCTAAGCCCTCAGCAATCTGGCTTCTGATCTCATCATTCAAAAGTAACTATTCTCAAGTTGGAACTCAAAGTGTTAGGATCAACTGTCGAGTAATGTTGCCGCTAGGAAATAAGAAATACAGGTAAAGGGGTATAGAAAGCTATCTGGCCCTACAGGACAAAAGAGAAGACGGAGACAAGGGCAGAGAGGGATGATAGAAGAGAGAGCAGATTGGTCATAGGGGCAATTAGAATGCTTGGTGTTTGGGGGGGGGAGGGAATAAAAGGGGAGAAAATTTGTAACCCCAAATTTTGTGAAAATAAATGTTAAAAGCTAAATAAATAAATTTAATTTAAAAAAAAAAAAGTAACTATTCTCTCCAAAGTTACCAATAATCTCGTAACTGCCAGATCCAATGGCCTTTCTCCAATCCTCATCCTTGCTAACCTCCCTGCAGCACCTTCTCCTCAGGAGCACCATACTCTCTGCATTGATGTGGCACTGCTCTCTCCTGGTTCAACTGCTTAAGCACTTCTCAGTCTCTTCTGCTGGTTCTTTATCCATATCTGCCAGTCCTAGAGGCCTGTGTGGGCTACCCGAGTCTTCTTACCTCACCTCCGAGGTCTTCGGTTGGCCAAAACCGGATGCTCATATGAGAGAAAGGACGTTCCAGAGTCGAACAAGGGTTGAGCTTTATTTCAGGGTCTAGTTACAAGTGCAGGGGGGGTCTTCCTTAGGAGGAAGAGGGGGAGATTTCCTAAGGAGGCTAGGATCTTAAGGGATTGGAAGTAGAAGTACAAGCGGGGAGAGAGGGGGAGGGGAGAGAGGAAAGAAGAGAAGCGGAGCCTACTGTCCTCTTGGCTCCTCACGTGCTAAGAGAGCTTTCAGGCTTCCTCAATCCTACTTAACCTTCAGCCACACAGTTTGCATCTGAATACCGTGCTGTTAGATAACAATAGTGTGCCCAGATCCGGGACGACCTCGAGGGCAGGGAGACTCCACCCATCACGTATCTCCCGGGGAGAGGCGGAAATACCCGAGCTAGCCGAGCTAGCTCAGTCTGACCTTCTCGAATCCCCGCTGTTCATGGAGGGCCTCGTAAGACTCTAAGATTTAGAAGTCCCACTTTTACCCGCCGGAGACCGTCCACACGGATTTGAACTTCCAATCCCAACACATATCATATTCATTAACTGTGGGTACTGCCGAGGCTCTGGCCTCGGTCCTTTTCTCCTTTTCTTCTATACCTTTTCATTTATTTCCTATGGGTTCAATGATCCTTTCCTACATAGGTGATGCCCAGGTCCATATACCTCTTTGCTGAGCTACAGTGCCACATCATCAACTGAACATCTCAAACTGGATGTCCTGTAGACCTCTCAAACTCAATATGTCCAAAACAGATTTTTCCTCTCATCTCCTCCCTCTTCCAAATTTCCTTATTACTGAGGGCACCACCATCCTCCCCTCTAGTCATCCAGGTTTACAATCTTGATCTACTATCTACAATCCTCAACTCCTCACTTTCCCTAACCCCACATATCCAACCTGTGGCCAAATCTTATCCTTCCTACCTTTACAACATCTCACATAAGTTCCCTTCTCTCTACTAACTAACTCAGGCCCTCTTCACTTTTCTCCTGGACAACTGCAGATCTCTTCTAATTGTTCTCTCTGTCTTATCTTTGCCCATTCGATTTCATTATCCACTTAGCTGTCAGATCAATTCTTCTGGAGCACAGGTCTGACCATGTCACCCAATGCCAGCTACACAGACACGTATTTAGTAAACTCCAATGACCCTCTATTGCCTCTAGGGTCAAAGAGATAATCCTCTATTTGGCACTGAAAGCTCTTTGCAGCCTGGTCCCTTCCAATCTTCTTCTACCTTACTCCCCTCCCATATAGCTACCCAGGCATCCTTGCTGTTCCACACACATGGCACTCCTCCAGATTTCCTGCCTTCTGTACCACCTAACCCCATGACTGAAATATTCTTCCTCTTCATCTCTGCCTCCTGGTTTCCCTAGCTTCTTTCAAGGCTCAGCTCACAACCATCCTTCTGTAAAAGGTCTTTCCCAGTTCTCTAAGTGCCTTCCCTTCTAAGATTACCTTCCATCTACTCTGCCTGTCTTGCAAGTATCTAGTTATTTACATGGACCCTCTTTCATTAGAATGTGAGCTCCTTGAAACCAGGACTATTTTTGCCTTTCTTTGTATCCTCTGTGTTTTGCACAGTGCCTGGAACATAGGAAATGTTTAATAAATGCGTGACTGACTCCTAATCCAGTGTGCTCTTTCAGCTGCAAAAGTGTGCCTAATCAGTGATCTGCCTCTGCTATGGCCCCAACTGTGCCACCATCCTCTCCAATCATCCTCCAAAGGGCAACTGCCAACATGACATTCCTGAAGCACAGGCCTCGTTGTGTCACTTCTCCCCTCCAACTTCAGGAGCAACCCAGGATCACTAGGATCAAATGCAAACTCTTTGACATACAGAGCTGACTTTATGTGACTATGTATTAGATGAACATTTCTAACTTTGTGCTACTTCCCTTCGTACAGTCTATTATTCACCCAAATTGTCTTTCTTATTCTTCCTCATATATGACATTCTATCTCCCATCTGCACGCCTTTTCACTGGCTGCCCCATGCCTGACATGCATTCTCTCCTCCCAGATGCCCTAACTTCCTTCAAAGCTCAACTCAAGTACCATCTCCTACATGAGACCTTTCCCAATCTTCCTCTCCCCATTATCCTACTATATATACTTATTCATGTAGATTCAGCATAAATTTTGTACATAAATATATGTGTACTTGATAGCTCTGACAGAAGGCTGGGGCCTATTTGGTTTTTGTCTTTGTATCCCCAGATTTGGTTAGCACTGTGCACTTAATATTTGTTGACTGACAGGCTGGACAGAAGTTGCTAAATCCAAAATGAAACTCTCAGAGTCTTGATTAATCATCATGGGATTATATTTTCAACTGTGCTTCCTTTACTTTAAGAAAGGCCTTTCTATGGAGCCCAGGCCAGGGAGTCACTTAGATAAATTCACAGAACCCAAGAGGAAGTTAGTTTTCCAATAACAAAGTTTCCAGGCTGAAATACAAAATCAGGAAACAGCACCAGGAAAGGCTCCCAAGTGACACTCACCTCCCAACTGCTCAGAGCTAACTTATTTGGCCTCCAGAAAAAGGAAAGTGACCTTTAAAGTGAGTCTGTCTGGATTCCTACCTCATTTGATTTGAAGTATCTCTGTCAGAAATCTTGTGTGCCTGGCCTGTAATGCAGATCAAAGCTACATTTGCTAACTTTCCATGAGAAAAAAAGTCCCAAACACACCAGAAAACATGCCTTTCCATTCCTAAAACGTGCTCTGGCAATATCTGGGTCAAAGAGTCTTTAGAACCAATTCTTCTCCAGACTAGGAAGTTGTCCAGTCATCCTAAAAGCTCCTCGAAGAAGAGGAAACTGAGGAGAAGACTCCAAAAAACCTCTTTGTCTTGCTGTGTTTTCTTCCCCAGAATCAGCCCTGGCTTTTTGGCAGAGGGCACGCAGCACAACTTCACACCAACTAGTGCTGAGATATCTCAGGAGATCAAGGCTCAGAAATAGCTCTCCCAAAGCTTGGTTAAGGCAAAAGGGTAGGCAGGGCATACACTGTGAAACTCAGTTATGGATGCCACATGGAGAGGGAAGAAGGAAGAGGGAGGTAGAGAGAAGGGGGCAGAGAGAGGGAGACAGAGGAGAGGGAAAGGGAGATGGAGAGAGGAGGGGACAGAGAGAAGAAGGAGGAGGAGGAGAGAGGGGAAGAGAAAGGGAGGGAGGGGAGAGAGAGATAAAGAGAGAAAAACCTAAACATCAAAAGGAATATTTCAGTCCCAAAAGGAAACTGTTTAAAACTTCAAAGTATTCTGAGTGTGTATGTCACTGGAGGGATACAACTAGGAATATTGTATAAAATTACAAAGTAACTACTACCCTAACCTGAATTGATTGTCTCCATTCAAAAATGTGTAAGTGACCCAAATCTGATACTAACAATGCATTGGAAACATTTTGATCTGAATAATTCTCATACTAGAAACTTAGTGCCTCTACAGAGGGTCCCCGTGGTATCTGGAGGGGAGCCTGTCTCCATCATTAAAACATCACTGCATTTTGAATTGCAACAGTCTCCTCTGCTTTGTGTATCTCTAATTTTGAGACTAAAGGTCAAATAATAAAAGATTATGCATTCACAAATATTTCCTGGATTTCTCAGCATAGGAGTGACTCTAGAACACAGCTTATGTTCTGGCCAGACATCAGGAGCAACATTCAGAGACAACTGGAAGGACCCTTAGAGGCCAGCTAAACCAACTTCTAGATTTTACAGATGAGGAAACTGAGGGCCAAGGAGGTGAAAGGAATTGCCCTAGATCACAGAGATAGTATGTGTAAGAAGTGGGATTTGATCCAGATGAAATAAACTGAACAGAATCCCTCCTCTCCCACACCCAAATCCAACCTTCTTTCCCACTGTGACCACAGTTCATCCCCAAAGGCAAATGAAGATACTGCTGTTCCTGGTTGGGAGGGACCCTGTCATTATGTTTTAAAACATTTTTTTTTAACTGATACCTCTTTTTTATATCACCTTTAATTACAACAATCTTCCCCCTCCCTGCCCCTCATCTTAACCCCTCTTTGGATTTATATGTAAAAACTACTGCAGGCAGGGGTCCCTTCTTATTTATTCATGCTGCTAGACAGAAACTACTTCAACTCCATCTGCTTTCAAGGAGGCATTTCATGAAACATTCCTTTATTGCCGGCTCACTGATACACAATGGACTGGCCTTCCAGTCAAACTTGACTTGTGTGTTAGTAGTTGCCCTTTCCTCAGTCAAGATTAACAGTTACCTCTTGCGAATGATGCTTACGAGCAGATGCTTTCATTCCATAAAGGGTCCGATTTCCTCAATTAGTACTATCATTCTTCATCTTTCCATCACCGTCTCCCTCGCTTGTGCTCTTTTTTCTCTGCCAGTCACTCCTTTCACACTGCCCCACCAATCTTCTGATTCCATTCAACTCAACAAACATTTATCATGTAGCTGCTGTGTACGGTGTACTCAAAGGGGCGAAAGGTACAAAGATAAAAAGACAATAGGGAGGATGAAGTAAAACTAAAAAAGCTCTTAAGAAGCTTACATTCTATTGGAGGGATGCAACAGAAACATAATTATAAGAGAACTTGAGAAGAGAGAACCCCAGCAGTATGCGTATGCGTGTGTGTGTGTGTGTGTGTGTGTGTGTGTGTGTGAGACAGAGACAGAGGCAGAGAGAGACAGAGACAGAGAGACAGACGAGAGACAGAGAGTCAGACAGATGGGGTGTAAGGGTGGAGGGAGAGAGAGAGTGGAGGAGGGAGATCATAGAAGGCTTCACAAAGAAGGTAACAGCTGAACGGAGCCTTGTAGGAAGATAAATATTGTGATAGGCAAAGAGAAGGGAATGTATTTTCGCCACGAGAGATGCCTTTTATGAAAAAGAGGCAAGAAATGGAATGACTAGTTTAGGGAACAGGTATAAATAGTGTAATTTGTTGAGAACATATATTTATGTATGAAGAAAAAAATGTCCTTTCCTTCTCTCGCCAAGGTTCCTGCCTAACACCTTTGGGCTCTGGGGTCTTTTCTAGGGAAACATTTGGAGAACTCCATTGTCTTGTTTAGGTCATCCAGAAGAAAAATGTTTCCAGCACCTGAAAAGCTGGCCTATCAGCCCCCACCCCTCTATCCTTCCATATTCAACCCATTTTTCAAGGCTCACATCTTCCATGAACACTTTCATGACCATTCTAACCCACCAATCAAATTCTTCTCTAACTCATGGAATGTTAGACTTAGAAGGGGGGCAGGGCAGTGGTGGTGCTTGGAGACCAAGCATGTTACAGGTCAGGAAACTGAAGGTCAGAGAGGTCCAAGGATTTGCACATGTTAGTGGCAGAATGAGGATTAGAACCCCAGGTCTCCTTGTACCAGTCCAGTACCAGTACACTATTTCTTTTTTTTTTTTTTAATGTTTAACAATCACTGCCATACAATTGAGATTTTATCCCCCCCACACCTACCCCCCACTACCCCCCTCCCTCCCCACGACTGCATACAGTTCTGTATCGGTTCTACATATACTTTCCTATTGAGTATATTTTCATTATAGTCATGCTATGTAGTCAGACTAAAATAAATGAAAGAAATCATATAACAAATCAAAACATGATTCACAAACACATACATATACACAAACATGATCTGCTACATTTTGTGAATGACTTCCATATTTCTTTCTCTGAGTGTGGAAGGCATTTTGCCTTGAGAACCACCTTTGGGATTTTTTTTTTTTATAAGAAGTTTTTGCGTTATTACAAAATTCCAAGTCTACCAGAAAAAACTCTTGCACACTGTGGTCATTGCTGTGCACAAAGTTCTCCTGGTTCTGCTCCTTTCACTCAGCATCAGGTCATATAAGTCCTTCCAGGCCTCTCTGAAGTCTTCTTGTTCATCATTTCTTATGGCACAATAGTACTCCATTACATTCATATACCATAATTTATTCAGCCATTCCCTAATTGATGGACATCCCCTTGACTTCCAGTTTTTGGCAACTACATAGAGTACTGCTATAAATATTTTTGTACATGTGGGACCCTTTCCCATTTTTATGATCTCTTGGGGATATAGTCCTAGTAGCGATATTGCTGGGTCAAAGGGTAGGCACATTTTTGTAGCCCTTTGGGCATAGTTCCAAATTGCTCTCCAGAATGGTTGGATGCGCTCGCAGCTCCACCAACAATGAATTAGTGTTCCAACTCTCCCACATCCTCTCCAGCATTTATCATTTTCTTGTTCTGTCATGTTTGCCAATCTTATAGGTGTGATGTGGTACCTCAGAGTTGTTTTGATTTGCATCTCTCTAATCAATAGTGATTTAGAGCATTTTTTCATATGATTATAGATATCTTTAATTTCTTCCTCTGAAAATTGCCTGTTCATATCCTTTGACCATTTATCAATTGGGGAATGACTTGTATGATTATACATATGAGTCAGTTCTCTATATATTCTAGAAATGAGGCCTTTATCCCCGAGCTTAGCTGTAAAAATTCTTTCCCAATTTACTACATCCCTCCGGATTTTGGTTGCATTGGGTTTGGTTGTGCAAAAACTTCTCAGTTTAATGTAATCAAAGTTATCCATTTTGCATTTCATAATGCTTTCTATCTCTCCTTTAGTAAAGAATTCTTCCCTTCTCCATAGATCTGATAAATACACTATTCCTTGCTTCTCCAGTTTATTCATGGTATCAATCTTTATACCTAACTCATGTACCCATTTGGACTTTATTCTTGTGTACGGTGTCAGGTATGGGTCTATGCCTAATTTCTGCCACACTGTTATCCAGTTTTCCCAGCACCAGTACACTATTTCTTTTGCACTTATCTGCATATATTACAAGGCAACATAGTGTAAGAGATAGAGAGCTGGACTAGGAGTCAGGAAAATCTAGCTTTAGGTCACACACATACATTCTGGCTATGTAACCCTGGGCAAATCACTTATTCTTTCAGTCCTCTAGGCTCAGAGACTACAGAGAAGGTGCTGACCTCCACTACTGGAGGAACTTTTCTCATCTGACAGTTTCCTATACCACTGAAGTCACAGATACAGTTCCTATCATTAGAATGTGAGCAGACTGTCTTTTGCCTCTTTTTGGATCTCCAGTGCTTAGTATGGGGACTGGTACATTGTAAGCACTTGATAAATGCTTGTTGACTCACTGACTATCCTTATTGGAACCTGGGGATCTGGGTGTGCTTTGAGATCTCTTTTAGTCCTGATCATTAGAATCACCCAAGGCCTGAGATATTTTGCCAGCTCCCAGGGGAGACCATTAGTTCCTGGTTCACCTTGGCTGGAATTTGTATTTTCAGACTTAGGCCTCAGGGGTCAAGTGACTCTTGAAGGGAAGCCTCTCAACATTCTTCTTGGGGCTGGGTATTCATAACAGAGCCACCAGAGTATGAGAAAAAGAAGGGGCTTTTGCATGTGCTTCTTGGCCCCAAGTCTCTATGGGTCCAGCTTGCATGCAGGCGGGGCCTAGTGGTCTGACATTTTCCAGAGAACAGCACATGCTGAGATCTGGAACCATAGTTAAGCTGCACGTTCGGCAGCAATAATCCTGAAGGGTGGAGAGCTGAACTGGTGAAAACATCAGCTCCCAGCTGGGTGGACTCTGGTCTGACTTCAGAGACAGTTAAACAGAGCTCCAGGTGGGAGGCTGTGTTTGTTGGATTTCTTCCAGAAGCCCTACGAGTTGCATGTGGGACCTGACGATGATCCCACAGGGTCCTTTCCATTGGAATGAACAGTCTGACCCAGCATCCTAGACAAGATGTTCCTCGCCCTCTATGAGGCTATATGCTGGCTGCCACCCCACACCCCAGAGGCAGCTGCATGTCAATGGGGCCTACGAGCAAAGGCTCCAAATACTATAGAAACATGATTTCCCATAGCAACGTAAACATAGACTTTCTCCCAGATGTGCCACTAGATTCCTCTTACCCCAACAACATTCTTCCCTGGAACATGCAATGTGTGTCTGGGCACTTCTCTGGCCCACTGCCCAAATACCCCGAAGGCAATTCAGCTGAACGGCAACAGGAATCTCTGTCTTTCATTCACTCAGCCAGTCTCCAATGAGTCACCTCTATTGGAATAGCATGAGGCCCAGTAGACTGTGGACTGGCCTGAAGGAGGCAGGTGCCTTAGGGGTATCCCCTCAACTCAATGATAAATTCTTGCAATGGCACCACCCTTCTTTAAGTCCTCCAACTGCTCCCTCTCTCCCTTTCCTATAGCAAATCCCACAGATTATTCCTTCCACACAACTTCAGATTTGTTCCTTCTCTATTTCCATTACCCCCAAACCTGGACCAGGTCTTATTGCAACTGGTCTCCTCTCTTGCATGGCCCCCCTGCTCCCAGAACCTCCATTTTGGAAAAGGTCTCAGGTCAGGCCTCCTTCTATCCTCTCCCAGGGTAGCTTCAGCCCCTTTGCACTTCATCACCTCACTAAAGTCCCTTCCCTTTCATGTCTCCTCCCTCCTCCATTAGAATATAAACTCCTTGAGGTCAGGGATGATTTTTCTTTTTGCTTGTATTTGTATCTCCAGGGCTTAACTCAAGGCTTGGTACAGAGGGCCACAGTAAGCCCTTAATAAATGTTATTGACTAGGTCTAGCCTCCTCCCTTCAGGCTGCCCAACTTTCATCCTGCCAAAAGCCTCCAGATCAAACCCAAACAGCATAGCCTGGCATTCAAGGTCCACCCCAATCTGGCCATTCCCTACTGATTTTTCAACTTTATTCCCCCTCTGTCCCATTTCTATACTATGTAACTTAAATTCTAGCCAGATTAATTTTACTCTCCTCCACATGTGCCATGTTCCTTTTCCTTTTCCTTCTACCTTTGCTTATGAATGGGCAAAAGGACATTCTTTTCTCTATCATTTCCAAGTCCACTAAGTCCTTCCTCCTCCAGCCTACAGGGATTTCTCATCTCTCTAAACAATCTCTGCATTTATGATACACCCTGACCCTGGAATATACTCAGTTTATTGAAGTAAGCATTTCATCCATTTGTCCTCGTTGGGGAGGTGATCAAACAACAAATTCTCCAGATAAGTAAAGCTTACCACTTCAAAGGCCAAAACTTGTTTTAATTTTTCACCAGCCTGAATGATAATCTTTTGGGAAATATATGCCACAGGGATACCTAGGTAGCACAGTGGATAAAGTGCTAGGCCTACAGTCAGGAAGACTTGAGTTCAAATCCAGCCTCAGACATTTGCTAGCAGTGTGCGTGACCCTGGGCAAGTCACCTGACCTCCATTGACCTAAAGTGGGGATAACAACAGTGCCTACCACCCAGACTTTTTGTGAGCATTAAATAAGCGCTACATACGGTTGTTATTCTTAAACAGAGAGGGTTGAGCATAATTGAGCATTGCCTTGATGATATACCTACTCCACAGTAAGTAAGGTGAGTAAAGCACCTTAAACCGTCACATAAATATGAGCTGCTGCCACTGTCAAGGTAAGTATCCATTATTGTTCTGGGCTGTGACGCCCCTATAGGTCAGTGAGCGGCTCACTCCCTGCCTGTTTCCCCTACTTCCAAATAAGCCCTTGTCACACTCAATCCTCATCAGCGGAAGCCCTGCTATAAAGAGACTTTTTGTCACTAGACAATCTTGCCTCGCTGTTGCTGTTGTGCCTCATTAGTGTTGCTACACTACACTGTTTGACTTCTTTCGTCACAAGGATATAAATCAAGGTTCAGCCACACTAAAGGAGGCCCAGTCCATAGGGGTGGGGCCCCAGCACAAGTATCTTATCTGCCTCTGCATGCAAGCCGTTTCCTTCACTTTGAAATTAAACTCTTGTTTGATTCCTGACTCTCGGGTCTCTAGCCTGCTCTGTTTGGCTCTGGCCATCCACAGATCAGAGGCCAGTTCAGTCTGGTTGGCACCCTTTTATTAATAAAATGATAGCATTATTAATAAAAGTTAATTACCCAGAAACTGTCTCTTGAACTTTTTAATGTCACAGTAGTATAGTTTACCTGTTACACAATCAGAGAAAAATAAGACTGGTAAAGTACGTGGGAGCCAGTCTGAGAAGGGTTTTAAATACTGAAATATTACTACTACTACTAATTATAATGACACAGGACTTTAAAGTTTGCAAAGCACTTTAAGTACATTATAACAACACAGATTCATTGATTTAGATCTAGCAGGGGTCTACAGTCATAGGAGATCATCGTTCCTCTACTCAACACCCTCCTACTCAATAAACTCCAGTGGCTCCCTAATACCTTCAGGATCAAATACAAAGTCCTCTATTTGCATCCAAAGTCTTTCATAACCTAGTCCCCTGCCTCCTTTTCAATCTTCATACACCTTGTTCCTTGCCACATACTCTGACCCAGTGACACTGGCCTCCTAGTTATTCCATGAACAAGATGTTCCATCTCTCCCCTGGAGGCCTTTTCCCTGGCTGGCTCCATGCCTGGAATGCTCTCCCTCCTCATCTCCACCTATTGCCTTCCCTGACTTCCTTAAAGTCCTATTGGATTTGAGAGTTGTCATGAGGGATGCCAGCAAATATACACTAAAGAGAAGGACTAAATTGAGTACTGAGATCATAAGAGGAGGTGGGAAAGTCTCTCATAGATAGATAACACTGACAGAGAGGAGGAGAAATAGCAAGGACTTGTGTGTGAGGCCATCTGACAGGACAGCTTCTGAAGCCTAGAAAGGAAGTAAAAGTCACATAGGTGGTAAATAATAACAGTAAGCACTTAAATCCAGGTCCTCAGATGGCTGGAAATTAAAAAGAAATTCTTGAGTGACTGTGACAAAAAAAGGTCTATTGAAATAAGAACTATGACAACTCGTCCTCCTGGCCCAAGGGGTCTGAGACCACGATGAGAGAGACTGAGGGTGACCAGTACTTGAGAGGTAACTGATGTGACCTCAGGGGAAAACCAGGTTTTCTTTAATTCCAGGTGACTGGGAAAGGATGAAATAGACTATGTTTACAAAAAAAATGAGGTTCCAAAGATCTGACGGAAAAGACTAGCAGAGAAGGATGAAATTGGGGAGGATTCTAGCTGAGTTATATAGGAATTAGAGGCATCATGGGGCAGAAGAAAGAATGCTAGACTTATAAACAGGAAAAACCTGGGTCAGAATCACAGCTATCACACCATAACTGGATGATCTGGGCAGGTCATTTTATATCTCTGAGTCTTAGTTTCTTCATCTGAAAAAATTGGGGCAATAATACTTGGGGAAAATATAGAGATAACACTTAATATATGTGCTACCTACCTCACTACGCCATTGGGAGGAAAGCACTTGGTAGATCTTAAAGTCTTATACCAATATGAATTATTATTCTTACAAAAGCAAGGGGGCAAAGGGTTAAGCAATTAAGCATTAAGGGAAGTGGATATTGGGAAAGTGTCAAAGAGGACATGCGAGCTCTAAGGCAGGGGAAGACCCAACGGGCAGAAGCTCATAGACCTGCTCTGTCATCAGTTTTTGTAACTCTGAGTCACAGTGGGAATAGAAAGAGAAGATGTCAGTTGACAAGCATTTATTAAGCGCTTATTTCATTCCAAGCAATGTGCTAAGCACCAGGGATAAAAAAAATGGAAAAAACATGGCCCTTGTCCAAAAACAACTCACATGCTAAGATATTACAACAGGTGACTGGTGGTCACAGCCTCGGGTGCCAAACCCTCTGCATACTTGAGATGGAAATGATTTAACTGACTCTATAAAACATCTGGTTCTGAAATAAAGATAGTGAGGGAATCTGTGGGAGGGAGGAGATAAATTCATTTTTGACTACAGAAAAAGCACTAACCTAAGAACAACTCCTGTGGGAGCTCCTTTTAAGTGAAGTCCTACCTTCAACAGACATTTAGCACAAATGTGACTATCCTCAGCACTGTCTGGCAAAATTTCTTTTAAAACATAACAAAAATAATAGAGAGTTATCCTGAATAACTGTAACACTAAGGACTTCCTTCAAGTTTCCAGGCACTTTTCCGTACTTTTCCAGCCTTCTATACATTGGAGGATGAGCTGTCTTTTCTAGAACAGTTACACTTGCATACTTCCTATTTGATGCTATTTTCAGTCACCACCAAACAAACAAACCCTAAGTAGTTAGAATGACGGTCTACTGGAGTTTTGGAGGCAATGTTTAAGAGCCAGTCCTTTTGGGCAGAATGGTATTGAAAGGGAATAGTAGGAAGTAGAAGCTTTCTCCTTGATGGAAAAGAATATTTTATTGGACAGATGTTCAGGACCAGAAAGGAGCCAAATGGATGTCAGGACTGAATTACAGAACATTTGAGAAGTCAAGATGTTTATTGAAGAGTCATCTTCTATTCAAGCTAGAAAGGAAAAATCGCAGGCAACAGAGATTCCCTATGGAGGAGGACAGGAAGAGAGAAGTCAGAAGGATGGGTGCCACAGCCAGAAAAAGGAAGAAAAAACTCTGGGAAGGAATGTAGGCCTGGGAGCTTAGAAATATCTGCTAAAAAGCCTGCAGGGAAGGATCATCAAAGCCTATGGGGTCTATACAAATGGGAGAGGGAGAAAAATTTCACAGAAGCTTCAGCATACCAATGGAGAGACCATTAATTCCCAGCACAATTATTGCACTATAGTGAAGTAAGGGTATAGAGAGTTATAAGTGTAACCTCAGAAGTGGAGGAATATTCCTCAACCCCCAAATGAGCATTACACAGGAGGCAGCATTCAAGTCTGAAAGTCAGAAGACTGAAATCAACTACATATTTGAAAAAGTATCAAGGTCAGGTCCCTAGGGAGCCCCAGCCTGTCACTTTATTCTCCCCACATGCCATGTGCAGGCATGCTCCCCATAGCCACCAATTCACACATACTTTGGTAATAGCTTGGACCACAGTCAGTTTAACAGCTGGGCTATAGGCCATAGCTTAAGGGCTCTGATTCTTCATCCAGAGACAGCCCAGATCACAAAACTCCTCACAAATACCATATTACCTTAAGATGAGATAGAAAAAATTTCTTCTCCCTATTCCCAGGTAGGGGAGTGACTCTCCTAACTTCCATCTTGTCACTGCCCTGGCAGCTCAGCCTTCAACCTGTAAGGATCTTTACCTGTCTACCTACCCTCTTCTAACATTATAGTAGCTTTAACCACCACCCCTCCCAGGCAAATCTTTGGTGACCTGGCTTCATCTTTCTCCCCAGCTCAGAAATGGATCTTATCCACCCAGCCAATAACATTTATCCTTCTCTCTCCAGTCCTGCCCCATCCCTCCCATCAGGTGAAGACACTGACCCCCCCCCCCCCCTTTCTTTATCTGGTAGCGTCCCCGACCCTCTGCCACCCCAGCCTAAAATGCCACTGAACCTCTCCCCTCCAGTCCGTGACTGCGCCAGCATCCCATCCCCAGCCTGGAACGGTCTTGACCCCACTGACTGACCCCAATCACCCAGTCTGAGACAACCCTAACCCACCCCTCCGCTTTCGAGAGTCCTGCCAGCCTTGGGCCTTCCCCAAGTCTGTGATGACCCTGATACCCCAGGGGCAGCGCTGACCCTCCAGACTCCAGTCCAGCCCATACAGCCTAGTTCCCCCTTTTCCACAAGTGATGGCCCAGCAGAGATCGTGCCCACCCCCATCCCCAGTCTCGATGAACATGACAGCGCCCACCTCCCCCCAGGCTGAGACGATCAGGCCCCAAACATCCAGTCAGAGGCTGCCAGACGCCCCCTCCCCGTCCCCAGGGGGCCCCGACCACCCCCAAATCCCTTTCTTAGAGTCTGTGACAATTAAGGGCGGCCATCCGATCCTCGGGGATCAAGCAGCCCATTAAATGGCAAAGCTCTCCCGCCCTACGTGAGCTGCCCCGCGGGGACTCACCGGTCAGCTGCTGCCCGAAAGCGGAGGCGGTGGTATAAGCCCCTTCCTCCGGGCACATAGTGACCCCCTTAGCCCTCCTCCTCCTCCTCCTCCTCTTGCCGGGAAGGGGGCGGGGTGCGCGAAGCCGGAACCGCGCGGAAACCGCGCTCTCTGGAACTTGTAGTCCTTCCACCTCATCGATCTCGGCAGCCACCAGAGAAGCTTCCTTGAATAAAACTACAATTCCCGGCGGCACGCGCGCAGCCAGTCCTGATTGGAGACGGCAAAATCACTCTATGTTACAATTTGGATTTTTATTGGCTTTGGTTCACCGGCCATCCCGATCGGACCCAATGGTAGGGCGAAATTTCGGTTCTCGTGGCTGGAAGTGGCCCCGCTGAGAAGGCACGCTAGCTATCGTCAGATTGGCGAACTAGAGTCGAAAGGACTGGCCGTGTGACTGCGAGCGGCGGAAACTACGGGGCCGAGGGCCAAGGGGCATCAGTGGGCGGGCACTTCCGGCGGCGGTAGTCCAATCGCGGAGCCAGGCAGCTAGCTCCCCTATATAAACCAGAAGAGGCGGGCTTCACGTTCTTTCTCTGGCTTGCGCCCTTTCGCGGGGCGAGGTCCTTTTGTCACTCCCCGCTTGGTCGGGCAGCGCTCACTCGGAGTTCCAGGAGGGGCCTGCCCTGCCTGCCGGCCTCCCTCTGCCTCTCTCACCCTGCTGCAGCACCGGGGAGTCACGGCCGAAGTGGCCCATCCTCCCGGCGGGTGAAGCTTTCCTGCGGCGCCGCCGGACGATCGAGGTGAGCTGGGCGTCCGGGCCTCCGGGCCTCCGGCCCCGACCCGGCCTTCGTTAGCGCACACTGAATTAGTGGAACCACGTGGGTGGGCCCCACTGCTGGAGGAGCGCGAGTGAGTCTTAAAGAGATGACCTAGGCCGCCGCGCTCCTTCTACAGATGGGGAAACTGAGGTCTGGAGGATCTCCCCAAGGTCAAAGTTAGGTAGAGCTGTCCTTGATTTTCAGGCCGCGTGAGAAATCTGAGGGAAAGCCCTGAAGCTTGCCCCACCCCCACCAAAGGTGGGGTTTTTTTTATTTGTCTTCTCCCCGGGAGACCTGGTCCTGTACCTTGGAGATTAAGTTTGGCTATGACTGACTGGGGAGCCTGGGGCAAGTTGTCTCATCCTTGCTATCTGGCCCCTTTGTGTCACACCTCTTTAGGCTGGGGGCACGAATAAGCTCGTAAGCCAGGAGTTCACGGTCACGGCCCCCAAGTAAACCCAGCCCCCACCCCTCGTTGCTCTAGCATAGGAGAACTGGATACTCTGCACACTTGTCTTTGACCATTGGTTGTATCCTTTGCTTTACTATAAGTACAGATTGACTGCCATGATCAGGTGCACCTGGTGCCCAGGTAGTGAGTAATCCAGGTAATGAGTGCCTAGTAGGGGGAAAGGGTGAGGAGCCTGGCACAGTAGTCCGGAGTCCGTCCGACTTCAGGGTTCAGTGGGTTGACTCAGAAAGCACTGAATGTGCAGCTTTATTTGCTGCCACCTAGTGGGAGAGCACTGGAGGAATTCTTCTGAAAAGCTTAGGGATAATCCTTCGAACACTTTTCTAGTTTATCAGCTAACCTGATCTCAGCTAGGGTCCTGGGAGTTCCACAGTTGCTAGTGAAAGCATTTTCGCTCTCCAAAATGAGCTGCTGAAATATAGTAGACCTGACTTTTAATTACCTTGGACCATTTGCCACAACTTCTGTAGCCACTGATGAAATCCACATTTCTGACACCTCGTATGAGTATTGCCAGTGCCAATACCTGATTATGCCTAAGATCTGAGGCTGCAGTTTGTCTTCTGCTCAGGAACTTCAGTTTATTCAGAGTTTCATTTAGTTGGATTGTAGATAATAACTGCATTGTTTTAACTTCTTTTTAGGCATACCTTGTGCTGTAGATGGACTGCACCATCAAGCAGGTGAGATTTGTACATTTTTAATATCATCTGAGCCAGTGATGAGATACTTCCATTTCTGACACCTCGTATGAAACCTGCATGTGCAGTTTGATTATATGGCAAGGCTGAGGCTCAATAAAAATTATCATTAATTGGACATGAATTGAAAAATGGGTGGCAGGAAGTCACCAGTCTCAAGAATTGTTCCTTCTGAATATATGGTGGGTTTTTTCTTTTTAGATTGAATGGTGATAACAAGCTACAACAATTTCTCCTGCATGAATTTCTGTTTGTGTTGTGGGTAAGTTAAAGGTTTAGAGCTGGGAAAGGGGGGAGGAACACCTTGAAGATAAAATCCAGTCTGCCCACAGTAAAAAAGCAGTTTGGTTGTGGATGGTAAGAGGGTCTAACCAGTAGCTGACAACGGTTGAGTAACCGTTCACCGTATAAAATTTTCAGACCTTCATATCCAAAATTGAAAAACATGGCATAATTCCATGCTGAAGCAGCTTTCTGCTTCCTGGTGTTTATGCCTCATACCTGTGAGAAAAGTAACAATTAGGTTTCCACAGGTCTCCTGAAACTACTGAAGTAAGTCAGATAAGAATAAGGACCAGTCAGAAGACCTCAAACTGAGGATGTTAGCAAAACTAGCTCAAACTGGTTGGATTTAAGGCTAGGGCATTACTAAATTACTATTGCCCATACTTAATAAACCTCATGCATATAAGCAGACACACCCCACATAAAATTAGAACCTCATTATCTGAACATGGGACCAATGGTGAGAGAGTTTTACAGCCTCAGTGAATCTTTTAAGCTTTTTAGGAGAGAATGGGTTGAGAGTATCACCTAAGAAGTTACAGTTTGTGGAAAGAGAAGTGAAATACCCTTCCCCAGGACTGAAAGAGAATTGAGAAAGTTTTTTTGGATTTGACAGGATGTTGTAGATTACGGATTGATTCATATGCACAACTAACAAAGGAAAATAAAAAGCTACTAGAAGAGGAACCTGAGCAGCTAGAATGGTTAGAGGAGAGGGGAAGCTTGCAGCAAATTAAGCATGCTTTAGTTAATGCCCCAGTATCAGCTCTGCCCACTCAACAAACCTTCCCACTTATTTGTCACTGTAGAGAAAAGGACTGCTCTGGGGGTTTTAACCCAGTCATGGGCTGCACAGAGGCCACCAGTTGCCTTTTTGTCTGGAATGCTTGACCCTGTTTCAAGGGGATGACCAGAATGTATGTAAGCAATAGTTGCGACTGCATTGTTGGTAGAGCTTTTGTTGGTAATCTTTGGGAGAACATTGGTAATGAGGACTTGTGTAAACCAATGAGCAAGTCACTGGCTGATTGATTCAAGGATCCTAAAATGTAAATCATTGTTATTGCAAAAGGATGATTTAATTTTGAGTACAGGGTTCTGTGTCAACCCTGCCACTTTCTTCCATAGGGGAGAATCAGATCAAAGAGAACCTGAACATAGTTGTCTGAATGTAATAGATTCCAGACCAAAGTCAGGCCGGATTTGAGTGAGGCTCCCTTTGAAATAGGATCAATTGTTCATAGATGGATCCTCACGAATGGTCGAGGGAAGAAAGGAATGGCTGTATAATCGTAAGTGGGAAAGGTTGGTCATTACAACAGTCTGGGTCTCTACCAAAGATCTAGTCAGCACAGACATGTGGGCTAACTGCCCTAAATCTGGCCTTAAAGAAATTGAATGGGAAAGAACTATACATATATGCCTATGGGGTAGTACACACCTTTGGAAAAATTCAGGAAGAACCAGGCCTTGTAAACAGTAAGGCTAAGGAGTCGGCTCATGGGGAATTAGTAAAACAAGTGTTAGTAAATTTATTGCTACTGTCAGAAATAGCTGTAGTCCTTCTTAAGAGGCATCCGAAGGGAAACTCATTGGAAGTAAGGGGGACATGGTTTGCAGATGAAGAAGCAAAGTGAACTGAGTTAGAAGATAGGAAGACCTCCATGCTAACTCTAATACCCCAGATAGAGCATCCCAAGGTGATCCCTGTCTTCAATCAAAAAGAGATGGAAGCATTGTCAAAACTGGAAGCGGTTAAGGATGAGAAGGGGATGGTGGGTGCTCCCAGGTGAGAAAAATGATGAGTAAAGGGATAGCACCCGAACTAATGGGAATCCTTCATAAGGGAAGTCATTGGGGGTGCTCAGGCTCTGTGTGACATGGTTCTTAAACAGTTTGGGTGTGTTGGAATCTACACTGTAGCAAAACAGATTCCTGAAAGGTGTGTGATACTCCAAAAGATGAATAAGAAGGTCTTGAGGAAACAAAGGAAGGGAGATTTCACCAAGACCCAGAGCAGACAGGTGAATTTCACTGAAGTGCCATTGGTAGGAAGTATCTATTGGTGGTAGTAGACCACTTAATCAGATGGGTGGAAGCATACCCTCTGAGCTCGACCACAGCATCTGGAGTCAGATTATTCCACGATTTGGGTTAGTGGAGAGGATTGACTCAGATAGTGGGACTCTTATAGCTAAGGTGTTGCAGGATGTCACAAAGTGTTTGGGAATAAAATGGGAATTTCATACACCCTGGCATCTGCCCTTAGCAAGGGTGGAAAGGATGAATGAAACTTTAAAACAACAAATTACTAAATTAGGAATTGAAACAAGGACGCCTTGGACCAAATGTCTACCATTAGCTCTCCTTAGGATCAGAATAGCTCCCAGAAGAGACATTGGACTATCACCCTTTGAAATGTTATGTGGAATGCCTTACCCTGGAAAGATGGGGAAATTCCATCATTCCAAAGAACAGGTTTCTGAGAGACTATATGTACTGGCAGTGTCCACTTCTCTTTCAGAGCTCTGATTGAAAGGACTCCTTGCTCAGACTCCACCTCTCAAGTTCATGATTCATCCTTTTAAGCCAGGTGATTGGGTGTTGATAAAAGCCTGGAAAGGAGAAAAGTGCATCCTATTTGGGACTGACCATTCCAGATCCTGTTGACCTCTGAGACTGCTGTTAGAATTGCTGAGAAGGGGTGGACACGTTGTACTGAGGTAAAAGGCCCCGTTCCTGAACCAGGACAACCAGAGGAGGAGAGTACAGAACCAAAAAGACTTGCTGGGAATTGCTTGGTCCTTACTTGGACCCTGCTAAGTTTAGGCTCATATGTGTTAAGGCCCAGTCCCAACCTTGGAAGACTAGATGTCACTGTAGAAAGGTGGGGATCCTTGGTGATTGGGCCCTACCATGGCCCTCAAGATGGCAGCTTCCTACCTCCTTATTCTCCTGTTTGTAAGCTTTATAATGAGAATTCAGAGTAGTAAATGGGACGGATATCCGGTATATCAGATCATACTCAAGAAGAATTTGACAAAACAAGTAGCTCAGTTTGACACTTGTCAGGTAGTGGTTTGCCCCCAAGACCCATATTACCAAAGACAGAACAGGAACTATGACCGGTATATGTGCCCAGAAGCAAATTATCAACATGACAGAGACAAAAAGAGGAGCCCATGCCCCTCTTGGAGTGACGTGTGGTTCATGACTTCTGGCTGGCGATCTAGTACTGCCAAGGATTATGATGCTAAGGGACTCACTAAAAAAATAGATTTTGCCAAAGGACCAGATCCGGGACCATATTGTCAAAAGGACAAGTGCACGCCTAATATATTAACTTTCATTAATCCGGATGACAGTGTGGCAGGAATATATGGATTTGGGCACTGGTCTCAAGGAGGTGGGTTAGATCCTGTGGGAAGAATAAATATTAGCTTTGAGGCTGAAAAAATAGAAGAAACCCTGAATCAAATCCAACTACACACTCCCTCGGAGTGAATGAGAGCCCAGATGAGACTCCAGATGTGATAATTAAGACAGTTTAAGATGCTGATCAAAGACAGATCATAGAGATAGAAACTGAGTATGGAGATATGAATGCCTGGGTGGAATGGATAAAATACATGGTCAAAAACCTAAATAAAAGTGACTTATGCCTGTGCTTCAGGTAGACCTACAGCACAAGGTATCCCCTTCCCTTTGAGTATGGATGGAAATGAAAGAGAATTTAAGTGCACAGTTCAGTTTTTCCAGAATACCACACTGAGAGAAAACTATAGTGCTTGGTCCCACTTCTTCCCTGAAGTAAGAAAGGGGAATACCAAAGGAATCCCAATTGCTTCCTTACTCTCAGCCTGCCTCTCCAGGGAGGCAGAGGATGCTGTGGTCCGTGGCAGTATCTTGTGCCAAAATCTGGAACATCACTCAAGGGGACAGCACTGGCAGTTTCTCTCAGCTGATTGTTCCTTGAGCTGACTTGGTGGTTCTGTGGAGGAAAAGCCCCCAGACTGCTTTTACCTGAAGGATGAGGTGGAACTTGTGCTCTGTTACAATTAGCCGTACTGTTCACACTGACATTATTGGAGCCATCATCAAGGACTAGTCACTCCAGAAGGAAAAGGGAGATCATGGTTCCTCATGGGTCATTCTATGCTGGAATCTATATAGATAGTATAGAGGTTCCCTGGTGGTGCCTGAGGAGTTCAAGCCCTGAAATCAGGTAGCTTCAGGTTTGGAGTCATTTTTATTCTGGTGGGTAACCATAAATAAGAATGTGGATTGGATAAATTACCTTTTGCAAGCAGCAGAGATTTATAAACTACACTAGAATCAGTAAAAGGACTGGCAGGACAATTAGATGCTACCAATAGGATGGCACTGGACATGATGCTGGCAGAGAAAGGGAGGGGGTATGTAAAATGCTAGGAAGGAGAACTTGTACATTTGTTCCTAACAATACTGCTCACTCGAGCTCTGCAGGGGTTAACTGCGTTATCTGAAGAACTAGCTCCAAACTCCAGAATTGACAGTCCTGTTACAGGATGGTTGGAGTCCTGGTTTGCAAAGTGAAAGGGAATGACAACACCAGTTATCACTTCCCTGATTGTAGCAGCAGAGGTTTGGATTGTGGTAGATTCGGCGTTATCCCTTGTGTCAGAGGGTTGGTACAGAGTATTAGAAACAGCACTAACTAAAAACACTCCTATGGGACCCGTTGTGGAAGTCCAAGTGGCCAGGTCAGGCTAAAGTGATGGCTGAGGACCAGTGGTCACTGCTCTCACTCAGATGAGGAATGCCAGTTAATGGTAAAAAGGTCTGAAGAGAAAATTGAGCAAAAAGTGTGGAAACATAATCCCTGTTAAAGACGAGAGAGAGTAGGGATTTTGAGAAAAGACAAGTAACAATTTCCACAGGTCTGCTGAAACTACTGAAGTAAGCCGATCAGAAGACCTCAAACACAAGACGTTAGCAAAACTAGCCCAAACTGGTTGGATTCAAGGCTAGGGCATTACTAAATTACTATTGCCCATGCTTAATGAATCTCATGCGTGTAAGCAGACACACTCCACATAAAATTAGAATCTCATTATTTGAACATGGGACCAATGATGAGGGAGGGGTACATGCTTACACATAATTAGGGGAAAACATACAGTAGGCATATCCGGTAGATGGTAACCTGGACCAATTCATCCTCTGGGAGGATCTGTTCCAAACTAACAGTATAAAGATTCTCTTGCTTCTGTATTCAGCGCTCCCTCTTCTTGAAGAAAAGTGGGGCCTGCTTCTGACCAGAAATGTAAACCCATATTCTTTGGAATCTTTAATAAATTCACCTTGATATTTGAATCTCTGTCAGTTGTGTTTCTATCATACCTGTCCCTCTCTCCTCTACCCCCCCCCCCCCCCCAATTGTTCCGCGTAGTTAAGTCCCAAGGAGATGGCAAGTATAGAGCTGGAACACAGCATCACTTGGTGTTCAGGGGCTTTCTCAGTTTCCACAGCTTGTCCTGGCTCCAGGGTGCATCCTTCTTTGAATCACTTCTACCATGTGCTGTGGTTGGGGAAGGAGGGATAGGACATAGTTGTTTTGAACCTGCAAAAGAAGCTACTCCCTAGTAGCTGTAGGAGGCATCTGCCATAAAAGAGATACTTGTCCGAGGTTACCTCTGACAAAAGCTGAAAACAGAAAAAATATATTTTTGTCTCTGACATCAAGTGTGAACCTGCCTCACAACATATGGAAAAGAAAGGTACCAGGGGTGGAGTTGCAGCCTTTGCAGGAGTGATGCCATAAAGTGGAGTTTATCACTTCTACCACAAGGGAATTCAAGGCAGCCATTAGCAGAGCTGAAGATGTTGCTTTTCTGGACTTTCCTCTAACTTCTCCCCAACAATCTATTGCCCTGGGTCTTAGTGTAAATTGTCCAAACTAATTTTTTAGGGCAAAGCCCATTTTGCTAGATGTGAGCCTTGGGAATGCACCCTAGAATCAAAGATTTGGCTGCCAAATGTCTTGGGGCCTGTACAGGAAAAGCCACTGGTGCCAGACCTAGGTTCCCAGCCTACTCTGAGATGCTGTATCTCCTAGGCTACTAGGATCATTTGAGATGATCCTAGTGTTTGTAAAGTACTTAGCATAGTGACTGGCACATAGTAAGCACTCAGTAAATACATCATTTATATTCATATATAACCCTTGTTTTCCTTCCCAGTGCTAGGACATTTGGGGAGTAGACTATTAAGGGCATTATCACACCTTCCCATTCTATTACCTCCAACTATTCTGCGCCTAGGGCAGGTATCTGAGCTCAAGTTTAGACAAATAACATCCTTAGTTTGTACTGGCATCCCTTGATTGGTGTTTTGTTGTATATAATGTCATTAACTGCATTTAATCTATTATTAAAGTTCTGCGTAAACTGAAAATGGGTAAATTGTGACCTAATTTTCTTAAATCTGTTGCTGGGTGGGCTGTTGGTACCAATATTCTCAAAGGAATTAGAATTGGAAAGGACAAGTTAGACCATCTAAGGGACCTCAGTTAATACACTTGAACAAGAGTCTATATAGTATGCTTGACAAATGGCTTTAAAGCTGAGAAATGAAAACTACCTTCCAAGTTGAATCTCATTTTTTAAAAGTATTTGAAACCCTTCTATAACTTCCTTCTCCCTTTTTTTTTTCCAGAGTCAACATTCTCAGTCCCTTCAGTTGATTTGCTGAAGGTCATATCTAGTATCTGCTCTAAATTCAGTATTTTTAAAAAACATGGTAATGCCTTTCTTTTGATATCCTTATTTAATAGCCGTCCCTTTTGAGTTGGGCCCTTCAGATCTTCCCAGATTGAGTGCCAACTTGAAACAGCAAACGAAGTTTTTGGTCATCCCCTTTTCTGAATTGTTTTTGGAAAGAGAGAACTCTTGAGCAGTTTCTGTGGGAGGCTGCCAGTTAGATAGCTGTAGGAAACAGAAGGGAAAGGCACAGCAGTGAGCAAGCTAGGTTTGGAGTGGACATATCCCTCTAAATGCCTGCCCTGGGTTGAAAGTGTGATCTTTGTAGAGTCTCACTCTAGTCCAGGGATTATCTTGGTTTGACTTAGTTGGGTAATTTTTCAAATTTCTTCCCAGTGACTTGAGCCAAGCACAAAACACAACATTGTTTTTTTAAAAACCAACAAACTTTATTGACAGCATTGTAGAACATAACAGCCATGAACAGAAAGGCCCACAGGAAAGATGTTTGTACAAGGTCAGAGTAACTTGGTCTTGTTTCAGCAGCACTTCATGATATAAAAAGCTATCATCAGACATAATACAGTATTACCACTGAATTCAGGGCTATAGGACCTATGAATGTTTTTGGATATAAGACAGAAGCTTTGCTCATCACTCTTCAAATCTACTTTCCTGATTGGGAACATTATGTTTTATATACTGCTTAAGCTCCTGTGTGGAATTCAGTAGTTACGTTGCTACCATCAAGATGACCTGATTAAACAGAAATAATTTAAGACCTTGTTACCCTTACTGTTCTGGACCCTTTTGGGTGAGCACCTGAAACTTGTTGATCAGATCCCACATTTTCAGCCAATATGCCAAATAAGACTTGGTAAATTAGAGAACTGTTTCATAATTACCTGTAAAATATCCTATTCAGTCTCTACACATGGAGTTTGCTGGTGTGTGAGGGCCCTCCTAAACTGACTTAGATAGCATACCTCCTCGTATCATTCATTTCCAAGCCCCACCAGTGGTTTGAAATGTATATGGTTTAAGTCTGTGGAAACAGGATTTTGTTTTTCAGCTATTTCAACTGCAGTGCACTTTGAAGGAAGGGATATTTGTTAAGTGGAAAAATAGCCATGTGACAGTCCAGTTGAAATAGGCTTCATGTTAGGAGGAATTGGGAGGCTTGGTTTAAGGGCCAGCTGTGTAACCATTTTGGGTAAATATCGATCTGTTTTATCACCCATAAAATGGGGAACCCTACCCACTTCAGGGTTATTTGAGAGACTTGACTGGGAGGACATGAATGCACTTGGAAATAGTTTTTAAAAAAGCTGTACATTTTAAGGGATTCCTTTTATGGTCAATATCCTTGACCTTTTCTTATATGAGATCACCAAAAAGATGGTATTTCCTGATTTGAAACAGGAAAGGACCTTAAAGTACTACCATATGAGTTATCTTCATAAACTATATCTGGTTTGAAAATTATTTTTAGTTTTCTCACCTTCCCAAGGAATGAAGATTAATGCCAACCTTTTGTGTATTTATGCTCTTAGAAAGCAGTTCTGGAGGCTGGCATGCCTCTCTGTTTAAGCTTTCGGCCTGCCAGTAGCATCCAGGACAGCCCAAGTTTTTGTTGTTTATTAAGTGTCTATGATGTACCAGGCATCATGTTAAACACTGAGGATACAAAAAGGCAAAAGATGATCACTGTCCCCAACGAACTCACAATCTAATGGTCCAAAAAAAGGATGCAGGTCCAGGAGACCAACAGACCTGCTACATACAAAACTAGAGTCCCATTTGGTCAACAGAGTAGGGCCCCAAAGTGACATGATAAAGGGAGAGAGGGATTGAAATGCTAGTGTCCTGGGACAGATGTAAGCTGGGTTTATTTTGATGAGAGAAGGAGGAACTATCTTTCTTTCCCCCCTGGGCAGGTTACAAAACAGTTCTTAGAACCATTTCTGTGGCCCCTATCTTGGTTTTTGTTTGGTTTTTGCCATCAAAATACCAAAGGCCTACCTTATGAGTAACGTGCCCTCTTCCACTTGAATTTTAATCCTGGCTACCCTGGTAGTTCTGAAATGGAACCCTGCCTTTGTGTAATAGTTCAGCAGTAGATATATCTAAAGTTCATCTGTAGCCTTTTGTTTTCTAGTAACTTAATGACAGCACAGCTCTTCAGACTCCTCTTTATTGCCCATTCCAAATAAAATTTTGGGAAGCCACAATTTTACTCTTTACATGCTGGCTTTGGACAAAGATAGCTCTATGTAAAGGATGGATCCTCAAAGAAACCCTGAGAAATCCAACCAACGGGATGTGAACCAGACATTGAAGGGCATTAGGGAAGAGAAGTAGCAAAAAGTGTGGAGCCAGAGCCCCCGTCACTGGAAACCATTTATCAGGTTGGTTTTCTGCATGTGGCGGGCAAAACTGACTTCACCTGAAGCCCATGAGTTACTGTGTGGGAAAACCAACAGACTGATGGAAATTACAATAAAATTGGCATTTTCTTTTCCTGGAAAGGCAGGTCACCTACAGTGAGCAGCCAGACAAGGACAAAGGCATGTCCTTTTGAAGGCTCTGATCCTTCTTTTCCTATCTGTAAACAGCTTTGGCAAAACTTGTTTAGTCAAGTGAGATGCTTTGTGATGGGAACATGCCATGTTGAACATCCAGGGCTGATGAGGTTCAGTGCCCTTGTCATCACTACCTCACGGAGCCAGGAAATGAGCCAGGAAATCACCCCCCAACATCTGATAAGCCAAAAGAGAAGTTACTGAACCTTAATTCCAGGAACTGAGTCTGGAGCTGGCTGCCCCAGCGCCATGTATCCAGGCAGGTCTAGAACCTTGCTGGTTCAAAGTAAACTCGCATCACTGTTTTCTTCTCCCTAGGAGAATTGTTCCTCCCACCCAGTTTGCTGTCCTTTTCTCCGCATCTCCATTCTTTTCACCTTTAC
Organism: Notamacropus eugenii; assembly: GCF_028372415.1. Taxonomy (NCBI): domain Eukaryota; kingdom Metazoa; phylum Chordata; class Mammalia; order Diprotodontia; family Macropodidae; genus Notamacropus; species Notamacropus eugenii. The sequence goes on from NC_092872.1 coordinate 47,952,534, forward strand.
AAAGAGTGACACAACAGACATGCACATACTGTCCACAAGAAAGGTGGCTCACAAGCACTGGAGCACAGTCACCTGTCCCTAGGCAGGACTAGCAGGTTCTAGGAGCTCCAAGTCAGGGGCGGCAACAGCCTGAGCCTCGGACTTCTCTCTTCACATAATCATGCAGCTTGAATTTGGGTTCACTTGGCAGCTTCATGGACCTGTGCTTCAGCTCCCTGCAAGGAGAGAGATGCAGCCAGCTAGCATGCTCCTGATTATTCATTTTTGGACTTGACTGACAAGGTTGCTTGAGTACATAAGGAGGTCAAGCTAGAAACCTACGTAAGATACTTGGTAGATATGTAGATGGCAGGGTCAACCTCTTTCCCAAAATTTTGCAAATGATGTGTGTGTGTGGAGAAAGCCCAGCTGGGCAGTGGGGAGGAGGAGTCAGCCCAGACTTCCTCTGTACCTTGCAGGGGGCTAAAGCTTGAAAGCTTATCTGAATGAATGAGCAGTGGGTCCGGGCCGCCAAGGACAGGGAACCTCTAAGCATTTGATGGGCAGGAAGGAAACCACATAAAAACAGATGCATCCCCCACAAATAATTCCCATGCACATGTCCAACTCAAAAATGGTGCCTCAACTACCCAGTCCCAGAGGATCTTGAAAAATAGAGGGGAAGGGAAAAAAGGAGACTTACTTTGCAATGGCCTTAAAGGCCAAATCCACATTCAGGCCTGTCTTCGCGCTGGTCTCCATGAAGGGCACCCCATACTCCTGTAAAACATGCTTGCCAGCTGGAGGGAAGGTAAGGGAGCAGAGCATCTGGCGGGCCCTCCTGCATAATCCTGGGGGGTCTTTAGGGTAGGGGGAAGGTTCACCACCAAAAGCCCAGGGGTCTCCAAGATCATTCCTCACCCCCCAACATCTGCTTTCCCTTGGGGCTGTTAAGAGTTTCTGTCCCAGGGATATCTGTTGGTTCCACTTGGCCTAAGCTGGGGGAGGGGATGCGATGACCAGCATTCTCCCTACCCAGTTCTTATGTATTACTTATGTAAGTGTAAGGGTCTAAGGAGCTTGCTTCTTCTGTCAGCTCTTAATTCCCTCCTCAGCTTTAACTGAGGCAAGAGAAAAGGGGCCTTAGGATTCCAAAGTCAGTGGACTTGGCTACAAGGATGGGGCTATTAGAGCAGGTTTCATGGGTCCCATTTTTAAAAAAGGTTTCATTAGTACCTTTTTTACAACACTTATTTACAACTTACAACAACAATGCTTTTTTACAACACTTATTTCCCTACATATCCACTCCAACCCAGGATAAAGCCCACCCGCAACAAAGAAAGACAAGCAAAAACCTGCCAACACAGAGTGCATCAACATTCCATACTCATAGTCCCCCACCGCTTTAATAAAAGGAGGGAAGTATGTTTTATCATTAGGGACCAAGATATGTCATTGCAGTTTGTTTGACCCATAGCCCACTAGGTGTTTGTACATGTGCTTCTGACAATGAGTCCCACTTCCTACAGAGGACCAAATCACAAGGCTGGACATAAACCAGAGCTGCTCTTGGCCATATCTGGGACCTTCACAGCTGCCCTTGAGTACTTTTACTGATTGACGTATTTCAATCTCTCCACCCCTAATCAAACATGTGCAGGCTTGGCGTACTCACCTTGGCCAGCTTCTCCCCATCTTCCCTTTTTACCACTCGCTCTTGGGCAGAATCCACCTAAGATGGGGTACAAAGAAAGGGAGAATAGAGTAAGGCCTTCTGGGCTTCCTGAGGGGGGACGAGGAACCTTCCAGTCACCAAGCAGGCAATGCAGGGGGTCTGGCTCAGCTGAGTCTGAATGGCAACTGCCTGCCAATAGATACTCACTAAAGAAGTCTGATGATCAGGGAGGTTAGTGCCCAGGGGCCCCCAATAACCCAGCTCTGCTTCTGCTCCTGGTGAGGTCAAGTCAAGAAGCCACTATCGCCACCTACCTTGTTTCCCAACAGCATGAGCACCACATCTTTTTGTGCATATTCGTGAATCTCAGTCAGCCAGGCCTACAGGGAAAGGAGGAAAACAATGGCTTAGAGGCTTATCCAGAAAAGGTTGTCCACCCTTCCTCCTCCAATATGCTGAAAGGCTGCACCCTGAACCCTGAGCCAGGTCTCCATAGCTCCTTGGTCAACTAATTACTTCCCCAGACTGCCTCTTATCTTCCATCCAACAAATGATTATTAAGTGCCTACTATCACAAATCCAGATACCCCCCCCCCAAATGTACTATGTGCCAAAATCTCCCCCACCCCTTATAATAATAACCTTTCCTCAGACCTCATAGCCCTTTATTTTATATTTCTTTAATATACCATTATGTATTGTGGTATACCTTCCTATTAGCCCAAAAGCCCCATGGGGGTAGGCATTGTGTCTAATCTCCACATGCAACCCAAAGCTCTAACAGTTTTGTTTTTCCTGCTTTCTCAGTGGGTACGGGGTGAGGGCAGGAGGGAGAGAAGTCAGAACAGAAAATAAAATCAAATTTAAAAATTACAGAAAAAAATCCTCAGTATCTCCTTCAGTGATTAGCATAGTGTTCTGCACACAGTAGATTCTTAATAAATGTTTGCTTGGATACCCTCATATGGCAATATTTATGATTTATAAAGCACCACCTCTCAGTGTCCCCATTTGACAGATAAGAGAACTGAGGCTCAGAGGGATAGATGGCTTCCCCGATTAGTGACAGTGCTGGCACTCAAGTCTCCCCAGATATTCTGACTCCATACCCTGTTCTGCCCTCCCCTCTCCCCCACCCCCAGCCCCCCCGGGCTTTGATCACAGCCTTCTGCTTTACTGCTTACCTACAACATCCCAGGAGTAAGTCTCCAGGTTATCCTTTCAGTGCCCTGCCCCCGCCCCAGTTATTTATACCCAGAAGGGGTGAGAAAGTTACATATCCAGCTCAAACAATGAAGAGGTGACCTTGGTGAAACTAAGGGTTAGGGAATAAGTGGAAATCCTGGGAAGGTTTCCGGGAATGAGACTTAAGAGGGAGGACTTCTAAGAGTAACTGGCTCAATAGTCAGGTGGCTAGAGCACAGGGCCTGAAGTTAGGAAAACCTGAGTTCAAATCCGCCTTCAGACATTTAGCTGTGTAACCCTGGGCTAGTCACTTAGTCTCTACTTGCCCCAGGTTTCTCATCTGTGAAAACGGGGATGATAATAGCACCTCCCTCCCCACCTCCTGCCTGGTTGTTGTGAGGATCCTGTGAGATTATAATTGTAAAGCCCTTAGCACAGTCCCTGGCACATAGTAAGGGCTATGTAAATGTTGGCGATTATAATTATTTTTGTTATCACTGTTCTACATCTTAACACCGTTACTGTGGGTCACAAGCAGAAGCCTAGATTTGAAATCACCACTAGATGGAGGTAAAGAGGTATCAGTGCAAAGCTACCATGGGCCCCCACCACCTTAACGAAGGAGTGGGGGAGGGGAGGAAAGCATGTACATTTCCTGAGGGTCTGGAGGTCCATGCCCCACCCCTCCCCTTCCCCTGCCCTGGCCAGTATGAGTCTGGTCCGGCTTCCATCTCTCTTCAGGCCGGTTCTATGCCATAAGCTGTGTGTGTTCATCCAAAGGATCCAGGACACAAAAAATATTAAGAATCCTTGACAAGGTCCTTTATCTTACACTAGAACACTGAGGTTTGCCTAAGGTCTCACACACAAAGGAAGTAAGAGAGCCCTTGAATTTAAACCCAGGTCCTCTGACTCCAAACCAAGTGCTCTGTCTCTTTATCCCTTCACTAGTATGAAAATAAGCTTCCATCTCACCCGGTCCCTAATGTCATGCTCAAGGCATACACTAGGCCCTTGATAAATATTGAAATGAATTTTTTCCCCACTCCATATCTGGAGAAGATAGATACTGAACTGGCCTCTTTAACCACAGATATGGCCATTTAAAGGGACATTTAGCCCAACCTCTGTGAATAAGAATTCCTTCAACAACGTCCCTGACAAGTTGCCCACCAGCCTCTTCTTGAAGAGAACTGATTGCTTCCTGAGGCAGCCAGCCAGTGTCACTTCTAACAGATTTGATGGTTAGGAAGTTCATAGAACTGAAATCTGCATGCCCCTGTGCATCTTCCAACCATTCATTATTCCTGGTTCTGCCCTTTGGGGCCAAATGAAAACAAGTCTACTCAGTCTCTCTTACACCTGATTGCCCCTCAGTCCCCTCCCCCTTGCCTTTCCCTTCCCCAGTTACCCTCCCCCTCCCAGTTGAAAAAGCCCTAATTCTTCCAAGAAAGCAATATCTGGCATGGTTTCTAGTGTGCTCACCCTCCTGGGAAGTTTCCTCAGGACACTCTCCAGCTTTCCCTAAAATGGGAAGTCAGGAACGGCCCTTCCAGACTAATCGATCAGACCCTCCACATCCCCATCTTCTTGTCAGACTCAAAGCAACCTGCCCTTCTCCGATCCTCTATGTCCCCATCCAACCACCTCTTATCAGATCCTTACTCCAGTGAGATGTGGATCAGAAAGGAAGCCATCTGACCCTATCTCCTCCCATTCACAACTCTGTCTGAGCCCAAGTACCTAGTCCTCAGTCCTGAGCCTGCCCAGTTCCTCTCCCCTATTCAAGAATGAGGAGAGAGATTCTGAGCTGGGAAATTAGGAGTCTAACATCTCCCCTCTCTCTGAGAGCAAAGCAGAGTGAGCACCTCTTGTCATCTGGAGAGTGTCATCTGGAGAGTGGTTGGAGGAAAGTCTAGGATGAGGGAGAGAGGACCTGGTATGAGGGTTAGGGAGACAGAACATGAGGGGAGAAGAAGGCATGGGGATTGGAGGACATGGCATTAATGGGATGGGAAGGTCACCACAGGTGGAGTGTGGTGGTAGGGCCACAGAAACAGGTGGAGAAGAGGTAGGACTTAGAATGAGGAGGTTGTGTAGCAGAGGCGTTGAGGAAAAAGGCTTGATTCCCAGTCTCTCCCGAGGGTTTCAGCCATGCTGGTGGTGGGCCTCTGTGACAGGAGTCAAGGGCTGACCCCATCAGCGCTCCTCCATCTGCTACCTAGGAGGTTTGTTTCCTATTACCAATGTCCTGGTTTCCAGGACTCCACTCTCCATATGTTCATATGCTTTCCTGGCAAATATTGAAATAATATTTGCTTGACTGGCCTTTGGTGGGATACCTGGGTGTGGCAAGGAATGGGGCAGAGTCCACCCTCATTACAGCTTCTGCTCAGAGCTGTGTGCTGCTCATATCTGGCTAGGAAGGGAAGGGGAGATCCAGTTCACTGCAAGCACAGAGAGTGTAAACTCAGCTTGGCCCTTGGCCCAAGCCACACTAATATCAATTAGGATGAAGGGACTCACAGGTCATATTGTCCCTCCCCCCTGCCTTAGGGTGGGAGATTCTGGCATAGGATGCCATCCCATATCACTTACTCGGATGTTGTCAAAGGATGCTCTGTTAGTGACATCATAAAGCAGAAGGAGAGCTATGGATGGAAAAAAGAGAAGGGAGGGGATGTGAACATCACACAGTCAGTCCCCCATCACACCTCTCTCACATGATTCCTACCTCATCCTAGCCCATTCACACACCTCACCAGCGGTGAGGAAATAAGGACTCAAGTCCTGATGTGGGAGGCCAGTAGCAACCCTTCCCTTTTCCTAAGGTGCCCTGAGGACTCCTCCCACCTCTGGGGGCCCTAAGGTTCCTTCCTTTCCCTCTCCCCCGCCAAATCTTTATATGAATATGGGCTCCTATATACAATTGCATATGGGTATCCAAACCAGGCCTCTCACTCTGCTCTCTTGCTTGGGTATGGCTGTCCTCTGAGGATAGACTTAGAGGCTCCCTGGCCCAGAGCTCACCATGGGCATCCCGGTAATAGGCGTGGGTCACACTTCTGAACCGCTCCTGCCCAGCAGTGTCCCAGATCTGAAACCCAGAGAGGCCATCAAGCCAGAGCTACCATCCCACCTCCCTGTCACAGAACCCTGAGGAATCTCCACTCAGCCCCACTCCCAGCCCCAGTTCCCACTGATCCCTCAGCCTCATCTCCTTGGGCTCACTCACCTGCAGCTTCACTTTCACTCCATCCACATTCAAGACTTTATTCTGAAAGATTAGAAAAAAGGGAGGAAGCCGGGTCATTATCCCCCAAGAGGAGATACTGGGTCCAGACCTAGAGGCAAAGCCAACACTGTCTGAAGAGGGTCTAGCCCAAGGGTGGGGAATGAGTGGCCTCGAAGCCATATGTGACTCTCTAGGTCCTCGAGTGCAGCCCTCAAATTTGTCCTGTGAAATCTGGAGTCAGTCAAAGGGCCGAACTTGAGGATCTAGAGGGCCATGTGTGGCCTTGAAGTTGCAGGGTCCCCACCCTTGTTCAAGCCTGAGGTCCTGTCTGCCTACTTGCCCCCAGGGAGCATTCCTCAACCCAACTAAGCCTGGGAACAGGAGAGTCTTGGGTCAACCTCATGTCTTCACTCTCAGCTACAGGTTTCTCTCTAGTCCCATAGGGCTGGAGGCTCCCTCTGGGCAGGAAGGAGGATCCCCTCAGGGTATCTGGTAGAAGAAGGTTCACCCTAAACTCCCAAAGCCAACAGATCCAGAGTTCTGACACCAATGCTCCTCTCCCTTTTCTCTTCCTATGGAAGGAGAATGGATGAGAGGATGGGAAGATATAGGGATTAAACAGATGGGTTTCCTGTTCACACTCATACCAGCTCACATTTGCCCTATTTCCCAAAGGTGTCTAAACTGAGACCTCACTCAGGGAAGGAGTTGGGAGAGAAGCCACCTAAGTTCTGGCTTCTACTCTCCTTTCTTCTTTCCTTCCTTCCTTCCTTCCTTCCTTCCTTCCTTCCTTCCTTCCTTCCTTCCTTCCCTTTTCTTCCCTGTATTCTACCCATCTTTCAAGGCCTGGCTAAAAGTCTTCCTGTGTGTGTGTGTGTGTGTGTGTGTGTGTGTGTGTGTGTGTGTGTGTGTGTGTGTGTGTGTGTGGTATTGCTGGATTGTGATTTTTTTTCTCTCTCTCCAAATTTATTAATTTGTTTCCAGTTTTCAACAATCACTTCCATGAGTTCCAAATTTTCTCCTCCTCCCTCCCCAAGATGGCATGCAATCTTATATGGGCTCTACACATACATTCCTATTAAATACATTTTCACATTAGTCATGTTGCATAGAAGAATTAGAATGAATAAGAGAAGCCATGAGAAAAATAAAACAAACCATAACAAAGGAGAAAATAGTTGCTTCGTTCTGCATTTCAACTCCATAGTTCTTTCTCTGGATGTGGATGGCACTTTGCATCCTGAGTCCTTCTAGAAGGTTTAGGTCCTTGCAATGCTGAGAAGGGCTAAGTCTATCAAAATCAGTCCTCGAACACTGTGGCTGTTACTGTGTATAATGTTCTCCTGGTTCTGCTCACTTCACTCAGCATCACTTCATATAAGTCTTTCCAGGTTTTTCTGAAGTCCACCTGTTTGTCAAAGTCTCCCCTTCTTTAGAGAGACCTTCATGACCACATCAGCCCACACTGATTCCCCTCTCTCTGAAGATCCATAGCCTTCAATCTGAGCCACACACCTGGGCATTTAGTTACCTTACTTCATCTTTCAAGCCTCCCTCCACACCCAATCTTCAAGTTCCCCAAGGATAGGCCCTGGGTCATTTCCTCTGTTTCTTCCTCTCCCTTATAACATAGGACTAGGCACTCAAGGGGGTTCATAGATACTTGACTGATTCCAGCCTCGGCTTTAGATCTGATGAGGAGGTGAGAAGTCAGAGTCCTTAATGCTAAATTTAAATAAGGAAATCTCCTCTAATGAGGAGGGAGGTGGGGATGGATAGGGTTAAGAGTCAGGATCTAGATGTAACACCACCCTACCCCCCATGTGGGTGGGACATTTCCATGAAGGACAATCACATGACACTGTGTATTGTATAGATGTAGATATATAACTCCTGACTGAGAAGCCTCCATAAGTATGGAAAGACTTTGGAGAAAGAGACAGGCACAAACTTTTGAATGGTGGAAGCCCCCCAGACCACAGATATGAGGAATCTGCCCCTCCCCCCCAAAATCCCTGATTCTCAGCACCTGCACCCACAGAGACTACTCAGAATAGATGTCCCTGGTGAGCTCATTCTGCCCTTGACTGAGCTGAGTAAGTTTTAGCTCATTCTTGAGTAGAAGAACTCATTTTCTTTGGTGTATTCTATTTTCTACTCTAATTTGTATTACTTTCCTGATTTCTCTTCACTATTTCCTTGGATAAACGTGTTTGCTTGCTATCAAAAACTATCTTTTGTGTGACTAGTGTTGGGTGGGAGGGCGCTAAGCTGGCAAAGAATAAGTTGACCGTAACCTTCCTCTTAAGAACAACTAGGGAAAGTGTTTTTGTTTGGTTTTTTGTTTTTTTAAATTCTGAACTCCTAAAAGAGTATATCTCTACTACAAACATCTGAAGTATAATTGGTAGATATGATTCTAACCCAACAGCACAGGAGTCTAGCATAGGAGTGAATCACTCTCTTGCCTACCTAGCCCTTAGTTCATTCTGCCAAGGTCACTGTCAGTGTAGCCACAATTGTACACTCCTAACTCTCCATAAGTGGTGGAAATCGCAGTCTCTCTGAGGCCAAAATGGTCCAGACCCCAGATATTGAAATATTTTATATTCACACCACACACTGGTCAGATGTTCTATGTGAGATGGTTATTTATATTACATAGAAAGAACCCGAACAGGATTGTGATGAAGTGAAAGAACCCTAGACTTATGATCAAATGAGATATTTGTGAAGCATTTAACATGGTGCCTGACATATAGTAGGTACTATAAAAATGCCTATTCTCTCCCTTCACCCCATGAGTCAAGAAACCTGAGTGCTCAGCCCTGCTCTACCCCTTGAGCTAGTGAGGTTGTGACCTTGAGCTAGTCACTTACCACTGTAGGCCTGTATATGTAAATGAAGTCTCCAGGGTCCCTTCTGCTGTTAATTTGGTCACTCTTAAGATAATCCATATGGTGGCTGTCCCATTCTTGTTCAATGGATCTGTGATCTCATGGGCATAGACATTCTCGCTGACCATACAGACTGCAATCAGGTCACATGCCCCCATAAGTCTTCCACAAGAGGTCCACTCAGCCTTTTGGGGGTGGAGTGGTGGTAGTGGTGGAGATATCCAAAGTAAAAATACAACTCAGCATCGATAATGTTAATTTGTGGTTTTCTAAGTCAATATGTGCAAGCCTATGTCTCTGTTTGAGTTTGACACCATTGTTATATAGACTTCTCACCCCAAAATTGGCCTAAATACTCTTAAACATTCTCAAATCTTATTTTTGCCCACAACCTAGCTCTCCATTGCCCTTTGATTGATTGGAGATTGAGGCATTTCATGATTTGAAACCATATGTAATCAGTGGAAGAAAACATGTTAATCCATTCAAGTCAATTACAAATCGAACCCAATCAACATTTATTGAGTGCTTACTGTGTTCAGGGGAGTCACTTCCTGCCTGAATAGCCTCACTGTGGGAGAATAGGTTTCCAGGGCATAGGGATTTGGGGGCACATACATGGCAGGGAGCAAGGAGTGAGAATGTGTTAGGCAGCATTAACAGATCTTGCCTAGTAAAGATCCTGGGGTCACTGAAGTCCCTATGAATATTGAAAACATCCTTGTCATGGCAGACACTATCACTATGGACATGGGGTAAAGGACCTGGAATAGCCTGCATCAGGAATTAGGAGGGGGAGGGCATTGTCAATGACCAGTTATGAATCTCATCCTTCCTTTAGAAAAGGTAGTCAAGGTTATCTTATTCTCTCCTGCCTCCAAAATCCATCCTCAGAAGTCATGGAGTCAGAGGCAGGAACGAAAGTTATAAACCCAGTTATAATCTAACTGATTAGACTTCGTTATGGGTAATTAATGGTTGAAGGACTGATCAAAACTTCACCCACTAATATTTTTCAGTATCCCCTTAAGGATAAAGAAAAGGCCAGTGAGTTTTAATTGATAGGGATGGCCTGGGGCTTGGAGACTGTAAAGGAACTTTACTTGCTAATGATAAAGGCCAAAGCACACTAAGAGACACAGATAACATTCCCTGCCTCAGCCTAGGCTACTATGGTATTGTGGGAGTGGGGGTGGGGCACATTTTGGTACTCTGGAAATGACAGTGTTTAGACACTGCACAGCCACCTTTTGTCTGAGCTGGAGGCAGCTTCCCTGCCCCTAACCCTTCCCCTCCACAGACCTGTCATAATGCACCTCCATCTCTAACAAAGGAGCCCCATCCTCCCACAAAACCTAGCAGTTGACACGTGGTCAGGCAGGGCTCTCTATATATAGTGCCACCCTTCCCACTCCCACTTCCACCTCCAGAAACACACAAGGATGCTGAGCCTTGGGCATTCTCTATTGCCAAGCTAGATGCTGCCAGGGTAAGGGACAGGAGAAGCAGATACGAAACTGGACAATCCCATAATCCATCCAACAATAATTAGGATAACAAGGGGTCAATTAACAGAAATGAAACGCCATTTAAAAGAACTTCTGATAGTGCCTTCCTCACTTCCAGGGAACCTGCTGAGCCCTGTCCTGGCCTTCTGATTTGTCCCAGTTCCCCTCCAGATTTCCCCAGAGCTGCCCACGATTCTGGGGCATCTGTAAAGTGCTTAGCACAGTGCCTCCATGTCACAAGCACTTCATAAGTGTCTGTTTAGGAGAGCAGGTGAGTTGTAGAATCATCACACTTTCACCAGCCACTCTTCTCAGAGCAGAAAAGAAGGGTATCTATCCTGTATACAACCTAAGGACACCCAGCTCCCTCCTTCCCCTGCCTCATGCTTTAGACTTCCCAGTGGAAATGCCGTAGCAGGCTATTATCACCTTTGGGCTGGACCATTGCAATAAATTCATACCTGCTCTCCCTGCCTCCCTTATTCTCTCTCCCATACAGCCCCACATAGTTGCCCAACTGATATCCCTAAAACACCAATATGATCATGTCACTCCCTTACTCAAAAATCGTCATTGGATACCTACTGCCCCTGGGCTAAAATGCAAATTCCTCAGCTTGGCATTGAAAGCTCTCCACAGTCTAGCTCTCCCCATCCTTTTCACTATTACTTCGAGTTGCTCGCTATTCCAGACAAACTACCTACCTGCTAACTCTTCCACACACGCCGCTTCGTCTCCAGGTTTCCCTCCTGTCCGAGCAGCCCCCCTGTCAGCAGTGCTTCCCTGCTCCTCTCTGCCCTACACGGAACGTTTCTCTAACTTTCTTCAAAGCACAGCTCAAGTGTTATGTCCCACACAAGGCCTCTCCTGACTCTCTCCCTCTTGAAATCACCTTGTATTTACTTACTTGTGTCCATATTATAATCCCAAGAAGGATCTAAGTTCCTCAAGGGCAGGGTCTGTTTAAGTTTGGTCTTTGTACATAGTGCTGGTACATGGAAAAGTTCGTCATTAATGTTTAATGCTTATTAAGATTAGATTGTGAGAAATGACTAATAGGGAAATATGTTTTACATGACTACACAGGTATGACCTACATCAAACTGCTCACCATCCTGGAGGGGGAAGGGTAGGGAAGGAGGGAAAGAATTGGAACTCAAAATTGTAAAAAATAAATGTTGAAAATTGTTTTCACATGTAACTGAGGAAAAAGATAATGTTACTTAAAAATTAAAGAAAAGACTAGATTGTTAGCTCCTTGAGGATGGGGGCATCTTTTGTCTTTCTTTGAATTCCTGGGGCAGTGCCAGAAACATAGTAGACACTTACTAAATGTTAATTGACTGACTTGAATATAGAGGGAATGGACGAGGTGGGATGACTGGAGATGACCCTGGATACCATGTGAGACCCTTGACATTTTAGGCTAAGGTCTTATCAGATTCTCACTTGGTGAGATACACCCATTCTATGAATAGGCCTCTTTAAGTAGTTACTCAAGGGATGGTCCCTTTAAAAAAAAATCAAACTGGGAGGGGAAGACCCTCAGGGTTCCTGGATAAAAGAGAGACAGTTCTATTTTAGTATTTACATTCACTCGGTGCTAGGTGGGTAGGGACTTGTAGTCCAATCTATGAGCTCCAGAGTGAATTGCGTTTAAGGGTTGGTCTTTGAGCAAGAAATGTAGCCAGTAAACCAAAAGGAAAAAAGGCAGCTTTTGGCCATGGAAGGACCATGACATCCAGATGATGACATGACTTGCACTGAAAGCCACGGAAGCTAGGTGGCTCAGTAGATAGAGCACTGGGCCTGGAGTCAGGAAGACATCTTCCTGGGTTTAAATCTGGCCTCAGACACTAAATAGTTGTGTGACCCTGGGCAAGTCACTTAACTGCCTCAGTTTCTTCATCTGTAAAATGAGCTGGAGGAACGAAATGGCAAACCACTCCAGTATCATTGCTAAGAAAACCCCAAATGAGGTCACAAAGAGTCAGACTTGACTGAAATGACTGAACAGCAACAGCCATCCATAAGCTCCGGTCAGCTCCTGAGGAAGCTGAGCCACCAAAAGGAAGACAGCATACAGATCTTCGTAACATCTCAATGGGTGAAAACCAACCAGGCCTGGAGACCCCTATCAGCTTCTGAGACCTGGACAGCCTTGTTCTGCCCAGGTCCCTGATGTCTGTTTGATTGATCGCAACACCTAGTTTCAAAGTTCTTACTACTAGCCTTCAAAGCTCAGCTCAAGAATCTTTTCCTTGTCTACTTCTGCTCCCTTGAAGCTCCTTCTCCTCTGAGGTCTCAGGACACTTAGAGTGTGGCCTTTAATTCTTCTCTAATTGTTTCCTGTGAGGGACTCTCATCTTTCCACCATCTTGGATCTCCTCCAAGGTCCAGTTCTAGGTTTCCCTTTTCCCTGAAGCTTGGCGAGACCCAGGGATGTACACACCCTGCTAGTTGGTTAAGGCCAGTTAAGAGCTGAAGGGGCACCAGGAGGAGGAAGGGGCTTGAGAGACTATATCAATTAGAGCTATTAAAGGATGTGTGGATATTTAACCTGGAGAAGAGAAGACTTAGTGGGGATAGCTATCTTCAAGTGTTTGAAGGACTGTCACCTGCAACTAGACTTGTTCTGTTTTGTCCTGTAGAACAGAGCTGGGGCAGGGGAGGGGCGGGAAGTGGAACATGCAAAGAGGCAGATTTCAGTTTCATATAAAGAAGAATTTCTTAACCATTAGGAAAGTTCTGTTCCCAAATGCAAAGGGCTATTTCAGTTGGCAGTGGGTTCCTCCTCATTGGAGGTTTCCAGGCAAGATCTCCAAGGGGAGGACCACTTGTAGAGTGTGCTGTAGAGGGAATCTCTTGGACAAGATGGTCTTTAAAATCTCTTTCACCTCAGAAATTGTTATTCTGTGAGCAGGCTTCATTGCTATGAATGGTTCTCATTTCTCTTCAAGCTGCTTGCCTGACTCTTGACTCTACCTACCATGCCATAGAAACCTCTTCACCCAGGAATTCCCTCCATGCCTGGACTACCTCTATCCCTGTAGCCCCCATATGTCTCTCTGTCCTTTTATCTCTCTCTGTCTCTGTCTCCTCTCCTATTGTCTCTGCCTCTCTGTCTCTGCCTCAGTCTGTCTCTCTCCCTCTGTTTCTATGTCCTTCTGCCTCTGTCTGTCTCTCTGTGTCTGTGTCTCTCTCTGTATCCCTGTCTCTCTTATTGGCTGGCTCCCTCTAGAAGCCTTCATTTTAAGAAGGAGCCAACTATGTGTTAATTCCTTTAAAGACTATACCCCTGACTTTCTGGACTACCTTCTCCCCCCAACAGGTACCTTCATCTCTGTCTCCTTCCTCCTCCCCTCCCCCCTCCCCATTATCCCAGTTTTTAGCTTTCTTTTCATGCAAGATGTAAGCTTCTTGAAGGCAGGAACTTTTTTTTCCCTACTTGTATTTCCAGTACCTAACACAGTGCTGTGCACACAGTAAACAAATGCTTGTTGACATAACTTGATCAGGCTGTGGCCTTCCTGGGTACAGCTCTTGGAGACTTGACATCCTCAAGCATCCTTGAAACAACATCCCAGTCTACCTCCCCTCTCCCCCTGTTCCCAAGGCTGGTATAAATCTAAAACTTCATTGTAGAGTCCCTTGCCCTTTCCAACCTCCATCTCTCTGTTCTTGCTGGAGTTTTTTCCCTCTTCCAAAAGCCAATTCAAAGCTTGCCACTCCCAGGAAGCCTTATATGATTAACTCCCTTGTGACTGATCACCTTTTTACTTTGCCACTGAAGTCAGCTAAGTCCTCTTCCCCCCTTTCTGGACCTCATGTGTAAAATGGCATCCGCTAACCTTTGAAATCGCTTTCATCTCTAGAAGTATGAAATTATAACTCTACAGGCTCCTCTTGTCCTTTCCTAGGCCATGGATAATTAAGAGTGGCCTGCTGACTGGTGCCATTTCCTGCACCCACACGTGCACTCTGGATACAATGGATCATCTCTAGAAAGCAGAACACTAACGTTGCCCAGTGCTAAGGGCTTGGGTGACAACCCATCTGCCGAATTTGCAGGCTGTGCCAGGGACTGGTTGGTGGAAAGCAGCCAGAACATGGTGTGTGTGTGTGTGTGTGTGTGTGTGTGTGTGTGTGTGTGTGTGTGTGTGTGTGTGTGTGTGTGTGTGTGTGTGTAGGGTAGTAGAATGAAACTCAGAACTACCTGTGAGCTAAGGGGCCACCTGGTATCTATCTATCATCTTGTAGCTTTGGTTTTTGCACACTCCCAATCTCTCCATAAATATCGCCACAGCACGCTCCCTATAGCAGCAAAAGTTGGGCATCAATAATTCAGGTGCTGCAACATCTGTGAAAGCTAAGCAATCAGAGTCATGGAGCCCCTATGGGATACTTACTGTTATGGGAGAGATGGGGGTAATAGCCCTTCTTCCCCTTCCTCAGGCTGGTCCTGAGGCTGAGGTAAGCTCTCCACCACCTGATCCTACAGGTTGTAGCTGAAAGCTCCATTTTAAAGAACAGACTTGCCATGTTAATGTCACTGGGGCTCTGACAGCTGCTGCCAGGCAAGGCTGAGCAAGAGCTTAGAATAGGAGCAGGCCTGCTTTGGCTAGCAGCAGCAGGAGGTCTTTGCATCCAGAGTCAGAGCAGATATGGTGCCTCAGCTCTGGCTGCCCAGAAAATGCTTCATGTTGCACCAAATCGCCTCCTGGCAGTGCTTCAGAGAAGACAGAAAACCTAACTGCTGACCAAGGTGATCTTGGGTAATCTGCCCCAAAAAAAGCTAACAAGGTAGGCACAGTCCTACCACAAAGACACAGAGAAAGCCCAGAGCAACAGTCCAGGAAATAACCATCAACCAAATAAATAATAAAAATAACTGGTATTCATATAATGCTCTAAAAATACAAAGTACTTTACATGAGAGACAGGGTGGTATGGTAAAAAGCGAAGGAGGAAGAAGATACGTGTGTTCGTCCTTCATTGCCAAAGAAGACCATGCCATCAGAGAAATGATGACATGACTTGCACTTGAGTTTGTTTTGAGTGCGGGAGGGCTATGCAGGTCACCAGCCTCACTTCTCCAGAGCCATCTGAATCTAGGGACCAGATATTCATCAGGATGACTGGGGATGACCCAGGATGAGGCAACAGCTAACGAGTGTCAAGTGTCTGGGGTGAGTTTTGAACTCAGGTCTTTCTGACTCCTGCACTGGTACTCTATCCACTGTACCACCTAGCTGTCCCTGGAGGAAGAAGAAGAGGAAGAGGAAAAGGAGAAATAACATATCTATATATGTGTATTGGCCACCCCAAGTATGTGTATTTCTATCTATCTATCCATCTATCTATCCATCTATCTATCTATCTATCTATCTATCTATCTATCTATGTGTATTGGTCATTCCAAGTATATGTATATATTTCTCTATATATGTGTGTATGTGTGTTGGCCACTCCAAGTATGTGTATTTCTTTCTTTCTTTCTATCTATCTATCTATGTGTATTGGTCATTCCAAGTATATATATATATATTTCTCTATATATGTGTGTTGGCCACTCCGTGTATGTGTATGTTTATGTATACATGTGTGTGTATGTGTGTGTACACTTGCATATACACACACATGCAGTTAGCTAGTTATAAAGGTACTTCAAGGCAGGTACTGTTATCAATCCCCAATTTACTGACAGATGAGGAAACTGAAGCTCTGATAAGCAAAAATGACTTGCTCAGGGTCACATAGCTTGTAAATGTTGGAGGTAGTATTTGAACTCACGTCTCCCTGACTCCAAGTCCAAAGCTCCAGCCACTATATCATCCTGCTGCTACAGGAAGATGTGGGTTTAAGTGCCATCTCTGACACATATTAGCTATGTGACTGTAGACAACTCACTTAACCCCTCGGTCCAAGTTGCGATCAGATAACTATCTGCACTGGTGGAGGGAGTTTCCTTATCTGGAAGTTCCTTATACCTTACATCACTTCCTTTTCCTTTTATTTATATTATCTCACTTGGTCCTCATAACAACTGGGTAAAACAGGTTCTGTTATTATCTATATTTCACAGATTAGGAAGTGTCTAAGGTAGGATTCAAACCCAAGTTTTGCTAAGGCAGAGTCTAGCCCTCTATCCATTGGATGCTCCTACCTCCTTATTGAGAAGGCTGGTGTAATAATTGACAAAGGGCTAGGACTCCCTAGGAACCAGAAGCTAAATCCCTTTAAATGCCTGGGGGGCATCAGCCCAACCATGAATTCCTGGAATTCCCGAAGTTTAGAGTAGGAAGGGATTTTAGCAGGCATCCAGTTCAACCCCCTTATTTTACAGAGGTAGAAGTGGTACAATGTAAATCCTTGTCCCTGAGCTGGAAAGACCCAGGTCCAAATCTCACCTCTAACCTTTACTTATATAGCCTCGGGCGAGTCACTTAAATGCCCTGAGCCTCAGTTTCCTGATTTGTAAAAATAAGAGGTGGGACTAGAAGACTTTTGAGGTCCTTCCAACTCCAAATTTATGAACCCATAAACCTATGAAACAGACTCAGTCAGAAAGATGAATTTTTGTGCCCAAAGTTGCACGGGCAGGGAATCATAGAGCCAGAATTTGAACCCAGGACTCCTGACTCAAAATCCAGGACTCTTTTCACTGTTTCCATCCTGCAGATAGAAAAATAGGACAAGCTACCATGCCCTGCTCCGCTCTGCTGACAAGTTGGATTTTGTTTTGTTTGTTACAAATATCACTATTTATTTAGTCCCCTAATGCTCTTCATGTGAGAGATGCCTGGGTTCATCCCAGGCTATTATGGTCGATCACGTCAGCACCTTATGGGACTAAGGATGAGCCAAGTGAGATTAATGCCATTATGGTCTGAATATTAATGTGCACATTGGAGGGAACAGAGTGTTCAGGGAGCAGGCGGTAGTGGCAGCACCACACCCAGCCCCCAGCTGCCACAGTAAGGCTGCCCAGTAGCAGACATCCAAACAAGGGGGCCATGGGCCTACGAGGCAGGCCTCTCCAAGTGACCTTGAGAATACTGAACATATTTATCAGGTGTGTACCTCTAGGCGCCTGCAGCACCTTTCATTTCCCAATCAATTGGAGCAGAAGGGAAGGTGTGGACTTTGGGGGAGGGCACACATGGCACCTGTGCTTCCAGTGAGTCATTTTTTCACAAAAGGCCCAGACCTGGGAGAGGAGGTGGGACTGGGGTGGGGTGGGGGTGTGGGGGGGTGTTGCTAGAGCAACAGCTTGTACTCTGCTGGTTAGATTCACATGAGAGCACAGGCAGAGTTCCACAGTGATATCCCAGGTCAGTCAGCCCCACACACAAAAACCAGCCCCACTTAAAAAATTCCATATACATAAAGAGGTGCAGGGCTGGCAAAACCCAGGAAGAACTTGGGTTTTGTTGGCATCAGGGGCCCTCTGCCCTCACATGGCCTCAGGCAACCTGGCAGTCCCTCACCTTGGTTGTCCCCTCTTCTAGAGTCAAGCTGGGGAGTAAGGTGGGGAAGGGGATCATAGACTGGGGGGGGGGGGGTGTCAGAAAACTTGGGAGAAAAGGAAGGCAGAGGAAGAGAGGCCCTTGAAATAGCAGCTGATTCACACCAACCCAAGCCTCTATTTATCAAGCTACTCCTCCAGCCTCAGACCCATCCTGATGCCCCAGGGAACCCAGCCAGGGCCAGCCATCTGTAGGGGATGGAATGGGGAGGATCCAAGCAGCAGCTGCTGTGAGTCTGGACTAAAGAGCAGATACTCTGTCTTTAGTTCTCCCAAGCCCTAGGGGACACTTGGGCCACCCCACAGTAACCTACAGTCTCTGCCCCCCTCCCCTGAGTGGCTCAAGACAGACCTGGAGCTCCATCCAACTGCCCACTTGCTCCCTCTTGGGCTCACAACTTGGTGGGGGCAGGGCTGGGAGGCACATTCAGCTGAGGGTTGTATTATGGAGAGATTTTCTCTTGTCCTCTTCCTTTTATACTCTACCCTCCCTTTCTGTTCCTATTCTGCCCCTCTCCCCTTTGTAGTATCCAAGTCCAAGTTCTCCCATACTCCTTCACTCCTGCCCTATCCATCCCATGAGAAGTTGGCAGCAGAGGGGCCTGAAGAGCAGTGGAAGGGAGCAGGGGCCTTGCCCGGGAGCCACAATCTCCCTGTACTGGAAGAGGGGTTTGCCAAGTGGCTTTATGCCTGTGAGCCTCCAGGGAGCCTTTTAGACTTCCCATGGGCCTCCCTCCCCCTAATTAGAAGCCCAGAACATACAACTTTTGAATTATCAGTGAATAATTAAGTTGAATTGAATTTAGCCACTTTGGCCCAGACATTAGGAAGTCAGGCGTCTTCCTCTAGTGGTAGGGGCCCCTGCTGAGCTGGGTGGAATTCAATGATACTCAGTTTGGTGTCTGGAAGAATCATTCTGGTCCAGAGGCAAGGAGTGTCAGGGGCTCTGGGCAGGGTCAGACAAATCCCACCCTCCCCACTTCCCCCTCAGGGTAAAAGAGACCCAAATCCATCTGCTT
Organism: Notamacropus eugenii; assembly: GCF_028372415.1. Classification (NCBI taxonomy): domain Eukaryota; kingdom Metazoa; phylum Chordata; class Mammalia; order Diprotodontia; family Macropodidae; genus Notamacropus; species Notamacropus eugenii. The sequence goes on from NC_092872.1 coordinate 47,971,563, forward strand.
GGTGCACATGGCTACAACCTTTGATAAAATATATCAGTAATTAGATTGTAAGAAAGACAGTCTACATGTCATTTATTCTTCATCAGGAAATTAGAACCAAATTCTGGATCCTGGGACTTCAGAGCAAGCAAGCTGAGGGGACTTGGGACTAAAGGAAAGGGTTGTTTTTGTTCAGTTGGGTTTTTTTTTTTCACTTCCCATTAGGACCCAGGATCTCAGGACCCAGGCTTTCCCTGGGAATATGGAGATAAACCCTTTGCTCTCCATGCCTGACTCTCAGAATGGCAATCAGAGAAACAGGTGCAAACAGTGAGACACATAGAGATTGAGACAGAGATGTGAGATACAGAGACAGACACATGCACAAGTCATATCTGGAGATATATATATAACACACACACACACACACACACACACAGAGTTAAGGACTGAACTCAGGCTTCTCTAAAGAAAAGGCTCACATATACACAAACAAGCAGACACATGACGACATACAGACAGGGACACACAGTGAAAAGCACACACAGAGAGATAGGCATGCAGGGAGCTACCGAGCCCCTTACATGGTGACATGAGGAGACAGATTCCCACCCTACCCCCATACAGAAAGACACATACACCCACATACATAAAAACAGGGAAAGAGAGATCAGAGAGAGAGACAGGGAGGGCTTTCACCCACGACATTTCCCATGTAACACCATTCTCTAGGGATTTCTAGCTGCTCTGGTCAGAGGTTGCCCCAGAGATAAGAAGACCCCTACAGCTCCCTATCCTTTGAGCCTGTCAGCCTCCTTCCCTTCAATTTCTTGGTAATCTCTTTCCTTATCAGCAGGGCTTTAACTAAGGGGCTGGGAAAAGTGCTTGGAGCTCTTACCCTGAAGTCTATGCCCACAGTGGAAATGAAGGTCCCAGCCAGGAAGGCACCATCCTTGAATCGAACCAGCAGACAGGTCTTCCCCACGCCTGAGTCTCCTACCAGCATCACCTAAGGAGAGGGTAGGGCAGGTAGTCAGGCTTAGGAAGGCAAGAAGAATTCCCCTAGCTTTGGAAATCAGGGGACTCATTAGGTAAGAGGGATCCTCAAGGAGAATGGACCTTGGTGTCCTCCCTGGAGGGGCTATGGAAAGTGTTGGTAGCGGCTGCAGACCCAGCCTTGAGATGTTTGGTACACAGCCTGGATGAGCAAGGGGGCTTCCTCCTTAGCAGGTTACAGGGAGTATAACAAAGCCTACCTACTCTGTCCTGAGCTGCCACATACTTCCAGGTTCTTCACTTTCTTCTCCTATTTTCCCCTATAATATCCCCAAACACTGAGCAGGGAGCAGGAAAAGAGAAAGGACTAATAAAGAGGTAGCATAGCAATGATTCTGGTCCCTGCTTGTCCCACAATCCTCTACCCCCAGAATCCCAGGTGAAGGACTCTCCTGGGATGATGGAAGAATAGAAAGTCTAAAGTCTCTCCCTGTTATGAACTGTCCCTGAATGGCTACCCTCTATCCTTTCCCACGGAATCCTGTAATCTGTCACCACTTCCCATGGATATAACACTAATTATTATTTTTTTTGAGGGGGGGTTTCATTCCCAGTGTGGGAACTCCTTTCACTAATGCAGACTGTTGTCTTAACACAGTGACTGGCACAAACCAAGCGCTTAATATGGTCTTAATAACTATTGACCTAGAGTTGCCTTTGTAGATTAAATGACCTGCCCAAGGTCACACAGGTCAGTACCTGTCAAGGTCAAGATCTGAACCTGAGTCTTCCTGACTCCAGGCTATCTGTCTATCTAAAACGCACTTTGCCAACTCTCAAAAAATAACAAAAATAATAATAAAACTCATATTCCTATAGTACCTTAAGGTTTACAAAGCACTTTCTCCCCAACAGCCCCATGAAGTAGGCAACATAAATATTTTTATCTCCATTTTATAGAAAAGGAGACTGAGGATCAAGGAAGGTCAATTTCTTGCCCAGATTGACATGTCTTTTGTCAGAGCCATGACCAAACACCCACGTCACCTCCTATTCAATCTCCTCCCAAAGTATGATAATAATTGCTAATATTTATGTTATGCTTCATAGGTTACAGAGGATTTATATCCTTTTTATAAAAAAAACTTCATCCTCACAACATCCCTGTGAGGTAGGGAGTGTGTATGTCATTTTACAAAAGAGAAAACCAAAGTCCAAAGAAGTTAAATGCTTACCCAACTAATAAGTGGCAGGGCTAAGATTGTCCTCTTGACCCCCAATCCAGGATTCTTTCCTATATACCACAGGTCCTTCTACAAGTTTATTTGAGCAGAACCCCCCTCTCCGTAAACTAGCACCCCCAACCTTCAAGAGGTATTAGTTTATCGCCTACCCTCAGGAAGATGATCTGATGACCCCCACCCAGAAGCATGATCTGATTCCCCTTTGCCAACCTAACATCTCCTCTTTAAGGAGGTGAGATTTGAGCTTCACCCTCTAATCCATTAGGTGTGATCTGAAGCCTACCCTCACCCTCACCCTCACCCTCAGAAGCTGTGATCTGACTCCTCAGCAAAACCCTAGCCTTGAGAGGTATGATTTGAGCAAACCCCACCCCACACACACAATCTGACATTCTCAAATGTAAACTGATGTTCCACTATGAGTTTGGGGAGCTCATGAAAATATGAAACACGACCACGAAATATGGCTAGGGAGAATTCTCTTGGGGTTATCTTTTTTGACTGAGAAGTCGAGGAATTGGAGAGAGGGATTGATCACATATGTTTTTATGTGTGGTGGGGTAACTGCATATAGGACAAGTCAATGCTTTCCCCTGACTAAAGGGATCAGCTGACGTCTGTGCCAGACCAGAGTGGTCCCCTGAACTAAGGAATCCTCTTCCTTGGCTCTAGACTGTGGAGACACCCACAGCAATGCTGACCAAGTGTCCATTCAGAAACCCCCATTTTCCCTCCAGTTGCCCTAGACTTTAGCCAGTGAAGGCAGAAGAATAAGCACACCTCATAGGGTGCTGACCTCTCCTTACTCAAGTTGATGCCAGCTTTTCAGATTCTGGATTGGTTGGTTGCCCTAGGGGTCAAGATTAAGAAATAGCCAAGTCCTGCTACCACCACCCACTCTCTAACTCATTGACAAGTCTGCCTAGGGGGATTGATGGAGAGACAGCACCAGCCTGAACTTCTTGTGAAGTCTCAGGCACTCAGTCACCTGAGCCAACACTTTGTCCAGAGGCTGCTCTAGACTGCCCAGAGAAATGGGTAAGTCCCTGGGAATGGGTGATTACTGACATATTAGAGAAGTCACAACCCAACTCCCCAATTTAAATTCAATATGGCAACTCAGCAAGCATTTATTAGGTGCCTATTATGGGCAAAGTGTCATAGGAGGCAACAGGGATACAAAAATACATTATAAAAGGGGTATATGGCATTCACACAGCTAAGTAACTACAGGATAATTCGAGGAGGGAGAGAGTAGTAATAAACAAGAAGGGAGAATACTGACAGTCAGGAAGGACTTCCTGCAGGAGAGAACATCTGAGTCTTGAAGGAAGCTCAGGATTCTAAAAGGCAGAGGGGAGGAAGGAGTATGTGCCCAACATGGCAGAGAGACAGCCTGTGTTTCCCCAAATGTAGGCAGGAGATGGAACTTGGAGTTGGGGGAACAGCTAGTAGGCCAGTCTGGCTGAAACACAATGAAAGAAGGGGATTTGGGGAAGTAAATTGGAGAGGTGGGCTGCAACCAGACTTTAAATGCCAAGTTAAGGAGTTTGTAGATTTTATTACAGAGAGCTACTGAATATGTCCTTTAAGGAAATGTCAAAAGAGGAGACTCCAGAGACTGGACCCCTGAAAAGCTTGAAAGAGCTAACTTTGAGATCAATAAAATCTTTTGGAGTTAACTTCCAGGAGAGGTCACTGCCAGACTTGCTAGAGAGGAAATGGAGAGTGCCTTGGGCTCCTTGTCTACCAGCCCTGTGGGGGAGGCTTTCATTTTCAGAGGTAGCAATAGAAAATCTGAAGAGTTTTTGTGTACAAAGGTTCTTTTGTCTCCACCCAGCTCCAGTGGGCAAAAACAGAGGGGGACATCAGTAGAAGGGGAGCAAGGGTACTGGGTTTAGCAAGTCTCTTTCTAGTCCTCTAGATCCTCAAGCCCTTTAGGGCTTGAAGCAAAGCCAGAGTTTAGGAAGGGGCTGCATGTGTTTGCTTAGGAAAGGTCCCACCAGGCCAGCCCAGATTACAGGTCCCACACCAGGGCCCCTACCAGCAGAGTCGTGCCCTAGGCCACCTGCTGCCGTACCCTTTGCTCACAAAGTCTGCCGTCCTAACCCTGGGGTCATTGCCGCTCTTCTCCCCTCCCCTGCCCTTTATGGTCTGTGACTGAATCAACTGCCCTCAGTCCTCTAGGGTTGGTGTCCCTGTGCCAACCACAATCAGCTCACGACCTGTGCTCCTGTGCCAACCTCCCCAGCCCAAGGTCTGTGCCCCTCTGGCAACCACTCCTAGCCTATGGCCACGGTGGGTCTGTGCTCTCAGCAGCTGTGGTTCACCCCCCTCCCCCGCTGTTTTCCTTAGGATCCCAACGCTTACCTTGAAAGCAACGTCGTAGAAATCACCGCTGCTGCTAAGGGACGGGCGGCCTGGCAGCAGAAGCCCGTTCCTCGGTGCCTTGGGGGCAGGGCCAGGGCCCGGGCTACAGCCGCCCCCTCCGGAGCCCACCGGCCCGTTCTCCTTGGCTGTGGGCAGAGAAGAAGCGGGCGCACTCCCCGCTTTACTCTTAGGGGTCTTTTTCCTGGACATCGTGAGTCAGGGGTCCTGGTGTCCTAGGGGTCCCGAGGCACGACGTTCACTGCGCTCGGACTCGGGCTCTGGCTTCTCTGTTCCCCAGACGGCTGCGAGCGTCCCGCGGCCGCGCCAGCATCCTCAGCCCGGCGGCGGCGCAGTACCCAGCGCAGCACAGCGCATCCCCAGCCCGGCCCCGCCCAGAGCCCAGCAGAGCCTGGCCCAGCCCGGCCCAACCCAGGCAAAGCCCCTCTCCCGGCACGCCCCCTGGCCCACCCTGCCTCTGATCGACAAGCCTGGCAGCTACTCAACCCCCGGGCTTCACCACCTCTACCAGTGGAAGTAAGGAGAGGGCTGAGTCCATGCAAACCACATCGGGTCGGTCTCTGGGAGATGCCCTGGGGAGAAGGATCCCGAAGTTGGGGGAGTTTGGGGAACGCTGGGGAAACGGGAGTCCCTCCTGCTGTCCTCAGCGTCTAGACCTCCCCTTCCTCCGGCTCCATCCCGGCCTGATCTTTTGCGGGCAGAGGGAGGGAATACATACATATAGAGACACACGTAGACAGACATACACCAAGAGGAAAAAGCACACATACAGGTACACACAAACACATTTAATTCAGTTGAACAAATATTAAACACTTCTATGTGGAAGCCATTTTGCTAGGTGAGAGGGATGAAACGATTCAATTCAACCAGCATTTATTAAGCTCCTACTCTATGCAAGGCGCGCACCATACTAGGTGCTGGGGATACCAAGACAAAGGAATTAGTTGTATTCCATCGTGAGGAACTGGAGCCCCTGACTGGGTGTAGGTTAAGATTTAGAAGAAAAGATAAAGGACTATAATGCAAATGAGAGTGAGTAATATCTGTAGAGAAGATAATTCACTAGGATAAATGTATAGGAGAGGATCAAACAGGATATTTTGGGAGATTAGAAAAAGCAAGAATTCACTTATGGCTTGAGAGGAGGCTTGACTGAGGAAATAGCCCTTGAGATGGGTTTTAAAGTGATGGAAAGATTTCCACAGGTGGAAGGATATATGTGTGGGGAGGAGGGGGAGGAGGGGGAGGAGGAGGAGGAGGAGGAGGAGAAGGAGGAGGAGAAGGCTGCTGCAGAAACCATTATAGGCACATTTGCCACCATTGTGGGAAAGGTTCAGAACCAGACAGGAATAGGGGAAACAGTCCAGTTTTTCTGGAAAGTAGAATTGTGAAAGAAAATTGTATGAAGAATGCTTGGAAAGGTAGGTTGGAGTCGAACATTGGAAAGCCCTGAATGTCAGAATGTCTGTAGTCCACAGGCAGTGGAGACCATTTGAGCAGGGAAATGGCCTTAGGAAGATTCATCTGGCTGCTCTGTGAAGGTTGGATTGGAAGAGGATACTGGAGGCAAAGGAGACTGTTTCAACAGTCAAGATCAGGGCCTGAACTAGTGTGATGGCTGTTTGAATGGAAAGGTGAAAGACTAATCCGTACTGTGCAGGTAGAATTTAGAGGACTTGGAAACTGGTTGAATGTTTGAGGGAAGGAGAAAAAGGATGAATCAAACCTGACAAGGGTTTGAGCCTTAGTTCTTGACTTAGATAGAGGGTGATAACTACCATAAATTTAAAAAAAAAAGAAAGAAAGAAAAGTTGGGCAGAGTAGTGGGTTTAAGGGGAAATGCCAAATTCACTTTTGGATGCATTAGTTGAAAACACCAGACGGATATACAGATGCAAATGTCCTGTGGATAATTGGAAAGGTTAGTGTGGAACTCTGAGGTCTAGGCTGGAAATGAAAATTTTCGCATTTGTATAGAGGTGTTAATTGAAGTCATGGGAGTTGGTAACTTCAATAAGAGAACTGTTGTAGAGGGAAGGGAACAAAAGAACAGAACTGTGATAGGAGAGGAAAGGTTAAAGAAAAGTCTTACAAGATTCTCTGATTTAGGAGGTAGAAAAATGATGGAAGGTAATAAAGAGTAAGAGAGTTAAGAGAGTGATTAAAGAGGACAGTGTCATAGATGCCAAGGGAGGGACCATAGATTTAGGAACCTCAGAGAGTATCCAGTCCAACACCCTCATTTTACAGATGAAGAAACTGAGGAAGATTAATTGACTTGTACAGGGTCACACAAGTCAAAGAAGGATTTGAATCCAGATCTAGTGCTAGGGGATAGTCAACATGTCAAATGCTATAGAAGGAACAAACAGGATCAAAGGAGTTTAGAATTGGAAGGAACCATAAAAACAACATAGTCCAAAACTCTCATTTTACAGATGAGGAAACTGAACACACAAGTCCAATGATCTTTCTACAACATGATCCTGCTTTAATAGAATTAGAAGAAAGGTCATTGGATTTAGCAATGGGAAGTCATGAATAACCCAGGGAGAGCAGCTGGTAGAGTGATTGGGACTAAGACAAGATTGCAGGGGGTTGAAGAATGAGGGAGTAATGGGAAAGTGGAGGCAGGTGTAGATAACTAGTTCAAGAAATTTGACAGTAAGAGAAAGGGGAGGGATAGGATACCATCTTATGTCCAAAGGGAAATCAGAGTCAAGGGGTTATTGGACTAAAGGAGGTCAAATAGGTTTCTGGAGGAAAAGAAGGCAAGAGAGGAGAAAAGACTGAATATACTACCATGGTTATTAGAAAAGAACCACCAAGGGAGAAGAAGGCTGGGGACTGTGAATTGAAAGAGAGAAGTAGGGTCATGGCAAAGACCTACCAATTACTACTCAAACCTGCCTTTATTGCAAAAGTTGTTGTCTCCAGACCTTCTTCATATTTTCTCCTTATCTTTTTCCTGTTTCAGGCTGAGCCAGAGAAATTATCCCCTTCCTCGCCTCTACCCCTAAGCTCAGGCCCTAGTTTAGGAAACGGATCTCTCCACCATTATCCTCGAGGTTACCAGGGACAGCTATCAATGACCAGAGACAGATGGAGGGAAGGAATGAATGAATGAGTGGACAGAACCCTCATCCATGATCATTAGGGGGAAGGACAAGCCCTCAAAGTTGGATACTGAGGCCTGACATGAAGGAAGGGTCTGTTCTCACTGGTACTTGACCTTTCTCCTCAACAGGGTATTAAAGAGTACACCGGGAGGCTCAGTCCTTACAGGACTAAGACTTCCATAAATGAAACTAGCTTTCTCTGCTCTCTACCGCCAGCTAGGGTAAGCTTTATCCATGAAAAAGGCTTTTCTCCTCCTCTTCCTCCTCCACCTTCCCCTCCTCCTCATTCCCTCAAACACCTTCTATTCTCTGTATACAGCATATCCAAAAAGTCTTAGTGTAGCTTTAAGCTTTAAAGCTTGAGATTTTTGCAATAGCATATACAAACATACACATGTTATTTTATGTACATACATGCATTTATACATACATGTCACATATTTCAAATCTATATGAATAAATATTCATAGCTTTATAAATCCTAGAATCATGGAATCCTATGACTGGAGGCAATCTTAGATATCATCTATTCTAACTTCCTTATTTATTTTTTAACTTAAAAATTTTATTGATGCTCTTTATTTTTATATCATAGTCATTTCCCCTTAAGTTTCATTCCCCATGCAACTCAACCGCCTCTTATAACAAAGAAAAACATTTGAACAGAGCCAACAGACAATGACCTAGTCTCATTGGGTATACCACATGTCACGTCCATAGACTCCCACCTCTTTACTAAGAGGAGGAGCTCCTGCAGTTGGCCATATCCCCAGCTATCCCTATTTCTCTGTGCTTCCTGCAATCCTACTCTACGAAGACACCATGGGACTCTTGAATTCGAATCCTTCAGGGAGTCTGTGGCTAGTAAAAGTGTGGAAGGGAATACTTTGAAGATGAGGGGGAAGATCTCTCTTTAGGCCCCGGGCCTGGGTTATATGCTGGGCTTCTTGTGTGATAATTTTATTGAGATCTTCTTTCTCCTTTAATGGGGGAAGTGATGGAGGGAGGGATGACTGTGGGATGGGGAGAGTCTGGCAGGATTTGAACTCTTCTTATAGGAAAAGGCTGCCCCCTGGAGTTAGACTGTTAGTCTGCTCATCCATCACTGACCAGTCTCTCCTTCACCACTAGTCTGTTCACCCTGTCTGATGTCTGTGTATATATATGTGTTCTCACATCTCTGTATACAGATAGTCATTTGTAGTCACATATAGGTAGCTACGTATATGTAAGTAATCACATTCAAAGAAATACACGTGGCCATATTTAATCATATACATAATTATGAGCATGGAAAAGAGGCAGGGACTTGGAATCAGAGGACTTAGGCAGATGACTTACTTTCTCTGGTGCTCAGTTTCCTCAACCATAAAATGAGAGATTGGATTAGATGACCTCTGATGTCCTTTCCATCTCTAAGACTAAGATCCTATTAGCCTTTGCAGTCACATACATATAGATGGTCAAACATCTATATACGTATATAGTGACATTCATGCACATAATCATACATCTATGAACATGTATGGTTACATATGTTATCACAGATTTGCAGCTATATAAGGCATACATGTCACAGTCAGAATTCATGTATGTCCTGCTTAACAATGAACTCCCTCCTATTTCCTCATCTCACATGATTTCCTTCTTCTGGTTCTTAGCAAGAGACCATCCCCAGGTGTGGCCATGGACTTCCGTCATCAAAACACACATATATAGATACATACAATTGCATGTAGTTACAATCACTCATACAACCTGCAAACAAATACACAGCCATGTATGGTTCCTCTGATACACACAGTCATAGACATAAAATCACCACACAGGCAGACAGAGAGTGGAATTGGTTTGCAGATACTGAGGCTCAGGACAGATATTTCTGCACAGGCCAGCTTCCTGGAGGACATGTGCAGAGAAAGACATGTTTGCCATTCTCAGAAGAGAGATCTGGCTTCCTTCAAGCAGGAGGTTCCCAAAGTAGGCATAAGGCAGAATTTCTACCAGCAGCATTGCTTCCAGGGCTAACCTTGGATAATCCAGGGTATTAGAGAAAAAAATATGTCTACTCTGATGGATATTCCAGAATGGACATTTTAATGACATGCCTATGGCAACTGATGCTGTTTCTTACCTCCTTAGGCTCCATTTTCCATTCTGAAGACTGTACCTCATCCAACCTTCCTTATGAGAGGTGCAGGCAAGAATCTCTGAGAGGTCTCTCGGGGATGAGACAGCTCTAAGTGGGATCAACCTTTCACTCCTAAATAATGTCTCACTCACTGAGGGAAAAGTTCCTGCTGCTGATGCCCTAGGTCCCCCTCATCTGGGAACAGTGTATTGTATTTTACAGTTTTCCCTCACTCTCCCCTGCTGGGTGTAACTAGTCTCTCTAACATCCCCACAGAAGAAGAGATGCTGGTTATACTGGGCTGTCTGGTTTCCCCAAACCAAGCTCACTGGGAGCCTGGGTCACATTGACGCCCACAGCCACATGGTGGCACCAAGTAGCTAATATGTCACTGACTCAGATTTTACCACCGGATCCATGGGCACAATCAGAATTCTTATCTGTCCAACTTAACGGTGAATCCTCTCCCATTTCCTCATCTCACATGATTTTCATCTTTTGGTTCTTCGTAAGAGATCAGTCCCAGGTGTGGCCATGGTCTTCCCTCATTAAAAGCAGCGAGAACCCTCTAAGGTATGGCCAGGGTTAGCTCTCCCACCTGTGCCTCCACCCCCTCAGAAGTTCATTTCTCACTCCCTTTTCTCTTAGGTACCAAATTTAGCCATGTTCCCCTCCCCACAACATGCCTTCCAGTCTCTGAGGAAGATTTGTCAGGGTCGATACCTGACATGTGACCTTCTCTATCTCCTCCAGGATTTGGCCCCAATCATTTCTTCTACTTGTTATCTTTCTCTTCTCTCATCTTTAATCTCTCTTTATCCACCAGCTAATTCTAGGCTGTCTTCAAACATATCCAGCTCTATCTGTCCTTAAAACACATCCACCAGACCCTGACATCCCCTGAAGCTGTCATCCTACATTTCCTCTCCCTTTCACAGCAACATTCCCAGAAGGAGCCCATCCTCTGTCTGCCCCTGTTGCCTCCGTTTCCTCACTTCCTACTCACTTTTCAAACTAGCAATCTGGCTTCCAACCCTGCCACTCTTCTGAAACTGCTCTTTCCAGCGTTACCAATGAGCTAAATCCAATGGTCTTTTCTCAGTCCTCTTGACCTCTCCGTAGCTGTTTCCACTGTTTCCACCCCCCTTCTCCTTCTTCCTCTCCCTCTCTCTCCCTCCCTCCCAGATCTCTCTTTTCTCTTGCTCCCTCCCTCCTCTTTCTCCCTCTCTTCTCCTCTCCTCCTCCTCTCCTCCTCTTCCTTCTCTCTGTTTCTCTCTGTGTCTCTCTCTCTCTGTCTGTCTCTCTGTTTCTTTCTGTCTCTGTATCTCTCTGTCTGTCTCTCTGTTTCTCTCTGTCTCTGTATCTCTCTTTCTCTCTCTCTCCTCCCTTCCCCTTTGACTTCTATAACAACGCTCTCTCTCTTGCTTCTTCTCTTTCTTGTCTGACTGCTCCTCACTCTCTTTTGCTGGATGATCACCTGACTTCTACTATCAAGTGTGGTGGTTTTCCAAGGCTTTGTCCTGGACTCTACTCTTTCTATACTTATAATGATTTTATCATCTCCTGGGGGCTTCAGTCAACGTCTCTGTCCATTAGACCCACTAATCTATGTATCCAGCCCTAATCTAGTTCCTAAATTCCAATGTCACATCACCAGCATATCTAAAATGGAACTTATTATCTTCTCCCCTTAACCCACCCTTCCTCTAACCTTCCCTGTTTCTGCAAAGGGTAGCATCATCCTTCTAGTCATCTGGTCATAACTTCAGAGTCATCCTTAACTCTTCTCTCTTCCCCACATAGTGGTGTGCTGTAAATGTTTAACAACCAGCTCTCCAAAAAAAAGTACATAGGACACACTTTTAAGTTTAATCTGCATTATTAATGTTTTTCCCCTCACTTAAGTCTACACAATCAACAAAACAGTAACTCAATCCCTGATGTAAATCCTCGTGCTGAAAACTGAACAATCAGCTCTTACAAATTGGTTAGAGCTTGCTTTAGCATACTCTGGCCTTTTCCCCATCTTGACACATTCAACCATTTGAAAAGTCCTTTCATTTCTACCTCTACCACAGTTGCTGGGTCTGTGCTCCCTTTCTCCACTTCTGTCCTTTATCACATCTTGACTGGGCTACTGTAATAACTGCCTCACTGGTGTCTCCAATTCCAGTTTCTCCTTTCCAATTCATCCTCCACTCTGCATATTTCTGAAACCTTGTTTCTGACTGTGTCCTTTTCAAAGTCGGAAATATTCAGTGGCTCCCTGTTGTTTCTAGGATAAAAGACAAACACTTGGGCCTGGTACTTAAAGCCTTATAGCTCCCACCTACCTTTTTTGTTTTTTTTTTGAAGTAGGTTTGTGAGACAATAAGGATTAAGTGACTTGCCCAAGGTCACACAGCTAGTGAGTATCAAGTGTCTGAGGTCAGATTTGAACTGAGATCCTCCTGACTCCGGGGCCAGTCCTCTATTCCCTGTGCCGCCTCGCTGCCCCCCACATACCCTTCCAGACATTTTTTATTACTCCCCTTTATGTTTTTTATGTTCCTGCCAAACTCGTTTACTAGCTGTTCCCTGACTTCCACATTCTATCTGCCACCTTCATACTTTTGCATAGGCCAGGCCCCATGCCCTTCTCATCTTCATTTCATTTTTTTCTTTTTAAATGAATATCTCCTTAATCTCTGTACAGGCTTCATCCTGTAGAGGCAGCTAGGGAGCTCTGGGCCTGGAGATAGGAAGATCTGGGTTCAAATCCAGCCTCAGATACTTATTAGTTGTGAGGCCCTGGGCAAATCTTTTAACTTTGCTTGTCTCAGTCTTCTCAACTATAAGATGAGGATAATAATAACCCCTACCTCACAGGGTTACTGTGAGGATCAGATGAATTCATGTTTGTAAAGCACTTAGTACAGTGCTTACGTACATTTAGGACACAGTAGGTGCATAATAGATGCTTGTTTCCTTTCTTCTTTCCCCAGTGAGCTCCCTGAGGGAAGGGACGGTTTCTTGGCTTTTTCATTGTGCTTTACTTTTGTGTCCTTGGACCACAGCACAGAGCTTCATATAGAGTAGACTCTTGATAAATTTTCATTTAAATCACTGAATCGATGCTTATGCAATCACAAAGCACGATCTAAGTTCGCTTGTTCTCCATGTCGGACTGACAGCCCCTAAGCCTGTGGTGGTGGCGGGTGGTGGGTGGTGGGGTGGATCTAAGCAATCGCCTCCCTCGGAGCTTGGTCAGCTCTCCTTAACTACTTCTCCAGCTTTATTTCTTTCAAAAGTGATCAGTGGAGAAAGGCCATAAAGAAGGACCAGCAGAGAAAGAAAGAAGATGGCTCAAGAGAGTTCAGATAAGGAACCACCGGACAGGGTCATGTTAATGGGTTCTGGGAAACCTGGAGTCACTGAAGTCTAATTGTCCTGTCTCGAGATCTGGGGCCTCTGCACCTCCCTCAGGCCTCTCCTTTTCTCTTGCCTTGGAACCCCTGAGGTTCCTGGACTTCAGTCTGACTCTCCTTCCCCATGTGACAATGATTCTCACTGAGGGCTCAGGAGGTTACGGTCTCCTAGTCCCCCACTTCCAATCTTCCTGACCTGAGCAAATTGGAGGGAGAAGAAGAAAGGGCAGGAAAATGAGGATAAATGTCTGATAGAAGTCCAGACCTCAGGGCTCAGAATTTACCCCCATCCCTGTGTCCCTTCCTGGCATCACCTACCTTTAGAGTGTCCATCGTGGAATCTGGACCATGCCCCCCACCAGAGAGTCGCCGGTCACCTTGGTTCCAGGTCCCTGGGCTCTCCATGAGTTCCTGACAGGCTTAGCTCCAGAGCTGCCTGTGGGAGCAGTCACAGGAACGTCTGTCTGGGCAGGCTCTGAGGGCAGCAGCACAAGGGTGGCTCCTGACTGCTGCTGGGGAGGAGGGGGAGGGTTGAGGGGGTGGTGCAGGAAAGAGTGCCAAGAGGGAAGAGAGGAGAAGGGAAACTGGGAGTTTTGACTGGGGAGGAGAGAGGGAAGCTGGACTGAAGGAAACAAGGAGACAAGGGGTAGAGGAAAGAAGTAAGTAAAGTAGAGGCTCTGACTGGGGGCTCTTGGGAGAGAGGTGTAGCTGTCTCATGTACATGGCACATGAGGAAGCCCCTAATAGGATGGGCACTAGGGAAGTCTGAGAGCTGGGAATCAGGGTCCAGGCCCCCAAATGTTTCTGTTGGTCCTGCTGAGACCACCCCTGACCCAATAAGGTTCCTTGGTGCCCTCTTCCTTCTCCCACTGTGGGCTGCATCCTGGACCTTTTCCCTCCCCTCCAGTGTTTCCAGATGGCATGTGTTGGCTTCCAGAAGGGACCAGGGGCCTCAATTGCCAAGCAAAGATGGTGCCAAGTCCCTCTCTCTCCTGGCAGGCAAGCACCTACTTTCCTCTCCCAATTTTGGAGAGCATGGTGTTCCTGTTATCAGATTGAAGACACCCTCTCCCAGGACCTGGAAAAGGGTCTTTACTGCCTTGGGGGATGAGGTTGGTGGGGCAGTGTCAGAAATCTTGCTGTTAAGGTAGCATGATGCAGGACTTCAATGGATCCAACAGCTTATTAACACATGTGCTTCTTCCAGGTTTAAATCATAACCAATCTACACCAGCTCATCATAACCATCTATACTAGCTCATTTTTGTCCATGTCCTCTTACAGAGGATACCAGAATGGCCTTGCTTGTAGAAGATACTTAAGAAATGTGTATTGAATTAAACTGGATAGGACAGAAAGGGAGTCCCAGATGATTGCCATAGGTCTCCAGTTTGTTAGCCACTTCTCACATATCAAGGATGTAGAGTTTATAATGAGTGAGGTAAAAGACTGCAGGTCCTCTGCCCTGGCTGGACCACAGCTAGAATATTGTGCAGCTCAGATTTCCATTTCAGAAGAGAATCTGATAAGTATTAGGAGGAGGACAACCAGGGAATGAAACCCTCTCAAACAAGAATCAATTGAAGCTGATAACATTTAACCTGGAAAATGTTGGTGTAATTGTTGATTCTCCTCTGCCTCCTCCCACATCCAGCTTGTTATGTCAGCAATGTGTTGTCGTCATGTCAACAATGTCTTTTGGATATCTCTCGTATCCATTCTCTCTTTTCCATTCCCACTGCTGCCACCCTGACCTGAGTCTTCATTTTCACTTTTTTTGGCTATTATAATAGTCCTTTCATAGGTGTCCTTGCTTCCAGTCTCTTCAACACTATACTGCACACAGGCTTCTAGAGTAATCTTCCTTATTGATAAGCCTGCTCTTTTCTGGGCTCAAAACCCTCCAATGGCTCCCTATTGCCTACTGAAAAAAAATCCAAAACACCTTTACCTGGTATTCAAACCCCCACCCCCACCCCAAAAAAAAGAAAAAGTAGGCTATGATCTGTCTACCTTTCCAGCTTTATCTCCTACTTTCCAAGGAATACACATATTCTTTTTTCTGGCCAAACTGGACTCCCTGTCATCCCACACATATCCCAATCTGACACCTCCCTGTCTTTACATATGCCATTTTCCAGGACTGGAATACCTTGCCTCTTTCCATTGCTACCTGTCAAAATCCTACCAATTCTTTAAGACCTTGGTCAAATGTCACCTCTTCAATGAAACCTTCTCTTACCTCTATTGGGTAACGATCTTTCCTTCATTGAACCTTACCTAGTACTGCGTTGTTCTCTTAAATTCTATTTGTAATATATTTATTTCTCTATTGCCATACCTACAGAAATATTTGTTTATAAAACCCTCTATGGGCAAGGATTATATTTTTTCTAAATCTTCTGTCTCTCCCAGCACCTAGCACAGTGCTCTGTACACCATAGAAGCTTAATAACTATTTATTGAATTAAATGGAAAAATAGGGCCAATGCCAAAATTTGTTTTGCATGTCTATACCTATTTGTAATGGTTTTTATTTTCCTTGCCTTCTCCATGGGTGGGGTAGGGGGTGGGAAAATGGAGGTATGACAAAGACCTTATTCACTATGAAGGTAAACATGTGACTCTCACCATGGGAAGGCATAAGTCACAGACTACCTTAATAGGATAGTTCCCCAAAGGGTCAAGATTTGGGTGTCCTGGTAGAATCAACAGGTAGAATGCAAACTGAATCTCAGTGGAAGGGACTGTTCATTCAAGTGATAGAACCAGGACTTTAAAACTGGAAGATAGCTTGGAGATCATCTAGTCTGGGGGTTCTTCACGATTTTTTGTGCCCTGGACCCCTTGAAGGGTTGTGCTAGAACCAATTTGAACAGGTATCCAAGAGTCGACTTTTATGAATACAAAAGAACTAGAAGAACCTTAGAGACCATCTCAGAAAGTCATCTGATGGATGAGGAAAATGTAACCCATAGTGCAGGTAGGACCTAGATTAGAATTCAGATCTCTTGTCCCTGAGGTCTGGGTTCCTCCCCTTGTCCCACAGCTTATATTTATGCTCCCTTAGGAGGAAAAGTAAAAACTGTCTGAACACAAATCCTGGTCCAGGGCCACAGGCAAAGTGGGCGTAGTGTGGTATGGTAGAAAAAGTATCAGAATGGGATTCAAGAGATCAGCTCCAACACTTAATATGTGATCGTAGGCAAACTATTCCTTCTCTGAGACTTAGCTTCCTCTCCTATAGAAACAAGATAGTAAGATTTATGACATCTACTTGACAGGTTTGTTATTAGAACTGTAAGCCTTTGCTAATGTTCGTATTATGCTTAACAAACACTTAATGTGCTTAATAAAACGCCTTTTTAATTTTGCCCTTCTGTTGTCTAGAAGGGACTCTCACAATTAGCCAAGAATGAGAGAAAATAAATTTTAGGGAACTTCCCAAGATGATAATTTTCATTTTCACTTAAAATGAAAATTCTATTTTCATTCAATAGATTTTATTGAATACCTGCTAGGTGTGAAGCCCTGTGTTCTGGGCACTGATCTGGAGATAGAAAAGATTGAGCCTTTCTTTACAGTTAAGGAAATTGAATCTAGAGAAAAGTTACAGTGCATTGCAATTAAACCGTCATTTCCCCTTTCCTCTCATCCTCTTCTTTCTCTTTTTTAATTAAAAAAAGATTTTCTTTTCACTTCCAAATTTTCTCCCTCCCTTCACCCTCTTCCCATTCATTGACAAGAAATACTACACTCTTCTCTTTTTTGCTCAAATGTTTTAAAATAAATTAAACAATAATGTTAAAAAGAAAACAGGGCAACAAGAAGGCCTTGTGCTTATAAGGGTTTGAAAATTGAGAGCCAAACTCTCTAAACTTTAAAAAATAACAGGTATTTCCTGACCCAGACAGAACTTCCCTCTACCTCCGTTTACTGCCTGCACTCCCAGCTTATTTATATTTCTAGAAAGCTGCTATGGAAGTTGATACCACTACCCCTGAATGGAGGCTGCACTCAATCATACTGGTACCCTGGAGAGGTCCCTCATCCTAGAACAAACCAACTCCCAACTCCCATTCACCTTTGGCCCATGATTTAATCACTACTTGCTATTGGTAAATATCTTATCCATCTGAATCTCTGTCTCCCTTCTATCTCTTCCTCCACAGTCCATGTCCAGGAAAGGGAGCCAAGATGGGAGAGTAAGGCAGAAACTTGACTGAATTCTCCTAAATTCACCTCCTCCAAACAACTATAAAATAATGCCTCAAAATGAATTCTGGAGTAGCAGAGTCAACAAAAGGATGGGGTGAAACAATTTTCGATACCAAGACAACTTAGAAGGTTGTCAGGAAAGGTCTGTCTCACTGGAGTAAAAAGGGAATGCAATCCAGCGCAGGCAGCAACCAGGCAAACCAGCAGCAAGGCCCCACAGCCCCATGCAAGAAATTGAAGGAAAAGAGTCCAACTTTAACATAAAGTCAAAAGTTATGAAATGAGGGAAAAAAAGAACTTAAGTTCTTTTAAACTCTTTTAACTTTTAAAAAGTTACTATGGTGACAGGGAAGATCAAAACATAAATTCAGAAGAGGACAACAGTGTCTAAATACCTACATGTGAAGCCTCAAAGAAAAAAGTGAATTGGTATCAGGCTCAAAAATAATTCCTGCAAGAGCTAAAAAAGGTTTTTAAAAATCAAATAAGAGAAGTAGAAGAAAAACTGGGGTAACAAATGAGAGTGATACAAGAGAATCATGAAAAAGGGCCAATAGCTTGGTAAAGGAAGCACAAAAAATGGAAAAAGATGCACAGTTCATGGCCTTTCCTGTCTTTTTATTCCATTCTAAAACACCGTCTTGTCAATAAACTCCCATTTATTTTCCTCACATTTGTTCATTTTCTGGTATGAACAGAAACCTACCTGGATCACTCCAGAAAATTCTGTCTCCCTGGGTCCTCCTTTCATACTCCCTGAAATGCTGGATTAGAAGGAGGAGCAGGTATACTCTGCTTCTCACTTATACTTCCAGAATATTCCTTTGTCACCATCACTTTGCAATCTCCTGTCCTTTGAAGTTCATTCTATCTCTCTGTATCACCTGACCCAGATCCTTGTCAAAGTCACATCCTTGTCGTATTCACCTGCCAACCTCCAAGACATTCTGCCTCTCACATTCTTCTCTGCCCCAACCACTGCCCTCCTTCTTGGGACTTCAGTTTACATTCTGATATCTACCTGACATCCTGGCCACACAGTTGATTAACCTCCTCAGTTATCATAACCTACATCTTTACTCAATCTAAACCACATGGAGGGATGATCACATCTTAACTCTTACCATCTTGTCCCATAACTATGCTGCCCCCCATGATCTTGAACTTAAAATCCTTCTCTATTTCTCTACCTTATTGTTCCTGAATTTATGCTTCCTCACTTCAGCCTTCATATTCTGCAGATCTACATGTAGATCATATTCTACACATCTACATGTTCTCCCCTTGATATGGCTTCTTTCCTTTCTTCACAGTCTTGGACTTCTGGTTGACCAGTTCAACCATTTTTGCTATCTCTGTTCTCTACCCTTGAAAACCTTACCCACTTGTCCTACCATTACTCATGCCTCACCAAGTCCAAACCCTGAGTGCTGTTCTCTCTATCTGCCTTCTCTGCTCCTACTCTCAAAATGTGAAGGCTGTTGGAGATGGTCATGCAATCCTGATGAGACCAGTCCTCTAACCACTACACCCCACTGTCTACTGTAAATGTGTTATCTCAATTAAGCCATCATGACTACATGGCAATCTTTACTTTCCTCTGGTTCACTCTCTATCATATTCCCCATAGAGTCTATTCCAAAGTCTTCCTTCTTCCTCATGCTTCCTAAACTACTGCTCACCCCTCCCTTTCAGTAAAGGATCTTGCCTTTACCTTATTGACAAAATATGTATGTTGTTCCTCTGGTTCTGTTTTCTTCACTTTGTATTAGTGCATGCAAGTTTCCCATGTTTCCCTGAATTTCTCCTATTCTAATCATTATTTCTTTTTGGGGGTGGTGGTGGTGGTGGTGGTATCCAAACCTGTAATTTCATTAGTTTAAAGAACTTCAGGTGTGGAAATTCCCTCCATTGCTGTAGATCAGCCCCTTGTCTATAACTGATCCTCTTAGAGAGGCTTAATGACTTATCTATGGTCACACAGCTCGTATGTTTCAGAGACAGGACTTTAACTCAGTTTTTCCTGACTTTAAGGCTCTACATCATGATGAGACATATCCTAAAATATCCATATACCATAATTTTTTCAGCTATTATTTGCTCACTGTTTCTAGTTATTTGCTACTGCAAAAAAGTGCTGCTATGAATATCTTGGCATATATAGGACCTTTCTGACCTCTTGGGGGTTAAATGTTTCTCTATGTCAAAGGATTTGAATGGTATGTAAACTTTTTTCAAATAATTACAAATTATTTTCTAGAATGACTGAATCAGTTCACTCTTCTACCAGCAGTGGAATATGTGCCTGTCTTCCCCCAGCCTCTCTCCCCCCAGCATTGACTGTTTCCATGTAACAAGATTTTTAATGCTTCTGGACTGTCTTCATCTCTGTTCCATAAAATGGTGAAGACTCCTTCACTTCTCCCCTCTGGACTATAAAGTCCATGAGGAAAAGGACTATATCTTATCTAGCCTTATACCGTTTAACCATAGTCCCCCAGCATTCCCAACTGCTCTGCATATGAAGTCAAAAAGTTATATGGTGTTTACCTGTGAACTTGTCATCTCCATAATGTCATAATGTCATCTCCATCTAGATGGTAAACTCCTTCCTCAAGGTCAGTCACCTTGCCCAGTTTATCATCTTCCCCAGTACCCTATATTGTACATGGAAGTTCTTTAGTTTGACTCAAGAGATGGAAACTCATTTTCATGTCAATCTCTAATAAACCCTCTCAGTCACAGTCCTGACCTTCATCATTTCCCAAGGGCAGCTCCTTCTTTGTTTCTAGATAAGCCCCTAACTCAGTCTGGCAATTCAAAGTCAGGGAACAGTACCTGTGGGACTTAATGAGGCAGAGCTGAGTCACTCTAATTAGTGTGTGACTAATCAGCCTTTAAAGCTTGCTGGGATAGAAATGACATGGTTTTGGTATCCTGCTGAAGCCTGATGAACCCTTTCTTTAGTAATCCCTTAAGTACAGGAAATGGGTTAGAGGAGAGAAGTTGGGACCCCTGGACCCCAATTGAGTTTGTAATCAGTGGAAACAGGAACTGGTCTGAAATATTGAGTTCTGCCAGCAGTTTTCTTTTGTCCAGTAACCTTAAAACTCATGTTGCATATTTGTTGTAAGTTTAAAGCACTAATGACCAGGGGCGGGGGAATCTGCAGCCTTGAGGCCACATGTGGCCCTTTAGGTCCACAAGCGTGGCCCTTTGAGTTGAATTTGGTCAAATGTCCACACTTGAGAATCTAGAGGACCACATGTGACTGCGGGTTCCCCTCCCTTGCATTTATTCCCACCTACTTTTTTTTGCCTATGATCGAAGGCTTTATTATTAAGACCCTCCTAAACTGAAATGTTAATTAGGAAATACTACTAGAATATCAGTTTTATAGGGATGTAGTACCTTTCCCATCAACAGAGGTTTTCAAGTAAAGGGCTGATATGTTTGGTATGCTGGAGAAGGTATTTTTTTTTCAGATCTGGCTTGGGAACAGATATTCACTACTCTGAAGTCCATGACTTTATCAGTGTTGGAGATTTCTCTCCCCCACTAAATCTCCCATGGAGATTGGGCAACTGTGTAATTTATTAAAGAAGGGTTCTTAACCTTTTTGTGGTCAGAGACCCCACTGGCAGTCTGGTGAAACTTATAGACTCTTTCTCAGAATAATGTTTTTAACTAATTGGAGAAAATACCAAACTTCGGTTAGAGATTATTGAAAATAAAAATGTATTTTTTTCCTGCCCAGGTACATAGAACCAATGAAATCATTCATAGATATCATGGGATTTCATAGACCCCAGGTTAAGAACTCTTGGCTCAGAAAGTAGCTTGGAGACATGTGTGATGGTATCACACATGTAATAAGTGTCAGAGGCAGGACTTGAACCCAGATCTTTCTCATTTTAAAGTCAGCCCTTTATTCATTTGCCCAGGCTACTTTTCTTGCATTTAAGTATGTCCAAAGGTCTGATTTTCCCTTTTGATGAGGGTTCCCTTTCTATTGATGCCAATGATCTGCTGTGCTCCCAAATGTTTCTAACCTAGTGGCCAGCCTTCCACCCATGAACCTCTCTGACTTGAGCTGAACTTGTCAATTTTTCACTGGATCCTTACTGGATCCTTTCTCCTAGTTTGGACCCATGAGTTTAGGATCTAGAAAGGGATCCTTTCTAACTTGGTAGGACTTGCTGGACCTTGAACTTCACTCTTAGAGCCTTAGAATCAAGGTTACCTTGGCCACCAGGAGGCAGCAGAGCAGGACTTTATTGGAGGCTATTTTCTACCATTTTTTCTTCATAAAGATTTATTAATCCAGTTGCCTATGCTGGGGCTTGAGGGCAGGGGGACGGCACAAGGGGATGACGAAGAACCACAAAATAAAACTGAAGAGATTGCAATTGACTTATTGAGTGTGGATGGTGGGGCTCAGGTCCCTGCTCTTAGCCTTGCTGGGATCTGGATGCTTTATCCACCTCTCTGACCTACCCACCAGCCTCTCCCCAGCTGAGCGAAGACTGCCCTCCTAGCCTCAGGATATAATTCTATTATTGACACTCTTCTCTCCACTGGAGGTCTGAATTCTCAGCTATTGTTTCACCCTCTGGCGGCTTCCTAATCACAAGTCAATTAACCAGCGCCTCAAGGGACGTGAGCAGTTTATGGGCTGACAGCAGCAGTCTGGCAGGGAATCAGACAGGATCTTAAATATAGGAAGAGGAGAAAAGTAGCGATGCCTGGGCATGGGTATCTGTCTCCTGGCTCCTTGTCAGTCTTCTTTGCTGAATCCTCAGCACATCCTGGCCTCCATGTGTGGGTGTGCCCCAGGGCTCTGTCCTAGGTCTCTTCTCCATTCTCTCTTTACTCTCTCTGGGTGATCTCATCAGCTCCCATAGGATTAATTACCATTTCTATGCAGATGATTCTTAAATCAGCAAGCGTAGCCCTCTTTTCTCTGTTACCTCAAGCTCTGTAGCTGACTCCAGCTGCCTGCTAGATATCTCTACCTAGACATCCCACTGACATCTCAAAACTCAGTACTTCAAAATAGAACTTAATCCTCTTTCTCCCAAACCCACCTCTCTTTCTATCTCTAGTTTTGTTTAGAGCACTATCCTTCTTACCCAAATTCTCAGCATTGACTTTATTATCCAATCCAATCAATTGCCAAGATTTGTGAATGGGGGGGGGGGGTGGAGAGGCAGTAACAAAAGAAAAGAGGGTCCAAATAAATTTTTTTAAAGCACAGAAGAGATCAGAAGGAAGTCCAGAAAAAAACCCCCACAAACACAGAGAGAGAGAGAGAGAGAGAGAGAGAGAGAGAGAGAGAGAGAGAGAGAGCGAGAGGGAGAGGGAGAGAGAGAGAGAGAGAGAGAGAGAGAGAGAGAGAGAGAGAGAGAGAGAGAGAGAGAGAGAGAGAGAGGGAGGGAGAGAGAGAGAGAGGGAGAGAGGGAGGGAGAGAGGGAGGAAGGGAGGGAGGGAGGGAGGGAGAGGCAGGATACCTGGAAAACTGCATGTTCCATTTATTATTTACTTAAAGAAAATCATAAGAAAAAATTAAATTAAAACTTAAAAGAATAAAAGAAAAAACTAGATGAATGTAGAATAGACTCACAGTTTTGTGATACATCCTTTTTTTTGGTTCTACTTTGTATATGGAGATGATTGTTCGATTTGGTATCTGAAGTTCAGAATTTAAAAAATAAAAGAGAGAGAATAGATCTGACCACGTCATTCCCCTGCTCAAGAAATTTCAGTGGTTCCCTATTGGGGCTAGAACAAAATATAAACTCCTCTATTTGACATTTAAAGCCCTCTATGACCCAACTTCTACCTATTTTGTATTGTACTCCCTCATGCACTGTAACTTACCCGCCAATTTGCTGGAGATCAATCTACTTGTTATTCCCTTGATATGACATTCCTTCTCCCTTGTTTACCTAGTTTTATTTTTTAAATTCAATTCATATTAGTTATTGAGTGACTGCTATATATAAGGCAGTGTCACATGAGAGATAAAAATAAACAATCAAAATAGAATGGAACCATGAGTCCACTGATGTGGGTACTTCCTCCAGTGGTGCAGATTGCAACTAATCTGCCCTTTCCCATCCTCTGCTAACTCTTGTCAGTATCTTTCCATTAAACCTCCATGGGAGTCTACCCAAAGTGCTAGAGATCATTCTATAGGACTTTCCCTTCCTCTCCATATATGTCTATGTGTGTGTAATCAACCTGAGATTGATTCAGTACTTAGAGATGCCAAACAGATCCATTATTATGACTTTAATATGTATTTCGTGAATATGTCTCATACTTTCATTGAGTAAGAGGTCTGCTGGCAACCTTCTTCTCTTTGTTGTTTGCTAATCATGAGTATGCCTACCATATCAATTTCTAGCCCCAATTTAATCTAACTTATTGAATCCAATAAAAGAGAAATAAAAATTTAATTTTCTAATTTAGTGAGTCAAATAAAAGAGAAATAAAAATTTAGTTATCTAATTTAGTATATCAAATAAAAGGGAAGTGTTTGATTCAATGTATTAAATTGAGGTCAAAATGAGGTAATATGCAACTGACAAAATTCAGGCACAATCCAAAAGAACGCTACCTTACTCACTAAGGGCCAACATTTATTATTATTGAAAGATACATCAAGAGATTTACATAAATTATTACGTTGTGGTTAACTATTTCCTTTTCTATATCAGGTTTAGCCAGTATTCAGTTAGTTTGCTGGTATAGCACAATATACAGCATTTATTAGATAATTCCTCTTTACCTATTAAGCTCTTAATAAGTCTCTCTAAAGCTTTGATCTCTTTTCTTTTCCTCTTAAGCTTTCAGCTTTCCAGAAAAGTCATCATTCACTAACTCTATATCCTCTCCTCTCTTGCCTCTATCCTTTGCAATCTGGCTTCACTCTCTCCAAAGTTACCAACAATTTCTTAATTACCTGGTCCCACAGCCTTTTCAGTCCTCATCTTTCTTAACCTATCTCACACATTTGCCACTGTTGACAATCCCCTTATCCTAGATATTCTTTTTTTTCTCTGGGTTTTCCCCTACCTATCTGACTGATCTTCCTATGTCTCCTTTGTTGGTTTATCATTCATAACGTGTTCCTTAATTATAGGTGTCCCCCAACGTTCTGTTCTGGGTCCTCTTCTGCTTTTTCAACCTTATCAGGTCCCATGGATTTTCTGTCACCTCTAAGCAAATGACTCACAGATTTATATATCCCATCCCAGTTTCTTCCTTGAGTTTCAGGCCCATACTGCCTAGGAAAAGCAGTCTAAATTCACTGTCTCTTAGATACTGCCTGTTGAATATTCAAACAGGAAGGACCAAAGATACCTCAAACTCAACAAGTCAAAGACAGATCTTTACCCTTTCCCCAAAAACCTTCTCTTTCCCAAATTTCCTATGTTTGTTAAAGGTACCACAATCCTTCTAGACTCCCAGGTTCATAACTTTGGATCCTGGACTCCTCACTCTACCTTACTCTACATGTCCAATTAATTGCCAAATTTTTTTATTTCTAACTCCATAAAATCTCTCACATATGTCCCCTTCTCCATACTCACACAACTACCGCCTTAATTCAGGCCCTCATCATCTCTTGCCTAGACTTTGGCAATGGCCTCCTACTTGGTCTTCCTGCCTCAACTCTCTCCCCACTACAAACCATCCTTCACACAGAAGTCGGAGTTATCCTTAAGTGCAAATCTGACCATGTAACTCCCCTATTCAAACAATTCCAGTGGCTCCCTATTTCCTCCAGGAGCACTGGTTTTTATGGGCTTTTCCATCTTGGTACTGATCTCTCCATCCTCATCATTCATCAATCCCATTCCTGCAGTTTGCAATCCAGTCAAATTGCCCTTCTCTTGATTCCTCGCTGCATCTCTCATCAAGTCTTTGCATTGTTGTCCTTATGTAAGCAATGCCCTTACTCCTCACCTTTGCCTTAAAAGAGTCTCTGTCTCTTCTTTCAAGATGAAGCTCATGCACCACCTTTTATGTGAAACCTTGGTATATACTGGTTGTGTAACTGCAGGCAAATCATTTAAGCTGTCAGTGATCTAATCAACTCTTTAAGAGATTATAAATTACTGAGAATCTACATTGGTAATGGGAATTTCCTCATCTGGGTATTCCCTATACCAAAGAAATACCATTTCTTTTCCCTACCTTTCATACTTGTGGGAAGCTTCTTGGGAGTAAGGATTTTAAAATTCTTTGTACTCGTATCTTCAGAGCTAGAATAGTGCCTGGCACATGGTAGGCATTTATTAAATGCTTGTTGATTGAGTATTCCTTTGGAAAGAGACCAGAGATCCACTGAAATAATCATCAGAATACATTGTTATTGGGATTAGTCTATTAGACAATCATCTCCTTGAAAGCAGGGCCTGTGTTTTGCCTTTCATTGCATCCCCAGTGCCCAGCACAGGGCTTCGAACATATCAAACATGTAATAAATGTTTATTGAGTGACGGATTGGGATAAGTAAGATTTAGAAACAAAATCATGTGCCAGTCTAGTGTTTTAATAGACTCAAGAACATCAATGACTGGGGAAGGAATATGGAACAAAACTTCTGAAGACACTATGTAGAAGCTTCAGATATATAGGGAAAGCACACTCCCCGCCCCAAGGCATCAGATCCCTAGAGCCATGATGTTCATCACTCAATAGTTCCACTGTCATCCTCCACCTGTCTCTCTAACTCCTAAGTACAACTAGCACAGAATTAACGGTGTGATTTGCCCAAGCTTCCAGCACCAGTAGAGAAGCCCTACTTCTACTTACTTTATGTGCCCAGAGCAGGCAGCCCCGGTGACAGAGAGAGGTTGGTATACTCATGAGGACTCAGCATACCAGGGCAGCTGTTGTCTTCCCACCCTCTCCCCTCCCCCAGTTTTATTGTCCTGTGGTTTTTACTTGAAGGAACTGTGTTCATAATTTTGTTGCCTTTTAAATGGATTGCCTTCTTTTTTGACATTTCTTTTTGTAAAATTTAATTAATTTGTTTTCAGTTTTCAATAATCACTTCCATAAGTTTTAAATTTTCTCTCCCTCCCTCTTCCTCCCCTCCCCAAGAAGGCATGCAATCTTATATGGGTTCTACACGTACACTCTTATTAAACACATTCTCACATTAGTCATGTTGCATAAAAGAATGAAAATGAATGGGAGAAACCATGAGAAAAAAACTAAACGTAACACAAAAGGAAATATTCTGTTTCATTCTGTGTTCTGATTCCATGGTTCTTTCTCTGGATGTGGACGGCATTTGGCCTCAAAGTTTGGGTTATGAATTGCCTTCTTGACTCTATCATCATTTAAGGTGTTATTTTCTTTTAAAATTTCTCCTGGTTTGAATTTTGAAAGAAAACAATACTTTAAATTATGGTAGGGTTAAGGAAGCTACCTGGTACCTTTATGGTTTTGTTCAGTTCAACTCAACAAACTTTTATTAAACATCCACCGTATGCCAGGAATTATGCTAGACGCTAGGGACACAAAATCAGAACAGTGCTTGCCTTCAAGGGGCTTATTTGCTAGTGATATTTAGTATGTAAGTACTTGTTAACTGAAAGGTGGTATTTATATCTTTGTCCTTTTTATTTACTGAGAGCTTCTAGTTGAATATTCAGTTTTTGTGAAGGATCCATGTATACTTGAAAAAAAAATTGCTCTCAGGTTTTGTGATGGAAATAATCAGCTCTCACCCCCACCATGTACTCTGGCTAGAGTTTGCCCCACAGATCCTTTGTGGGGCTGAATGAGTTCCCTTGGCCAATTTCACTGGGCCACATGTGCTCTGGCTTATTAAGCATAACAAGAGCTATGGGTTATTGTTTCATATTTGAAGTCTGTCGTTTAAGAATTTCTTTTTCTTGGAGGAAATAAATAGCTGTCATATATATGATCTGTGTTTCCTGTTGTTTTATTCCTTTTTGAGGAGAGCCTACATATGAGACAACTCTAAGCTTTCCATAGTGGGGGAATAAAGAGCCAGAAATGACAAGAAAAAATAGCTTGACCTTTGTCTTTACAGGTTAGACTGCTCTGGGCCTGAACAGGGTCCACATATGAGGCCAGAATTGGGGTCCCTTGGTGGAAGAGGGTTTCCCCAGCCCCTTGGGTCCAGTACCACTACATTGTTATACTCTGGGACTTGTCTGGGATTTGAGAAGCTGATTTCAGTAAACTTTGAGGGCTTGGTCCATTTTGGGGAGTTCTGTTTGGGTTCAGGGATCATATGAATTTGCTTTCTTTTTGAAGATAAACCCACTTATTCCATCACAAGTGATTTTGGCTCTGTGTTTGGAGTGTTCTATGTATTGCAAGAATATCTGGAGAAATTTGGAACAATCTGGACCTCTATCTAGATTATTCTATGCATTGGCAGAGGATCTGTTGGGGAAATACATAGGTTGCCCTATATACTGCAAGACTCATGGAGAAATGTTCTGTCAAACAGTTTGGTTTCCCAGCTGAGAGTGATCTGATTTTCAGTCTACCCCATGTGCCTAATCTCTACTGGGAAAGCCCTCCATGTGTTCCGGGAGCTCATTTGGAACTTTTCCTCTTTAATTTTCTCTATTTGTTCACTTTTGTTAATTTTTTTAAAAAAACATTGCAATTGCAATTTGAATTTTTCCTCACATTTGCTTATGTTGGGACAGTATAATAAATATTAAGCAGGTAGTAACCCATGATAAAGTTCGTAAAATTTGTCAAAATACAGTTTGAATAATTCTTTATTTTGTGATGATTTAATCTCTAGGCCCTGACAAGACACTATTAAGTTTGTGATCATCCAAGAACTGTTCGTTGAATGTCCTGCTTGAGACACTTTACATGGTCTTTAGGAGACCTTTCACTGCTGTGCCATGTAGACTTTACTGAAACTCTTTACAACAAGATATTTGGGAGACTCTTAAAAGGACAATGCTTGAGCCTCCCAGTTTCCAAATTGTTTTTCCAGAATTAGGAATGTGGACAAGTATACCAAATGAACCCTAGCTGACTTGCTGAAGATGACAAATATTTTAATTGGGGGGAAGTATATTACTGGGAACTATCCTTCCTCTCCCCCTCATGTGCTCTGGCTGGAGCGTATCCCATGGAGCATGAGTTAAGCTGAGCTCTTCCTAAATTGACTAATTTCACCTTAAATGTATTTGATGATCTCAGATTTTAAAAGAACATGTATAAGAGACAAAAGTACAAAGATGAGTGGGTAGCCCTAAGGGTAATGTCAGGAAGGCTAAATCCCAGAATGAACTGGAGCTTGTGAAGAATACTAAGGTCAACAAAAATAGGTCCGATTGCCCTAAGTTGAGAAGGGCTAGGCCCAGTGCCTGAGGCAGCTGGTGTAATGTTGACAGATGACAGAGAAAAAAGTGAATTAACTCAACCCTTAGTTTGCTTTCCTCTTCTCTATCAAGGAGAATGGCTAAAATAAACATGGTTAAGCAGGTTTTGGAACCCTAAGAGAGGGGATAGCAAGAGAGTACTTGCTTTAAGTAAGTTCAAATATTTAGGCCCACAGGAAGGAACTTACATATGTGATTGAAGAGTCACATGAATTTGAGGGATTCCAGGAGAATGGGAGAAAGGTCAAAAGACCGAAGATGGACAAATGTATTGAATTTCAAAAAGTGTCTGTAGGGGAGTAAGAGCTTGATTTCTCATTGATCCCATAACAAAATACCCTTCCCCAACCACTATTCTCCTAGGTGTTATCATCTCTATGGTGGCAGCCAGGTGGTGCAGTGGATAGAGCACCAGTGCAGGAGTCAGGAGGACCTGAGTTGAAAGCTCACCTCAGACACTTGACACTCACCAGCTGTGTGATCTTGGTCACTTAACCCTAATTGCCTCATCCTGGGTCATCTCCAGTCATCCTGAATGAATATCTGGTCACTGCATTCAGATGGCTCTGGAGGAGAAGTGAAGCTGGTGACCTGCACAGCCCTCCCTCACTCAAAACAAAGTCAAGTGCAAGTCATGTCATTATTTCTCCGACGGCATGGTCTTCTTCGGCAACGAAGGATGAACACATAACATACACATCATCTCTATGAGGATTCAAACTTCAAGAGCAGTGACTATCTCTCTTTTGTATTTGTGCTCATAGTAAGCAATTAATAAATACTTTTTTCATTGATTCGTTCATGTAATTATCCACTCAATTATTCCTGTCCGTATTTGGCAAAATTCTAAAATTCAATCCTATAAACATGTATTAACCTACTATGTTCAAGAAACTGTTGTAGGGGCTGAACTGTTAAATGAACTAAATTAATGAATTAAATAGAGTCTAGGTAATTAGAAAGGTAAGCAGTGATCGCTAGGAGGCAACAAGAGTTAACTAAGAACAACTCAGGCTAACACAGAGACCCCAGGATGATGTCTTGCATGTGGCAGGTGCTGAGTACATATTTATTTAGCTGAGTTAATTGAGAGGCAGTTTGAAGTAGCAGATGTCAGCCTTAGAGTCAGAAAGACCTGCATTTATTTTATTTTTTTTAAATTTTATTTATTTATTTTTAGTTTTCAACATTCATTTTCACAAGATTTTGAGTTTCAGATTTTCTCCCCATCTCTCCCCTCCCTCCACCTTGAAACACCATGCTTTCTGATTACCCATTGCCCCAATCTACCCTCCCTTCTATCACACCCCTCCCTTCCCCTATCCCCATCTTCTTTCTTTTCTTGTAGGGCAAGATAGATTTCTATACCCCATTACCTATATTTCTTACTTCCCAGTTACATGCTAAAAACAATTCTCAATATTCGTTCCTAAAACTTTGAGTTCCAACTTCTCTTCCTTCCTCCCTCCCCACCCAACTCCACTGAGAAGGCAAGCAATTCAATATAGGCTATATATGTATAGTTTTGCTAAAGACTTCCATAATAGTCATGTTGTGAAAGACTAACTATATTTCCCTCCATCCTATCCTGCCCCTCATTTCTTCTCTTCTCTCTCTTGACCTTATCTCTCCCCAAAAGTGTTTACTTCTCATTACCTCCCTCCTTGCATTTGCCCTCCCTTCTATCATCCCCCCACACCCCACTTATCCCCTTCAACCCTGCTTTCCTGTAGTGTAAGATAGCCTGCATTTATTTCTGAGGCAGTTAGGTGTGCAGTGGCTGGAGTGTTGGACTTGGAGTGGGGAAGACTTGAGTTCAAATCCTGTGTCAGACACTAGCTTTATGATCCATGGTAAGTCATTCAGCTTGTTCCTCAGCCTCAGTTTCCTCATCTGTAAAGTGGGAATAAAAATAGCATCTACTTTGTTGCCTGGTTATGAGGCTGAAATGAGATAACCTACGGAAAGTACTTTGTCAGCCTTGAAGCACAATACATATACTAGTCATCATAAATGCATTCTTCTCTTTACTCCCTTACCTGTACTTTGTACCAGCATTTTTGAGGTTAAGTAAAACCAGACTAGAAGTCAACTATTTGACAACATCTGTAATATTGTATACCCCTGGTTTCCCATCTCTCCAGCTGAATGAGGGAGATTCCCTTCATTTCAGTGAAAAGTTGTATTTAACCTTAACATGTTTCCATTGATCATAGTGGGCAGAAATATTCCTACCAAGCCTGAGGGTCTGACGACCTCTAAGACACTCCAGAAAGAGAGCCAATGGATGAGATCAAAGCCCTAACTCAACATTTTTCCACCTGGGGTAAGTGGGAGTAGTGGGAGGCTCACTTGGGATGTGGCAGGGGGAGGAACCCATATGATTTCTATGCTGCTGAAGGGCTGGATAGGGTTAGAGAGGAGGCTTCAGATGATATTGCTGGAGTTTCTAGGTTGTTGAAGGGGCAGAAAGTATGTTTTGGAATAAGACTGCAAGCCATTACCAAGGGGGCATGAGGCTAGAGTCAGGAGGAGACTTGTGGGCTGACACTACTCCCTGAGTGGGAGGAATGGAGGAGAAGCTGTCAGCACCCTCTAAATTTCTCACCCCACAGCAAAACCCCAGGAACTCCATCTTAGTTACAGCTTTGGGTAAGACAAACAGTTTAAATGGGACTCAAAACTTTAACAAACCAATAGCTTATTAGGTAAAACACATAAATAACAGTAATATGAAATACATATGAATAGATAAGAGGTACAGTCAAAACATTACATTTTCATGGCTAAGGTGGAGGGAAGGAAAAATCAAAGAAGGCTTCCTAGAAGAGGTAGCATTTGGCCTGGATGTATGGAAATATCAGTGAGAATGAGGAAAGAGGCGTCCCTCAGCATCACTAAGCTAGCTTATGGTGACTGACTCAACTTTCTCCTATTTTGCTTTGTCTGCTTGGAGTGACAAAACGGAGTAGGATGGAGTGGCCTTCATAATTAACTGGAAGTTCTTCTTAACCTTTTTGAGGAGGGCAGGGCTAGTGTAATTTAGCTGGGTGCCCATCTATTTCTCAGTGCCCCTGCTGCCCTCCTTCTGCTGCCCTCCTTTATGCCAACCCTCCCAGCTAAGGCCCCTCAGGCTGCCCCTATTCTATGTAAGGTGTCTCGTTCCCACATTCTTCTGTTCTTCTTGTTATCCTCCTCCTCCTCCTCCTCCTCCTCCTGGTCCTCCTGGTCCTCCTTCTCTTCCTGCTCCTTCTCCTCCTTCTTCTCCTCCTCCTCCTCCTCTTCCTTCTTCTTCTTCTTCTTCTTCTTCTTCTCCTTCTTCTTCTCCTTCTTTTTCCTTTTACTTTTTCCTGCCCTTCCCAACCCGAGTCAAAGAAAGGTGTTTGGTGATGGGGATGACAGCTGGTCTGAGCTGCTGGTATTGAGCAGTGACTCAGTGAGTCAGCATGTGCAAAAAAGAAATTATTTAGTTAGCTGGTGTCAGAAAAAAGAAAAGAAAAAAGGCCAGAGGCATATTCAGAGTATTCTAAAAAAGCCTTAGTGCAGCTTTAAGAAATATGTATAAATGAAATATATGAAATGTATACACATATATTTATGTGTGTGTGTATATATATACATACACACACACATACACATACATATATACATACACTCAGTTACAGTAACCCTTTTCCTTTCAAGAATACCTTTGTTAATTTTTTCTTTTTAATATTTTTTAATTGCATATAAAGACAATTTTGAACACTTATTTTTAAAAATATTGTTTCAAAATATGTTTAACATGATTGTACATGTATAATCCATATCAAATTGCATGTCAGCTTGGGGAGGGAGGATGGGAAGGAGGGAGAAAAACTTGGAACACAAAATCTTATAAAAAAATGAATGCTGGAATCTATCTTTGCATGTAATTGGAAAAAATAAAATACTATTTACTAAAAAAATTTTTTAAAAAACTTTTGAGTTCCAAATTTTCTCTCCTTTCCTCTCCCCTGACTGAGACAGTAAGTAGTTTGTTAGAGGTTATGCATGTTTGCTATTCATTCTAATTGGATTTCACATACACACACATATGAAAACAGAGTGTGAGTTACTAAAGCCCCAAACCTCCCTAGGGATGACTGTCCATTTCCTCTAATCCTCAGCCGACTCCTTGTGCCCAGCCAGAACTTCATTTAGATGTTAAGAGGAAACAGCCTCATTAAGTTTATCTCATGGTTGACATTTCAGTAAATGCAGTAGGAGCTTTCCTTTAAATTATACCTGTCCTTCCACCTACACATAAAGATGAGCTCCGGAGAAATGACCATTTGTGCTTCCTGTCATGAACAGGTCCTGTTCCAAACACGTCTTCAAAAGGAACATGGTGAAGTAAAAAGGACATCCCGTTAGGAGTCAAAGAACCTGAGTTGGAATCCTGCTTCTGCTTAGTCACCGGTGTGACTCTGGGCAAGTCTCTTCTGAACCTCAGTAGGCCTCAGTTTGAGTCATATGTAAAAGGAGGTACTTATACAAGATGACCTCTGACAGGTCTTCCAACTCTAGGCTCATTCTACCCCAGGGAAGCCCCCTGTGCCACTTAGTACATCCTTCCCAGTCGAACAGAAATCTTGGCTGTGGCAGCGTAAAATGCCAATTCACATAAATTGCTTAGTTGGGTGTCCTTAAATAAGTCACTTACCCTCTCTGAAACTCCATTTTATCATTTGTAAAATGGAATTGAATCTCTTGAAGGTTTCTTCTAGCTCCAAACTTCCATGATTCTTTTTAAAACACGAAGTAGCATAACCCTGGTTATGAGTTAGGTGTGTCATCTTTAACTCCTCCCTTCCCACACTGTCACCTGGTACTGATGAGTCTTTCTCTGAAATGTTTGTCCTATCCAGCCCTTCTTTTCCATTCCCATCTCCCTAGGAAACATCCCTTACAGCTAAAGGCCAGCAAAATTCAACAAGCATTTATTGTGTCTAACGAGTGAATTGGGAGTGATACAAGGATAAACACTAATCTGTGCCTTCCCTCTGGGAGCTCTTGTTGACGTCTCCCTTTTTTGAGCTCTCACAACACTGTGGACAATTAATGAGGACCTGACTCACAAGGCTCAACTGAGGCTCAGATGAGAATGTATAGTAAACCGTTAACAGCCTTATAAAAGTGCCACTTATTTTCATTATCACAGTATTGTCGTTTAGATATTTCATCAGTGTTTGTCGCTGACTCTCCAATGAGACTGCAGTTTCCGCAGGAACTGTACTTTGTGTTCGTAGGTTCACACACTCCGAGCTGGAAGGGTCTCGGAGGCCATTTAGTCCAAGTCCTGTTTTTGTAGATGAGGTAACGGGAGCTCACAGACATGACTTGCAGGGAGTGGGGAATCGAGGATTTGAATCAACTTCTTCTGAAGTTAGAGTCTCAGGACAAAGTTGCCTCCAAGATGCGGCTTGTTTCAGGGCTAAGCACAATGAATATCCTCTTGTGAATGTTTCCTGGAGCCAGAACTTGGGCTCCTTGAGGGCAGGGAATATTTTAATTTTTGTCTTTCTACCCTGGGTTCCTAGGAGGTGTTTCAAAATACTGGCAAACAAATAAAGGTTTTTGCGATTCTTGGAGAGGTTTGGACTGTATTTGGGGTCCAGGTGAAATCAGGGAAGGGTGTGGAGGTCGCTGAGCCCAGGGACAGTCGTGCTCAGAGACCCCTGCTCCTAGTCAGGGTAGGAGGAGGGTCCTGCGGCCGATCCCTGCCCTCAGAGCCCTAGGGCCCCATCCCAGGCAGGGCTGCATCCCTGTGGCCCAGAAAGCAGGGCGCGGGTACCCGAGGCGTCCCTTTCTCGGGGACAGGGACAGCTCGGGCAGGTTCCTGAGCCCAGGCCCCTGGAACACACGGGGCCATAAGGCACCAAGCTCCTTCCTTCCCTCGGCGGGAGCCCGGGAAGCCGGGAGCGCCGGGGCCGGGGCCCCCGAACCGCACCGCAGGGTCAGCCTGGGCGGCGAGGGTGGGCCCGGCCGGGCGCGGAGCCGACGCTGGCCCGAGAGGCGGAGGCGAAGGCGGCGGCGGCGGCGGCGGAGGGAGGCGGAGGCTTGGCTAGGTCCCCTCCTCCGGCCCGGCTCAGGGAGGAGCCCTAGCGACCCCGGCCCGGCACTGCACAGCGAGCGCGGCCTGGCCCAGGCGACGGCGGCAGCCGAGCCGGGAAGGAAGAGGTCGAGCCCGCCGCCGCACTCGCTGCCGCCGCCGTCCGTCCGCGCCGCTCTCCCCGCCGCCCGGCCCATGCAGCCCGGGAGCCCGGCGTGAGCGCTCCGGCCGGGCCTGGCTCCGGCTCCGGCTCCGGCTCCGGCTCTGGCTCCGGCCGCGGCTGCTGCTGCGGCTGCGGGGCGGCGGCCGCCGGGCTGGGCCGGGCCGGGCCAGGCCGGGGCCATGCGCAGGGTGCACTGAGCGATGCCGCGGGGACAGGGGCCGCCGCTCGCAGCCCCCTCCCCGCACGGTCATGGCGGCCCCCGGCCGCCCCCTGCTCCCGCGCCCGCCCCCGCCCGCCTCGCTTTCTGCCTTTGCCTGGGTCTCTGCCTCGGGGGCCTCTCCGCCGCCCCAGACCCGGGCTGCCAACCCTGCGGCCTTGAGTGCGATTGCACCCCGGGGCCCGGCGGTGCCTGCAGCGTCAACTGCTCCGGCCGCGGCTTGCGGGGGCTTGGGCCCGAGCTGCCCATCCCTCCCGACGTGACTTCGCTGTGAGTAACCGTTCCCCGCTCGCTCCGGCTTCTGGTCCGGCTCCAGCACCATCCTCAGCCCCTTGGCCTCCCTCTTCTCCACCTCCCTCCAGACCCCCAGCTCCTCCGGACCCCCCTCCACGCACAGCCTCTGCGACCCCCACCCCAGCGCTATCTGTGTTGTGATGCCCGGGACGGAAGTGGCACATCCCAGATGTCTGGGTTCACGTGGAGGTGGGGCACCCTTGCTGGGTGACACATCGTGGCTGCCTTGGGACAGGTTACAGTGTTTCAACAGGAGGTTACAGTGTTTCTACTTAGAGAGACTTTCGACTTGGAGATAGGAGGGTCTGGCTATTGCCCCCCTTCTCTTTTGGGGCACAGACCCACCCATAGGGAAGCTGTAAGCAATCTTGGAGGAGCAAGCAGATTGGGGATCTGGGTACCAGGGACCATCTCTGTACCAGTTGGCCCAGGGTAAGGGGGCCTACTCTCCCCTTCTTTCACTGCACTTTTCCCTGTTTTTTGCCAACTGGTCTTTGGCTGGAGATGCTGGCAGTGCTGTTGCCATGGCTTTGGGCCTGGAGGAAGGCAAGGGGGTGGGGAAGGACGGGGAGAACTGACTGAAAAAGTTGTGGGTAAGGCCTGACCATCTCTAAGCAGCAGGCCCGAATTCTGGTTCTGTGTTTGGTCCATGAAGGCCAAGAGAATGTTTGGTCTCCATGTACACTCCCGCTGTCTTCCCAACTTTCCCAGAGATCTAGATACAACCCCAGACAGAAACATACACACTTTGACAGCTGAACCTACATATCTATCTCCCTTCCTTACTTGGCTTGGCCATAGATATGTGGGATTTAGCATGGTTTTTTTGGGTGGAATTTTTGCAACGGTGTTTGGAAGATGGGGAATGTGTATGTTTGGCGCACTTAGATGGCAAAGACGTTATCACTAATCTGAAATGTATTTGGGCTTGCCCTGAAGTTAAGGGGGTCAAACCCCCACAAAATTCCGTTGGCACTCTTTGTCCCAGCCATCCTCTGTAGTTCACCCTGTAAAAGTGAAATTGTTATTATTTCTCTCCTAGATGGGGAGCAGGAGCTTGCCTGGCTTTGCTGTGGACAAAAAATGATGCATGTTAGAACAATGAAAACTTAGAACCATGTTTCAACTAAAGTTCAAACGTCTTTGCAGTAGAGAAGGAAACTCACAAGTCTTGCTGGGTGGAATTGGAGGAGAGAGGCCAATCTAGCATTCTGTCTAGGACTGCTCAGAACTGACTTTTCCCAAATTAGGAGATGTTTTGAGGGGGTTGTTTTAATCATTGTTGAATTGCTTCACTTGAACAACTGTCTGGTTCCTAACACCTTCCCAATTTTCAAGGTTAGGATGGTTTTGCTGTTCATGTCTCTAGTCACTTAGGAGTGTAAACTGTCCATTTGGATCCCTAGTGCCTTCTTTGAATTATGAGTCCCCAAGTCTAACATTCCCCCAGGATTCAGCCCTAGTGTCTAATGATCAGTTCTCTAGAGGTATGAGTCCAATATTCATGAGAATTATCTGTTCTGCTGCTTGAGAGATAACTCAAAGTATACTCCCTAGGATTCCTGCATCTAGATCAGTCTCATGTCTGGTGTGCCCTGGGGCCTGGAAGAGTGGCAGGTTTATCACCATTTGGCATATTTTTCATTATTTAATTATGCATTGTGTAATAGTTATTATGTACCAATTATTTGCTTATCGAATTGAGTTGTTTGCCTAACAATCACTATGTTGAGTAAAACTCATACGTACAGTTAAAAAAAAAGCCAGACCCCTGTGGCAGTGCTTAGGAGGAAATAGTTGGACATCTACCTGAAAAGGAGGCCAAGAAGGAAAAAAAATCTGCATACCTCACCTCTCTGTTATTGTCCATAGGAGCTTACATTTGTAGTTGGAAAGACTTTAGGCCAGAGGGATCAAGCTCAGGTCTGCAGGCTGCATACGTCTGGCCCCCCAAACTCGGCAGTGTGGCCTGAACCAGATTAAAATGTAACTAGGAAATGTTTAGCAAAATAAATAAAAATACAATAAAGATAATGTTTATTTATGGTTTTCTAAGTCAATATGTGGCTTTCAGGGACCTGCCTCTACTTTATTTGACTTTGATACTGCTTTAGGTTTTAGTGTCATTTTAGAAATGAGGAGACTGAGGCCCAGAGAAATTAGCTGGTGTGCACTGGGGTCTAGAAGAGTAGCAGGTTTATCACCATTTGGCATATTTTTCATTATTTTATTATGCATTGTGTAGTCGTTATTATGTACTGATCATGGAGAGTCACTGATGTAGTAAGTGATAGAGCTAACATTTGAATTCAGGACCACTGATTCCAAATCCTGGTAATAATGAGACAGATAATCTAGAAATCATTTTTGAATTTGGAATAAGTTGTGATATTTTGGAGCAGATGGACATTATGGAAACATTGTAGTGCAGTGTTTAAAATGAGCTTAAATGTTTTGAAAGCAAATGATCATGGTGTCAGGTGACCTAGAAGTATTCTGAGTAATGGAAGGTGACCTGGGACTCAACAATTGTTGTGACAAGCTACATGTGAATAACCATGAGTTGTTTGCATCAAGAAAAATACTTTCACTTTCTGGACGTTGGGAGAGAAAGTAGGATCCAAATCCCCCCTGTGCTTCAAGACTTAGAGCAAATAGTTCTTCCTTTCTAGACTACTCTCTGGCAGAGAGTCCCTTGTGATATTATTTCTACCAAAAACATGGTTGCTTTAAATTGTTATTACCCTCTGATATCATTTATCTTCGTACATATTTACGTCTTTCTTCCTAACTAGATTAGAAATTCCTTGAGGGAAGGTAATATCTCTTATTCTTCTTTGTGTCACCCAGAGCATTAAAATTAAGGATGTGAGGGGAGAAAGTTTACACGTAATGGACATGACTAAATATCGCTTTGAGTTTTTTGGGTGGGGTGTAGAGGGGAAGGAGAATAACCACCTTCTGTTGAGCCTTAGAAATCCAGACAGGAAATTTCAATTTGATTCTTCTGGGTATGTTTCTTTATGAGCATTTAATTTTCATTTCTGATGCTAATTATATGACTGAGGGAAACTCATCTCTCCTGTCCTGTGCCTCAGTTCTTTATTTTTTCAGTTAACGTTTACTTTCTTTCCCTCCATTGGGAAAAAAAAAGGAAAATAAAATCAAGTTGTGTAGTCAAGCAAAACAAATTCTCACATTAACCATGTTCGAAGATATAAATTGCATTCTGCATCTTGAGTCCATCACCATTTTGTTGAGAAGTTATCACCAGTCCCATAGAATCATGGCAGGGCTCTGCACTGACCACAGTTCTTAAATCTTTCAAAATTGTCTTTACAGTGTTATTATTGTGTAAATGGTTCTCCTGGTTCTGCTCATTTCACTCTGCATCAGTTCATATAAATCTTCCCAGGTTTTCTGAAAGTATCCTTTTCATCATGTCTTAGGACACAATAGTGTACCAGAACATTCCCATACCATAACTTGTTTAGCCACTCCCCAAATGATGGGCACCCCCTTAGTTTTTAGTTGTGCCTCAGCTTTTCAAAGCACAGCTTGTGTCACCTCATGCTTGAGCTTATTCCTGCTTCCCACCAAATAATTAGCACTCTTTCCCTCTTGAAATTACCTTGCATGTAATTTTTTGTTTACTTGTTTGTGCACTTGTTCCATCTCTCTAGTGGACTATATGCTCTTTGGGGTTAGTATGTTCCCAGTGGACCATCTCTAGTCATCCTTATCTGTATCCTGCCACTGGACCCATATGGCTCTGGAGGAGATAGTGAGGCTGGTGACTTTACACAGCCCTCCCCACTTAAATCCAATTCATTTGCAAGTCATGGCATCACCTTTCTGATGCCATGGTCCTCTTCGATAATGAAGGACAACCAACAATATCCCCGACACCTAGCACAGTGCCTTCCTTATACAGAGTAGGAATTTAGTCTGTTTTGTTGAATTGAAATTAAATTGGTAATCAATGAGCTTTACTTATTACAAATAATTGCTTTTATGATCTTCAGTTCCCTCATCTGTAGAATTCAACTAATGATACTTTTCAAGCCCTATGTCATACAGTTGTGGGGAAAAGCACTTTGCAAAACTCAAAGTGCTAGCAAATGTGAGCTTTTAAAGAGTATTTAAAACACAGAAGCCGTGGGGGCCTGCAGAAGTGCTGTTGTTGGAGATTGAAAGTAGACGGAGGAGGTTTTCATGTCTAATTCAATGAACATTTATCAAGAACCTACTATATGCCAGGTAGTGTTCTAAGCACTGAGGATACAATTAATAAAAATAAAGACATTCCCTTCCCCCAAGGAGCTTACAATCTAAAGGAGGATATAACATACTAAAAAGCAGGAAGGTGAGGAGGGGGGACCAGACATCGGGGATGCCTTGCCTGAGGTCACATTGTTGTGTGGAGTTGAAATCAGGCAGAGCAGCAAATGCAAAGTGGAGTGAGCTGAGAGTCCAGTTTCTGCCCTCTATAAAGGAAGGCATTGGAAGGACTTTGCCCTCCAGCCCTCCAATCAGAGGGTAGAGGAACCTGAGGGGGGTGGAGTAAATCAGGGCTTGAGTTAGCAGCATGACCAAGTCTCCTTCCTTAGAGTGGAGAGATGCCCTCTTGAGTTTGGGTGCCTTTGCAAAAATTGAAAATTAGAAGGTAGAGGATTCCTCATTAGGGATGGGTTGAATGGGGTGCCTGCTCAGGTGCCGATTGGACTAGCCTCAGGATTGCTTAAACTTTTTTCACTTGAGACCCCT
Organism: Notamacropus eugenii; assembly: GCF_028372415.1. NCBI lineage: Eukaryota > Metazoa > Chordata > Mammalia > Diprotodontia > Macropodidae > Notamacropus > Notamacropus eugenii. The sequence continues at coordinate 48,011,964 of NC_092872.1, forward strand.
TTTCACATTTTAGCAGTTAGTTGGCGTTGTGTGTCCTGACAGCACTCAGTACAAAAGTGGGCATGCTTTGTGTTCAGAACCAAGACTGCAGTGAAGTTGTTTGATGCAACACGGGCAAGTGCTGCCAGAAACACCTTGGATTCATTACATTTTTGATTTTTAATTAGTTTTTGGTTGTTGTGTGTTCAGAAACCTTTTACTGTTGCTAAATTTTTCAAAGTGGCAACCCACACTTTAAGAAGTGATGGATTTATGACCTCAGAGGTGTTTTCCAACACTGAATTCTAGGATCCTAGGTTGACCTACCAGCCTGTCCCAGGGTATATCCATGCTTTGAGCCTTTACATCTGGAATCATTCTTGTGTAGGGTCTCTGTAGATAGCTGTGGCATCCATCATGAGGAAGGTAGGATTTCCATTCCCTAAGGAAAGGAAAATGTATCGTGGAGAAATCAAGCAAGCTGTCCAACATCATATAAGTGAGTGAGTGAATGGATCAGGGAAAATCCAGCTGTCCAATTCCTAGTCATATTTCAGACCTTCTATACTTTCTTCTAGTGAGATCCAAGACTAAACATTCTGAAGGGCCTAAAACTTTGAGCCATAAAAAGATGTAATCTTTACTGTTAAACCTAATGATGAGGCAGTCTGGTAGGAGTGGCAGGAACTCTGGATTTGGAGTCAGAGAGCCTGTTTTAATCTTTACTCTGCCACGTAATACCTCTGTGAACTTGGACGAGTCACTTCACATTGATGGCCATCAGTTTCCTTGTCCACAAATTGAAGAGTTGATGCAAAGATGATAAAGGATGCATGTCCTGTCTGAGGGGATGGGAGATGGCAGGCACACTGCCAGTGGAGCTATCCATTGGTCCAGTCACTTTGAAAAGCAATTTAGAATTATGCTTTTTAAAAAAGTGTTTGAGATATCCAAAGCCATTGAGCAAGAGATTCTACTGTTGCCCAATACCCCATGGAGATTAAAGATAGAACGAATATCAAAATATTCATGTTAGCATTCGGTGCCTTTCCACATCTGACCTATTAGAGATAAGTTTATACTATACCAGAGTGAGAGGAGTGAACCTGAAAGGTTGTCAGCCACATTTCTCTGGCTGTAGGTATAAGATTCCCGGTGTAAGCAGACTGAGCCTGTGAGAATCGCTCTTCTCTCCTCTCCTAGACAGACGTTCTGGCCAATCCAATCCATACCAGCATCATGTTTTGGTGTGACTATAGATAGCCCTCAATGAACTGTTCACAGCCCCTCCACTTTGTATACTATTGATGCAGTTTTTAGTCCTGAGTACTTTCTCTCTGCTTGATGACTGTTTGCCTGAGAAAAGCCAATTCACTTAATTGTTTTTTAAAAAATGTTTTTTGAATGCATTTTTATTTTCATGCTGTATCCTTATAATTCTTTCCCATGGTACCCTCTCTTATAAAAGAAAAACAAAATAGTTAAGCAAAATTGGCCAGTATTAACATTCTCTACTTGTAATCCACCACCTCTCTCCTGAGAGGAAGGTAGTATGTTCCAACATTAGTAAAGTGGTGCCAGTTTTGGTTATCGTACTTGACTTGTGTTCTGATGTATTTGTGTTGTCTTCGTTTCTATCACTGTGCACCTGGTACTCCTGGTTCTGTTTTCTTCACTCTGCAGCTGTTCATATAATTCTTCCCATGTTTTCCTGAATTTCTCAGTTTTTATGATGCCATCATATTCTGTCTCATTGACACATCACAATTAGTTCAGCTGTTTCCTGCTGCAGTTTCCTCAGCTGATTCATTTTAATATTGGCTTGAGCTAAGCAGGGACAGGAGGATTAGGAGTGTCCCAAAATAGCCATATTACTTTTACTTAAATTATGCTTTTCTTCTGTGTTCCCCTTATCTAAGTTTCTTCCCGTCTCCATCTATCCAGGTTCTACCCATCCTTCAAGGTCTAGTTCTAGAGCCATCTCCTTCCTGATGTTCTCTGGACATACTCCAGTACACACCGATTTCTCCTCTTTGGAACTGTTACTTAAGGCACTTGTATTCTATACTACACACAATTTATTCCTTAATTATCTATCATCTTATATATCATTGGATCAAGGGTCTCATCAATGTAGGTATTCTTTCCTGAGGTCACAACTTATCTACTATATTCATGCCTGCCTCTCCTATGCGTCCATCCCTTTTCATAAGCCTACCCTACCATTTAATATGCTAGGGACTTCTGTCTAGTTCTTTTGGCATTGTAGGGGTACCAGCAGAGACCACTTGATCTGTTGGTAGCCTGTCCTTTGCTCTTACTGAATGACTGGCCCATTTCCCTTCCCCCCCTATGTTTCTTGGATGATATTCTTGATGCCCATTCTCCTGCATAATCCCTCTTTTCTAATTTGTTGCAGCTTGATTTTACCCACCATGTGCCTCTTCTTGCCCTTGGGTGATCCTCAAATTAAGTTCTTCAGAGACTGTGGTATTCATGACTCACAGCCATACTTCATCAGCAGAAGACTATTGCTATTACAAAGATGAACCTTTGTTTTTTGAAAGAAACTCTGGGTCATTAAGAGAAATGCAACATTTTCCAAAGAAAGACAAGTCTGCTCTCTTCCTCTTCAATTACTCTTTCTTATTATTTTCTGCTTAGGACTGGGCATACCACAGTATCCTCAAATACTTCATTGAGTCATTCATTGGTTAAAAGCAAGTAGTGATTGGTTCTTTGTTACTTTGAACTATCTAGTTCCCTGCTCCCTTCCATTACTGCAGATAAGTGAGGTATTAGTTGCTTTAAGAACACTTTGTCTACAAAAAAAAAATTAAGGAGAGGAGAAATTTATTTGATATTTATCAAACCTGTTTACTGCATTAGAACTAAAAATACCTGAGGGAGAATATTAATGGATAGGCTTAAATGACACCATTCTTTATATGTGCAATATTTACACAATTAGAAAAATTTTCACCTGGGACAAAACAATTTGGAGGGCTGCTGGTGGTGCCTTACACAGCACACAGTTGGGAGAGGTGGGGAACTGAGGTTTGCCCAAGGGATAGGGTAGGGGACATGAAGATGCAGTCTTGCCAGAAGAGGGGATGATCTGTCATTGCTTTCCTCATTCCTCAGCTGGTTCATAATCCTGCTCCCTTTTTTCTCTTCCTCTTTCTCTCCTTCTTCTATGGCTAACCTTCCTCCCTACTCCTGTGGGGAGACTGGCTAATAGACCTTGAAGTATAAAGCAAGAGGATGCCTGAATTAACACTTGGGACAAAGCCCTGACCTCCCCTCCCTAGTTATGACTTCACTTTTAAGTACACGTGCATGTACACACGTGGTTGGGATTTTTTTTCTGCTGCACATGATCTACTCTGGTGCTGAGCTGGGAAACACATCTTTCCAGACATTAATCAAAAAAAATTCTAGATCCTACTCACTACAATTTCTCTTACTCAGATATTCCTAGTGGAAGACATCGCTTGTCCTCATCTATAGCCATCTTCTGGTTGAATTCTCCTTCATGCAGCTTCCTACTTTCTCCTTTATGTCCACTGTTTTTCAGCTTCCATGCTTGTAGATATGGGCAGATATGTAGATAAAAGTTACTCTCTCCAGCTATCCTTCTCTGATCTACTTAGGTCCAGTTCACTCATCTTCCCAGGATCCTGTCTCTTGTCTCATGGGAGACACTCTGGGAGCACTTGGGACTTAGGATAGCTATTTCAGAGAAAAGAGTTTAGTATCTCTGGTTAGATTTGGTGGGGTAGATTTGAATGAGGAGGTAAAACTGAGGAGTGAAAAGGAGTGTGAAAAAAACAACCTCAGAAAATTTCTTTTGCTGAATAGGGAAAGAATTTCAGAGGTTTATAATTTTGTGGAGCTAAAGTTTTTTTTTTATTTTAATTTTTTGTTTTGAGTTTGTATTTGTAGCACCTAGTCAGTGAGCTGCACATAATAGGCATTTAATCAGTGCTAGTTGGATTGAGGCAATAAGCTGGCACAGTGGATAGAGCTCTGATTTTGGAGTCAGGAAGTCTCATCTCCAAGTTCAAATCTGGCCTCAGACATTTACTAGCTATATGACCCTGGGCAAGTCACTTAACCCTGTTTGCCTCAGTTTCCTCCTCTGTAAAATGAGCTCAAGAAGGAAATGGCAAATTACTCCAGTATCTTTGTCAAGAAAACCCCTAATGGAGTCATGAAGAGTGGGACACAACTGAAAAACAACCCAACAATGGTTGGATTGGACTTGATATCTGCTCTGCTTTTAGATGTAGCAGAGCACTAAGAACTATGAGAGAGAACCTGGGCGTATGTAAGAATGTATGAGCCCCATCTTACATACACCTAAGCCTGGTTCTGAGAAAGTGTCTGCTGAGAGTACATCAATCAGTCAGTCAATCAATGGATGGATCACAGGTGCAGCAGGAAAGGAAGAACCATTAACAGATTTATTAATTTTTTGTTTGGTTTATAATTCTGTGGTGAAGAATAACAACTTGTTCACTTAAGGGCCTGTTTCCAAGATTATGTGCTTATGTTAACTTAGCTTTGTCTTAATGAAATGCAAAGCTTGGCCTATGTGTATGTAATAGGACTTTATCAGCCAGACTGTGTCTTTTTGGCAGGCCCCCTCAAGACTAGTTTGAGGAATTTGGCTCAAGTCAACAAGTATTCAGTGAACTCCTCCTTGGTGCCATGGCACAAAAGAGAACTGAATTCACAGACAGAAGACCAAGGTTCAGATCTCAGATCCTTCCCTTATTGTCTCTTTGTGCTTTGCCAGCTCTCTCAACCTCTCTGTGCCTTCATTTCTTCTGTAGAATGCCTGAGGGGTGGGGAGGGGAGGGAGGTTGGACCAGATGATCATCTAAGGCCCCTTCGTGCTCCTAATCTGTCATCTTAAAAGAAATAGAAGATGGGATCCCCAATTTAAAAGAACAAAGTAAATGATAAAGGAGATAAAAGCAGAAGTGTCTGAAACAATTTAAAAAAACCCAATATAAGTAGATTTCTGTCACTTTCAGAATTAGGCTACAAGTGTTTTGTGAGTTCAGAGAAAGAGACGTGTTTGCCTTGTGATAGCCAAGGCGGACTTTGTGGAAAAGGCAGCTTTTAAACTTCCCCTGGAAGAGTAGGAACACTTTGGATAGGCAGAGAGGAAGGAGATAAGAATGCATTTCCTTGCAGAAGGGATAGATGGTAAAAAAGAAAAAAATGTGAATATACAAATTAGGCTGGCATGCATGCTGCCTGAGATGAGATTGTCCTGGCAGGAAGGGAGGATCTTTGTTGACCAGCAGTGCGAGAGAAGGCTGATTAGTAATAAAAACTAGCATATAGATAACACTGTACAAGTATTATCTCATTTGATTCTTACAGTAACCTTGGAGGTAGGTGCTATTATTATCCCTATTTTGTAAATGAGGAAAATGAGGCTAAGAGATATTCAATGACTTACCCATGGTCACACCGCTCGTAAATGTGTAAGACAGATTTGAACTCAGGTCTTCCTGAGTTCCTTTTATCCTATATACGACCCACTTTTCTGCCTAGCTAAGTTGAGGCCCACTGATGAAGGCCAAATGTCAGACTGAGGAATTTGGATTTGATCTAATAGGAAATTTCACTATTGTGATTTTTTTGAATAAGAGAATGATATGCTGCATAAACAATGTTTTAAGAAAATTAATCTGGAGTAGAATGTCGGATGGACTGGAGATGAGAAGAACTGGATTCAGAAAATTGCCCAGGAAGCATTTAGAGCAATATCCAGGTATGTATGTCCTTACAAAGGACAAGATAGATGTCAGTGGGGGTGGAGAGTAAATGATGGAGAGGAAAGGCATATTGAAGGAGAATCAATCATACTTGGTGACTCATCCGGTGTGGGATATTAAGGGGGGGGTGAAAGTCAGAGCCTTTAACAAGGTTTGAAGGTTGATAGAATGGTGGTGCCATGGACTAGAGTATCACAGTTGGGAAGAGAACCTAGTTTCAAGTGAAGATACTTAGTTCAGTATATAGGTTGAGTTGAGATATTCAAGTGGAAATAAAAGAATTGAAGTTGAAGGTAATCTCAATAATCATGTAGTCCATCCCTTACCTGAAAAAGAATTCTCTAACATCCCTGTGAAATAATCACCTATTCTCTTCTCTTCTTGATTGCTCCAAGAGCTCCCTCTTTTCTAAGGTGACCCATTCCATTTCGTGGCAGCTATAACTGTTGGGAAGTTTTTCCTAACATGAAGTTGAATGATATCTCTTTGGAAGGTCTGCCCATGGCTCCTCAGTTTGCCCTTTGGGGCCAAGCAGGGCAGATGTTAGGGACATCCCTTTAAAAACCTGAAGTCGGCTGTCCTCTTCCTCTAAGTTGGATAGGAGGGATTGGAGCTCAGTTCTGAAGTAGAAAGGGACGTTTGGGAGTCATCAATATTCAGGCAATAGTTGAAACCAAGAGGCATGATGAGTTCTCAGAATCATTGGGTATAGGGAAAAGAGCAAGGCACCAAGAACTGAACTTTAGGTGGCAGTTGCATGTTACCAGACACAGGAAGAACTAGTGAAAAGTCAGTGCAGTGGGAAGGAGTTTCAGAGAGAGGGAGGGGTTGGTGCAGGACATTCTACAAAGAAATCAAGGGAAATCAAGAGTGAGGTGTGAGGAAAGGCTGTGAGGTTCAACCAGTGACTTTGGAAAAGGCATTTTCATTGAAGTGGAAGATGGAAGCAAGGGGCTGGGGGGAGAATGGAGGACGTGTGTGTTGGCCTCCAAAGGAGGGAGAGAAATGGAATGACACCTGAAGGGCACAGTCAGATTAAGTCAAGCCTAGTGAAAATCGGCAAACCATTCTTTGTTTCCTTTTTTGTTGCTTGCTCCATTTCCCTAGGTTTCAGCAGTGATTTATTGGGGAAGGGGGAAATGTTTTTTGAAAAGTGGTTTTTTTCCCTAAGATGTTAAATTTTGACTTGGGTTTTTTAAAATCCAAGAAAAACAAACAATTTAAAAAATCATTTTAAAAAGACCATTCGCTTCTCTGTTTACCCTTTCCACTGATGGCTCAATCTGTCTTTTTCTTTTTTTCCCCCAGTGTTGACCCTCTCCCTGGGATCTAAGAGCACTCTCTCTTTTCTGTTGTTGGTGATAATCTGGCTTTACAGAAAAAAATGAGGGAGGCTCCAGGCCCAGTTCATGGGGGCTTGCGTCTATTCATATTCCCATCAACGAAACTGATGACGTTGAGTGTCTTTTCTGTGCTCAGCTGCTAGCTACCGTCTTTGCCTTCTGAGAACTCGTAGTCTAGTAAAGGAAGTAAGATGTAAACCCATGAAAAGCTAACCAATAGTACAAACCAGAAAAGGCAAATTAGAATAGGAGGTGTCTCTAGGTAGCAGGTGATTGATTGCCAAATCAATGGCACAGACAATAGTAATTAGTACTGTAGGAGCAGGGAGTGACCATCTTGGGGCAGAGTGCTCTGGGGCTGCTTCATAGAGGTCAAAGGACCAGCTGGTCTTAGGGCTAGCAGTCTGACTTTTTACCCCTCCCATCCCTCCCTGCCTTGGTTCCTTCTTTTGGCTTGTCTAACTTGCCTGATCCTCTTCGTAGCATCCATGAATGGCTCTGAGCTTTTTACCAGTCTTACTGGTTTTACCTTCTTTTCATTTAGTTAAGTAAGGAGAAGCCCCAACTGTGTGTTCTATTTCTAGCCTTAACAGATTTTTAGTGGTCATGACTGATTGGGTTTCCCTGGTTTTCCCAACTGTGCTCCTCACTCTTCTTGGTCACTGAGTTTTCTAGAAGATGGGGTATAATGTGTTAAGTGCAGAAGAGATACGGACAGAGTGTCGGGAGGGCCCAGAAGGAAGAACATGCAGTGGGTGGGGTCAGCCTCTCCACAGAGCCAGTGTGCAGAAGCCCAGACTGTAAGTCAGACTGTAAGATAGTGTCCCAGGACTCTAGCCATCATTACTACTTCTACTTGGGAAACGGTGAGCAGGGACAGGTGGGTCGCTTCCCTCCACATTCCTTTTCTGGGGCTCTGGCCACACAGCCCTTGGCTTTCTGAAGGATAATGCTCAGGCTTAGGCTTTCCTGGTTTTCTCTAGCCAGTGTTCACACCATCATAGGCTGAAATCTAGAGCTAAATCTAGCAGAGGGCTTTTTAGCTTGGGGTTTGTGAACTTTTTTTAAAATTGTATTTCAGCACAGTCAGTTTCCTTTGCCATTCTGGGCATTTTATTTTATTATTAAATATTATTTTTATAATATATTTTATTATTAAACATTATTTTATAATATATTTTATTTTAAAATATTATTATTATTATTATTGACATCATTAACAAGGGAGGAAGGGAATAAGTACCTATTCTATGCCAGGGACTTTACAAATATCATCTCATTTGACCGTCACAATAACCTTGTGAGGTATGTGTTTATTATTGTCCCCTTTTATAGTGGATAAACTGACAGAGGTTAAATGACTTGTCCGGGGTCACCCAGCTAGTAAGTGTCTGAGGCTGGATTTGAACTCAGTCTTCCTGACTCTAGGTCCACTGCTGTATCCACTGGATCATAATTATCTATGAGTCCATAGACTTCACCAGACTGCCAGGGGTCTTCTCTCCCCCAAAACCCCCAAAAGGGCAATAGTCCCTGATCTAGTCCAGCTGCTTTATTTTAAAGGCAAGGAAGCTGAATGTTGGTGAAAAGCACCCTGGTGGCAATGGCTCCACTCTCCTTACTGCTTTGGGTTGCTTTTAAAAGTGGGTCCTATAGTTCATATACCTTGAGGGATCTCTAAGGTACCTTCCATCTCTGAGAGTCATTCAACTTAACAAACATTCATTAAGCACTTACTTCCTGCAAAACACTGTGCCAGGGACTGGGGATGCAAAGACAGATCCAGTGAAATGCTTGATCTCAAGAAAGATTGGAAGAAAGAGCTGGGGGGAAGGATACAAGTATTCAAGTTACTGTGATATCAAGAAGAGTGACATTAGAGCAGAGGAGAAGTCCAAGTGAGGTGTTTGAGTTTCATGGAAGTGGTGACATTTGAGCGAGCAGTGACTGAGTGAATGAAAAAGCCTTTTTTAAATACCTGCTGCAAAGCAGTTTGCTAATCACCGGGGATACAAATGAAAAAGTAAGACAGGAGCTTGCATTCTCATGGGGAAGATGATAAACATGGAAGGTTCTAGCCATAAGTCCTATGGGAAGATTCCATGTTCCTTAGGACGCAGAAGCAACACCTCTTCATTAATGTCACATCCCCTAATATCAGCTATTGATATCGAATCATTTAGCAGGGCTTAGGCACTGGTGATGAGAATTTCTTTTTCTGGGATGTCAGTGGCCGTGGCTGCAGCCCCTGCAAAAGCAGGGGCTAAGCTGAATCTCCAGGGGTGTTGTTACTTGCCTAGGATGCTAGCCTTCAGGGCTGGACTGGAAGGAGATGGGTGGTTTGGGTTGGGAGATGGTGTTGACACTCCTAAGGCTCATGGGTTTACCTGCCAGTTGGTGGCAGTGGTTAGTATTTAGGGTGTTAGTAGTAGTGGGAAGGAAAGTTGAGCCCCCTCTGCGAACACTGAGGGTGGGAGACCAGCAGTATTTTTATGCCCCTGAGTAATTTCCTGATTCCGCCTAGTATTTGATGCTCCCCAATACTTTGAGTATATTTTATAATGACATCTATGTACATGCAATTTCCTCCAGAAGAATTGAAAGTCCTTAAGGACAGGGTCTGTTTCATTTTTGCCATTTTAACCCCAGTATCTTCCAAAGGCTAGGCCTCAAAATAAATATTCATTGAATGAAAGAGTGAATGCAGTTTGAATTATGAACTGAAGCACTTTTACAAAAAGGATTGCAGTTTGTTCTTAGAAGCAGGACTTACTCATTTGGATTTCTTTAAGGGCCATGTTTTCCTCGTGTGTGTATTATTTCTTGTCTCCCAAAACTTTAGACTAAGTGGACTTGGGCCAAGGTTAGAGTTCCCGTCAGACTTGCTTTGGGGCTGCTGCTGCCCATTGGAGTCATGGGACAGAATTTGAGTACCACTCCCAAACTGACATTCTGCCCCATCTCTGGACTGAAGCTGTTAAGATGGGTTAATCTGGCACGCTGCATCTTCCCTGAGGAGCCTAACAAATAATTGAGTCCCTTCTAGAAAGTGCTTGGAGATTGTGAAACCCAACAAGCAGGCGTGTAAGTGACTACATTTTAGTTATATACTTGAGAAACCATTTTGGGTAGGGATAAATGTTTCTTTCCAATACAGTTTATAACTGTCCAGTAGTTCCAGTGTAAGTACAATCAGACACACATACCCCTTACTTAGAAATGAAAACATATTTCTTCCTGTTTGGGCCCCAGAGATGTGTGTCTGAGTATGCACACACACATGTGTTTGTGTGTGTGTGTGTGTGTGTGTGTGTTCTTGTCTGTGTGCCAGAGGATGTAGGTTTATGTGTGTATACTTGTCTGTGTATGTTTTTTCTTTTTTTGGAGGTAGGGGCAGACTTGAGGATGTGTCCAAGTCTCTGTGCCAAAATGAGATCTTGGAAAACAAGGGTCATGTCGTTTATTCCTTGAACACCAGGTTCATGTTCTTTGGCAACCTCTAAAGGATGGGGGCCCAGGGCTTGAGAATGCCAAGGGGAGAAAGGGGCTTTGGAGACCTTAGGCTAGAGGAGCAAGGCCTAGTAGTATAGCCCAGTCCATCTTTGTGCTCAAGTGGAGAGTATTTTTTTTTAATGGGGAGAATCTAGAATTGTAGAATGTCTTTTGTGCTTTTAAAAATCTTTCTAGGCCATCCATTTATGTCTAGAAGAGTCCTTAAAGAATACCTAGTCTCTTCCCTCATTTTTACAGATGAAGAAACCAAGGCCCAGAGAGGCTAAGTCCTTTGCCCACAGTGACAGAACTAGGAAGGGAAGGAACTAGGATTTGAGCCTAGGTGCTCTGATTTAAAATTAAGACTTCTTTCCACTACAGCAGGAAAAGCCCTCAAAAGGTCAGTCACCTGGTCCTTCCAGTCGCTATTCTTCAGGAATCTAAGATAGATGCATGTCTCACCTATTCTTAAAGACATTCCGGGAAAGGGGTTCAGGAACCTGCTTCACTTTGGTCAAGTTCTTGTTTATACCTAACTTTTATCGCTCTTTGAATGAATTTTGTACTGATGTGCATACAGTAAATGGAAGGGCAATGTTTTTTCATTTTATAACTTTCGTAGATTTAAAGATAGTGACTACTTTTGCTTTATTTTCTTTAGAACAAATACCCTCAATTTTTAAATTTTTTTTTCTCTTTCAATTCTATTTTGGGGGAGGGGGCTATCCAGCATTCATTTTGTTTATAGTTATTTTAGGAGGATTGGCTTTGTGAATTCTGGATGCCCTTGAGAGAAGCCAAAGGGTCACACGGACTCTGTGGGACTTTCTCAGGACCAGAGAGTTCAAGAGGGGCCTGAACCCTGGACACTATGCCTCTTGACCTGGCTTCTTAGGAGTGTTCTCTGCTGTCTCCTCCATTAGAAATGTAAGCCCTTTTTTGCTTCTCTTCTCCACCACCCTCCCTTTCCTTCCCCATATGGTATGTTCTTGTGGAAAAGAATGAGGTCATTTTCCCCCCACATCTGGAGCTGACAGAGTTGATTTGCCCCCAGCCCAGGCACCCAAGAAAATTGGAGCATTGGGGAGGGGACTCTCCTTTCTGTCATATCTTTTCCCAGCTGCCCCTCTGGAGGTAGCTTGTCTGAGGCTGTGAGAAGGAAGGGAGAAGAGGAAGGCCCTGGGAGGAGATGGGCCTGAGTAGGTCTTCAATCTCTCCTCCACTCTCTGCAACGTATGTCTTTGGGCTCAGACCATTGATGCTGTCACTAAGGTTTCCCATGCTTTTAGATAGATGGGACAGGGGGATTTATGTAGGGTATGCATATGTGTGTGTGTGTGTGCATGTGTGCATGTGTGTGTGTGCGTGCATGTGTGTATGCTCAGGATTGTACCACACTAAAGAATCGGGGAGATTTTTTCACAGAAGCGTGGAAGGGGGTTGGGGGAATCTGTCTGAAGTGTGATGCAATGATTTCCTGCTGAGATTAGTTTCCATTTGGCAATTCCTGGACCTCTTCCCAGTCCTCTCTCCCTCCTAACATTGCAGACACTTCTTGTTTCCCATTACCTTCCCTCTGCCAAAAAGAGTTGGGGGGGGGTGTGTGGGAAGTGGGTGTCGATTAAAAAGCCCAGAGCCAGAGAAGTTCAGGGAGATAAGGCTTTTGAGTAAAGCATGAGGGGTTGGGAGCCACTGAGTGTAGTACAAGCCCTCTATCTGATCTCTGGCCACCAGATCCTGCAAAGGATGGACCTTAACTTTTCTGGGAGGATCTTTGCAGGAACCTCCTCTAGTCAAAACCCTAAAGTTAGCAAGTTTTTGAATGCTCTTCTCTGTCTGTCTGTCTCTGTTTCTCTCTCTCTCTCTGTCTCTGTTTCTCACCTTTCCTCCCCCACAACAAGAAGATGTGCATTTGCATACTTAAAAGAATGAATCCCCAGTGGTAAAATTTAGGCACTCGTGGGAAGAGATATTTTCAGATGAGGGGGCATTATTTTGGGCACCCTATGCCATTCCATACACCATCAGATCATAGATTTAGAATCAGAAGGCATTTCAGAGGTCATCTGGTCTATTCTTATCATTTTAAAGATGAGAAAACTGAGGACCAGAGCAGTGGAAGGACTCACTCACTGTTACACAGAGAAGTAAGAAGTGGAGTGAATGGATGATAAGAAAGTGGAGGCAACAAGTGTAGACTTAGACTACTCCTTTAGCAATGAACATATAAGACTATACCTTAAAGGGATGACAGAATCAAGGTAAAGTTTGTAGTCTAGTAGAAGGAAGGGACGCACATTCACAATGAGCTATAGTAAAACATGATGCATCCATTGGAGAAATACAAAGAGAATCTGAGTTCTGAAGGAAGAAATTTATTAAAAGGAGGTGATCTGGAAATGGTTTTTTGCAGTAGGTAGCATTTGAGTTGAATTTTAAAAGATGAGACCCATTACCGGAACATGGCTCTGGAGTAGTATGCTTTATATAAAAGGAGAATGGGATAGGAGGAGAAAAGTACAGTATCTTGTATATTAAAAAGACATTCTCATACGGAGATCTTAGAATGAGGAGAGGGAGGTGAAAGATAGTGGAGAACATCTGCAAAAAGGTCAATGCCGGCAGAAAGAAAAACAATTTTGTTGTCAGAATATACTATAGACCACCTAGACAGAAAGAGGAAATAGATGAAGAGTTCAGATGATAGATCTCACACCTGGAACAGAGACATGATGTAATGGTGATGGGGGGTTGTCTTCAATTATTCAAACATCTGCTGAACTTGTCTTTTTGCTCAAAATAGAGCAGCTTGTAATTTGACTTACCTTAATCATAGTTTCATCTTTTGAAATTCAGGGGAAGGAAGAGGGAAGCTGCTTTTCTGGTCCTGATTCTCACCAACAAGGAGAAGTTGGTTGCTGAAGTAGAAATGACCTTGAGAAGTGACCTTTGATCCCTTTAGAATTTGTGATAGGAAAGACGATGAAAGTTTGGCATAGTCTGACATGTATCCTAGATGTTCGAAGAACAGATTTCAAAGGACTCAGAGAAAGGATGGATAGGATCCACAGACTAAAAATTCTATAGGGAAGTCAGTCCAGGAAAGATTGGAAACTGTCAGGAATGAAATTCTAAAGATACACGAAGGGGATCAGTTCTGCTGAGGAAAAGAAGAGGAAGTAGTCTAAAGAGAAAAATATGGATGCATGCATTGACTAATATAGATCTTAAAAAGATTTACAGGAGAGATGTGAAAGCAAGACTAATATAGTGATGGATGAATATAATCATATGGCCCTTTAACAGTATCATCAGGGGCCCTAAAACTGATGATGAACTGAGGCTCTTGCGAACTGCTAAGGTCATCCAAAAGGGTTGTTTTTTCTTTTTGTTTTCAGCTAGGCTGGCAAGATGCAAGAAATTAAGGAAGGGGTGGGTGCACAGGGCGGATGGGATGATGATAATAAATGACAATGAGAAGTCAGAACTACTCAGATCTAATTTTGCTTCTATTTTCTCTGCCAAGGAGAATAATCTGGACTAGAAAGCAAAAAAACAAAAATGGCCATAGGGAGTTTCAAAAGGGAGTTAAAGCCAAGATGAGAAGGGAAGTAATGAGTCCTAAGATGCTCTTAGTTTGTCAGTAGTATCAGAAAAACTACATTCTGGGGTATGCTTTGCAGAGATCTCTGAAAGATCATGGAGAGTGAAAGATGTGTCACAGGAGTGGAAAAAAGCAAATACTGTTCTGAGTTTCAGAGTAAAGAGGAGAATGGCATCTGCAGAGTATAGGTCAGAAAGCTGGTCTTTAATTCCTGGCAAGGATATAGAATACTTTATTAAGAGAATGGTTATTTAATGTCTAGAAAAGAAAGCAATGTTTACAGAGAGCCAGTATGACTTCATCATGAATAGATCGTGGCAGACTAACCTTGATGCTTCTTCTTTTTTTTTTTTTTTTTGATAGGCTAACTATGTGCTAGACCAGGGAAATGCCATTGATAAAACTTACCTAGAATTTAGAAATTGGCAAAGATTATCATAATATTCTCATAGGAAAAAAATAGAAAGATGTGGACTGGGCTTGACAATAGTATAGCTAGGTAGATTTAGACTCAGTTGAGTGGCTAGACTGAAAGAGTTGTCATCAGTGGTTTAATGGCTACTTGAAAGGAGGCCCATGGTGTTAACCAGTGGGTATCATTTGCTTTAGGGATGTGGAAATGTGGTTGGGGTTTGAAGAGAGAAAAAAGTTTGGAACTATCTCTCTGAAGAATGAGAGAAGGACTTGAAAAGGTAGAGAGGATTTGATACAAAGATTTCCACCCCCCCCAATCTCCCACTTCCCTTCTTATCCTAGATGTATTAATTTTCATTTTTATATCATTAAAATAGTCTATTTTATCTTTTTAAAAAAAAGAAAGGGTAGAGAGGAAAGGAAGAAAAGTTCATTCCAAATGTTGAGGAATGATGTTGGAAAGGTGTAGAAATGAGAGAGGGTAAGTTCAGAATGTCTGACTAGAAAGTAGCACACGTGAAGGGGAGTAGTATATGAGGTATAGCTGGAAAGCTGATTAAAGCTAGCATGTAAAGGGCCTTGAATGTCAGACTAGTTTATGCATTATTTGGTAGGTAATAGGGACACACTGTAGGTTTCTGAGGAGAGGAATGCCATGATCGAAGAAGTATTTTAGAAAGGTAGCACCACAATGAAAGATGTATTAGAAAAGAGAAAGACTAAAGACAGGTAGACTAGTTTGGCAGCAGTGATAGTAGTCCAGATGAGAAAAGATGAAACCACTGACTGTTCCTCTACTATCTGTTCTCTGTATAAGGAGAGTATGAGTGGGAGGTTTCTACTGATTTAGCTCCTTGAATATGTACTGGCAACATGGGAGTCCTTTGTGGTGGTAGTCTCATGTTCACCCCAGGCACCATCTTGGGCAGTTCATTCCTCCTCACTAACTTCCTGTCCCTGAATAAGAGTGTCATCTTGGCTTAGCAATGCCTTGGTTTCCCTCCTTTGTTCCTTTAGGGAATAGTTTGGAATTGGGGAGTGGAAAGGGTCAAGTAGAAAGGTACCTGAACAAATTTCCTCGGATCTTGTCCCGTTAGAGGGACAAGATTTTTTTTTCTCTTTGAGTTACTGTAGGGTCTATTCTCTTTAGCTCTCCTGCTCCCTGCTTTAGGTTATTCTTTCCTTTTGGTCTACAGTCTTTGCCCTCGCTGGCCCTTTGCCTTTCCTGATCTGGCCAATTGGCATCTCTATGATGTACCGCTTAGGGATCCGTATTTTATCATCTTCCTTCCCCAGACTGGGTGACTTTTTTGTTTAATCTCATCAGTGCCAGAGGAGTGGCAGAAATGGGTTTGTCTGGACTCAGGAGTGCTCCCTTATATTCCTCTTCTCTTTATCTTTTGTTTTTTCTCCCCCTTTCATGAGCCTGTCTTGGAGAACCTTGGGAGCCTTGGAATTTGGGTATCCCAAAGCCACAGTCTCCGCAATTGTGGAGGAACCCTCAGTCCCTCTAATAGGTGTGTGTATTTAGATGGGCTGGGCACTCCCTTAAGGGTGAGGGAGAGAAAAGAAGGGGAAATATAAGTGGTGAGGAAACTAGGGGCATAATAGCAAGACAGAGGAGACTTGGGGAATGTCTGTGTATTCCAGTAGAAAATGGAAAACATCAAATGACAAATGCTTTGTAAATTAATAGTTGTTATCGTTGAGATGACGGTTTGGACACTTTTCTCCTCCTTTTCTGCTGGGCCCTGAGTCCTAGGAGAGGTGATTCTTTCTGACCTGGCACAAATGGAATGCTTTCGGCCAACAACCGTCCAAATAAGTTACCCTGCGGCTCTAGTCATCATTCCTGTATTTCCTCACACCAAATCACTCTTCCCTAGATTTCTATGTGTTGCCTTCCCCCTTTAGAAGGTAAGTTTCTTGAAGAAAGGGACTATCTTGCCTTTTGTATTTATATCCTCGTGTATAGCACAGTGCCAGAAATGTAGTAAGGGCTGAAAGCATGCTTTTTATCCATTCATCCATCCATTCAAATCAGATGGTGTTTTTAGTGGGTTGGAAGGAAGTAGGACCCTACGACTCTCTCCTTCACCTTTGTATTTATTTTTACTTTTCTAGAACTTAACTGCTGATTGGTTGATTGGTCCCTCAGAACCCAAAGGTGGGGATGGGAATAATCCTTCCTTGGCTGGCTAAGCAGGAGTCTTGCAGAAGCCATTTTCTAATGTCATTTTGATAACACTTTGCCCCCATTCCATGGCCATGTAGGCTAGTGAAGCCAGCCTTTGTCAAAAATGGGCAAGTACACAGCAGGAATTCTGGGATCTCCTCCATTTGTCAGAGGGAACAGAAGGGACTCCTGGCTTACAGGTGAAAATGTTATTAGGTGAGATATACAAAAGCTCTAAACTCCAGACTGACTCCAGAGTCACCATCTCTCCCACAGTCTGCCATGGAGGAAAAAAGACAGGAAATTTAGATCCTAAAGAAACTGGTTTTCTAAGAAGAAACCCTAGAGCAGGGGTTTTTAACCACTCTTTTGTGTTTTTGGTACAAATGAGATAATATTTGTAAAGTGTTTAGCACAGTGTTTGGCACATGGTGGATGCTTACTAAATGTTCCCCTTCCCTTCTCCCTTTTGCGGTTTAGCGGGACCTGTGGAGCCCTTCTCAGAATAATATTTTTAATTGCAAAAAAATATATACATAGGGTTCCAAAGGAAATCAGTTATATTGAAATAGTTATCTATTTAAAAAAAACAACAAGTTCACAAACTCTAGATTAAAGGCCTCTGACCCGGGGGACTCCAGGCTGTGCCCAGGGACAGCTTTCTCTGCCCTGGAGTGGAGGGGAAGGCCTGTTGAGTCTCACCTGTCTCTTTCCCCTATTTCTTCACCTTCTCTTTGTCCTGTGTCCTTTTCTTCTCCTCTGGCTTTGTGTGTTTCTGTTCTCCCTTGCAGGTCCTCCTGTCTCTTCCCTCTTTCCTCTGCTACTTCTCAGAAATCATTTCAGTATATTAAAACAGGGAATGCCTCAAAGGCTACCTGGTTTCTGGGACTACCCAAGGTACCTGTAGTAAATGTTTCTGGGGCAGCGTTCTGTGCCAGCTAGGCTGTTCACAGGGCTGTTCTAAGTTGGATATCTGTGCTAGGCTATTTGCTTTGGCCCAAGGCCCTCTCCTTTTTCAGTCCGCAGCCTATTTTTACTTGTGTTTGGCTGAAGACGTGAGTTTTTCTGGGTGGCTGTGGCCATGAACACTTGGGCGGAGGTAGGATATTTGGTGGGGAGGATGGAATTATTTTTTGAGGGGGATGGGGAAGTGTTGCTGTCGAAAGAGTTGGTTAAATGGGGATGAGCAAGATCTGCGTGTCAGGTCAAGTTATTGTCGTTGGAAAAACTTTTTCCCATCCAAAGCAGGTGTTCCTAACTTTTTGTGTGTGTCCTGGACTCCTTTTGTAGCCTGAAGAAGCTTATCAACTTCTTCTCAGAATAATACTTTAAGTGAGTAAAATAAAATACACAGAATTTCAAAGGAAACTAATTATTTTTGAAATACAGTTATCAAAATATTTTTTAAAAACCAATTCATGGCCCTGAGATTAAAGAACCCATGTTCTAAAGTTCTCCCCCCACCCTTACTTTTCCCAAAAGCTCCTAAGAATCACCCCTTTTCTTTGCTGGCTGGGATCAGGCTTCCAGCAATCTGTGTTTAAATGGGGAGACAGAATTACAGACCGGCTACAAAGGCTGATCTTAACCTTCTTCATTCCCCTGGGCGGGTTTCCTCCCTTTTCCAGAGGCCCCAAAATAATAGAGCAGCGGGTTCTCAACCACTACAACAGTGAATGGTTGTGTGGAGGGAATGTGGGTGGGGGAGGGGAGGAAGACTGGGCGTGTAAGAGTATGACTGTAACTGCGTAATTGTGAATTTGCATGCTTGGGTTCCGTTGTACGTTTGTCCTCCTTCAGGAGAGGCTACAGACAGAGGACATGGGGTGGAGTATATGCTCGCTCTCCCAGGTCAGGTAGCCCCTCTGCAGCTCCACAGGCACATGGCTACTGTTTATATGGGGCGTTCCCCAAAGACAATGTTTTCGGACATCAGTTTTCCTAACTTCTCTTTTTAAAGCCTTCCTCCATTCCTTACATCAATAACACACTCTCAGGAATCCCTTCCTTGGTGGGGGTGGGGTCAGGAGGGAAGCGAATCAGGAGTTGCCCTTAATAAAGGTGAGGTTTTCTAACCAAGTGTCCAGTTAGAGCCAGGGATGCCTCCTACACCTGGGCTCCCTGCTGTAAAGGTTGGACTGTCAAGTCTGGGTGTTTGTGCTGGCAGGCAGCAGTGGCTACAATAACATATGGGCCTACAGTAACCCAGGGACCCTGTTTGGTTTTGCTACTGGGGGAATGGGGGTAGGGTAGGGGGGAAAGGCTTTGCTAGTTTCTGTTATAATCTGTTTAATGGATATTTACAAGGTCATCATAGAACCAAAGGAGCCATCATATTCCTGGGGGTACTGTAAACTTGTGTGTGTGTGTGTGTGTGTGTGTGTGTGTGTGTGTGTGTGTGTGTGTGTGCGCGCGCGCGAGAGAGAGAGAGAGAGAGAGAGAGAGAGAGAGAGAGAGAGAGAGGAGGAGAGAGATCCCTTCCTACCCCCCACATACATACATAAACCTACTGCTGAAGACATAGTGCTAAATAAATATTTGCAGGGGGTTTAGCTGGAGGTCTGCTTTCTCCAGGAAGTCCTTTCTGGTCTGACAGCTCCTAATGATTCTTTTTCTCTGTCCTCTGAACTCCTATAGAATTTATTAACACAGAATCCTAGGTTTACAGTTAGAAAGCCCTTCACAGGTGTTTTAGTCCAATCTGTTCATTTTATAGATGAAGAAACTGTATAGTGATTTGCTCAAGGTCCCAAGCAGGGATCTGAACCCAGGCATCTGAATCCATGGCTCTTTCCTCTGCCTTGGGAAGCATCCCCTCCCATACAGTGCCAGATTAATCTTCCTGACATCTCACCGTCATCCTGTCACTATCTTTATTAAAAAAATCTTTAGTGCTTTTCACTTTCCACTCTTCCTAACCTTTGAGACCCTCCATCATTTGGCCTCACACTGGTCCAATGCAACAGATCAATCCAAGAGATGGTGACTGAGCATCCGTTGTGTTCAAAATCTGAGGAGCTGGGTAATGAAGGAGCAGCAGAGTTAATGTACAAAGCTACAGACTCTGACCCTGCCCTCAAGGAACTTACACTAAACTCAATCACTATGTTTGGTCCTGGGGATACCAAGACAAAGGTAAAACACTTCTTACCCTTAAGGAACTTACATTCTGTAGAGGAGATATCATGCCTGTGTAGAGATGTATACAAAATAAATACAAAATGGGTTTAGGGGGAGAGTTTCTAACAGTTGGAGACATTAGGAAAGGCTTCATGCAGAAGATGATGGTTAAACTGAGTCTTGAAGGAAACTAGGGGATAGTTAGTACAAATCAAGAACAAAAAGGGTGGGTAAGTAAATTAAAGAGGTACAGGGTACTTGTCTGTACCCTTCTGTAGAATATATGGTTGAAGGTCAATTTGCCATGCCATCTTTCATACAGGACAACTAAACTCAACTGTCAAGTCACAAAATTGCAAGACACCATTTGGCCCTTTGCTGGTTCATTCATAAGGTTATTTCATCTAAACTGTGTTCTCATAGACATGTTCTGTGATGTCCTGCTTTGTATTACTACCTAATTTTTTACATGTGTGTTGTCTCCCCAATGGGATTATAAAATCCTTAAGGGGAGAGGCTTTGATTGATTCAGTGCAATGGATAAACATTTGATGTTGAATTGAATTGTTGAAGGTTTATCTATAAATATGAGTATTTCTATGCTTGAGAAAAGATACCCAGGTGTTCCTGGATCATTAGATGACATACTGTTAACACCTCAAATTCAGCATGTCCAAAATGGAACTCATGACCTTCCCCCTCAGCCTGACCTTCCTCCAAGTTTATCTGTTTCGGTGGAGAGCCACACCATTCTTCTAGTAACCTGAGTCCTTAACTTCAGAATTCTCTTTGAATCTTTCCTTCCCATCATCTCTCATAGCCATTACTTGCCCAGTCTTGTCATTTCTCCATCCACAGCACCTCTCAAATTTATCCCCTTCTTTATTCTCACACAGCCATCACTCAAGTTCATGTCATCTCACTTGGACTGTTGAAGAGACTAATTAATTGGTCTCCTTGCTTCCAGTACCATTTACTCTGGCCCATCCCCCACAAATTTAGCTTTCTGAGGTGCAGGTCCGACCAGGTCAGTTTTCTGCTAGAAAGCCACCCTCCATGACTCTCCACTACCTTAAGAATAAAATGTAGAGAGAGCCCCCCAGTGTGGCAGTTAAGGTCCTCTGCTTCCAACTTACCTTTCCAGTCTCATTCATATTTTGTGGACTTTTCATTTTAGCTAATTTTGACATTTTGTCTGTTGTTTCTGTGTCTTTTCACAGGCTGTCTGTCATGTTTGGAAAGCATTTCCTCCTCACTACTTACTCTCTCCTGGGTTCTTCAGGTTGATTCAATGCTTAGTGCAGATATCTCGTCTTTGTAAAATGTTCCTTGGTCCTCCCAGCTGTTAGCACTCTCTCCTTCCTCAAATATTTTTGAAATTATTTAATTCTGCAAGCTGTTGTGTCCTTCCAAGACAACTTAGGATTCTTGGAGAGAGCAATTATCTCTCTCTCTCTCTCTCTCTCTGTTTGTCTCTCTGTCTGTCTCTCTGTCTCTCTCATCGTTGAATCCTGGCAAATAATAGGTGCTTGATAAATATTTGTTGCAATCAAACAAAACTTTGAAATCAGTTGCTTGGAGCAGCTACGTGGTGCAGTGGATAGTGCACCAGTACAGGAGTCAGGAGAATCTGAGTTCAAATCTCACCTCAGACACTTGACACTCACTAGCTGTGTGACCTTGAGCAAGTCACTTAACTCCAATTGCCTCATTCTGGATCATCTCCAGACATCCTGATGAATATCTGATCACTGGACTCATATGGCTCTGGAGGAGAAGTGAGGCTGGTGACCTGCACAGCCCTCCATCACTCAAAACAAAGTCAAGTGCAATTCATGTCATTATTTCTCTGATGGCGTGGTCTTATTTGGCAACGAAGGACAAATACACACAAGGTAATAAATCAGTTGCAAAATAATGGTTGGGAAGCTTTAATTTATCAAATGAGACAGTATTGTACCTGTTCTGGAGTCAAGAGGACCTGAGTTTAAATGTGGTTTCAGACAGTAGCTATGTGATCCTGGGGAAGTCACTTAGCCATAGGGGGTATGTGTGTGTGTGTGTGTGTGTGTGTGTGTGTGTGTGTGGTGTGTGTGTGTGTGTGTGACAGAGACAGAGAGAGAATATATTTGTGAAGGATTTAGCACAGTGCCTGAATATAGTCAGTGATAGTGGAAGCTAAGTGATAATGTCCAGTATAGTATACTGGTGTTAAAATGATGGCAGTGTGGTGAAGTTCTATTCCCTTGGCTAGCTAGCTAATTAAGCCTCTACTGAGAATGTGTTTGTGCTCTTCTATGTGCTGGGAGTGGTGGAGGATACAAGTGAAGTGGGAGATGGTCCCTGCTCCAGCAGAGCAGAGAAATCTAGTTGGGAAAGAAATTCATGGAACTGGATTCTATCTCAAGGCTTCCCTAACTCTTTAAGTCCATCCACTATGCCAATGAGTTACCATTACCTCCTAGGGCCTTAGTGTCTACATCTGTAAAATGAGATGGTTGGACTTGAGGGCCCTGTAAGGTCCTTTTCACCTTGAGATCTATGATGCTATGATCCTTTAAAGACCAATTCCCTTTAGAAAGCTTTCCCTGATCCCTTCCTCCCTTCAACAATGACCCCTTTCTCCTGTACCACTCAGAGCACTTTTCTTCCATCTCTCTTTTGCACTTATCATATATTATTTTGCATTGCAGTTGTCTTAGCCTTCTGTTAGATGGGTGGTAAGCTCCATGAAGGGAGAAGCCCTAGCTAAATTTTTTTTCATAGTTCATAGAATTTTATGAACTATGAGGAAATTGTGGCTCACAGAGGTAGAGTGAGTTGGCCAAGGTCACATGAATAGGAAGTCACAAAAACTGAGATTTGTACCCAAGCAGCTAACTCCAAATCCAGTGCTCTGGCCACCATCCCAAAATTATTATCCAAACTCCCAGCACGCTGCCCTGGGGAACAGTAGCTACTTCATAAAAAGAAAGACTTATTGAAACTGAACTAAAAAGAAGGGAGGATGTGATCATCAGTGGAATGTGTGAGGAAATGATTCTGACACCAAAGTGATAGAATGAGATCAACAAAAGGACGCACAGAGGAGGTCAGAAAACCAGCATGAGCAGCTCAGGTACCGTGGGCATCAAGAGAATGGGGACAAAGAAGACTGAGGTTCACTACTACTTTCAGCCCTGACCTGAAGAAGAAGAGACCAATGTGGGCTGGATGAATCAGGGAAGACTTTGTGGCAGAAGTGAGGCTTGTGTTCAGTCATAAAAGGTAGGATTTTTGGATAGGAGAAAGGGAGAAAAGGGTACCCTAGGTGAGGGAAAAGAGGATGAGTAAGAGGCATGAAAAACTCAGAGGCATTTGCAAGTCAGTGGTGAGATCAGTGCAGTAGCCGAGCAAGAGGATTCATTCAAACTGAGGACAAGGGGATGATAGAAACTTAATAATTGTTTAATCAAACTGATTTGTTGGATATGAAGGGTGTAGGTCAGATTATGGGTAGCCTTGAAGAATACTTTCTACTTCATCCTGAGGGCAGTGAAAAGTCACTGAATATTTTTGAATCAGGATAGTGACATTAAGAAAGTGATACTATGGGAAAATTAATTTGGAACCGTGTGTGAGGGAGTGTTTCCCAAGGCTGTGTTGTACCTGATACACAGCACACACTGAGTAAATGCTTGCTTCTGTATCTGTTCTCCTTTCTCTCTAATATCATAATTTGAGAGCTAAAAAATACCTAGTTTTCCCAGTCTAAACCCCTGATTTGTCAGATGAGAAAGTTGGGGGTCAGAAACTTTCAGTAATCTGCCCAAAGTCTCCTAGATCACAAGTGGCAAAGCTAGGGTAAATTCAGTAGAGATAAACGTAAAATCTTACACTTGAGGGGGCTGCTTAGACGTTGGTTTGGTGTACTGTAGTCTCAGTGAGTGTCAGGGGCGTCACTTGGCAGCCTAAGAACTTCCTTTGAACGTGGAAAGCATTAAGAGAATCCCAGCTTCCAGGATTAGGGAGGGGCTTGTTCCATGGTACAGTTCGACCTAGTCAAAGCATATCTATAGTGTTCTGTTCTGTTGCAGGAGTCACATTGTAAGAAACTGCGACTGATGTAGAGAGTAGCCAGAGGAAGATAGCTGGAGTGGTGAAAGACCTTGAGTTCATGAGACATGAATGCTAAGAGGAGTGCCAAGTGAGGAGATAGGGGTGGGGCTAAAAGACCATGAAAGGTAAAGGGGAAAATCTTTAGGTACTAAATCGGAATACCTTTATCACTTATTAAGAGGTCAGCTAGATCTTGAACTTGCCTCTATAGAGTTCTCCTGGGTTAGAGCACAGGCTGAATTCTATATCTTTGCCTCTCACCACTAATCTCTCCCTAAGACTCCAAAAGAATATGGGAGGTGAAAATGACTGAACTGAAACTAATTTCCCCAAGACATTTCCACTAAAGATCATCTTGCTTTTCCTGAAGCAGGATATTACACTTTGGGGATCATATCAAGTCAACAAGCATTGTTAAAAGCCTATTATGTGCCAGGCAGGGTGCTAAGCACTAAGCCTCAGCACTCTGCCTCTGTGAGAATCAGCTGAAGGAACTGAGGATATATTTGGAAAGAGGAGAAGACTTGGGGACTCATGAGAGCTGTCTTCAAATATCTGAAGGGTTATCATGGTGAACTAGGATTAGACTTGATCTGTTTTGCTTCCGTGGATAGAATCACAAACAATAGTGGAAATTATAAGGAAGCAAATCTAGGCTTTGGGCAGCTAAGTGGTGTAGTGGATAGAGTGCTGGACCAGGGGTCAGGAAAACTCATCTCTCTGAGTTCAAATCTGGCCTCAGACACTTACTAGATCTATGACCCTGTGCAAGTCACTTCACTCCATTTGCCTCAGTTTCCTTATCTCTAAAATGAGCTGGAGAAGGAAACGGCAAAACACTCCAGCGTCTTTGCCAAGAAAACCCCAAATGGGGCCACAAAGAATTGGACCCGACTGAAATGACTGAATAACAAAAAGAAATCTAGGTTTGGTATAGGGGGAAAGAAGTGGTAATTCTCCCTCTTTGGAGGTCCTTAAGTCAAATCTAGATGACTATTTGTTAGGAATATTGTAGTGGGGATACGTTTTCAGAAATGATTTGAATAAGATGCCCCTTCCTTCTCTATTTGGAGAGTGGGAGTAGATTAGAATAAGGGAGACCTGTTAGGAGGCTGTTATAGTAATCCAAGTAGAAGGTAATTAAGGCTCACACTGGAGTGAAGACAATAGGAATGAGGAGAGGGTGGATTCAAGGGATACTGTGGAGGTGGAATTAACCCGACCATGTGGTGACTAATCCTAACAGCATTTCCATCTAAGCCTCTGCTTCAACCCACCTGGTGTGTTTTGCTTTTCCCTAGACACCTCTTGTAATTCTCTCACCTCTTTGCCTTTGCTGTCTTCTCTCTCAATTCAGAAAGCCCTCATACCCCAAGTTCTTATCAAAATCCTACACATCCCTCAAGATTCAACACAGATGCCATCTCCTCTATGAAGCCTTCCCTGATTATCATAGCCAGTTCAGAGAAACACACACACACACACACACACACACACACGCAAACTCTAATAGGGCTCAAAAGGGATGAAACTCTGACCAAGTGATAGTTACTGAGAGCGAGAAGGGGGAGATAAGATATCAGTAGTAATGGTGCAATTACTGGGGTGTTCTAATCAGCTCAGTTTTTAGAAGGACATAAACAAAGGGTGAAGAGAAGCAGATCCCCAAGGATAGATACAAAAGAGTGGCAGGAAGCTGTAAGAACAGAGTCCAGAATCTCAGCCAGTTAGTTGAGATAACTGAGGGTAGTGTTGCATGAGCAAGGCAATGCCTTGGATCCACACTCAACAATCAATGAGAAGACAAACAAAGCTTCTCATTTGGGGAAGGCGTGATGGTAACCAAAGACAGAACAACCACTTACTTCCCATCTTCCTTCCGTTTCCTTCAGCTAGGAGCTGTTTTTCAGTGTTCTGAAAAGGTAGAACCAAAGTTGAGAGATTTTGAATCAACCAACCTTGGCTGTGAAACCTCAATGTGTCTTTAATCTCTGTGTGACCTTGGGCAAGACACTTAACCTTTCTAATCCTCAGTTTCTTCATCTGTTAAAAAATGGGGCGGGGGCAGAGGAGAGGAGAAATTGACCTCTGAGTTCCCTTCCAGTTCAAAATTCTGTGATCTTCTAAATATCACAGAGAGAATTAAAGGCCATGACAGTTGAGAAGGAAGCAGGGAAGCCATCAAGATTTATGGAAGGAGTTCATATCCCCTTTACTTGAATTCCCCAGAAACTACAAGAGTTTAATAGATGTTATCTCGGGCCACCATCACTGATCTTTGAGAACTCATGTAGAGCAGAAGAAATGACAAAAGATTTGAGCTGGGCAGATGTCCCGTTTTCAAAAAGTGGAAGGAGGTAGAAGCTGTAGATCATTAATATTAGTAATACTGGCCTAAATTTATATAGTTCTTTTAGCTCAACAGAACATTTTATACATATTATATCATTTTATCCTTACTACAACCCCAGGGAAGCAGATACTATTATTATCTCCATTTTACAGATTAAGCAACTGAGGTAGACAGAGGTTAAGTGACTTGGCCAGAGTTACACAGCTAGTAAGTATCTGAGGTCTAATTTGAACTCAGTTCTTCCAGACTTGAAATCTAGTGCTTTATCCACTGAACCACCTAGCTGCCTGGGCAGAAGATCCTTAATAATCCAGTTAACATTTGATCAGTGACTTAAATGAAGACATAGAATGTTACCCTATCATTTTAGATGATCAGAGCTGAGAGGGACAGTCCATACAATCAGGCTTCAAAAAGATCTTGGAGACAAGTCAGAAGAACACTGGGCTAGAACCATTGAGTTTAACTTTAAGAAGAGTAAATTTTTAAAAATTCAATTTTACCTTATTTTCAGGTCCATTTTCCCTCCTTCCCATCTCCTGCGCCCGTCCCCACTGAGAAAACAAGAAAAAACTCTGTTACAAAGATGTAGAGTCAAACAAAATAAATTTCCCCATTGGCCATATCCCCAAAATGAAGTGTCAGTTTGTAGTCTTGAGTCTATCACCTCTCTCTTTCAGGAGGTAAGCAGCATGTTTCATTATGAATCCTCTGGAATTGTGGCTGATCATCTGTGTGGAGCAGAGTTCCTAAGTCTTTCAAAGTTGTTTAACAGGATTAAACATAAAGTCCTGCATTTAAGTTTCCTTTAGCTTTGTTTTTAATCCATTTCCTAAGTGCAGGATAGAGAACTATCAGGCTTGGAAGCAGTTCATGTACCAAACGACCTGAAGGTTTTAGCTGACCACAGACTCACTGTGAGCCAGCAACAGTGTGATGTGGCTGCTAAAAGGACTAAGACAATCTTAGGCAGAATTAGTGGAAATACAACCTCTAAGATCCCCCAAATGATAGGCCCACTGTATTCTTCTCTGGTCAGATCACCTCCAATGTGGTGTGTTCATTTCTGGATTCTATATTTTAATAAGGAGTGCTGACAAGTGTCCAAGAAAGGACAGCCAATACTAATCGTATTCTACATACGTTGCCTTATTTGATTCTCGATAAAGCCCTGAGATGTATCTACGTAGAAATTATTGTTCCACACTTTACAGGTGAGGAAACGGAGGCTCAGAAAGGGTAAATGACTTACTAGCATGATTACACAGCTAGTGGGGAGGATGTGAACCGACATCTTTTTTGACTCAAAGTTATCTCACACTATGGAGACCATTGTCATTGTGAGGAAAGAGTGGTTTGAAGGAACAAGGCATATTTAGTACAGAGAAGAGTAAACTAAGGGGCGATGATGGCTGGATCTCTATTGTGCAGGGTGCAGAAGTGGGGTCTTTGGGTGGAGGCAGATTTTACCTCAGTGTAAGGAAGCACTTTCTAATAATTAGAGCTGTCCAACACTAGAAAAAAACCTCAAGGATTTGAGCAGTGCTTGGGTGTCTTCTGTCAAAGAGCCCCGCAGAGGGATTCTTGCATTACAAATATCTTGGACTTTTCATCAAAATCCCTCATTTTCCTAGAGCACTTTATCTCATTACTGAATCTGAATCGAGGAGACCTTAGAGGCCATTTAGTCTAATTCATACCTGATCAAAAATTCCCCTTTACAACATATCTTTCATATTGTTACCAAGCCTAGAGAGCTCTTCTCTCCCTGTCCTCTAAACCCCATCACTGCTTACTTTGTCCTCCTTCTTTGTGTTAATAGTGTCTGCTTTCCCAGTAGTAAACTGTAACTTCATTTAGGGCAAGGACCAGGCCATTCTGGGGTGGTTGTATCCCCAGCACCTTATGTTATACCTTTCACATAGTAGGCACTTAATACATATTTGTTGAATTAATTAACTAATTTTGGAATCCTTGTCTCTCATCTCTCCCATCCAGTTAGTTTGGTCAGTTCTTATCTGTAAAATGAGATGACTGCTGGCATCCTTTCCAATTCTAAATGCTCGATCCAGTGAATCTTTCTCTGCAGGATCTCTTGCCTCTATCCTTTCTTTTCCTCGACTACTGCTAACTCCCAATCTCACTCCCTCATTACCTTTGCCTTGGTCTTCTAATGCAACTTCCTGCTGTGAGTTTCTTTCTACCCGGTTCATCCCACAGAGGCTACCAAATTAATCTTCACATAGTTCTGCTCGGAGTACAGTCCCCTACTCAGTATCCTTCGTTGCCTACTGAACAAAAGTCAGATTCCTCAGTTTGTCATTCTGAACTCTCTATGTCAGACCCCTTTCAAGCCTTATCTCACATTGCCCCCTCCTTGTATTCTGTGTTGTGGCTAAATGGACTATTTTCTGTCTCCAAACATGTCCCACACTTTCCTGCCTAGGTGTCTTTTGTTAATTTGTGCATTGTGGTCATTTGTACACATTTCATCTGTACTAGCCTGAAAACCTCCATTATTGTCCCCTATTTTGCTGGTGAGGAAATTGGAGTTCAGAGAAGTTAAGTAACTTGCCAACATCATTGTAGATAGGTGTTGTGTCTTACATCCCTCACATTACTGAGAAAAGGGTCTCATGTAGGATGTATTAAGTAAAATGTGAATGAATCATTAGATTGTTGCGGTTGAGGATGGAACTGGAAGCAGAGGTACCAGTTAGGAGGCTATTGAGGTGGTATGAGTCTTGGTAAGGCAGGAATGAGAAGGAAAAGGGATGGATATGGGAGATATTCAGAGATGACAAGATACAGTAAGTTTTTTGAGTAGGAAAGTGACATAATTAGTCAGGAGCAGCCAAGAAGAACTTTTCTAGGTTTTATTTTTTCCCAGTTTCACTTGAGAATGAGACAGAAAAGTGAGATATTAGGTGGGACCTGTTTTAAGTCTTGCTACTAGGGAGGAAGGAAAGGACCTGTAACAGCTGGCAGAGATATGCTAACATCTCCAGAGAAAAGCTGTCTTACTGACAGGGAGATGAGTATTTAGCATTGTCCCTGTCGGCTATCACCTTGGGTGATTATGTAACAGACCTCCCAGAATTGTGGAGATGGAAGTAACTTTAAGTCAATAGCCTTGAAGGAGATTTCCCAGCAGTTGTTGGGAAGGGGAGAGGGAGAGAAGAAGGGGAGCCAACGACCCTCGTTCTGCCCTGGAGAACTCTGTCAAGAGAAAGTAATTTGACTATGGTTACCCCACCCCTAAATGAGTGGACTGGAACTTTGGGAAGGGGAAGTAGGGGGCTGGCTAGCAGAGACTGATCCTTGTAACAGGAGGAAATGCATGCTGCCAGCCAGATGGAAAGAAAAAGCGTCTTGGAAGTAAATTTGTCTATAGGTTTATGCCAAAGATGGAGAAGAATTGGTGTTATTTGATATCCTGGTCTTTCCAGGTGAAAGTTTACAGGAGTATGTAAAGGGAGACAGCTCCCACCTCTTCCTCTTCTCCCTGCTTCCCGGTCTGGGGGATTATGTCTTGGTTGGTGAAAAAACTGTATTTTATGTTGGGGATAAAGTTGGGAGAAGATCTTAGAATAGCTTTGTCTTGGGAACTTTGAAAGATAATTGAAAAGGACCCTTGAAGGTCATCTCGTATGGCCCCCTCATTTTACAGATTTGGAAGCTGAGGTGGGGGGAGGCTGATGGAGGAGGTATCATGTCCTAGGGCTTTGATGGTCGCTTTAAATGTGATAGTAGTAGAAAGAGTGCTGTATATGTTGATATAGTAGGTAGCCACCCAAATCTCTGGTAAGCTTGAAGAAACTTAGTTTATTAAGGTCTTTCTGAAAGCCTTTAGGGAAAACATGATTGCCCTTAGGTATCTTGTAGAAAAGGGAGATATTGAGATACCTTAAGTTAGCTTCTGGTACAAGTTAAGCCTCTCCCTACCCCATCCTTAAGTCCAGGATCCTGCTGTTGAGAAACATTGAGAAACAATTCCTTTTCTCTCGCCAAGCAATTAACCAACAAACAAGTGCTTCTTACACATGTTTTATACAAGAGACTCTGGCAGTAGAATATGGGTAGGATGGATGGATGGGGGAGAGGCTGATGAGGGAGAATCAGGTCTGCTCAGGCATTGTTATAGGCACCAAGGTGAGAGATGTGGCGGTAGGAATGAGATGAGGGAACAGAGACGAGAGCCATCTCACAGAATCGTAGAATTTTGAGAGTTAACAGGGTGCTTAAAGATCTTTTCATCCAACCCCCTGATTTTACAGATGGGAAAACCAAGACCTTGAGGTACTTCAGATGAATCCCCTCCCCCTCGGGCTTTGAAGCTATGCCCGTTCAGTTCCTCAGAGAATGGATTCTGTCATTTTTTGAAATTCTTCCCAGGTTCCATATCATCAGTCCTAATGACCTTAGACCACTTCCCAGGTGTTTTCTTTGGTCATTTGTAAAGTTAAATATGAGAGTGGTATGTGTGTGTGTGTGTGTGTGTGTGTGTGTGTGTGTGCTCGCGCGCGTTTGGGGGGGACCAGACTGGCCAATATGGACCCTGTCCTGGGACCCTGCACAATCTGCTCATTCTGATACAATTCACATTACAGAAACAAGAAGTAATATCCCTCCCAGAAGGCAGCCAAAGGGAGACAAGATTGGGAGTGCTAGATGAATCTGACCAAAGTCGAGACATTGAGTACCCATCCTCCCATACCCGTCTGGAGGGGTGGGTCTAATGGTAGTGGAGAGGATTAAAGTTAGACACCAAGAAAAAAATTCCCAGTGCCAAGGGGTACAGGACATAGGTAGGTTATCCAGTCTCATTTCTCAGAGAGGAATTTCTCTTCTCACACAGAATCATCATTTCCCCTCCATTGCCTGTGACAGTGAGGTTTGCTCTCCTGCTGGAGGGCAGAGCAGTGCCTGGGTCCAGGCCACGTCCCGGAGCCCTGCTAGTTCCTTGTCTCCTCGCCCGGAGGTGGAGAGGTTACATAACGCCCGGATGGGCTGGCTCTCTCTGAAGACATTTTCATGATTAATTTGAGGCCCTGGCGGCCCTTCCCCTGTAATAATATTTTAAACATGACTTTTCCACAGCCGGCTGCCAGCATGAGGCGTCGGCCCCTGGTGGCTGTAAACTCTCACGTCCAGGATGGTTTGCTCTCCAGTTACCACATGTGTCTGGAATGTGCAGATGTTTCCTTTGGGGGATTCGGTGGCCAATCAGCTCCAGGCCACCCCCCAAACCCCCACCGAGGAGGCGATGGCTCCCTCCACTATAGGACTCGATTCACAAAAACCCAAACACACACATGCGTGTACTCACACACATCATGGATCCATAGGAAGTTGGGGCTGCAAAGAATCTTGAGATCGTCTAGTTAGCCTAATTTCATAGATGGGGAAATGAAGGCTGAGAAAGTGATTTGCTTAGAGTCACACAGATAAGGGCAGCTAGGTGGCTCAGTAGCTAGAGCTCTGGGCTTAGAATCAGGAAGATTCAACTTCATGAGTTCAAATCCAGCTTCAGACACTTACTAGTTGTGTGATCCTGGGCAAGTCACTTAACACTGTTTGTTTCATCTGTAAAAGGAGCCAGGGAAGGGAATGGTAAACCGTCTTTGCCATAAGTCAGATAAAGAGTGGGAGTGATGGGATTTGACACCTAGTCTCCTCACTACCTCTCCAGTATTATTTCCCGCAATCACATATGCTCATCATCACACATTCACTTATGCTCCCTCGAACACTCACTCACACTCATAAATACAGACTGAAGAAGCTACTTCAACTCTAGAGCAGGGAGCAGGACTCGGTTGATGCATCTAAGGTTATGCCATGTTCCCCTGCCCCTTTGCAAACTCTGGTATGGGCTCCTGCTCCTGGACTCTCAGCAGCTCTCCTGACGTTTTAAGCTCACTAGATCATTCCCCAGTCTGTTCCATCTCTATATTCCTTCACTTAGGAACACGAAGGAGAGACATAACAGAAGTAAAGGCAGCATCAAGGCCATGAACTCCTGGGCCACTTGGCAGCAGCCTGCGTGGGGACATAAAGGTCCGAGGCCTCACCCCACTCCAAGGGCTTATAGTTTGTCATCCTCTTCATAGGAGCATCCCAGAAACAAAAGGAGCCTTCCTGATTCCACTAGGTAGTGCCTTTTGCAGACACAGCAGCCAATCAAAAGACTTTTCTTTGTATTGCAGTAAGTGGACAGGAAGCAGTCTTAGTATATTAGTATAGCACCTATTCTGAAATAGAAAGAGCCCTCCTTCACTACACCTATTTGGAATCGGGCTCCCCAGGCATACAAGTTTACATGCTCCCAGGACTGAGCCTCATTGGCCAGTCCCCCTGTTACAGAGAATATGGCATCGCTGTTGTTTACTCAGAGGGTTCACTGATACAGAATAGGTACAGCCTCTAGATGTGCTAATAGGTTCCAGGGCATGGAGACTTCTAAACCTGTCCTTGAGCAGAGTTGAGGTTGAGATTCCATTCTCCCAAGTCAAACTGAATCAACAAACATTGATTAAGTGTCTACTACGTGCCAGACGCTGCTTTAAGTTCTGAAGACACAAAGAAAGGCAGAAACAATAAAAAAATAAAAAAGGAGTCCCTGTCCTCAAGAATTTATAGTCTAATAGGGAATTCCAGTTCCAGGGATGGCAAAGAGAGAAGTAGATGCTGGTAGGCATTGAGCAGAAAAGGGTTCACTTTGGCCTGCTGCCACTCACATGGGCAGTAGGTACAATGGTGAACCAAGGCCTTTCTCTTCTGTCAGACACAGGGAAGAGTACGTATGTGTTGAATCTTATAGATCTAATCAAAAGTTTGGAACTAGCAGTAGAGAAAGAAAACTAAATACTGCAAAGGGGAGTAAACAGCATAAGATGACTGCAGAATCACCTAATAATTTATAATACTAAAAGGGGTACAGTGGTTAGAGCGCTTGGTCTGGAGTCAAGGAAGATCTAAGTTCAGATTTGGCTTCAGATACTTACTAGTTGTGTGACCCTGGTGGAGTCACGGAACTCTTTTATCTCAGTTTCCTCATCTGTAAGAATGAACTGGAGAAAGAAATGGCAAACCATTCTAGTATCTTTGCAAAGAAAATCCCAAATGGAGTCACAAAGAGTCAGACGTGACTGAAATAAATACAGCATTTTCAGGTTTGCAGGGGGCTGTACAAAGGTTATCTCATTCACTCCTCACAAAAGTGAAATGTGAAGTAGGTGCTATTATTATACTCATCTTATAAATGAGGAAACTAAGGCTGAGGCAGAATCCAAGAAAGAAGTCAACAGTAAAACGATAAAACTCTAGAATGGATGTTTCAACACAGAAGTACAGGGAACTAATTTGAATTCAAGGTGGCAAACTTGGCAGCATAGATATGTGTACATAGGAAAGACTTAGTGAGTGATATGGGACCTATGATTAGACCATGACTCTGGAATTAAACTGTATGAAGAAGGAATAGAGCAGTTAGGGGTGAGAAATATGTGAAGTAGCATTGTGTAGTTAGAAGCTATAGTAATGTGAGGAAATCCAAGAATGAGCAGGGCTCAATATGGCGGCAAGCAGTTAGTGAAGATTAGCGAAAGTAGAATGAAAAGCACTTACTTATTAAGCACTTACTTTTTGCCAAGCACTGTGCTAAATGCTTGGAATACAAATACAGAACTGAGGTAGTCTGTGCCATCCAGGAGCTTATATTCTAGTGAGGAGTGGAGAGAGACAATACCGTTAGAGGGGAGGGGCTTGGTGGTTTGGGAAGGAAGTCACCAAGATGATGAATTGAACCCAGAGGCAGTGGTAGTGTTGATTTGATTACGGTTCTCAGGGAAAGAAGGGGTCAGGGAAAGGGACAAAAAGGTCAAAATCCAGGTGACTTTCTAGGGTGAAGGTGAGGAGGATGATGATCTCAGGGAATGTAGAGCCCACAGTGGCCTCCAGTGGCCTGGTTTGAAAAGTGAAGTGGCAGCTGCAGCAGGATCCTCAGGGTGGAAAATAACCAAGGAGAAATAGAATTGATATTGTCCTGTGAGCATATACTACAGACCACCAGGGCAGAAGGAGGTATCCAGTCTAATCCACTCCAGGGAACACAGATTAAGCGCCTGCCGTGTCCAAGGTACTATGCTAAGTGTTATGGGTACAGAGACAAAATGAAATAAATGAATTTTTGGGGAACCAGACAAAATTTGGGAAACAGATCACTAGACTAGCACAGAGACACGACAGAGTGGGGGTGAGGGAATTTCAGTTATCTGGGCATCTGTTGGAAGGCTTCCTCTGCCAGAAGAAGAGTAGTTTATAAATTCTTGGCTTGCTTTAATGATAATTTTATCCTTCCAAAGGTGGAGGAAGCAATGAGAAGAACTATTATTCTGGACCTAATTCTGAAACTTGGGCTGAAGTAGAAACGATAGTAACCTTTCTGGAAGCAGGGAGGGGAGGGAAGGGGAAAGTTACCAATTCTCTCTTGAAATTCCTGATAGAGAAGAAGACAAGAGCTGGGCACAGTCTACCAAGCGCACTAGGTTTGGGGAGTGAGAATTTCAAAGGGTTCAAAGGTAGATTATGTCGGATCCAGATTCTGGAGATGAAAGACTCAGAAGGAAGAGAATCTCTCAAGAATGAAAATCTGAAACTTCAAACAAAAAATACCATTGAGGAAGAAAAGAAGGAGTTGCCTAAATATCAGATGGATGTAAATGCAAAAGAAACTCATAGGCTGACTCTGATTTTTTAAAAAGATACGTATAGAAGACAGAAGCAGAGTCAGGTAACAGATAGAATACAAAATCAGGACATGGTCTTTTAATTATAGTGTCAGGAATAGTAAAACTTGGAATGATCTGAGGCTCATGATGAATGCTAAAAGGAACAAAAAGGACTGGGTTATTTTTAACTATATTGAGGAAAAGCACAGATCAAAGAAGGGATAGCATCACTTCTCAGAATGAAGGATGGTAAGAAGCCTGAACTTGTATGTCCCTGGTTTCTTCTGTCAAGGAGAATGATTCTTGGACTGGAAAGGGCAGAATAAAAATGGCTAATATTGAGAGTTAAAGTCAGTTTTCCCTGATGAATTCCAATCACCAATCCTGGATAGACTAAATTTTAGAATACTGAACAAACTGGCCTATGTGATTGTTGATCTTGGAAAGACTGTGGAAAGTGGGAAGGGGAAGGTGAAGGCAAATCTTATTCTGATTTTTTACACCCTCCCCCCAAAAAGTACTGTCATTAGGGATAGGGACAGGACTTGTGATTTTATTGGTATAAGGAATTCCCAGAAGAGGAAACTTTCTACCAGTGCTTGTCAGCACCTTCCCTAATACTTAACGGTTTAAAACAGGGGTGTCAGACTTACTAATATCTATATATAAGGATTCGTAAAGTCATATATGGACTTAGTTTTAAAATGTTATCTTCATTTTGTTTTATTTTTGTTTGTTTTGCTAAATATTTCTCAATTACATTTTAATTGGTTCAGGCCTCAGTTGGAGTGTTGCTGACCCAGTTCTGATTTTAGAGAATGGCCTACAGTGGTGCTAACTGAAAGGTGAGGTGATTTGCAAATCTCCCAGCTAGTCTGCATTAAAGGGGAGACCTGAACTCAGAACTTCCTGGCTCTGAGGCCAGCTTTCTATCTACTACAGGATGCTGTCTCTCTATGGTTATTGCTGTTATAATTATCACCATATTTTAGGAAGAATGTTGTCAGAGTAGGGAGCATTGAGAGTCAGTCATAAACATTTATTAAGGATGTGCCAAGCTTCTCTGCTAAACCCTGGGAAGGAGAAGAAAGTCAACAGAGAGTTTCTGCTTTCAAGTCACTTACAGTCGAATGGGGGAGATAATGTGCAAATTACTGTGTACAAAACACACAACAGATAGGATTAATTGGAGTTACTCCATAGGGAAAGGGCAGTAGAGTTAAGGGGGAGTCAGGAAAGGTTTTCTGTAGAGGGTGGGACTTGAACCAGGTCTTGAAGGAAGTCAGGAGGTAAGAGATAAAGAGGGAAGGAGAGAAATCCAGGCTTGGGAAAAAGTCAGGGAAAATGCCTGAAGCTGGGAGATAGAGCGTCTTGTTTGACACGTTGCTGGATCACAGTGTCACTAGATCACGGAGTGGGTAGGCGAGGAGGACTCAAGGGGCAGGAAGAGTGAAAAGACAGGACAAAAATGGGGGAGATCAGATTTTGAATGACTGTAAACTTCAACAGAGAATATTATATTTGATCCTGGAGCTGATCATAGATCAAACCTATGATTTAGGAAGATCACTTTGGCAGCTGAGTGGAGGATGAACTGGAAGGGGGAGAGACTTGTGGCAGACCAAACCAGCAGGCTTTTGCAGTAGCTTGGGTGTAAAGGCTTGTGCCAGGGTGGTGGCAGCGTCCAAGGAGAGAAGGAGCCACATTCAAAAGACGTTATGTAGGCAAAACTGACAGGCATTGGCAACAAATTGGATACGAGGAGGTGAGACAATTTCAAGAGTCAAGGATGACAATTTGATTGTTAGCCTGTGTGACTCAACAGTAATAGGGAAGTTAGAAAGAGGGGAGGATTTGGAGAAAAGTATAATGAGTTCTCTTTGGAACATATTGAGTTTAAAACAGGAGGACCACAGTGGTTAGGGCTAGATAAATAGATCTGAGAATTATCAGCATGGAGATGATAATTGAATTCATGGGAAGCTGATGAGAACACCAAGAGAACTAGTATAAAGGGAGAGGAGAAAAAGGCCCAGGACCGTGCTGTGTGGGACACCCATGGCCATTAGGCATAGCTTTGAAGGAGATACAGCAAAAGAGACTGAAAAGGAACACCCAGATAGGTAGAAAGAGAACCAGGAGAAAGTCATGAAAATG
Organism: Notamacropus eugenii; assembly: GCF_028372415.1. NCBI lineage: Eukaryota > Metazoa > Chordata > Mammalia > Diprotodontia > Macropodidae > Notamacropus > Notamacropus eugenii. Next base: position 48,049,227 of record NC_092872.1, read on the forward strand.
TAGAAAGAAGGAAATACCAAGGAGAAGTGGGTGATCTAAAGAGGATTCCTGAGAGGTCAAAATGGATAAAGATTTTTAAAAAGTGATTAGATTTGGCACTTAAGAGATTGTCAGTAACTTAGGCAGCTAGGTGGCTCAGTGGATAGAATGCTGGTCCTGGAGTCAGGAAGATGAGTTCAAATCTGTCTGAGACACTTACTAGTTGTGTGACTGTTTGCCTTAATTCATTGGAAAAGGAAATGACAAATCACTCCAAGAAAACGCCGTGGACGAAGAATCAGAATTACCATATGTTGAAGTTTGGGAGCCATAATGATGAGGTTTGGGGTGCTTGGGTCCCCAAAATACCAACACACAGAGTCCTGCCAAATGAATTCAACTCAAGCCTTCTTTCAGTCAAAGTAAAACAAAGTTTATTAAAGATTAGCCATATTGGGTTGACTCTTAAGGAGCATAACCATTTGTGATGCTTGTATTGACAAGCGGGACAGATAGAATCTGAGGTAGACGGAGTCAGAGCTGGATAGGTCATGAAGAATCAGACCCAACTGAACAAGTCCCTTTGGAGAGAGCAGTTTCCATGAATGGTAAGGTTGGAAGCCATTATAACCATTACAACCTCCCTGGGAGGCAGATACTATTATTATCCCCATTTTATAAGCAGAGAGTTAAGGAGGGAGTGAGGCACCTGTGACACCTATGGCTTCCTCAAGGAAGGGACCAAGATTGTGAAGGGTTCTGTAGCTATTGTAAGTCAAGTAAAGAAATTGGAAATATTTAGCCTGGAGAAGAGAGGGCTTGGTGAGATGCTTGCTGAGAAGCTGACGCAAAGAGTAGATTTGTTCTGTTTGGCGCCAAGGGAAATTAGGAACGGTGAGGGAAAAATGAAAAGCAGATTTTTTTCCCTCCTGTAAGGAAAAACTTCCTAACAATTAGAGCCATATAATATGATGTAATGTGTATGTATGCAAATATGTGTGTATATGCATATATACATATATGCACACACATACATGTGTATATATGTTTGTGTGAATGTGTACATATATGTATACATACATACACATGTGTGCATGCGCGTGTGTTTGTATACACACACACACATAGTACTTTGCAAATCCTAAAGCCCATATGTAGGCAGCTAGGTAGTACGTAAAAAGAGTGAGGGAGAACGGAGTGAAAATTTTGTCTCAGACACTATTTGTATGATCAAGTCACTTCACCTGCCCGCTTCAGTTCCTTTAACTGTAAAATGGGGATAGTAATAGCACCTCTCTCTCTGGGATGCTGTGATGGTCAAACATGAGATCCGTGAAGCATTTAGCGTGGTAGCTGGCACCTGTTAGGTGTTTAGTAAATGCGTGTTTCTTTCCTTCCTCAGATACTTGCTGGCAGTGTGACCCTGGAGAATTCACTTCATCTCTCAAAGGCTCAATTTCTTTATCTGTAAAGTGAGGATAATTAATAAAACCTTCCTCCCAGGGTTGTTATGAGGATCACCTGAAATAATTTATGTAAAGTGCTTTCCAAAACTTAAGGCACCATATGAATATTAGATGTTATTATATGCATATGAGCTCTCATGATTATAGAGCTGCCTGAAAGTGTAATGGGCTACCTCAGGAGGTACTGGGTTTGCTTGAGCTTCCCCCAAAACAATTGAAAGACCACTTATGGGCGACATTGTAGAAGTGTGGGTTGGACTGGATGGCCGTCCTCTCAGGTCACTTTCAGCTTGAAGATCTTGGGATTCATTGACCAAAGAGGAGGTGGGAATGGGGCAGTAAAGAAGGCATCAGAATGGGGTTCTTCTTCATCATATCCATTATTGGGAGTATGTTGTGAACAGATTTTTTGGTATCTTGATCTCTCAGAAAAGAGCAGGGCTGAGTTCAAGAGGAAACCTTCTGACTGTGTCAGGTTTGTGAGACACTAAACATTCAACTTGGCAAATGTTTTTTAGGTGCTTACTGTGTGCAGGATTTTGACCTAACACTGTAGAATGTTATATACAGTGATAAATGGGAGACCCTGTCCTCCAGGAGACTATAGTCTATTAAGACAGATAAGACATGCACACAAAAAATTATGTTACAGAATAGAATGTGATCCAGTCCCCTAAAAGTGTTAGCAGCAGAGGTAACCACTGGAGATCTGAGGGAATCGCTTTGGGTGGGTCATGAAGAAGCTGCAGTTTGAACTGCACTCTGAAGGACATATAAGAGGCAGATATTGGCGGTTACATAACCTGAGATCTGGTCTAGCTCTAAGTCCATGACCCTGTGATCTCTGTTTCTTGTGAAGGGCAGATTTAAATAAATAGCCCTTTTCCCCAGCTCCCAGAACCTATCTCCTAGATCAGAAGGACCCTGAGGGCCTAACTCTTCAAAGCTTGGCTTCGAGTGAAGTTAGGGATCTGTAGAGTCCTTTGAGGTTCTGGAAGCCCCTCTCTCCAGTCACGTCACACTTTGGCTCTTCATCTTAGCCCTAGGTGACATGAGAAAGGAAGAAGTTTAGTGGTCAGTTAGCTGGTCTTGAATCTACCAGCCTTGGACAACAATATGTTGGTTCCTTCGTTTCTGATTGGATGAGATGGACTCCTTTCCTTTCTCACCCAACAAGCTTCAAGAAACCTGGAGAAATTGCCTAGCGGTAGCGACTGGTTTTTTCTATGTCAGTCTGTGGCCTTCTCTCCCATCACCAAACCATGGTAGAGAGCTGAGGGCTCTGTGCCTCCTTTTTCCCTTGTTCCTGCTGCCAGCCGGAGTTGGGGCGCCTGACTGTCCAGGCTGACTCCAGCAGGAAGCCACACCCCAAACCAGAGCCAAGCCCCAAACAACTCCCCTGCCAGACCCCCACCTCTGCTGTTCCACATTTCCCAGTTTGGTCACCTCTGGCCCAGATCTTGAGGGCCCTGAAGCGCAAGCGTGGAGATACCGAGATGCAATAAAGAACGTTGAGGACTTTGTGAGCTGTTAGGTTGAGGGGGAAAACCCAATCGTCTTTTCTTGAGATCATAATCCCCTTTCCTCCATGTATTGCACAGAGGAAAGAAAGAGACAAGATGGTACCCAAGAAAGTGCACTGGTTCAAATCCCATAGCTACTAATTTCTTGAGTGAACTTGGGCAAGTTGCCTAAGCTTTCTGTATCTCAGCTTCCTCATCTGTTAAATGAGATTAGATTAAATTACCTCTAAAGTCCTTTCTAGTTCTAACCCTATGATACCGTGGCCACTTAGCTAGCAGCCCCTTGACAGGGATCATACCTGAAGACATCCAAGCCTCAGGTGGGCAGATGTGCCCACTCCTTCCTCATTAGCATAGGCTTGGTGGGAATTTTCAAACTGATAAGTAGGTTCCAACCAGAGCATCCATGGATCTGGTGCAGGGCATTCTAGGAGAAGAGAAGTCACCCTGGGCTGTGCTAGGATGAGAGAGGGACCTCAGGAATTATGGCAAAGACCTTAAGGTTCCAGCACAATACTGGGCTTCTCTGTTGACTCAGCTGCATTGAATCTAGGACTCAAGTATTTTGAGATTTTAGAAAAGAGCCCAAGTCTTGTGTTGGTTTCCCCAGAGAAGATCAGCCCTTTCTGGGGAGTGAGTAGGTGTGCCAGAGGCCAGCTGTCCAGGAGGGTGTATGGTGGGAGAGAGGGGGTACTTTGGAGCTTGACTGGTCTTATCTCCTTATTTAACTGATAGGGAAACTGAGGCTGTGTGAGAAATTGGTTTGTTGGAATCTCAGGGATCTTGCCAGAGCTATCTTTAAAATGGGTATATGGAGAGACAGCTCCCTGTCTCCCTCCTCCCATGGCTGTCAATAATGAAAGGCTCCTCTTAGCAGAAGAATTCTTCCAGAAGCAAATCTACAAAGTGAGGGACTAGATGGGAATCAGGTAGATATGAGTTCCAGTCCAGACTAGGTGACTTCTCCCTTGGGATATAGTCTCTGATGGCCCTTCAGCAGCATGGCTCAAAACAAAACTCCCATGCCCAAACTCAATACATGGTGCTATGGGGGCGGGCAGCCAGAGAAATAGGAGACATGGTCCCTGGCTTGTTTTTGGTCTAATGGGGAAGTTTGCCATCTAATTGAAAAGACAGGACACAGACACATACTGAGAAGACATTTGAGTTTGCTTACTAGAATAAAAGAGAGGTATCTCATCATAGAGGTGCTAGATTTGGAGATGGAGAACCAGAATTCAAATTCTGCTGCTACTTCTGTAGGATCCTGGACCAGATCCTTCATCTCTCTGGGTTCCATTTCCTTGACTGTAAAATGAGGAATGTTGGACTAGAATCTGTGGCATCAAAACACAAATAGAAACGGATGCCTTTGGGCAGCATATTGACTTCGACAACCATAAATTTACATTATCCATGTTGTATTGTATTTATATTTATTTAAATACATAAATATGAAGATTTCCCAACAACATTTTGATCTGGTCCAAGCACCCTTGGGAGTGTTGGGCTGGGAGGTTTGACAAATCCAGAATAAATGGTCTCTAAGATCCCTTCTAAATCTATGAACCTGTAAGTCAGGTTCCTATCCCTCCTCTGACTGACACCCAGGGACCCTGAGCAAGTTACTTGGTCTCTCAGGGTCTTAGGCAACTCTCTGAGTTGCAGAGCGATCATAGATTTTAATTGGTAGAAATTATTTCCTCACCGAGTGTTCTCTACTCAGTGAAATCAAAGGTTGGGACCAAAACAAAACCAAAAAACCAAAAAACAAAGTTAATTGTGTAGATGAGTGCAGACTAAGTCCTGGGTTCCCACTGCAGCTCCTCCATTTTTCAAGATGGTTGTGCATGACTTTCGAGAAATCAAATAATCTCTTAAGTGCTTCAGTTTCCCCATCTGTGAAGTGAGTGTTAGTGCATGACAATTGCAACATTCTGTGATTCTGGGAATTCATAATTATAGTCAAAGAGCATACGGATAGGATGGGAATGGGTAATGAGAGAAGGTTTCCTGGAGAAAGTGAGTTTTAAATTGGACTTTAAAGGCTAGGTTGATGAAAAAATCCGTCTCCTCGACCTCTCTCATGGGGCAGGAAATGGGCCACTGCAGGCTCTGATATCAGAAACATGAAGAGAGAATGTCCAGGAACCTATAACTGGGAGTGTGCTGGTAAATGTGTAACAACCAGCTCTCCAGAGGGGAAAAAAAAGTAAAACTGTAAGACATACTGTTAAGTTTAATCTGAATTATTAACATTTTCGCCATCACTTTCCTAAGTCTACACAACCAATGAAGCAATAAATCAAGCCCAGATTTATAACATCTGAAGATTCCCAAGGTGTAAATGCTCACTCTGAAAATTTTCTTGGGAGCTGGTTTGAGTTGGTTCCAACATACTCCTACTTATAACTCAGCTAGAGCTGAAGCTGAAAATTCTCTGCCAGGGTTGAGATAGCAGTGCCCTGTGTTCTGATATCTGGTCAGTGTTCTGGAAAATCATGATTAAACCCTGAACAAGGAGAGAAAAGGCTCTTTCCTTAGTAAGAAGACAACGTGGATTTGGAAGGACCAGGCATTAACCTGATTGAATCACCTGCTTTTTCCATGGAGAGGAGTGTATGAAAGGGGGACAGTGAAGCTGCCACTGAGGGGCATCATGCCTCATTCCCCGTCATTCCTATATGACCTGTCTTCACTGGAAGATACTAGAGCGGTTTTCCATTTCCTTCTCTAGTTCACTTTTACAGATGAGGAAACTGAGGCAAAGAGAGTTAAGTGACCTTCCAGAAGATGATGGCAAAGCACTGTAAGCAGGAAGCTCCAATGTGAGCTGAGAGTGAGTTCTGTCTGCTGACCTCTCCTCGTACCAGGACATCCCTCTTCACTCCTCCCCTGTTTCCCATATAACTCACCAGGAGCTCATTTCAAGGAGAGAACTTCATTTTTTTTGTACTCCTCTCCCCAGTGTCAAGCGTTTGGCTCACAGTAAACACTTACTAAATGTGGATTAATTGACTGATTGACACCCTCAAGGCCTGGGTAAATAACTGGTTAACCTGCCTGTTGATGGGTGGGACATTTGGGCCCCAGCTCCATCCCCACCAGCCTCTGGCTTGACCACACGTGGCTGAGGGTGGTCCTGCTTCTGATTTCCTAGCAAGGCCTGGCCCAGGTTGAGGAGGAGAAAGGGAGAGGGGAAGTGCAGACTGGGGGATGGGCTGAATGAGGTTTTGAGGAGGGCTAGGAGGTTCAGTGGGGGAGGTGTTTGGGGTTACCACAGACTGCATTATCCTTATAAGTGTGAAGATTGCAGGGGAAGGGAAGGCCCTTCGGAGTCCTCCAGATTTTTTTTCAACTTGGACAGACTGGAGTGGGGTCCTTGGACAGGAAAGGCCCCCTGTCGCTGGGAGTAGCTGCTGCTGTGACTGAAGTCTGCTCCGGTTTCATGAGATGCAGTCAGTTCTGAGACTTTCCTGATTTTATTTTTGTAGCATCGCAGGCTTTACCCCCCCTTTTCCTGTCTCTGTGATTCCAAAGAACATATAATGTTAACCAGAATATGGGGTGGGGGGGTGGGGAGAGGAGGGGGAGGGAGGGATGGGCAGTGTGCTGCCAAGGTTGATGTCATGTTCCCATGACGTTATCTTGGGGCCGATTGGGCTGCGCTTTGTGGAGGCGGGAGAGTGAAGCGGAGGGAGCGGCCCGGAGAGGAGGACTGGCTGCCTGTTGCCTGGCCCTTCGGGACCTTGGCGTTCCCCCAGAACAGTGATGGGAAAAGCAGCTTGAGACATGGAAAATTGTCCATGCAGAGCAGAGGCGTCTGGCGGAGTTTGGGGATTAGTTCTGGGTGCAGACTGGCTCCCAAAGCACCGCTAAGGAAGGGAGTCCAAGGCAGGGGACTTCAGATGGCTAATGGGGAGGGGACCGAGGAGCAGATTTGGGGTGTCTGAGGGTGTAGGGGTGGGAGGGGGAGCCTCAGGTCCTGACCTAGCACCCTTTCCCCTTCTTTCAGTCCCAGACCAACCGTAGCTGGAGATTCATGAGCAGTCTCCTGGTAGTCGAGTTCCTCCAGTAACTCATCCTTTCCCTAGGAATCTGAAAGGATGGGATTCCCCACCCCCCCCTCTACCACTGCACCTCCCCATTCCCACACCATCTGCCAGACCCCTACTCTTCTTGGCATCCTGTCTCATTGGTTTGAGTTTGTGTTCCGCACAAAACAAGGTGCTATTATATGTTGTTCATCTCCGTACTGTGAGAGGCCATTTGGAGGGATGAGCAAAGTTGCTTGACAGCTAGCTCTTTGAAGTCAGTCTCTTCTGTGGCCCTGGACTCCAACCCCTTCAGAGTGAGTTGGGATAGTCCTGCTCTTGGTAGATGTCAGATAGAGATACTAGACCTGAGATTTCATTCACATTGGGAACTTCTAAGACAAGAAGCTCTCTCTGCTAGTACTGGTCAGCATTGCATGAGATAACATTTGTAAAGCCCTTAGAGTAAGTACAGTGTCTGGCACATAGTAGGTGCTCAGTAAATGTTTGTTTCCTTCCTTTTATTTTTGTCTAGAGTGGTGGTATTAACCTCAAATAGAAACAGGGGCCCCTAAACACTAGTAAGTGTCCCTGCTGGCCACGTATAGGCTTAGAAAAACCGCACGTTAACATCGTTATTGTTCAGTCATTTCAGTCTTGTCCTTCTCTTCCAGACTCCATTTGGGATTTTCTTGGCAAAGATACTAGAGAGGTTTTCCATTTCCTTATCTAACTCATTTTTACAGATGAGGAAACTGAGACAAAAAGAGTTTAGTGACTTGACCAGGGTCACACAGCTAGTAAGTGTCTGAAGCCAGATTTGAACTGCAGAAGGTGAGTCTTCCTGACTGAAGGCATGGCACTCTATCCGCTGGGACACTCAGCTGCACACACACTAGCATTATTTATATTCTATTCTATTTTTCTTTATTTTGTTGCATATTTACCAATTACATTTTAATCTGTTTTCTGTACCCTTTGCACCCTGTATTTGACAACCCTGGCCTAGAGAACTGAAAGATTAAGTTACTGAGAGTCCAGGGTTACATAGCCAGTATGTATCAGAAGCTAGATTTGAACTCAGGTCTTCCTGGCTTCAAAGCTAGCTTTCTAGCCTCTGCTTCTCATTTCTTCTCTGTCCTTAGCAGAAACTAATTCAATTCACTCTGAGTGGAAAGTAAAAAAAAAAAAATGTAACAATCCCTGTCCTTAAGGATAACATGTAATTAGATAAGTAAATAGAAAGCGTATAGAGAGTCAAAACCAGGTAATTTCAGGAGCAAGGAAAGCCTAGGAAAGACTCCTAGGGGGAAGTGTCACCTGGGCTAAGCCTTTAAGAGAAAATGGTTATATTCAAAGAATCAGAGGTGAGGAGGGAGTACATTCTAGGTGTGAGGGACAGGCTATGCAAAGTCACAAGAGGTTGGAAATGAAAGATCATCCTCTATACCAGTAGGACAGTTTGGTTGGAATTTAGGGTGCATGATGGAGAGGGAATAATATAAAATATGTCCAGAAAAGTAGGATGGAACCAAATTGAACAGGTCTTAAAGTAACAAATAGAGGAATTTTAATTTTATCCTAAAGGTAACATGGAACCCTGGAGGATTCATGAGCCTGGGAGTGATATAGTCAGACTGGAGCTTTAGGAGGATGATTTTAGCAGCTGTATGGGGGATGGTTTGAAGAAGGGATAGACTGGAAACAAGAGATCCAGTTCAGAGATGTTTGCAGTAGTCCAAAGGTGAGGAAATGAGGGATTGAACTAGAAGAGGACATGCATGAGAGGAATCATAGAGCTCTAATCAATAATCTGGCAAATGATTGAATGAATGTGGGAGGAAGAAGGAAGAAGAGTCAAGGATGATTCCAAGGTTATAAACCTGGATGATTGGAAAGAGGGTCATGTTCTTGACAGAAACAGGGAAATGCAGAGGAGATGTGGGTTTGTAGGGAAAGTATATGTCCAGTGTGCAAGGTGATATAAGGACTGGAACTCAAGAGGGGGGTGAGAGCTGGACATGGAATCATGGAGATAATTGAATCTATGAGAATGGATTCAATAGGATCAGAGAGAGAGAGAAGAAGAGAGGAGAGGAGGGGAAGAGAGGAGAAGAGAGCAGAGGAGAAAAGAAAAAAGGGGAGAAGAGGAGAAAAAGGAAGAAGAAGGAGGAGGAAAAGAGAGAGAAAGAACAGAAGAGGGGCCAGGACTGTCTTGGTGGCACACTCATGCTAGGGAGGTCAGGACATCGATGATGAACTTGTGAAGAAGGAACAGTCTGACAGGAAAGAGAAGAGCCAGGAAAGAGCAGGGTCACCAAAGGTAAGGGTAGACTGTTCAGGAGAAGGAGATGATCTACAGTGCCAGAATCTACAGAGAAGATGAAGGATCAAATGAGAAAGAATTCTTAGTGAAAGGTGGCTGCCTCAGGAAGGCAGGCAGCCACCAAATGTACCTGGGTAGAAGTAATCTTCTCTAACATGTTGGTGATACTCTCAGTGAGCTTTTATAGATATCTTGTTGGACCCTCAAGACCCTCAATCAAGAGTCAGGAGAACTGGGTTCTCATTCTGTTTCTGACACTAAGTCGTGTGACCCTGGGCAAGACATTTCACCTTTTCTGGGCCTCAGTTTTCTCTTCTGTAAAACCAAGAGGCTTAGACTAGATGAGGCAGTGTGATGTCCTGGCAAGAACACAGGATTTGGAGTCTGATGGCCTGAGTTCAAATCCTGACTATTGCCATATTGTCTGTAAAATGCAAAGTAATTTACTGATCCCTCTGGGTCTCTGTTTTCTTATCTGTACAATGATGGGTTGGTCTAATAATCTTTTCCAGGTCTCTTTAGTTCTTTTGCAATTCTGAATCTTAAAATCCCTATGTTCCTTTCCAGCTCTGATAATTCTTTGCTCCTGAATACCATGTTCTTTTTATTCCCCCAATTTTTATTTTTTTTAATTAACAAGCATTTATTTCCTCTCCCAAGTTCCACCCTTTCCCCACCTCCAGAAAAAAAAGAGAAAAACAAAACCCTTGTAATAAATATACCTACTCAAGCCAAGCAAGTTCCCACATCCCATGCTCTTTCCAATACACCACGCATAAATAAAGTATAAAGCCAAGCCAGGGTCACCAGAGACCCCAGATTGAGTTGTTGTCATCCTTTTATAGACCTTGGATCTGTACTTGGAGAGAAGTCAGTTGGAGTTTTAGGTTCTGGTTTCGGTCCCCTGGGTTCTAGCTTTCTTCTGCTTGTCCAGGATATGTGGTAAGGGCTGAAAGAGCCTGAATGGATGACTGTTGAACCTCCTCAGAGAAGTGGCTAGTCCATCGGGGAGTGCTGGGGGTGAGAGTGGGAGGGGATGCACCCAGTAGGGCTGGCAGAAAGGAAGATTGAATGCCAGAGAGGTTTAGTGATATACTTGGGGCATTGGTGACAGATATCTGGGTTCCTGTGCTGTGTGCTCTCTGTTTGGATTTGATGACTGTTTATCCAGGGAGCAGGCAAATAGGGGGATTCAGTTCTGCTCAGCGGGAAGCTGGAACATAGTAGAGCCCCAGTATTTGGCTAAGAAGCCAGTGAAGGCTCCAGCCTTTTAGCAGCAAGATAAACAGAGACTGAGGAACGGGTGACAGACAAGCTGTTGAAATACTCCCTAGGTAGCTGTGTGCCTTTGGCCTTATCTAACCTTGTAAGTGGTGTTGTGGGCTTGTCTCTGGGTTGTCTTTCTGTGTTCATCTTATTGAACTGATGGGGAAACTGAGGCCCAGAGACTGTTAGCCTCCCGTACCAGAGCTAAAATGAGAGCAGGGGTGGCAGTCATGTCATCTCTGCCTGAATTCTATTTCTATGATGTCACAGAGCATTTTACAGAAATTAGGCAGTACCCAGTGAGGAAAAGGGCGAAGGATTTCATCACCTATCATGACTTTAAAGGTGGTGGGTACCAGTCCCAGCAGAAGGAACAGACAGAATATTGGAGCTTCTGTGAGGTAGTGTCCAGGCTCTGGCATCCGTAATGGTTTTTCCAGAGAATAGGATTTTTTAAATATGATTTTTAAAGGTATTTTTTGGGAAACCTGAGCCAGGAAAACTCATTTTTTGCTGAACATAGTACATTTCTCTGATCTCCCCAAATACTGAGTGGAGGCTGTGCTGGGCATCTGACAATCATGCCACGTGGGGAACCAGGGATCCCCCTTCGTGTTTGGTCAGCCTGGGATGAGGTCCATGGGAAATGGTATAGAGGGATTTGGGGGCACCCATGAAAGGGACTATTTGAAGAAGCCGACAAACTCCTGAGAAAAGGGGTAAAAGTACCCCTCTCACCTCATCCCATGAGGGCTGTTGTACCCTGGGATGGAGGTCTCTAGTTAATGATGAAGATCTCTTTTCCTAATCTTAGGAAGGTTAGGAAGTGGGTAGAGAGAAGAGAGGAGCCAGTCACAAACATTTATTAAAAATCTGTCTGCCAGGCTCCCTGCTAGAGAAAGAAACAATCTCTGCTCTTATATACTGGCGGGGAAAATAAAGAAGTGCCTATATATCTACATAAAAAGCATGTGTTTGAAGTGAATAAATACAAGGAAATTGAAAAGGAACCTTAACCAGTATGGAAAAGCACATAACTGCATTCGAAATTGGGACCTATTCCTGTCTTCCTCCCCATCAACGTTGTTTTTCTTTAGCTTTCATCTCAAGCATCCCAATGCGAACCTTTCTGACTGTTTCTATGTCAGACATCTGAGTCCCCATCTCCCTACTTTCCAGCTTCTTATCTGCCCTGTTCCACCTGATGTGTCATAGAATCATGAATTTGGAGGTGAGAGGGACCTTGGAGGTCATCTATCCTATCACCAACCCTTATTTTTTACAGATATGGAAACAGATCTAGAAAAGTGAAATGACTTGTATAAGGTCACCCAGGTGACCAGCACGTGAACTGGGGGTCCTCTAACTCCAAATCTCACCCTCTTTCCAGAGTTCTCTGTGTCCATCACTACTTGTTTGGTGATTAGACTCCTTGGAAGTCTGATGGAAGCTCTGCTCTAGAATCATAGAATCACCAGGTGGCAAAGTTTTTTCCAGAGATCACCTGGTCAGTCCAGCCAGAGTTGCTTCTTCTTCTCTGGGCCCGGCAAATAAGGCTCTGCCTTAGGGCAAACAGTTTGCAAAGAATCAGATTCTCTTCCCTCAGCCTTGCCAGTGATTTGGAAAGTTCTTCCTTAAGTCTATCCTGAATTCCTCATCTTGCCACAAGGTAGACCCATTTCCTCCATTTGTGGCTTCCTGTTCTGTCTACTTGGCTGGCAGGTAGGAAACCAAGGGCAGAAAGTCCTCCCACCTTCCCTTCTGCCTGCCAGGTATCATCTGAATCCCTTTTCCAAGCCCCAGACCCTGACTCCTAGCTGGCCGTACCCCAGCTTCATCTTGTCAATGACAAGGATGACCACGCAGACACAGATGGCCAGCCTCAGGTTAGGGGCGTCTGTATTGACCACTGGGTTGGAGGAACAATCTGAATCCTGGACAGGGCTGTTGATGGGCTTTCCATGAGTGGATGGAATTTAGTTTAACATCAAAAGTGGGTGAGAGGGCCCCTTTGGTTTGTGTGTGGGAAAGACATAGCCTCTTCTTTCCTGAATATAGCAGAACTAAGGAAGACAGAAGCATCCAAGACATTCTCTTATTCAGGAGTGACTTCTTTGGAGACCTTAGGGATAGTCAGGGAGGTCTTCTGATTCTCCCAGCCTAGAACTTTGTCTCTGTGAAAACTGGCCTGGCTGGGAAATGTTTAACAAAAGAAATAAAAATATGATACATCATAGACAATGTTTGTGGTTTTCTCAGTCAACATGCAGCCTGCAGGGATCCATTTCAACTGGAGTTTGACACCCTTTGGACTAGATGGCCTCTAAGGTCCCTTCCAGCTCCAGCTCTGGGACATATTTCGTCAGTATATGCAATGTTAAGTGCCTGTAGTCCTCCACCTCTGCAAAGGGAGCAGATGAGGGAACCAAGGGAGGGAGGTTCATTCAACAAATATTTGCTAAAGGCTTAGGGGGGTGGTGGGATAGTGTTAGGTAGATAGAGTGCCATGCCTGGAATCAGGAAGACCTAAGTTCAAATCCAGCCTCAGACACTTACTAGCTGTGTGACCTTGGGCAAGTCACTTAACCCTGTTTACCTCAGTTTCCTTATCAATAAAATGAGCTGGAGAAGGAAATGACAAAACTGCTCTGGTATCTCTGCCAAGAAAACCCCAAATGGGGTCATATAGACTCAGACATGACTGAAAAATGACTGAACGCCAGGCACTGGGTATTGTATGAGATGCTGACTTCCTAGGGAAGGATCCCAGGGATGCATCGTATTACAGTGGAACACTGAACTTGGAATCTCCTGAAGATTCCAAATCCCAGCTCTGCCACTTAGTGCTCACATCACTTTGGGCAAACTGTTTAGCCTGTCTAGTCTTCAGTTTTCTCATCTGTCAGAAGAGGAGCTTGGACCACATGACCTTTGAAACTCCTTCTATCTCTAAATCTGTGAGCCCATGATCCCTGTGGATCATAGGGAAGAAGCCCTTTCCTTGATCCTCAAATTGGGAGTCAATCTGGTTTATTGGAAAGAATCTTGGCATCAGACCTGGATCCAAATCTCAGCTGAGACACTCACTTTGTGCAAATCATGGAATGGTTCTCATCCTAATAGTATCTAGTGTTGTGTTTGGTTGAGGTTTTCTGGACTGGATCTGCAGTTTCATCAGTGCAGTTGAAAAGTGTCTGGGGAACTGAAAGGTTAAGTGATGGTACCCAGGACCACATAACCAGCATGCGTCAGAGGTGCTCCTGAACCTGCTTCTCTGCCTTGGCCTGCTTTCAGCTAGAGATTACTTTGATAACATCTCCCTTGCAGTGCTGTTGTGAAGAAAGAGCTTTGTCCATAAGTGCGAGGTCATACCTTTTGTGCTCCCCAGGAATCTGTTCTGTCAGGGTCACCCAAAGGGAGCTCTGGAGGAGTGGGATGTCTCTCCTCTGGGCACTTCATGGGGAAATGCCTCATCCTTTTCCAAGCTACCCTGGATTCACTTTTTTTAATCTGTCACCTGGAATTTTATCTAATCCCTTTGAGAATCAGTTTGTGCCACCCCTGCAGTAATGAGTTTGTTCAACTTGCTCCTTTCAGGTGATAGGATTAGCTAAAGTGAAAGGAAAAGAAGGCAGATAGCCAGAGACCACCTTTCTGCCCCAACACACACACGTACATACACATACACATACACGCATACGCACACACACGCACAGGCACACACACGCACAGACACACACACATACACGCATACTTCTTTCCCTCTCTAACAGAAGGTTGGCCCTGGTCACTGTGGAGAGAAAGTAAATATTTGAGCTCTTTGTTGCTGTGGCGACCCAGGACAGCTGTGTCTCTAGGGAGACTCCCTAACTCTTGACCCAGGGAAGGCATCTCTTCTCTGAAGGAAATGAGAGTTCTCAGGGGAGGAAAAGAAATGGGAGCAGGTTAGACAGTGGAGGTAGCTGTAATGTTCAGGGGTACTTGGTATCGTTGCTGTTTATAAATGCATGTTTTAAGGCCCCAAAGTGGTACTTGTATTTATTGTGTGATTAGTACGGCTATATAGTCTGTCCTAAGTACAGTGAGATCTCAAATCCCCCAGTGGATAATTTTTTTAAAGCGTGCAGTTGTCAATGGTCCCAGATCAATCTGCATCAAATCAAGGCATGGATGCCTCTTCCCTTTGTAGGGCATGGGGGGAAAGCCATTAGTGTTCTCAGGGAAGGGAAGAGGTTTTGCTGCCACCACCAGAGGACCATTGTCTGAAGTAATAGCCTTGGACAGGTGCCCTTCTCATCCTCCCTGTGGGAGTGCGTCACTCAAAGCAACATTCTCAGGCCAATTGTCACTGTTGTTACAAAAACTACTTTTCTGGTAAGGATTGATACAGTCACAAAGTCTACAAAGACCAGGAAAGGAATGGGGCAGGAAAAGGAGATAGAAACCATCTTTACCAAGCTTAGGAGACAAGTCTCCCTGAGATCCCCAAACAGATGCCTCTACATCAAAGCCTGGCCCCTTCCCACTGCCCTGTAGCTTAGTCTCTTGGGGACAGGTTGAGCTGACTATGTATTGAGGCAGAGGAATCTCTCTGCTGGGACTAGTTACTTGACAATAGGAATGAAGGGACTTACCTTTAAAGAGGAAGCAACAGAGCTGAGAAGAAACATGCAGGCCTGTCAGCTGGCCCTGATCATCTGTGTTAACCAAGAGTGCCAGGAACTCCCTGTAAGAAAACTCTCTCCAATGGTGCAGTAGAAGAGTATCTGGGAACTCTGAGAGGTTAAGTGATTTGTTCAGGGCGACACGGCCAGTATGTCAGAGGTGAGATTTGAACCCTGGTCTTCCTAATGCTGAGGTCAACACTTATCCACTATAGCAGGTCCCCTGTCCTCTAGAGATTATACTTACCCACCATGCAGTGCTGTTGTGAAGAAAGCTTTATTCATAAGGGTGAGCATTTATTATAAGGATGGAGATCAAAGTGGCCAAAGGTGCTGAGGGGACTATGCCTTTCTCAGCTCCATTCATGGAACAGCCCTAGCCCTCTCTTGCTGAGGATGAGAATTTGTTCCTTTTGAGCTGCTCCATGGCCCTGGACCAAAGTTGGCTCTTCTGTGATCACCTCAGCTACCCTGGGCTCTGGACAGTAATTCTGCTTTAACCTGGGATTATTTCTATCACCTTGGGCCATGGAGGGGGTTCTTTAGCCTGCATCCTTTTCCTTTCCCTCCCTTCCTTCATGCCTCAAAAACTCACTCATAGAGAAGGATGGGCTTGAAAAGAGAACAGGAAACCTGCCTGTCTTCAGCATTTCAGAGGCATGCTAGCAGAAACCTGACATTCAGTGAAGCAGCTGTGAGCCTGATTCATGGAAGTGACCCAAGGACCTTATCCATGGTCCCTTTTGTTTCCCCAGGGACATCTCCGACAACTTCATCAGCACGTTAGAGACGGAGTTCTTTGAAAACCTCTCTGCCTTGGTACAACTGTATGTGACCTGCTCTGACTACCTTTTGTGACCACCCTCACTCTTTTCCTGTCATGCTTCCAAAACTTGTGTTGGCATCAATTCATTTTTAATCCAAACCACCCCTCAAAAAACATGCCCGGCCTTGCCTCCCCAACCTCCGAGTTCCTTAGGACTATTCTTTAGGGGTCCTACAAGTCAGGTGACACCAGGCAGTGAGATCCAACCCATTCATAAATGCCTGATAGCTCAAATGGAGACATTAACCCACATGGGATCTCTGCAGAGAAGAGCTAGATTTAGGGTTTATCAAAACCAAAAAGAGGAATTTAATTTAAAAAATGTTTTTATCAGAGTCAAAGAAAATTAAGTTAATAGTTTTTGTTTTTTACTAACTGCAAGTTTAACTCATTTTATAATTAGCTTTATTGTTTTGAGTTGGGGCATTCTTTTAAAAAGGTAACTTAATTGTTCTTAAGCAACTTCCACTCAGATCTTACTCCCATGCCTCTCCATGTCCCTTTTAAACTCCTCAAGGGTTGGGACTTTTTGGTTTTTTTTTATACCCTCAGTGCTCAGCTCAGTGATTGGCACATAGTAAGGACATAATAAGTATTTGAAGCTGATGGCATTGGAGCACGAGCCCTGGCACATCTCACCTATTAAGACACCAGTGCTCTGGACATGAACCTTGCTAACTTCACAGAGGTTCATCATCAGTGGGCTAGTTGGTGATATATTTTTTTGATCATGGCAACTCTGTGATCATCTTCTAAGCCAGAGAGAAACTAAACTGTAATCTGTCCAAGTGAAAGTAGTGCCCACTCCATTGAAAGTGGAGATCCCTGAAATATTGTGTACCTGTCCCAATGGGAGGTGATATAGGAAGAATGCACATCCCCTTCCCTTAGGAAGCCCCTTAGTCTAGTGGGGGAGACCAACCCTATACACTTGAAACAATTAAAAAAACAGAGCAGAACTGAGGATAATCAAATGTTAGATTGGTGAAAACAAATAAGTATTTTGGGAATTCATAAGTCAGTGGTATTTATTAAAAACAAGGCAGAAAGGGCTTTGACTTGCCCAAGGAAGCAGTGAGGCATTCAAAGAAGGGACCAACCAACCTAGGCCAAGCTAGCTAAGTGCTAGGCCCAAGACAGGGCCCACATCAGTCCTTAGTTCTGGGAGGGAGACGTTTCATTAGGACTAAAAGACCTTTCTCTTTCCTTTCCTGTCTTCCAGAGACATCAGCAACAACAAGATTTCGACACTAGAAGAAGGAATATTTGCTAATTTATTTAATTTAAGTGAAATGTAAGCTGGGATGATTTTCATTCAATAATGACTGGTCTGATTAGTTCAGGAATCACCCCCTCCCCCAACATGCGCACATACACACATGCATGCACACGCACACATGCACACACATGCGCACATACATGGACACATGCATACACACACACCTTTCCCTTTAGACACATGCATACACACACACCTTTCCCTTTAGACTGACCCTGAGTGCAGCTTCTGGGGGACAAAGAGGTTTATCTGCATATCTACTTCTTGAGTGGTTGGGAGAACCAACTGTGGTCTAGGCTGCAAGATGGGGCAGGGAGCAGGGATTTTGCCTCCATCTCTGGGGCTTCATGTCATATTTGAGGATTTCCTGGGGCTTCAAGTTGTAGGGTCCAAACAATAAGATTAAGCCAGTGTGGGTTCAGCTCTCCCTACATCACCCTTCTCTGTATGGTTCGGGATCCTCCAGGAATTCCCACACTCTAAAAAAATAAACAAAAGAGAGCTGTTAGCAGTATTCTCAGAGGAGTTTAGATTAGACATTTCCTGTCCACCATCAGGACTAGGTGACACTGCCTGGGAGGGTGCCCAAGGGAAGTGATGGAATCCTGATTCCTAAGGAACTTCAAAATCAGCTCTCTTCCCATTTTTTCCTCAAGCGTGGGCTACTTACTTAGAGACAAAAGTTGAATTAGGTTGCCTTTGCCCCATTTCCTCTTTGTTCGAGGTTCTCCTGATTCTCTTCCTTTCTCTTACGGCAGAAACTTGAGTGTGAATCCATTCGTCTGTGACTGCAACCTGTCCTGGTTTCCCATCTGGGTGGATGAGCAGAAGGTCAGTGTGGTTCAGCTGAGGGAGGCTCGGTGTGCTGAGCCACCACACCTGGCAGATGTCCCCATCCTCAGCATCTCCTTCTCTGATGACACCTGTGGTGAGTGGGGCAAGCTTCCTGGAGGGGTCAGTTGGCACTGCATGCTGAGTTTCCCTTCTGGCAGAATCCTTTTCTAGGTCCTGTGGGGGAAAGACAGGAGGAAGGAGGAGAGCCAGTCCCTGACTTGGGGAGCTTCTGATGTGGGAAAAGTAGGTCAGAGACAGGAAAATGAAGACTGAAAAAGCCACATAGAAACAAGTACAAATTGAGAAGGAACAAATTAAGTCCATAAAATAAGAAGTGGTTCAAACCAAGGGAGGCATGTGGATGGGGGAGGGGAAATCAAGGAAGGCTTCCTGAAGAAAGGGACCACCAACCCCTCATGCCACACGTTTCCCTGTCGCTGCCAGATGAGGAGTCCATTGCCTGCCTCCAAGATAACAGCTCAAGCACTGTGACTCTGGTCACCTTCTCTGCTATGCATGATGGCGTCCTGGCCCAGAACTTCTGCAGTGCCTTCTGTTTCTCCCTTGGCCAGGAATATGGGGGTCTCTCAGAGGAGGGCCACTGCTTCTGTGGTAAAGCACACTCCCCTAATGCCTCCTCCAGTTGCCTCCTCTTCTGCCCTGGGTTCACGGCATCTCCTGCTGCATGCCGGGTACCTGTTATTCTCCATAATGTCTTCCCTGCCTCCCTTGAAGCCTCACTTCTGGGGCCTGGGGTACCCCAGCCTGCTGGCCACCCTGTGGCCTTCAATGTAAGCACCCCACTTCCTGCCAACAACTTGCGATGGGACTTTGGGGATGGAGCCTTGGCATTGATCACTGGCCCTGCCTCATCTCACCGGTTTATTCTCCCTGGTCACTATAATGTGACTGCTGTTCTGACCTGGGAAGCAAGGACAGCCTCGCTGTGGACAGAGGTGCAGGTAGAGGCTGTGCCCACAGAACTAGAGCTGCTGTGTCCATCTTGGCTACGAAATAATGAAAGCCTTGAATTTGGTATCCGAAACAGAGGGGGCACTGGGCTCAGTGCCATCTACAGGATCATGGCAGAAAGCGAGCAGCCTGCCCGAGGTCAGTTCCATGGGAATATGCCCCTTTTTCTTCTTCCTGCTCACATTTACTCATTCCAGCATCCTGGGGTGGGATCTGAGGGAAGTGAACCCACCAATTCTGGTAGTTTCCCCTACCTTCTAGCTTCTTGGTCTGTATAACCTAATTCCCTACCCACCATGTTCTTACTAATGAGTCTAAGTATAATGGAATAGCCAGGAAGGAACCTTCATGACACCCCCCCTTGCCCTCCCCTCCCCACCCCCATGCCCCTACTTGTCTGGGTCCAGTTCCCTGGAGGAGACCAAGACATAAGGCAGAATGTCCAGGGGCTTTGGTCACTGCTATAGTAGGGTCTTCCCAGGTTTCCTTCAAGACAAACATTTACTCTTTCTCTTTCCACCCTCTTTTACAGTGGTCCACCCCCTCTGTCCCTCAGACACTGAGATCTTCCCTGGTAATGGTCACTGCTACCGCTTGGTAGTGGAGAAGGCTTCATGGCTCCAGGCCCAGAGGCACTGTCAAGCCTGGGGTAGGGGAGACCTGGCCATTGTGGGCAGCCCTGAGATCCAACACTTCCTGGTCTCCCAGGTCACCAGGTAAGGGCAGCATTCTCTCTGATTAGGAGAAATAGGATACAAGGAATCCACTTGGATTGGTTTCTGGGCCAGGGATGGGATCTCTGTTACCTAGGAGTCTGAAGGAAGGGTTAAAGTCAGTCTAAAGATCCTTAGCTCTTTGAACTCCAAATCTGAAATCTGGCAGGAGCTCCATAGACACAGGCATTCAGTTGTCAGCCCCCCTCTCCTCAAGCACTAAAGATAAAGGAGGGAGCCCTAGAGGCAGGGCCTAGTGCCATCACAGTCTCTCAGGTGTGGACTCTTCATTTGACTATCCACAGTTAAACAGACAGAAACCACTGATCCATCAATGTGAATATTGCTTCTAGTGACATAGATTGCAGCACCTCAGTGTGTTGGGGAGAATTTCTAAACCAAAACAATTTACCACCCTGTTGTCAACTGGGTCGTGATCCTTTTTGAACTTAGCTGGGCTTCTCATCAAACAATAGATAGTCACTGGACCCATATTTGGGATTTTACTAACTTGATAGAGCCTGTGCTCTATGTTGATAGATAATAGATAGACAAATAGACAGATAGATAGATAGATAGATAGATAGATAGATAGATAGATAGATAGATAGATAGAGCCTGGCATAACCTCTGGAACCCAAAGTCAAGTCCATACCACTATTAGCATCAAGGGAGGATTTGAGCACATAGATGTTGAAAAATTAGGGAACCACTTTTGGTCACTCTTATCATCTTCCCCCCCCCCCACACCTTTCCACACAATGCAAGGAATGTGTGCTTAACTATTGCCTAGTTATGAGCATTATACATCTAAGTTAGGCAGAATTAGGATGAGAATGCTTGTCTAAAATCACAATAGCACAACTCTGAAAGACTTAGAAATTTTTTTTTAATTTTTAAAAAATTTATTTTGTTAAATATTTTCCAATTACATGTAAAAAGTTTTTTTAACGTTCATTTTTTAAAATTTTGAGTTCCAGATTTTCTCCCTCCCACTCCTCCCCCACCCCTTGAGAAGGTGAGCAGTATGATATTGATTAGATGTGTGAAATCATGCAAAGTATATTTTCATATTATCTGTGTTGCAAAAGAAAACACACAAATTCCAAGAAAAGTAAAGTTTAAAAAAAGTACACTTCAGTCTGCACTTAGAGTTCATGAGTTTTCTCTCTGGAAGGGGATAGCATTTTTTACCATGTTTCATCTGGAATTGTCTTGGATCATTGGAAAGACTTAGGAACTCTGATCAACGCAATGACCAACAGCAGTTCTAGAGGACTCATGATGAAATGTGTTACCTATCTCTGAATAGGTAGGGGATGGACACAGAGTATAGATTAAGGCATATATGTCTATATATATGTGTGTGTATACATTTATAGACATATATATGTATATATACATATATGTATACAGAGAGAGATGACTAATGCTAAAATTTGTTCTCCTTGCTTATGGGGGGCGGGGTGCAGTGAGGGAGGTAGGAAGGAGAGAATGTGGACCAAAAATAAAATCAAATTTAAAATAAATCACTGCCCCCAAACCCGCAGACATATTTCTTGGATTATCCAGAACACATCTGTTCACTATAGTATGGATAATTGAGAGACTGCTGGAAAAGGGGTGGTAGGGAATTGCTAGTGGGGATTTCCCCCAAACCTCAGGGGACCAGGAAGCAGGACATAAGATATGTATACACTGGGTCTGGGGACTTTAGTCCCCTGGATGTAGTCAACTTTTGCAAATACCCACTGGAGAAGTCCAAGAGCGAAAAGGGGAGAGAATGAGAGCTGAGGTGGAAGAAAGGAGGGAGAATAGGAGGGGGCAGCTGGACTGGGCAGCTTGGTCCGGAGGTGGTTCTGTCCAGTTGGCCAGCTGCCATAGCAGGGCTATTATTGCTCTGGCCCTGGGGAGGAGAAGAACTCTTCCGGCCTGATGGCTTGCTCTTGTCAACACTACCAGATGCAGATGTTGGCCAGGGGCTGCTTTTATAAACATGTCTAGGAAAGCACACGGAATGGCCCAGATGTAGGGGTGGAGGGGTGTTTCCCAGTAGCCCCTCCCCCATCACCACCCAGTAGGGGAATCTGTTTCCCAGATGTATGGAGCAAAATGGAACAGTCCCTGGAATTCTCTGATGCCCCAGGCCCATCCTAACCTCACACTCAATATTCTCAGTGAATTTATACCCCAACCCTCCAATCTCAAGTGTCTCCTGAGGGCTCACATCCCTGGAGAGAAGAAACTCTTTCTTGGCTACAGTGTTTCTCGATACCAACTTCTCGTATTGAGTACTTGTATGATCTCTGTGACTGTGCGTCTGTCCTTTCCTGATTTCTCCCACCTTGGGCCCTGTATGCTTGAATATTCAGACTCTCTTAAACAAGTCCTGGTGAAAGCAGGTGTGACCAACTGTCTCTGGGAAGACACGCGTGGAATCACCCATTGTGAAGGCTTCAGATTTCTCAGGGAAATGAAGCAGAAATGTGGTTCCCATCAGCAAGAAGCTTTTAGTTGCTTGGTTGCTTTCTGACTGTTTTCTTCTCTCTCTGTCTCTGTCTCTCTGTCTCTCCTACCCTCCCAGGAGACCAAGAAACAAAGCAAAGTTATTTTCTAAAAGCCACTTATCCATATAAATACATGTGGGCATGTGTGTGTGTTTGTCCATTTATTTCCTAGTGATGCTACCCCCTCTCCCTCCCACTAGGACACAGAGAGGTTTTCAAACCCTGAACATCAGTGACAGAAGGGGACCTTGCATGGGAGACCCTGGGTCCCAGCCCTAAGGTCACAGCTCAGTACAGAGCTGAGCTGCTCATTCTCAGTCCATGCTGCAGTTCTACAGCTATGGGTCTGAATAGGGGAGGATTGGGAAGGGGCGCTTCCACTTTGGGAGAGAGAAGAAGCTTCCTTCCTCGTGATTCATGCACACGCCCATCCTGACGTGGTGTGGCAGGGAGTGCCAGCTGGGAGAAAACACTTGGAGAAGGCCTTGGCAGCTAGGGGACAGGGAAGTTATATGAAAGAAGAGGCCTGACTGTGACTAGGACTCTGTGGACATTAAGCTCAGAGTCCCCATAAGCACTGACTTTGGAGCTATACACCATGCTATATAGACTATAATCCTCCAGGACTTTGCTCTTAAATTAGTGACTCCATTTTTCCAACATGAGCTTTCTACCCAGGTCACGAGTCTGAGGCTTAGAAGGGACAGAGACACACAGAGTCTATACTTGGACATGAATAAGCGCCAAAGAAAAGCCGCTTCCCTTTCTCTCACCATCATGCCTTGCTCTGCCCTATGTGAAGGGAATTGATTTCCTGGTCTGGAGGACAGGAGAACTCTCTGTTTCTTGGGGCTTCTTGGGAACTTCTCACCCTTCCCCTGTCTCAAATGTCACTGGGGCCATAGGTAAGTGGACCCTAACTATTGACAGGAGCCTCGATGTATGGATTGGCTTCACGGCCTTGACGGGTCCTGGGGTGCCACCCCACGGAGAGGCTTTCAGCCTGGAGAGCTGTCAGAACTGGCTGCCTGGAGAGCCACACCCCGCCAACGCCGAGCACTGTGTGCGCCTGGGCCCCGCTGGCCAGTGCAATACCGACCTCTGTACGGCCACCCACAGCTATGTGTGCGAGTTCCAGCCCACAGGTATTCAGTCTTGGGAGATAGGGAGAGAACTCATACACACACACACACACACACACACACACACACACACACACACACACACACACAGACACACACAGACACACACAGACACACACACACACACACAGACACACAGACACACACACACTACAGGCCCCTTCTTCTCTCTGGCCATTCAAGCTATTGCTTCCTCATCTCCAAAATGGGAGACCTCCTTCTGACCCTCAAGAGCACGAAACTCAGCAGTCTCTTCTCCTTACTAGGCGCTGTGTCTAATGCAGAGAATTTCTTTGTGGGTGATGCCAGCTTGGATCTACCAGGACCCATGGTCCCCTTGGAGGAGCAGGATGTCCTCTCTGCCCCAGGACATGAGACTGTGGAGGTAACATGGAGCTTCTGCCTCTTAAATCTTTCCTGCCAATGCTGCTGAAAACTCACCTCTTCCAGGAAGCCTCAGCTGATTCACTCACACCTGACACGCGTTTGTCATCTCCCACCTCCATCTTTCACCCTTTTTTGATTGCCTTCTCGGATCTTTTTTATAAGTTCGCACCTTGTCTTTCTAATTAGGTTAAGAATCCCTCCCTAGAGGGCTGGGAACTCTTCCTCCCCAATCAGACTGGAAGATTCCTGAGACCTCCCTCCTCTCTCAATGAGACTAGCATTTACCTGACAATAGGAAGTGTCTCTCCGCCCCCCCCCCCCCCCCCCATCAGATTGGGTGTTCCCCTAGGGTGGAATCATGTTTCTTGTCACACTACAGGTTCCCTAAAGACAAGGATGGTCTCTGTCCTATCAGATTAGGAGCTCTCCTCTCCCCCCAGTGACAAGGATTATCTATACATCACACTGGCCAGTGCCTTTTCTTAGACTGGGAGTTTCCTGAGGTCAGAAATTCTTTTTCTCCCTCTTTCATACAAAGATCTCTCCATGAGTACAGATCCTCTCTCTTTCCCCTTTCCAGCTAGCTCTGAACAGAGTCTTCAACACACAGGACCATTCAATCCAGGTTGGCAACATACAGGTCTCTAGCTGTACATTGAGATTCATTTCCCTCTCTATCCAGGTGATGATTTTTCCTGGCCTGGTGCTGCAGCGAAAGGGTTTTCTCACTGCTGCTGAGTTTGGGACTCAGGATCTGACAGAGCCTGTACAAATGAGGCTTCAGGTGTATCGTCCTGTGGGAGGAGGTAAGATGCTGTCATATTTTTATGGCTTGGCCCAAGGATGGGAGGGAAGTGGGGAAGAGTATGGCTCACTAGGGAAAGGATTTAGAGGCCTGGCCTGGTCCCTCTGTGCATGACCAGTGCCCATGAGTTAGACACAACTGTTTGGATAATAGTAATGTTTATCTATTCAGAAACACAGAAAGGATGAGACAAGTCCAGCGTAATTCAGAAAGAGTATATTTGGGTCATGATTCCAGCCCATAATTTTTTGCCCCCTTGACCTCACCCACTTGGTCTGTGCTGAGACTGGGTCTTCATTATTTATTGCTTGAGAAAGATACCAAACAGTTTATCTTCTTGGGAGGAGGGCAGAAGGGTTAGTTGGGTGTGAGTGAGGTTTTCCCTTTAGGGCAAATGGGCCCTCCAGCTTATATCACCTTCTTACTCTCCTTCCAGGTATCCCAGAGAACACCAGCCAACTTTCATGCCCACCCTTAGACAATCAAACATGGGTGCCTCTTGAGTGTTTGGCTGGGGAGCACTGGTGCCCTTTGGCAAATATGTGCTTGCCCCTAGACAGTCCTTGCAGCATATCCTGTGTTAATGATTCCTCCTCTGAAAAAGACAGCCATTGGTCCAGCTACTACTCACTTTGGAGGGAGTTCCTGTTCTCCATCCCAGCAGGCCCTTCCTTGCAGTACTCAGTATGTATTCCTAGCTCTGGACCTGGGCCCTGAAGGTGGGGAGAGGAAAGAATAGAGGAGAAGGGGGAAGGGGAGGGGAAAGGAGAAAGTTCTTCTCTTCAGCGATGTCTGTTAGAGCAAGGGTTCTAAACCTGGGGTCTGTGAACTTGGTTTTTAAAAAAACCTATTTTGAACCCTGAGAAAATTTGTGATGAAGGGAGGGGAGTGGTGGTGAGGGGGGGGGGGAACCCCTGCTTCTGTAAAATGATTCTTTGAAACACAATTCACAGGACCAAAAACCCTGGAAATAACCCCTTTGTCCAAGGATTAGGGAATCAGCTGGGCAAACTAATATATGACTATGTGACAGCGATATTATGAAGAATGTGGAGTTTTGTGAGAAGCCTTACATGAAGGAATGCAGAGGGCAGGAAACAGAGTCCATATAGCAGTGTACACACTGACAACAACCATGAAAATAATAACAGAACGACCCAGAAGCAAAGGCAGAGAAAAAGAGTACATTTCTGGTCTTCATTGGTTAAAGTCAAGGCTTTTTAGAAAATTAACTAAGTTTCATGTAAAAATATATATTGGGAGGGGAAAAACTGTGTTTCATCATAATTATTTTCCTTTGTAATCCTATGTATTTTATTTTATGCTCATAAAAGTATCATTTTGAGAAGGGATACATAGGTTTCACCAAATTATCAGAGGTGTTTAGGACACAAGAAAGTTTTAAGGGCTCCTGTGTTTGAGGGAACAGACTGCTCTTATGCCACATTCCCAGGGATAGAGTCCCGACTGGGATGGCAATGAAGACATACATTGGGGGAGAAGGAGCAGTCGAGAGTCTGGGTCTGTCCTCACTGCCCTTCAGGGCAGTATCAGGGCAATAGGACTGAAGTTTTTCCAGGTCATCTTATGCTTCCTTTTGTTTCAAGGAAGGTTCTGCCTAACCCCCTTATACATCCTGGTAACTGCTTCCCAGAAATCAGTGGTGGGGGTCACTTGGGCTGGCTGGCATATCTAATAGTGCTGCTCTCCACTCCAGGTGAGCTTCAGCAGCAAGAATCTCTCTTTGCTTCCTGGGGACCTCTTCGGTATCCAACATGACGCAGGCCCAGGTGCTCTCCTCCACTGTCTGCCCCGTCATGAAGCACTTACCCACCTACACCTCCAGTCTGAGTGTTTAAGTGCCAACGTCTCCACTTGGCTGCACAGGCTGCCTGCTCACCTCTTTGGGGTGCCTACCTCCAATGGCACCACCTGTGCCCTACATCTGCTCTTTGCTACAGAACAGGTGACCCCTCTTCTTGGCCAGCCCTCTAACCCTGGGCTACAGCACCTTGGGCACTATGTGGTTCGAGCTTCTGTGGACAATGGTGTGTCCAGCCACAACCTGTCCTGCAGTTTTGATGTGCTCTCGCCTGTGGTGGGACTCAGAGTCATTCATCCTGCCCCCCAGAGTGGTCGATTCTATGTGTCTACCAACTGGACTTACTTAGTGCTGAAGATCAGTTCAGGGGTCAACTCCACAGCCAGTCGATTGGGCAGCAACCAGAGTGTGCCCTTTGAAGCCTCCTGCCCTCCAGGGGTGGCCCAGTTGACAACAGACTGTATCCGGGAAACCAATGACACCTGGTTTGCATTATTTGAACTTGATGGTCTTGGGGACGATGAAAGCCTGGTGGAGATTGTGGCAGAAAACCATGTGAGCCGTGAGAACATCAGCATCCAAGTGAAGGCAGAGGAGCCTATCCGGGGACTCAGTGCCACCCCAAATCCCCAGACCCGGGTGTTGCAGAGCACCTTAGTAGTGAGTAGGGATCCGGGAACAGATGGGTTGAGAGGATATAAGTACCATGTACTTAAAAGGATTCTTCTTTTCTCCTTTCTCAGGGGATTGGGAATAACAGCAGCCTTAGTCCTTGGCTCTTTGGGGTCTAGAATCTTGGGCAATACATTTAACTGGTCCTAAGTGGGGAGCATTTCTTCCTGATCACAGTTATAGACTGACTGGCTGGTGTTGGGGCAGAGAGGCAGGTTGGAGAAGAACTCTAGCCCGTCAGGCGGTTTATAGAAAGGACTGCATGTGCTGGTTAAGGGGGACGTCTGCAAAAATTATTTCATTTTTGACTTTGTGTCCTCATATAAGTGTTTAATGAATGTTTGTTGAATGATGAATAAAAGTCCTCATGGCTCTTACTGGAGCCAGGAGGAATTATGACCAGACAGGGTTGGGTAAAGGAGCCATAATTAGGTACAGTCTGGGATTCCCTAATGCCCTTCCTGGCCTGTTTTGGTAGGAGGGGGTCTCAGCTGGCTGCCCTCCAACTTGGGAACATGGAAAACATGACTGTATCCCTCATTGCAGAGATACAGCCCTGTAGTTGATGCTGGCTCCGATGTCGTCTTTAAGTGGACCATCGATGACAAACAGTCTCTGACCTTCTACAACATTGTCTTCAATGTCATCTATCAGAGTGCTGCTGTCTTTAAGCTCTCGGTAAATAGAAATTGGGCCCCGGCCACTTGTCCGTTCCCTGGGCTTTAGAGAGGCCGGCTGGCTGCTCTGGGCCTGGGCATCCCTGCTTCCTAAGCAGGACAGGCTGATGCAGCAACTGCTTCCTGTGATCTCACCTCTGCTTTTTTTTCTGCTTTGCTTCTGTTCCTGAAGGGTCCTGAAAAACCTAAGGGTGAGTGAGTTGGTTGGGAGTGTTGGGAGAGGGAAGGGGGAGGAGGAGAAGAGCTCTGTGGGTCTTTTCTCTAAACTTCTGCCTCTAACCTTCTGTTCGTGTGTGTGTGTGTGTGTGTGTGTGTGTGTGTGTGTGTCTGTGTGTCTGTGTGTGTGTTGCTCCATCTTTGAATTCCTGTCTGGCTTCCTTTTCTCTTACTCTCCCCTGCCTCCGCTCTGAGGACCTGGTTCAAGGTCTCTGGTCCCAGCCCTGCTTGTGTCCTACAGCTGACAGCCTCCAACCATGTGAGTAATGTCACCGTGAACTACAATGTCACAGTGGAGAAGATGAATAAGATGAGAGACCTGGTGGTGTCAGAGGTTCCAGCCGTCATTCCCCAGAATACCACGCTGCAGCTTGGTGCCAGTGTCCAAGTGGATTCAGCTGTGGAAGTAGCTTTCCTGTGAGTCTTCCCCCACAGCCATAGGGGACTGGCCACACAGGCTCTTGGATCCATGTTCCAGCTCAGCCCCTGTGCCACCCTGAGCCTCAGTTTCCCTGCTGGCCAAATGGGCACAGCACCTCCCTTTTGGGGCTGCCATTGCTGAAGCTGTGACTGGGGACATTCAGGATAGTCTGCCTTGGCCTGAGAACATGCCTCCATGAGATCCTGGGGATCTCCTCAACCAGAGTTAGGAAACCTGAGTGTAGTTGGTTACATGTTGGGCTGCAGGGGGTAGGGGGCAAAAATAGGGAAATCTGTTCAGCCTGAGCAAATTTCAAAGAGCCATATGAGCATTTTAATACCTCTTCCCCTTCCTTGTCATCTTCCCTGAGATAGAAGTGTTACCCCTCTGATCTGGAGGGAGTAGTTCCCCTCTCCAAAGTGCTGTGTATCAATTCCAGGTATTCTTGCCTCTTGGGCTGCTGGGACAGGAGGTGGTGGTGTCACCTTTCCCATGTTCAATTAGTCATGTGCTGGGCCTGTCTTATAATCTTGACCTCCCTTTTCTTGCTTCAAGCTACTTGCTCATTCCCTGACCTCTTCCTCTCCCCTTTCTCCAGGTGGACATTTGGGGATGGGGAGCAGGAGAGTGGTCACTTCAAGCCCCCATACAACGAGTCCTTTCTGGTTCCTGAGCCTGGTGTCCATCAAGTGCTAATTGAACACAATGTTACACATACTTACCATGTCCCAGGTAAGCAGTGGAGTCAGAGGTAAGGGTTTTCCTGCCCGTCCCAATTTTCCTGTGATATTTCCTAGACATGTACCCCCAAATCAGCAATTCTCTCCCTCTGGTTCCCTACTTATGATCCTTTCTGAGTTTATGGTGTTGTTGAGTCCCAAGGAAGAAACTGTTCCACCAGCATGAGGAGTGAGGGGACTGTGCCTCTAAATCCAGTGTGATTTCCAGAATTTGGGGCTCCTAATGAAACTCTAGATGTAATAACTAGTCACTTGCTTCTCATCTCCCATCTCTGTGTTTTTGCATAGTCTCTTCCCCTGCCTGGAACGCTCTGCCTCCTTACTTCTGCCTTGTAGAGTCTCCAGTTTCCTTCAAAACTTATCTCAACTGCCATTTTCTACCAAAAACCCCTCTTTCCTGACACCCCTAGCTCATGCCTACCTTCAAAACCGCCTCGTA
The DNA here is from genome assembly GCF_028372415.1 of Notamacropus eugenii. Taxonomy (NCBI): domain Eukaryota; kingdom Metazoa; phylum Chordata; class Mammalia; order Diprotodontia; family Macropodidae; genus Notamacropus; species Notamacropus eugenii. Next base: position 48,078,937 of record NC_092872.1, read on the forward strand.
TTTATTTTGCTTACATTTTAATGTACTTGTATTTGTACTTACATAGGATCATAGAACTAGAGCTGCAAAGACCTCAGAGGCCATATAGATCAGTCACTTCATATTACAGATGAGGAAACTGAGACGCAGGGAAGTTAAGTGACTTGCCCATGGTCACCCAGGTAGTAAGTGTTAGAGGTGGGTTTTGAATCCAAGTCTTCTGCCCCCAGAGCCAGTGTTCTTTCCACTGCACTGTGTTACCTCCTCCAATAAAATAGGGGCTTCCTTTTTTTGAGAAAATTGCAGTTAAGTGACTTGCCCAGGATCACACAGCTAGAAAGTGTCTGAGGCAGGTTTTGAACTCAGGTCCTCCTGACTTCAGGGCCAGTGCTCTATCCACTTTGACACCTAGCTGCCCCAGAATGTGAACTTCTTGAGGACAGAAACTGTTTTCATTTTTGTCTTCATATCCGTAACACCTAGTATGGTGCCCGGCACACAGTAGGTTCTTAAAAATGTTTACTGAGTGACTGACTGATTCTTCTCTTTCCCATATCTCTCTCCTTCAGGTGACTATAACCTCACAGTGTTTGTGTTCAATACCTTTGAGAATCTGACCCAACAGGTACCTCTGAGTGTCCGGGCTTCCTTGCCCCATGTCACTGTGGAGACAGACAGTGGAGCCCTGGTGGTCGGCCGCCCCATCACCTTTACCCCATGCCCGTTGCCTTCTCCAGCTGGTGTTCTGTACACATGGGACTTTGGGGATGGCTCCCCAGCTGTCCTGAAGAGTGACCCAATGGTCAGCCATACCTATGTGAGCAGAGGGGTATATAACATCAGCCTGATGGTCAACAACACCGTGAGCAGTGTGAGGGCGCACCTCTTTGTCCGAGTATTTGAGGAGATTCAGGGCCTGCGAGTGAGTCCAGTGGCAGCCACAGAAAAGGGTATGGCTGTCACTGTCAATGCTTCGGTGGAAGCTGGGGACAATATTACATGGACCTTTGATATGGGAGATGGCACAGTCCTGACTGGTCCAGAGGCCTCTGTCCAGCATGTCTACCTACAGGATGAGAACTGCACCATCAAGGTGACTGCAGCCAACCCTGTCAGTTCCCTGTCCCAGGTCCTGCCCATCCACATTTTTGTCCTAGAAGTGCTGAAGATAGAGCCTTCATCCTGCATCCCTGAACAACCTGAGGTCCAGTTAACTGCCCATGTGACTGGGGACTATACACACTATGTCTTTGACTGGACTTTTGGGGATGGCTCATCTAATGCCACTGTTCATGGCCACCCCACAGTGACTCATAACTTCACCCGCAGTGGGATATTCCCTCTGTCGCTGGTCCTGTCCAGCCTTGTCAACAAGGCCCATTACTTTACCAGTGTCTGTGTGGAACCTGAGGTCAGCAACATCACTCTTCGACCTGAAAGACAGTTTGTGAAGCTTGGAGAGGAAGCCAAGCTTGAGGTCCAGGCCTTCCCACCATTTTTTTACCGCTACTCTTGGGATTTTGGGGCCAATGACTCTGCTCGCTCAGGAGGCACTGAGGTGAGCTACGCTTACAAGGTTCCTGGAATCTATCTGGTCACAGTGACGGTATCCAACAATGTCTCCTCAGACAATGATACAGCTTTTGTGGAGGTTCAGGAACCCATGGGCATCACCAGCATCGAGGTCAACAGCTCTCATGTGCTAGAGCTAAACCAGCCCTATCTTTTCTCAGTTATGGGCAATGGGAGCCCAGCAAGCTACAGCTGGGACCTGGGGGATGGCCAGAGACAAGAGGGCCTGCAGGTCATTCATGCCTACAACCACACAGGCAGCTACACAGTGAGTGTGGTGGGCTGGAATGAGGTGAGTCACAGCAAAGCACAGCTCAATGTAACAGTCAAGAGGCGGGTCCAGGGTCTGAGTGTCAACGCCAGCCGGACAGTGGTGCCGTTGAATGGCTCTGTGAGTTTCAGCACCACGCTGCAGGCAGGGAGTGATGTGCACTATTCCTGGGTCCTGTGTGATCGCTGTACCCCGATCCCAGGCTCCTCCACCATATCTTATACGTTCCGTTCTGTAGGAACCTTCAACATCATTGTCACTGCCGAGAATGAGGTCAGTTCCCTGCAAGACAGCATCTTCATTTATGTGCTGCAGCAGATTGAGGGGCTACAGATGCTGGGTGGTGGTGACGGTGGCTGCTTCTCCACCAACCACACCCTCCAGCTTCAGGCAGCAGTTAGGGATGGTACCAACATCTCCTACAGTTGGACAGTGCAGCGGGAGAGTGTCCTCATCCACACTGCCCAAGGCAAGGTCTTCCCACTGATTGTTCTTGAAGCTGGCACTTACCATGTCCAACTAAAGGCTATCAACATGCTTGGAAGTGCTACAGTCAACAGGACACTTGAGTTTGTGGAGAGTGTGGGGCAGTTGGCAGTGTCTGCCTCCCCCAACCCTGCTGCTGTTAACACATCTGTCAACATCAGTGCTGTGCTATCTAGTGGCACCAGCATCACCTATGCCTGGTTCCTGCAAGAGGGAGTATCTGTGGAAGCCACTGAACCATTTGTCATCCATTCGTTCTCCAGCCCGGGGCTTTGGACAGTCACTGTCACAGCCAAGAATCAACTTGGCTCAGTCAATGCTATAACCCATGTGGATGTGCAGGAGCCTGTGGCTGGCCTCACTGCTGGATGTGGGGAGTTAGGCAGCAGTTTTGTAGTTTCAGGCTCTGTTGTTCACTTCTGGGGGCGTCTGGAGCATGGGAGCAATGTAAGCTGGTCCTGGGAGTTGCCAGACAGCACTAGGAGTGGACAAAGAATGGCGAGTGTTTTTCCCAATGCTGGTGCCTTCTCCATCCGGCTTAATGCCTCCAATGCTGTCAGCTGGACCACAGCCAGCTGCAATATCACTGTGGAGGATCCCATCCAGGGGCTAGAGCTCTGGGCAAGCAGCAGGGTGGTAGAACCAGGGGAAAGGGTCCATTTCAGCATCCGCCTGACTTTAGGCTCAAATGTAAATTACCATCTCCTGATCAGTGGTGGAGTCACCACAGCTCTGGATGGGCCCAGCTTCTCCCACAGTTTCCCGAGAGTGGGTGACTATATGGTGACCGTGCAGGCAGAAAATCATGTGAGCTGGGAGCAGGTCCAGGTGCGCATATCGGTCCTGGAAGCCATTGGTGGGCTACAGATTGTGGGCTGCTGTGAGCTAGGTATACCTACAGGTGGGGAGAAAAATTTCACAGCCCGGGTACAGAAGGGGTCACGAGTCTCGTACGCCTGGTATTTCTCCCTGGAGAAGGTTCAGGGTGACTCTCTGGTCATCCTGTCTGGCCGAGAGGTTGCTTATACCCCTGTGGCGGCCGGACGACTGGAGATCCATGTCCGTGCCTTCAATGACCTGGGCAGCGTCAACCTCACCAAGACCATAGAGGTTCAGGACCTCATCCAGGCAGTGGCTCTCCGTCCTGGAAACTGTTTTACGAATCGATCGGCACAGTTTGAGGCAGCCACTACACCAAGCCCCCGGAGTGTGTTCTATCGCTGGGATTTTGGAGACGGGTCCCAGATCCAAGAGACCTCCACACCCTTGTCTAACCACACTTACCTACTCCCTGGGGACTACAACGTAAAGGTCAATGCCTCTAACCTGGTTAGTTTCTTGGTGGCCAAGGCCACAGTGACGGTACGAGTGCTGGAATGTGAGGAGCCAGAGGTGGAAGTGGCCCTGCCCACCCAGGTGGTGATGCGACGGTCTCAACGCAGCTACCTGGAGGCACATATCAACTTACGGGGCTGTGTCACCTACCAAACTGAATACCACTGGCAAGTGTACCGGGCAGCCAGCTGCTTACACTACAAGCCCTCTGCCCATGTGCCACTGCCTGGCGTGGATGTGAGCCGGCCTCAGTTGGTTGTGCCACGGCTGGCCCTGGCTGTGGGTGACTACTGTTTCGTATTTGTGGTGTCCTTTGGGGATACACCACTGTCACGCAGCATTCAGGCCAACGTGACGGTGACACCTGGCCGACTTGTGCCTATCATTGAGGGTGGCTCCTACAGAGTCTGGTCCAACACGCGAGATCTAGTGCTTGATGGCGGCAAGTCTTATGATCCCAACCTGGAAGACGGTGATCAGACCCTCCTCAGCTTCCACTGGGCCTGCGTCTCTTCCTCTAAGGTCAGTTAAGCTTCTGTGGGATTTCTATTCAGCATGGTCAGAGGATGGGAATGGGCAATAGGAACCGAAGGACAGTGGTGATTGGAATAGGCAGGGGCATTATCAGTGGTTTAGGACAGTTTGCCATATATATATATCCCACTGAATCTAAAGTGATTAACAGGAAGAGTGATGGATAACTAGTGGGAAACCAATTTAGCATTTACTCTCCACCAGAGACCCCTGAAAAAATTTGTGTGCACTGGTTAATCTTTATGCAGGAGACCCGAGGTTAATCTTTGCATAGTAACCATCCCCCTGTACATAGAGTCCAAATGAGAAGGGAAGTCTTTGGAATGACTCTCTCTTGGGGCAGACACCAGCTACTACTACTTGTCTTGGGAGATATTCCTCCCTAAGAGGACAGCTGTTTGGAAGAATTGCTCTTCTCCTTCTTGGGCAGGGTTGTCTATCTGATGGCTTCTCTCTTTCCCTTTCCATCCCATCTGGTGGCCCACAGAATCACCCTGGAGGGTGTCCCTTAAACTTTGGCCCTCGGGGGAGCAGCCTGATCACCATTCCCAAGGAGCGGCTCGAGGCTGGTGTCGAATATACATTCAACTTGACTGTCTGGAAGGCAGGAAGAAAGGAAGAAGTGACAAATCAGACGGTAGGTACCACTACTCTGGACCCCTCTCCAGGGAGGCAACACTCCTTGCCAACCCTATGCAAGTGATGAGTAAACATACCTAAAAAACGGTATCCAAGTCCAGGAATTAGAAGTGTATGTCCATACCCTCCAGCGTGCTGATCTCTTTCTGACAAGGTGAAAGAAGGGGGACAGGTCTTGGGGAGTATGATTTATGTTGCCTAGGGAGGAGGTGATATTGCCAAATCATGAAGAAGAAAAGGAAAACTCAAGTACGGATAAAGCCAAATGGTGGACAACCCCAAAATCTTCATTTTTCAGCCGTGCATTCAGATACAAACTCACGTTCCAACAAACACATTTCTGCTGTCTCCCCTTGACTCTCTCTGGGACAGATTCTACTTCTTTCTCAGCATAGCTTGGTGTTAGCAAAGGACCCGGCTAGATGACAAAGAAGGAAGGGGTTGTTGACCTGCAAAGTAGATAATTAAGAGATGACTTGTTAGTTTGGAGTGGGGGCTGGTGTTTCCTTGAAGGGGGTGAGCTCATTAGACTTTGCTCACATTTCTGCAGTGCTTACTACGTGCAGGCACTGTGTTAAGTGCTCTACAATTATGACTTCCTTTGATCCTCACAGCCCCCCTGGGAGATAGGTGGTGTTATTATTTCCATTTTACAGTTGAGGAAACTGAGGCGGGTAGAGGTAAAATGATTTGCCCAGGGTCACATGGCTAGAAAGTGTATGAGGTTAGATTCAAACTCAAGTCCTTCTAACTTCGGACCTGGCCTTCTAATCACTGCTTTACCTAGAAAAGAACTCAGAGCTCATCTGGTTCAGTGCATGCCTGAATAGGAATTTCATGGGACCTCCAAAAGTTCATTAAACTGTTTTCTCTTCTCCACCTCTCACCCTGCATATTTTTCATACCAACCATTACCTAGCAGTGCCCCTCCCATCCTGTCCTGGTCCCACTGATTCTTTTTTCACTCAAGTATAAATCATTGTGTTTATCCCTAAATATTTAATTTCATCTTAGAGTGTACCTGTTGTTCTGGACCACTGAGACTTTTTTTGGATCCTGACTGTCATCCAATGTGTTAAACTATGTGAGGCAGTGGAAAAGACTTGAGTTCAAATCCTGAACCACTTATTAGCTATGACCCTCTGTAAAAGTAGAAATAGTAACTTTATCACTCATTTCACAAGGCTGTTGTTAAAGGAGCACTCTGTAAACCTTAAGCTGCTTTGTAAATGTGAATTACTAATATTAGCCGGCCCTCCCAGATGCATGGCATCTTCAGATCTGATCAGTCTGCCTTCAATGCCTTCATCCAAGTCATTGATAAAAGTGTTGAGTAGAATGAGGGTAATAACAGCACCTACCTCCCATGGTGGTTGTGAGAATCATGTGAGGTAACATCTGTAAAGTGCGTGGTCCAGCTGTTATTGTGGTTCAGTCATTCCTGATGCTGTGGCCCCATTTGGGGGTTTTCTTGGCAAAGGCACTGGGGCAGTTTGCCATTTCCTTCTCCAGCTCACTTTACAGATGAGGAAACTGAGGCAAACAGGGTTAAGAGACTTGCCCAGGGTCACACAGCTAGTAAGTATCTGAGGCCAGATTAGAACTCAGATCTTCCGGACTCCAGGCCTGGCACTCTATCCACTGCTCCACTTAGCTGCCCCCATAGCTTGGCACATAGTAGGCATGTAATACATGTTTATTCCATTGTTCCCTTTATCTTTGCCTTCATCCAAATAATTGATTAAAAATATTGACTAGAACAAGGTCAAGGACCTCGCCTCCACGGAATACTTTTTCCCAGCTTGTCGGTGACCCATTAATCATTATTACTTGGGTCCATTTTTTTCAGAAACTTTGAAATCTACCTGACTGCCCACTCCTCTCTCCATTTGTTTGCTCACAAGGCTATCATGAGAACTTGTGTTGTGTGCGTGTATTACTGTATCTATAGCATTATCCTGATAAACCAACTTGGTAACCACCATGAAACCACATTAGTTCTTCATGATCACTACGTCCCTTTCTGGGTGCTCAAAAATCATCCCTTTAATAAGGCATCCTATAGTTTTTTCAGAAATTGAAGTCAAGCTCCTCTAGTCTATAGTTGAAAGGATTTACCTTCACTCAATTTGAAAATGAGAGCATTTGCTCATCTCCCATGCTCCATCATGTCCCTGATGATGGTTCAGTAATGACATCTACCAGTTTTTTCTGTACCCTGGGATCACAGAATTATACACCTTGAGCTTGATGCCATCTAATGCAATTGCATCATTTTACAGATGAGGAAACTGAGGCCCATGAGGATTGAGCAGCTTACTCAAGATCAAACAGGTAGTCAGTATCAGGGGCTGAGTCCAGAGTCTACCTTCTTTGCCTTATGCCTCTGCTACCATCTGAGCCTGTTGACTTTGAGTTTTGAAGGCAGCTGGTGACTCCCTCTGGCCAAGAACAGTACTCTAAATCTTTCCAACTCACTAAGACTTGCCCACGTTTGCCCTCTGCTGGTACAGTAGGCCTTACTAAAACAGAAGGCACCCTCCCTTTAAAAAAATTTTTTTTTTTCCTTCTTTACTATATGAAATGGCTCTATTGATAAGGGAGAGTATTCAGGTGAGATGTAAATGGGAAATGGACATGATATTGATAAAATTATACCAGTGTCAAAAATCAAAGACCAATATCAAAAAGATGCTTGTATAATTTTTTTAATGACCATAGGGTCCTTTCCACAACACAGTGGGGCTTTCAGTAAGGCTTTAGTGGAGGACATAGTCAAAACTGTGTGACATTACTTGTGCTTCCCCTGTCTTGACTCTCCCCAAAATGTTCACTTTCATTTTCCCTCCTTCCAGTTCATGGATTTCCACACAGAAGCACGGCTTCTTATTATAGAATGCTTCTCTACCATCTCATATACAATCACTTGTTTTTGAATAAGGTCTCTTCGCCCATCCATTGCTGAATTCCAGGGAAGAGTCACACCCTGCTGAGTCTCAGGGATACTACAAGGTCTCACTTTCCTCCTTACCTTAGACCAGACCTGGAGTTACTTTTCTGTGTTACCTTTACTCTGCACATTCCTACATAGATAGCAGAGGTCATGAATATCATTACTGATTCTCTTCCTGGATATTGTGGCCTGTGAATAGCTGGACCACTTACCCCGTGGAGGGTTTGTGGGAGAACATGGACAAGAGTGACTCATGAGGGGCAGGCATGGAGGGAGTACCCTTAAGGTCCATTGGGGTATATCATAATCTGTTGGCATGAATGATGGGAAGCTAATGGTACTCCCTTTCATCTGCCCTGGGGAGCTGGGCAGAAGTCCTATCATGCTTTACTGTGGATTAGCACTGATATAAAGGATAGTTTGGAGGGGAGAGACAATGGAGGCAGAAAGACTTTCAGGCCAGGGCACCTATCTCACTCTGCTGGTATCTCCTTCCTCTAGGTCCTGATCAGGAATGGTTTGGTACCCATTGTGTCGCTGGAATGTGTTTCCTGCAAAGCACAATCAGTGTATGAAGTGAGCAAGAGTTCCTACGTCTACCTGGAGGGGACCTGCCACAATTGCAGTAGTGGCTCTAAGCGCGGGGTAAGGAGCCAGGGATGAGTCTGGGACGAATATTATAGAAGGGGGCTGTGCAGTGACAGGACCTAAAATGGTTGGTTATGTTTTCTTCCCCCCTACTGGAGTCTGAATCTGCACGTTTCTGTGTGGCTGTGTGCGTACCTGTGTGTGCATGTAGCCGTCACTTGTGTATGTCTTTGTATATATACACATGGTTATTTGTCTCACCTGGCAGCGATGGGCAGCCCAGACATTCAGCAACAAATCCCTCATACTGGATGAGTCGACAACATCAACAGGCAGCTCGGGCATGCGGCTGGTTCTGCGGCGAGGTGTACTCCGTGATGGAGAGGGCTACACCTTCACCCTGACTGTGTTGGGGTGCTCTGGGGAGGAAGAAGGCTTTGCTTCCATTGACCTGTTCCCCAATCGCCCTCCCATTGGGGGTTCTTGCCGGCTCTTCCCCCATGAGGCTGTCAGGGCTCTCACCACCAAGGTCCACTTTGAGTGTACAGGTGAGAGCATTCCTTGCCCCCAAGCCATCAGCAATATTCCCCCTCAAAAGTTTTCACCCCACAAAATATTCCCATCTCTTCATTTATTGCCCTCATGTGGTCAGGAAGAATTCTGCCTGTTTTCCAAGAGACATACCGAGGCCCAGAGAGGTGAAGCAATTTGTCCAAGATCATATAGTGAATCAGGGTAATGGGTAAAGGAGAGAGCCCAGGAATTCTGATTTTCAGGTCACAAAGGACCACCTCTGATTCATTCATTCAGTAAACAAGGAGTATCTACCACATATAGGACACTCTACTAGATCTTGGGGTTATGGGGTGGGGTGTTGTGAATGCTAAGTTTAAATAAAATGAGGTCCCTGCCCTCATGGAGTTTATTGTTGAATGGGGAGATTGGGGTGAGAATAAAACACAACTACTGTAATATACAATACTACCCATTAAGTGTGTTAGATGCTATCAGCAAAGTCCTGTGCAAGCTTTTAGGGACAAGGTTGCTACTGAAAGAGAGAAAAGGCATCAAAGTAGGGAACAGTAGGAGCAAAGATGTAGAAACAAGAGAGCAAAGGACATGTTGGGAGATCAGAGAGTGGTTCATTGGCTAGAATACAGAGAAAGAGAAAGCTAGAAATGTGAAGGACTTCAGGGAGGGCCTTGAATGCCAGAGAAGGAAGTTTGAACTTGATTCAGTGGTCCCTGGATATGACCAGAGCCATGCACTCGGGAGATTATGCCAGCAGTGATGGATTAGCAGCAATTGGGATAGTCCAGATACGTTGTGGTGAGGATCTATAATAAGATGGTAGCACTGGGAAGAGAGAAGGGGTGTAGTACGAGAGATTTTACAGAAGTAGAAGCAATAGTGCTTGGTAACGGATTGGATAAATGAGATGAGGGAAGGAAGAATGAAAGGTAACCCCAGTGTTTCTAGCATAGGAGACTGCATAAAGTGGTGTCATGGGAAGAAGTAGGAAAGTCAGGAGGGTAAAGACATGCTCAGTTTTGAACATATTGAATTCCAGGTGCCAGTGAGCCTTCCAAGTGGAGATACCACGTGGTCAGTGGGAGATGTGGTTCCATAGTTCAGGAAAGAGGTCAGACTTGGGAGTTTCCTGCCTGACTGAAGCTATGAAAGTAAACGAGATTGTCAAGAAAAAGAGGACCAGTGATAGACCTGTGTTCCCCAATGTGGTCAACATGCATGTTAAGGGCCATGTTAAAGGACTGGTTAGATAAAAGAAGGAAGAATAGAGTGCGTATCCCAGAGGCCAAGAAGAAAAGAGAGTGTCCAGCTACTTAAAGATCATAGAAAGTGAGAACTGATTTTTAAAGCCATTGAGACTGACAATTAGGAGGTCACTGGTGACTGCTGAGAGCAGGTTCAGTAGAGGTGGTGGTGGAGGCAGAAACCGCACTGCTACAAACTGAGGACAGAGTGGTTAGTGAGGAAATGGAGGCAGCAGGCATGGACAGTTTTTAAAGAAGATTGATAGTGAAAAGAGAAAAATACAAGGTGGATGAATAGGGTAGAAGGATCAAGGGGAAGTATGTAAGTGGGGAGACCTGAGCATGTTTGTAGGCAGAAGAGGAGCCAGCAGAGAGGCTGAGTTGAAGACGCATGAGAGAGAGGGGAAGATGAGTTCTGGAACAAGGAGAGAATAGGATTTCAGTCTATCCAGGTTCTGAACTCTGTCACTGAGCTCCATCTTGTTCTACAATTTTTCATAGAACGGGATAACTCTACGTCATCTTATCACTGTCTTGAAAGTTTCTTTAGCTCATAATGTCACCATCTCAGAGCCAAAACCACGATGGAGCCACTGCTCTAAGAGGCTGACATTTGGGGGTTGCACTTTCTCCTTGAAGCAGTCTTACAGCCCCAGCCCAGAGGAGCCTGGTCCTCTCCCAGGGCCCATGCCCGAGCCATGATCCCCAACAAAGAGTGAACTATCTTCCGTCTCCAACCCTTCTGCTAAATTTGCCACAAGATTAAAAGTCATAGAGGGTGAAGACCAAAAAAAAAAAAAAAAAGCCATTGGAATTAATCATTAGGTCACCAGTGACTTTTGAAAGCAATTTTAATACTGAAAAGATACCCAAATTCCTAGTTACAGTTTTGATCCATTTCCTCATCTCCCCTTCCTACTCAATCTACTTCCCAGGATTGTTGTGGGGATCAAGTGAGATAATATTTGTAAAGTGTTTAGCACAGTGCCTAGCACATAGTAGGCCTTATCTTCCTTCCTGTTCTCCACCTGGGGTACTGACTCTTGTCATGGTGTACCCATGGTACAGTGTGGAGGAGGATGAGGCAGGGGGCGGCAGGATGAGGTAGGATGATCAGAAATTCCTGGCTCTGGAGGGACAATGCTGCACTATGGTTCTTCCAGGTTGGCGGGACACAGAGGACGAGGATGCCCCACTGGTGTATTCCTTACTTCTGCGGCGCTGCCGTCAAGGCTACTGTGAAGAATTCTGCATCTACAAAGGCAGTCTGTCTGCATATGGAGCTGTGTTGCCCCCTGGCTTTAAGACCCACTTCACTGTGGATCTCTCTGTAGTTGTACAGGACCAGTTAGGTGCTGCCGTGGTAGCCCTGAATAGGTAAGGGGAAAAGGGGCATTCTGAACCTCAGGGCACCAGCCTACCCAGGATTGTCTGTCAACCAGTCTGTTAGTCATTATACATTTATTAAACACCTACTGTATGCCAGTCACTATACTAAGTAATTTGAGGGCCCCTTGTGGGACAACCCCTGAGCTAGATCCCCAAGGAGCTGGCAGGGTTAGAGAGGAAGGATTGGGATAGATGGCATAAGATACCACTGGAGGAAACTTGATAATCTTTGGAAAGAAGTATATAAACAAGCCGTTTGACTTAGTGGAAGAATGCTGGTTTTTATATCTGAGGATCTGGGTTTGAAACCTGGTTCTGCCCCTTTCGATCTATATGAACTTAGCTGCCTAACTCCTGCAGACCTCAGCTACCTAATCTATTAAAATGAAAGGGGTGATTTTCATGACCCCCAGGGTCCCTTCCAGCTCTACATCTGTGATCCAAGTCAGATACATTTCAGGATGAGCTTGTGAGCATTGAAAGGATGAAAAGAAAATGATTATTCCATGTGGAGTGAGGCTAACTAATAATGGGAAGAGGTCTCTTGGAGAAGAGGGTGGGTGGAGTGGTTTTTTGAAGAGTGGGGAGGGTTGGGAAGATCTGCCCAGCCTAGAAATCTAGCTTCTCCTCCTGGGTAGTCTTTGCCACCAGGCTTCATCCTCACCCTTACCTGGCTGTCGCCTCCCAGGTCTCTGCTTATTACCTTGCCTGAGCCTTCTGCCAGCTTCCACTGTCTTACCCACTGGCTCTACAGCCTGACCGAGACAGTCCTGCCAGGGCTGGTGAAACAGGCCGACCCACAGCATGTCATTGAGTACTCCTTGGCCCTCATCACCGTCCTCAATGAGGTCAGTGCCATCTCCACCCCTACCCTGGATGGGAGACCAAGGGAAGAAGCAAGAGACTGGGCAGTGCCCAGAGCAGTTGATTGATGTCATGGTTGAAATTTAAGAGACCATTACCTGACTTACTTAGACTGAGTTCATAAAGGAGGGATCTCAATTGGTCACCTTCTTCATTCCCTGACCACCACTGTAGATCAATCGATCAATAACCATTTATTAAGCTCTATGTTAGGGGCTGGGGATGCAAAGATCAAAATGAAAAAATCCCAGTCCTCTATCAGTGGACCAGAGACTGGTTTTAAAGATCATGAATTGCTTGGGGGAATTTGAGGTATGTGTGAGATGTATACAAACTCCAAGGTTTCTCTGTGCTCTGATCCTGTCTCATCAGTATGAGCAGGTGACATCTTCAGAGGAAGAGGCCAGTCATGAGAGGCACCTCCGTGCGCTGATGCGAAGAAACATTACTGAGATCCTTGTCTCCCTTCGTGTCAACACTGTGGATGACATTCAGCAGATTTCAGCTGCCCTGGCCCAGTGCACGGTATGGCTGAGTTGCCGACTCCCTCTCCATATGCCTGTTTCCTCCCTAACAGCTCGGACCCATCCTGCAGGATGGATGCCTTAGGGAAACTGGCTAGGGCTAGAGGTAGCTGACGGCTCTTTTCATTAGTGTTTCTTTTAATCAAATTGAATCAGTGCTTCTCAGGTCTCTGATTATTTTACCTTATCTGAGTGTTAGGGTAAGCTCTTGGAGGTACAGAGGAACAAATGAAATTATGGTGAGCAGATGAGCCCACAATGGAAGAGGAGGGAAGGCAAAAATGAGGAGGGGATGGGGATGGGGAACAATGAGGTAATGATTAATAGTGTTAGGAAGCCAGGTGTGGGGGGCATATGTAGTAGTGGAGGATCATGCTGTGCATGAAGGAGATTAATAAATATGATGGTGAAGGAGGAAGTAATATAGAACCCCAAATATCCTTTTTGGAAAAAAAAAACGGCCACTTGTTTTCTCAGACATACTGGATATGGGTGGAAGGATGAGAGGAGGGTAAGCCGATGTCACTGGGCTTTCTCCCTGCAGGTAGCAAGTAAGGAGTTTGTATGCTACCCTTGCCTGAAAAAAACCCTGAACAAGTTGGAGAATATGATGGCCATCCTGCAAAATGAGACCATGCAAGGAACCGTGACCCCCACGGCCATTGCTGACAACATCCTCAACATCACTGGTCAGCCAGGAGGGAGGCCCGCCATAGGGAATGGGTGATGGCAGACGCCAGGGAAAGGGCTGGAAAAGAAATTGGGAAAGGGAAAGCGCCCTTTCTGATTAAGGGTTTCCAAAGTCAGTGGCTGTGTCTCCCACTTGCTACCCTTTCTGTTGAAGGTTCAGCTGAGTGCTTTGCATGCTAGGGCTCACACTATGGGGCTGGCACTAATTGCCTCACTTTTTTAATCTTCCTCAGGTGACCTCATTCACCTGGTGAACTCAAATACCCAGGGCTTAGAGTCTACAGAGCTATGCAACAAACCCCACACCTTTCTGGTGGCCTTCAAGGCTTATAACCTCTCATCTGACCTGATGCGAATCCTCATGAAGTCTCGAGTGCTAAATGAGGAACCACTGACCCTGGCAGGGGAAGAGATTGTGGCTCGAGGCAAACGTTCAGATCCGTTCAGTCTACTATGTTACGAGAACACCTCTGATTGCCAGTTTTCCATCCCAGCTGCTTTCAACAGCACCTTCTCGGACCTCACTGATGTTATCCAGCTCATCTTCCTCGTGGACTCCAACCCCTTTCCCTTTGGCTACATCAGCAACTACACAGTGTCTACCAAAGTGGCTTCCATGGCCTTCCAGACTCAGGCAGGGGCCCAGATCCCAATAGAACAGCTGGGCTCAGAGAAGGCCATCACTGTCAAAGTGTCTAACAACACCAGCGGAGGAGGTGGGGACCGAATCCTTTCCACTGACTCTGCCATCATCCAGCCTTGCACATCGGTCAGCGCCATCATTGACCCCCAAAACCACAATCCTGAGGCTGGTCTGCACTTCCAGCTTAACTACACTGTGCTGAACGGTGGGTATAGTGAGCTCAGCATTCTTAGAGGGTCTATGGCAGGGAACATGAGGGCTCAAGCCTGTAGGAGGAGGAAGGGCAGTGGTACATTTCTCTTGTGGGTTTTTTTTTTTATCCTTTACTACTGATTTTACATCCATTATGTTGTTTCTTCCTTTTAGCAGTCCTAGATATATAATTATCAAATGAGATAATGTAAACTTTATAAACCTTACAAATCAGTAAATCAGCAAGATTTATTAAGCACCTACTGTGTGCCAGGCACTTCTGGTAGGTGCTGAGGATACAAGTATGAAGGATGAAACAACCATTCCTTCCTACAAGAAGCACATGTCCTAATGTGGGACTACAACATATTTAAGTACACATCGAGTAACTGTGGAGAGAATAAGCACAAGGTATCAGACATAAGGTATTTAGGGAGAGGAGGCACGAACAGTTTGTGGAGGTCAGGAACCATGTTATGTAGAAAGTGGTGCCGGAGCTGTCTTGAAGGAGGAGAAGGATACTGTGAGGCTAAAGTGAGGAGGGATTTTCAGGCGTGAGGGACAGCCAAGAGAAAGATACAGAGACTGGAGATGTATTGCTGAGAGAGACGAAAGCTAGTTTGGCTGAAGTGTAGAGTTAGGAATAAAGAATTCCAATGAGGTTGGAAAGATAGGTCAGGGCAAGATTGAGGAGGACTTTAAAAGCTAGACAGAAGGGGCAAGAGGGACTTACCAGAGACTGACCTGGCCAAGGCTACACTTAAAAAGTCATGGCTGTTAACCATTATTATTAGGTTCGATAGGTGAAATCTCCATTTTCCAGATGAGCACATGTTGGTGCAGAGAGGTTAGATGATTTACCCAAGACTGATTGATTCACAGATTCATTCCAGCCAGTTGGCCTAGATCAAGAATACCGATCTCAACTCTCTTCATTCATTCTAGTGGTTTGTTGATTTCTTTGTTGTTCCTGCTGGTTTTTTAACACCACCATTTAAAAAAAAGCACCACCACCATGTTTCTGGAATTTGGCAAAAAGGCATATTTATTTTTTCCCCTGAACTAGGCAGCGTGGCACAGTCGATAGAGCATTAAACTCAGAATTTGAAAAGACCTGAGCTAACTTCTTGCCTTGGATGCTTTACCAGCTGTATGAACAAGTTTACTGAGACTCTTATCTCTGAAACGGGGATAATAACTGCACCCTATCTCATATTGTTGTTGTAAGGGTTATATGAGATAATGTACATAAAATGTTTCTTAAAATTCTATGTTAATGGGATGTGATTAATAAAGCAATTGGTTCTCCATAATGTAAAGTAACATGTATATGTATATATGTACATTCATTGGAAATGCAAAAGTAATGTCTCTTCAACTTTGGAAAGGAGAGAGACCTGCACACTCCCTTTATCCCTCTGGGCCTGGTTCCAACTTTTCCTGACTTGGCCCAGGTATCCCGGGAATCATCTGAAAAGCAAAAGGAAAAGGTAGCTAGGTGGTACAGTAGATGAAGCTCTGGGCCTGGAGTCAGGAAGAAATGAGTTCAGATCCTGTCTCAGATGCTTAACTAGCTCTGTGACCCAGGGAAAGTCACTTAACCTCTGTGTACCTCAGTTTCTTCAGCTGTGATATGGGGGTGATAATAGCACCTACTTCTTCGTCTTGTGAGAATTACATCAGATCATATATGTAAATCACTTAGCGTAGTGCCTGGAACACAGTAGGTACTTAATGAATATTTCCTTTTTTTAAAAAAAGGGGGAGAAAACTGTAGATCATTCACAGTGTTGTCTATGAAAGGCCCACTGTTCAAATTCTGACTCCCTCCCCCTCTCCATAAACACATGTCCACACTCACTCTCTCAAACCTGGACTTAGCACAAAGAAGTTGCCCCAGCTTCAGATCAAACCAGCTCACATGCTGTTCTTGGTCCTGTGTGCTGGAGGACCCAGGATCTGCTAGAGCCATGCCTCCCACAAGCCCTTGGGCTTCGCTGGGTGGCTCAGCCATTGCAAAGGTAACTTTTGTCCCTGTGCCGTGTCCCAGAGCGATACCTATCAGAGGAACCTGAACCCTTCCTTGCTGTCTATCTGCACTCGGCCCCACAGCCCAATGAGTACAACTGTACAGCCAGCAAGAAGATTGGATTGAAGGCGTTGACTGGAGGTGACCACAGGCCTTACACCTTCTTCATCTCTCCAGGGTAAGTGCTTCCTTTGTGCACTGCAGCCCTGGGAGGTGTTGTATGGAAGCACAAGTGAGTAAAAGAGAAGACGAAATCCAAATACCTCCCATTCTGAGGGGTGGTCTCAGTTTTCCAACTGTTTTCATATGATACCGTGAGGAAAAACATCATCCCCATTGCACAGAAGAGAAAGCTAAAAAGTGGTTTAGCCCTGGTAACACAGGTAGTTTGGGCTTAGAATTCGATTTCCTGATTTGCGGTCAAGTTCTTTTGTCATCTTGTCTCCCAAAGCAGAGTCTGACTTCCTTTGTGGGTTCTCATCCTGGGGCTGATTTTTTATAAAACAAGTTTAAAAACTTATTTTTAGAAATATTTTAATAGCTATTTCAGCATAATTGATTTCCTTTGGAATTTAAATGTATATGTTACCATATGCATTTAAAATATTATCCTGGGGCATATTATTCTGAAAAGCTTTGCACACTTTTGAGAATGCCTTCTGAAAAGGGGTCCATAGGTTTCACCAAGCCCCCAAAGGGGTCCATGACACCCAAAAAGTTAAGAACCCCCATACTCTAATCACATCAGAAATAATGAGGTCCTGGGGCTAAAGGTGGAGGTAAAAGAGATATGGGAGCTTTAGGACCATAGGGTGATGACCCAGGACATCTTTCCCAGGGTCCTTGATCTGTGACCCTATTCCCGCTTCTGCCCTCTAGGACTGACGACACAACAGCAAGTTACTACTTGAATATGACCAGCCACTTCCGTTGGTCCGAGGTGGAAGTGACAGTGGGTCTCTACACGTCACTTTGTCAGTACTTCAGTGAGAAGGAGATGATATGGAAGACAGAGGGCATCGTACCCCTGGAAGAGACCTCCCCCAGCCAAGCTGTCTGCCTCACACGCCACCTCACAGCCTTCGGGGCTAGCCTCTTTGTTCCACCAGGCTCCATCAAATTCATCATTCCTGTGCGTACCTCCATTCTTTTAGGGTCTTTTGCACTTAGAGCAAATGCTGTGGTTGGCCTGGGGTGGAAGAATGGGCTCCGTGGAAATGAGCTCACTTTGGTTAACCCCAAGCTGGTATGTTAGCAGTGAGTAAAAATGGAAAGTGGAAGGATGGGGGTAGGGGAGAGACAGGATTTCAGTTTGGTACAAGTCCAAAAACATTTATTAAGTACCTGCTACCTAAAAGTAACTGTGCTAGGTGTTGGGGATACAGGGATGAAATCAAAACCGTCTCTGCCCTCAAGGGGCAGAATTATGATCAGTACATGGATACAGATGAATCTGGGAGGGCAAGGGAGAATAAGCGTTGGCATAAGTGTGTGCCAAGCGTTTGTCATAAGCCTTTTTTTCACAAATATTATCTCATTCGATCCCCACAACAGCCCTCTGAGGTGAGGCGTTGTTATCCCCATTTTACAGTTGAGCAAAAATAAGTAGATACAGTCTTACCCCCAAAAAGTCAATACAAAGTATTTTCAAGAGGAAAAGGTCACTTTGCACTGGGAAGCTGAATGAATCAATGAGTAAGTAAGTGGAAAAACATTTCTTTTGCACGTATGTGCCCAGCCCTGGAATCAGAAGAAATAGTCCCAGTCCCCTAAAGCTCAATGGAGACCAAGCAACACAGAGACTTAGAGAATCCTTGCTTCAAGAAATTCTAATAAGAAAAGCTTAACAAGAGGATTACTCAGTTTTTAAAAATGTTCTCTGCCTGACAAAGGATTCACTGCAAGGCTTCTTTCAAGAACTATCTCTTAAGTTCATTTAAAATAGGAGTCTTTCAGGCAGCTAGGTGGCACAGTGGATAGAGCCCTGGAGTCCGGAAGACACTAGCTGTGGGACCTTGGACAAGTCACTTAACCCCAGTTGCCTCCCTGACAAAATCCAAAAACAACAACAAAAAATGACTAGATTGTGGGGCGGGTTGATGGTACAGTGGATAGCGCACAAGCTCTGAAGTCAGGAGGACTTGAGTTCAAATCTGGCCTGGGCAAGTCACTTAACCCTGAATGCCTCCAAAATAGAAGAAATAAAGTGAAATAGGAACCTTTTGGGGGGGAAGGGGAATTGTAAGGTGAGGTGAAGAGATTAGTGTGGCTGGAAAGTAATTAAGAAGGATGGGAACTGCTTGGGGGATCAGGGCCCTGAGCAGGTGTGATGGTCATCATGGAGCTAGTGCCAGCCTTGAGCCTGACAATCTTTCTTTTGGCACAGGACCCGGCTCCAGGTATCAACTATATTGTGCTCCTGACTTGTGCCGTGTGCCTGGTCACCTATGCAGTAACGGCTTTGATCGTCCGCAAACTGGACCTGATAGATGTCAGCCGAGTGAGCATCATCCCTTTCTGTGGGAAGAATGGTCGCTTCAAGTATGAGATACTCGTCAAGACTGGCTGGGGCCAGGGCTCAGGTGAAAGCAGGCAGACACAGCTGGACTGGTGGCAGGGGCTGGGACGGTGGGGGCTGTGGAAAGGGTTGGTCTGGACTTGGGGCAGAAAGAGGACAGCCTAGCTTCAATGCCCCAGCACAGAGTCAGTGGGGGAGTACAGTGGATGGAGTGTTGGACCTGGGATCAGAAAGGCCTGAGTTCAGTTGTCGCCTCAGACACTTAATTAGCTCTATGACCCTGAGCAAGTCACTCAGCCTTTGTTTGCTAGCTATTATTTATTATTATTACGAACCACACCTGCTTACTACCTTCTCACCTTTGCTAGACCACCTACTTAAGGACTGAGATCTTGAGGACAAAACTAAAATCCGAGTTAGAAGACACCTCGGAGGGCATTCATCCTGTGCTACTTGAACAGGAATCGCTGACAAATAATCTTCCAGCTTCTGATTAAAGACCTCTAATAATAGGCAATTCAGACTCTCCTGAGGTAGCCCATTCCACTTGCAGCTCTAATTGTTAGACAGTTTTTCCTTATTTTAAGTTGAAATCGGCCTCTGAGTAACTTCTCCCCATTGGTTCTAGTTCTGGCCTTTGGGGCCAAATAGACTCACAGCTGACTCCCTCCCTCCACTGGACAGCTCTTTAGATATTTGAAGGTAACACCCCCTCAGTCCTCTCTAGACTAAACAACCCCAATTGCTCTCAACTGATCCTTCTATGACAAAGTCCTGAGCCTCCTCACCCTCTTGGTTGCCCATCTGAACGTAATCCAGTTTGTCAAGATCATCCTTAGCATGTGGTTCCCAGGCTTGAGCCCAGAGCTTCCAGTGTGACCAAAGCAGAGTCAGGTACCGCGGGACTCCCACTGCCCTTCTTTTCCAATGCTAAATTTCTATGAAGGCTGCCTGAGATTGAATTCATTTTTCATGATATTCAACTCAATGAGTATCTGTCCACTGAAGTCCTCAGGTCTTTTCCGAACGACCTAATTGCTTAGGTTTGCTTTTCTTATTTTGAGTTTGCAAATTGATTTTTTTAAGCCATGTGTAAGATGTTATATTTCATCTTATTAATTTTAGACAACAATTCCAAACTTATTCATTTTAACCTGTTGAGATCATTCTAGATCTTGAATCTGTTATTCAACTCAGTATCTTAGCTCATAGGATCTGGATGTTAAAAAACCATCCAGTCCAACCCCTTCCTTTTACAGAGGAGGAAATGGAGGCCCTGAGACAGAGAGGCAACTTGCCTGGGTTACACAGGTATAGGTAGTGGAGCCAAGATTTAAACCCAGGTCTTTCTAAGTTCGGTCGTTTTTCCTCTAGACCACAGCAGTCTCACAGCTTTCCTAGCA
Organism: Notamacropus eugenii; assembly: GCF_028372415.1. Taxonomy (NCBI): domain Eukaryota; kingdom Metazoa; phylum Chordata; class Mammalia; order Diprotodontia; family Macropodidae; genus Notamacropus; species Notamacropus eugenii. Next base: position 48,099,321 of record NC_092872.1, read on the forward strand.
TCCATCAATTTGATAAGCACGTTATCTCTTCATACAAGTCACTAATAAAAATGTTGACAAGTCACACTTATGGCATTTATTAGAGATCTTTGTTCAGGATAAATGAAGTTCTCTAATGACTGCTTTTTAGGTCAAGTTGTTCAGGGGTTTATATAACTCAACTGCATCTTCTAGCCCACACCTCCCCATCCTGTCCACGAGCATATTTTAAGAGACTTGATAACAAGACTCTTTACTGGAATAAATCCAAATAAATAATACTAATGTCTTTGACCTTCCCCTAATCCAACAGTTTAGTAACCCAGTCAAAAAGGAAAATGGGCTTAGCCTGGCATGAGAGCAGAGACCCCAGGGAACACAAGCTTTCCCCGGCAAGGGAGATATGCTTCACCACTGATCCACTGAGAGGAAGCCTGAGGAAGTGGATGGAATACTGGGTTTAGGGTCAAGTGACCACAGTTCAGATCTCAACTCTGACACCTTAGTTTCCTCATCCATCCGTAAAACAAATGAGATTAGGCTAGATGACCTCAAAAGTCCCTTCCAACTCATCATTGATGATCCAGTGATGCAAAACATTGATCAGAGCTCTATAATCTTTCATTGATGTTTATTTTACCATTATATTTGTATGGTTATTGTATAAATATTCTCCTGATCCTCCTCTCTCTGTGCTCTGCATCGGTTCATACAAGTCTATGAATTCTTCATATTTATTATTTCTCATGGCTAAATAATCTTCCATTACATTGCCTAGGGTAGATCGTCATCAAATCTCAGTGATACCTGTGAAAGTATAATTCATCTTTTTGCACAAAGATCTCTAGTTTTCTTTATTATATATTTATGTATTAATAATAACAATATATTATATATTTATTATATGATTATTATATCCTGGGCTTTGGTGTGTAGAAATATGTGTTCATAAACATCATTCTTGACCCTCTTCCAGGTTCCCGTCACCTGCTGGACAGCTCCAAAGTTCTTTTTAGCCCCTCCCTGATGGCTTCCACTGTGCCTTTGCAAAAACCCTCTCCCGAGCCTCTCTGTGCTAAAGTCTCTCTACCTTCCCTCCCTCCCTGTCTAGGCACAACAGCACATGTGGGCATCACCCTCTATGGGGCAGATGGCCGAAGTGGACACCGGCACCTAGATGCAGAGAGCGCTTTCCATCGAAATAGCCTAGATATCTTCCAGATTGCCACACAGCGCAGCCTTGGAAGCGTGTGGAAGATCCGAGTGTGGCATGACAACAAAGGTGTGAGGAGTGGGCTTGACTAGATGGGACCTTCCCTCCTCTGCCTACCATGAGCTTGTGTCTTCCTCTGAGCTGTGGTCCAAACCCCTATGGCTTCCTGTTTTCTCTTCTTAGGGCTTAGTCCAGCCTGGTTCCTGCAGCACATTATTGTCCGGGATCTACAGACTGGCCGAAGTGCTTTCTTCTTGGTGAACGACTGGTTGTCGGTGGAGACTGAGGACAATGGGGGTCTAGTGGAGAAGGAAGTCCTAGCAGCAAGTAAGCTTTCCTCAGCCTCTGGATCCCTTCTTTAAGTCTTTTCCCCAGCTTCCCTTCCCTTGATTTTAGCCCTATGCCTTTCATGGTTTTTTAGATTTTTCACTTTTCAGATTCTTGGCTCCATCCAAGAAAGAAACTCCCATGTTTGTATATGTCTCTGTGTGTGTGACAGTAAGCATGTTTGTGGGTATGAGAGACTGAGGAGCATAGATTTATTGCTGGAAGGAACTTTAGACGCCAGCTGTTTGGGCCCAGTCCCCTCATTTTATAAATGAGAAAACAGACACAGTGACTTGCCCAGCATCACACAGCGAGTAAGTGCCTGAAGTATGATTCAAACCTGGGTCTTGCTGACTCCATGTTCAGCCCTCTGTTCACTACTCTGCACTGTACTGAATTGAATGTGTATGTGAGGGGGAAGCTAAGTGTATTTGAGAATGAATGTGTTCATCTCCCTTCTGACCTCGGTGCCTTTCTGTTCCCCCTTTCTTTGTGCCCTCCAGATGATGCCACCCTGCGCCGGTTCCCACGGTTACTGACAGCAGAACTCCAGAGAGGCTTCTTTGAGAAGCATATCTGGCTCTCATTGTGGGACCGCCCCCCACGAAGCCGCTTCACTCGAGTCCAGCGGGCCACTTGTTGTACGCTCCTTATCTGCCTCTTCCTAGGTGCCAATGCTGTGTGGTATGGTGTTGTGGGAGATGTCAATCACAGGTGGGCATTTCTCCTCTGCCCCCCAGCCATCTTGAACAGTAATATCTTAATCTCCAACCCCTTCCCAGTGCTGTCCCCCAAAGTGAAGTGGCCAAAGTTCATGCCAGTGGGTCCGTTCCTCTCCCAAATACATGCCCCTTCGAGGATAAACATTTCCTCACCTCTCGCAGTCTCCTGGTGGCTGTACCTGGCCCACCTCACTAGCAGAGACTTTTTTCCTTTTGGTTTTACCTAAACCTCTCTGGCCCCTGTCCTATTACCTTTTTCTCTCTCTCTTTTTAAATTTTAAATTTTTTATTCATTTTAAAATTAAACACAAAATGGGAAGAGAAAATGTACACAATAGAATATTAGAGAAGATTCAGTATAAAACCATAAATTTCCATTTCATGAAAACCTTCTGTACTAAGCCCTGTACGTTGTTTTCAGAGCAGCTCCGTTTCTCTGCACTGCTTCTAGTTTTTCTTTTCTCTGTTGTGTCCTTTTTATTTTATTTTTTTCTCCCTCCCTCTCCCCCCCCAGCTCTAGAGAAGGCTACAAATCAACGTGAATAGATATACATATACATACATAGTTATAAACATACACATATACATGTACACACACCTATACATATATGTAAGACCATACTATACATATTTCCATTTGTCACTTACCTCTCCGGAGGTAGATAGCATCTTCCTTCATAGATCCAAGTCTTTTCATGTTTTTTTAAATCAACCAGCTCATTTCCTACCTCCCAGCAGTTTCCCATCACAGTCATATCCTGTCTGAGAGACTGACTATGAAAGTTTCTTCCCAATTTTCTGCTTTCCCTCCACTTCCAACGACATTGGTTTTATTTATACAAGAAATTTTACATTTAAAATAATCAGAATTATCCAATTTATACTTCAACAATGCTCTTACCTTATAATATAGTTTAAGGTCTGGTACTACTAAATCTCTTTCCTTTACATTTTTTCCTTAATTTCTTTGAAATTCTTGACCTTTTTGTTCTTCCAAAAGAATTTTCTTATTATTTTTTCTAACTCAGTGAAACAATTTTTTAGTAATTTAATTGGGATGGCATTGAGTATGCGTTAAATAAAATTGTCATTTTTTTCTATCGTATTGGCTTTACCTACCATGAACAAGAATATTTATTTCTCCAGTTATCGAAATCTGGCCCTATTTATATGAAGAGTTTTTGAGCTTTTAACTTTTTCTTTATGACAAAGTGACTTAAATACCCTCAGAACTGGGCCAGGAATCAGGAAGACCTAAGTTCAAATTTGGTCTCACATACTTACTAGGTATGTAACCCTGGGCAAGTCGCTTAACCTGTCTGCCTCAATTTCTTCACCTGTAAAAGGGGAATAAAAGTAACACCCCCAGAGCTGTTGTGAGGATACAAATGAAATAACATGTATAAAGCACTTCCCGGTATATAGTAGGCACTTAGTAAATGCTTGTTTCCTTCCCCTTTGCAGCAATATGCCCATGTCCAGCCTGATTCCATTAAGTGTGGACACAGTGGCTGTTGGCCTGGTGTCCAGTGTGGTTGTCTACCCCCTCTACCTGGTTATCCTGTTTCTCTTCCGAATGTCCCGGAGCAAGGTAAGAATGGGACCAGTGACATGGTAGATATAGGACCTACAGGAATGGGATGGGCTGGGGGCAGTTATTTAAGACAGTGTATTTGGGGGTCAGTCGTCTATGATCTATGGACTTTGCTGTCCTAGTTCATTCAGTCCCCTGCCCTGCTCCAACTCACTAGGCTACGTCAAAGCAGAAGGTTGAATGAGCTGATCTCTAGGAAAAGGGAAAAGCAGCTGCATGAGTCAGTCAGTAAACATTTATGACGGACCTACTATGTGCCCAGCCCTGTCCAAAGTGCCATTCTTCCTACAGGTGTCAGTAAGCCCTGACCGCAGTCCTGGGGGGCAGCAGGTGCTGGACATTGAGAACTATCTGGAGACATCAGTTCTAGACAGCTCCTTCCTCACTTTGTCTGGGCTCCATACTGAGGTGATGGGGACTGGGCGTAGATAGACCTTGCCTGCCATGACTGTTCCTAATTGAGAGGCCACATGGAAAGGGCCTTGGTCTCAGAGACCTCAGAATCACAGAAACACAGAATGTTCACGCTGGATGGAATCTTGGGAGCTGCCTAGTCCCACCCGTTCCCCAGTCAGCTGACCTTAGTTCAGATACCTGCATTTGGACACTTTCTAGTTGTGTGACTGTCAATGAGTCTCCTATGAGCCCTCCATGCCTCGGTGCCCTCATTTGTAAAATGAAGATAATAATACGTACCTTGCCTGCCTTGCAGAGTTTTGTAGCCTTTATATTGTCATATATTATTATTGCAACAACTCACATTTTATGCTGAGGCTCTCTGGTTGGGTCCCAGTGACCACCCCAGGCAGAGGCCTCTTAACCTTTTGAATGTCCTGGACTCCTCCTGCAGTCTGGTAAAGCCTATTGACTCCTTCTCAGATTAATGTCTTTAAATTCATAAAATAAAACACATAGGATTACAAAGGAAACCAATTACCTGGAAATATAATTATTTTTTAAATGTTCACAGATCTCTAAGACGTTAGCAAAGACCATGATTCTCCCTGGCCAGATCATGTCTCTGAGATGCACTATATTCTTCTCCACAGGCATTTTCTGGACAAACTAAAACAGATTTGTTTCTGGATGATTCTAAAAGGTGGGTGCCCCAAGAGCAAAATCATGTTGTATTCACACAGACATGAACATACAATCGGGCATCCCGTCATGCATGTGCAGCTATCTGGATTCCATGTCTATTTTTCCCTAAGTGCCATGTGGGCATCGCTCTTCCACAGCCCCATGTTATTTGCCACTGGAGTACGTGGCTTTTGTCCTTTGCATGGGTTCCTCTGGGTATGGTCCGGTGGGGTTTGTGTATTTGTTAGACTCTCACGTGTTCCTCCGGGTGGGTGTGCTTGCTTCTCACAGCCTGATGCACTGGCAGTCCAGTGATGGCACTCTTAGCTGGCCAGACCTTCTCAGTGACCCTTCCATCATGGGTAACACTCTTCAGAGGCTGGTACGAGCCCGGGCTGGGAACACTCAGGCCCTGGAGGTCATGGAAGAAGATGGTCTCTCCCTGGGCAGCCCCCCTTCCCAGACCAAGTACTTCTCTACCTCAGGTGAGTAAGTAGGCCTCAGTTTGAGATGAAGGAGGACACAGAATTGTTTTTGTGATCATAGTACCCCCTCTGTTCTGATGGAAAACCAAGGCAGGGGTGCAGAAAACCTAGGGGAGGGAGGATTTCCTGTTTCAGCTTTCCCTGGAAGGGGGGTGTGTTTCTAGGTTGAGCCATAGGTGACCTTCTGTCTTTCTATATCCCTAGCAGTTCTGAGTCATTTGGGAAAAGTGATAGCTCACCCTTGAGGGGGCTGGGGGCTGGGAGAATGTGAGTGATGGATAGTGTCACAGGTCTTGGCCTGACCCTAACTCATGCCCAACTCATGCTGATTCTGCTTCCTCTAGATGAAGATCTGATCCGACAGATACTCACTGAGGGAGCCAGCACTATTGCCCCTGCTAGAGACACCCACCTGGAAACGGATCTCCTCACTGGCCTGTGAGTGAAGTGGAAGCAGGATGTTGTAGCATGAGGCAGAGTTGGAACAGGCAGGGAGGGGCAAGATCTTCCTGGGCCCAGCTTTTGGGTCTGTGGTGTACTGGGAAAGAGCTCTAAATCTGATTCTAATGACCAATTCCCAGCTCCTTTCGTCAAAGGAATTAGCACGTTTCCATGCAGTGATTTGGGAAGGGAGTCCATCCTGCTGTTGCTAGTCTGACAGGAAAAAATGGAAACGTGGGGAACAATCCATAGGGTAGGAGCTGTAGAAAGAACTGCCATCTACGCAGAAGACTGCTAACCCATCCACAATCACCACAGGTGTTTGCTTATAATAAGTAAATAAACCCTGGGTCTCCAAAGTGTGTGCGCATGCACATGTATGTATGCATGCGTGCATGTATGTGTGTGCATGTGCGCGTGTATGTATGTGCACGTGTACGTGTACATGTGTGCATGTGCATGCGTGTGTGCACAGGCTGAGTCAGGGACTGGGAATTCTTTACTTGCCAGGACAAAACATCATTCCAGCCTCACCAGGAAAAGTATTTTTTCTTCTTGTCATATTCATGCTTTATATATTTCCTCTGTCTCTACTTAGAGCATGAGCCCCTCACCAGGAAGGATAGTTTCATTCTTTGTACTTGTATCCCCCTATGCTCTGCCCAGAGCCTGTCACATAATACAGGCTCCTAATAAATACTTTTTGGTTGATTGATTAGATCTCTATGCAGAAGAGCTCGTCTTCTGCCTAACTGAGGCCTGGATTATGCAGAGTGAGACCACACAGACCCCAAGGCGTGAAAGGAATGTCCCCAAGCCTTGTTATAAGACTGTCATTAGGACCACTTGTGTAGGATCATGTGCTACCAAGGCCTCTTGGTAACTGGCCTCCTGAGTTGAATTCAGAAGCCTATCCACTTTGTATTGAATTTCATGCTTCAGCAAGGAGGGCTGCTGTAGGGTTCTCAGGGCCTTGGGATGCTTCTGCCATGAACGTTTCTGTTGTGAATTTTAGCGAGGTTCCTGCATCAGCATCAGGAAGGCTTTTGGTGGTGCCTTCCTTTCCTCCAAAAAGAAGTCTTCCCCAAACAATTTAATTACCCCACTGAGGTCTAACTGAGATTAGAGCCTACCCCCACTCTCAGTCCAGGGACTTGCTGACTCTGAAAGCAACTGCTCTTGAAGTAATTTCTTTGAGAAAAAAGAGAATCAGATACCTCCTCTTCCATCCATCTGATCTGATCACTCCTTCCTGCCCCATCCCCCACTCAGTGGTCCATTCTCCCTGCTCTAAGGTGAGCTCACAGCCTGTACTCTTTCCCCAGGTCTGGTTCTCTGGGGGCAAAAACAGAGACACTGATGCTACAGAGGCTGAATGAGAAAGGACTGCCCCCTGTGGACCCTCCACAGGAGCTCTTCCAGTCCACAAAGTTCCCCAAAGAAGGTAAGATTTCCAGTACCCCCTGCCCTCCCAGCCATGTGTGTGTGTGTTCTGACTGGGCTCCACATTGTCCCCTGCAGGGATGGCTGAGAGTCTGCAGAAGCGGCTGCTTCCTCCGTGGTGTGCCCCCCTTGCCCATGGGCTCAGCCTCCTGCTTGTTCTGTTGGCCGTGGGCATCTCGGGCTGGATTGGCACTGACTTCACCTCCAGCGTCGGCGTCATGTGGCTCATCTCAGGCATCTTCAGCTTCCTGTCCTCATTCCTGGTCTGGGAACCTCTCAAGGTGGATTGTGTCTCCTTTCCCCATTCGCCCCTTTTCTCCTGAGCCTTTGGCTGTTTCTCTGTTCTCCTTTCCACCTCTGCCCCTTTCCTCTTCTGTCTGTCTCCACTCACACCCACCGACAAGCCAACAGGTCCACTCACTCATGGAGGAGCAGGTGCCTGACCACCCTTCTCTACCAGGTCCCCTGCTCTGCAATGCCCTTCCTGCTGGAGCCCAGGGGGATGGGCCAGAGCAATGGAAAATTGAAAGGAAAGGTCCCATGAGCAGGAGCCTGACCCCTTTGTCGCTTGTGTCCCCAGGTCTTGCTGGAAGCCCTCTACTTCTCTCTAGTGGCAAAGCGACTCCATCCAGAAGAGGATGATACTCTAGTAGAGTGTCCTGCTGTGGAGCCCGTGTGTGAGCGGATCCCCCGAGTACGGCCCCCCCAGGGCTTTGCCCTCTTCCAGGCCAAGGAGGAGGCTCGTAAAGTCAAGCTATTGCACAGGATGCTCAAGGTGACCTTGGACTTGGCCAGATCATTTCCTTAGACCTCCCCTTGTCTCTGCATCTGCCACTGCCAGCAGGCTTGGCTTCAGAGTAGGGAGGGGAGAGGCTGGCAGCTCCTGGCGATTCTACCTTCAAGGCCTTTCCACCTGCATGTCCCACCCCAAACTCCACATGTCAGACTAGTACCATCATCTTCCTGCCAGTCTGCTCCTCCTCCAGACTTCCCCATTTCTATTAATGGCACCAATATCTTCCCCGTCACCCAGGCTCGAATGAACCCCAAGTGTCATCTTCCACTCCTCCCTCTCTCACCACCCACATCCAATCGGTTTCCAAGTCTCCTTACTTCTCTTCCTTTGCAATATTTATCACATCCTTCCCTTCCTTTCCATCCCCAAGACCCCATCCCCTACTCTGGATTGGAGCCCACATGACATCATTCCTGGACTAGCACTGTAGCCTCCTCACCAATTTCCTGGATCAAAATCTTTCCCCCTCCAAATCACCATGAACGTGTTGCCACATTATTTTTCCTATATCACTTTTCAAAAGCCTTCAATAATTCCCTAATGCATACAGAAGAAAATTCATGTTTCTTAGCCTGGCCATCAGCTCTCTTTCCAGTTTTATTTCCACATCCCTTCCCTACACATGCTGAATAACTTAGTGCTTTACACACACACACACACACACACACACACACACTCACACACACACACACACACTATAAAGCAGAATAAACATATGTACAAAGTAGTTAAGAAATAAACTCTTAGGGTAGGGTGGAAACAAGAGACCAATTTTATTCCTTATACAACTAGTAAATAAGGTCTCTTCTGGAGGTAACTGGATAACGAGAGATTTGGCTTTAGGTAGCAAGTAGAAGGCCAGAGACTAGGCATGAATATTTCCAGCTACCAGGTCCCCAGGGTGGGGGTGAGGGGGAAGGTCTGAATTTCTGCTGTGGTCTTCAAGGGGAGGAGGTCCCGAATGTCCACTGTAGCGTCTGGGGCTCTCTCAGGCCTTCGGTGACTACTCACAGCCTTCCTCACATTTTCAGAATTTTCTGGTCTACATGCTGTTTCTGCTGGTGACTCTCCTTACTAACTATGGAGATGCCTCAAGCCACACCCACGCCTACCGTCTGCAGAGCTCCATCAAACAAGAGCTGGACAGCAAGGCTTTTCTGGGGATCACCAGGTAATCACCCTGGAACAGTCTCCAAGCTCATCTTATCTAGCCCCCAGCCTTTACGCAGGGCCCCAGGAAAATCACCTAAGGCAGAGGGGCAAAGCTGTCCTAGGCATAGGGCAAAGTCCATCAGTATGAACATTTTCACTTGGGGTAAGAACAGTTAAAGTATGTGTCAGGGAGGTAGAGTGGGGAATAAAAGGGGACGATGGTGGTAGCAGTACAGACAGTTGTCCAGCTGAGGGCACAGTTGAGATGGGGGCCATCCCAGCCAGGACATAGGAACCGTGGCAGAGACTCTGGATTTTCATATGCCATTCTCCCCCGTACTTCATGCTCCACATTTGCCAAAGAGGAGCTCTTGCTGTGAATGCCTTTAGGAGAGAGCTTCCACCTTCTCCTTGGGCATCTGTTTTCTCACTGTGAGGTCCTCTAGATTTATATCAGGTTGTAACTTGTCTGTCTTTAACTACAGCTTTTCATTTCTTTCACCCTAGTAGTAAACAGTAATCACTAAGCATCTATTAGGTGCCTACTGTATCTATGCCAGGTCCCTTCCAATATAATGCAGGCATACCCCACCCAAGATTGGCCCGACGATGTCATATCCCCACAGGTAGCGTTGTTGCCATAATCTAAAAGACAGCACATGAGACAGGAAGATAGAAGTCTGTGGCATGCCAGGACACCCTGCTCCTAGAGGAGGCGGAGGCTTGAGCGTGGGAGTTCTGAGTTGTAGTGTCCACACTAAATCCCTTACCAATATAAGGAGCACTAGGAAGTAGGAGGGGAGCAGGGCTCCTCACTTGGCTGCCTAAGGAGAGTCGAACCAGTTCAGATTGGAGACAGAGCAGGTCCAAGCTTTGGAGGTAATCAGCAGCAGGATGGAGTCCATAAGTGGCCACTGTACTTCCAGCCTGGGTGAGATAAAGGATCTAGTCTCCCCTGGGGTACAGAGTGGGAGGGAGGACAAGAAAGCAAAAGTTAATGCCAGTAACTCAGAAGAAGGCACCAATCTCTCCTACTCTGAGGCTACCTATAGCCAGCCTACGGAAGGTTATTAACCCAGCTCCATGAGACCTTTGAGGTAGAACAAAGTCATTTTGGGGAGTCTTATGTGTTTCTATTGGTGTCCTTCTGGAGAATCCTTTCAAGTGAGCCATAGTGTGGTTTGCTGAAAAGGGATGATGCTGCATTACAAAGTCAAAGATAGCCATATCCTTCCTTGGAGATCTTGGCCTTCTGGACTCTCCCCCATTCTTTGAGAGTCCCAGGACCTGACAGTTATGTACTTTGATAAACGTTATTAATACATTAATTAAGCCTTCCCCTGAAGTTTGGGATTTGAACTCAGGTCTGTGACATCCCCCAGGGGTGGGAAACCCACAACCTCAAGGCCCCTTCATAAAAGGATTTGTTCTGTGAAGTTTGGATTTAGTCAAAGGGCTGCACTTGAGGACCTAGAGGACACAGTCTCCCCACCTTTATGACTCTAGCCAAACCCTAGAAAGGAAATGATTTGAGTCTTGGTTTTTCAGTATTCTTAAATACCACCAAGACAGCATTCAGCACTTTGTACAAATGCTCTACCTCAGGTATTTCTGGAACTTGAAAACAGAAGAAATGTTGAGGCTTTTGAAAACTTTTAGTCTAGCTTTTTCTTTTGTAAGTCCAAAGCCACTGTCACAATGTAGTGAAGTAGAGTTCCTGATATAGAGTTGGGAAGACCTACATTCGAATCCTGCCTCAGATGCTAAGCTTCAGTTTCCTCATCTGTAAATGAGGGTGACAGTAGCACTCACCTCAGTAGGTGGTTGTGACGTATGTCAAGTTCTTAGCAGACCTTAACGTGCTGGCTGTTATTATTGCTGAAGAAGGGAAATTGGCTTCCTGAATACCCACTTTCTAATTCCTTGTCTCTTTTCACAAATTGCTTTAGGATTCAGTATTTTTTTTTTCACTGAGATTTTTTTCTCTTGAGATTAGTGTCCCTTGCCAGTTGTGGGCAATGGATTTTTATTTTTGAGGGAAGAAAGGAGAATTAATGTTTGAAAATTAGGTTCTCATTTCTCTTTGTTTAGTTGTTTCAGTCATGTCCAATTCTGTGTGACCCCCTTTGGGGTTTTCTTGGCAAAGATCCTGGAGTGGTTTGCCATTTACTTCTCCAGCCCATTTTACAGATGAGGAAACTGAGGCAGACAGGGTGAACTGACTTATCCAGGATCACACAGGTAGGAAGCTGGATTTGAACTCAGATCTTCCTGAATCCAGGCCTGGGATTCTGGCTTCTAACCGGATCTTAAAGGTTTCAGGATTTTGGTGACGATCGAAGGGGAGGGACATGTTTGTCTCTCTTTTCATCTACCTTGAAGTCATCCTTGGATTCTTTAGCTCTCCATGTAGTTTCCTCATTACATTTGGGGAGATCACTACTCATGAGGAGGTGGCCTTTTATCTCCCTCCACCTCCCCCAAACCTCAGGGCTGCTCTTTGATGACCGGAGCTGTGAGGTCTCCATATAAGCAGCTCTGCCCCACCCCAACCCAGCTCAATTCTCTCAAGATCCCCCCAAAATAGTGTCAGATCTCTGTAAAGACCAATAAAATCCAGTTCTTTTTTAAAGTCCCATGCAGCTTTTATAGTCCAAAATGTAAACTTCCCAGGAACATAGCTCCCACTTAGAAGTGTTGCTTATGGGAATTCACGGACCCCTACATGTTTCACCAAAAGCCCTGACGCAAAACCAATCACTAGGATGAGGTGGAGCTGTGTCTGGACTGCTCATTGGTGACATCAGATGGTGTTAAGTCATGACTGGAGGAGTAATCAGAAAGCAGACCTGGCTATGACCTGCGTAACCTGGGAAAGGATTTAATGCCTTGGGGACAGACCTGGACTTTTAGGTGGCAATGAATGGATGTCACCATCTCTGATGCTGGTGGAAGAGAATAACTTCCATCTTTCTGGGTTGCGCGGAGTAGGTCGGATGAATTCTGGGTGTGGATGTCACGGGTGCTGCTCCCTTACGTCCACGGGAACCAATCTGGCCTGGAGCTGGGGCCCCCACGCCTTCGGCAGGTTCGGCTACAGGAAGGTGAGTTGAAGACAGTGATCCCTTCCCTCCCCACTGCCCATCCTTTCTCTTGAACCACTTCCTCCCCTGTTTGGAGTCCGATTTCAACATCATCCTCTCCCTCTTCCTCCAAAAGCACTCTCGCCCATTCACATTATCCCTCCTGAAATGGACAGAATGGGAACTCTTTGAGAGGAGAGAGGGTTTGATTTTGTGTGTGTGTTTGTAGCACATGGTGGGCACTTAATAAATGCTAGTTGAATGATTGATTGACTGCATTTCAGCACTCTGCCCAGACGCTCTGGGAACTGTCAGAAAAATGTGCACAACATCTAGCAGCTTCAGCACCAAGGATTATGAGGTTGGCTGGGAAAGCAGCTCCCCAAATGGGACAAGGGCATGGGCCTACTCAGCGCCTGACTTGGCAGGGTAAGAACCCAGGCACGGAGGCTTTCCACGGGAACCTCGGCAGGGAGGGTGAACTGCACGGATCCCCACGTTTCCAGGTGCCCACATGTGAACCACAAGACTCGCTGTGAAGCTGAATGATCAGTCCTGCTACCTACCTGCTCCCTGTTGTTTTTTTCTTGTGGTCCAGAAGAGGTCCAGTTTGTATAAGGAGGAAGGGACAGTTTGCATAGAGTTCACGTCCTTCCTCACTCCTCAGCTGGGAAATGTCACTGCATGATTGTAGATCTCTAGGTGACAAAGAGCATGGCATTTAAGATGAGACCCTGTGACTGTTCCATCTCCCTGGCTATATTGCCAGCCTATAGGGCTGACTCACTGATTCTCACCCTCTGTCTCCTAGGGTCTGGTACTGGGGCTACTTCTCTGTCTACGACAGTGGCGGCTACATCCAGGAACTGGGAGTCAGCCTGGAGGAGAGTCGAGAATTGCTGGGCTTCCTGCAGCGACATAATTGGATCGACAACATGTGAGCCCCGGGGGGAAGTAAAAAGGGTCAAGACCTTGCATGCTGTTGGGGCAGAAATGTGAACAGGAAATGTTTGCACCTTCTTTTACTTTTCATAGTTCTCATTTCTTCTCTCCTTCTACTCACACACTATCCCTGGAAGAGAAGGGAGTTTTTCTCTTCATTCTACAAAGAGTTGGGGTCAGGAAGATCTAAGTAGAAACCCAACCTCAGACACTTCCTAGATGTGTGATCCTGGGCAAATCACTTAACTTCTGCCTCAGTTTCCTCATTTGTAAAATGGGGATAATAACATATCCTACCTGGGGATAAAATTAGATATTTGTAAAGAGCTTTGCAGACCTTAGCAATGCTAACTAACGATGATGAACTGAGGCCCAGAGAGGGGGGCAGGGCCTGGCTCAGCCTGGGGCCTTCCTCTCTTCTTTGTGTTGGGTGTTGGGAGTCTGGTCCTCGAGCTGCGCCCCTGCCTCTCTGTCCCCAGGAGCCGGGCGGTATTTGTGGAACTCACGCAATACAGCCCAGCTGTTGGGCTCCATGCTGCGGTCACGCTGCGCCTTGAGTTCCCGGTGTCAGGACGTGCTTTGACGGCCATCAGCGTCCGCCCCTTCCCCCTGCAGCGGCTCAGCGCAGGCGTCACCCTGCAGTTACTAATGATGGTCAGTCCTTACCATGCCCCTCTCTGGGTGGTTCCCTTTCCTCTCCCATTGGATTGATGGGTCCTGACCCTTCCCCCACTCCCTTCCCCACCCCTGGTCTGCCCAGCTCACCTGGGCCTCCCCTCCAGCGAGCTGATTGCCTCCACCAGGTTTTTCTGATGCTCTTTGTGGTGTACTTTGTGGTGACGGAGGCCCTAGCCATGCAGAAGGAGGGCCAGGCATATCTGGTTCGGGCACGGGCTTGGGGCCAGTGGCTGCTGATCCTCTTGACCACAGCCACAGTGCTCATCCACCTGAGCCAGCTCAGCCTAGCTGACCAGCAGTGGGGCCGTTACCTGAAACGCCGTCCCCACCACTTCACCAGCTTCTACCAAGTGGCTCAGCTCAGTTCAGCCTTTGCCAGCCTGGCCGCGTCCCTACTTTTCCTGCTGATGATCAAGGTAGGCCTCCTTTGTCGTGCCAGGGTCCCCCCCAAAAGCCCAAGTGCACCTCATCTTTTTCCCTCCTGGACTCACCAGGGTGGTCCCTGGGAGGACCCACTGTGCCCCCTGCCTCCTTCCCCACAGAGGCTTGTCATGCTCGGTGACGGCTCTGTATTTGTCTTCAGGCCGCCCAGCAGCTTCGTTTCATCCGCCAGTGGTCAGTGTTCGGGAAAACCCTCTACCGCTCAGTGAGAGAGTTGGTGGCAGCTGGCTTGGCCCTCCTAGTGCTGGCTATAGCCTATACCCAACTAGGCTTTATGGTAAGTCATCTTTCCCTCTAGGCAGGAGAGCCACCCACCTCTCCCAAGGGAGGAAGGAAAAAGCTGATGAGGCTCGAGTACAATGGGGGCACCCTCAGTGTCAATCCCCTATCCTGGTCCCCAGTAACTAAAGGATGGAGAGGCAGGATGGGAAAATGGGAGTTTGTGGAAATCACCTTAACCCCTAGATGGTGCAGTGGGTCTGGAGTCAGGAAAACCGAGTTCAAATCCAATCCCAGATACTTCTAGTTGTGTGACCCTGGGCATGTCACTTAACCTGTTTGCCTCAGTTTCCTCAACTGTAAAATAAAGATAATAATAGCACTCGCCTGGCAGCGTTGCTGCGGGGATCAAATGGCAATGACCGTAAAGCACAGTGCCTGGCACATAAGTGTTAGCTATTATTAGGAGGAAATTTCCTAATCATTTACTTTGTTAAAAATATTAATTTTATTTTGCTTTTTCAATTATTTTTCTTTCCCATCCTCTCAAATGAAGGAAAAAATCCAGCCTTGTAGAAAATAAGCAGAGTTAAGCAAAACAAATTCCCACATTAGCTGTGTCCAAGTCTCTCCTTCTGCCTCTTCAGTCCATGCTTTCCCTTGTATGCACTGCATCCCACCCCAGGCTCACTGCTTCTCCTCTCTCCTCGCAGCTCTTTTCCTCCTGCTCCGACTCCCTTCGAAGTATGGGCTGGGATCTTTTCCTGCTGTGCCCGGCAGGTGGGGACCCCCATCTGTGTCCCTCAGAGCCCTGGCGTCTCTCACCCTTACTGTGCACCAGCCTCATGGTGCTGCAGCTGTGGGGGGCTCTACGGCTAGGGGCTGTGGTGCTGCGGAGGCGCTACCACGCCCTTAGGGGAGAGCTGTACCGTCCAGCCTGGGAGCCCCAAGATTATGAGATGGTGGAGCTATTTCTGCGCCGCCTGCGCCTCTGGATGGGTTTCAGCAAGGTCAAGGAGGTGAGTGCAGAGGAGCCCCTGGCAGGGGGGATGCTCAGAGAAGAGGGGGCCCTTGTAGGGATAGATAGCCAGTTTTCAATCCTGGCACAACTTTTAACCTTCTACATCATCAAAAGTCATTTTATGTCTTACTTCATGTCAGAGTAGGTCTGTCTAAATCTTTACCCTGGCTTGGACTGGGCTGACTGACTGACCTTTGCATTCTCCCTAGTTTCGACATAAGGTCCGGTTTGAGGGGATGGAACCACTGCCCTCCCGCTCATCAAGTGATTCCAAATCATCTCAGGATGTGTCCCCACCAAGCGCTGGCTCAGATACCTCGCGCCCGTCCACCTCCTCCAGTCAGCTGGATGGGATGAGTGTGCTGATGGGCCGAGCAGGGGGCCGAGGAGACCCCGAGCCAGAGCCCTCTCGCCTCCTCTCGGTCTTTGAGGCTCTGCTAGCCCAGTTTGACCGCCTTAACCAGGCCACAGAGGACGTGTACCAGTTGGAACAGCGGCTGCAGGGGCTACAAGGTCGGAGATCCGGTGGCCATCTGGCCAGCCCACCCTGGGTCCCTGGACCTCCCATGCCTTCACCTTCCCCAGGCCCCTCCCTAGGGACCCAGACCACTCTGCCAGCCAGGATTGCACGGGCCAGCAGAGGTATTGGTGTGGCAACTGCCCAGTCTTCTAGCTCACCTCTTGTGAGGGCATCGATTAGGGCAAAGAACAAGATCCACCCCAGCCTTACATAGAGGGGTACCTGGCCAGGGTGGAGTAGGAGCCTTGGTACTATTATGGCTCCAGCTTGAATCCCTTTATCAGACCACTTTCTAGGGTACCTCCTTTGGCCCCACTCCAACCCAGTGGTTCCTTCCCTTGGGATGTGGGCTGTAGTTTGTCCCTGGCTGCAGCCCCCTAAACCTGAAGCAGGGATGCCTCTCAGTATTAAGCTCTCTCACCCAGGGGTTCTAGCTTCCCTTCCCCCCCCCCCCCCCCTCAACAATCATGTACTTGGACCCAGGGGTTATGGGAAAGGAACAAACAATGGCACCCGGATCCCTCTCATGGTCTCTTTGGCCGGGAATCTCGAACCCTGGGTGGAGGGGCTCCAAAACTCAGCACTTTAATGGAGGCTTTCTTAAGAGGCAGGGACCCAAGTATTCCCAACACTCCAGAATAGGGCTGGGGTGAAGAGCAGTATTGGATATTTTTAGGCCTAAAATTGAAATAAGTGAGAACCAAAGGTGCGACCACCATGTGTAGGGGAGGGGAGCTCACTGTGGTGATGGTAGTTGTAGGGGGAGACAGGTCCCTTAGGATGGAGGAACGGATTCTCCTCCTCATCCTCATGTGTTTAAAGTAGAACATGGGGGTGGGGGAAGAGAGCAGATGGAGGTTGGGGCCTTGAGGGCTAAGGATTCCGCCCCTCATACCCTAATTTATTACCTGGGCCCTCAGGTACAGCGGGGCTGTGCCTGCCCCACCTCCCCGCCATGGCAGGCACCTCCTCACACTAAAGGCACCCCAGCCTGTGTCCCCCAACCCCTAAGTTATTGCCATCCCCTACACTTACATTCCAGCCACTGTCTCACCATGTATATGTATATTGTCAGTAATTTATATGGGGTTAAAATGTATATATTTTTGTATGTCGCTATATTTTCATAGCACTGGGGTGGGGAGAGAGCTATAGCACATGTAGCTGAGCCTCTCCCCTCCCCCCAATTATTTAAGGTGATGTTCCAGAGGGTATAGCCCTCACTGAGTTTGCTGTATATAAAGTGTTAGTGGTGTGTGTGGAGGCCCCAGAACCAGGGGCCTAAGGAGCTGGGCTGCTCCTGGGGCCCTATGCCAGGGCCGTGGGCTCCCCATGCCAGGGCCGTGGGCTCCCCAAAGGCATTTAAGGCTGGGGTAAGAAGTAGCTCAGAGGCCAGAGGGGCAGGACCCAGGTCGGTGAGCTGGGAGGTCAGGATGTGGAGCAGGTAACGAGGGGTTGGGTTTGTTTCTCATGGGAGGCCTGGGGGCTGGGACAGGGAACCGTTACTTCTGCTTGTTGCACAATAACCTGGCCTGGGGGGCCAGGCCCAGCCTTGGGAGGGAGGGAAGAGGGTGCGGAGATCCTTTTTTAACAAGCTTATTTGTCCTACCCACCTGTCCAAAACATATGGGAAAGAAAGGAATTAGAGTAGGAAGACCCCAGACATAATCTTGCTTTAGCCACTAATTGGGGAGGTGGGCAAGGATCAATAAGGGCCAAAGGCAAAAGTGATGGAGTTAGGTAGAGGGTCTGTGTCTGTGTGTGTATGTGTGGTGTATGCGTGCATGTGTATTAGTGTGTGAGAGACAGGCAACCAAACCCCTCGAAGAAAGACAAGCCCAGGGTGCACTGTACAGGGAAAAGGGCCTTATGCCCTGGGAAGGAGGTCAACATCATGCGTCTGCTCCCTAAGGCTGGGAGGGGGGTGCAGGGCGCAGAGAGGAGGGAGAGAGGGAAAAAAAGAAAGAGAAAGTATAAGCACTGGGCAAGGACCACAAAGACCACTCTTGGAGTGGCAAAGACAGGACAACTGCCCTCCAGTCTTGGACAGGCTGTGGAGCTGCTTGGGAGCGCACAAAGAAATGGGGAGGCAACAAAGGACTAGGGAGGAAATAAGATAAGAAGCCAAGTTCTCTCCTCAAGCTGACTGGCCACCCAGGGCTAGCGAGGCAGGCCCCCAGAGATGGTGTCTTATTTATTATTGGTTGTGTCTTAGCTACCAGGATGCAACAGTGCCCAGTTATGCCTGGGCAATCAATATACTGCTTTTCTAGTTGGGACCATGACCAAGGCCACAAACGTTTCCCTTTTTTTTTTTTAAATAAACCCACAATTACAAAAAAGACAAAGTCAAATAAATACTATGGACTGCTCCATGCTTGCCTCTGTGATTACTGTCTGGGGCTCCATCTGCTTCAACTACCCGGCACACAACACCCCAGAACAAGCTACATCATGCAAGGGAAAAGCTAAGCCCTCCTCAGTCCCAAGGGCACATCGGCCAAACCCTTTATTTCATTTACACGTATAAACAGTTCTGACTCCATTACTGGGCTAATGAAGTAAGCAGCTTCGGTAGTACTGGGCCAGGCCCGGCCAGCTCTCAAGGCAGAGGGTCTGATCTCACGGGAGAAAGCGAGCCAGTTCAAGGCTCAATAGCTGAAATGCCAACTGAGACACAGGCGGTGAAGTCACCAACACCTATAGTGTTTCAGGAACAGAACTAGAGACACCACCTTGGGAAGTGATCACAGACTGTTGTCCCCCAAGACTCATACAAACTCTGTGAAGTCATCCACGGAAGAGATGAGCCGTTTCCTCTGGCCAGTCTCATACGTGGGAGTGGAATCTGATGGAGCCTGGGGTGGGGACTTGGGGTGAGCTGATGGATGCATCTGCATCAAGGGGAAGCCAGAGTTCGGGTACTGGGTTTCTTCCCGGATCTAAGAAACACATGAGGAACAAGTCAGTCTAGAAAGAATGTGTCTATTCCTGAATTCCCCTGCATCTTCACATATCTCTTCCACAGGGCCTTCCTTGTACTTAGGAGGGTTTCAAACATCTGTTATGGAGCCACTAGATTAACTTGCTGGATGTGATGGTTCTCCCTTTGGCCAGTGTGCTCAGCAAAGTTCTAACTGAAAAAGGGTGCTTTAAATTATACTTCTCCCACCTGCCATTTCCAGGAACAAAGAGGGTTCACCCATAGCTGGAAGGATATTTTCCCCAAAGAATGTCCTTACTGTTCTGGCCACCCCAATTTTTAAGGAGACCATGTTTTAAATTTGCTTTTCGTACCTAATGGTCACTGCTCCCTATCTGTGTTTTTGTACTCTTGTCTTTGGCCTTACACCTGAAAGCAAATTTCATTTCACAAATCAAGCAAGTCATGGAACTGAGATGCTCCCTCCTTTAGCCTAGAAAAAAGGACTTCTTTGTAACACACACACACACACACACACACACACACACACACACACACACACACACACACAGACACACACACACAGACACATACACACACACACACACACACAGACACACACACACACACACACACACATACACACCCATCCTCCCTCCCCCACCTCACCTACCCTCTGCCGGAGCCGTTTAATGTGGCGCAGTCTGACGATCCACTTGGAGGGATAGCTGTCTGTAGGGTTTGACCTGCTGTGATGGACTTGCGATGCCATCTGGTTTGAAAGAGAAATCGTCACTTGCTAAGCACAGGTACATGGTGAAACATTAAGCCGGATGACCAACCCACTCCAGTCTGATCCCCTCAGATATTGGCCACAGTTCAGTCTTTGCCCTTGATTGCTCTTTTTCAACCCACCCAGATCCCCATGTAGAAGCCATTCGGAAGTGGACCACACTCACATTTGCATGTAATGCCATCTGGCGGGCAACAAAGGGCAGGTTTCGGTCTGATACAATTTTAGCCACACTGGTATCCACAAGACCTTCCATATCTAAGGGAGGAAAATTCGATGTTAGAGCATACACAAGCATTTGTAAGATCTGTAACTGCACAGCCAGGCTTCCTAGGTCTTAAGACTCAGGGTGCTCTCACATCCAAAGGCTTATATATATCTCCATGAGGTCCCTAAGTGAATGGAAGACAGGCACAAACTGCAAACATTGCTCACATGGTCCCTACTATTAGCTCTTGGCTGGGTCTCAGACATAGAAACCAATTTAAATTTTGTTCCTTTTACTAGGGACTGTAGTCTAAGAAATTCCTACACAAATCCCAAAAATTGCTGCCAGATACCGCTTTGGTCTTATAGCACAGAGTTGCCAGCTTGGTCTAGCCTTTATCAACAACCTGTCCTGGGCCAAAAGCATACCTGTAGCTAAATGGAATGGGAAAAGTTGGGTTATCCAAGTCCCCTTCCAGCAAAGAAAGGACTCTTTACCTTTCCGACATTGCAACGTGACCAAGTTACATTCATAATCCAGAGGAGTGATTATCACGTGGACAAAGTTGAACTGGCCCTGGGAAGAAACAACAAAATTCTTTCATGGATATGTGAAGTCACCATTAACATGAAGGCAGCCCCAAGCACTGGGCTACTTATCTCAGAAGAGTAAAAACTCTTTGTGCCTAGGCCAGGCCTTGGAAAAGGAGACCACAGAGTAGTCACAAGGAGATGGCCCAGTAGGGCTCTATTACCTATGCTTTCATTCTGTAACAAAAAGTCCACTGAATTTGGGGAAAGAGCGTGGAAGAGGGAAAAGGCAACGTTCCAAAGAGGATTGTTACCTTGATGGTGCCCAGTTTGAAGTCTTCTCCGGAATCATTGTAGATAATCGACACAAAGTCATTCCCCAGGTGCCTCTTCTTGTCACAGCGGTATTTGTCCAAGTCTTTGGTGGGCATCAGAGTGGCAATGTGAAAGATGGCTGTGAACCAGAACCAAGGGGATACACTGAGACTGGGGAGCAGGACAGGCTGGAGGCAAGCAGGGCATGTGAGTCAGCTGCCCAGTCAGCACCATACATGCCACTCACTGCTTTCAAGCAATGCCAGGTGCTACTGACCATTCATTGGAGCAGCTGAAGCTTGAACACAATGCTCTTATCGTAAAGTAAATGAGATGTGTTCATGGGGGCAGGGTGAGGACACCTGGTTATCCCAGGAAGGGTGAAAGAGAAGGAAAGGAAATTTTCTTTTTCTATATTCTTCCCCCTCAGATCAGTGCCAGTCCTTGGCAGAGCTGCCACCCATGGCAATCTGTGCTGCTGGATATAGATTATGCTAGGGGAAGGTGGCATCACCAAGTCATCTACTTTAAGAGGTCAGGGGCCCATACCATGCTGCTCCCTTGACAAAGTTTGATAAGGACTTGGCACCTGACCAGGAGTAATACAACATTGGGGTCTACAGGAGAACAGGATGGTCTGGTTTCCCTGCACCATGACTAGGTTCCTACCAGGAGATCCTAAGAGGAAGGGAATAAGCATTTATGGAGCACCTACTGTGTGCCAGGCATTCTGCTAAGTGCTTTACAAATACCATCTCACAACAACTTTGAGAGGTATTGCTACTAAATAGTTACTGTTTCTCTTTTACCCAGGAATCCTGAGGGTTTTCCCCTTTCAGTTTAATTTTTTTTTTTTTATTAAAGGGGTCATCCCTTGAGTAACTACTTAAAGAAGCCTATTCACTGAATGGGTGTATCTCACTCAAAGTGAGAATATGATGAGACCTTAGCCTGAAAGGGCCGGGCTCTCCCATTGCATCCTGGGCCATTTCCAGTTGTCCTGATGAATATCAGGCCACTGGACCCAGATGGCTCAGGAGGAGAAAGTGAGACTGGTGACCTTGCACAGCCCTCCCTCACTCAAATCAAAGTCAACTGCAAGTCATGTCATCATTGTGATGTCATGGTCCTTATTAAGAACAAAGAACAGTTGAGGAAACCAAGTTAAAACGGAGATTAAGTGACTTGGACATGAACTCAGGTCTTCCTGACTTCAGGCCCAGGTTCTATTTACTGTGCCAGCAGCTGCCACGGACCACCATGTTGCCCAAATCCAGCTGTGGGAGCTGAGCACAAGGGACCTTGGCAACAAAACATCCCTTAGCAAGCACCCTTCAGCCTCACCCTACCCCAACCCTCTGAGCACCTGATTCAGCTTGACTAGGAAATTGAGCAGGCCCCGAGAAGTGTGTCCCTGCAAGGACACTGTCATAACCTACCTAGCCTTAAGGCACAGATGGGCAACACTATAGGTTAGGAGGAAGCCAATGTTCTATCCTGCCGTGACTAAGAAAACTTGAACTTTGCAAGACACTGCCTGACAACCTTCCCAAGCCGGGAGACAGAAAAGAGAACTGCTCCTTACCTTGCATGATATCATCGTGCCAACAGTAGGTGAACTGGCCGTCCTCCCCACACACATCCAGGCCCCCCAGGTAGATCTTGTCTGGCTGGCAATCTTTGAGCTCAATGAGCTTCCCCAAGCCTGTTAAGAACTCCGTGTACCTGTAGGAGCCGTGCTCATTGGACAGGATGGCGAGCTCGCTGCTGCTCTAGAGAAGATAAAAGATCAGGGGGCCTTGACTTGAGCACCAGGGAAAAGAAGTGGTGGGTGATAGGACTTTCTGCCTGGCCTGTTGGACTCTGGGGTATCCTCTCCTCCTACCTCTTGGTATAGATTTTCAACATTGAATTCTTTTTTAATTTTAAATCCTGGGCATATTAGGGGAAGGGGATGCAACGTGGAGGGGGAGGGAGAGGCAGGGTGGTCAGAAGAAGGGATTCTAATGTCAGTACCTTCCAATGGATTATCCACCCTAAAGTCAAGAACAAAAGGGGACTGAAAATCCTGAAGATGGAGAAGTTCATGTGCACAGATACATATGATCTCACATACCCTCTTCCCACCAGGGTCTTAGCCAGAATGGATATAGGCCTCTCCACTGTGAGAGAAGTGCTTGCCCTTCTGTCCTCAGGCAAGGTGCCCTCTGGGGTACCACAGGGCAGTAGCTGTTACTGCCATGCATTAGCTTTCATGAGTCCAGGCCACCTTACCTGGCCTTCTCCTACATACAGGACAGCAATCTTGTGGGTATCATAGGGAGGAACCTGATCTAGGAGCTTCACGGACCTTTCACAAGTCTGCAATCAAGACGACAGTCTGTAATAAGTCCAATGGTGAGACAGAGTTCATCTCTCCCCTAAACCTTCCAACCCTCATAAGCAACCCAGAGAAGGCAGAAGTAAGGCATAAGGAACTAAGGACTGAGGCTTGGGAGGCCGGAATAGGAAGGTTCAGGTAGAAGTCTCAAGGACCACAGAATGAGGAGGATGACAAGTGGGGTGTGAATTCATTCTTGTGTGGCCAGGACCCTGGAAGGCTGAGGTCATGGGGCTCCTACCACAGTCAGCCACAAGCCTATTAGTTCACTGAGCTTTTGTTCCTTTGGGATTGGTCACAACCAAAGGTCCTCTCCTGGAAGGGGGAGGGAGAAGGGATGTCTCCATAGTGATTTTGCCTCAAGAGATAGGCTTGTCTCTCTAGGATTTGTGCAGCTGGCCAGCCTACTTCATTTTGGGCCAAGAAATTGGGAACCCTGTCACCTTGCAAGACTAAGCCCAAGTGCTAAAGGCCAGGTCCTATGACTTTCAACAGTAAGGAGACTCCAAGTGGCCCCAGTCCAGCTAAATCAGAAAAAGGAGAAGTCTGGAAACTTGACCAGTGAAAGTGTTAGGATTCCTTCCTCCAAAAGAATTAGAGGTGAGGGATCCCTCAAAGGACTAGAGGACTGTGGGAAGACCAAAGGATGCCCACTTACCTCAGGAGGCAAGAGGAGTGGCTTGTTGGACTCATCTCCAAAGAAAGGGGAATGGTAGAGCTGCAAGAACACAAAGCTACAGAGAGAAGCAGGAAAGGCATGTCAACAGAGGGTAGAGACTGGGAAAGCCTCTGCACACATCCCACAAGGAAATAGCAGAGCGGCTGCTTCCATCTCCTATGGCAACCTTTAGAGCAAGGCCAAAGCACAGTCATGTCCACCTTCAAAGGACATGGTCACAAGGCCCAAGAGCTCATGTTTCAGAAACCCAGGAGAAGCTCTTCCCTCAGGGGCCCTGTTCTTCCAGACAGTGTTAGCAAGGGCTTCAGGTACAACCATCTCAACAGTCTTAAAGCAGAGGCTACTTCTCACCTCACCTGACCTTAACTGAGGGGAGAGCCTACCTCTTTTCTAAACCCTACCCTCTAGTGCAGGGCTTCTAAACTTTTTCCACTCATACCCCATCAGGGCTTCTTAAACTGTGGGTCATGACCCGTTGGGGGTGGCTAAAAAGCACTTTGGGCTAGTTCACGCCTAACTTCCACTACAAACAAGCTACTGATTAGCCCTTGGCTCCTTCAAATAGCTAGAATGGAGCAGCAACAAGCTTGCAGCCTTAAGCCCAAACGTTCACATTGCAGACTGTTGTGCAGCTGTCCAGAAAGGCCACATGGCCTAAGACCACGCTTGCTCTGGCTCTCCAGGGGTGGGCATGAGTGGTTCAGGGCTAGGCCATGTGAAGGCTGCACAAGGCTGCTCACAGCTGCTCAGTGGACTGCCAAGATGCCAGACACGACTAAAACAAAGTGAACCAGAACAGCTGGCTTGCCCAGAAATACAAAGGAAGGGGGACCAGTCAGATGTGTACAGCACCTACCTAGGGTTTATCCCGGGCACTTTCTCTGTGTTGGAAGTGGCTGCTCTACTCTTGAAGGCATCCTTCTCCATCTTCTTGCCCCTCCTCGAGGGGGCTGAGTCAGAGATAGTGTAGCCCCGAGGCCGGAGACCACTTGGGGAACGTGGTGAGCTTGAAGATGGCACTGCAGCCTCTTGCCGGCCTGCACCGAGGCCTCTGTTCTCCTCCCCTGAACTTGGCCAGATGTTGGCTCCTTCCCCTTCTAAATTCCCTGACTGAGACTTGGCCTTGACTTCTGTGCTCAGCTTCCCAAGATATCCTTTATCCTCAGCATCCTTGAGGACATCGTGCAGGGTCTGTAACTCAGGGGAAGAGCTGGACTTGCTCAGGGTCTGAGAAGGCTGGAAGGAGTGATCTGCTATGGGCCTGCCATCTTCAGAAGAGACAGCTCTCTCAATGGGAATCCCACATGTCATGAGCTCTTCAGAGCGGAAGGATTTCTCTTCTTGACTTGAAGTGGAAGAGGACTAAATGAAATCATCCAAAAGAAGAGTTTACTTCAAAAACCCTCAATATGGTTTTAGCTACATTCAGTTCAGGTTCCTGGACTATACTCCATAGTCCAGCAGGAGAGATACGGTAGCCTCTTTCCCAAGGAACTTATGCCTTCTAGAAGCTGAAAGCATGGGGAAAGAGGAGGGGATCCTTGGGACCCTCCCTCATGTGGTCTGGGCTAGGATCTCTAAAAAGGAGCTCTGCCCTACTGGGCCACCACCATGTGTGCATTCATCCTTTGTTGCCAAAGAAGACCATGCCATCAGACAAATAATGACATGACTTGCACTTGACTTTGTTTTGAGTGAGGGAGGGCTGTGTAGGTCACCAGCCTCACTTCTCCTCCACAGCCATCTGAATCCAGTGACCAGATATTCATCAGGATGACCGGAGATGACCCAGGATGAGGCAACTGGGGTTAAGTGACTTGCCCAAGGTCACACAGCTAGTGAGTGTCAAGTGTCTGAGGTGAAATTTGAACTATCTCTATCCACTCTATCCACAGTGCTGTATCCACTGCACCACCTAGCTGCCCTGGGCCAACCACTGTAGGGTGGACAGAAAAGCAAGAGCCTACTGAAGTGTACACATGTGATGAGGGTAGTGGTGGGAATACAAGTTAGGAGAGCAATATGGAATAAAGGTCAGGAAACTGCCTTCCTGACCTGCATCCCAAACCACCACCACAGGTCAGTGCTACAGGTCTCAGGTAATAGTTTAGAAAAGAAGTAGTAGGGCAGTTATAGTCAAAGTTATCTGTAAGAGATTGGGTTGATACACAGATGATTTTCTAGTCACATGGTCCCCATGGGAAAGGGAGTTTATTGTGAGAAGAGGATCTTGTTCCAAAATCACTAAGATGTCTTTCCAAAGTTGTCCATAACCCAAGCAACCTGACCTAAGATTCAGTTCTGTTGTTCGTTCATCATGAGACCCTGACCCTTTCCAACATCTATTTCCTCATCAGCAAAATACGGTGCCACAAGCCAACATTTACAATGTTCAAAATGCAATAAGGATGAGAGACAACACTGCATTTCTCAAAAATCTACTGTCACCTTGGAATACTAAGCCCCAAAGGCCAGCTGAGAAGGCTGGGCAGGGAGAAGCTGCCCAGAATAACTATTCCTGTCTGGATGACAAATGCCTTAACACAACAGTAACAGCAAGGACTGGGTGAGGAGGTCACATGACAAATCAATACAACAGCGGAGAAACCTCAAGTAGGCCTCTATCATCATCTAGGTGGGAGTTAAACTCACTAATGGATGCAAGGGTGACATTTTGGCTTGCTAACGAATGATTCACTTTAGTTGTGCAGAAGCCAAGGATGGATGAAGACCTACAGACACACCCGGAGTGAATGAATGGTTGTTCTCCTGAAGGCCCAACCCAATACAGCCTGACAACTCACCCTGCTATAGACTTCCTGAAGTTTGCCGAACCTCTCATCACTTGCAGCTGCCTGAGAGCCTTCAAAATCCTCTATCTCTTGTGACTCAGATGGTGAATCTGTCTCTCTCAAGTCCACCTCTGTTTGGCTTCCTTCTTCAAGGACAACTGCAGATTCTACCAAGAAACAAACAAACAAAAAAACCAAGTAAGTATCAGAGCATGGACCAGACCAAGGGGTCCCCTTCTGCTCTGCAGAAGTGTCAGCCTTTTCCCTACCACAGAACTGCTGGGCAGCCATAAGAAAGTCAGCAGATGTGACCTTCGAAGGGCAAAATCAGACTTTGAACAGCACACCCTCCCTTCCTTCATAAGGTCCTTGATCCCTTCTCCTTCACTCAGGAGCCCAATGAATGGTCATACTGCCTCATCCCCCAAAATCAATCAGCTCAGCTTCCTATTACCCAGTGAGGAACACAAGGGAAGAGAAAGATCTGTCTGTCATAATATCTTTTCTGTGACTGAAGTAATGAATGGGGAGAAACAGGTTAGCCCAGGTTTATCAAAGCAACTGGGAAAAGAGACATCAGGTCTATGGCCATCTGCCTGAGTCACCCTGTATTCCTCACCAAGGCACCAATATACATGTGCCTCATCCCAGGGGTTGAGGGGACGACAAGGCCCAGGTATACTAGTCAAACTCAATGACATGCAGTTAGCTGTAGACTGGCACCACCACCCTTCTTTCTTGTGAGTGATCCTGGGGCAAACAAGTGGAGGCAGACCTGAGTAATGGTCAATTCAACCAGCTTCATGAGTTCTTCATAATCCATTAGGAATCTCGTGTATGGTAGAGAGATTAAGTGAAACCTGAGTCTACAATACACAGTCCTCTAGAACTCACAGAGTCCACTGGTTTCTCTATTATTTTAGTCCTAAGGAAAAGGCTGACATGTAAGAAGATTAAAACAAAGAACTGGAAGACCCATCTGAAAAGCTAGGATCTGCTTTCCAAAATAAAAGGTAAAACCAACTTGAGCATATTAAAAAAAAATCAGCAGAAAGTTGCTGAAGCAGCTTTTTCTGAATGGATTTCAGCTCCTGGGAGCAGTTATTTAACAGAAGCGAGTAAGGAGTTAGCGCTGCACACACAGGCCTTCTAAGAAACGTGCTGATCTGGTTAGCTGTCCAAGCCAGAACTCATTGCACAAGGCCTCGGTCATTGAGCTTTCCTAACTGGCTCAGGATCTTTCCAGGACAGCTGGAGTTTCTACATAGCCATGGAGTCATGGTGCCGTGGAGAAAAGCAAACACCCTAAGCCAGGAGGAAGCTACATGGGACCACAGGGCAGAGGCCATCCCGTGGCGGGAATGCAACAGGATGGCCTCTGCTCTGGGGAACCACCACCCATGCTCTGCTCTGGGGACCACCACCCATGCATTCTTCCCAGGATGACTGAGGTAGGTTGAAAGAGGGAGCTACAAGAGCTGCTCATCACCCAGAGGGGGATCAGAATCACAAGATTCTGGGGCTTCACTTCACAATGCAAAATTCTGATAAAATCCAAATGCAGGCCAATTTGGTTTGGGGGCTTTTTACCTTGCCAATGACCGGGCAGGCACTTATACAAGCTGAGAGGAGACAGGGTCTGCTGAGCTTCTAGGGAAGAGAAGACAACGGGGCCTTTGCTCCTTCAACAGAGGAGTAAATGAAGAGTAACTGGCAACTGTCGTTCACATCGACTAACCCAGAAGCCAGACCATTGCCCTGAGGAGTCTGACAAGGGCAGGAAAAGAGGGTCCATCTCTTTCCATTTCAGGAATGGAGCTCAGCTGAAGAACTACTTCTGAGTGGCTAACAATCGCAAATACTGTTTCTGGCATGGACTTCTTCATGCTAGTCAAGATCCCATTCACTGAGAATCATGAGACCAGGTACAAACAGGAGACATGAAAGGGAGGGTGACAATATGAGGGAAACAGTGTCTAATGAATCAGGTGTTCTTCTATGGCAAATACTTGTTTCCTTAAAGAGATAGAAATATACCTGCCCAGGAAACGCTCCTATGCAACTTTCCTTGACAACTGGACTGGTACATGGAAGAGAAAGAGGCCACTGCAAAGGGAACCACGTGAGCAGCTACATAAAAGAGGAAGGAGAGACTACACATGCACCCCCCCAGACACACACACACACACACACCAACACACAGGCATGCTCATGGTCACACATGCATGCACACAACACATGAACACACAGGCATGCTCATGGTCTCTCACACACACACTCGCACGCACACACATGCACACGCACACACACACACACACACACACACACACACACACACACACACATCACAGCAAAGAAATTACAATGATCAAGAGCCCTTAAGTCCAAACCAAAGTCAGGTACAGTAAGCTAGGGTAAGTCACCTACAGGGCCCCTCAGCCACCCCAACACCTTGTATGGGGAAGCAGGACCTTGTGTGGGCTCACAGAAGGGGTTTTCTATGGTTTGGTTAGTGTTAAGCCACGTATTTGGGTCCCTGACCACCCCATCTTTGTCCCCTAAATAAGCAAGAGTACAAATCCCTCTGTATTTGTATTTTCAAAGACAAACTTCAGAAGGCCTTCCTAGAAAAGGCTATAGAAGAGAAGGCAGAGGTTCACCTTTACAGAAAGTTCAAACTTAGTGTAACCCAAAACTTTCCAAAGCAGACAGCAAACCTGTCCACAGGTGACTGGGTGCAGTGCCCCCCCACCATGTGCCTGGAGCCCATGTGGCCAATGCCCATTTCCCAGGTAATGACCTCAAAGGAGAGCATGTTGGAGCTTGGTCAGAGACTTGACAAATTTCTACCCACTTCTACCTCACAACTACTCCTCCTCCTTCTTGCAAGCCCAGAGCCTTCAGCACAACAGGGAAATTCTGACAAGAGGCAGTCTAGAAGACCATCCATCTGACACTATTTTGGTATGTGCAGCTTCTTGAGCAGTCAAGTTCTTTTATACAACACTCTGCTCCAAAGGAGGAAAATGAAGAATGGAGACTGGAAATGAGAACGTTCCTGACAGCTTGAGTCATGTGACAGGTAAGCACTAATCTCCCCTCCTCCTGTCTTGAAGATCACAGAACTAAAGCAAACCTCAGGGAGTTACCCCCGCACATTAATCTGCCACAGTAGGTTCTGACAAAGCTTTCCAAACAAAATCTGAGGACCAGGGGGACCAAGAGTCATACAAATGCTTTATTCTCCCAAAGACTACAAATAAAAGGAGGCAATACACTCAGACACGAGCCCCTCTGGAGTAACCTCCACCCACCTAGTCCCTCCCTTGGGACCTGGTTCAAGTAGGTGGTTTCTTCAATGAAGCACCAAGGCAAGATATTCAATGAATGCGCCATGTGATCTCAAAGAGAGATACCAGGTTCATGACAGAGACTGTCTTGCTGTAGCCCCAACAGGCCTTCCCATGCTATGTCCCGCTCTGACTCTGCCCCCAGGGTCTAGCCAAGGTCTTTTCTCACCTGTATTGGACCGCTGTAGGAGAGAAGGCTTGTCTGTCCCTGTGGTAAGACTAGAGGATGGTACTGACAAGGACTTATACAGGGCTGTCTCCCGGTGCTCCTTAAAACGTTCAGCTGCCATTAATGCATTCGATAGCTCCTGTAGTGGCATGTTATTGATATCTGAAGAGAATGGACTTAGAGGGTTTTCTAGGCTCATCAGCCAGCTGGTGTTCCCTAGGAAGAAGGAGTGTTTTTTAAAAAGGAAAAAGGGTCATCATGTCCCTATACCTAGATAAACCAGCAGTCTGAGTTTGGTCAGCAAGTATCTATCAAAGAATCACAGACTCTTAGAGTTAAAAGGATAATTTGATTAAAAACCCAATCAATTTACAGAAGGGGAAACCAAGGCTCAGCAAAGTGATGTAATTTGCCCAAGGTCACAAAGCAACTTAGTGGTAAAGCCAAAACTGGAACCTGGGTCTTACACCTCCTACTCCAGGGCCCTTCCTCCTAAATCCCCCCCAACCTATTATTAAGCTGAGTCTTCTTCAGCTAATTTAGGCATTTTTCATTTTAAGCAGTCCCCATGTACCAAACTCAAAAATCGATTCACAATTTCCTCTATCTCTTCTAGCTTAATGACTAAAGAAAATGATTTGGCTACTGTCACAACGAAGCCATGCGTGGCCATGGTACAAACCTTCTATTCCCTCCAGAGACTAGTAGGCAGTAGCAAAGTGGATAAGGCAGATGGCCCCAAAGTGAAAGGTCTCAATACTCTCAGCCTACTTCAGTCTCAGGCAAGAAATTGTTTTCTCATCTAAATTGAGTGCTTAGAACCTAAACCTGGCTCAGAGTAAGTGCATCAACTGGCACAATGAGGATCTTCAGACTCAGGTCAGCTTGTGGAGGCCGGCTGGTCGGGAAGGCTTTCCTGATGTGGTCTCCCCAAGGACAAAATGCATAAAACTCCACTCGGATTCTTGCCTCTTATTGCCTAAGTTACCCTCTGCTTTTAAGAAAGGCTCTTCGTAGGCTCTACTCCTCCTAGGGGATTAGGGTCCCTGGCTGCTGGTACCCTAAACATGACAAGACCACCAGGCAGTTAGGCTTGTGGTAAGTTTCTTTTCAGTTAGTCAACTGCTAAACCTATTTTGGGCACTGAAAAAGCTAAGACCCAAGGCTGCTGCCTGGAAGTTGCTAAACCAGCCACCCAAACCTCATACCTGACCAGGGTTTCTTGGGATCTCTTCACTCACTGCCTTGTAGGTCTGAGTATCCCAGTGAATATGTGCACAGCTCCATAATAAACCAATACCTGGTATTCCAGTATCAACCCTCTTTTGGAATATTATTCTCCTAACTTCCCGGGAGGAAGCTAACAGTTTAGGGTCCTGGCAGAATAAGCTGTGACCCAGTTCTGTCAGTGAAAGAACCAACCAGGAGGCAGGCACCTGCTAATGTGAGGATAAGCCAGAAAGCTATACTTTGGCAAGGACAAGGGAATACCTGTGGGCCTCCGGACCAGGATCTCAGCCCAACCCTGGGTGAGGAGGGGCACATAGGCAGCCAGGTTGGTCTTTCCTTTCTGTAAAGGGGTCTGGGCACTGGCTGAAGCCTTCTCTGTCCGAGTGGTGGGTGTGCTCTGTAACCCTGGAGAAGCAGGACTGCTTGGGAAGTGCGAGGTTGGAGTATCCAAGGCATTGACCCGGAGAGCGTGGCCGCCTGGTAATAGGAAGAAAAGAAAAACTGTGTTACATGTCAAGAGATGAACACAGCCAACCAATGAGTGGTACCAATTTGCCAAGCAACTTCAGGAAATATATACCTTTAAATCTATTAGCCATTGCCACGCAGACAAGCACTAGGATCCCACATGCCTAGTATTCTTGCCACGCAAGAGACATCAAATTATAATGGGGAAAAAAGGAGAAGGGCCTTTCTCTCTCCATGATGGCCTATTGCTCTACTGGCTAACATTCCCATGGACAGGCTCAGGAAACCTGAGGCTAAAGAATGAAATGAAGGAAGTTGTGCTGCTTCCAGGAAAAAGGAGCACTTACAACCACAGGCCCTACCCAAAGGTTCACTTCTCAAATTACCAGAGAGAAAAAGAGAGATGCTTTACAGACCAGAGTACAAGCACATCTGAGTTTCTTTTTGCCAGAGAATTTCTTGGGAAACATCACAATAAAAAAATGAACCAAAGACTTTTAGAGCTGGAAGATGGGATACGTAGGCTGCCACACACAATGGCAGCTTTAAGAAGCATGAAACACAAGGTCAAAGGAGCCTGTCTTCATTTCAGACGGTGAAATCAGAGGGATGATTTCCCAGGAAGCACCAGGAGTTGTCATGATCGGAGCCCAATGAATTCTCAGACAATCCTTGTATCGATCCCACACTTCTTTACTGATCTTCATTGCAGCTGGCACTGCAGAGCACCCCTCTTTATGGAAGAACTGGGCATCTGCACCCATCTAAGTCAGGAAAGAAAGAAAGAAGAAAAAAAGTAGCTTACCTGACATAGATCGAACACGATCTCGAGATCCCCGGCAAACTTGCTGGCCAGCCTGGGACTCCAACTTGGCTGGTGCTTCCTTTGTCTGTCTCACTTGCAAACTGGGATCTATGCTAAGAAACATACAAACACATATGCATTATCAAGAATAAAACAGTGTAAACTAGCTTGACAGCAATTAGGTCAGTCAATCAACAAACATTTATTAAAGACTTACTGTGCGCCAAGTATTATGTCAAGCACTGGGAATACAAAGAATGGCAAAAAATAGTTGCTGCTCTTAAGGAGCTCACAGTCTAAGGGGGGAAGAAACATGTAAACAGTTATGTACAAAAAAGATATGTACAGGTAAACTGGAGAGAATCTTGAAGGGAAGAAACTAAGATTAAGGAGGACAAGGAAATGTTTCTTGTAAAAGGTGAGACTTTAGCTAAGACTTGAAGAAAATCAGAAAAGTTTAGAGGCTGAAATGAGGAAGGAATAAGTTCCAGGTATGGGACACGGTCAGTGACAACATCTTGAGTCAAAAGATGGAGAATCATGTGTCACAAACAGCCAGGAGGCCAGTGCCACTGAACAGCAGAACCTGTGGAATGTGAAAGAAGACTGGAAAGGTAGGAGGGGCTGTTAGGGAAGCTTTAAAAGTCAAAAAGAGGATTTTACATTTAATCCTGGACATAATAAGAAGCCACTGGAGTTGATTGGACAAGGGGGGGCGCGGAGGAGGGGACAACCCCTTTAGTGGATGAATGGAGGATGGGCTGGAGTGGGGAGCTGAGGCAGGCAGACCCACTAGCAGGCTGGTCTAGGCATGAGGTGATGAGGGTCTGCACTAAAGGGATGGCAGTGTTGGAGGAAAGAAGAGGGCATATTCAAGAAATGTTGCAGTGATGAAATCAAGAGGCCTTAGCAACAGACTGGACACTGGCAGGGGAGGAGGGTGGCAGAGAGTAAGGAGTTGAGGATGACACCTACGTTATAAGCCTGGGTGATGGAAAGAATGGTGGTAGCTCCATAGGAATATGATAGTTAGCAAAAGGGAAGAGAGATAATGTTTTGGACACACCACATTTAGGATGTCTACAGAACACTTAATTCAAGATATCTAAGAGGTAGCTGGAGATGCTCAACTGGAGGTCAGTAGAGAGAGATTAGGGTTAGACAAAAAAGATCTGAGAATCACCTGCAGAGAGATGACAGTTTAACCCATGACAGCTGATGAGATCATCAGGTAAAGCAGTACAGAGAGAAAAGAGAAGAGGTTCCAAGAGAGCCTTGGGGGACACCCAAAGTTAGCATATGTGACCTAGGTGAAGTTCCAACAAAGGAGGTTAAGAAAAAACAGTGAGACAGGTAAAAGAACCAGGAGCAAGCAGTGTTATAAAAACCTCAGGAAAAGAGATTAATAGATGAGAAGAGGAAGATTGGCGATATCCAAAGGCTACCAAGAGGTCAAGAAGGATAAGAATTGAGACAAGGCCGTTAATCAGATCTGATGATTTGAGAAATCATTGGTAACTTTGGAGAAAGCAGTTTCAGTTGAATAATGAGATTGGAAACCAGACTGCAAAGACTTAAGAAGAGAATGCAAGGACAGGCAGAGGAGGCAAGGTGGCAGACAGACTCCTTGAGGACTTCAGACATGAAAGGGAGAAGAGACACAGGATGACAGCTAGCAGGAAGGGATGAGTCAAATGAGGGCTTCTGGAGCGGGGGGGGGGGGGGGGGGGCGGGTGATGAGCACGTTTGTAGGTTGTAAGGAAGCAGTGAGTAGATGCGGAGAGATGGAAGTCTCATAAGAGTGAAGATAACAGAAGAGATGATCTTCTGGAGAAGGAAGAAAGGAATGGGATTACTTGTACATAGAGAGGGATTTGCCTTGACAATGAGAAGGGACAGCTTTCCCTGTAAGACAGTACACCAGAGGAGAAAGTGGGTGAGGCATCTGAGTAATATGAAATGTTAGGTGCTAAAAAGTGATCACTTCTGTTAAAATGGAAGCTTGTTGAGAGTATGCTTATTTCATTTTTTGCGTTTTTATCCCCAGTGTCTAAAATGGTGCCTGGCCACATAGAGTAGGCACTTAATAAATGCCTTTTACTCAAATGATAACAGGAAAAATGGCATCTTTCCAAGCTACCTCGATTCAGTATTATGCAGCTCCCCAGAATCCAAACCAAGCAGGGACCTGGTCCCAGTGCCAACGCTTGTCGTTACAGTTACTAGCTTGTTCCCAACCAGCCAGGTTTTGGTTCTCCCTCCAGCAAGAAGAAATTCTCCCACAGGAGACCTGTAAAGACAAAAACCCAGAGAGTATGGAAGGATATTTCCTAAAACCTTTGAGAGAGAAATTCTGTTTCTAGGGATTTGGTGTTTTGGGACTACAAGAGAATAGCCCACTCTGCAAATATAAGGTGGAATGACCACTTGTTGGTTATGTCATAAATAAGATCAAGGGACTTTTGTTCAGGTATGGGTGGGCCCCCAAATCCCTCCCAATTCTGAAGTTCAGAAGTCACAGTGTGACTACAACTACCATAATTCTCTGGGACACCTGGGCAAAGTCATCTAGATAATGCCAGTGGGACAAGTTTATCACCACTCTACTCAGAAAAACGTTTATTGGAAAATGGACTGAGTTTTAAAAGTCCCTACTACCAAGTAAGTAAAAACAATGGCATCAAATGTATACCTGTCTCTGCTTTCTAATAAGGGAAGTGGGGGAGAAGGGGTGGGGTGGTATGGCTAGATTTAGTTTTCACTAAACTAAATCACATTTTCATTTCACACATTCATTTCAATTCTGACTTTGCCAAAGACCATTTGCTGATTCCTACCTCTTTGGTACTGCTGTGAAGTTGGAAAAGACATATCTGGCCATCATATCCAAGCAAGTTTCTGTGAGTTCCAGGTGAAGGTTTTTTAGGTTATCATCAGCCTGAGCCATTGAATTCTCATCTGCAGAGCCCAAACTAGAGCTAGTGATGGATGTCTGTATCCTGCTGAAAAAAAGAGCCACAGAAGTTAAGTCAGGAGGGCAAGGACACACCATGACACACTGCCTGCCACCTGGCTTAAAGCTGTAATGCATGCATGGGCTTAGGGGGAGGGCCCTCTGGCCATGCCCATAAAGAGCCAAACCACAGGGCACACTCTCTGATTGATCCCATCTTTGCAAGTTAGCACCAACTGCATCATCCCAGAGAGTAAAGGAAAAGGCTGATCCTAGAAGGTCC
The DNA here is from genome assembly GCF_028372415.1 of Notamacropus eugenii. Classification (NCBI taxonomy): domain Eukaryota; kingdom Metazoa; phylum Chordata; class Mammalia; order Diprotodontia; family Macropodidae; genus Notamacropus; species Notamacropus eugenii. The sequence goes on from NC_092872.1 coordinate 48,135,335, forward strand.
AGGGACCCAAGCTAGACAACAGACTTTAGGAGAGATGTGAGGCAGGGTGTCAAATCTCAGTGAAGCACATTGTTAAAGTTTGATAATCATTTTAATCGCAGAAAGAGGTTTAGTCATGCACAAGAATCAGAACTCTGGAGTACATTCATTAACAAAAGATTGCATTCTGCACACAAAACCAGTGTTTGATTGACATAAGCAATCCTGCCTTCACCATGTCAGTGCTGAAGACACTGACAACAGGTCAGGTCACAGGCAGTGCCCATCCACATTCAGACTTAGTTCCTATACAGGGGCCTATTTCCTCAGAAGCAAAACAATGTCTTGTTTGACTCACATATCTATGATGCAAAAAACATCTTTTGCTGCCATAACTACTAGAAAGGAAAATTCAAAGATCCTTAAAACAAACTTTGCATTTAGATAAAGAAATTTCTTAGAACAGAAATTAAAATGTACACTAGGTCATTGGAGATGTTTCATCTCAACAACTTCATGCTCTTTTGCAGCACAGTAGAAAGAACACTGGTCTTTGGGAGTCACAAGAAGTGTGTTTGGGTTCCAGCTATCACACTGATTAGCTCTGTGGTTCTGGACCGATCCCTTCATCTCTGAGCCTCAATTTACTTTTCTGTAAACTAAGGCTAATATCACTTGTACTGCCTACCTCACAGAGGTTTTATGAGGGAAAGGGAAATGCTTTGCAAACCTTAAGATGCTACAGAAATGTGAGTTACTGCTTTTACCTGTATGAAGGTAGTAGAAGAGACATCATGCTTAATAACAGAGCCATACCAAGGTCTCATTCAGATGGAATGGACTGGGGGGGGGAATGGGACAGAAGTGGAAAAGGCAACAAGATGTGAGTACTAGTCATTTGTAATACAGGTTCAAATCCCAGGTCAAGGCAGTAGGCATCCCTGCAGCTCTGAGGGGGCATTTTCCACAGGAGACAGAGGAGGTAGATCTGTTCTTACTGTACCAATCAGGGCACTTTCTATTATGTAAATACTTTTGAGAAAACCTTCCAGATACCCTTCTTGCTAATCTCCCTCTGAGTGAATGTTTTTAGCCATGTCTTTGACACAGAAAGACAATGGCAGGGAAAGAACAAGCCTGGATAAAGCCCAAGTACAAAGAATGTTTAGACTTCTCCCAAGGATGTGCGTACATGCACGTATACACACGTGCATGTGCTCACACACACATGCACACACATGCATAGCTAGACAACACTACTGCTGTATCCTGCTAGGCTTATAATACACAACATAGACTTTTTTTGAACAACACTCAGAGGACCTGACATTGAGGGAAAAGGTCAAACAGCAAAGGATCAAGAGACCCCCTTTTCCATTGGACAATCTCTCAGCTGGTTGAAAATATCAAATGCTAATTCTCGCTCCATGGAAGTAGGCCTTGAAGACACTTCTGCCCAGGCCTCTGGTTCTGTGAGAGGCGGGGCCCTCCCCAAGGCAGTGATTCATCAACGTGCCCCCATGCCCATCTTCTTTTATGAGTGTTTGGAACAGAATGCAACCTTTTTATCCTTCACTGTCAGGCTCTCCTCTGCAAGAGGGGGTGCATTCTTGCTGGTAAAGCCCCAACAGACTACAGCCTGGACCATGCCCAACCACATACTCTGTGACCCTCCAGAACTAGTATCCAGGAGACCTCTAGTTTCTACCTTCTATGAAGACATGCAAGAAGCCCCCATGCACCACTGCCCCCACCCCAGCCGCAACACTTTGCAAGGGCCAAGCTCCAGGGTGTGCGCCCCCCTCCCTATGAAAGCACCACTACCTGCGAACCACATGTTCAGACACACTGATGCTGCGGGACCGGAAGGCATCAACTGCAGAGCTCTCTTTGAATTCCTTCACGGGAGGAGAGTTATTCAAGCCTTGCTTGGGGGGTTTGGCTATCCTTAAACTACTAGGTGAGGAAGCACCAAGCCCCAAAGAATGATGATTGCACAGCTCACAGGAAGGGAAGGAACCATTGGAGGAATGAAGTTGAAAGGTCACAGTTCACAGGGTCAAGATGGGGATATCCCCGAGGGTGAGGCCAACAAAACAAAGAAACGTGCCAAAAGGAAAGTTATTGCAAAAAAAGGGAAAAATACAAAGGCATAAAATACATTTTGTAACATGACCAAGGAAACACAAAAGATTGAACACATGGCATAAAAACAAATGACGTTAGTACAAATTAAACAGGCATGGGTCAGAATGAGCGATGGAATACGACACTGCACTGACCAGGGAAACATTTTAAGACTTAGGACCAAACTTTGGAGTCAGACAAGCTTTGAAGGCCCAGGCTCCTTACCATGAAGAGAAATGCTAGCACCCTAATGGAGGGACATACTGGAGTAGAAGGCTCATTAGGCTAGTTCCTAGGCAGGGACCCAAGATGACTGGAAATGAGCGTCCTGCCTTGGCTGCCCATCAAGTCACAATGAGGCCCACGCCCCTTGCCAAGCTTTATGGCTTTTAGAGAATCTTCTCAAGCTTATCCCAAAACAACCTGGTCATACCTCCAAATGCAGTATTCCAACCTATTAAGGGCAAAAAAAGCTTGGGGCAGAGAGGGGAGGCAGAAGGGAGCAGGAAGGGAATGTCGAATGAAATGCAAATGAGAACTAAAAGGAGTGGCCAAAGCCTCACTGCCAATCTGGAAGGGGGGAGAGGAGCTTTGATGACAAAGGCAAGCATCTTCCCTAGTCAGAGTAGAATGGACAGCCAGGGCAGAGAGCGCCAGGGCACTGGCCAGCTGGCCCCTTTCCAGACACATTCCAAGGCAGGGCCAAAGGGCCCGATCTGGGAACTTTTATGACTTGGGAAAGGGAAAGTATTCACAGCCCCATACGTCTTCCTTGCTCTGGTTTTCAGCTTTAGCCAGACTGGCTGTGGTTTTTCTGCATCACTGAAGAAGGGCAGGGCGGCTTTCTGCTTACACTAACCCAAGGCTCAGCCCTATGGGAGCACCTCCCATGTCTCAGAAGAGAAGTCAGGAGAGCTACCCTTCGGGCACCCCTTTATGGGGTGCCTTAGGCAACATCACCTAAGCTTTAGAAAAGCAGAGGTGGTGTGTTAGCTCAAATTGGGGGCGTTTTAACTTTGTGGCACACAATAAAATACTAGGCATCTCAGCACGGGACAATTCCCTGAGTACTGCGCTGGCCATCTTCTCAGAAGCTTCAGGGTCTCACGCACAGGGGATTGCTTTCAGTCAAACACTTTCTGCATCTCTATATATACAATGCAGGCAACTTAGATTATGATTCTCTTTTCAGGCTACTAAACACACAACGAGACGCAAAGTCACCGCTCTGGTCCTCTCAATCTATACAGAGAAGACCAGGTCACACAACGACCTCCCCTCCCCACCCCCAAGGGAGATTCCTTTACCTTTTGGGCCTCTCATTAAGGCTCGTGCTCCGAGCTCTGAAGCTGTCCTTCTCAGGGGTGTCATCAAAAGACAGAAGAACGTTGGAGCGTAAACCCTATAGAAGGAGAGCATGACTTTAACACTGACACAGAAAACACCTGATGATTGTTCATTAATAAGGACTGCTCCTCCCAAGCTATATGGCTTCATCCACATCTCTATTTTCAGCCATTAACTGCATTTTCTGAGAACACTTGTAGGTCATGGACTCTAAAATAATGGCAGCTCAGTCTGATCAGACTGTGCTAATTAAATACACTCATCAGCACTCCAACTATCCAGTTCAGAGAAGGGGAATGTGGGCCGCAGGAGGCTGAGCACTAGAGAGAACCATCAAAATACCTCAATCTGGCTCAGCAGAATTATGGCATGATACATACCCATGGGCCCTAGAACACCCACTCTTCTCAAATACCACTTTCCCATCTACTACCCCTCTCTAGCAATCCCTTAGCTGTACTCAGTGGTGTGGGCTGTTCTGGCATGGATAGGGCATTACACATACTTGGGGACTAGGAAATAGCTATACCTTGGTGATATAGGGAACAAAGTCTTTTCGGAAGGGCAAGCGACATCTGATGAACCACATAGCTATAACATGATGAGCCAGGCATACGATATACTGATTGAACCTAAGAAAGGAGGGAAGTAAGGAAAGAATTGGAGGTTAGTCTTAGCAATCAAGAATAAAAAGCATTTAAGAATTTCCAAAAGCAAACTAGAGATGCAAAAGTTATAACCAGTTTCTAAAGGGCTAAGCAGTATGTAAATTTTGGCAAATCATTTATTCTTAACATTAAGGTGGGTCTTCCAACTGTAGATACTCAGAAATGCTATTTCCAGAGAAAAAGCATGGCAGCTGAATTTATAATAGATGCACCTCACAGGCTGTAGCAAGCACAGCAAGGAACTTACTTGGAAGGGTTTGTGTATGGCAGGGAGATGGCAAACACACTTGCATACTGCTCGGCAGCAAAGTTCCTGTAGAGGTGAGGCAACCTGGCTAAAGCTGAAACATGATAGGAGAAAAAAGGGGGTCAGGAAATCTGGGCCTTAACTCATCAAATGGGAACCACAAAGCCATGGCTGGCCCAAAGCTGCTGGTAATGAGAGGATGTGTGGTGTGTACATACAACCAGTACACACTGATGCACACATAAACATACACAACTATATGCACACATCTGCACGCTTGTGATGGTGATGTCTTAGCTAGTCTTCAAAAGCCAACAAAAGTATTCCCAGCCAAGGAGGTTCAAAGTGTTCCAAAGTCATTCAGAAAGACATTTTAAAAGCATTAAGTAGAGTGTAGACAGCCCTGTGCTAGAAAAGATCTCAAGTTAGAGAAATTTCCCCTGCCCCCATTAGGCTGACAGTATAGCAAGGAGGCAACGCACAAACAAAGGTGATTACAACGCACAATACTCCACAGGTGGTATAAAGGTATAAAGGTACTACATGAAGTAAGTGTGAAAGGCTGTTCTAGACCAAGGGAACACAGGCAGGAACAGGAGGCACACCACGCATTCAGCAGATAAGTCTCAAAAGCTCTGAGGTCAACACTGCCGCTTGATGCGAGCCCTCAGCACCTCAAAAACGGATGTTTTGGACCACGATCCTGATGAACATGAGCCTCAAGACAGCATCAGGAAGACATTTGTTCTGTCCTGCTCCTCACACCACTTACTTGAAAGGAATTCCAGGAGCGGGATGGCCATGTTGGCTGTTGCTGAAATGTGAGTGAGCTTCACAATCAGGACTGGCAAGGCTTTGATGATGACATCTGGCATTTCTACACTGCACACTGACAGTGCCACAACACACTGGCTGGCACACCGGTAAATGAGACCATGCTCCAAGCAATACACCATCTCCCGCTGGAAGGAGACAGAAGGGTCAAGGACTTGAAACACAAAAAGGGAGGACATAATCACTTCACTTTTCTGAAGGTTCTTCATTTTAACAACTTCAGGCTCTCCAAGCATGTTGTAGCTAAAGGTGGACATTTTCTAAAATCAAATGGTTTTATAAAGCCAAACATTGGTAAAGGCAACATCTTTCAGGATGGGAGATTATAGTTCTCTTGCCAAAGCTGGGTTTTATCAGAAAGGATCAAGTAGTACCCATCCACCAGAAAGTTTTTCAAGAGGCAGAGGTCAACCTGTCACACAAGAGGATGGGGAGAAGGAGGGTCAGGTCCATCTGCAGAAGCAAAGGCTGTGCTTTCTAGCACCTAAACACAAAGCTGCCATGGGAACAAGTGGGGGGGAGGGGTGGCAGAGGGGAGAATGTTGGGGTTCATTTAATCTGAGCTGTGATTCAAGTGACTTTGAAGTTAAATTATTTCTCTCCTACAAACTCCATCCCATTTTGTACCTGTTTAGTTTTATCCAGATAGTTATGATAAGAGATCAATGCTGTCAGTACTGGAACCACAGCCAAGTGTAGGTCTGTCCGAGAAAAGCCATCAGGCGTGCCACAGAGTCGCTCAGGAGTCTTTTTATCTGAAAGCTAATAGGGGACATGTCCTCATTAGCGCACATCCCCCAAAATATTGATGGCACAGATTTCAGGGGTGGACAAGCTGGGCAGGGGAAAGCAGCTGGATTTTAAGGCATGAGAAGAATCAGAGCCCTAGGATATAAGTCTTTTCTCACCAAGGGTTGCAATGTTACCAATACTACCAGGCTCCAGCAGGGCATAAATTCCCTTTGAAGGGTGAGAGGTGACAGGTACAGCATGTGCTCTATCCAGAAAGTGGCTGCCAAAATCAGCCCAGAAGCAAAGATCGCTAGAAAAAGCAAGGCTCAAAAGGGAAACTTGCTAAATTGCTTTCAAACAATCCCTTTGGTCATTCTGCAAGGCAGGTCAATTTGAAGTCAAGCCAGGTTTAGGCTTCTGACTCACAGTGCTAGAACTGGAAAGGATATCTAAGGTCATCTAATCCAATGCTTATCTGAAGCTTGAATTTCCTCTATGACATAACCTGGAAAGTGTCATGTCTTTAAAAACTTCTAGGAACAGGGTACTCACTAACTCCAAAGACAACTTGTTCTATTTTCAAACAACTTTGTTAGTAAGTTTTTTACCTACACCAAGTCTAAATCTGTCTCTCTGTGGCATCCTGACAGTTCTCATTTAGTCCTCTGGGGCCAAGCAGAACAAATCTAATCCCTTTCACATGACGACCTTTCAAACTGTTTCCTCAACAATTGTTATAAATATCTCCAGGTTAAATATGTCTACTCTTTGTATTGGTCCTCATACAGTACACGTTCGAGTTCAACTGATCTGCCTCACAGTAGCGAGACATAAGCATGCTCATCTCACCCTCTGAAAAGAATGGCCTATACCCAGAGCATCTTCCTTATGATCAGAGCACCCTGGCTTATTCTGACTGCCAGTGAAGGTACTGTTCAAACAAGGCTCAAAGCCAACATAGGTCTGTTAATGAAAGCACTTGGGTTCTGAACCATTGTCTTGTGCTCCCTGCTAAGCAGCCTGCCCTCGAGAGCTCAGTCTTCCTGCTGAAGAAAAGTCATCTACTGGATCAACCTGACCCCCTCCAACACAGACCTTTCCATCAAGAAATGCTAAAAAATCTTACAGATATCTGAAATGATCAACATTACCATTGAGCAGAGAGCAGAGGAGAGCTGGTCTACATTGCAAGAAGAAGTGAAAATAAGAACTTTATATCGGAGGGACTCAGGCAGCTTACTAAGAACCAGTTTCAATACTTTCCAGTCAGTCTCCTAGGGAAGAGAGAGGAAGGGAACAGTTAATACAGAATTTAAAAAATTTTGAGAAAGATGTAATGTGTGTCATCATTTCAGGTTTTGTTTAAAGACATTAACTTAAAAATCCTGCACTGCTCTTTCTTGGTCTCACTGTGAGGTAGGCTTGCTAAAAAATCATGACTTCTGTTCTCAGTGCCCATGATCCTATGCAATGCCATACTACTGAAAGAACAAAAAGGCTTCCTGAAAATGGAACCAGGTGAGAGAAATTAGGCTATAAACCAAAAGCTCCTTATCCAATAAGTGAAAAGCCTTTTCTGACTTCCCCCCAGTCTGGCTGGACCTAGTGCTTCTGGCTCTGCCCAGCAGTGAATAAGCAAGCATTCACCTGCATGAGAGCAACACCAAGTGAGGCCCCTGCCCCAGGCCCCCCCCCCCCCCTCTCCCACCTTTCCTGCCCCTCGGGCCCTCACCAGAGCGCCAGGCCTGGTTTTCTCTCTGGCAGCAGTATCAACCAAGAAAAAGTAACAACTGGTTCCTTAGCAGCACGTAAGCTCTGAACCACAACAATGATAATAGCCATAAACAGCACTGATGCAGTCCCCACTACACGCCAGGCTGTGGGCTAAGCACTTTACAATCATCATCTCATCGGCTTCTTACAACTCTCCAAGGTAGGGTTATTATTATCCTCATCTTACAGCTGAGGAAACTGAGGAAAGCAGACATGAAGTGATTTGTCCAAGGTCACATAGTTAGTGTCTGATGCCAGTTCTGAACTCAGGTCTTCCTGACTCCAGGCATTTATCCCCTGCACCACACAGCTGCCCGCCTACTGCACACTTTGCAGAACCAAGAGTGCGCTTGGCTACTTTACAGCCATCAGAAACAACAGCGTAACTCGAAAATAGTACCTGGTAAGATTTAATTATGACCCTTCCCCTACCCCATCACCACTTCCAAACAACACTCTCTAAAAGTGTACATTCCTACACATGTGAATTCAGCAGCAAATATGTCACAAGGAATCACAGATTCTCAATGCTTGGGCCTCAGAATATCACTGAAGTCTTAGGAATGCTCTTGAGTAACGTCAAATCAATCAATTCTGTACAGTTTTATCCTGTACAGTTAATATCCAAGAAAGAACTTTGAAGACAACCCATCCAGATCACTTTCAATCACGAGGGAGCGTATTTTTATTCTGAAGCAAAAGTCTAAATTATAGGCCACACATACTCTCAACTGCTTCCTTAACTAAGAAAAGCTAAGTTTAAAGGTAAAAGGAACAGCTACTTACCTGCTTCAAACACTGAAGTAGCACCCCAAAGAACCGGGAATAGGGCAAATAGCCCAAACGGACAGACGCACCCTGCGCTGCAATGCTGGGAGGCCCCGTGGGTGGAGAGAGGGTACCACCACTGGTTTTCTTCTCAGAGCCTCTCTCAGGTTCTCTAAGGGGGAGCCGGAGAGAAGAGTGGGGAGTACACACAGCAGGCACTTACTCATTAACAAAGATCCTGTGGCCCCTTTCTTGGTCAGCCACCCTGGGGGACTCCTGTCAATGATTTTACAGGAAGAAACGCAGCCTCCTCAGGTGGCTGCTGCTAGAGTAAGATCTGCATAACTAACACTAGTACTAGCATCGATCTAACAAAGGAAGAGAAAGATCAGGAGCTTCAGAACCTGAACCTTAAAGCTACTGCTGTAAAAACCTCCTGTTTTAAGAATTCAGTTACTCAACAGACACCATCTACTCTACCCATGTCCTTTATAAAGCACAGAATTAATGAAGATGATAAGTCTAGCTAGTCACCAATTTGGGAAGGCAGATAAATTGGCATTTGAGGGGAAAGGCAACAAGATGTGAAACATACATGTTGTCACAGAGGCAATAGGGGCTAAATCTCACAACACCATCTTTATTGGGAAGGCCAAGACGATGGAGCGAGTCAGCTCGGAGCAGCAGCAGGAAGTCAAAGGCCTGGAAGAGAATCAATTGACAACTCAGAGAAGACTAATATTCAAAGACACAAGAACAAAATGGGCCACATTCTGCTGACTTCCAGGCTCAATGGATACAGCACAGGGCAAACCACCCACGGCAGGTTCATTAGTGTTTGGAACCTCAGCTCCAGGTGACAGAAGGCAACTTCAGCCAGAAAGGGGAGCTTCCATGTTCTCTTACAAGCACTGCTAATGCATTTGCCTGTGGACAAGTCACTGGACTACTCCTTACCCTTAAGTCAGCAAACTCCCATCTCTCAGCAACAGAGGATTCAAGGATCCTGCTTCCTTAAAGCAGGATCACAACTTCTGTCATGCTGACCAGTACTTCTAGACATATCAGCTCCCATCGCAGGGAGGGATGGGCTTCATGACCAGAGTTGCCTGGGAAGCCTCTGATTACAATTTCCTTTCCTATCCTCCCTTGACTGACAAAGCCTCAGCAACGACCTACTGAAAAATATAACCCCAGCCATTACAAGGGCAGAGGTATTTGTGGCTAAGGACTGCATACCTTCGAGATCTCCTCGTCTCCTCCAGGCCTCACTCTCTCTGCCACTACAAGAGTCAGCTGCTAGGTGCAACAGACACACCAGAAAGACATTTCTCATATGAAAGGGAGTGACAGGCTGATGATGCTCTATATCATCTACACCTAGTTCTAGTTATGGGATTGGTAGCAAACAGCAATTAGCAGGAAAGGGACATGGAGAAGAAGAAAATCACTTGGAACACTTCCCCCTGCTCTACGTTACTGTACAGTCCCTGTAGGCTAAGCAGGACTTCTATCTTTGAACATTCAATCATTCTTGTAGCTGCAAAATTGGACATCAGACATTCTCTAATTCATCTAAGACCTTCAGTTACCCATTTGGACTCCACCACTAACTCTGAGAGGCCAGTTCATACCTTAAGCCTGATGCTGCTGGCAATTGGAAGCCTATACATGTACTTATAATGAAGCTGAATGTGATTGACCAGAATCTCATACACTCTGGAGGCATGACTGGCCGGCAAGGTATAGAGCTTGGTCTGTGGAAAAATAACATAACAGTTAGCTAAACAGTGAGAATGTTCATCTGTTTTCATCAAGAAGGAACCATAATAGAGCCCAAAAATATTCATTTGGCATACTGTTTTGTGGGAGCAAGGATAGAAAGTATTTTCCCTTTAGATTAGTGAAATTCTCAATTTTTTTTTTGCCCACTGACTATGCTGGTGGGACCAAGGATTCTTGAGCCACCTCCATGGCCCTAGTTGTCCTGTCCCTAGAAATTCGTTCACTAGAACCTCAGGGCACCATGGGATATTTTAAAGAGAAAAAGAGAAAAATAACAGATCAACATTTGTCTCTGGAAGAAGTATAGGCTTGAGGTGGTGCACAGTTTCAACATTAGATCACGCTATATTCTTTTAGGTGATGTTCTCAAATGTTTGACACACATTATTGTTTACTTGTACTTTCAGCTACGCCAGTAACTTCTCAAATTTTCTTGTTTGTGACATATTTTTGTAATTTCTTTTTGTTGGTTGCTGTGATAAAAAAAAAGTACTGCATGCAAAAAACAATGTGGAACAAGAAATGAAGGTAGATGGTGGCTAATCTGATTCCCAGGTTTTAGAAGCCCAACAGGCATACTTATCCCACTAGTAAGTAATTGTGATTTGAGAATGAAATAAAACAATTATTTTTTTCTTTCAATTTATGTGTATTATTTTTTCAAATGGCTACTAAGTTGTTAGGACATGAGTATTTATTGTCTGGAGCTAACTACGTAATAAACAGTGCTGTCAGGCAATTTCTTTTGGCCTAAGAGTGCTGCAAAAAACTAAATAAATAAATTACTGGGACACTAAGGTGCCTTGAACCGAGAAAGTCTGAGAATCTCTGCACCAGAATCTGAGAGAAGATGAGTCTGATTTTGATGAGAATGAATAAAGTACCATCTTCTAATTAAATTTCGTGAATTATTAATTCATATCAAAAAGAACGTAGATATTCATTTCCACAAATATGTTACTGAGGACTTGCTACATGGTAGAGCACAGTGCTAGTCACTAGGAAAGATACAAATTTAGGTAAGGCACAATTCCTGCCCATAATAGAGTTTATAATCACAAAATCTGGAGATATACACAAAGACCGTAACTATGATACAAAAGTACATATCCCCACGCCATCCCCAAAGCCCTAATCCTAGCTTTTCACTGCTCAACTCATAGGAAGAGCCTACACTGGCTATTTCTACTCCCTCACCAGCTACTTACTTTAAAAACCTTACAATCTGTTTCAAACACAGCACTCTCCAAAAATTGCTCCCTCAGAGGTTAATAATAATCTAATTACTTCATCCTTCACCTTTCCTCAGTTCTCGGCCTCTGAGACCTTCGGGTAGCATTCAGTACTCCTCCTAAACACCCTTTTCTCCCCTGGCTTCTGTAGCGCCAATTTCTCGCAGTTTGCATCCTGTGTGACTACTCATTTTCCACCTCCCTTGCTGAATCATCAGCTCCTGTTCCCTAAATGTCCTCAAGATCTTGTTTTCAGACCTCTTCCCCATGTTTCTGCATTCCTTTTTTCATGTGCTCTCACAGACTCATTTATCCTCTTTCTACAGATGGCTTCCAAATCTATAGTTCCAGTTCTCATCTCTTTCCCGAACTTCTGTCTCACAACCTGTCTCCAACTGCCTACTGGAAATCTTCACTTAAATATCCTGCCAAAGTCTTAAATTTGACTACATCCAAAACCCACCTTCTAAGAAAACTTGCCCTTCTCCCAACTGCCATCTCTGCTGTGACACAACCATTCTCTGAGCCTATGGACTTGAAACCTCTCAAGTCATCCTCCACTCTTTCTTCACTAGCCCCATCGGACATCCAAGCCATTGCCAAGTTTGCCTTCTACTTCCACAACATCTTTCACATCCATCTGCTTCTCTCATATCCACAGTACTATTATTCTAAGGCCCTTATCACCTCTCACCTGGACTATATAATAACCTCCCAACTGGTCTCCGTCTTGAGTCTTGACCCAGTCCCCACTATCCTAATCCACCCTTCCCACTACTGTCAAAATTAACTTCCTAAGGCATGAATTTGACCACGTCACTGTCCTGCTAAAAAAATCTTCAGTGGCTCCCCATTGCCTCTAAGATAAAATATAAATTATTTGGCCTAGCATTTAAAAGTTCTTCAAAATTTGACTCCAACCTATCTTTTTCAGCCTTATTTCACATTCCTTCCCTTTAAATACACTATAATCTAACCCTAACTAGTTGTTCCCTAATGTTAGCATTTCATTGCCTCCTTCTCTTCATTACTAGAGTCTACCATGTCTAGAAAGCATTCCCTCTTCCCCTCTGCCCTTCTGAAGCTTTAATTGCCTTCAGTGTTCAGCTCAGGCACCATCTCCTTTGTCACACCTTCACTGATCCCCTGGAGCACCGTCTTTTCACTCTTTGGCTCTCAGCATTCCTTTCCTTGTACTACACCCATTTGTATGATACAATCCTTCCTCAGTAGAACGTTAGCTTCCTGAAAGCAAAGAACTGCATTTCTGCATTTGTATGCCCAGCATAGTACCTTTACCTTAAACATAGTGGGAATTTAATACAAGTTTTCTGAAACAATCTGAAGCTGAATAAAGGTCTGAGGAAGGAAAGATCATTCTCATCTTGGGAAGGAATCAGAGAAAGCTTCCTATGGGAGTCAGGTTAAAGTTGAGTTGAATGTTAATGGATGAGTAGGAGTTGAACAAGTTCCTTAAGTTTTATCCATTGTAACAGATGTGACGTCCCATTAATACAGGGATATCCGCAGTGGGGAGAGAATTCCAAACTTAGGAAAGAGCATAAAGAACAGCATGCTAACAAGCCTTATTTGGACAAAATAGAGTATGTAGAGGGGAGGAGTATGAAATAAGGACAGAAAAATAATAATAAATTAATTATATGTATATAGTATTTTAAGATTTACACAGCCCTTTCCTCACAGCAACCTGGGAGATAGCTAGTGGGTAATGTTGAGAAAAATAACCTGGAGAGACTTAGGAACTCTAACCATGAGATGACCAACCATGGCTCCAGAGCGCTAGTGACAAAACATGCTTACCTACCTCCTGACAGACAGCTGATGGCCTCAATGTGCACAAGGAGACATTTATTTTAGGATAGAACTAACATTTTGACTGCAAATACTTATTACCAGGATTTTTTTCTTTTTTTCCCTTACTGAGGAGAAGTGGGAAGAGTAGAAGGGATGCCAAACAAAATAAATAAACTAAATAAGAGAAGAGAAGAAAGGCCATAAGGAATCCCAAGACAAGAAGAAGAGCACTGGCAGTTACATGGCAAAGTTATCATATACTGAAAAGAAACGCAAGCCCTCCACGGAGGTTTGTAGTTTCATGTATGATTCCCTCCTCTTCTTCTACAATGTAAATGGAAATGCTTCCCTTTATTTAGTGTTTGTTAAGTTCAGAATTTTCTTTTAAAGAAAAAAATATAGCTACTGCAGAGGTGGGGAACCTGTGGTCTCAAGGCCACACATGGCCTTCTATGTCCTCAAGCATGGCCCTTTGACTGAGTCCAAACTTCAAATTCTCTTCATAAAAGGATTTGTTCTGTAAAACTTGGACTCAGTCAAAAGGCCACACCCAAGGACCTAGAAGGCCACATGTGGCCTTGAGGCTGCAGGTTCCCTGCCCCTGAAATAGGTAGCACCAACTTGCTGAAAGCCTTGAATCCCAGGCTAAGATATTCAACTTTTGCTCCACAAAAATTAGGGAACCATTTAAATATATTGAATAGATGAGTGAAATGACCATATCTATTGTTTATGGAAGATGAATCATTCAATGGTGAGAAGAAACTGGAGGAGATAAAAAGTGGATGGAGGTAGGAAGACAGGCGACATGGCTAGCTCTCATGGGCAGTTATGAGGGCATGTGACAGTGAGAATAAAGATGCAGACAACAGATAATGTGAAGGCAGAATCAAGAGGATTTGATTAAGTGGATTTGAGGAAAAAGAGAAATAAAGTTGAAAATAACATCAAGGTTTCAAATACGGAAGCATGGGTGAATGGCAGCATCTAGAAACTGTGAGGTCAGAAGCAAGAGGTTTAGGAGAAAGAAGCTCCATTTTGGTCATGTTGAGTATTCATAGTATAAATGTTACTGGAAGAACTTCATTATTATCCAGCATTTCCCAATTCAGAACAGGAATATTTGCTTTCTTGAAGGTAGGAGTAAATGATTACAGAGAGCTAAGACACCACCCCTGGGAAAGTAATATCTAGTGGAATAGTAAGGAGAGAAGGATGGAATAGCTTTGATTTATTCCCCAAAGTAATATGTAGTAGCATATCTTGGAAGATTCAGCATAACATCCTCCTCCTATATCTGTGTTTGTAGGCAGTCTAGCATCACAGACCCCTAGGGCTCTTATGATGAGTAAAAATCTTACCTCCAAATTTATGAGGTTCTGTGATCATGGGCACATCATTTAAACTCTCTAAGTCTATTCCCATGGGCTAAATGAAGTATTTACCTCATAGCGCTGCAATAAGGCTCAGTCAGATGAGGTGCACATTAAGCACTTCTGTAAATCTTCCAGCTTTCTACAGAAGTTATTACTAATTTAATGTTGCTATAGGTAATGAAAACTAAAATTCAAATGACTGATCCTGAAGTTCTTTCTGACTCAAGGAAACATATCATATTTAAGAAGTAAATACTGGTCTTTTCTAATTCTTAGAAAATTGGTGATTTGTGAACAGTAACATAATATTAAGAAGAATACTGGATTAATCAGAATAGCTGATTCCCCAGCTGTGCTGGATAACAATTGTCTGGTATTCATTAAGAGGCTAGGGTCAGGGGTGGCCACATGTGACCCTCTACGTCCTCCGATGCAGCCTCTTGACTGAGTCCAAGTTTTACAGAACGAATTCTTTTATGAAGGGGATTTGTTCTGTGAAGTTTTCAATCAGTCCAAGGACTGCACTTGAGTATCTAGAGGGGCACATGTGGCTTCCAGGTGGCAGGTTCCCCACCCCTGGGCAAGGCCATGGGCCACCGAGAGAAGAACCTAAACAGTCACTAGAATACAGATAGAGAATCACTGCTATAGAACTGGCACCTAAAACTGGAAGAGAGTTAAAGGATCCCTGTTGTACAGTTAGCACCTCACCCAGAAATCTGCTCATGAAATGGACCAACTAAACTTCCTTGCATTTGTAAAGCCAATGGGAAGGGAATCAGAAGAGACATGCATGCCGTACCCCTGAAAGCTGCTTGTGCCATCAAGGGGTGACACAAGGTAGGCACGGATCTTTCTGTCCTAGGCTAAAATGATCTGACCATGATGGTTATACACACACCATTTATCATGTAACAGGATGTTTTGGGGCACTGACTTAGGAAGATATGAGGTCGATCATCCTTGAGACTTTTTCACCTTCACAGACAGCTCTGAAGGGAAGGTAATTCCAGAGAATAAAATTCTAACCAAATGAAATCCTGAGAAAGCAGTCAGATTATCATATACAACTAGAAAACTTTTTTCGGAAAAGAATGGAGAAAGTTTCTAAAGCTTCCTTCTAGAGAACTTACCTGAAGGATAACCAGAAGACCAAGTACAGCTGTCTTCACATCTTCTAAGGAAGCTGAATATGAGGCTAAGTCTCGGTCTTCCAATTCAGGAGGAGGAGAAAGGGAACGTGCAATCACCTAAGAGAAAAAAAAAAATCTATTTTTAATACTGAACCTCACAATTCATTACTCAGTATCTGTCAAATCTGTGCTCCTAGTTACCAGGCAGATCAAGTTAGTCTTCCCTTATTTAAAAAAAAAAAGTTTCTCTCCCTCACTTCAATAAACATGTTCAAGATTTCCATGCAATTCAAAAACAAATTAAGAGAGAAAAAGAGCTAGATGAGATGAGAAATCAATGTTTTTCATCACTCCCACTTCTAGAGCTCTAGCATCAGTGTCAATAAAATCAACCACCCCTAGAGACCTTCAACGTTAGAATGGAGGACCAAGGAAATGTATTCACTGGAACTGGACCCTATGTGCCTCTGGAAGAGTGTCAATTAAGACAAGGTCTTCAGAGACTGCATAGGCATACATGCGTTCACTCTCCGGGTTTGATGTAATGTCTGTGTCAGATGGGCTTGATCTGCCTCAACCACATTTTGTTGACATAAGTAACATCCCCAATTCTGAGAAGGTCCTACCTTTTCAATGATATCCAACAAGCTGTTAAAGTGATGAGTGTGACAGCATTCGGCTAGGTCCACTAGCAGCTGAGTAGCTAGTTTTCGGACTTGATGGTCTTTGTCCTCAGGAATGTGGGCTAGTTGTGAGATGACTACCATGTTAATCAGTTCCTCCTACGACAAGACAATACAGTCAGAAGCAAAGTCTATGATGGTGTATTACATTAGCTTTTCAGGTCTCATTTACAAGCAGCATTTATTCAAGACTTCAGAAAGTCAATAATCTTCACAGAGTAATATTTGTTCTACTAGGAACCTGATGGACCCAGACAAATATTCCCAAAGCCTTGTCTTTGTAAAAAAAAAAAATCAAGATTTAAGAGAATGATGCCAAAAAACAGACAAAAAAGAATGGCATTCACAGAAAGAGTACAACATAAGGACCTCCAGAGGGCACAATGTGCACAGCCAGAAGTACCTGCTATTTCCCAAGTCACTCTTTGCAAGTGCCCTGCTATACCTGCCAGACATTCAGCAGAGGGGATAGTGAACAACCTCTTGACCACCAGACAGACATGTGATGCATAAAGAGGAGCAAACATCAAAGCCTCCAGGTTGGACAGGCCAAAAAAAGATATGCCTAGAACCAAACTACCCACATCCTTCTTTTCTCAGATTTCCACAGAAAGACTTATAAAGCAAATGTATTACAAGGTCTAAATTCTAGGTGATTACCAATTGGTATGTGATCTCCCAGAGGGTAGACTCTATATCTTATAATATGTCTTATTTATAGCTTATAATATCTTTGTGCTCTCCTTAGAGCCTAACATGTAGTATACTCCCAGTAATATTTACTGAATGGTAAATGAAAATGGTCAACAAGGAAAAGGACTAGGCGATCACAAAGATACAGTAACTCTATAACGGCAGAAACAGCACCTGACCAGAGCAATGCAGAGCCCAAGTGCCTGAGTAGAATGCAGCTGCGATCTGCAGAAGACAGCACTCAATGGTTAGATATGATGAAGGTATTAATAGCAACTAACATTTATAAAGAACTACTATATGACAGGCACTGTGCTAAGCGCTTTACAAATACTATCTCATGATATGCCTAAGAGCCCTGGGAAGCTGGTGTTATTATTCTCATTCCCATTTTACAGATGAGGAAACTGAGGTGAACAGAGGGGAAGTGATTTGTCCAGCGACACACAGCTGGTAAGTGTCTGAGGCAGGCTTTGGCCACAGGCATTCCTGACTCCAGGCCCAGTGCTCCAGCCACCGCACCACTGAGCTGCCCCTGACATGTTGTCTTTGGCCAAACTTCAACAAAGACCTGGGAAGGACCTTAACTGAGAAAGGCCAACGTCGCCCACTGCATCCTGGGCCTCACCAAGTCATCTTGACTTTGGTCTTGCCACTGGACTTTGATGACTCTAGAGAAGAAAATGAGGCTGACAACTCTGCGCAGCTCTGCCTCACTTAAATCCAATTCACTCAAAAGTCAAGACATCCCCCTCATGATATCACTCATCTTTTTTAAGAATGAAGGAGGAACAAGCAGCCTCTACTCATCATGCTCTCATTCCCATACAGCACTGTGCTGAGCTTCACTAGGAACACTGATGAAATACACACCTCATAAAACTGGCTGTTAATGCTCAGAACAAAGGACAAAACGTCCAGGACTTTGATGCGCACAGCGCTGCGGGTCTCATTCCTGAAGGGAGAAGAAGCAAGTGCAAATGAAGGAAGTTTACTGGAAGACAAAGACAAGAGAACAGATGTTCCCACCTTTCTCGTAATACAGCATACACTAACTTTCAGGAGACACATTCTAGACCTCAAGAATTCACCCAGCAGTCACCATACTACACTTGAGCATGAAGACACTGAAAGGAGCCAGAAAAGTAAAGGCAAGTATCAGACAGTCCATGTTAGAAACAGATTATATTCTGATCATAATATTATCTGCAGGTAGATTCCCAACTGCTGAATTGGGGATCCAAATTTAACAGTGGAGAAATGTATATGAACATGAATTCTGGCTAGTTTTCAAACAATGATTGTTTCTGAGTGTCCAAAATTAATGCAATGGCTTTATAAATTGAAAGCTGACCTACTGGAGAGCAAATCTTTCCTCATAAAAAAGAAGTCTTCCTTTACTGTTATTAAAAATTCATAAAACCATATTCAATATCAACATCAAGGCCCAGACATTTAAAATGAATGTTGTCATGTTCTATCCCCAAGGTCTAAAATTTAAGGATTTAAGATAAATTCTGAAAAAAACAGTTTTGAAGATTTTACCTACCTGAAGAATCTCTCCATTAATAACTGTAAATTATGAATCCAGCCATCCTTGGCAGGATGAATAGACTGAGCTCTGTATGTTATTAAGTTTAGAAGGGAAGATTCCTGTCAAAAAGAAGGATACTTTGGTATTAATAAAACTGCTTCAACTAACAAATCTTTTTCTTCTCTTAGAAGCAGCTGTCAAGTAAACATGTCCCCTTGTTGCTGATCTGGGCAGTTACACAAATTTGCCAGGTTAGATTAACTTCTTGGCATTTGCCACCACCTGTGACTCATTGAGAACAAAGGCAGTAAGGTGGCAGCAATGTAAATTAAAGGGGAAAAAAGTATGTAAAAATCTTAGCTTCAAGTTGTATATTCTCAGAAAAAAATGAATGCAGCGTGGGAAGCAGAAGTGCTAAGAGTCAGGAGCTCCAGGGTGGCAATACAATCTCAGAGCTGGCCCCTTCAACTTCCTTCACACAGGTGGGAGGAAATTGATGGTTAGGCTACCGCAATGCCCTTCAACTGACATATGATAATCAGGTTTCATAGAAATCCTGCTATAATTCCCCAGTGGAACATAAATCCTTCAAAATTTGAGTGCAGAAGAGCAGGCAGGCAGCCAAACCAATGTGCTACCAAATGTTCCTGGGCAGTGGCTCCTTCAGAGATGGGACCTCTCATCAAACTGCCCTCCATCTACCTACCTTCATCCCACCCAGATGGCCTCCCACCATCTTCCCCCTCCCCCAGAGCACACATCCTTCCAGTAGCAAAGAATCTTAAAAGAAAAGGCTCCAGGGGGAAAAAGGGCTTGAGGGAGCAGGGCTGGGAAAGAGGGATTTGGAGAAAATGGTCTTACAGGTCGCTGATCAGCACATCTCTCAACAAGTTCAAAGAATCTCTCCTCTGAGCCATGGAATTCATTCTGATCACAGAGCTCTTCTACAGTGGTCAACAAATCATGAACAATGGTTTTGAGCTCCTGGCTCTCTATACTCTGTAAGACAAAGTTGTCAAGTGGTTTATGTGGAATCAAGAAGAGAAGATTATTTCTATTGCTCCAGGACTAGTGCATTCTCGTGCTACACAGATCAAGTGTGAGACAAACAGCCCTGACATCAACTGCATCTATCCTGCACACCCTTCTCCGCTTTATGGCCCAGGCACTAATGCTGTGCTGGTGAGTGACAACAGGGCACTACCTCACGCCGTTTTCTGCTTCTCCTCCACAGCCCAAGATAATCATAAGAGATGGTTAAGCTAGCAATGAGGGAAAGAGGAGAAGAGACGACTTTGACTACTAAGGGTATGTACCACTTAAGACACATTCGTCTCCATGATAGCCATTTTCCCACATTTGGGCCAGGGATTTTGTACACAGGCTCCCTGAGAACAGTAAGGGAGCAGCCAACACTAAGTAGCAGCAAACAAATACTACTAATGCATCTAAAGAACAGTCACCCAGCGAGTGAGCAAGGCTGAATTCCCTTGGCCATGTCACCTAAAGCCTTTCCTCGACTCAAAAAGCATTTTAGTATCAGTGTTACTTGGTTCCCATTACACATAACAACACTGAGGCCTAAAGGCCTGTTTTTGTCTGTACAACTCTGTGATATACAAGATTTTTCTCATTTAAACACTAAATCCCATGCAACCACTGAACCAAAATATGAAGTGCAGCTTTAAATTACAAAGTATGACTATAAATTAATGTAACTAGTTTTGTCCATTTTTTTTCAAACACTCATTAGGACTTTTATATATGCAAATAAGTGCTGTGCCCTTCAAAGTACTCCCCTTTGGAGGTTGCAACAAAGACTTTGCTCAGGCCAGGCCTGAACTCTTTCTCGTAGTGACCTTCAGAGCCAATTTATGAATTCCACAAGAAAACCTGTTTTATTACTTTGTAATTCCTTAAGGTAGCAGAAAGAGCACTGGGTTGACTTGGAAAATTACTGTTCAAAACTTGGCTCTCCAGTTCTTGTCCAAATGTTCCCAGGTAATTCCCTTCATCTTACAGAGTCTCAGTTTCTCTACATGTAAAACGAAGGAGTTAGACTGATTCTCTTGTCTATATAATGCCAACCAACCAGGGACAGAATTCAGTTTCAAGCCCAGTTCCCAGGCACTTGGTACCTCTTTTCTAGACCTTCTACTTGTTTCAACTCATTTTTGGTCAAAAAAGGCATTTCCCAATACAATTACCCACTTAATTCACTGAATTTGGCTCTAAATGTGGCTTATTTCCAAAATTTAAATTCACTCTCAAAAGATTAAGATTTGTCCTCATAGAAAGTTTATAAAAGAGCATCTACTACAGATTCTGAAACTGATTCCTAAAGAGCCTCCAGAAACTGAACAAGAAGAAAAAGGGCAACTTTGCTAACAGCCACTCAGGGGGACAATACTCAATCATGTGGATACATGTCTATTAGAACAAATGAACACTCGTTACTTCGGCTGGACTTTTCCCTCAGTACTTACCTGCAGCTGCTGTAGTAGCCGCTCCATAATCTTCAGAAGGATGTCCCATGTGACTGCTTGTAGCTCCTTTCTGTACTTCTTCACAAGCCTGGTCACAGACAGGACTATCTCATATGACACCACTTCATTGGGACAAGTCATGGCCTAGAAAACAATTTCCTATTCAGTGTTCCAAAGCTAGCAGTTTCTACATCACCAACCTAAGGCTCCTGTAGTTATCGTACCTCAGGATTATGGGGGCCTGATCCTTGAAAAGGCACAACTCATAACTCATGTGATGCTGCATTATCCTAGACATTATCCTCTACTCTCTCTTCCTTTCCTCTCATCTCTATCTGTCCACCTAGATAATGAGGTGGCCCTTCTCTCTGCCAAAGCTAACTCCTCTACATGTATATACCCCTGATCCTATCCCCTTTCATCTTCTCCAGTAGATTACCCCTTCAATCATTCCCTAATCTTAAATCTCTCCCTATCTACTAGTTTCTTCCCTACTTACTACCTTTAAATATGCCTGATTCCCCAATCCTTAAAAAAATCTAGTCAAGATCCTACCATCCCTTCAAGCTGTAGCTCTCTTCCCTTTCTCTGTCAAACTCCTAGAAAAAGCTATCTACACTCACTGTCTTTACTTCCTCGCCTCCCACTTACTCTTCCACCCTTTATAATCTGGCTCTTAGCTCAACTGAAACTATTTTTCCTAAATTACCCAAAATTTCTTAATTGTGAAGTCTAAACTGTCTTTCCTCAGTCCTTTACTCAGTGCATCTGGCACTGCGGACCACCCTCCTCTCCTGGATCCTCTCTCCTGCTACTTGTCACATTATGCTTTCTAAGTCTCCTTTGCCGGATCATCATCCCTACTCCAATGGGAGTGGCCCTGGACCTCCTTCTCTTTTTCTCTATACTCTTCTTCTTGGTGATCTCATCAGCTTCCGTAGGTTTAATTATCCTCTCCATATAGTGGACTCACACACTTAAATGTTCAGCCCTAGTCTTTTCTCTGAGCTTTAGTCTCACAATACTAAATGTTAATTGGCTATCTCATAGGCTCTTCTCAGGGACATCCAAAATTTAAAATGTCCAAAACAGAACTCCTTACCTTTTCGCTCAGATCCACTTCTCTTCCAAACTTCCCAATTTCTGTCAACAACACTATTCTTCCAACCTCCCAAGTCTGCAACCTCATTGTAATCCTCGACTATTCACTCTTCCTCACTCCATATATACAACCAGTTACCAAATCTGGCCATTTCAACTTCCAGCCTCTTGCATACTCTTACACATTCCCTTATCTCTTCTTATATGGAGAGCCCACTAGTTCAGGCCTTCATCATCTTTTGCCTAGACTACTACAATGGCTTCCTAATTCGTTTTCCCATCTTGTCTCTCCCCATTCTAATCCATCCTCTACAGAGTAGTTACAGTGATTTTCCTTAAGCACAGATATGTGTTTAATAAACTCCAGTGGTTCACCATTGTCTCTAGTATAAACTACAAACTCCTGTTCGGCTTTCAAAGCCTTTACAACTTGGTCTCATACTGTCTTTCCACCCTTTCTCACACTCTATGGTCTAACTGTACAAGCCTTCCACCTGTCCTTCACACACGGGAGGCAATCCCCCATGCCTCAATCCCTTCTCCCCTCAAGCTCAGAGAATCCCTTTTTTCCCTCCAGACTCAGCTCAAGCACCACCTTCTAAACAAAGACCTTCTTCGGTCCCCTCACCCTACTGCTACTGCTCATCCTCAGCAATTTCCTTGTATGTTTTTTATTTATTCTGTATATCCTTATATAAGTACATCTCATCTCTCTTCTCCCCCTATAGAATTTAAGTTCCATGAAATAAGGATTTGTTTCACTTTCTTTATATCTGTGTCCCTGGGGCTGAGCCCAGAACCCTGCACGATTCCCTAGTCAATGTTCCTGCCACACAGAAGGTGCTAGTCGATCGATCATTCTGCAAATGATTTTCAGAATAGAATCTAGTTTTGAAGCCTTATCCAGAATGGGGAAAGGGTAGCTGTCACCAGTAACAGTCATTTCACAAAGGAATGGATTCTGCTGAATCCCAAAGCTCTAGATTCTGGGAGATAAATGGGTCCCAAAGCCTACATACAAAGAGAATCAGGGTGGGTGAGCTGAAAATCTTGAGCAAACTTGAGCAAATTGTTCACAATTCAACACCCCCCCACACACCTTCCTAACAACAGAGGCCAATGGAAAGAACTGGAATGGAATGGTTTCCGGTGTTCATCTGCCTTCTCTCAGCACCTTAATTTAGGAAACATTACTCAACTTCTGGGGACCTTGGCGTTTTTATTTAAAAATGGAAGTGATATCTATTAGACCTTCCTACAAAGAGCTGTTGCGAGGATCAAAAACTGATGGAAGTAAAAGCACTCTAAAAGCCATAAAAAGCAATGGAAGCTTTGATGCAGCAATGTGACAAAATGTTGGTACCTAAGTAATGTAAAAGGGCATATCATTAAAAAACAATTAGAGATGCCTGAGCACTAAGAGCTTCAGAGACCTGTCCAGGGCCACACAGCCAATAAGCCTCAGGGTGGGGACTCAGACTCAGTTCTTTTTGGCTCCAAGGCCAGCTTTCTATCCTCTATACCCAAAGTGGGGAACCTGTGACCTTGAAGCCCCATGTGGCCCTCTAAGGTCCTCAAGTGCAGCCTTCTGACTGAATCCAAACTTCACAGAACAAATCCTTTAATAAAAGGAGTAGTTCTATAAAACTTGAACTTGGTCAAAAGGCTACACCCGAGGACCTAGAAAGCCACATGGGGCCTCAAGACTGCAGGTTCCCCACCCCTGCTCTACACTATGCTGCTTCTTGTGATGGATGAAACAATGAGATGAGATAAATGGATGAGTATGAATCCATAACCAAATGAAGGAGAAAGGTAATCATAAAAAACAAACAGAATAGGCAATTTTGGTAACATAAAAATAAAAAAAGATTTTTGCACAAAATCAATATAATTAGAATAAGACAATTACTGTTGATTGGTTAAAAAAAAATTCACATCAAAATTTTTGATAAAAGTTGAAGATCTATAGGAAACTCACACAAATATAGAATCAAATAGTATCAGTCATATGAACAAAGGCTTCAAATCATTAATAGTAAAAATGTAAACTAAAATAACTCAAGTTTTTGCCACAAAGAAGAATATGATTTTTAAAAATGGCAATAATCAAATCTGGATGGACTGCAGGGAAACAGACACATTAATAATATACTACTAGTGGATCAACTATTCTGAGAAACGATTTAGAATTGTTTAAGAAAAGTTGCTAAATCAGACCTTTAGACTTAATCATCCCACTACTGGGCATATAATCCAAAGGAGATTGAGAACAATAAAGTCTCACATGTAACAAAATGCTCACAGAACTTTTTGTGACAGCCAAAAATGTGGAACAAAGGGGTACACATCCACTGGGAAATGGATGTGCGAACTGTGACAGAGAGAGGGAGAGAGAAAGGGATCTACGTATATGTGCAATGAAATATTACATCGTAAGTAATGACTCATAGAGGAATTCAGAGAAACATGAAAACTAATATGAACTCAGAATAAAGGGAGTTGAGAATGACATACAGAATGATGGCTACAATAATGTAAATGAAAAGAATGCTAAATTGCTGCTGAACTAAGGCTAACTGCAGAGAGCAGTTCTGATCCCAGATAAAAGTCAGTCAGTCAGTCAGTCAACCCAAGTATTTATTAAGTCCCTACTCTGCACCAGGCACTACAGCCACAAAGACAAAGAAAGTGAAAGTCTCTTAACAGAGGACTAAACTACATATTAAATAAATATACTGTAACTACACAACAAATTGGGAGGGGAAGACAAGCAACAAGCGGTGAGGAAAGGATTCATGCAGACAGAACTGCAGAAGGTGGCTCTTAAGTACAATGATGAAGTAAAACAAGGGATTTTAAGAGGGAGAGATAAGATGAGGGTATATTCTAAGAAAAAACAATTCATTCCTCTTAGTAAAAAGATGGATGCCTATGCATGAGGAATACTAATTTTGCTTCAATTTATCTTGCTTTATATGGTCAGATTCAGTAAGGACATAAATTTGGAAGTGATTTTGATATTAAAAAGGCAGAAATAAAAGTTACTAGGGAAAATAAAGGGAGGAGCTAAAATAAAATTTATTATACTCTTGCTGAATCCAAAAAAGTGAGCTAATTAGGTAGTTAAAAAAACAAATAAACCTCATGCTATGTAAGGTATTTTCAAAAGTACAGAAAACACTCTATTAGACTTCATTATGAGATAAATGAGTTCCAAAACGCAAGCCAGGAAAGGATAAGATAAAGAAAAAGAACTAAAGAACAATATCACTAAAGACAATTTTATAAAAAGGGGTTTGCATAAATTAAATCAATGAAACTAGAAGAAAAGATGGATTGGGAGAACATTCTGACAAAAATCTGACATCCAAATCTTGAAGGAAATAACACAAAATCACAAAGTGAAAAGATCTGAAAGTCATTATTCCCCAATAAGAAGTGGTCAAAGTATTACATAGTTATCAAAAGAAAAATACAAACTTTCAACAACTATCTGAAAAAATATTCAGAATTACTAAGAATCAGAGAAATGAAAAGTAAAACAATCCTAAGGTGTCACCTCACCCTCAAACTGGCAAATGCGGTAAAACAGGGAAGTGTTTAATATTGAGGGGCTACGGGAAGTTTGCTGTTACTCAATCACATCTGACTCTGGGACTCCATGGACTTTTTCCATGGTTTGCCATTTCTTTCTCCAGCGTGTCCCCATTTTACAGATGAGCAACTGGGGCAAATAAGGATGAAGTGATTTGCCCAGGGTCATACGTAGCTACTTAGTAGCTGAGGTCAGATGTTATCTCAGATATTCCTGACTCCAGGCACCCCCCGCTGCCAAATCCAGCTACAGGAAACCAGGCACACATGCTAATGAACTGATGATACTGTGAATGAGCCTCACAGTTTTAGAAGGTAACTTGGAATTATACAAAAAAGCTATAAAATTGTTTGGCTCTGCCTATGTCAAAACAAAATTTATCAAGTTTTAAAGCAACAAACAGTTAACTAAAGTAGGCATCTAGAGATAGCACCTCAGACACCCCAATGCTAAGCTCCCCCAACAAAACTTTTTCATTTTTGAGCAGAGAGGTACGGCGCACAGGAAAGACTGTACAAATGTAAGCCCTTATTCCTACCATCATGAGAAATACTTTACCTCATAAAAAGAAGGCAATACTGACGTAGGCGAGTTCTTGAGCGAATACAGTCTGTGCGCTCCCCAGAGAGCCATCCCAACGAAGAATACTGCTCCTCTCAGCAAAGGGGCATCTTCCATGTAGGCTCTAAAACCATTTTCCAAGCACAGAATATAATTATAATGGAGGTACAAAACACTTATGTACTCAGTGGATAGATTAGCGTTATGTTTCCTCCAAGTGCCATTACCCAACCTTCAGCAGTCTCTCTGGTGGTCACACGGTACTCCTAAGAACAGAAGCTAAGACCAGGGAAAGAAATGGGAGCTGGTCATGGCAGGGAAGAAGGGACACAGAAATGAAAGCCAAAAGCAAAGACTGGCAGTTATACAGTTACAGGTGAAAAAGGAAATAACAGAGCTCTGGGATTCAAGAATAAAAAGAACAAACATACTAGCCACTAAACAAGAGAAAGAAAGAAATCTTGGGTCCTATATACAAGTGAAGATGGAACTTATGAAACAATTAAACCAAAGCAGCAGAAACATCAATGGGTTTTGTACACTGGGGGGAGAAACCTTTAGTAATCATGCTTTCATTTTATTTATTTAAATGCTATGATCATTGGTCTCTGATTTTTCTTTAGTACCAACCCAATAAGATAAGCCTTTACTCACCTGTCCTCCATGATACGACACATGTTATATATGGCACTGTGGCCCAAATGGGTTCCCAACAGATTGCGCATGAGCTGTAGAATAAAGTGTACTTCTTTTTAGTATATGCAGATATGATTTTTAAAATGACCAGTATGTATTTCTGGGACCTCAAAAGTGCTGCCTTCTTTCCTACCCTTGCAAAAAAATCACTGCAATAAAACTAGCCAACATATCTAAGCTCTCAGTGACTTCCCATATTCTTTTGTTTCTACTTCCATCATAAAGACAGAAGCAGCAGGAGTCTCAAATCTTAGGAGTAATGCATTAAACTCAGTTCCCCAGACTGGCAAAATGCTATCCAACTTCCATCAAATAGGCTATTATGCGGCTCCTATGAAGATCCAGACTGGAACTCATTTAAAACAAGATGGCCCTTTTCCTGCCCTCAATCCATGTGTCTGGCTTACTATTTTACACTGGAGAAAAATTTTTCCCAGAAAAATAGCTTTAAAAATCCCAACCTTCCAGCAGGGCTCACAGAGCTCTTTGACATTGATGGTCCGGCACAGTGTGATGATAAACACCGGGAGGCTCTCCGAGGGAAGGCAATTGTAACAAACCACAGCATCGAGGACCCGCAAGGAGACCTGGGGCGGAAGGAAGGTGCAGGAAGACAATGAGTGAAGACCAGATCATTCCACACCTTCTCTCACAGGGTAATGGAAAGTATATGGTGTAATACCCGTGAGTAAGGAAGGTACCCAAATATTCCTGATGCTATTTCCTAGCCTACCAGCACTGCTCCATCCCCCTTCGCTTCTCACACTGCTAAAGCAGTCTGATCTGATACAACACTTAGCACTGGAAACGTTCCAATTACCCAAAGCCTGTTCTGTCGAATACAGATAATCAGAAAAATTAAAGAGCAGAGTGACTGACCTCTATGTCCACAGAAGATGCTGTGCGAATGCAGAGCAAACAGATCATGCTGTTGGGAGAAAACACCACATTGGTACCAGAACATTTTTGCAGAAAGAGGAAATACAACTCATCCTGAAAAATGGAACCAGAGTGCCATCACTAAAACTACTATGCCCAGTCACCCTTTAGAACACTTAGGCAAATAGGAAGTAGCTGCCTGTATTTCCCTGCTGATCTCTGGGGCTCTACCAACATCCCTCCCTCAGCTAGAACTCACTCAATCTACAAAGGCAGAGAGGGAAAAGCCACTCCCAAAATCATCAAGAGCATGGCAACAAAAACAATGAAATTGTTATCTTACTGGACCATTGAAGCAATATATTCATCTAGGTAACAGCTATTAAATTTGACCAGGTTCACAAGCACCAGGAGAAATTCTGATGATAAACCAATATCCATCCACTGAAGGACAAAGTCAGCTAGAAGAGATGGAAATGAGACTGGTTAGCTTCTAAGCAGCATCAATAATTCTTTCTTGTCCATCCAATTTTAATTTCTCACATAGACTGGTGTTCCTAACATCCTCAATATCACCAAATGTAGCTTTAAAAGACCAACTACATTCAGGAGATGTTAACAAAACTTTTGGGGTTTTGATGTATCAATGACTTCACCAGTGTGGGTACTCCTAGTGGAGGGAATCCCTCTAGTGGATGGCATCTCTCGCACAACCCTAAGAGGTAGGTGCTAAAGTACCCAACCCCTTGTATTCTGGCCTCCACTCCCCCAAATTCAACAAATATTGTTCCCTGTATGGTCACCACTGCCCTCTGTATTGCCCTGTTGCTAAGTTCAATGGCCTTTTCTAATTCTCATCCTTCTTAATCTCTCAGCAGTGCCTAACACTAAGGAACTAGACCATCTCTTTTTTCTGGATACTTTGTTCTTATGTTTTTGTGATGCTGCCTTTGAATTTCTCTTCCTACCATCAAACCAGTGCTTCTCTGCCTCCTTCAAGATTCCTCATCCATCTCCCATCCTCTGTCTGTAAACGCAGACCAGGGCTTTGTCTTAGACTCTCTTCTTCTCTCTCCTGGTCATCTCATCGGCTCCAAGGATTTAACTGTCATCTCTAAGCAGATATTTTACCAAATCTACAGACCTTTATTTCTCTCCTAAGCCTCAGCAGGCTATCTCCAACTACCTGCTTGACATCGCCATCTGGAGGTGCCACAGGCAGCTCAGACTCAAAATGGCAAAGACAGAGCTTCTTGTCTCTCTCTCAAACAATCCCTCTTCCTAATGTTGCTCTTTCTGTTGAGGATACAACCATTCTTCTAACTACCTAGATCTGCAATCTCAGAGCCATTCTCAATGGATCTTCCTTCTTATTTACTCACCCTTTACCCTGCATCTAAAAAGTCATCATATTCTACCTCCTCAATAACTCCTCTCCTCAAGAAGCTTCATTGGCTCCCCATTGTCTTCAGGTTAAAATACAAAATGTTTGGCATTTAAAGCCCTTCATGACCCTGTTTTAGCTATCTTTCCAGACTGATTACAGTATACATCTTTCCTTCCTTGTGCACTGTCTACTCTAAGCAAACTGGACTGCTCACTATTCTTCCTGCACAAGCCCATCTCCCATCTTTGTGCCTTTGCCCAGGCTGTCCCACTCTGGCAGAGCTCTCAGTCCTCTTTTCCACCTCTTTGAACCCAAGCTCCTTTGTAAGGCTCAGCTCAAAGAACATCTCCAAGAGCCCTTTCCTAATTTCCCCATTTGTTAATGCCCCGCAAACCATTGCATATTTTAAAATATATCCACCACTAGTAGGTGAGCACATCTACCACAGGAGAATGTTAGCTTCTTCAGGACAAGGATTGTCACTCGTATCTCTATCACCAGTGTCTAGCACAGGGCTTGGTCCATGCTAGGCTCTTAACAAATGCTCTGTGCTGATTAATAAGTATTTGTTGATTGACTGGGATAAAATTGATAAGGCACCGGAAAGCCACATTGTGAAGGCTTAAAAGTTAAATTTATTATGCATTTTAAGCTAAAGGCAAATGAGAGGCTACTGAAGATTTCTGAAGAGGAGAGGGAGGTTGGGTGTGATATGGTAGGATCTGCGCTTTAGAAAAGTCATTTTGGTAGCTACAAGGAGGTCATGTTGGAGAAGTAAGTGACCATTGGCAAGGAGATCAATTAGGAGGCAACTACTGCAAGCAAGAGGTAACAAGGGTCTGAACTAAGGTAGAAGCTCCATGACAGGAGTATAGAGATTAAACATTTGGGGTTCTTCTAGCCAAAATAAATGAATAAGTATATGTTGACCTATATGTTGACTCATCTCACTGACAAGCAAAATCAATACATATGACAAATCAAATTGCCAAAAGCAGAGTTTTCATGCCCATCCCACTATTACCACCAGCACTGCTCAAAGCAGAGGCTTTAGTGAGGTGCCCCAACAGCCCTGCTGATGCCTTGTCCTTCCACTCCTCCTCTCCCCTCACTCCATACCTCATCCACTCAGAGCCAGGCTCTGCCTGCCCTTCAAAAGTAACAACTGGCTAAAGCAATGAACAGCCTGGAGTAATGCACTAATGGGAAAATAAACAAGCTTCTGCCACACAAAAATATGAGCAAATTAAAGGAAACCCACAAAATGAAAAATCAGAAAAGCAAATAAGTGTGGTAAGGTGAACTTTTCAAGGCTGAGAAGAAAGCTAATAGATAAATGGGTCATGATCACTCTACTTCCCCATTCCTCCTCCTTTTACTCTAACTTGGGGAGTCAGGCCTTTCTCAGCTGTGAAGCTTGGAACCCACCAGCACACTGGGATCCCACATAACCCTGTGGGAGCCATCAACCTCCCATTTTCCTCCCCCTCCTTTCTGATTTCTACAATCAGAAGCTGAGGAATCACTTCCTTAGTTGTGAAAAACCTCCATGAAAGAGAAGGCTGAGCTGTAGGGCCACAACCCTACAGTGTTATGCCAATATCCTCAGTAGCCTCAGGAATACAAAAAAGGGGGAGTAAAAGGGTTCTGCTTTGAGACTGTCATTTCTGAGGTGATTATAAAAAAAGTAGCTCTTCATAAGTAGTAGTCTCCCTACCTTTTTTCTCTTACAGTTTTTTATTCTTTATTATAAGGGGTGGCACTCTGGGAGAAATGCAGGAACAACAAAGGTAAACTAAAAGCTATCAGAAACAATGAATTTTTTCAAAAAACCATTCCTCCACAAAATGGCTTCTGACTCCTGGTATAGCAGAAAAAGCCCAGGAGAATCAGGTATTCAGGCACTTGGGGTTCAAGTGACAAATGCCATCAATTTTTAACCCTGTGTTTTATGGCAGGTCCCGTAATCTCCCTGAGCTTCAGCCTCCGAATCTGTGATACGGGGATAACATATGTGTATTACCATGTCACCCGGTCATTTGCACCTATTAAGCCATAAAGTACTCTCTAAATGTGAGTTTTTCCATATTATTACACCTCACGTTTGTACAGCACCTCACAGTTTACAAAGTGATTTCCTCAGAATAACAAAAACTAGTACCAGCGCTGTTATTCTTTTCCTTCAGGTCCCAGGAAGCTAGATGTCCATGTCCAGTCAAAGACTATATATCTAATGTTTGATGCCAACCTAAATAAATTCAAGGAGGCTCATCACCAGGTTAGTCACCAGGTGACTAATTTTGTGGCCTACAATTTATGTGAAAAAGACCTGGTGGTCACAGTCAACTGAAAAAAAAGAATCCACAATAGCATGGTATGACAAGCAATTTCAGGCTGAATTAAGAGAGACACAGTGTCTCAGCACAAGGATGGTGATAGTCCCAATGCACTCTGCCATCATCAGCTATCTCCCGAGTACTACTGTGCTCTGGGTGCTGGGCTTTAGGATAGCTCTTTTCAAGGTTTTAGGAAGGACATGCACAAACAATGTGTCTGAGAAAAGCTGACCAGGATGGTGAAGTGACTCATGTCAGGATCAGATGAGATAGGAGAGAAGGAGGGTAGGGGGAGGAGAGAGGAGCTGACACACAGAAAAGGAATAACCCTTGTTCTTCTTGACTCCAGGGGCAAAGCTAGAAACGAGGACTGGAAGGTACAAAGAGATAAATTTAGACCCAATATAAGGGAAAAAAATCTAATAATTATAGCAGTTCCAAAGAAAAATGGGTTGCCTGAGTATGTACTGGGTTTTCTCTTGTCAGAGGTCTTCAAGGAGAGAGCTGATGATCACTCACTGTGATACCAGAGAGGTGCTTCCTGGTCAGGTCTGGGTTGGCCTCAGTGACTTCTAAAGTCCTTTCCAACTCCAATTACAAATTTACCCAAAGCCACCTTGGCTGGTTGATTACATCCACAGGCTCTACTGCCCTCTCCTGGGCAGCCTACCAACCTACAGCATCTTCCTCTTCATACAAGCTGAAGAAACATACAGACAGATGAACTCACCCAGTTCTTCTTCCAAGTATGTTATGTATCTCCCATTGTCAGTGAGAGCCTTGAAAACTTCTAGTCTCTCATGGAGGTCTTCATTGGAGGGGTAATTCTTGATTACCTTAAAGAGATGTGCTCTGAGAACACCCAAGCGATCTCCCTGGGGAAAGAAAATCGTCACTCCCATTCTGCCATTTACTCTCCATGGAACCTTAAGCTATTTTTCCCTTCTCTGAACCTGCTTCTTGCACTGAACAACAGACCAAGAAGGCTGGATCAGAGTATGCCTAAGGTCTCTTTCTAATTGAAATCTATAAACCCATGAGACTTCATTCCTCTTAAAAAGCAGCTGGGTTTTCTGTGCCACTGCTAATATATACGCCTAATAATTCCATAATGGCCACAGAGATCACAAATAGTAGCTATTAAAGCTGTGAGTGAAACACAGAACTAAGTATTGAAATCTTCAAATACGGGGTTATTTCCTACCCAAGCCCCATTTGAAGACCCTTCCGGAATTCTCTCTTCAGCTAGAACTCATAAGTGGATAATGCAAATAAATTTATTACAACAGTAGTCAAGCTAAGGCCAAGAAAACTACTAGCAATAGCCTTCTTAGCTGCCTTACTCTTCAGAGATGATTTCCTCTTCTATAGCTACCAAAAATACTTCCCCAAAAAGCAAGTGGCATGAAAAGTCATTTAGAAGAGTTGGAGAAGAGTTAGCTTATACTAACTCTCTCACTTCTGATAATAATAATAATTACCAGTGATACAGCAAGATTTGCAAAGTCATTTCCATATCTCACTTGATACTCAAAACAACCCTGTGAAGTACATGCTATTATCATCCCCATCTTACAGATGAGGAAACGGAGGTTAAATGGTTTTCCCTCACTAGGCTAGTGAAAGGATTCAAAACTCCAGTCTTCCAGACAGCAAGTCCAATGCCAAGCACTACTTCATATGCCCATCATCGATGACATTTACTAGGGTACTAGAAGGTCTGCAAAGTACTTTATAGTCCCTTCATAGGCTCACTCGGAGGGATAGGGACACAAGGAAGGGAACATCAGGACAAGTTATTACAGCAAGCCAATGGCCTCTTATCTGCCTGACTCACCTGACCCTGAATAATGGCCTTCAGCAGATACAGAACAGCATGCCGGGCTTCTGCGGGCCTCTCAGGCTGTAACATGTCAGCTACAGCTCTCCAGATAGCTTCTACTGCATGCTGAAAATGGGAGGAAAGGGAATGGTGGTTACTGCTCTGGTCTCAATCTCAGCTTCCACCCCGTGTAGCATAAGGACACTACCAAAGCTGCAGAAAATAGCTTAAATTGGAGGCTCTCTCCATTTCAGAATTACAAAACCAGGTTTCTCTCCTTTGCAATGGCTAGAAATCCACCTTCAATTGTGTAATGTCCACAAACCCTCTATAACTATGCTCACAAATGGAATGGCTCAAGGTAAGTTATTTTGGTAGTTGCTCCAGTCATGTACAACTCTTTGTTACCCAGTTTGGGGTTTTCTTGGCAAAGGTACTGGGCTAGTTTGCCATTTCTTTCTCCAGCTCATTTTACAGATGAAGAAACTGAGGCAAACATCGTTAAGTGACTTGCCTAGGGTCACAGAATTACTAAGTATCTGAGGTGAGTTTTGAACTCAGGAAAGTGAGTTTTCCTGATTCCAAGCCTGCATCACCCAGCTACCCATGAACTAAGCTACAGGTCCCTTCAATTCTTCAAGAAACTTTAGTGGAAGTCACAGTTCTGCCAATGATTCATGGAGTGACCCAGCACAAAACAGTTAGTTTCTCCCTCTATAAATGTGGGGATGAGACTAGATGGGATCTCTAGGATCCCTTCTAAAGATGTTCTATAAGTCTAAAATTTTTTTTTTAATTTATTTGACATTCATTTTAACAAAATTTTGGGTTCCAAATTTTCTCCCCTTTTGTCCCCTCCCCCCCCAAACACCGAGCATTCTAATTGCCCCTATCACCAATCTGCTCTCTCTTCTATCACCCCTCTCTGCCCTTGTCTCCATCTTCTCTTTTGTCCTGTAGGGCCAGATAACTTTCTATACCCCTTTACCTGTATTTCTTATTTCCTAGTGGCAAGAACATTACTCGACAGTTGTTCCTAACACTTTGAGTTCCAACTTCTTTACCTCCCTCCCTCCCCACCCCTTCTCTTTGGAAGGCAAGCAATTCAATATAGGCCAAATCTGTGTAGTTTTGCAAATGACTTCCATAATAGTTGTGTTGTATAAGACTGACTATATTTCCCTCCATCCTATCCTGTCCCCCATTACTTCTATTCTCTTTTGATCCTGTCCCTCCCCATGAGGTCAACCTCAAATTGCTCCCTCCTCCCCATGCCCTCCCTTCCATCATCTCCCCCACCCTGCTTATCCCCTTATCCCCCACTTTCCTGTATTGTAAGATAGGTTTTCATACCAAAATGAGTGTGCATTTTATTTCTTCCTTTAGTGGGATGTGATGAGAGTAAACTTCATGTTTTTCTCTCACCTCCCCTCTTTATCCCTCCACTAATAAGTCTTTTGCTTGCCTCTTTTATGAGAGATAATTTGCCCCATTCCATTTCTCCCTTTCTCCTCCCAATATATTTCTCTCTCACTGCTTGATTTCATTTTTTTAAGATATGATCCCATCCTCTTTAATTCACTCTGTGCACTGTCTCTATGTGTGTGTGTGTGTGCGTGTGTGCGTGTGTAATCCCACCCAGTACCCAGATACTGAAAAGTTTCAAGAGTTACAAATATTGTCTTTCCATGTAGGAATGTAAACAGTTCAACTTTAGTAAGTCCTTTAGGACTTCTCTTTGCTGTTCACCTTTTCATGCTTCTCTTCATTGTTGTGTTTGAAAGTCAAATTTTCTTTTCAGCTCTGGTCTTTTCATCAAGAATGCTTGAAAGTCCTCAATTTCATTGAAAGACCATTTTTTCCCCTGAAGTATTATACTCAGTTTTGCTGGGTAGGTGATTCTTCGTTTTAGTCCTAGTTCCTTTGACTTCTGGAATATCCTATTCCATGCCCTTCGAGCCCTTAATGTAGAAGCTGCTAGATCTTGTGTTATCCTGATTGTATTTCCACAATACTTGAATTATTTCTTTCTAGCTGCTTGCAATATTTTCTCCTTGACCTGGGAACTCTGGAATTTGGCCACAATGTTCCTAGGAGTTTCTCTTTTTGGATCTCTTTCATGCGGTGTTCTGTGGATTCCTGGAATATTTATTTTGCCCTCTGGTTCTAGAATCTCAGGGCAGTTTTCCTTGATAATTTCATGAAAGATGATGTCTAGGCTCTTTTTTTGATCATGGCTTTCAGGCAGTCCCATAATTTTTAAATTGTCTCTCCTGGATCTATTTTCCAGGTCAGTTGTTTTTCCAATGAGATATTTCACATTATCTTCCATTTTTTCATTCTTTTGGTTTTGTTTTGTGATTTCTTGGTTTCTCATAAAGTCATTAGCCTCCATCTGTTCCATTCTAATTTTGAAAGAACTATTTTCTTCAGTGAGCTTTTGAATCTCCTTTTCCATTTGGCTAATTCTGCTTTTGAAAGCATTCTTCTCCTCATTGGCTTTTTGAACCTCTTTTGCCAATTGAGTTAGCCTGTTTTTCAAGGTGTTATTTTCTTCAGCATTTTTTGGGGTCTCCTTTAGCAGGGTGCTGACCTGCTGTTCATGCTTTGACTGCATGTCTCTCATTTCTCTTCCCAGCTTTTCCTCCACCTCTCTAAGTTGATTCTCAAAATCCTTTTTGAGCTCTTCCATGGCCTGAGCCCATAGAATATTTAGTCTGGATGTTTGGGATACAGAGGCCTTGACTTCTATGTCTTTGCCTGATGGTAAGCATTGTTCTTCCTCATCAGAAGGGAAGGGAGGAGATGCCTGTTCACCAAGAAAGTAACCTTCTATAGTCTTATTTCTTTTCCCTTTTCTGGGCATTTTCCCAGCCAGTGACTTGACCTCTGAATATTCTCCTCACACCCACCTCGCCTCCTGATCCTCCCAGCCAGAGCTTGGGGTCTGAGATGCTGCTTCCCAGCCTCATGGCTTCCGCAGGGGCGGGGCTGCTATTCAGTGTGAGATTAAGTTCAGGTACTCAGGTCAGGGCAGGGCCACCTCTCAGGCTCAGTTCCCTCAGGGGGTTTATGCAGAGACCTTCAACAACGGATCCAGGCTCCTGCCTGCTTGGGGAGCCCTGGTCTGCACTGCGTCAGCTACTGCCTCCCGAGGGGGCCTGAGTTATGGGGGCACCCCACTCCCCTCTCGACCTGCCAAGAAGACCCTCTCACTGACCCCCGTCACCTGTGGGTGGAGGGACCCACGCGGCTGCTGGAGATCCCGTCCCTGAAGCCCGCTCAGATCTGCTGCTCTTTGTGCCGCGGCAGGGCTGGGCTGGGCTCCGCGTCCGTGCGTGATGGACCTTTTGAAAGAGGTTTGCAGGTCCCTCTGGAACAGAAATCTCCTTTGCTCCACTGTGCTGTGGCCTCTACTACTCCAGAATTCGCCGTGAGTTCCTTTTTACCGATGTTCTATGGGTTGTGGGTTCGGAGCTATGTGTATATGCGTCTTTCTACTCCGCCACCTTGGCTCCGCCAAGTCTAAAATTTTTTATCTGAAGGAACCAGAGACTCCAGGCTAATTCCCCTCTGTACTTCCCATTAAAAATGGTCTAATCAGGAAGGGAAAAAATCTAATATATATGGAAGTGATTATAGAAAACTGAAAACAAATAAAAAAAAAAAGAATGGTCTAATCACCAAATCAGAGGTTAGTAAAACAACTCCTACACCAAAGAAACACTTCTGTATCAGCTAATTTTCCTTCCTGTTTCCCCATCAGCTGCCTGTTGAGTTCCACTAGAATGTCACTCATATTTTAAATAACTTTTCTGTCTATCACTGGAGCTGGAGACATTTCAGATCTCTTCAATTCCTAAAGTTTAGAAGCTCTCAGACTCTAACAAGAGTTTGAGTACATCTCTTCACATATATCCCCCTGGGCACAAACATACCTCTTCAAATTTCTTGGTTTTTGCTACTTCACAGATATAACCTATTGTCCGAATCCGATTGTTCAAGCCACACTCTACACTGAGTTCCTGGAAAGAGAAGTTGAGAAAGCAAAGTATTCAATCATCTCCAGTCTTTTAGGTCTGTTAGGCCCAAGCCACCCTCTACCCCACGAGTCATGCCACATGAAAATCATTCTAACAGGGGTCTCTACATGTTTCCTGCAAACTTGCACTTCTGGTTTTTTTTACATGTTTTTTACACAATTTTTTCCTGAAATGAAGATTTGTCATGGACGGCTACCCTAAGCCAGTGGTAGAACCTTACTACTATAAACTTCCCATTGCTTGGGCACATTTGGATCCATAGCCTCCTAACTCATTTTTCCTGTGCCAAATCACCAGAATCCTCAAAGAGTCAGGACAAGGTAGTTTTTGCTGAATGGATATTTCTGGCAGTGCGGCTGATCACTAAGCTCCCGGGGCATCTTCACAACAAACCAAGCTCCTTTTCTCAGGAATATCTTTCTGAAATAGCAGAAAATTCAAACAGGGAGGTCACTCACCTTCAGAATTTCAGCAGTGATGATAAACTCTGTTTGCTTCCCCTCAGAGGACCTGGGAAGCCTGGATCCCAGGCCCAACAGAGTCCTGAACTTCTCCTTTAGCCCAGAGTCTTTGCTTGGGGGCTTAGCCATGGTAAGCAAGGCAGTGCCAAGGCTCCTCTGTCCAAACAAAACAGGTATGTAATCTCAGCCCTTTCTGAGCCCAGCCCTACAAGGAGGCGTATTTGCAACCCCAGAACTTCCCCGCACCGTCTGGGAGTGACTTTTCCCCCCAATTTTTGAGTCCCCCTGATCCAGGGGCTAACCACGCTTCCTACCTATGTCATGAAAGGATCTCTTTAGGTCTGGAAGCACAACCTTCCTCACCCCTCAAGCATGAGCCCACGGGTGTGCATTGGGGGATGGGAGGCAGGGAGTGGGGAGGGGACAAAAGGCAGAGAGAAGGGGGGATCTCACTGCCCGGTGAGAGGAGGAGCCCGGGGACAAGCCTCCTCATAGGGACGGCCGTGCGTCTCTAGTAACCCAAGGTTTATAAAGCGTGTGCCTCAGCTTCTGGAGGAAGGGGCTTTTACACATGAGGAAACCAGGGCTTCAGGGAAACTAGGCGGCACAGCCCATGTCACCCTGGGGAAGTTCTGCGTGGGTCTGTGTGAGTCTGGGGAGGGGGAACCCGGCCAGGTCACTGCTAAGTTCTCCTTCCCACACTAAGGACTGGAGGGTCCAAATCTCGGAGCAGACCCTCGAACCG
This sequence comes from Notamacropus eugenii, assembly GCF_028372415.1. NCBI lineage: Eukaryota > Metazoa > Chordata > Mammalia > Diprotodontia > Macropodidae > Notamacropus > Notamacropus eugenii. Next base: position 48,174,176 of record NC_092872.1, read on the forward strand.
GGCCCTCGGACTCGAGGGCGGCTCCTTCCACACATCAGGCTTCCCACGGCCAAGCCGCTTCTGATCCACGCCCCAACCAGGGACACCCAAAGGGGGTGAGGGCGGCAACGGAGCCAGAGACACGCCTGGCTCGCACCGGGAGGGAGGGGGCGTGGCGGCTGCAACCCGGGAAGGTCCGCAGACCCTCCGGCCTGCGCAGCGCTGGCCTCCCGCTTCTGGGGAGGCCCCGGGTCCAGCCCCCCGGAAAACACCCCCAACTCAGCCTCCCCCAGGCGGGCCTTGGGCACCGCTGCCTGGGGCACCGCGATCGGGAAGGGGCTCGGGATCCGGGAGTCCGGACAGGACTCACCCCAAACCACCCCTGGCACCGATTAGGGGAGCCCCCACCAGGGTGACGACAAATGCAACGACCCCAAAAGCTCCCAGCGGCCTTCCGGAAGCGCGCCCGCCACTTCCGGCAAAACTGCGGCCCGCTAGGCGCATCCCAGGCAAGGTCTGCAGGGAGTTGTAGTCCCGTCGGCTCGTCTCCCTCTCCCCCAGAAACTGAGCAAGGTGGGAGGAGATTCAAGGGACCCAGGGCGGAGCCGGGATTTATCACGTGACTGAGTCTTCCGGTCCGCGCTTCCGGTCCTCGCGAAGCTTCCTCTTCCACTGAAAATGAACGAGGTGGGCGGAGACTCGGCGCGATACGGGCAGAGGAATTGGTCATCACGTGATGCAACCGCAACGCCTTCCGGGAGTTGTAGTCCACGTTGCGTAGTCAGACATGAGCACCTCAGCTGGACCCAGGATGGTGACCCGCTGCATGAGCCGCTGTTCTGGGCAGCAGCTATTCACAGAGGATAAGCTTCCACCGTCCCTTGGCCAAGAGGCAGTCGCAGGTAGCACCGCTGTGTCCTCCCTCTACCCATCTTTCACCCTTAAACTTGGAGGCTCAGGATCTGAGTTCCAAATCTGACTGTACCACCCTTGTAACGCTGGGTTTCAGTGTCCTTCTCTGTAAAATGAAGTAGTTGGACGAGATGACCTCCAGGGCCTGTCCACTTCTGTATCTCTAGTTGCTGCCCCAGAGGAGATGATGCATGAATGTTTCTGGGGACTGAGGAGAGGGAATTGAACCCATGTTAGAATCCTAAGTTGCGGAGTAGGGGGTGGGGAGGAAGGAAAGAGAGGGAGAAATCTGAGGAGGGGATTCCGAGGGGAGAAAGAGGGACAGGACAGAATCCCCCAGACTATGAGGTAGAAGGGTAGGAGGAGCCCTGAAGTAGTAGGATAGAGTGGGTGGGATCCAGAAGCACGTGGACATCGGTTTGTTCATTTATCCAAAATTTTTTTCTATTTATTTATTCGAAAAAACCCTTTTCCTGCCTTATCTAGGATAAGGCTTCCACTAAACTGTGACAAACATAAGAGTTTGAGTCATTTCCCATTTGGAGCTGGACAGAGGCAGAGATAAGTCTCTTTGCTGCTTGGGAATGAGTTGAGCTACAGTAGGTGACTCAGGAAAGATTTGTTGGGTGGTTTGGGGAGCATTAACAAGGTAGGGGGCTTTTCTACCCAGGGGTACAGAGAGCACAGCCCAAAAGCCCATCCCATGTTATGTCATTAGCTTCGTTTTCTACCCATTCTACCAATGTCTGACCTTGGAGAGCCGGCCTGCCCACGCCACCCCCACTTCTAAAGGAGAAAACAGGAAGGGCTGGAGGGAGAGTGAGAATTTGAAACTTAAATTTTTTTTAAAAATGAATGTTAAAATAATAATGTTTTTAAAGAGTATATTCAGAACTAGAGATTGGACTCTTTGCAGGGAAAAGGGAAAGACCAAAACCTCCAAGAAGACAACGGAAGGCGAAACTTGAAATGGCTTACGAGTCTTTGGATAGAGATGGAGATGTGGAAAATGATGACAGCACTCCCAAGAAACCCAAGTGGGAACCCCCAAACTGGAGACTCCAGCTAGAGAATATCCGAGAAATGAGGAAGTCAAAGGATGCACCTGTTGATCACATGGGGGTTGAGCACTGTTATGACCAAAATGCTCCTCCGGAGGTAAAGAGGCTGGACTAGTCCTCTGCCCCATACACCTTGGTTTGTCAAGTCTCAGTAATCTCTAAGCCTGTTCTGTCTTTTAGGGTGGGAGGTACCTTTCTGTCAACTCCCAGGACACCCCTAGCTTCAAAACCAGATTCAGCCTCTATTGAATAAGAATTTTATTTTGTCAGATACCTTTTAAGGGAGACCTAGAGTCAGTGTCCTGCCAGGAAACTGACTTCAGAAATTGGCCATTCTTTTGGACCAGTAAGATGGTCTCACTACCTGGTATTGTTAAGGGTTAGCAAAATAAATTCCTCTTCCTTTTACATTCCTGTGTGATGACCGCATTTGGTACCTCGGAGGAAACCATGGCTTTAAGCCTCAGATTTTGCAGAGCATCCCTTTCATGATTGCCACTTAGCTCTGGTTCTGATGAATGCCACCAACTAGCTGGGTGCTATGTTGATCTATAGAGTCTGCTCTGAAGGTTTTTACTCATTTCATTGCTCCAAGTATCACCTACTTCCTAGTCCACTATTCCATATGACTTCTTCTCTTTCCTGGTTTCTGCCCAACAGGTGATGAGATACCAAGTGCTGCTGTCACTGATGCTGTCCAGCCAGACCAAAGACCAGGTCACAGCAGCCGCCATGCAGCGGCTTAGGGAGAGAGGCCTGACTCTAGACAGCATCTTGCAAATGGATGACAATACCCTGGGTCAGCTCATCTATCCCGTTGGCTTTTGGAGGGTGAGTTCAGGCCCAGGGGGGGTTTTCCCAAAGCTATGAGGTAGCATCCTCAGAGCTGAGAAGACCAAGGTATGACATCAGGTTTAGCCAGCTTTGGAAAGGGCACTTTCTTTGCCAAAAAGACTTTATAACTATCATCGTTATAATCACCGGAAGGGCTGGTAGCTTTCTATTCCTAGCAATTTACTACTGCTACTACTAATAATAAGCAGAAGTAGTTATATAGCATTTATTATATACCAAGCATTGTGCTACAATGACAATGATTCTTTCATTGGGAATTAGGTGCTTTTTTTAATCTCCATTTTACAGATGAGGAAACTGAAGCAAACAGAGGTTAAGTGATTTGCCCAAAGTCCCACAGCTAGTCTGAGGCTGGATTTGAACTCAGGTCCCCCTGACTCTAGGTCCATGGCTCTCTCTCTCCAGTGTAGCCCCTAGCTCCTTAACTAGGAGTTTACTGTGTTTTCTACAAAGATACCATATCTTCTGCCCCTGCCCTCTGAATATTTGCACACTGATGCAGAGAAATAAGTATATGACATATTTATGATATGTTAAAAGTAAGGGATACATTCTAAATGAAGAACTTCTATGGTAAGTGTACATCAGGGACTAGTCCCCCTAACTTGGCACAAAGAGAAAAGGTCCCTCAATCAGTAATTCCTTACTGAGCTCTCCTGATAAAGGAGACTAGTCCCTGACAACTGAGAATTCAAACTATTAGGAGTAAAAGGTCTCACATCAAAAGAAAATAAGAGACAATAGTAGGTAAGAATTGAATGTCAAAGGAACAAATTGTTCCTTTCCCAGGAGGGCAGGCAAGGAAAGCTTCATGAAAAAGCAATGATGGGGGTAGAGGGGTTTAAATGGTAGAGGACTTCTGATCTGATCTGGGTCTTGAAAATTGGCAAAGGTGGAGGTGGTAGCTTGCAACGTCATTTAACAGAAACTCCTCTCTGCAAAGTTATGGATCTCATAATTGTCCAATTAAAATGTGATTGAGGTGAAGGTAGATTACAAAGGACAAACTAAAAAGGTGCTAGAATTAATAGAAAACTCAATACACTTCCTTCTTAATTTCTCTGGAGCATTGGATGTGGTTAACCAACATCTGCTCCCGAATTCTTTCTCCTTTCTGGGTTTTCACTTCCTACATGGCCAACACTCCTCATTGCTGGATCCTCATCTGTGTTACTCCCACTAGCTGTGGGTGTCCTCCAAGGCTTTGTCCTGGATCTTCTCTTTGCTGTCTCATTTGATGATCTCATCAGTTCCCATGACTTCAGTTATCTCTATGTAGATGATTTCCAGATATATAGATCTGGACCCACTCTAACCACCACCACTACTACCCCCTAACACACATGTCTCTTGAGTTCCAGACATGTGTCATCAACTACCAAGCTGAACATTTTGAACTAAATGTCTCATGAGTATCTCAAACTCTGCATTTCCAAAATGGAACCCATTATCTTTTCTCCAAAAACTCTCCCCTCTTCCAAACCACCCTTTTACTATCAAGGTACCACCATCCTCCGAAGCACCCAGGCTGGCACCTTGGTGTCCTCTCCAACTGCTCACTCACTCTTATCCCACATATCCAGTGTGTTGCCAAACCTTGTCATTTCTCCCTGCACGACATCTCTTTGTGTTCCCTTCCCACTACTCACACTTTTCAAACTTCAGGCCTTTGTCATCTCTTGCCTAGATTTTTGAACTGGTCTTCTGGCATGGCTCCCTGCCTCAAGTCTGTCCCACTCCACAGCTACAAAATTGAAGTGTAGGTCTGACCATATTTCTGCTCCTCTCCACCCCAACTACAAGATACAAAATATTGTGCCTTGTTTGCCAAGAAGTAATAGCTGTTTCAAAGGAATACAATCTTTGTCACCACATTGAGTCAAAACATTCCGACTTAAGCAAATTGGACACCAATGAAAAACAAAGTGTCCAAATTATTGAAAAAAATCCCAGTGGGGAACAACAGTTTTTCAAGAAAATAAACTCAGAAAATGAGATGGCTACTAAAGTTAGTTTTCAGATTTCTAAAGAAATTGCTGCTGCTGAGAAGTCTTCTACTGAAGGTGAATTCATAAAGAAATATTTGCTGATTGCAGTTTCTGGATTGTGCCCTGATAAAGTGTTTTTGAGAAGTAGTTTAATCATTAATTATACCTTTACTTGGAAAGTGAGCCACTAAAAATCTATCTGCAGCCCAAAGAAGATTAGCCTCTTTTAATTTTGGCCCCTACCTACTGCCAAACTGTGCAGATCTTTTCTAGCTCCTTTGTACATGTCTTGTATGTTCTTGTTTTTTCCTCCTCCTCCCCCACCGAAATATAAGACAGGGTCAGTTTTTGTCTTTCTTTGCATCCCCAACACTTAGCATAGTGCCTGGCATGTGGAATGCACTTAAATGCTTACCAGTGGATTTACTGAGAAGAGTGAGCAAAAGAGATAGAAAAAAAGGTAAATTGGTATCAAAGTGTGGAATGTTAAGCTGAAATGTTTGGATTTTTATCTTCTAGTCAATGATGGAGAATGGGGGACATTTTTGGTATTAAGCAGGGGAATGACATGATCAGAGCTTTGTGTTAGGATAATAAGTCGCAGGATTGGGGCAGATGGGTAAGCAGAGACAGGAGGCAAGGAGACCCAGTAAGAGGCTGTTATGATAGTTGAGGCAGGAAATAATGACTTAGGTAGGAATAGAAAGGAAAAGACAGACCTTGGTACCAAGACGCTTCTCAGTGGAAGAATTGGCAACACCTGATGTCTGCCTGAATGAATCAATCAATCAGTGAATGAGACGGACTTCTAGCCAAGATGGCTGCCTGAAGAGACAGTCAGCTGAGCTCCCCAAAACCTACTTCAGGAAAAAAAAACACTAAAAACCCCACATCAGACCAAATAATAATTGGTAAATCCATGAAAACCTACGGAGACTTCATCCACCACAGAGCTGCACAAAAAAGCAGCCAGAAGTCCACAGTCAATAAATAAGAACAGTTGTAGGGTATATCAGAAACCTCAGCTCCTGACTCAGGCAGACCATGGGGCCACTTCCCAGTATGACCAGAGCCAAGCTTTCTATCCAGAGGGCCCCCCTAAGAGCCTCAGGGTGCTCAGAAACCCACAGCAGGAGCCTTTGAAGGGACCAAAAGCAGCAGTGACAAGTCCAGGCACAACAGCATGTAGACCAAGACACCAAAGGCCCAGGCTCTTAGGACTCTGTCCTGAGTACTACCATAGAAGGCCTTTTAGATCCATTGCTCTGCACTTCACAGATGCTGGAAGGTAGAGATCAGAGCAAGAACTCAGGTGATCCAAGATGAGAGCAAGAAGGGCAGACCAACCCACCTGAAAGTACAACAGTGGGGAGACCCCAACCCTTATCAGTGCCCTAATTCAAGAACTAAGGATAGAAAGATGAAGCAAAAGAAGGTACAGCCACTATAGAGAATGATCATGGATCCAGAGATGTCCAAAAATCCATCCCAGAAGGAAAGCATTGTTGTTGTTCAGTCATGACCCTATTTGGGGTTGTCTTGGTGAAGGTGCTGGAGTGGTTTGCCATTTCTTTCTCCAACTCATTTTACAGAGGAGCAAACTAAGGCAAACAGAGTCAAGTGACCTGCCCAGGGTCACACAGCTAGTATGTATGGGAGGCTGGATTTAAATTCAGAGCCTCTTGACTCTAGGCCTAGCACTGTATCCACTTTCCCACCTAGCTGCCCCCCAGAAGGAAAAGATAACTCCATAACAACTACGTGTAGTCATTGAAAGAAAGAAATGGATTTTTCCAAAAGTATGTCATTTATATATATGTGTGTGTATGTCTATGTACGTATATACATACATATATATATACACATACATATGTATATATGAAGCAAGAAATAAAAAGTGAAATAAAGGCTCTGAAGGAAAGAATTAGAAGAATAAATAGCTCTGAACAAGAATAAAGAAAATGAAGGAAGCATGCACTTATTAAGTGTTAATTATGTGCCAGGGATTATTGATAAAAATAGAAAATAAGAGTCCATAGGAGGAGACACCCCATATAGGAGAGTTCAGCAACAGGACCAATGAAAGAATCTGGTCCTGAGGGTGCATCTGCAATACCCATGGGGTCCTTGGAGTATGTAGGCAGTTCAGATGGCAGTGTGGAGGCCTGCAGGGCATGGGAGCCATTAGATGGGGATGGAAAGAAGGGACAGAAAGAGGCAAAGAAACCCACATTTCAAACCTGGGTAATTGGGAGAATGGAGGTATGTCTTGCAAAAATAAGCACGTCAGGAGAAGGGGCATGTTTTTGAGGGGAAATGATGAGTTTAGTGGAGTTTGAGGTGCCGTGGAGATATTCAGGCAGAGCTGTGCCATTGGCAGTTGGAAATGTGAGGCTGAAGGTCAAGAGAGTGGTTGGCACAAGATGCACAGATCTGAGAATCTACTATTTCTCAGTTGTCCTTTCCATTCTTCTTGCTTTCCCTACCCCCAAGCCGGCTTTCTTCACCATCCCTGTCTCTGGGCCCTTCCCTTCCTGTCTTTCAGTGATCTGTAGGACATGTCGGTCCTCCCAGTTTCCCCTGTTTACCCCATGGAATTTGTCACACGCCCCTCATCCAAGAGAAACAAGTAGATGATATTCTCAACAGCTCTCCCCACCCCCTCTCCTCAGTCCCAAATCACTGGTACCATCTCCGGCTGTCTACCCCTTGTGCCTAAGAGCCTTGCTCTTGGAAATATAGAAGCTAAATATACCCAATTCTGCTTTACTGCCTGTTCCTGGAGGAGGTACCCTGCAGGGTGGAGTCCATTTCCCAGCAGCATTGAGCGTGGGCTTTATTTTGTCAAATGTGTTTTTAAATAGTCCTCTGTGTTTAGTGCCTCAGAGGGTATATTTCCCACCCAGGTCTCTCAGCTGTGTGTCTGTAGCTCGTGGGACTGCAATAAACAGGCAACTTAGGAACCAAGCCTGCTTTGGCACAGAGAAAATGCTGCTTTCTCTCTTTATGTCCCCAAACTCAGGATGCTTTGGAATGAAAGGAACCCTGAAAGTCCCACAGTCTCCCCTCCAGAGTTTTTCCCAGGATGTTCATGGAGGAAGCCCTGTTTTGAAGCATCAGGCTTGTGGATCATACAGACCTTGCCAAAGGCCAGGCTTTGTGTGGGATATGAGACATCAGCCAGGCTGACCCTGCCCCCATGTTTCCCTCCCGTTACTTTGCAGGGGAGTTCATGTTCTAGCTTATTAGGACAAGATCACACTGTTCACAATGATGAGCTAACGGTGTCATGGGCCCTTAGCCAGAAGCTGCTATTGTGTCAGGCTAGGGGAAGACCCTGTCCCAGGCTTCCATGTACTAGCAGTGCCCTGTTCAACTTGACCCTGGCTTCTCTTTGGCTTTGTGCTCCAAATATCCTGAGCTCAAATACACACCCATCCAAACAACCAAACAAACCTCCTGTTCTCCCCTCACCTTCAAGGTCTCTGGCTCTGTTAGCTTTCAGTACACGTGGCACTCTTCCCATGAGGAAAGCCAGGAGAAAGATGTAAACACCAGGAATTTCTTACAGGCCATATTGGTGCCTCACAAGCCTGCTGCCATGTAGCTGGCCATGAATATAGGAACTCCTTTGCAGCAAGGGATGTTGGCTGACAAGGCCACGTTTCTAGGCATGGAATTCACCATAAGGGAGAACTTGAAGGGACTAGCCGCACAAGTCTCTATGGGGAACAAGGTTCTTCCTTTGTCCTTACCACTGTCCCTCCAAGCCTGTGGTCGACCTTCAAGGGGTTTTTTGGACAATCTAATACTGGCAGGCAGTGTGGTGTAATGGAAAGAACCCCGGACTTGGAGTCCAAAGACCTGGGTTCCAGTGCTAGCTGGCATTTACTTTAATGGCCATGTGACCCGCTCTGAGCCTCAGTTTCCTTGGCCATAAAATGCGGGGACTACCTTTCTCATACAGTTGGTTGTGAGGAAAGGTTACCCCCCAAACAGCACAGAACTGTATATAGAAAGAACTATAAGCTTTTGTGGTTACTTCTGGGTTTGTTCTACTGCTCCTCCTCTGGTTTCTTTATAATCTGCCATACTCTGTGGATCCCTGGGATTGCAGCACCATTGGTACCCAGATGTGAAGGACTTAGGCTCCTTTTCTAGGATCAAATAGTATGACAGGGTCTGGCAGCACCTGGCTCAAAGCCAAACCTCTAACCCATGAGGCACTCGCCTCATTCAGATGACCAAAAAGGATTGGGCTTGATTGGGCTTGTCTAAACTGCTTCCTAGTCACCCTCCCTAAATCTGGGTGGTACATGAATGTAATGGAATACCACCATCATATAAATAGGAAAACTGTAAAGTGCTCTAAAATACTAATAACTAGAGAAATGCAGATTAAAACAACTTAGAGGTAATACCTCATACCTATCAGATTGACTAAGTTGACAGAAAAGAAAAATGACAAATGATGGTGGGGATGTAGGAAAGTAGGGACCCTAGTGTACTGTTGTTAGAGTTGTGACCTGATTTAACCATTCTGCAGAACAATTTGGACCCATGCCCAAAGGACAATATAATTGTGTATACCCTTTGACCCAGTAATACCACTAGTAGGTTTGTATCCCAAAGATATAAAAGAAAAGGTTCTGCTGACCCAGACCAGGGCAGTTTGCCATGGAGAGCAGGAAGAATCGGTGCTCCAGTCTACCTTTGTTCCAAGCTTTGGCCTGCACTGAGCAGCCATGGTCTGTCGTTGGAATGGGAGTTGTGGGACCCTAGAGAGAGGCCTATTGTTATCAGAGAACAGAGAACTGATCTTAGCTTGGATCTTTCAGAGCAAAGTGCAGTATATAAAGCAGACAAGCAAGATCCTGAAGCAGCGATATGGGGGCGACATCCCAGCCACCGTGGAAGAACTGGTGGCACTTCCTGGCGTTGGACCCAAGATGGCTCACTTGGCCATGGCCATTGCCTGGGACAAGGTGTCAGGCATCGGTAAGTGGGGCATTTTACTTGCTGGTGGGTGGGTATGGTTCCTCCTTGTGAGGGACAGATGGGACAGGTGTCATGTCTCTTGTTGCCATGGAAAGAAAATTGATATTAGAGAAGCAACGGGACTTAGTATAGCTGCTATTTATGTTTAATAACCAGCATTTATAGCACTTTGAGGTTTGCAATATGCCTTAGGGATCCTCAAAATAACACTGGGAGGTAAGTGCTGTTATGGTCCTTATTTTACAGGTGAGGAAACTGAGGCAGGCATTGATTAAGTGACTTGCCCAGGGTTACACAAAATCTAGCTTGTGTGCCTAGATTTGAACTTGAGTCTGTCTGACTCCAAGTCTGGCACTCTATGCACTGAGCCACTGAATTTCAGCTGAAATCTTGGCCCAGAGTTTCACACTTCACCCTTGCTGGTCTTATTTAAGTCATTGGTATAGCAAGCACTAGATTTGAAATCAGGAGACCTGGTTTCATATCCTAGCTTAGCTATTAACGATGATTGGCTCTTCCTTCATTGGGCCTCCCTTTTCGTCTCTATAAATGGAGAGTTTGGACTAAATTATCTCCAAGGTCTCTTCCAGCTCTGAATCTGAATCCCCAACTTCTTCACCCAATCATAAGAACAGACAAAACACTGGGGAATTATTCATTCCAAAAAGTCTTTACCTCCTTAACATTTATATATGTCACCCTCTCTGCACACTGGGGGAAGGTGGCAAAAGAAAAGTCTGAGCCCTGCAGGAAATCAGAGTCTAGTTGGGAAGAAATGATATACAATTACACAGGAAAAGCCTCTCATTTTAAGAGATGAGGTAACTAAGATCCAGGAAAATTGGGGGAAGTTGCCTACAAGTCATACAGGTTTGTAAGTAACAGGGCTAGGATTCCAACCCAAGTCATCAGACTCCAAATCCCAGACTCAGTCATCAGAGCCCGGGCCTCATAGGAGGCCAGCATGATGGCAGCAAGAAGGGTGATTAGCAGCTTCCAAGAACTGTACAGACACTAAGGTTTGTAGGAACTTGGAGGAGAAAGGGAGGAGGCACCAGTGCAACCTGCATTGGTAAAAAGGGAAAACTTCACAGAAGAGGAATAATTTTATCAGGGCCCTGAAGGTCAGGAAAATGTGGACAGGCAGAGAGAATGCAGAAAGTATCATTCAGTATACTGTGTGTCTTGGAAGTGCTACATGTAGGGAACAAATAAGAAGAAAGGCCTTGCTAGAAGAGACATATGTTGGGGAGCAAAGGAAGAAAGAGAGGGTGTCGCAAAAGTCTTGGTTCTAAGGTAGAGTAGCCTTTGGGACACCCTGTAGCTGAAGAGGTAGGAAGGGACCAGACTGAGGGGGGCTTGGAAAGCCCAGCCAAGGAGTTAAGTCCCGGTCGTAGACCGTAGGGAGTCATCGAAGGTTTCTGAGCAGCGTGGGTTATATCAGGTGTCTATGAGAAAATGACTCTGGTAGTGGGAAAGATTGGAGTGCGAGGGCCTCTCCCTATCTGTCTTTATTTGTGTCTCAGAGGACCTAGGGCTTTGGAAAAAAATGAATTAAGCTTCAAACCCAAGAGAAACCTAAGTCTCCATTCCTCTGTGACATTTTAGCCATTCCCCCCCAACTAGTTTCAACCCCTAGGGAGCATGAGCCTGCCTGGAATGTTGAGTAGCTTGAATTGAGGTGAGTAGTTAACTATTAGTAATACTTTATAAGCCTACAGTGCTTCGTGCTTTTCAAAATGCTGTAGAATCTCCTATTTCAACTTTTCTTCCAGACAGCCCTGAGAAAAGTAGGTTGGACATTGTTGGAGAGACTGAGACTCAGAGAGGTTCAGTAATACTAATTAGCAATGCACATTTTATGTAGCTCCTTACTTGAGATTTACAAAGTACTTTCCTCATCGCCTATGAGGTCATAAAAAAATAGCATTTTAGCCATTTTTATAGATGAGAAAAGTGAAGCCGAAAGGTTAAATGACTTGCCCAAAATCTTGTAGCTAGTGAAAGTCAAAGCTAGGATTTGAATTCAAACCTCTCCCTTACCACACAAACCAAGATCTCCTGATGATCAGCCAATGAGCTTCAGGCTGGAGGCTTTGGAAGCAGACCCATTAGACCAGGAATTCTTAACCTAAGGGTCCATGAACTTGGATGGGAGAAAAAAAATTACATCTTTATTTTACTGTTTTACTTTACAATTTACTAATTGGTTTACTTCATAATTCCGTGTTTTATTTTATGTATTTAATAACACTCCTCTGAAAGGGGGTCTTTAGGCATCAACAGATTGCCAAAGTAGTCCAAGACACAAAACGGGTTAAGAACCCCTGCTTGGTGAACAGCAGTGATTCTTCTACATTTGTTTTTAAATGAATAACCTACAAAGCAGCCTCAGACATCCTTACAAATGTCCTGAATAAAGAGCTCAGGCATTTGGTTCTAAGACCTTCACAAGGTTCTGGACACAAGCCTTAAGGAGGGTGAGAATAGGGCTCTGAAGTCAGCTAGACTTCCTGTCTCATGAAGAGTGACCCTCTTTCTTTTATCCCAGATCTCAGCTTGGAATTATCTCTCCCATATGTCTTCTAACAGGTGGACGCTCGAGTCCCTACAAAAGAGCAGATGGTTTTGCATTTAAGATGTCTGCTGTGTCGTTTGCCTGGGAAGCCATTTCAGTGAAGTAGAGAGATAGGTAGGACCTGGGCAGTCAGTTCTTTCTCCCCTGACCTGGAGTCAGTGTTTATGGTTGGATTCTGCATGATACTACAACTTGCGCTTGAAGATTGTTTCTGACACTGTCCTCAGGCCCTCTCTGCCCAGGTCTGTCTCTCTGAGAGGTGGCTGCTTGAAAAAGGGTATGGAATTAATAGATTGATGGGAGCTTTGGTAATGAGGTATTTAAAGGGCCATTTAGAGATAGGAGAAACACAGGAAATGAGTGTTTAAATGTCATTCTCCTAGTTTTGTTCAGAGGCTGGTGATTCTGTTGCCCCAAGCTGATACTGGCTGGCACTGGAAAGATTGGTGGGCTATGCCTTCCCAAGTCCCAGGTGACAGTTGGGAAGCTCCCAGACAAAATCAGATCATCTTCCCACTGGTGTCTCAGAGAAAAAGAAGCGAGACAATTGATCCCCGAGCTAGTGTGTGAATTCTCCAGATGGAGACCACATCATAGACCCTGGAGGAGATAGGAGGAAGAGACTGAATTCATCTGAAAAGTGGATAATGGACAAACTGATCTAGATGCCTACATCTCCCCCACATCGCCTCCCCAAACACACATACATCCACCCCAAATGTGAACATTCTGGCCCTTCTGAGCACACCCTGCAGTGTGAGATCCGCCTGGGCAGCATGGCTGGCTTCCTCCCTGCCTCAGAGGGAAAAGAGCTGGCTATCACTTCACATCTTCCAGGGATCACAGTCCTGATAAGTTCCTTAAGTGACAAGAGGGGTCCATTGGCCAGCACTTTGAGAAAGTCAGGATTTGAGGTATGTTCCAGCTGCAGCCTCTCAGTCTGTCATGGACAGAAAACCCTATTCATGTCATGGGGAGAGAGTTTCAATTCCCTGGCTTGCCAAGGGCATTTGACATCCCCATTTCTTGGTTACAGTGTCCATTAGTCTTCAGAGAAATATATTAGAACATGGTTCTCTTGAGACGAAGTCAAACATGGCAGGCAAGGGGGAGGTGGGTTGGGACTGGAACATCTTATTTCATTTTCACGGAGACCTTGGTAGGACATCTTTATCTAAGGACTTTTAATGCCTGTATTTTTCCCCTTTTTATATCCACATGCTCCGTTCTCAGTCTGCCCCTGCCTGGTCTCTTTTCCACACCGAAGCCAGTTAAGCTGTCTACAATAATTCTTCCTTCCTGAGTTAACCAGCTGGTATCTATAAAGCACTTTAAGTTTTGTAAAACATTACATAAATATTATCTTGTTTTAGCTTCCCAGCAACTCTGGAAGGCAAATGGGGAAACTGAGGCAGGCAAATGAGTGACTTGCCCATGGTTACCCAAATAGGAAGTGTCTGAGGCTGAATTAGAACTACGTTCTTCCTGATTTCCAGCCATGTGCTCTTTATCCACAATGCAGCCTGCTGCCTAGCATGATATGGGCACTGGAAGGAGCAATGGGTCTGAAGTGAGAGGAGCTGGCTTCGAATTCTAGTTCTGCCACTTTACTCCCCATGTGACCTTTGTGAAATCACTTCTCCCTGAGCCTCAGTTTTTTTTTCTTTGTAAAATAAGGGGGCTGGACTGGATGATCTCTAAAATGGCTTCCAGCCCTAAATCTTGGGACCTGTATGTATCATTCTTAGGTGTGTAGCTAAGCAGTAGGAGTGAAGCAGTGGGAGCTGGACTGGGACCTAGCTCTGCGGGCAAGGTGAGTCCAGCAGGGGGCGCCCAGTCACTGGACTCCTTGGCAGGCGCTGCGCCTCACCTCCCCAGCCCCAGCCTCCAAGTTGGGATGTCCAGGGGGTCTTCCCTTGCCACAGGAAGGACACCAGATTCCCTAAAAACAGTTCTATTTGGTCAATTCAGCCAACATTCATAAAGCAGCTGTGATGCTCCATGCAAAATGGTGGAGACCCAGAGATGAGCCAAAACCTGGTTCCTGCCTAAAGCAGCTATATCAATCACTATAACACAAGGTAGAGTATCGTAAATTTATACTCGGGGCCCCAACGGTGGTGTTTGGGGTGTGAAAAGGGAGTGATCCCTTTCAGGAAGGCTTTCTGGAAGAAGGGGCCTCTGAGTGAGACCTTGAAGGACAGGGAGAATTCCAACAGACAGATTGGGAGGAGATCATTCCAGGCACAGGGTGAGAGCAGGGGGCAGAAAGCATGGGATAGGTCAGAGGCAGGATAGTAGAGCAGAAGGGGCTTTGGGGTTAAGTTAGAGACCTGGGTTAGAATCCATCCACTACTTTGTATGGTATGAGTCACCTTGGGTCCTTACTTCCTTTCTCTAGGCCTCAGTTTATCTATAAAATGAAGGTATTGGACTAGATGGTCTCTAGGGTCTATCTTTAAATACTGTCAACAGAAGAAATCAAATTTACATAGAAAATAGGGAGCATGAGATGCGATAAGGCTGGGCACATTGTGGTAGGCCTTGATTGCCAGGATCAAAGTTTTCCATTTTGCTGGGTCACCAGTGGGCCAGCATTGAAGGTGTTTGAACTAGGATTGGAACACGCTCAGAACTGTGCATTAGGAAGATTACTTTGGCAGCCTGATGAAGAATAAATCAAGGGAGGAGCCATGGGTGCTGTGAAATTTGATGTCAAAGAGCCCAAGTAAAAGTCCTGGCTCTGACTCCTGCCACCCGTGTGACCTTGGGCAGCTCAGTTGCCTAATCTCTTGGGTTCTCAGTTCCTTCATCTGTAAAATGACGGGGTTAGACAAAATGATCTATAATGTCTTTTCTTCCCCTACCTCGTGATCCTGTGACTAGATGATTTTTAAGATCCCTCTCTTCACACCAAGTCTGTGTTCTCATTAAAGGGGTGACTACACTAGTCCAGGTGAGAGGTGAGACACCTGGGTTTGAGTCCCTGCTCTCATATTTCTGTGACCATCAGCAAATCACTTTACTTCTCAACCTGTTTCCTGATCTGTAAAATGGGCATAAAAATACTATACTGCCTGTACAGGCTTCTGGGGGAAATGCTTTGCAAATCTTAAAGCGCCATGTAAATAAAGTTACACATATGGTGCTTTTTACCTATTTTCTCTCATTTGAACCTCTCAGCAGCCCTGCAAGGTAGGTGTTGTTTATTATCACCATTTTACAGTAGAGGAGACTGAGGCCTAGGGAGATTAAGTGACTTGCCCAGGATCATACAGCTAATAAATGTATAAGGCAGGAGTCAAGCTCAGCTCTTCCTGACTACCCACTCCACTAGCTGTCTGCCTCCATTATACTGTGACTTAGAGCACTGAGGGGAGAGGGAAGGGATGCTGCACGCTGGAGCTCAAAGGGACTTTAAAGGTCATCTCATCCATCCTGAAGTCAAAGAAACAGAGGGAGGAAGGGGCTTGACCAAGGGCATACAGTAAACATATGGCAGAGGCAGGGCCAGACCCCTGCTCTCTGATGTATACAAGGCTCTGTTCCTTATCGAGGTCCAAGGATTCCAGGCTTAGAGATCTCATGCTGGAAGGAATCAAGACTCATCCCCACCCTCATTTCATACTCCTTTAAGGCCCTCT
The DNA here is from genome assembly GCF_028372415.1 of Notamacropus eugenii. NCBI lineage: Eukaryota > Metazoa > Chordata > Mammalia > Diprotodontia > Macropodidae > Notamacropus > Notamacropus eugenii. Next base: position 48,190,191 of record NC_092872.1, read on the forward strand.
CCTTGGTCCAGCCCCTTCGGTTTTCAGAGGAAACCTAATGCCAGCGACACTGTGATTTTTCCAAAGTCACAGAGGTAGTAAGTGTCATAGAGGAGATTTGAACCCTGTACCAGGCTGCCTCCACAGCATGGTACAGTAGGAAGTGCCCTGGGCTGTCACAGTAGGCACCCCACAAATGTTTGTTATCTTAGAGTGTAAGAAGCCAAAAGGGGAGGGCTTGTACCTACCCTGCTGTTTGGATAGCAGGTCTGGTTTTAACCATTTAGCTACTTCCTAAAATGGGCAGGGCTATTTTTTTGGTTTGAGCACAGGCGGGGGGGGGGGGGGGGGGGGGGGGGGGGGGGGGGAGCGGTTCTGTCTTTGGCAAGCTGTGAAGGCTGGCTTATCACAAAGAAGGAATGTCCTGGATTTCAACACATTGCCCTGCCTTGGGTATAATTCAGGTTACAGTACTGTTTGGCACTAAGCTGTGTTGGGAAAATAAATGACCTGAGGCCAGAGGGGCTCCTTGGGGCCTCTACTATTGCCTGAAGGGAAAGAAGGAAGAGGGGAATTCTGGGCTGGAGGGAGGGTCTGTTCACTAGGTGTGAAGGCGCCTGTTCCTTCCTCAAGCCCCCAGGATGGAATAGTCATGTGACTCTTTCCCTTGCTCCCCAGCACTTTGTCCAGAATAAAACCCCACTGCTGAGGAAGGGCTGCAGCAGCTGGGTGAGGAAGGAGTTAAAGTTCCATCTTGGCCCAGGTAGGAACCAGCTAAACCCTGCTTGGCTATCCTTGTGACCTTCTTGCCCTAGCCATCTTGCTTAATGACAGCTCTGTTGGCAAGGCTGGCCTCCCCAACTGAGGTGATCTCATTCCCTGCTGTAGGGATGACTGCTGCTGCCCTGATCGGAGCAGGTGGGCAGGCAGGCAGGCAGGCAGGAGCTGAGGGTTCTTGGAGGCCTGCAGATTGACTGCAAGGTTGGATCAGCTTCCTCCTCCATCCGCCTGAGAGAGGCACAGAGTGATGAGTTGTTCTTCAGCAGGGACACAGGACCAGACACCCCAAGCGTCGGTTCAGAATTCCTTGGAGTGTAATACCCATCTGGGGAGCGTGGGGCCTTTGGAAGCCTCCGTCAAGACTCTGACAAGCTGCTGACACAGCTTTTTGCACCAGATGGACCCCAGAGCCATCCACACATTGTTTCTTCATGGAAAAGAATTAAACTGCCCAGAGAAAGAGAGAGTGGGGGGAGAAAAAGGATAAGAAAGCTGATTCCCAGCAGCCTGACAGCTCTACACAGGAAGTGAAGAGGAGTTCTGTATCCGGAGAGGATCCCTGGGGTCACCTCCCCTGAACTGCTCATCCTGGCTTGGCCTTCCCTAACTCACTGTCTATGGCTTTCTCAGCTGCTGAGATGGTGAGGATGAGGCTTGAGGAGAGAGACCTGGATGTGATTAACAGGATTCCCACAGGAGAAGTGCAAAATGAGAAAAAGTTATGGGAGCTAAGATCTGAGCTGCCTTGGAGAAGAGGGAGATTGAGGGGTGACAGCATTATTCCAAGGAGAGTCATTATTTGTCACAGGGGACACTCAGGTTAGTCGTAAGAAAGGAAGTCAGTGCTCATTCGGGGCATCCCATTCTCTGGAGCTTGGTGTGAACCTATGTCAAGGATGGAGGTTTAGCATCGTGGGGGAGGATAGGGTGGCTAGGAGGTAGATGCTGAGGCAAGTCAAGGAAAGAGGGAGGAGACTTCCTGGGCTGTGTGCTGTGGTTTGCTCCCAGCCTTCTGGGGGTGAATAATTCATATTGGTTTAGCAATTCAGCAACACTGAACATTGCAGGCAAAGTAAATAGCTCTGGGCCGGATCCATTCAATTAAAAGTCCCTAAGCAGTGACTGTTGGGACTTCATTTCATTAGGTTATCCTGACATCCCTGGATAGCTGCCCTTGACTGCAGTGGGAACTGGATGGGACAGTAGGGACAGCCAACCACCCCTCTTAGGCAGGCCAGGCCCTATGGAGGGGTAGCATCCTGGCCTCTTCTTTCTCTGTGATGAGCCCTTCACTTCAAATATCTGTTGATAGAAAAAGACAAGGCATATTCCACCTGGAAAAGTCTTGATTCAGATGGTGCCTCCCCTGCCTCTAACCCTGATAGCACCAAGTTCAGCTCTGTAGACCCTAGAAGGGGTGGGGAACCTGTGACCTCAAGGCCACATATGGCCCTCTAGGCCCACAAGTGCAACCCTTTGACAGAATCTGTGAAACGTGGATTCTGTCAAAGAGCCCCACTTGAGGACCTAGAGGGCTACATATGGCCTTAAGGCCAAAAGTTCCCCACCCCTGCTAGAGACTTTAAGAGAAACCTCAGACTGAGCCAGATCGTGGTTAAACTCAAACAGATGAGAATCAATATGGCCCCATGGAAAAATTCCAAGCCTGGGAATCAGGAGACCTAAATTGTACTCTCAGCTCTGCCACTAGGAGAAAAACCTGTTTCCCCCTACTCCTCACTCCCCATTCCCTGCTCCTCTGCAGAGGTGCAGGCAGGAGGAGAGGAGAGGGGAGGCAGTCCATGGACGTAGAACATTGTATATCCCATCAGATTTGACTGGTTTTGCTGAACTTTTATTTTTTCTTTTTATATTCTTTGTTCTAAGTGATGGCTCCCTGGGTAGGAGCAAAGGGAGAGACACAGGGAAATGTAGGCGATATTGGGAAAAAAAGATATCAATAAAAACCTTTTTTTTTTTTTAAAGAGAAATAGCTCTGCCACTAATTTGCTGTGTAACTTTGAGCAAGTCATGCTACCTTCCTGGCCCTTAGTAATCCCATCTCTAAAACAGGGATAACAGTCCCTGGCTAGTCTCCCTCACAGAATTGCCTTGAGAATCAGGTAAGATAATGGATTCATAAGTGCTTTGCAAAGTGCCCTACAGATATGAAGGGCTATCACTGTTACTAAGATGATAATGGACACTCCACTGTCTTCCCCTGTGACTCTGTGGCTCTGGGCAGGGGAATCTGGCCCTGGAAATGTTCTGGGCTCAGAATAGAGACAGAAAGGGATGCCTCTACATGAGCTTAATTAATCCCACTCTGTGTCTGCCCCTGTAGCAGTGGACACACATGTACACAGGATCACCAACAGATTGAAGTGGACCAAGAAAGAGACCAAGTACCCTGAGGAAACCAGAGCTGCCCTGGAGGACTGGCTGCCAAGGTTTGTAGAGGCAGGAGCTGGCCTAAGATGACCCCTAGAGGAGCCAAATCAATTCTGATTTCTCTAGTTGAGTGCTACAGTTTCCTGTAGCACTCAGCCTTCAAACTCAGTGATGGATATGAGCAAGGAGAGCTATTTCAAAGGCCTTGGTCCTCCCTGCTCCCATCGGGCCAGAGTACAGCTAGCCTGAGAGAAGAGCCCAGGCTGGACCTTCTGCTTCAAAGAGGATACATGGGTGGGGGGCACAGGGCAGGGCTCACTCTAATCTAGTACCTGCTGGCCTGCATACTGCATTATGGAATCTTTTTTTTTTTCCCTTCTAGGCAGCTGTGGAAAGAGATTAACTGGCTGTTGGTGGGCTTTGGCCAGCAGACCTGTCTGCCAGTGAACCCTCGGTGTGGGGATTGCCTCAACCGAGGCTTGTGCCCAGCAGCACGGAGGCCTTGAAGAAGGCCGCCTCAAAGATCCCTTCAGTGAGGAGGTATGGGGGAGGGGGGAGTCAGATGGACAGCCAGCCACTGTCAGAACTCCCATCAAGTGCCTAAGACTTGTACCCACATTGGGTCTGTTTAATAAAGTTTGATGTTCTTTTGTGATTGGGAATATGGGTTACTTTAGTCCACGAGGGCGCCAGGAACTGAGGCTGAGCCAGGGAGAGATTAGCTGGGAGGTGCTGGCTGAGGAGACAGGAAATCTCAGGAAACCTCAGCTGGAATAGAGGGGACTGAGGCCAAGTTTTGGCTTTGGGGGCATCAGCATCCCCTTCTATTTACTCCATACTCCATGGAGGATAAGTGAGTTAGTGACTTCTGGAAAGGTTCTATGCGTGATGACTTCTGTGTTGAAGAGGGGGCACACAGCAGGGCAGAGCAGATGAGAACATGGGCCAACTAGTAAGTGAGGAAGTTGGGAAATAGGGCTAAAGCTAGCTTCTGGGAAGGCTGTTTGGACAGATCCCCATGGGACCCCTGGCAGCATGGTCTGAGGGGCCGGAAGCAAACCCCCATGTTATCTTTGCCTCCAGCTGACTGGCCAAACCCCACCCTGACCCAGCTGAAATGCTTTCCCCCAGGCTTCCAAGAGCTGGACCCTCCTACTCAGAAGTTAAGATCATAGATAGATCTCAAACTGGCAAGACCTTAGCTGTCTATGTCTAGTTCAATCCCTTTATTTTACAGATGAGTAAACTGAGTCCCTGAAAAGCAAAAAGATCTGTCCAGGGTCCGAGAGGTCATAAACAGCAGATCCAGGACTCGGACCCAAGTTTTCTGACTGCAAACCAAGTACTTTCCTCCACATCATAAGGTCCAAGGGCTCCTTGGGGGAACCCGTGCAGTCCTCGGGCTCTCCCTTGTGAGTTAAGACATTCACCCAACTTCTTTTCTGTCTGCAAGTCAACCTGGCGGGTTAAGAAAGAAAGAGAAAAGACCAGCAGGCATGGCTGGCTACACATGCCTGGGGCTGAGTTGCCCGACACCTGCTTTCCTGTTGCATTGTCTCAGAACTCCCAGTCACAGCGGTTCAGTGAGCCCGGGGTCCTCTTCTCTCCCTCCAAAATGGGAGAACCCAGGGGAAGCTGCTTGAAGTCTGGCCCTCCCCCCAGGTGCATGTGGTCTGGATCACACAGAAACAAATCAAGCCTGGCTTCCAGCTTCGCAGCCTATCTTACTGTACATGGCAAGTCCAAGTTTATTGTTGATAGTAACCGTGCACATTACAGCTAACAATGCCAACAGCTTATACTCGCATTGATTTTCAAGGTAAATGGAGGGAGGGGAAAGAAAGAGTTATTACTCTGATACTACAAGAAAGAGAGAGATAGGTGATCTAGGGGGCACTATCAGCGGGCAGCTTCCTTTTGCATTTGCAATCATGCATACCTGATTTCAGCTGAGGAGCAACCTTGGTTCTACCTTCCCCACTGTAACTGCCACCATAAACTCTCCTGAGGTCAGTGGGTGAGGGTGTGCCCACCAGGTTTGGCCCTTACGCAGAAGAGGAGACAGTCTACTCCGCATCTTGCTTTTTACATGGAAGGAAGACCCTGTCTTCAGGCAGGGTCACGCCCTACACCTGGAGGCTAGAGCCATACCACAGTGCAACAGTGAGTTCAACTCATACCAGGTTTTCTCTGCCAGAATCACTGTCCATTGGCTGTCTCTTCCAGAAGCACCAAACAACCAGAAAAGCATTCTCCAGTCAATGAGTGGCCCAGTTCCTCAGGGAACAGCTGGATATAAAACCCCAAAATACAAACTCTTCATCAGATCTGGGACCCCAGTGGCTACTGTGCATTTCAGACCCCTGCCCCCAACCTCACCATGATAATCCCTCATTCTGTCCTCACTCCATCTTCATTCCTTCACCCACACACACACACAAAAAAAAAACCAGAACAAACTCTACCAAAGCTGATCTGACTTTTCCCCCTAGCCCTGAGCACTTTCCTAAAACACTTCCCTTCCCCACCTACCCCCAGAGCTCAGCCCTCCCTGAATGGACTGGGACACCCTGGAGAATCCTAAGGCACCTTTTACATTTACAAAACAGTATACAGAGACTTTTCCCCAGGAGAGCCCCTGGGTACCATCTTCTTCCAGGCCAGACCCTTTTCCACAAACTGTCCTGGTTGCTCTGGGCTAAAAGGCTTCCAGCTGGCAGTGGCTTTACGAAGAGGAGAAGACCCCAAAGGCATTTTAATATTTGACCCCAATGGGGTTCAAAGGAAACATCCCCAACCCAAACATCTGTCTTCTCCACACATCAGTCAGCAACTTAGAAGGACTGGTGTATTAAAAAATAAACTCCCCAAAGGTCTGGATTACTTGCCCTCCAGACTCCAAGGTAAGAGGCTGTCCAAGGAAGAGGGTGGCAATTGCCAAGAAGGCTTGAAGCATTGAAGGAGCCAATCTGAGAAGGGCAGGAGATGCAGAAGCTGTAGATGTCTTGGTCACCAGCTCAGCCCATTCAAGAACAGGTGCTAGAGGGGTTTGTGGGTGCAGCAGCCAACTGCCCAATGAGGCTCATGCAGAGCAGGGTGGACCCGTGGCCCACCAGTGCCCAAGGCTTGACCCAGGTTCTAGGCCCACGTGGAGCAAAAGCAGCAAAGCTCATGAGAAGTCCAGGTGACAGACTAGGGGGCCCCTCAGCTCTGGGCCCCCACTTGCCTCCAGGCACCTAGGTTGGTCCCTTGAGCTATTTCCAGCATTCCCAGATGGAGCAACCTCCTGAGAGACCCCAAACTGGGCAAGGTTGGCTCAGTGCCCCCAAATGAGCTTCCTTCCCTCCCACCCACCTGCAGGGCTCATCAGCTGCCAGTTCTGGCCTTGGTCCCCTGGTCCCGGTGACTTTAACAGGAGAGGAATAGTGATTGTGGGGAGGGGAGGGGGAAGGAAAGAACTGCAAAGAGGTGTTTGTTTTGCTGCCTGAGAGAGAGAGAGAGAGAGAGAGAGAGAGAGAGAGAGAGAGAGAGAGAGAGAAAGAAAGTGTGTATCCATGTGGGGGGAGGGGAGATTCGTGGCAGTAAATGAAAACATGTGTAACACAAAAATTCCCTTAAATCCACTGGCCAATGGAAAAAAAACAGTAATAAAGGGTCTCTCTCTTACTCTGCCTCTATCTTTCTTTGTCTGTTTCTCTCTGGCTCTCTCAATTTCTCTCACTCTCTCGCTCTCCTCTCAGGGAATATATCCCCAAAGAGATAAGAACAAGCACTAGGAGTTTCAGCAGGGGTCCAGCACCCAGGGTCAGGTTTGGTTCCTGGAGCTAAAAGGACTCATTCTCTGGTCCTGCCTCCCTGAGGCTCTGGTGGGGGTAGGGAGGATGGGGAGGGAAGTGGCTCTTCCAGCAACAAGGGTGCAGACAGGCAGTGAGGCTTGGGGAGGGGAACAGACCAGGCCAAATCCTTGGGACCAAGAGGAAGTTCTTCCCTCACCCCCACCCCAACCTCAGCTAGAGGCTCTTCAGACACAGGTTGGAGATATACTAGAGCTCGGGCCTCAGGAAGGGGGTGGGGGCAGTGGAGCACAGAGCCTGTGACTCCTGGCAGGAAGTTCCCTAGTTCCCTTCCTTCAGGGAGAAGCAGGAGGAGCCACTGGCTGTGGGGGATGGGGAAGGAACCGGACTTCAGAAGTTGCTAAAAATCTCTCGCTTCTTGTTCCAGTCCATCTGCGGTGCCCTCTTGTTGACTCTCTTTGCCCGGGCCTTCTCCTTGGCCTCTGCAGCAGTGGGACTTAGGTGGAGCCCACTCTCCTGGAATGGGTCCCTCTTGGCCATGTCATTGTCCTGTGGGGGCAGAGACAAACCTAAGATGGAGAAAAGAGGGCCAAACCACTGGATATTCCCCAGAGGTACCAACCTCCCCCTCTGCAGTCCTTACTTATAGAAAGGGAGTGGAGAAATAGGCCACCTGGTTGCTGTTTATCAACATGGGATGTGCACCCACACAGAAGTTAAACACTCATCCTACAGCTGTTCATCTGTGTCATGCACTCCTCCCAGGAATGGGTGCATGCACACCTACGCACACCGACAAAGTATACAGGTGGTCTCACAGCTCATTTAGGCCATGAGCTAAACCCTCCCTGTCAGAGGATGACGGGTTACCAGCCCATCTGAACAGGGAGCTCTGCAAGAGGAGGGCAACTAGCTCCTCCCTCCAGAAGTTATCTGGCTAAAAGCAGAGGGCTCAACATAAAATCTGCTTCCAATTTTCCAGGAACTGAGTAACCGATCTGTAAATTATCTGCTACATTTGATGGCTCAACATCAGAAATGGATATAATTTTATCAACAAAAATGACCCTAAAGAAGATTGACTGCCATTTACCTTAAGCTCCCCTAATAACCCCTCAGCCTTGCCATCTGCCCAGCTGCTGAACCCTTCCATCTATGCTGTCTCCCTCTGCTAGAATGTCAGCCCCTTGAAAGCAAGGGACTTTCTTATCTTTCTCTTTGTATCCCCAATTTAACAGAGTGTTTTGCATCCTGTACATACATAAAAAATATTTTTTTAATTCATTCATTCATCTGGGTTCTCTAATTTTTTACTGTAACAGTTTATGGGTCAATGTGGGGTTGCCCAAAAATCAGATTCTCAGAATTGAAAGGGACTTCAAAGGTCACCTAGTTCAACAAGAGTTCCTTCTAGAACAGACAAGCAGTCATCTATACCAAAGAACTTTCCATATAATGAGATAGTCCCTCCCATTGTTGGACAGCTCTCCAATCTTGCCCTCATCCCCATCTTCTTTTTAAGATATCTAGGTGTCAGTCTATGGGATTTTTGCCAGTGGTTCTCTTGAGCAAGGCCATTGGCCCAGACCATACGTCTGACTCAATGTCCAGCGGTCAAAGCAGAAATGCAAAGAGCAGAGGTGAAGCAGACAGAGGGATGAGGATGGATGAAGGGAAGAAGGGAACTGACAAAGACAACTCCTACAAAGCGAGGATCAGGGTCAGTTGTGGAGGTTTAGTTTTGGGAATGAAGGAGAGGGGGTGAGCCTGAAAGATGAAAGAAAAGGAAGAAAGTCCAGAGGTGAGTGAGGGTGAGGGTGGCTAAGGGAGGGAGGGTATTTAGAAAGGGAAGTGGCAGAGGCTGTGGTGATTCCCAGGTGATCAACTGGTCAGTTACCTCTGTGTCCTTGTCCACATTCTGGAGGTCACTCCGAGATGAGCAAGTTGAGCCACCATTGACCTGGGGAATAGAGGGGTTAATCACTCTCAGGCCTTTCCTTGAGTCCTAAGAGTTGATGCTGAGTGTGATTTCCCCAGAAACACACACACCAAAGCTTTGCCCTCCTAAAGGCCCATCAGGAGGTAACTCTAGAGATAGTTCCTCTGTTCTGTGGGAAGGACAGGTGAAATCTTACAGGGGAAATGTGAGCTGAAACGAGGATCAGGAAGACCCTAGCATCCAGCCTCTCATCCTTTGCCCCATGGCATATACCCACTGTAGATTCAGGTGGGGTTGAAATCCTAAAAGGCTATGTTACCCAGGTGCCCAGTGTCTTAGACCTGGCATTCATCTCCTTCCCCCTCTCCCTTTACCACATGCATTCCTCTTGGACCTTTGGTCACTTGGTTGCTCACCTGGGGTGGGCTCATCCCATTGGTAATCAAGGAAGGCAGTGGACCTGCAGAGGCCAAACAGAACCCATCATTGAAATGCAGTTAGCTTTGGGAGGCTCAGAACATTATCCTCACCCAAAACACTCTAGTATCTCACCTATGAGGAACCATTCCCCAAATACTAGAAATCCACAGGATAGAAAGAGATATGATTGGGAGTTCTCAGAATGGAAAAGATCAGTTCCTAAGGATTCCTAAGGTGGCCAATGCAAAAAGCTTCCAGGATAGATGAGCCCAGGGTTGAGGGCACCCAGAATAGATGAAGCTAAGTATCCCCAGGACAGATGGGATGAAGGATGCTCATAGAAGAGACAGGGCCAAGTTTATCCTAGATAGGACTGGTGGTCCCTGCGAGAGATGATAATAGGCCAGGGATTGGGTTCTCTGACTCTTTCCTGTACTGCCCACACACACCCATACCCGTGACATGTTCTTCAGTGGGCACCACCCGAAGTCTCTTGAAGTAGGCATCAGTCTCAGGGTCAACCACAAGCAGCCGCGCCTCATCTTCATGGGCCTTGATGCTGGACACAACTTCAGCATGACGAAGTCCCTCCACATTGCGGCCATTTACCTGTGGGACCAGGGACAAGACTGAGGCCAGATTTGGGGAGTGAAAAAGAAGGTAGGGGCCTTAAACAGAGATCTTCTACACTCAAGTCAGTCAGCTTCAGTGCTGCAGTTATGGATATAAAATCAGAGCCTTTCCCCCGAGGTAAAGGCAGAGGAGAGCCGAAAGATATCAGGTGAGAAGAGTCAGAGGCTAGGCGTACTCCACCTACCCTACTTCCCTGGGACCCTATTTATCACCTCCCCCATCCCCAGCACCAGGTTCAACATCAAATATTTATTAGAGCCACCAACGCAGCCAAGGCTATGACTAATGCCACGCAGCTCAAGTTCCTAACACAGCAAGTCAGCCTCCTCCTCCCCCAGCTCCTCGAACAGAGACCCAGAGATACGGGCCCATGCACAAACGCACACACAGAGACAGACCCACAGGAACACCCGTGGTTCTGGATATTAGCACAATCCCTCAACTGGCCTTGAGCTCACCTCGATTAACCGATCCTGGGCTCGAAGACCAGAGTGGGCAGCAGGTGACCCAGCATCCACAGCTCGAATGTACTGCCCAGGCCGGGACTTCTCACTGTGCAGATTGAAGCCATAGCCATTGGGACCTTTGTGCAGGTGGCAGAGACGTGGCCGCAGCTCCCGGGGAGTCCCAGGCACATCCTGGGGAAAAAAAAAATGGATGGACAAATGGGGATGCCTTGAGCATGGCCTCAGACACAAGTCAGACCCAGGAACACTCCAGATCCCATGGTTCACCCCTCAGCTCAGACCCATGGTCCTTTAGCTCTTCCATGGCTCAGAGTTATGGTCTCTGAAGCTACCTAAATATTCCCCTATACCCAGACCCACAAGATTCCACCCAGCTCTGACTTCTGAGATCTATGCTTTCCCATGGGATAGGTAAATAGGCATCTCTCTACACCCCACTCCACTCGCAATGGCTGAGAACAATGGACAGGCCCCAACCTGGCCTGAGGACTATCCTTCAGGTCTCTATCCCTATCACCCCCCCTCCACACACACACACACACACACACACACACACACACACACACACACACACACACACACACACACACACACACACACACACACACACACACGAGGCCAAACAGCCAACACTTCTCTTGCCCAGGCCCTCCTTTCAAAAGGTCAATAGAGATCTCACCTCCCTTTCTGCTATCCCAGTTGTGCCCTGGTCCCACCCCCACCTCCCTCCTTCCTGCCAGGAAGCCCCTGCTACCTAGGAAAGACTCGCTAGTTGTCAGCACAGCCTCCCCTCCAGCTGTCAGCATCTGGGTGCCTCTACATGCACATACACCAGGACAACTATGCTAAGGAATGCAGGGTCACAGGCCAGGGCAAGGGGAGGGAAGGATGCCTCTTGCACTCACTGTTTTGTGGCCTTTCCTGGGTTCAGCTCTTTCTCCCAAGTCCAGCAAATTTTCCCTTACCCCTACTGGCTCCCTGCCTCATCCCTTGATACAGGCTCTTAATAAGATATGGTCAGTTCTAAGCATTTGTCCATCTGTCCACATTCATGTGGGTAATGAAGAACTGTGTGTTTTTCTGTGTGTAACAGCACAAAGAGGTGGAAAGAGTCCTCAACTCTTGCTCTCTCCCCTCCCAGAGCCTCCCTTTCCCTGGGTTTGAAATAAGGGGGATGGACTAGATGGTCTGTATATCTCTTCTGGCTCTGACATTCTACAGACCCATTATGCATGTGTATGTATATGTGTAAGTGGATCCGTGTCTGTCTGTGTTCATGTGTGTTGGAGGGAGTCATTTCTGGGATCCTGGCTCTGGACCTTTGGTTGTTTTTTCTGAACATTCCAACAGCAGACTGAGCCTCCCCCAGCTGACTTAAGCTGGTCAGTTCCCCCCACCCACACACACACAGAGCTCACCAGTACCACAAGCCTAGAGATAGAAAAAATGTGGGGAAGAGAGGATCTCCCAGCATAGCATGCCCCTACCCTCAGGACCCTCTGAGTTCCCCCAACCTCTGGCCCTAACCACTCCTAACTACCCCTGCCACCCAAATCAGCAACAGCCCCTGACTTGCCCAGACCCTAGTCTATCAGATCCCAGGAGGGAATCTGGAGCCCAGCTTATCCAAAACAACGGAGAATCCAAACATCATAATTGGCACACATCATAAAAGTTTTAGGCATCAGATCATCAGATTTACCTTCCTCATGATGTCTGGCTTCCTTAGACAGATGGATCAACAAGATGGTGGTCAGGGGGACCGAGGCTTGGAGTACTCAGAGGCTGAGGGATGCCATTTCAAGGGACGCAGCATTTAGTTCAGAGCAACAAGAGTGCAAGATACCACCCTAACTTTGGAAAGCCCCCCAGGGAAGGGGGGGGCAGGGCCTCCCCCTTCCCACCCCTTGGCTCCCCAAGCAAGCAACAGTGGCCTCAGCTAGTTCAGAGGCAGCAGGGCAGGTGCTGAATTAAACATCGAGGTGTGGCCAGGAGACAGGGCCAGGGCAGGCCAGGTGCTCCGATTTCTCCGGCCAACTGGAGGGGGCTGGGCAGAGAGAACAGGTAGAAAGAGGTGGGGGTAGGGGGAATACATCCCCAGTCCCTCCCCCTCCAGTCACACACAAGGAAATTGAGGCTCAGAAGGAGAGGGATTGGGCTCACTGGCCCAGCCTGGAAAAGGAGCAGTGGAATTTTAATTTCCTTGTCTGTAAAGCTGAGGGCTGAGCTATACGGAATTACAGCAACTCATATTCCTTTGCAATGTTTAAGGCTTTCAAAGCATTTTCCTCACATCAGCCTTGTAAAATAAGTATTGTAAGTAGAAGCCTGTCGCCCATGTTACAGATGTGGAAGCTGAGATTCAGTGAGATTAAGTAAAGTGTAATAAAAACATTCATCAGTGTATATATAAGGCACTGTGTGTGCTAAGTGCAAAGAACGAGACAATAAATGAATATATCCTACTAATGAACTGACTTGCCTAAGGTCACTCAACTAGTGAGTGCCTGGATCTGCAGTTGGATCTCATGTGCCTTCCACTAACCCACACTGCTCCTGGAGGTAGGAGAGGGAGATTCTCCAGCTGTTGCTAAAAGAAGGGGGTTGAGTCACTTCTAGGCATAGACAGCTGAGGAAGGCAAAGCTGGAGAGAAAGGTTCCATACACACCAAAATATTTATAGCAGCACTTTCTGCAGTAGCAAAGAACTGGAAACAAAGTAGATGCCCATCAACCAGGAAGCCGCTAAACAAACGGCAGTATGTGAATGTAACAGAATGTTACAGTGCTGTAAGAAATATGAATACGACAAATATCGAGAAGAATCATGGGAAGACTGATGAGAACTGATGCAAAGTTCAGTCGACAGAACCAGGGAAACAATAAACATAATGATAGAATAATGTAAATAGGAAGAAAAAATCAAAACAGAACACTATAATTATAGTGAACCAAGTTTAGCATTGAAGATGAGCGAGGAGCCTTCTCTCCTCCCTCCCTCCTTCACGGAGGTGGGGACGGTGGGGACGGAACACCACAGTCAAAACTCAGTTGATTTGTTGGTTAATGACCTTTTTTTCTTTTTCTTTTTTACTTTAAGGGATGGCTCTCTGAAAGGAGTGGACAGATATATTGAGAAATGAAGTTGATTTAAAAACAAATATATCAATGCACATATTTACATACATGTATGTATGTGTGCACATTTGTGTGTATACGCATGCATATGTGTATATATGTGCATGAATAGATACACATATGTACATACACACATATACATAATTCTGATCAAGGCTTGTGGCATAAAGCCATATCTTAAAGGTTCTTTAGAGAATCCCAGACACCCATGAACATAAACACACATGTTCATGGCCAAATAAACAACCAAAGAAACACATGCACACACCTGCATTGCAGACATACACCTGACAACTTCAGGGCAACCCTTTTGTTCATCCCTACTAAACAATGCTTCATGGTAACTGTTCCAAATCTTTCTTTAGCCTACCACTCCACCCACCCTGCTCTACCTACTCTTTCATGGCCTTCTCTTCCCCCTCAAAGTTTCTCCATAACTTCACCCAAACTCATGGCAAGTTGGTGGGGTGGGAAGACCTTGAGCAAGTCACTAAACCTCTATGGGCCTCAGTTTCCTCATCTGTAAAAATGAGAGGTTGAGACTAGATGGACCTCTGAAATCCCAACATTATCCTATGAGCCTTTCTCCTAATATCCACTCTCAAGGTTAATTATTCATCCCGTCCACCCCTTTCCTCTTTTCTAGGACCTTACTCCATCAATTATTTCTTTTCTCTTCTACATCTTCAATCCCTCCCTCTCCATTGGCTCTTTCCTCTCTGCCTATAAACACACTCATGTTGTTCCTGTTAGAAAAAAAAAAATCTGCATCCTCTATTACTCTCACCCCATTTCCTTCTCCTTTTTTTCATGGCCAAGCATCTCAAGAGTCATTTACACTGTTCTGCTCACTCACTACCTGCCTGCTTACTCACTCCTTACCACCCACTTATTTTTCAACTGCCAGGAATCTGGCTTCGGTCCCTACCACTTGACTAAAGCTGTTCTTTTATGATAAGTACATAAGAGAGGCACAAAGTGCTTGGTGTATTGAATAGAGAGTCATCCTGGGAGTCAGGAAGCCCTGGGTTCAAGTCCGACTTTGGGCACATACTAATTGTGTGACCAAGGGCAAGCTGGTTAACTTCTCAGTACTTCCCTTAAATATAAATTACAGAGAGGATGTTGATCTACATTGCTGGAAGAAGTTTTGACAGCAGGAATTCCTTACATGGTTGAAATTCTAGATCTATATGACCTCAGAAAATAGGAGCACAAATGAGAGATACTGCACAGAATAGCCATGTGAGTAGGAGATAGGATTTGGTGTCAGGAGATCTGGGTTCTACTGCCACCTCTGACATTTACTGTGTGACCTTGGACAAGGCTCTTAACTTCCCATAATCTCTTTTCTTTAAAAGTGAAGGTAATAATAATTCCTTTATCTTCTTCATAAGGCTAGTGTATGAGGAAATATCTTTAAGGGTTATCTAAATGTCAGCTATTACTGTTATTCAACTAGGTCCCAATTAATGGAATGATGAATCTCACCAAGTGGTTACATGTATTTGAATTTGCATTACTCAAAGTTATACATGGATACAATAGAGTAAATGGTTCCAGCCCAAGGAAATATGCAGTGCAAATCTGAATAATATGGCCCTTTCACAAATTCATTAAGACTCAAAATTTACATTAATTGGGGCCTAGCTGTAATTATTTTTTGGGGGGGGAGGAACAAGTCAAGGAAAGGAATCAAGAAATATTTCAAGGAGAATGTAATGCCTGAGTTAGTCCTCAGAAGATCAAAGGGCTTTGATAGATGAAAAGGAAGGGCCAGGGAGGATATTTCAGGTATGTAGAAAGACACTTATGAGTGAAATTGAGGGAAATGTTCAAGGAATATGGAAAGCTTGGGGCAGATCAGATCCATAAAGTTGTCAGAACTACAAGGGAAGAACCAACAGTGGAGAGCTTCGAAAGTCAGGCTGAAGAGTCTAGATTTTATCCTGCAGGCAGTGGGGAACCACTGGAAGGTTTCTGAGCAGAGGAACACCCTACTCAGAGCTGTGCATTAGGAAAATTAACCTGGCAACTTGCACAGGATGGCTCAGACTAGAAGTGACTAGCAAGAAAGAAAGGCTAGAAATCTCATGCCATAGTCCAGACCAGATGAGAGATGAGTCTAAATTAGGGGTAGGGGCAGTAGCAGCGAAATGGGGGAACAGACACTAGGAAAGGCCAAATGAACAGCCCTTGTCGTAGAATTCTTTCTAAGCAACTGGGGATAAGTGACTTGCCCAGGGTTACATGGCTAGTAAATGTTGAAAGCTGGATTTGAACTCTTTGCAGTATTTGATGGGACATGAAGGTGGAGATGTCCAGTCATTAGTTGGAGACTCAGGGCTGGAGTCTGGGAGAGAGATTAGATTTGTATCCAGATCCCCATGAGGATCAGAGGTGATTACCTAAGCTATAGACATGGATGAGGTTGCCAAGGCAGAGAAAGTATACAGAGAATGAAGTGAGCGCTTAGCACAGTCTCGTTGCAGGATACCTACATTTAGGAAGTAGGAGACAAGATGATGAACCACTGAAGAAATCCAGAAGAAAGACAAATAACCAAGAGAGTGAATGTCACAGAGACAGCATGGTGCAGCTGGACCTGAGTTCAAATCCCACCTTTGTCATTTACTATCTGGGCAATCTTATCCAAGTCATTCAATCTCTCTAAACCAGGGGAGGGGAACCTGTGGCCTTGGGACCACATATGGCCCTCTGGGTCCTCAAGTAGAGCCCTTAGTCACATTTGAGGACCTAAAGAACCACGTGTGGCCTCGAGGTCAAAGGTTTCCCACCCTGCATCTAAAAAAACCATAATTTCCGCCCCTATAAAATGAGGGGTGATCTCCCAAGATTCCTCCCAGCTCCAAAGCCAAGATCCTGTAGTACAAAAATAAATAAGAAGGGAATATCCAGAAGAAAGGGGTGAAGCAACAATAATGGCTAACATTTGTTTAAATTGACTTTTGGGGTTTGCAAAGTACAATGGATACTTTATCTCATTTGAATCTCACAAAAGTCCTAGAAGGTGTAGTGGCTAGCCCGCTGGACTCAGGTCAGGAAGACCTGAGTACCAATCTTGTCTCAGATTGTATCTCAGATTGTAGCTGTATGGGGACAGGGACCAGCTATGATTCCATGGATGTAAATGGAACTCCCCACATAAGGAAACTCCCTCCAGCTGTGCAGGTCGGCCCCTTCCCCTCAATTTAAAATTTTAGAACTTTACCTAAAGCAATAATGTCAAATTCAAATAGAATCAGGGCCCATCAAGAGGATCTCTGTGGGCCGCACATCAATTTCATTTTAAAATGTAATCTATTGTCTATGTGTTGTATTTTACCTTTTAATCTGATTTCTATTGCGCTCAAAGAGGGTTGTAGGCTGAATTCAGGCCCTCTGTTCAGGTCAGTGTTTGACATCTCTGGCCAAAAGCCATGAGGAGGTTCATGACTTGAGTACCCAGGGGTCATTCAGCCAGTATGTGGACTTGAGCCCAAGTACGCCAGGCTTCAAGGCCAGATCTCTATCCACTACACTATGCTGGCTTTCTACCTCATTGGACCTTGGACAAATCAGCCTCAGTTTCCTCATCTGTACATTGGGGATGATAACACCAGCTTTCTCACAGATTTGTTGTGAGGAACAACAAGAAAAATGTACGTGGATTGCTTCATAAAACTTAAAGTGTCATTCAAATGTCCAGCTGTTGCTATGAGTCGAGATTCACATAGCAATACATTTTGCTTTACGTCTCATTGAACTGTAGAAATTATCCTGACTTTTTTATCCTCCTTCCTTTTTTTTTTTTAAACCAGATTTGAGATTTCATTGGTACAGGGAACTCCCAATGAGAAAAATCCTTCTATCAGTGCAGATAGCTACTCATTCTTCTGCTTTATGATACTGGGGAGTTGCTTGGGTGCACTGAGAGGTCAAGTGCTTTGCCCAAAATCATACAGGTACTACGTGTCAGATGGAGGACTTGAACCAGATGTCCCTAACTTTGAGGTGGATTTTCTACTCACTATTCCAGGAATCCTCTCATAACCCATTTTACAGATGAGGAAACAGACTCAGAGATATTAAAGTAATCATTCAGCTCAGGTCAGGAGCAGAATTTGACCTCTTATCTCTTTTGTCTCTAGGCCCAGGGCCTAGCACACCACACTGACCCTCCAGTCCATGATCCAGTGATACATAGGTCAAGGAGAATGAGGACAGAGAAGTGCCCCACAGATTCCACACACATGTGCAAACACAGCCCCCACCCACCCACCCAGAAACTTTCTCACGGCCTCAGCGGTCTCTTCCCCTAGTTTATGCCTTAGAATAGGGGAAACAGGAAGCCAGGGTGCATGCAGGGGTCAGTCCTTCCTGGGCTAAGCTGGCTGGGAAAGCTACAGGGATAGAGGGGGAGGAGATGACTGTCCAAGGAGTATACAAGCCCTAACATCTCTTCCTTCCAGCACGGAGGTGGTGGGGAATAAGGATGGACAGAAGATGGTACTAAGCCAAAAGGGCCTCCACTCATCATGGCTATTTATTCCCTTCCCTCAACCTTCCTGGGGAAAGCAAACTCCATTTCCCACCCCAATATTACAGAGCTGGTAAGTCTTCCTGTTGTCTGGCCCTGAAACCTCATACTCCAAACTACTCTCCTGCCCTATTTCAGTTCCTGGCTATGCACACATAAGCACCATCCTGGAACAGCCCATCCCAGAACAAGAAACTCAGAGCCAACTGGTGCCATCAAGGGATTGTCAGAGTAAGGCTTCTATACCTGCATCTCCCCTTCTCCAGAGACACGAGGAGGGGTTGAGCCCAAGGCTAAATGAGCAGTGGGCAGTCCCAGTTTCATTTCCAGCTTCCTTCTGGATGGTGAAGGCTGGGAGAGAATGCAGCAGGAGGGAGTGTCCCAGCCAAGGCACATTACTGACATTCTCCTGGCCTAGCTCTGGCTCTGACTCCTAGCATGGAAGCCAGTTTCCTGCTGAACAGAGAGCTCAGTTGACTGCCTGCCTCACCCTCTGCCATCCTGGCCAGTCTGATCTGGCCCTGAAGACCTTCCCCAATGATGTCTCTCATCCCTAGTTTCAGTCCCATCTGACAGACAGGCAAGCTGAGGCCCAGGACTCACTGAAGTATTCCCCTTGTCTCCACTCCAGCATCATTCTGGATTCTTGTATGGACAGCTGTGTGCCTGGCAGGAAGGCGGACCCAGCCTTGAACACACTGGGGCAACCATTGTCCAAGACCTTTGACTGTGCCAAGGAAGGGACAGGAGGCTCAGTATGACAGCATCCCACCTCCCCTAGGGGCATGATGACTCACAGAATACCCATCCCAGGGCAACAGAAAAGCCCTCATTGTCACTCCACAAGGCATCCCCACCCCCCAACACATACACTCAGTCTGCATGGACACAGGCAGAAGGATCTAGACTTGGGACACGCACTTCCTGAATTGGAAGGGGAGGTCAGCATCATATAGTACACTCCTTATTAAGCCACCAGTCCTTGAAGAAAAAGAGATCTCTCCCTGGAAAGAGAGTGGAATAATTTTGACCCCAGTTACCCCCTACCTCTAGGAAAGCAAGAACAGGAACAGGTCCAAAGCAAAAAGAAGACACAAAGGAGACAATGCTTAGGACCCCTGCATGGATATTAAGGCTCCCTAAGACTTCTCTCTCCCTCTCTGTAAGGATCTCAGGGCTCATACAAAGCAAAGCCTGAGGGACAAGGAATAGGACAGTTAAGATCCTGATCCTCAGCCCTGAACCCAGGCACAGAGAGAACAAAAAACCATCCCTAGGATGCACAGCAGAGCCTAAAGCTCAGCCCCCACCCTCTACCCCTTGCTCTCTCAGGTTTCAAAGGACTCTGTGAATACGGTGCACAGGAGGCAAAGAAAGAGACACAAGATGCCAAAGAAGGTTTAGCTTCAAGAAGATATGGGCCAGGGTGGCTGCAGAGAAGCTGATGATTTCCCAACCACCACTGCAAATCTCCCATAGTCTGAACCAGCTGCCCCAACTCATGTTGTGGCCAGCTTGGGAGACCAGTCAGATATATTCCTCTCCTCAGAGTTCCCAGTCCCAGTTAGTCTTGGTTACTCCTAATCTCTTATGGGCAAACAGAGGACCCCAGCCATGGATCTTTTTCTGCCCTGGCACTCCTGGTCATACATGCCCCTGGTTGAAGAGTTCTACTTACACATGTCTGTTTCCAAGCTCAGGTATGTCCCTTACCCTAAGGTTCCTGATCACCCCCACCCCAGCCCAGAGTCCTGGTTACACATGGTACTCAACCCCACCTGACCTGTATGCCTGCTCCGGGGGCATTCCTTGGAGGGGCTCTGGGAGGCTGGGTAGCAATCTCAGACCGAGCCATCTGGACAGATACACGGACACAGCTGTCCCGTGGGGAGAGAATACAAGTGAGCAAGTTCCAGCCTCTACCTTCTGTCCCCGATTGAGCACAGACAGCCTCTTATTTACCTCCTCCCCCAGGCCAGGGATCCTGGGGGACCCAGGGGACTGGGACAGGCAGGGCGGGGGCCAGACCCTTTGTCTGAGGAGAGGCTGGGAAAGATAACAGCTGAAAGGGTGGAGGGAATGACTAAGTCACTTTGGAGGAACTGGGGGGCTTTGGAAGGGGCATCTGAGTCATTTGGAGGGGTCTGATAGTCCAGGGCTCTGGGGCCTGAGTCACTTCAGGGGACTTGGGGGGAGGGTATGGATTCACCTCTCTCACACAAGTCAAATATCCCAGGCTTGGTCAGTGTAAATCTGGCAAACTCTCAAATCTTTGAGCCCAGAGCCGAACCAACTAGTTACAAGGCAAGGAAGGGACTTCATAGTTTGAAGTACGGGGCCTTAATTTCCATCCCCTCCCCAAAAAGGAAAGAAGCCACTGCCCCAGCTCTGTTCCTGGATAAAGTTTCAGGAACGAAAGGTAGTGAAGCATCAGCTTCAGGGGTGGACAATATATATCTCCCATCTTGTCTCCCTCCATTCTTCACCCATGGGGCCCTCTTAGGGTGATCTGGTGTAGTCCCTAGTTCAAGCAGCCTAGAGATATGGAAACCAGAATATATGGCCCCTCCTTGGGGCAGCTCTTTCTGTCACCCTCAAAGAGCCCAGGGATTTCATAGAAGGGTATCTGAATATTACGCCATTCTGAGATATGGGCATGGCTAAGCTCCCTCTTCTGAGTCTCTGTCAACTCTCTCTCATACCTTACCTTGGGATGGTTTAGCCCTAAACCCAGCCTATGGGGATCCTGTGGTGAGGGAATGAATCCCTTCCTGCTCTCCTTGTCTCTGGCCATCCTCCCTATGGGCTTGAAGTTGGTCTGGAGTACAGACAGAAGGGAAAGGACCTACTCACTCTGGTTAATGCTGCTGGGTCTGTATCTAGGAAATGCTTAGGAACTGATTTGGCATTAGAAAAACAAACCCAGGGAAACCTTTAATCCTATTCACAAGGAGACCCCGATGGAGAAAGAGGAAACTACTCCCCCACCTCCCATCTTGCCAATGCAGTGAGATACTCACATAACAGATCTGCTGATAAAGTGGTGAGGGTCACTTTGACTTAAAAAGCATTTCTGCCCTTTCAGGTTGGGTGACTCTCCCTTCCCTCATCCCCATCCACAGACATTTCCTAGCCATGTGACCTGAGGAAAGTCACTTAACTGTCATCTACCTCAGTGTCCTCAACTGTAAAATGGGAATAATGATAGTATATACCTTTCAGAGTCGTTAAAGTATTTAGCATAGTGCCCAGCACAGAGTAGATAATTGAATAAATTCTTGTTTCCTTCCTTCCTGAGGGACTTTTTTTTTGTGGGGGGGGGAGGAAGTGGGTGAGGTCTCGTTTAGTCTGAGAGCCTCTCTGGAATTCATAGAAAATACCGACTGTCTCCCATCCCTAAACCTATAACCCAGACATACCTCAAGGGATGACCCTGATACACAGCTCCTATCTCTATAGGCTATCCCCAGCCCTGACCTCCCCCTAGAGCTACTGCTGACAACAGATAATACCACTACCCCTCCCTTATTAAAGACAGCTTCCACCCTTTTTCCAAAGGCCAGAAAAGCACCTTTGAAGGCAGAGAGAAGAAAAGACAAACACTGAGCTGGACTCTGGCTGGCCTTGGGGCATTTGAACCCTCATCCACCCCAACTTGATAATATATATCATATATATTATATAATGACAATATATATTTTACTATTGAGTTTTGATTCTTCCTCTAATTCTTGGGGGCCCCACCACTTCCCTCCCCCACCACTTCTCTCCGTCCCCAACCCCCCCCCCGACCGGGTCTAGAATACCTAGGCCATTACAATTTACCCAGAGAGTAGAGGAAGCTGAATAAGAAGGAATTTGCTTAGCTCATCATTACCTTACCTTAACAGCCCATTTTCCCTTAGATAGACAGGAGGCTGGTTGCCAAGGCAATGGCTACTCCTCCTACCCTCCCATCCTGGGAGGGGTAAATAGAGGCACACGGAGATTTCACGTCTTGGCCCCACCCAGAAAACAGGGTCAGAGTTAATACTGTTTGGCCCTTCTGGTCAGATGTGACTGCCCAAATTAGCCCTCGATTATAATCAGAAGATATCAGGGAAGTTGGGACAAATTAAAGGCAGTCTCTGTCTTCTTGGGGTCCAAAAAGGCTGAAGACCCACTGGATCCTGAGACGCTGAAGAGGGATTAGCTCTAACAAAGTCAGGGCATAGCAGGACCAATTGTAAAACCTTCTACCTATATATAGCTGGGCTGTGGTGATGATGGTGATCTCAGCCTTTAAATCAATCCTGCCTGAGGCAGGTCCCTCAGCACTTGGCCCAGTGATATCTAAAGGGCAGAGGTGGGGTGGCTTGAGTCACTCCACTCCTGTTCCACACTCAGGGATACCTATAACTCAGGGCCCCCTCAGGACCCCACTCCTCAACATGGAGGTGGAGAGGCAATATCCTTGACCTATGTCCTCATCTTTGTAGCAGTGGGAGGGACCAGGATGACTTTCTCCTGGGATGGCCTGACTCTCTAGTCTAAGGAGCCCCACACCCAGAATCATTGTCCTGCCCCACCCCCTGCTCCCAGGTTTCCTCCCCTAACACTTCCCCCACCCCCATCCAGACCCAAGGCTTCACGAAAAAGGGCAGAGGGACCCCGTGCCTTTGTGCTGCACTAAAAATACTTGGGAGGAAGCACCCCCGCCCCATGGCTTCCTGAGACTTCAGAATGACCCTGTGCCTTCTCACACAGCCCCAGCTGGCCAAGGGGTGCTGCCCTCCTGGCAGGGACTCTGGAGCCTATAGATAAGGTCTGAACAGCCTGGGCTAGTGGATTTTTCCACAGGAAGGTGAACCCAGGAACATTTATGTCCAAATAAATTGGGAGAGGAGAGAGATTATATTTTCCTCCTCCTTAAGGGCCTAGAACCTGCCCAGGGTCATGTGCTTTATGAGGGGGAGCTAGCTTTAAGGGGGAATCCTGAAAAAGCCCTTCCAATTCTGGTTCCAAGAGTCCCCAGACTTTTGCCACTCTGTCCCTCTAACTATAGATCTTCCTTATACCAGGATTTCTTTCAGAGGTAGATTGGACTATGGAAAAGAGACTTTGACTATTTCAAGAGACCTGGGCTTCCCATCTCTCCTCTATTAGTCATCTGATAAATAATTTGGGATAAATCATTTTCTCTTTCTGAAACTCAGTCTATGAAGGGATTGGACTCAATGGTGTACAAATTCTCTTTCAGCTCTAAAGTTTTATATTCCAGATTCTTCCCCGGGAGCACCCAACCCCTATGCCCACCTATGATGTCAGGAAACAGCAGATAAAGGTTCTGACCTAGCTAGCTATACAGTCTCAGGGAAGAGACAGGAGGAGCAAACTGAGGCCCTGCCGTCAGAGGACTCATAACCAGGAGTAGGGAGAACATAAGGACTGATGAGAGAACAAGAACAGGGCAGTTGTACTTCCACGCTGAAGGCTCTAGGAGCTCTGAGATGGGAGGTCAGTGGCATCAGGGAAACCTTCATGGAGGAAGTGGGGTTTGGGTGGAGTTTGACTAAGCAGAAAGGAAGAAGGGCTTTACCTGTAGGAATGAAGTGAGTCTAATGGGGGGGGGGGAGGAGGGAGCAGGTAAGACGGGGCTTTAAGGAATCTAGTTTGACTGGAACAGAAAAGGAATCCAGGAATTGGGAAAAGTTCTGAGGTGGGGAGAGGGATTTGAAAGACTGATAATGTGGTGGAGAGGAGCTAGTAGACATGTTTCCCACCCATGGCACAATCAAGAACCCATCTTCAGTCAGGCATACCCTTACTGACACACACATACATAAATAGCTCTCTATTATCATGCCTTCCTGGACTTAGTAAGGACAAAATCCTTCCCTCCTGGCTCCAGTCTGAGAAGGAAGAAAGAAGAGATGAAACTAGAGGCTGGAAGCTTTAAGAGAAGGCACAAGGGAGACCCTCACCTGACAGCCAGGTGTGGTCAGCCTGGGAGGAAGAAGGCACCCAGAAAAGATAATCAAGAGAGCTTCTAAGTAGGGAAATCAGTGCCCTGGCTCTTGAGGGTGCGTCTAGGGTGGGGCCCCAGGAAGCTCAGGCCTGGTTTCCTGAGAGTTTGTTATGGCCTGCCCTGGGAGGTCTTTCATCTCACAATGGAGGGGGGAGTTTCCTTCAAAGTCCTGACCCCCTTTCTTGAACAATAAGGACCAGGAAAGGAAACTTGAGGGACTGTGGCAGCTGAGAACACAGTCCACCTGCCTCAAGATGACTTCCCTGGCTGAGCCCAAACTGAACCACAGCTGGATCCTAGCCCCCAACTCCAGACCATTGCAGGATGACTGCCAGCATCCAGACCCCCATCCCTAAAAGGATCTCTGCCTAGAACAAAGGTCCTTAATCTCTTGTGTCACAGGGCCCTTGGGAGTCTGATGAAGCCTATGAACTCAGATTGCAAATTATTTCACCTCAACTATACTGAAATATAGTTATCAAAATATTTAAAGTTCCAAGTTCACAGACCCCCTCCCTTTCAACCCCCACTGAAATCCATCCATTAACTGTTTGGAGATTGTGAGCCTCAGGTTAAGAACCTTAGGCCTAGAGCCATGATTCTCCCCACTCCTCTTCCTCTCAGCTTTAGGTACATCAGGAGCCCAGCTTTGAGACCCATTCAGCTGGGGGAGGATAGTACACTGGGCTCTGAGGAGGGGATAGGGGTGGGAATGAGGCAGGGAATCACTCTGCCCAGACTGTGCCCATGGAACCACTCCCTCCTTACAGAGAGTATGTGTAGAGGAACATGTAGACCAGCTCTCCTCCTCACAGTACACACTGCCCCCAACACCCCGAAGAAGAACCATCGACTCTCACTCTCTCACATACCCCCACACCATCTACACAGAGACTGGCTATGAGTAGCCTCCTACCGCCTGCATTCTTCTCCCACCCCCATGTGGCAGCCATTGCTCTGGGGGCCAAGGCAACTTCTACTGACATCTGTCCCTGTGTGTTTGTTGTAGAGGGATGGGGGTGGGAGAACAGCCCCAGCATTAAGCTTGGCAGCTCCCAGTGGAGAGGGAGCTGCCCAGCTCAGCAGGGACTGAGAAAGCCCAGAGAGAGACTGCTGCCCCAGCAGACTTGGCACATCTCTGGAGAGAGGATCAGAGGGTTTTAAAACTAAGCCTTAGAGATCATAGGCTCCAAATCTCCTCATTTTATACATTAAGAAACTGAGTCCCAGAGATGGGACATGAAGCTTGTAGCAGGAAGAAGGGGCATTCCAAGTTGGGTCTCCTGAATCCAAACGCATTATTCTTACCACTCCATCCCCTATCTCCCCAGGAAGAAACCAGAGATTGTGAGGGTAGAGACCAGGTCATTGACAGGGGCTAAGACATCACAGAGCACTCCCCTCCTGGAGGAGTTTTGTCCTACCTTCTGGCTGCTGAAGCTGCCCCCAGTAGCCCTTGGGGGCCGGGCCTCTGGGTGGGGCTCCCACAAGTTGCCATTATCCTGGGGGCATATGGAAGCTGAAGGAAGAACCCCATGATGTGCCATCTCTTCTGTGCAAATCAGATGCAGGCCAGCCAGGTATTCGTCTGTCTCCTTGTCCACCACCAGGAGCCGGGTCTCACCCTCTACAGCCTTGATCCTCTGTACTACCTGAGGGAGGGAAGAGGTAGGTTAAAGTCTAAAGGCTCTTTACTGGCCTAGAAGCCCAGCTGGTCACCCACCCAGTCCAGGAAGTGGCTAGAATATGGGCAGATGCGCATATGGACAGTCATTGTCCACGCCTTGCCCAGCTCCCAGGGCAGAGAAGATGGGTGAGGATTCCCGCCTGGCCATGACTGGCTCTACCCTACCCTGCCTATGAGGACTGAGGAGGGCTCCTTTCCTCATTTCCCCCTCCTCCTGGCTAGGCCAGTCCCCCACTCCCACACTATGAAATGTCCTTCCCCTGCCAGAGCACTGGAAAGAATGGTGGCTGGAAACCAGTGACTAGAAGCAGCTTTAAGGACAGAAGGGGACAGAGCCCTGGGAGTTCTGCTCACCTAATCTATGCCCCATCCAGGGATCTGCTTACTTCCACCAAGTGACCAAGTCTATCCCTGAAGTCAGGTACTTTAGTGTACAGACTCCCCTCCCTCTCCCACAAATATATAGCATAGTAAAAAGAGTACAAGATTTGGGTACAAAGAAACTTGGTTCAAATCATCTGCTGCTTACTGCCTGGGTGACCTTGGGCAAATCTCTCCCCCTCTCTGACCCTCAATTTCTTTAGTCTGTAAAAGGGGACCAGATGATATCTAAAGTCCTTTCTTCCTCTAAAATCCTATGATCCCTAGGACTCTACCCTCTTGGGGTACCTCCCCCCATTTCAGAGAAGCCTCAAAGGCCCAGGCTTGGCTTGTCCCAGTGTGGTCAGCCCTGGGCTGCATTCCCTAGAAATTTGATGGAACAGCTTCCTGGGAGGTTTCCTGAATACTTTTTGAAAAATTTCACAATTTATCTAGGTCTCCCCTTTTCCCCTGGGTCTGTCAGAGTTGGTCCCATCTGCTCTTTCTTGTGAATGTTCTAAGGCTTAGCACATAATCAACGATTGTTGACCAAATGAGTGACTCTACCCAAGCTGGCCCCTCCTTTCCTAACCTGCCTTCGCCTCAGAACACTCCTTAGATTTCTTTCTCAGTAGGAAGCATCATCTGGAAAGCATATGGGACAGCAGCCTAGTTTAGTGAAAAGAGACAGAAGACCCTGGGTCCAAACTCTACTGTCACTTACAGCTGTGTGACCTCATTTTCTGGGCTAGAGTTTTCTCATTGGTAATAATACTGGGTTTGGGAAGCACTTTATAGATCTCATTTAATTTTCACAGTAATCAGTGAGATAGATATTATTATCATGTCTGAGGTAGGAGTCAACTCATCCTGACTCCAACCATGTTTAACACTCTAACCACTGAGCCACCTACGACCTCTAAGTCATATTTCTACTTATCTTGTGATTTTGTGTCATTCCCTACAGTGTGTGGATGGATGCCTCCATATAAAACTGTTCCTGGGGAAGGTATATGGTGCAATGGGTAGAGCACATAGCCTGGCTCAGAAAGGCCTGAGTCCAAATCCAGCCTCAAATACTTACTGTGTGACCCTGGACAAGTCACCTAACCCTGTATATCTCAACAACAACAACAACAAAAGACTGTTCCTAAGGCCTGACCAATAGGACACCTTGAAGATTATTGGTCACTTCTGAAACATTCACCCAGCTTCATCAGTTGAACAAGGAAAAGAAGAAATCAGGCTTGGTCAAAAGGATATCAAGCTGAGAGGATTAAAGTTTGTGCCTTTAAAAGGAAAATGCTGGTCCTAATCTTTTTTTCCTGATCTAGCCCCAGAGATCTCAGTGCCAGAAATTAGAGGAAAGTTGGGCAAGATGGAAACCAAGGCTGGGGATTCACAATTGGAGCACAGTAGTCAAGCTTCCCTCCCACCAAACACACAGAATTGTGCTTGTATACAAGCACACATGCACACGTGTTGGTGGCTTCTCTCATTTAGCATACATGCCAGCTGCATGTTAGACTCTGTTCAAATGCTGGGGTTAGACAGAGGACAGAACATTATCCCGGCCCTCAGGGAGCTCCCAATCCAGTAGTAATAACAACATCCCTTAAGCAATATACAACCACAATCATAAAGTAGCTCCTCACACTATCCCCCTATGTGGGAGGCTGGGCAAGGATTGCAATTCCCATTTTAAAGAACACAATTCTGAGGCCCAGACAGGGCAAGAGACCTGTCCAAGGGCATACATCGAGTCAGCGGCATTGCTGAAGCCAAAGCACAGGTTCCTTGGCTGGGTGCCTAGCCCAGCCCAGAGTAAATAAGTCATCATGAGGAAGCATGTGACAACGGGAAAGGGCAGCAACGATAGCTAGCATTTATAGAGCACTTTAAGTACTACAAAAATATTTTAACATTAGCTCATTTTTTCACAACAACAATTCTGGGAGCGAAGCATCATCATTATTCTCATGTTTACAAAT
Source organism: Notamacropus eugenii (assembly GCF_028372415.1). Classification (NCBI taxonomy): domain Eukaryota; kingdom Metazoa; phylum Chordata; class Mammalia; order Diprotodontia; family Macropodidae; genus Notamacropus; species Notamacropus eugenii. The sequence continues at coordinate 48,218,317 of NC_092872.1, forward strand.
GAGGAAACTGAGATACAGAGTTTCAGTGACTTGCTCAGTCACACAATAATAAGCGCCCAAGGTGGTATTCAAATACAGGTCTTCCTGATGCTCAGTCCCGTGATCCAGCAGGTGTACGCCAACTAGCCACCTCTAGGTGCTAAGAAAGTTCAGAGGAGGGACTTGGGGGATTGGGGAGGGGAGAAGATTGATGGGTAATAATAGCTAACATTTATATAGCTCTTGCTATGTGTCAGGTTCCTTACAATTACCTCATGTAATCCTCGCAACAACCCTCACAACAACAATCATCCCCCTTTTACAGATGAGGAAACTGAGGCAAACAGAGGTTACGTGACTTCCCTAAGGTCACAAAGTTAGTATCAGAGTCTGGATTTCAACTCAGGTCTTTCTGACTCCAGACCCAATGTTCTATCCACTATCTGAATGACCCATGAATCCATGGGTGCAACAGAACCTCAATGTATACATCGTTGTATACGATGGAATAAGGGTACAAACAAATCTGCCTATCTATGTGGAGGTGACAAAAATGATGTGAATATAGGGTGCATTTAGGGGGAGGTAAGATAGCATGGGAATAAGCATGCATGTCCTGGTAGGGTGCCATCCAGACAGTGTGTGACTGAACTCTGGGGTCCGTGTGGGAGATAGGATGAAAAAGGAATCCTGGAGGGAAGTCCCCAGTGGAGTGTGCCTCAAGGATCTGTCCTTGGCCCTGTTCTGTTAACGGCTGTACAAATGATTTGAACAAAAGCCTGGATGGAACACTTATCAGAGTTACAAATGAAGCAGATCCAGGAGAGATAGACAACCCAGAACAATCAGGGTCCCGAAAAAGAGAGGGATACCATAGAACAATAGGCTTGCATCTAATTAAGTGAAATGGAACAGAAAGGCCTAAAATCAGATTTTTAGAAAACTACCTAAGCATGGAATGGAAGAACCATGGTCAAAAACAATTCATGTGGGGAAAGGGGACAAGATTATCATGGGCCAGTAATGATGGGAAACGACAACCGAAAAGGACAGTGTGATCTTATTCTTAACAGAAGCAAAGTAGACAAGATAAGGGACATTGGAGGCCCACTGTCCTCAGTTTTGGTCAGACTATCTCTGGAGAGTTATGTCCATTTCTGTGCATGACATTTTAGGAAGGTCACAGACAAACCGGCAAGCAGGATGATGAAAGTTCTACAAGAATGGACTGAAGGAACTGATGATGTTTAACCTAGAACATCAGCCATCTCCAGGCTGTCAGGTGGGAGAAGGATGAGATTTGTTCTACTTGGCCCCAGACAGCAGATCTGGGCTAAGTTAAAACTTCCTAACAATTAGAGTACTCTCTCTGTCTCTCTCTCTCTCTCTCTGTGTCTCTCCCTCCCTCCCTCTTTCTCCCTCTCTCTGTCTCTGTCTGTCTCTCTGTTTCTCTCTGTCTCTCTCTCTGTGTCCCTCCCATTTCTCTCTCTCTGTCTGTCTTTCCATTTCTCTCTGCCCAGGACAAGTGACTTGCCCAGGGTCAGACAGCTAATAAGTGTCTAAGGCTGAATTTCACTTCAGGTCCTCCTGACTCCAGGGCCAGCACTATAACTACTATACCACCTAGCTGCCCCAATTAGATCTATCTCAAAGAGGAATGAGCTATGCCAGAAGATAGAGCCTCCCATACATACTTAGGTGTTCCGGCAGAGGCTGGATGTCCACTTGCTGTGGAGGGAATTCTTGTTAGAGCACAGTGGGTGCCTTTCCGTGTACTTCTGTGAGTGCATCTTGGTTTCCATGACAAAAAAAGCATGCAATTGTGCATATAAAGGTGACCAAGTGAATATTTGTGTGTGAAGCAGAATGACAATGTAAACACGAGCGTATGCTTGAGGAAGCTAATGACATAATGCACATGCACACTCTTGGCACTTCCTGAACACTCACTCACTAAATTTCCCAAGCAGACATTCAGGGAGGAGCAGTGGTCAAAGCAGCAAGGGTCTTCCCCACAGCCTGCTCTAGGAAACCTGAGCTCCCAACCCTTCAGACACTTACTCACTTTATGACTTTCTGGGGGGCAGCTTATCTTCTTTGGACCTTAGTTACCCCATTTGTAAAATGGGGATTGTATGTGGTTATGTGTGACATTAGCCGAGGCTCCCACATGATAAAGTGGGATTGTCCAAGGGGTGGGGACCCAGTACGTAGACCCTCCTAGGAAGAAAAAAATGCTAATAAGTAGGGACCTAGGGGAGCAGTGGTGGAGACTTGCTTGATGAAATATCAACCCAGCATTGAGCAGAGGCCTAAATCCTAGCACAGGGTATGCAGAAGACCCTTTTCTGGCTGCTGAGAGCATGCTCATAGTGGGATCGTTCATGATACAGTAGAAGGAGCACTGATCCTAAAGTCAGTGGATGTGAATTTAAATCTAACCTCTGACCCTTCCTAGCTGTGTGATCTCGGGTAAATCACAACCTTCGTATTTTTCTCATCTGTAAAATAAAGGGTTTGGACTAGATGGTCCCTGGGTCTCTTTGAGTTCTAGAGCTATGATTCCATTAAGGATTCAAAACAAACCTTGTGAGTATGAACCCCCACACACATACATACGCACATTATATACAAGCATCCCTATTACCGTCAAACCTATTCCCAGGCCAACTACTGGTTTGATGTCCAAAGACTCAGGCTGGGATAGGTTCCATGGCAATCAATTAATCAATATGTAGTAAGTGCCTACTATGTGCCAGGAACTGTGCTAATACATATCCCATGGTCCCAGGAAATGGAACATGATACTCCAACTCTCTGCCTCTCTTCACCCATTCCTATTTCTACCTTTCCTAAAGGGACTTAGATAAAATTGAAGAATTCTGGATTTGGTTCTAGGAAACCTAATCTTCAAACCCATTTGAGACACTTACTCACTGTTATGACTTTCCCTGGGCAACTTATCTTCTCTGGACCTCAGCTTCCCCATCTGTAAAATGGGGATTATGTGTGGTTAATTTCCATAAAAATAAGTAATATTAAAGCTTCAGTGATTCAAGGGTCCATGAGTTCATCAGCATAAGAGCTCCCTCCATCAACAAGGATTTCATCTTGTTCTATGCCTTAAAAGGCTACCTTAGGGGTTGCTATGGCTGAAAAATTCACCCTGCAACCCACCTGGTCACCAGCTTTAGCAAAGCTAAAGCTGATCCTTAGAGGAAAGATAAGCAGTCCATTGCCGGGCTGTACTCAAAGTCTTCCCAGCTTGGCAGAACCTGCTAAAACTCGCATTGTGTTAGAATAACCCCAGAGAACCCCAGGGCATCTCCACACCACAATGAGCCTTCGGGGGAGGAGAATAATTAATACTTCAAGATCTGTAATTTTGTCAGTATGGGTAGTCCTTCTGCCTAACATAGGTTCCCAACCTTTCTAAAACCTTAGTAAACGGTTTTGGAGAGTTGCTAAGGCAACAAGTCAGCGAGATGGTGTAATGGATAATTTGAGGGGCCTGGAGTCAGGAAAACCTCAGTTCAAATCCTCCCTCAGTCACTTGCTAGCTGTGTGACCCTGTGCAAGTCACTTCACCTCAGTCTGCCTCAATTTCCTCATCTGTAAAATGAGTATAATAATAGCACCTACCTCCCAGGGTTGTTGTGAGGATCAAATTTATAATAATTGTAAAACACCTAGCACATAGTAAGCTTTATATCATTGTTAGTATTTTTGTTATAAAATTTATCACCCTGTGGCCGACCTGGGAATAAGAGGTGTGCTCATTTTACAGCATGGAAACTGAGGTCCGGCCACAGAATGATTAATTGACTTTAAGCAAATCATGTAACCACTCTGGCTAGGCTTCTGTGTCCATATCTGTAAAATAAGAGGGTTGGGATACATCAGGGATTTTTAACTGAGGATCTCTGAACTTGTATATGTGGGTATGTGTAGGCATATTTATATGTATGTATGTATGTATATGTATATAGATATATATGTATGAGTATATATCTATTTGTATGCCTTCATATAGACATGCATGTGCATGTATACATATATGCTTGTGTATAACTATATTTTTACACATGTGTATTATACATATGTATATAAATATGTGTGTATATACATGTGTATTATATGTATACATACATATATAAATATACATATGTATATGTGTATATGTACACTTGTTAACTGCATTTGAATATAGTTGATTTCCTTTGTAATCCTATTTATTTTCAGCATTTAAAAACATTGTTCTGAGACGAGGTCAGTTAATAAGAGGTTTTTACCAGACTGCCAAGAGTGTCCTCCATACAAAAAAAAGGTAGGAAACTACTGGACTACATGGTCTCTAAGTCCTTTTCCGGTTCTTAAATCCTACAATCACAGAATTTCAGAGCTGGAAGGAACCCCATCAGCCACTCAATCCAATCCCATACCAGAGATACAAGGCCACCACACCACAATGGACAAGTAGTCATCTAGTCTATTTAAAGCCTTCCACTAGAGTTAGCCCACTGACTTTGCCACAGCTCTCATTGTTAGGCAGTTTTTCCTTTATTCAAGGCTAACTTTGCTTCTGTAAATTCTGCTTCTACAATTTCTACCCATTGCCCTGGTACTTTTAGAGCCAAACAGATCTATCTAGTCTAATTTTTCTTCCATATGACAGCCCTTCAGATACTTGAAAGGGGCTCTCCTGATCCCTACCCCAGTCTTCTCTTCTCCAAGTCAAATACCCCCCAGTTGTTTCATCATTCTTTGATTCTATAAGGCAAGCCCCTTACCCAACCTTCTCTCCCTTAGGACTGATGGAGAGATGCACACAGAGCCCAACCCCACCCCTGCCCTGCCTAAGATTGCTGCAGTTTGCCAAGACAGAGCAAGCAAAAGTATAAGGCCCCAGCTGCAGTCCCAGGGTGTGTGTCTGGAGCTTTAGCTTCGGAGCTAAAGATTAGACTATATAATACATTGTCTCACATATATTGAAATAAGCACACATATACACACACTGTGCACACAACCAGGAAAAACTAAGATAAAACAGCTTGCAAATCTTTCCTCATGACATTCCCGTGAGGCCAGAAGTCCTAACATTATCATCCCCATTTTACAGATAAACAGGGAGATAAACTGTTTACCCAAGGTCACCCAGTTAGTAAATAACAAAACAAGAGCTCCTGAATCCAAGTCTAGTGTTCATACACCCATATATCCTCTTCAAAAATACACACACAGATACAAACATACATACACATGGGAAACACAATCTACAGAGAACTGTACTACCCCTACCTTACTAATGAGTCATGGTGCCAGGAGAGCCTACAGTCCAAACCCAAGAGCTCTCCTCTCCAAACAGAGCCAAGTTGCAGGACAAGGACCCCCATCTCCAGGACCCACTGACAGTGGCTAGGACACCCATCCTAGGGACAGGTATTTCCTGATTCCTGATACTTTTCTCTTCCTCATACAGGGAGACTTTCCCCAGGCGGATGCTAGAGAGAGCTGTGAGCTGGATTAGATTTGAGGACAACAATGTCTTTCTCAGTGTTCAACACAGTCTCTGACACCCAAACACAGATACAGAGTGTGAATAGACAAGAAAAGTCTTACAGTCATATACAGATAGTGTCACAGTTATACACATTGTCACATCACACTGTCACACATAGATCTACAGTATCACACAGTGTCATATATAATGTAACATACTAGTACAGGGTCATGCAGATCTACAGCGTCCCGTAGTATATACATATATAGCATCACACAGTGTCTGTATGTCTATATGTGGTGGATTATCACACAAGGTCACACATGGTATCACACGATACACTGTTTACATAGCTAACTATACATGATATCACATGGATACAATATAATGCAGTCACAGCTACACTTAGCTACACACAGTGTCACAGTCATATACAGCTACACCGTGTCATATATGGCTATATATAGTATCACCTGGATACAGTATTTTACATCAAATATAGATACAGCCGGGAATTCATCATCAAAATAGTGACCCACACAATCACACAGAGCTGGCTAGCTACACATACTATATCACCCTCCCAGCTCCTGACAATTTCCCCTTGCTCCCTTCCAGACCTCCACAAGGACATACAATATCCCCTAGTAATACACATATAGATACAGAGCGTATCACCATATAAACACAGTGTCACACAGGCACGCAATATCACATTATTGAACCTTGACACAATCACGGTATGACAACACAGGCTCGTACAAGAGTAGTTCGATCACACAGACACAGGATGGACCCTCTGTGTCCATCACACACACCCACAGGCACACAATCTCGGGCCCACCTGGAGATGCGTCTCCTTCTCCACGTTGACCCCATTCACCTCCACCAGCCGATCCCCAGCGCGCAGCGCCGCCGCCTCGGCGGGGGAGCCCGGCTCCACCTTGCGAATGAATTGGCCACTCTTGCCCTTCTCTCCGTGCAGGTGGAACCCGTAGCCCTGCTCCCCCTTGATCATCCGGCACAGCCGGGGCCGCAGTTGGTCCTTGGCCATGGCGCCGCCGCTGGGGGCGCGAGCTCAGGGGAGGGGAGGGGGCGACTGTGAGGAACCCCGAGTCCTGGGTCCTGGGGCTGGAGAGTTCGGGAAGGGGTCGCAAGACTAGGGGGGTCTGGGACCCGGAGGGACCGAGGATGTGGTACGAGGAAAATGAAGGGGGGTAGGGGATGAGAGCTGGAAGAGAGGGAGGAGGGAGGTCTGGGGGGATGGCGGGGGCAAGGCTGAGGGATCCGGGGGATGGAACTCCGGAGTGCAGTGCGGAGGGGTTCAGTTGCTGGAGATCGGGGTGCACGGCGGAAGGAGGCAGAGAAGTGCAGAACTTGAGAATCCGGGAAGTCCGGGCCGCAGTTCAACTAGTGTAAGGGAAGCGGGCTGGGGGGCAGGGACGCCTGGCTCCCAGGGACCTCCGTCGGGAGTCCTTCAGAGGCGGGGCTGGACGCTGCACTGGGCCGGGAAACCACTGAGACCAGGGGTAGGGGCCTCTGCTGCCATGCTGGGCCGGACCAAGCAGGACCGGACCGGACCAGAGGCTGCGATTGCTGCCGCCTCAAGGACGGGTCCAGGCTTGGAGCTGGAGCTGGAGCAAGGAGACAGGCGGCTGCTGGAACCAAGCGGCGGTGGTGGGTAAGCTACGCTCCCGCTCCGGCTCGGGTTCGGGATCGGGCTCGGGTTGGCTCGGGCTGGGGTTCCTGCTCGGCACCGCCCCCGCCCCGCCTCCTCCACCCCCTCCTTTTCCTCCGGCCCACCGGGACTCGGGTCGCCCGCCCAGTAGCCCCCCGCCGGGTGGGAGGTCCGGGGGCGGAGCCGCAGGATGGGGGAAGGGGACCTGCCTGGAGACTCCGGTACCCTGTGGAAAGGACTTGAGGGGTCGTTTGGCCCGTCCTTCTGCCTCGGAGCAGGCCAGTCCCTGAGTTACACGGTGTCGGGAGGGGGTGGGGAAGGGGTACCCTACTTCCTAGGTTTCCAAAGCAGGAGGAAAGGCTGATCCCTCGATAATACTCCTAACACTACCCCTCCCCTCTAATAACACCCAATCTGTCCTCTATCAGAAAGCCCTGTCCTGCACAGGGGCCAACTGCTCCCCGAAGGTACCTAATCACAGGCTGCCTGGTATGTGACTTAAAACTTAAGGTCCTTTTTCCAGTTCTGCTGCTTCAGCCTTGCGGCCTCCTTTCACCCTAACTCCATTGACATCCCCTGATAGGTTTCCCTGGTATAAAATTCTCCTTCCCAGAGGTCTTTTCTTTTCCTTTACCAATTCCTGAAAGAAATCCCCACCATCTTTCAGGAAGGTCCCTGAGAGTCCAGATCCTCTTAACCCCACCCACCCTGTCTCCACGAGCCCATTTCCCCATTCCTTTTCAGTACCCCCACACTCCCTGACACACTTGTATTCACACACACACACCCAGTCCCTAAATCATTCTAAAATACACTTGCTGGGGCATTTTGAGGGCTGTTTCTTTCTTCGTGCAATGCTAGTCTCTTATCTCAGACTTCATCCACCCTCCCCAGCTGGGGAATAATTCAGGCTGTGCCCCTCTCCCAACCCTACCCCACCTGCTTCTTCTGACCTTTCATCTCCTAGGGATTCCCTTCCTAGGATCATTTGGCAAGTCCCCTTGTAATCTCCCAGCTCAGTATGGGAGCGGAAGGCAGAGGGCCTGGTACACTCTCTCTATGCAGAGCAAAGCAAGACTTCTCTTTTCTGAGAAAGAAGCAAATTCCACAAAAAGGAAACATTTCTTGCGGGTAGTTTTCTTGTCAGACGTAAGGATCTGCTCAATCTTCAGGAGAATTCTCCACCTCTGCTCACTTTATAATAATGAACGGAACAGTCCCATCCTAGAGGGCTTTAGCATTTATTTGGTCTCAGAAAGGATTGGAGAACCTCTCTGGATCGTGGCTAACACTGCTCTGGATTTGAGCAAGGTAGGGTCCCTAACGGGAATAAATTGCTCTGTCCATGGCCACTACGATTCAAGATCAACAAGATAGCAGTCTCCCCTCTCCTCTTTTCTCCCCCTCTTCCTCCTGCTACACTTTCATCAGCCATGCTCCCCCTTCAGCCAATATCCCATCACTCCCTTCTACTCCTCCACAGTTCTCAGTTTGTTTATTTTTTGCTCCTCAGTCCTTTGGAATGGGCCAGCCTTACTAGCTAAGTCTGCTTTTCAGGTCAAATCTTGTTCATTTAAACCTAATAATTAGGCTTTGAAGATTGCAGGGATCCCACTAAAACTGACTTAGGAGAAAAAGCTAAAGAGCACTTAAAAGAATAAGGGTATAGACTTTTGGTAACTAACTTTGGTTGTCCAAAGCCCAGCGTCACTAAGTTCAGAGGTACTCATCACCAGATTGGTTCTAGGGAGATGCGTATTTTGGCCACAGTTTTAAAAGTTGTATTGCAACCTTTTGTTTGTTTTACATCATCTTCTGAATATACCCCTCCATCCTCTTACCCATTGAGCCATACCTTGTGACAAGGAATAGCAAAGGGGGAGGAAGGGAAACCTTGGTAAAACTAGCCAAGACATCAACCAAGTCTGCAATTATTTCCCCACCTATAGTCCTCCAGGTCACCAAAGAAGGGAGAAAGGGAGAGGTGCGTTTTCTCATCTCTTCTTCAGGCTGATGAAAATTTTCAAAGATGGCCACAAAGTTATGGAGAAATTCTCTTGAGATTATCTGCAATTTACCCTTTACACATCTTATTTGCACATGTTTTTTTCATATTGTCTCCTTCCATTAGATTGTGAGCCCCTCAAGGACAGAGACTAGTTTTGCCTTTCCAGCTCTCTCCAGCACTTAGCACAGTGTAGACTTGATTTGAGTTCTGGGTCATTGGTAGGAAGAGTGTACCTTAAGAAAATCATAGACCCTTGAGTAAAAGTGGCCTCTTTCATTTGAGTTAATATGCCCCCCAAGGGTAAAAATTTGCCTTTCTGTATATGTTCTCATCTTTATTAAAGGAAGAAATGTTGGCCCCTCAGATGAACCCTCCAAATGGATTTTTATGAGTGCTTGTGGGTGAGTGAGAGTAACCCCTGACTGTGTGTTCATAGTGACAGTAATACCTGCTGTGTTAGGAGAATTTCTTTAACCTCCAAGCTCTTCTCCAACCTTTCAGATTTGCCCAGGAATTTTTTCCACCTGGGGAAAGCACAGAAAACAAATGAACTCCAGAGGAGCTCACCCAGGCCCACCATCTGAAAGCTTCTTAACCTTGACTAATTTATTCCTGCTAACCAAGTACTGACCTCTGTTATTTCTACACTGTCCAATAACCAAAAGAGCTGTTAGCTGTTAGCACCCTCTACCATCAGTGGTACCCTGGAGCAAAACCCCGGTTTCCACTCCCACCACCAGGGGTTCTGTCTTTCCCACCTGTGTTACATTCTTCATACTCTCAGGTTCCCTTCCTCATTGTCTCTCCTTTCTGTAGAGGCCTCTGTCCACCTCCTTTTCCTCTTTAGGCCTCTATCCCACAGCCCCCAAGTTATCTCTCTTCTCCACAGGTTTTCCCAGGATTTCCCAGGATTCTCTGGCTTCTCTTCGGGGGGTCCCCTTCCTCCTTTAGTTCACAAAGATACACAAAGCCAGATATGCAGAGAGAAAAACACACTTACCAGACTCGAGGGTGTCCCACAAAGCAGACCCAGCCAATTCCCCATGAAGGCAGAGGATTAGAGCCACTTATCACAGCTGCTCCTCTCCAATGGAAAGACTAACCAGAAAGGGCTATCCCACAGCCAACCTCAGCATCATTGTTTGTCTTATTGGTCTTGGATCTTTAGGCATCCCAGCAACAATTTCCCACCCCTTTTTCGGGTTATTCTCCCTGGCTAAATGGACTTCCACATGGTACTTCCTCTCCCACACTTACCTTGGCATAAAAGCCACTTAGGCTAATGCTGGTGGGACGTTAAGTCATCAATTTCTCTCTGGCCTGGTCCAATGAGTTTGTTTTCAGATGGACCCTGATTCAGCTCCAACATTTTAACATTAAAGCTGAGAAGGACCTTAGGTAACATCTCCTGCCATGCTACTTCATTTTAGAGGTCCAGAGAACAGAAGGGATTTGCCCAAATTCAGATAGGTAGTAAAGAGCACAGCCAAGGTTTGAACACAGTTCTCCTGGGTCTTTTTTACTTTGGTTCCCTCATACTACATTGTCTATAGGGTCTGTCTCTCTATGGGCTATGTCTCTCAGTCCTGGCTTGTATTCCTCTACCTGGTCCTGGGCCCCTCTAGTACATGCCGAGCTAAAATGGGGAAGGGGAACAGAACAACAGGACCTGGGACCCCAGATACTTGAGTTCAGGGCCTGTACTCCTGTGATGACTCCTGCAGGGCCATTAGGGTGGAGTGAGGATTACCTTCTGACTGCTGCCTTCTTTACCCCATACCTCACTGAGCTGGTACTAGCTCCACCCAGGTCACTCACTGGTGACTGGAGCCCATATCTTCAAGGTTTAAGCTAGGTTCAGTGATGAAGGTGGAGTCCTCTTGGAGAAATACCAGGCACTATGGCCTCAGTTCCACTGCATCTCGACCTCCCCTCGTTCTCCCCCCAATAACTCCCTTTAAGGCTCCAGATTCTTTCCTAGGTCAAAAATCTTTGCTTCTGCTCCTTCATCCCTCTATCATTTCTCCTGAGCTGTGTCACTCACACCATCCCTCTGGGGATGAAGCAAAGTAAACTCCTTCTCTCTATCCTGTTCACAGTATATTTACTGAACCCAGCCTGCCCAGCTTAAGGACCCACCCTCTCTCCCTGGCTCTCAAGTAGTCATTTCTTCTCTAAACCCAACCCTCTTCCTCCCTGTCAACCCTCCCAGAGCCCTAAGGCACAGGTAGTCTCTACTTCACTTCCTCCACATGCCAAGCTCTTCTTAGAGAAAGGGCCTAACCCTATCAAGGCCTGTCCTATCCTCCCTCCCAACTTAGAGTAGGATTTTACCTTTGGAAGATACCTTAATTGAAACCCTTCATTTTAAAAATGAGGAAATGAAGAAGATTCAGAGAGGGGAAGGGATTTGTCCAAGGTCACCCAGGTAATAGCTGGCAAGGATAGATTTTGGATCCCCAGTCCTCCATCACCAAATCCAGTGCTGTTTCTGCCATGCCACCAGGCCTCTTAGCCTCCCAATCTCCATCCTAATCCTACTCCTTGTTGCCAACTGCTCCCTTTGTCATCTTCACCACACCTCCAATCCTCACCCATTGTTCAACTTTCTCTCAAGAGACTCATCCCTTGTTACTCACTAATCACCTTTCCCTCAAGACATCAGAACAAGCCTGATTTTCACCTTTTTTGTAACTCTCCCATGTTTCTTCTGATTTGTAAAGGCTTTCAAACATGAGAAAATCAAGGCCCACAGGTCACTAGGCAGGGAGTCAAGAATTGGGTCACAGATGGAAGTATTGGGGTCAAGGTAGGCACAGAGGAGAGACAGGGGATAGAGTGTTGAACCTGGAATCCAAAAGACCCAAGCTTGGATCTCATCTCAGACGCTTCCCAGCTTAGGTGACTGATCTTCGGTTTCCTCAGCTCTACAATGATAACCAAAGTGTCTGCCTCCCAGGATTGTTGTGAGAATCAAACAAGATACATACATACATACATAAAGCACTTTGCAAACCTTGGTGTTGTTAGCTTGACGGCAAGTAATTTCACCTCTCTTGCCCTCAGTATTCATATTTGTAAAATGCAAGGTTGGACTGGACAAGCTCCAAGATCCTTTTCAGCTAAATCCTATGATTCTGTAACACACAGAAGAGACACATGAGACAAGTCACAGCTTCCCTTCTTCCCCTGAATAGGGATTGTCAGGGCTCAGCAGAGGCCACTGGGCCAGAACATTCCCTGAGGGGGTTCTGGTTACCATCCCTGCTTCCAAACAAGAGCTCTTTGTCCCCCAGTTGAGATTCATGGGGAACCAAGATCTCTCCTACAATCTGGGGAAGGGTAACTGGTCCCTCCAGTCCAAAGCGGTAGTCCTTCACACTGTGTACTACCTCCCCTTTCCTTGTCCCTAGTCTGAGGGTGGGGGGAGGGGGAGGAATCTGAAGTCTTTTGAACTGAAGGCAAATGTTTCAATAATGTGGTAAGGGGAGAATGGTGTGAACCAGCCCAGGCTGGGCGTAAGACTGTGTATCATTGTTTGCTATTGTTTGGTCATTTTTCAGTCACATATGACCAATTCTTCGTGACCCCAATGGGGTTTTCTGGGCAAAGATACTGGAGTAGTTTGCCACTTCCTTCTCCAGATCATTTTACAAATGAGGAAACTGAGGTAAGTAGGGTTAAGTGACTTGCCCAAGGTCATACAGTACTAAGTATCTGAGGCCAGATTTGAACTCAGGGAGAGGAGTCTTCTTGTCTCCAGGCCCAGTGCTATATCCACTTCGCCGTCTAGTTTAGGTCACTAATTGTGTGTTACATGTATGTTTGTAACTGTGAGATTGTATGTATATGATAGCACATAACTGTATGTCACTATCGGTGGGTAGGATTTCATATGAGTGATTGTGTATACTCAAGACAGTGTGTGTAATTGCGTCTGTATGACTTTGCTTATGTCCATATGACTATAGATGTGTATGTGTGTGATTACATATTTCTGTGTGTCATATCCAATTGTATGACTATGTAATTTCAACATCTGTGAATGACTTTAGGTGTCTGCAGTTATTTTTTGTGATAGTAGATAAGTACATTATTAATGTCTTTGATTATATGTATGAGACTGCATAACTATGTGATTCTATTTGTGTGACTATGTATGTGACTGGGTATGAATCTAACTGCATATTCTGTGTGTTGCATGATTGTGTATGTAAGATTTTGTGGGTATGTTGTGTTGGCTTATATATCCTGAGAAGTAGCTTTAGACTGGGGGGACATAGAGACTAGAACCCTTTGTATATCTGTCCTCATTCCAGCTGAAGGTTAGACCAGAGGCAGGGGAATAGACAAGGTGATCTTTGCTTTCCTCCTCCACTGGGGTCCTGGAGTACTTCCTCCCTTTTTTTAAGGAATGTCAGTGTGTTTGGCAGCTGCCAGGAAAGAGCCAGGCTACCTGAAACATAAATGGAGTGGGCAAGAGGCCTAGCCCCATTGTCCTAATCACTCTAAAGATCTTTTCAGTTACACCTCCCAAGGGTGACCAGCCAAGTCATCTCATCCCAGGATGGTTTGTGTAAAACTTTCTTATAGAGTAAAGAATTCGTCCTCACAGTCCCTACCACTGTAAGGGGAACCACCCACCTAGGCTTTTGTCCATTAAGAACAAAAATAGGCACTTGAGAAAGGTATGTGTTCTGGTGTGTGTGTGGAGGGGTGTGGAAAGGAAGGTCTGGTCTCTAAGCACTGTCCAGATGCTGTATTGGGCAGGGGGAAAGCAAACTCTGCCTGTTGTAGGGGAACCTTGAGAGAAGGGAATGTTTTCGGGAATTCCCCCCACACTAATAGAGGAAGCTGAGCCAGGCTTCCTGCATGGACTGGCACTGATGAGTACTAATTAGCCAAGGTGCAGGAAGCCTCCACTCTAGGGAGCAAGTACAAGTGCATTGAGAGGGAGAGAGGCAAGAAGAAAAGCAAGACAAAGATAAAGAAACAGAGACTAGGAGTTGAATGAAAAAGAGACAAAGTCAGAGACAGAAAGCAGAGAGACAGAGAAAAGAGGAGATCATCAGAGAGAGAGGAGAGAATAAAACAGACCAGAGTGGAAAGACAGGTTGAGTCATAGGAGAAAGATGAAAAGGGAAAGGAGAAAAAAATTGTCAGAGACAGTGAGACAATAGAGAATGAAACAAAGACAAAAAAAGAAAGATTGATTCAGGAGAAATAGAAAAAAGGAGAAGCTGTCAGAAGAATAAACCCACAGAAATCATCAGCATTTCTATATATTACCAACAAAGCTCAGCAGCAAGAGATAGAAAGAGAAGTTCTATTTAAAATAACTGTAGACAATAGAAAATACTTGGGAATCTACTGACCAAGACAAACCCAGGAACTACAGGAACACAATCACAAAACACTTTTCACATAAATAGAGTCAGATCTAAACAATTGGAAAAATAGGAAATGCTCATGGGTAGGCTGCGCTAATATAATAAAAATGACAATTCTACCTAAATTTATTTACTTATTCAGTGCCATACCAAACTACCAAAAATTATTTTATAGAGCTAGAAAAAATAACAAAATTCATCTGGAAAGACAAAAGGTCAGGAGAATATCAAGGAAATTAATGAAAAAAATACAAAGGAAGGTGGCCTAGCCATACCAGATTTAAAACTATGTTATAAAGCAGTAATAATCAAACCTATTTGGGACTGGCTAAGAAATAGAGTGGTGGATCAGTGGGATAGATTAGTACAAGACACAGTAGTAAATGACTATAGTAATCTACTGTTTGATAAACTCGGAGACTCCAGCTTCTGGAGTAAGAACTTACTATGTGACAAAAATGCTAGGAAAACTGAAAAATAATATGGCAGAAACTAGGTATGGGCCAACATCTTACACTATATACCAATATAAGATCAAAATGGTTACATGATTTAGACATAAAGTATAGTACCATAAGCAAATTAGGAGAGCACGGAATAGTTTACCTGTCATATCTATGGAGAAGGGAAGAATTAATGGCCAAACAAGAGATAGAGAACGTTATGAAATGCAAAAGGGATCATTTTGGTTACATTAACTTAAAAGTTTTTCCACAAACAAAATCAATACAACCAAAATTAGAAGAAAAGCAGAAAGATAGGAAACAATTTTTTACAGCAAGCATTTCTGATAAAAACTTCATTTCTCAAATATATGGAGAACTGAGTCAAATTTATAAAAATACAAGTCATTCCCCAATTGATAGTTAAAGGATGTGAACAGGTAGTTTTGAAATGAAGAAATTAAAAGCATATGAAAACATGCTCTAAATCACTACTGAACAGAGAAATACAAATTAAAATAACTGAAGTGTCACCTCCAATTAGCCAATGACAGAAAAGGAAAATGATAAAAATTGGATAATGTGGGAAAATTGGAACACTAATGCATTGTTGGTGGAGTTGTGAACTGATCCAACCATTCTGGAGCGTAATTTGAAACTATGCCCAAAGGACAATCAAGCTGTGCATAGCATACCCTTTGATCCAGCAATGCCACAACTAGGTCTGTATCCCAAAGAGACAGTTAAAAGGGGGGAAAGGACCTACATGTACAAAAATATTTATAGCAACACTTTTTGTGGTGGCAAAGAATTGGAAATTGAGGGGATGCCCATGGGGAATGACTGAACAAGTTGTGGTATATGAATGTAATGGAATACTATTATGCTATAAGAAATGATGAGCAGGTAGATTTCAGAAAAACCTGGAAAGACTTACATGAATTGATGCTGAGTGAAGGGAGCAGAACCAGGAGAACACTGTATACAATAACAGTAACACTGTGCAATAAACAACTATGATTGACTTAGTTCTTTTCAGTAATACAGTGATCCGATACAATTCCAAAAGACTGGATGGAAAATACTATCCACATCCAGAGAAAGAGCTATGCAGTCTGAATGCAGATGGGAACGTATTATTTTCATTTTGTTTTTTGTGTGTGACTTTTCCCTTTTGTTCTGTTTCTTCTTTCACAACATGACTAATGTGGAAACGTGTTTCCATGACTGCATATGTATAACTTATATCAGATTACATGCTTTCTTGGAGAGGGGAGAAGAGAGGAAGGGAGGGAGAGAAAAAAATTCAAAATCTTATAAAAATGAATGTTGAAAGCTATCTTTACATGTAACTAGAAAAAATTAAAAAAAAAACTATTGTTAAAAGAAAGAAAGAGATTGTCAGAGACAAGAGAGGAGAGAATGCAACATCGGAATGGACAGATAGAGAAAGGTAAAGAGACAAAGGCAGAGGCAGAAAGAGATTGACACAGAGAGATCGGAAAAAAGAACTAGGGAATCAGAGAAAGAGGAGAGAATGAAACAGACCAGAGCGGAAAGAGAAGCTGAGTCACAAGAGAGTGAGAGACAGAGAAAGAGATCCTCAGAGACAGAGACAACAGGGAGAGAGTGAAACAGATCGGAATGGAGAGACTGCAAGGAGACAGGGAAATAGACGGAGACAGAACGGCGGAGACCAGAGATCCGGGGCCAGAAGCTGTTGGACAGCAGCTAAGGAGGAGAATAAGAATAAGGGGCCCAGTCCCTGCTCCAGAGCAAAGGGGTGAGGGAGGAGGGGTTGGGAGGGGGGCGTCTAAGAGAGTCTGAGAAAAAACTAGCAACTCCGCCCTTTCTTGCCACAAAAAGTGACCTCGGGGCGCCCCCTGGAGGCCTCTGTCCAGAGTGCGCAAAGACCAGACCCTCCTCCCTCCCGCACTATCCCACCTCCTCTCCTTCGAGCCTCCCTCCCACCCCCATCCGCCACTGCCTCCCGTGCTTCCCAGCCTCAGGGACCAAGGAGGAAATTTATCTGGGAGTTTCTTCCTGGCTCAGTCAGGGCCATTGTGCCTATAGTGGGGAGGGAGTCCGGGACAGACTGGGTGGGGGCTTGGGAAGTTCTCTGGACCCTGGAGGGGGGAGGGGGGAGAGCAGCATCCTCCCGGGCCAGCCACCGCCCTTGGGGCAGATCAGTTTTTGCCCAGTCTGTGGAACTGGAAGAGAAAACAGAAATCAACCCCCAGCTCCCTAATCCCTCCATCCCCGGAGAGACTCAGATCTGGGACTTAAGTAATAGTCATGAATAATAGGGGAAATTTTTATTAAGTAAGAATCTATTCTAGATAATCAAATCATTTCAGTAGAGAAGAAACTCTAGATTGTAAACCTACTAATATTGTTTAATTTTTAAAAATTCTATAATCAAATAAATGATCTATTTTCCTCTTGACCTTCTGGAGACTCCGCTGTTTGAGAAGCTAGAAAGTACTTAAATCTGAACTCCCCATTTCTTTTCTCATCAACTCTTCAGTCTGTCCCCACTGGGTCGGAAGATTTGAAGGTTATCTACCCCTATCTCCTTTCCCCTCACCTCCCCTTACCAGCCTTGGAAGTCAGGAGAAGTTAAAGAGGTCAGATTGTAGATTATAAGAGAGGATTAATGTGAGAACAGATCCAGCCAAGTCTATGCAACTGTAACCTTTCAAGTTTGGCACTTCCTTTTGTTTGATGTGATTTTCCTCTCTAATTCCCTAGTAAGCCTACCTGAATGCTCTTGGATATGTCATTTCTCTCTGAACTTCGATTTCCCCATTTGTAAAATAAGGAGGTTATACTAGTTTATCTCTAATATCTAATAATACTAGGTCACCTCCAATCTAATAATAAATCACAAGTGCCTTTGAAAGTCTCTTTTATAAGTATTGAGCTAAGACCCACTGTGTGGTCCTGGAGCCAGTTCAAACTAGCTCACAGAGACAATTGTTAAATTTTCCAAAATTGGCAAAAGCTGCAAATCAGGGCTTCATTTATTGTTTTATTGATTTTCTATACATAAGAAAATGAGGGTGAAAACGTTAATAATGAAGCTTAAACTTAAAAGCATGTGCCAGTACAATTTTTTTAAGAGAGCTGGCACAAAATTTTTATTTACCAGTACACCCCTGGTTGAGAGTAAGGTAAAATTTTTGTTCTCTGTGACAGTAAAAAGACTTGGGATCTGGGAACCCTCAAGGCCAGTGTATATAAATCAGGTATTTCTTACTTCCTGGGGGACTTCTTTTACTGAGGTCGCCTGATCCCACTCCTTGGGGATGAGAGTTTCCTAAAACCAAAGACTACTATTAGCTTCTACTTTCTACCTCTGATTAAAGACTGGAAACCTGTTAGAGCTAAATGAATTTTCTTCAAGTTCAAGGTCAAGTGTGAAAATACAGAGAGAGAGAGGAAATAAGATATTTCAAATAATAATTGCAGCAAAGCAGAATGTTCAGAGCTAATGTACAAGGCTGGGAGAAATTTGTGATGATCTAATTGACTCCATGTTTTTTCAATCCCCCACTTTTCAAAAACCCATGCCCAAAACCTTCCCCCTTTCCTCCAGATAGTTTGGAGGTACTGGCAATTCCCCATTTCTCAATCATGCTTCCCCTTTCTAATCATACAAGTTCAATGAATGGATTAATTAACAAGCATGTGTTAAGCGATATGCTAGGCATGGGTGCTAAGTTTCAATCCCCTTACTTTACTATATTCATGGAACACAGAACTTTAAACAGAACACTAACACCCAGGTTCCATCTACAAAATCTTTGAAATCTGTTTCCTTATAGCTAAGCAAAGACTGGTGGCAATCAACAGCCAATCAGGACTAACATGTTAAGGAGTCAGGAAACCTCTCAGGGGAAGGTCTGGGGTCTCTGTTGGAAAAGCCAGTTCCTTCTCTTCTAGGTATTTCTTTACGCAAACACATTTCAACTTGAGTACTCTCCTTCTTTCTCTAGGCCTATTAAAATCCTTCAAGTACCTGCTCAAGGATCTCCTCCAGAAAAATTTTCCTGATTGGTACAACTCATGCTACTGTTCCATTGAGCTCTTAGAGATCCTATTGTCTACATTGGATAATGTGGCCCTGAATCACATATTCTCAAGTGTATTCTATAACTCACATGGAAGCCTTCTCTTGCCCTATGAATGGAGCTCTTTGTGAGGAAAATGTCATCTTTCCTGAACTTGGGGGATGATCTAGGTGTCAGGATGAATTGTTCTGATTTTGAAGGTAATGGGGAAAAAATTATATATGATAGTTCTATCCCATTACTTCCTTTGAACAGGAGGAGAAACTTATTATAATTGTTATATTATATAATTAAACTTATTATTATGAATTATTATATTAGAAAGTGAGTAGAAATACCACTAGACCACAATGCTATTAGGAAGGAGTGAGCCTCAAATTGGAAGAATGGGCCAATGGACTTAATCCAGAGAGCCCAGATGTGTGAATAACAACATTTTTGGACTGAAAACCTGAGGAGTGAAATTTCACTAAGGTAAGGTGGGGCTCCTCTTCTAAAAAGGACCATGGCCATATAACCTGAAGCTCTCCAGTTAAGAATCAGGTTAGAAAGACTAGACACTATGATAAGGTAGATTTCTTCTAATAAATTTCCCTACCATGTTATGTCTGATTTTACATACAAAAACAACTTATATTTACATGTAGCCTTAGCATCCATTTAACCTGAAGGCTACACCCTGGATCAGGGGATTCTTTGGGTCAACCTCTAAGAACCATCGCTCATGGGCGATGTCTGTCTGGAATCAAGAAATGGAGCATCTTGTGCAAGGAGGCCAGTGTCACTGGACTGAAGAGAATATCGATGAGGTAGAAGGTGTAAGAAGACTGGAAAGGTGGAGGGAGACAGAATGTTTTGTTTACAAGGAAGAATTGTCTAGCAGGAAGTTGCATTCAGAGGTCAAGTCACTGGCTGGGGAGAATGCCCAGAAAAGGGAAAAGAAATAAAACTATTGATGGCTACTTTCTTGGAGAACAGACATTTCCTCCCTTCCTTTCTGATGAGGAAGAACAATGCTTACCATCAGACAAAGACACAGAAATCAAGGCTTCTGTGTCCCAGCCCACCCAATGGGCTCAGGCCATGGAAGAGCTCAAAAAGAATTTTGAAAATCAAGTTAGAGAGGTGGAGGAAAAACTGGGAAGAGAAATGAGAGGGATGAAAGAGAAGCATGAAAAGCAGATCAGCTCCCTGCTAAAGGAGAACCAAAAAAATGTTGAAGAAATTAACACCTTGAAAACTAGCCTAACTCAATTGGCAAAAGAGGTTCAAAAAGCCAATGAGGAGAAGAATGCTTTCAAAAGCAGAATTAGCCAAATGGAAAAGGAGATTCAAAAGCTCATTGAAGAAAATAGTTCTTTCAAAACTAGAATGGCACAGATGGACGCTAAGGACTTTATGAGAAAGACAGATATCACATATAGCGAGAAGATTGGAAAAATGGAAGATAATGTGAAATATCTTATTGGAAAAACAACTGACCTGGAAAATGGATTCAGGAGAGACAATGTAAAAATTCTGGGACTACCTGAAAACCATGATCAAAAGAAGAGCCTAGACATCATCTTCCATGAAATTATCAAGGAAAACTGCCCTGAGATTCTAGAACCAGAGGGCAAAATAAATATTCAAGGAACCCACAGAACACCGCATGAAAGAGATCCAAAAAGAGAAACTCCTAGGAACATTGTGGCCAAATTCCAGAATTCCCAGGTCAAGGAGAAAATATTGCAAGCAGCTAGAAAGAAACAATTCAAGTATTGTGGAAATACAATCAGGATAACACAAGATCTAGCACCCTATACATTAAGGGATCTAAGGGAATGGAATAGGATATTCCAGAAGTCAAAGGAACTAGGACTAAAACCAAGGGTCACCTACCCAGCAAACCTGAGTATAATACTTCAGGAGAAGAAATGGTCTTTCAATGAAATGGAGGATTTTCAGGTTTTCTTGATGAAAAGACCAGAGCTGAAGAGAAAATTTGACTTTCAAACACAAGAATGAAGAGAACCATGAAAAGGTGAACAGCAAAGAGAAGTCATAAGGGACTTACTAAAGTTGAACTCTTTACATTCCTACATGGAAGGACAATATTTGTAACTCTTGAAACATTTCAGTATCTGGGTACTGGGTGGGATTACACACACACACATGCACACACGCACACATACATAGAGACAGAGTGCACAGAGTGAATTGAAGAGGATGGGATCATATCTTAAAAAAAAATGAAATCAAGCAGTGAGAGAGAAATATTGGGAGGAGAAAGGGAGAAATTGAATGGGGCAAATTATCTCTCATAAAAGAGGCAAGCAAAAGACTTATTAGTGGAGGGATAAAGAGGGGAGGCGAGAGAAAAACATGAGGTCTACTCTCATCACATTCCACTAAAGGAAAGAATATAATGCACACTCATTTTGACAGGAAAACCTATCTCACAATACAGGAGAGTGGGGGACAAGGGCACAAGCAGGGTGGGGGGGAGGATAGAGGGGAGGGCATGGGGAGGAGATTGCAATCCGAGGTCGACACTCATGGGGAGGGAAAGGATCATAAGAGAATAGAAGTAATGGGGGACAGGATAGGATGGAGGGAAATATAGTTAGTCCTATACAACACAACTAGTATGGAAATCATTTGCAAAACTACACAGATTTGGCCTATATTGAATTGCTTGTCCTCCAAAGGGAAGGGGTGGAGAGGGAGGGAGCTAAAGAAGTTGGAACTCAAAGTGTTAGGATCAACTGTAATGTTCTTACCACTAGGAAATAAGAAATACAGGTTAAGGGGTAAAGAAAGCTATCTGGCCCTACAGGACAAAAGAGAAGACGGAGACAAGGGCAGAGAGGGAGGATAGAAGAGAGAGCAGATTGGTCACAGGGGCAATTAGAATGCTTGGGTTTGGGGGGGGAGGGGATAAAAGGGGAGAAAATTTGTAACCCAAAATTTTGTGAAAATAAATGTTAAAAGTTAAATAAAAAAAAAAAAAAGGAAGTTGCCTAGTGTTCCTAAAATTGTAGATTGCCTGTAAATGGAAGAGGACACATAACTGCTGGAGATAAAGGCTGTTTGATGCCAGCGATGTTAACAGTTTCTTCTGAATAATTAACCAAAAGTCAGAGGCAGAGGGCTGGACTAAATGACTTTTTGGAGAGAAGAAACTAAACTTATGCAAAAAAAAAAAAAAAAAGAGTCAATATCCAACTGAGTTAGGTCCCAGGAAGCACTGTGAGTACCTCTACCTTGGGTGGGTGGAGCGGAGGAAGTGTAGGGAGGATAGAAGGAAGTAGAGATGACTTTTTTAAAGATTTTCTTTAATCTTATTT
Source organism: Notamacropus eugenii (assembly GCF_028372415.1). Taxonomy (NCBI): domain Eukaryota; kingdom Metazoa; phylum Chordata; class Mammalia; order Diprotodontia; family Macropodidae; genus Notamacropus; species Notamacropus eugenii. The sequence continues at coordinate 48,240,717 of NC_092872.1, forward strand.
GTGGAGTCCAGCATAGGAATTGGCCTCTCCAAAGTAAAGACCATCTCTGACTGTGTTCTGCACCTTCCTTTAAGTTTTTCTCATCCAGGTAGGCCAGGACTTCTTAAACTTTTGCCGCTTTTGACCCCTTCAGAAATTCTTAAACTGTGGTTCTCAGCCCCATATGGAGTCTAGATCAGAGTTTCTTCCAGGTCAAAAAGTACAAGAAAGAGGGGTTTTCTAAGCACCTTAGAATGTTAATGATTTATTGTCCCTAGGGACAGATCTAAGCACTCTCCCTGCCCCCCCATAAGGATAGGGGATAGGAAGGGAAAAGTTAATGGGAGCTTCCTCTCCCCTCCCAATCCGGGAAGAGCAGGGAGAGATCAGGATAGGGATGGATAAGAAAAGGGGGGTTGACTCCTTAAGGCAGATTGAATCAGAGAAGATGAATGAAAAAACAACTCCAAACCTATTTAGATTTGATCTACTGAGTTTAGCATCTTTCTTTTGGCTTGATCTGAGCTTTCCCTTAATTCCCTCCCAAAGTTTAGTTTATAATTCCTCCTAGGAAGGAGGCATGGATGAGAAGATTGAGAGAAGAATGGCCTTCATCCTCAAGGAGGCCAAAAAGTTTGAGGCTAAGAACCCTGAGAGAACTGGAGGTCTTTCAAGAAAACAGCTGAGGGGACAGGCAGCGGAGTGAGCTAAATGAAACTGAAATCATGGAACAGAATCATGTGATTTTACACTGTGCAGATGTAAAGATTTTTTAGGGCACTTGTCTGACAGAATGAGACACCACAGCAGAGAAACAGACTATAGAAAAGGGCAGACACAAGCACCTGGCCTGCAGCCAAAGCCCACAGGCAGTCAGAATAGGTATAATTATAGGTAGACTATATATAGGTAGAATACCACAAAATCTCTGAATCTCAGAGCTGGTGGGGAATTAGGGGTCGTCTAGTCAAAGTCTAGAATAAGGATCTTCTAGTCTAGTCTGAATAAGGATCTCCCTCTCAAACATATCTAGCCAGTAATTATCCAGCTTTTCTTTACTCAAAGATCTCCTGTGGCAGCCTATCCCATCTTGAGTAGTTCTACAAAGCTGCTCCAACAGGGACTCCCTTGATCTGCTGGACTAGGGCATCTCCCATGCAGCTGGACTCTTTGGCTCCATGGTGAGGAACCAATGACTCCTAGGAAGAGTCTGGAAGTCAGATGAAGCAAGACTGAAGCCAGCCTAGATGAAGTGGGTGATGTGAGGCACTCAAGGATCAAGACAGGGAGGCAAGAATTCTGGAGGGAAAAGGGTTCATTCTTTTAGGTCATAGTCTATGGCCCAAAGAGCAAGCAGTTTACCCTCCACTTGGAATATATTCCCTTCATGAAAATGGAATATTGCCTTCTAGAAATTCTAACATCTTGAGAGGCCACCTCCCCCAGGAGATTTTCTCTGATTCTCCTCAGTACAGTAGTATATGATCTCTCCATCCCTAGCCCCATAATTCTCATTGAATGTATGAACAGTGCCTTGTTCACATTTTGAGGTTCTGAGATGTCAAGAGAGACAGTATAGGTTGGGTACCTGGAGTCTCAGAGCTCTAGGCATCTGACTAAGATGACAAATTACAGAGGAGACACAGGTTTGCATCAATGAGGGAGTTTCATAGATTCAGTTCCTGTCACTATACTTATTCTATGAAGCAAGTGGCATAGGTAGATCCTCCACCAATGCAGGTGGCAACCTTCTTCACAATTTAGTCAGTGGTTTCCATGAATTCTTGCGGCAGAACAAAACCATCACTCTCTGGTTGAACAATTTTGAAATTAACTAGGCTGGTCCTCCATAGATGACCATACAGATGAACACTGACAGGACTGCACTCACAGACTTTCCAACTTAGTGGGATCTGCCAGAGGCTTTTCCTCTGCTAACGTAGACTTCACAACCCCAAACCAATCCCTGAGCCAAGATGAGACACACTGCAGGAGGAAGGTCTTGCCCATCCACGGGAGGTACCAAATAAACGTTTGAGGAATGGAATCATTGCATAAAGCTAGGTGCATGGCACAGCCCTGGTTCTGGAGTGGGAGGATCTGGGTTTGAATCCTGCTTCTGACTTACCTTGAACAAATCACTTCACTTTTCTGGGTCTTAGTTTCCTCATCTGTAAAATGTACTTAGAGGAGGAAGGGCCTTAGACAGCCTTTAAGGTCCCTTCCAGTTCATAGATTTATGATATTATGAACTATGTTTGTGTTTTATCCTCCCCCTTGGACTGTGAATTTCTTGTGGGTAGGGCCTGGGTCTTTCCAAAGACCAAACCTTATTCATATGCATTCTCCCTCCTCCCCCCATCCTCAACCCCAGGCAAAAGGAATCTGCACACAGCAGGTGCTCAGTGAAAGTGTTGAATGAATGAGGAAAGAAGTCCGGTGGGCCCAATGGGATGGACACCAGCCAGTTAGCATCGGGTTCAGTCCCAACCATTTCTGCTTTCAGATACCTTGTTACAAGGCTACAGATTTAACTCTGCAATGAGCCCGCCCCCTGTGGACCAAAGGTCACATTGTTCAAATGTCATGCTGGAGCTGGAACCAGGGCATGAACTCCCCAAGCAGATTTTCATGAGGATGCAGCGCCCTCTTCTGGAACTTTCTGGAGGGTTTTGGGGAGACCTGAGACAAAAATGTCCCCGAATTTTGGAAGGGAAGACAGTGAAAAATACCTGGGGAGTGAGCTGTTGTCTTCTTCCAGTGCTGCCTCTAAGTGTGAAAAGGAGATTAGCGTGACCTGGGGGACAGGATGGGGATGGAATAGGCAAGAATTTACTAATTACCTGCCCCAATAGGCAATAGAGGACCCTCAGGATTAGCTGAGTAACTCTTGGACAGAGTTCCTTTCTGCAAGTCAGTGGGGCTCTGGGGAAGGAAGACTGAATGGAGCTGAAACTCAGGGAAGGAAAGCCCAGCTCTGATTATATAAACCTCTGCTTAGGCAACTCTAAGAGGCTTGGGGGTATAGACCTTTTCCAGAGGGGAAAGAGACAGCATAGCCTGGAGTGGCTGAGTCCTTCCAGGAGCAAAGAGGGAGGATTCACCCACCTGGGAAGATGTCATCCGCATGCTTCCCTCCAGATCCCCTGACCAGCTGTTAGATCTCTGCCCTGACAGGACAGACATGCTTGGTCAGTGCCCCTTTGACCACCCTCCCCATCTCCCTTCTCTGGTTCAGTTTAGAACAGAAAGAGACCCAACCAGCATAGAAGACGGAGAGACAGACGGAGAGGCAGTAGTTAACCAACTTAACCACTACCCTGAGTAAGAGTTGGGAGAGCAGAATTGAATTTTTCCCCAGGGAAGAGGGGAAATCTGCAGAGAAAGGGGTGGGGGTTGCTGACATTTACCAGAACACAACACCACTATTTACACTGTAGGGTGATATACCAAAGTACACAAGAGACTGGGAAGAAAGAACTCTGGATTTCTTCCCTACTGGCCTCCTCCAGAACCAGCAGTAGGGTGGGGGTGAAAGCAGCAGAGCAGAGAAGGTCAGATGCATTTAAAATCGTCATTTTTAATGAGAGCAGATTCCTACAGTGAGAAAGGGAAGGTAGACCCCAACAGAAAAAGGTAATGATTCTTCCAAGGAAAGGGAGAAAGGGAGAGAAGTAAGTATAACTGGAGACCCCAGTAAGTGTTCAGTCACTGTCCCTGAGGGTTCTGTGATCCGTCTGCTCCTACCCTCTCAATCTCTGCCCCACAACAGGCCATAACAGCTGCTGAAATACAGGCCCTGGGATCCAGAGACTTTCAAAAATGGGGTCAGGAAGAGGTCTGTAGGTTTGGGAACGCCACGGTGGGTGGAGGGCACAGGTGTCGTCTCCTATTCGAAGTCTCTGTAAGGGAAGGAGCAAGGAACTTGAGCTGAGTAAAGAGAAGACCCATGTGCCCCTCCCCTCCTCCAGCTAGAACCCACTGGAGAGGAAGGAGAGGATTTCCCTAGGTACCTGCTTCCAGGCAAACATTTATTTCATTCATATCTCCAGGCCTCCCCCTTCCCAAAACCCCATTCTCCAGGTATCTATATCCTCTGCCTCTCTGTCTCTGGTAAGTCTGGGGCTCAAGCAACGCTGAACATCCATGGGACAGTTGGGCAGACAGGCTCATAGACATATCCTTGGAGTGAACTGGGGCTGCGCCTATCCCCACTAAACCTGCAGTCACACTTTCACACGATCAGGGACCAACACACTCATACTAATATTCTCTCTCCCGGGTTAGCCTGCTCCCACCCATGCCCCCGGCCTCCACCAGTCCCACCTCCCTTCTGAGCCTCAGGTACCTGGAGGGTCGGGATGGGCATACAGCCGCGAAAAGTCTCTGATTTGGCCCCGAGGCGCTTCTGCAGGTGCAGTGTCCCCAAGCCTTTCCTTACCAACAGGTCGGCTCGAACTCAAGTTCCCAGTCGGGAGTCCTCCTCTTAGCTCCCTGCGGTTCCTGCGCCGTCCCTCGGAGGGGCTTCCTCGGACACCCGCCAAGAGCCTGGTCCAGGCAGGTGCGTTGTCAGTCCAAGCAGAGAGCTCCCGGTCCGCATCTCTGTTACCCTGGCCGGGGCTCGAGGGCACAGTGCGGCGCCACATGTAAGGTGAGCGGCGAAGGCCCATGAGCAGCCCCGAAGCCCGGCCCACTGTGTGGTAGCGGGGGTTTGCCACGTGCTTGTACCAAGCACCGGCCGGCGAGCTCAGGAGCAGCAGCAGCAGCAGGAGCAGCGACCTCCAGGACGCCCCGGGAGTGGCCAGGGGCCCTGGCCCGGTCCTACCCACCAGGCGCGCCAGGGCGTCGGCTCCTCCTCCCCCAAGCACCGGTGAGCCCTGCTCGGGACCTGGAGGCAGAGTGGACTGCAGTCGCTGGGGAACCAACGGGTTCCGCAGGAGTGAAACCTAGGGATGCCCTGGGTCTGCAAGGGGTGTACCTGGGCTCTGTCTTGGGTGCGCAAGGGATGAAGCTAGGGGCTTCCCCGGGCTCTGCAAGGGGTGTGCTTTAGAGCAGCCTGGGATGGGGAGGGAAGTGAGGCTGAGATAAGCGCTTCCCTAAGGTCCACAGGAGGTGAACTTGGGAGCAGTCGTAGGCAGGGAGTGAGGGGGAGAGCTTCCTGGGATCACAAGGGATGCGCTTGGAAGCTTCCTGGAGTCTGCCGGGATAAGTCTGGGGGCCGCCTGGAGTTGGTAGACGGTGCAGCCTGGCTCTTTCTCGAGTCAGCAAGGGGTCTCTCTCAGAGAGGGCTGGGGTCCGCTGGAGACCTCGCCTGGAGCCAGCTTGGCTCCGTCAGGGGTGCAGGTAGGGTCTAATCAGGGTCGTGCTGGCCTAGGTTACAGTCTGAGGAGTCGGGACTGGAATTTCGATGCCAGGGATCAGACTGCTTCTTCAGCTTCTGATGCTGGAGTAGGCTCAGCTGACAGCAGGGGAGCAGAAGATGCCACTGTTTGGGATCGGACTCGGCTCAACTTATAACTGAGCACTGAAAGGGGGAGGGGGTGACATGGCAGTAGAGGCACGCCCCCTCATACTATCTGTTCTCTACTATCTTATTTCTTTTTGAGCCGCGATCTGGAAGATGGAGAGTCGCGCCGGGGGTTGGGGAATATTCCGGTGAGAGGGGAAGCGGTGAAGGACTTGAAAGGGGGAGGTGGGCGGCTTCTCATTTCTCTCCGTCTCTTTGTCTCTGTCTCTCTGTCTCTTTCTCTCTCTGTCTGTCTCTCTGTTTCTCGGTCTCTCTGTCTCTCTATCTCCTCCCCCTTCTCCTCTCCTTTCGCCCCTCTCGTTCTTACCAGTGTTAATAACTTAATTTTAAAGGGCTCAGTTCTCCCCTTGATCTCCCCTCCTTTCAGTCCTTAAACTAGGTGAGGCTGAATTTCCCTGAAGCACTGGAACCTGGCCCTCATCTCCCTTCTCCTTCTGATCCCCTAGTCTGTAGTTGTGGCCCCATGTACCTCTTTGCTTCTGCTCCAGGCAGTGGCATTTCACAGCTGTTTTGGCTGCACGGTGCTCTCGGCTTCAGATAGTCAAAGACCTAGGCTGTTAATTTGAATCAAACATTGGTTAGGAAGATAGGATGTCCTTACAGCCCATACTATCTATCTATCTACCTGCACACACACATACATACATACTATATATTTACTATGCCATACTGTATATTACCATACTGTAATAATATAGACCATATATTACTTATAATTCTATATATAATAATGTAATTATTACTTAATATAATGTAACTATGTAATAATCTATACTATGTAATATATTATATGTAGTCTATACTGTGTAATTTTATATAGGGTCTTACCTTTTTCTGGGTCTTGATTTTCTCATTTGTGAAATGAGAAGATACTAAACCTAACCTTGGTGCTAGGAATTCCCTCTAAATCCTCTAGGGGCTCCTCAAGGACAGAGGTGTTGAAGTACCAGAGGAGGTCATTTCTCAGTTATTCACTTCACTGAGGTCTAGACATTTTCCTTTCAGATTAGATCAATTTCCCTCAAGCTTAGTCACTGTCCCCTTTGACCATGATGCATCCCCATGATGCATCCCTCTTCCAAGAAGGATGTTGTTGACTAAGACATATCTACTATGAATTCAAGAAGATACCTTGTAGCATATCTGAATGGAGAGTCTGTGGCTCAGGCCTCCTCTCCTATAGGAAGAGTTCACAGGGAAAATTATTCTCTCCTCCCAGTTCAGTCCCAGACTTCTCTACTGAATTCTGAACCAGTTGGCTCTTTTAAGACACCATAGGAGCTGGCACTTGATCAACACCCAATGACAGCATCAGTATCGTTGGGATGGGAATGGAAGCCAGGAGCTTCAGGGCACATGGCTGCTTTGGGGCACACAGCTTGTGACATGCTTCCTCCCTAGGCCCTAGTATCTCAGAATGTGTCACCAAACACTGCCTATTCTACATAGTCCCTGCCTGACACAGCAATCTGTCACCTGCCGTAGGGGAAGGGTTCTTATTTGTCCCTCATTCTCGAAGGGGACCATGAGATCAGGAAGATGTCAGAACTTGAAAGTGAGTTGGATTTAAGTGAGTGAAGGCTGTGCAAAGTCACCAGTCTCACTCTCTCCTCTGGAGTCATCTATGTCCAGTGGCAAGATATAGTTCAGGAGTACTGGAGATGGCCCTGGATGTAGTGGGAAGCCTTGACCTTTTAAAGCTAAGGTCTTTCCCAGGTCTCACTTTGTCTGATGCAAAGCCCATTCAGTGATTAAGGCTAGGTAAAAATGAGGCAAAGAAGGGGAAGGGGAAGGGAGTGAGTAAGCTATTAAATGATTCCAATACTGTTTCTGCACCAGAGGTCCCAGGGATCAATTAGTCCCTGCCTATTGCTCCTCAACCTGACATTTTATAGGCAAGGGCAGCGGGAGGTGGGGTTGGGGATGGGGGGGATGGTAGGAGAAGTAGGGGGGCAGTGTGTGGGGAATAGAGGAAAATTTCATGCTTGAGTTCTCTGGGCAACCTTTCTTTGCTAGAATGGAATTCCAATTGAAGAATGAGCTCTTCCTCAGCTCAAAACCCACCTCTTTAACACACACACACACACACACACACACACACACACACACACACACACAGTGTGTCAGGCTTGGGGAAGATAAAACAATTCAGCATGTCAAACTGCTTTAAAACAAAATCCCAAGTGTCATATCTGTCACTTGGAGGGTAACAGAAGCTGTATACAGACATCAGCCTCAGGCTACTGCACAAGCAGATACTTACATGCACAAAGCACAGGCAGCTAGCCAGACACAGAGAAATGCAAAGAGATTTCACAGAAATATACTGACTCTATGCTGACCCAATATACACACACACACATTCATTCTTTTCCTTTTTACTTCTTCAATAGATCTCCCTACTGTCCCCTTCTTTCCACCTCCTTCCTAGTTAAGCCCTCATTGTTTCTTCTTTTTCTTCTTCTTCTTCTACTACTACCACCACTACTACTACTACTACTTCCTCCTCTTCTTCTTCCTCCTCCTCCGAAAGATCCATCCCAAAGATCCCAGTGAGTAGCACAAGAGTTTTGACCAACTCTGTTTCTAACCTGGCCCTGTTCACCCCCTCTTTATGCAGCCTGGTGGCCCACTACTCACCATGGATCACTATATTGGTGCTAGACTTAGTGTTAATACCCAATCAGTTTAGACTAAAACCCATTCAGAACTCCTGAGCTCAAGCAATCCACCAGTTTAAGCTTTTTCAGTAGTAGAGACTACAGGAGTGAGCCAGGAGCCATCACACCCTTGCCTGTCCTCTTCTAACTGGCTTTGCTACAACTTTCATGCCTTCTCCAATCATCATTACACAGCTTCCAAAGTAATTTTCCTAATGCAAAAGTCTGAGCACATTCCTAATCTTCTAAAAACAAGTCTTCATTGGCTCCCTATTGCCTATAGAATAAGGTTCGGAGCCAAGTTGGCAACCAAAGGCCTCCACAGTTTGACCCTCAACCTGCCTTTCCAATGTTATTTCTCTTCTGGGATCTTTGATTCAAGAAACTAATCTCCTAACCTACTAATCTCCCTTGCTGGCACTATCCCCCCTGCCAGAAATGTGTCAGGTAAGAGTTTGGACTAGAGGACTGATGGGGTATAGACTCTGGAAACCTCCTTGAACTCTCCTTGAATATTACTTAATCTGGCTTTTCATACCCAAATCTACCAAATCATACCCTTGGCCTAGCCTGGCCCTCCATTGTCTGTTACCTCTGGATTGTCCCCACCTACTTCTCACCCCAGCCTTCCACTGTCTTATTACCTGCCTATTTGTTTCCCATCCTTGATCAGTCACCCCAGCCCCATCATGACTACTTGGCCACCTCTAGATCTTTCCCGTTGTCTTTTTGTATATAAGTTCCCTCTTGCCTCTACTAAGGTGCTCAGATTCTATCTAGCTCAGATTCTATCCGACCCACTTGTTAATAAAAGCAAGGTATGATAAGGGTCAACCCAATATAGCAAATCTTTAATAAATTTTGTTTTACTTTGGCTGAAAGAAGGCTTGAGTCGAAATCATTCGGCAGGACCCAGTGTGTCAGTATTTTGGAGTCCCGAGCCACCCCAAAACTCAACATTATGGTTTCCTGACCTCAACAGGGCCACTGAGCTTCCATCTAGTACTGAAGTTATATAATTCTACCTGATACAGTTTGGGGTACTGAGAATCCCAAAATAGAAGGATACAGGTCAGGGGTCTGCCTCGAAAGAATTTGACCATTCAAGCCTTCTTTCAATCCAAGTAGCAAATTTATTAATACATCAGTTGGGTATGCCAGACTCCTACTGAGTCTTCGGTATTTGTGACACCAATACAAGTGGGCCGGATTTTAAAAATCTGTACAATTGATGAAGGTGAGATTGATACTTTATACTGGTGGAAATGTGTGGATGGGATTAAGGTGTGGCAAGTAGCCTGGAGTGGGGCCAGGTGCAGACAATGGAAGGAGTTAAGTGGAGGGAGAGCCCCAGTGAAAGGGTAGTTTAAAAGGATTATTGAGTGGGATGGGCCGGGTGCCTCAGGCAAGCCCCCAAGATCTCAGTTCAGGGACTTTGGGGTCCAGGTACCAAAGACATGTTTTTTTTCCATTTAGAGGTCCAGCTCAAATCCCATCCTCATCATATCTATCAATCAACCAGCAAACATCTTATGCTGGGCACTGTGAACTGGCGAAGCCTGAAAATGAGATAATGTCAAAGATAAGGTCTGAGAATCAGAGCACCTAGGTCCTGGCCTTGGCTCTGCCCCTGGTCGACTGTGTGATTTTGGGCAAATTGCTTTTTTTCTATAAGCCTCAGTTCTCCTACTTAGAAAATGAAGGCATTAACTAAATGATTTCTAAGTTCCCTTCCAACTCTGACACCCTATTCTAACGTGGTAAAAATGAAAGCTGCAGAAAAGAGTGGGGATGATCTTTGGTGAAACAAAGTCCCAAAGGAGACAGGAATAGAAGTAGAGGAATTAACCTTAGGAAAAGCATCACCTCATTCTCTGAGACAAGAGAGGAGGAAAAAATGGATGAAGATACAAATGTTCTGAGGTCAGGATAAGAATAGAGGGTATGTCCTAGTGTGTATATGACGGATCTAGGAGAGAGTTAAAAACAGGAGGGGAGCCCCACTGCCCCCCTCCTTCCATTTTCAAGGACTCTAGGGAAGTTATGTATTACCTACAGCCAAACCCAGAGTGAACTCAGAAAATCCATTAACATCAAGTGCCAACCCACCACCACTCTTCACTGACAATGGGCCTCTCCTCTCTCTTTCCTCCTGCCTTTGGGACACAGAAACCTTTTTGAGAGTCTATGATTAAGGATGATGGCTTGGGGCAGGTGAGGAGGCAGGAGAAAGGACCATCACGAAGTAATTACTGATAGTACCCCTACCTCCCCTTGGGCTGATTATTAGCATTCCAATGGTCCATTAGTGAATTTGCTAGTCCATCACCATCCTCTATGGTTGTGTGGGGCCCTTTCTATTTTTTTTTAATGTTCTCCAAAAAAGTTGTTCAAATTTTCTTTTAGTTTTAGTGCAACAGAATATTCTGTAACTCTGTGACTATGATATTGATCGTAGGGAAGAGGAGGAAGGACAAAAAGGTCAACAGTTTCTGGGAGCATCTATTCTCTTAGGAAGAGTAAAACTGTGAAATTTTAATTCCTTGTAATTTCTGAGAAATGTTTAGACACTCGAGGCATCTCAGTACTTTATTTTATACCTTTTTATTTCATGTAATTGCAGGGAGGCTGAGGTTTTTGATGGCAAAAATGTGAATCAAAGTATTCAAGTTTTGCTACTGATAGATATGTATAAGACAAGATCTTGGGAGTGTGTCAGATTGTCTGAACCCTTTTGTTAAACATCTATATCTGAAGGCTGTGATCTCAGGCTAGCACAAAATCACAAAAAGGAAAGACTTGATTGATCTTAACCTGCTACCTGGCTTTTGTTAGCTGGGTTTGGTGACTGTCTAAAGATCTATCAGCCTGCTCTTATCAGGGAGAGGTTTGGGGCTCTATACCCCAGTGTGGCAGATCTGATCTAGAAAAGATTATGGTACCAGTGAAGCCTATGTGACGAGCAGAACCTGCTAGAGCAATGTGGTCCAGTGAAGAAAGGCCTAGCAGAGAAGCCATGTCCGGTGAGGAAGAAGCCAAATGAGGTCAGTAATGTAGCATGTGTTGATATCACCAGAAGACTTCATGGGTCCTGCAGTGTTGTTGGTATGAGTTTCTCTTTCACACAAATTTCTTACCTTTGCTCCCCAATATGTGAACTCTATGTAGCATTATCCCTTCCACATTTCGACTTTCCCCATCCATGCTTCAACATATGATTGGTCAGCATAAGAAATTAAATGGAAATTTTGGGGGAGTTTTACAGAAGCCGCAGACAGCACATAAAGGCCAGTAGACAACACTGCATGTAATACCAAATACTTAACCCAAATTTTACAGTAAGGCAATTTATTTTTTAAATTAAATTGTTTATTTATTTTTAGTTTTCAAACTTTTATAAGATTTTGAGTTCTAAATTTTTCCTCCTCTCTCCCCTTCCCCCCACCCCAAGACAACACGCAGTCTGATAATAGGCTATATATGTACAATTATTCATTAACTATTTAAAAACACCTACCCTGTGAAAAGGCACTGCTCTAGGCTCTGAATATACAGTAAGGGGTCTGTGATTGAGCCCCATTTGTAAAATGCTGTAAGGTAGAATATATCCCAATTGTTAGGTAGAGATGTGCCCCCAGGGGTTGCCTAGTCCTTAAGGTAAGCAGCTAAAATTGTAGCTACAGGTATTTAGAAAATTGCCTTACCTGCAGCAAGCACCTTCCTTCTCTCCTCCACTCTTTATTAGATTGTATGCTGTGTTGGGGTGGGGGACGGGGAGAGAAGAGGAAAAATTTAGAGCTCAAAATCTTGTAAAACGGAATGTTGAAAACTAAAAATAAATAATTTAATTTAAAAAAATAAATGGTTACTGAATTGAGCAACAAATATTATTTCATCAGGTATTTGGTTATCTTACCTTCCATTGCTCATGATGAACATAAGCGAAAAGACGAACGTAAATATAACTGCAGCCCATGCGCCATCCTTTACAGATGCTCAGGAATGGAGACTTTCTATGAAGAAGGTGATAAAACCCTCTCAAATTAAGTAACATATACTGTAATATTTTATAACACTGATGCACAGGAAAAAATGGCCAAAACAAACATATTAGAAAATATGCTTCAGGGTCAAGAAGGAAAATAGGTCAAAGACCTGTAGATTACATAGAAGTCTCAAACCTATACTCAGGAATATTTTAAGAGTGTTAGGTGACAGACATGAGCAAACATGAACACCACACAAAATGAAATTGCTATTTAATTTTTAAATTTCCTTTCTTTTTATGAATTTCACAAACAGGAACATTTTCTTATACAAGGAAGAGAAAAAGGAGGTTGTATATAACACTTTGAAATTGTATTATATCTAGCTGTTTTTTTAAAGTACACTTTAAATTTAACTCAGTACTACCTGGGTTCCCTTCAGAATTTCCTTTTGTTTGATCTTTTCTATGTATGTTTTAAAATATTTCCTTAATTCTGTATTTCTCTTTTTTCTTTTTTTGCTCTCACTGTCTATATCCTAACTCCCTCCAATAAGTCTTCCCCCCAAAAACAGAAATAGAAAACCCACCCTTGTAAGAAGCATAACAAGTCAATACTTTGGCGCTATCTGATAATGTAAGTTATTCTACACTTTTGGTTCCTGCCAACTGTCATTCTTTGGATAGAACTCTACTATGGCCCCAGGAAGTCTTGCCAATAGGAAATTCATCATCCTTCAAGATTTCATCAGCTTTGATACTTACACCTCATTAGGACCCTTAAGACCCTCTACCCCTCTGATGGGAGAGCAGCACAAAGAACTCCCCCCAAAGCATTTTTGTTTAAAGAAGGCTTCAAGGACAACTATTTTTTTATTTCCCACTGGCTTGCATTCATTTTGTGGGAAACAAGGAAGACATTCTGTTTCCCCAGCTTTGAGTGATCAGAGTTGTGACGTAGCATCATCAAACTAAAGGTCAGAAACTTGTTCCAAGGATTGACAAGTTGTTTTGAGGGAGAGCCTATCAGAGAGAAAAACATGAAATCATGTGGCCAGTGAATGGTGTAGCTATGAGTCCAAAATTCAGAACAGTATAAATGGCTAACATTGGTCTGAACCAATCATAGTCTTCCTGTAGCCTTACTTGGAAACTACCCATTGACTGAGGGGGAATGAAAATAGAAGGTACTCCCTCCTTGGAGTGGAGTCAGCTTTGGCCAAAGTGTTTGATTCCTCTGAACTCTACTATAATAAATTTTCCTTGATACCTTTTTGTGTGTCAAGCATATCTCTAACACTTTGGACTGGACTCCATCATGTCCCTAAACCTTAGGTGCCTTCCTTCCACTGCTTCCCCATCCCTGCTTTTCAGCCTCCTTTGTTTATCTTCCCCCACTAGACTATAACCTCCGTGAGGGCAAAGATTGTTTTTCTTTGTCATAGTTGTATCCATCACTCTTCTGGAGTCTTCATTGATTGTTCATTGCCTTAATCATAGTTCTTACATCTTTCAGGGTGTTGTCTTTTATACTATTGTAATCATTGTATAAACTGTTCTCCTATTTCTGCTCACCTCGCTTTCCATCACTTTGGATAAGTTCTCCCAGGTTTCTATGAATTAGTCCCTTTTGTCATTTCTTATAGAACATTAATATTCTATTACACTCAAACACCAGTCAAGAATTCTCCAATTGTTAGACATTCAACTTATTTCCAGTTTTTTGCTGCAGCAAATAGTGTTGATATAATTTTTTTTGCATGTAATCCTTTCCATCTTTTAAAAAATCCCTTTAAGACGTATTAATATTAGCTTAATATTGGTATTGCTAGGTCAAAGTGTGAATAGTTTGGTGACTTTGGAGTACACAGTAATTCCAAAATGCTTTCAAGAATGGCTAGATCAATTCAGAGGTCTACCAGCAGTTCATTAATATTCCTATTGTCCACCTATCAGATTGGCTAACATGACAAAACAGGAAGATGATAAATGTTGGAAAAGATGTGGGAGAGTTGGAACACTAATTCATTGTTGGTGGAGTTGTGAGCTGATCCAACCATTCTGGAGAGCAACTGGAACTATGCCCAAAGGGCTACAAAAATGTGCATACCCTTTGACCCAGCAATACCACTTCTAGGACTGCATCCCCAAGAGATCATAAAAATGGGAAGGGGTCCCAAATGTACGAAAATATTTATAGCAGCACTCTTTGTGGTGGCCAAAAACTGGAAATCAAGGGAATGTCCATCAATTGGGGAATGGCTGAATAAATTATGGTATATGAATGTAATGGAATACTATTGCTCTATAAGAAATGATGAACAGGAAGACTCCAGAGAGGCCTGGAAAGACTGATAATCTGATGCTGAGCTAAAGGAGCAGAACCAGGAGAACTCTGTACACAGCAACAACCACAGTGTGCAAGGATTTTTTCTGGTAGACTTAGAACTTCATTGCAATGCAAGCACTTAAAAAATTCCCAATGGTCTTTTAAGGCAAAATGCCTTCCACATCCAGAGAAAGAACTATGGAATTCAATCGCAGAATGTAGCAGATCATTTTCTTTTGTATTGTGTTTTGGTTTGTTTTATGATTTCTCCCATTCATTTTAATTCTTCTATACAACATGACTATGGTGAAAATGTATTTCACAGGAATGTATGTGTAGAACCTATATAAAATTGTATGCCCTCTTGGGGAGGGAGTGGGGAGGAAGGGGAAGAAGGGACAGGGAAAATATCTAACTTATATGGTAGTGATTGTAGAAAACTGAAAATAAATAAAATAAAATTTAAAAAATTCCTGTTTTCCCACAGCCTCTCCAAAATTTGTCATTTTTTTTTGTCATTTGCCAGTTTGATAATTGTGAAGTTTTGTTGATAGGAGTACAGGTCTCATATTGACTATGATAGGAAAATAACTCACTTCCACTGAGGTACAGGCATTGCCCAAGAGTCCTATTCCTGGTCAGCAGCTCATGGATCTAAGAGACATGATGGAAGGGGAATTCCCTGTCACTGAGCCCTGGTCAGTGACTGATGGACCCAAGGAGAAAGATGGAGTTTCATATTGCTGGGGCACAGAGTTCAAACTCTCAGCCCTTGCTCTCTTCACTGAAGGCAGGAAGTCCTCCCCAAGAAAGTGCTGTTCCTGTTAATCTTTGTCTCAACCCTTATCAGCAACTGATGAGCCAAGGAAAGGCACTAGACTCCAAGCTCAGTCTTGGGCAGTAGCCCATCTCAGTAGAGGAGAAATAGGAACTCTCAGAAAATGGTCTCAAATTTTTGGCCACACCTATTTCCTACATATGTGATTCTCTAGTCATGTACCCTTGCTTGAAACTTAAGTTCATTTTAATTCTTGCTAGATGTATTTGTGGAAGAATATGCCCAAGGTTTATAAGGGAAATGTATCTCCAGTATGCACTTAATCTGTCTAACTATTCTCATCTTGACTTTCTTTAGTGTCATGTCCACTTGCTTACGGAGACACTGAAGACTGAGATGTTAGAATCCAAGTCTGGTGGCTCCACTGTCATCAACAATGGATGTCTGATCATTAAAGATAAACAAACACATCTTTCCCTTTTCTCAGGGATTTGCTTTTTGTCACTCATGCAGTACGTGACTGTGTTAGGAATTGTTTTCCAGTGATTTATGGAGGACTAATAAATATTTTATGGCATGAGTTTTCCTATTAGTTAATTTTTTGTTGGTGTGACTCAATTAAATACTTTGTATTTGATTTCTGGTTGATTTGTCTGAGATGTAAATAGAGTCTGCAATGGATGGGGGAAAGATTTCTCTTTATCCATTTTGAATCCATACATATCATGGGGAAACCTAATGGAGAAGGAACACAACAACCGTGAGAGGTAGTTATGAGAAATATAAGTTTTTAGAAAGCTCGATGTAAGACTCAGTTAAGCCAGATCATCTCAAGAGCACTTAAAAATGAAACCAAGGGGACAATAACAAAAAAAATTGCAAAAGATACATCACCATTGTATATCAAACCATTTCCTTTGTTGATGACGGTGGAGCCGCCAAACTTGGATTCTAACATCTCAGTCTTCAGTGTCTCCGTAAGCAAGTGGACATGACACTAAAGAAAGTCAAGATGGGAATAGCTAGGCAGATTAAGTGCATACTGGAGAAATCTACACACAGTTTTGAGAGTGTTGAGGGAGACATTCTCAAAATATCTGAAAAAAGGGAAGCTACCAAATGCTAGAAGAAAAACATGTATATTGTTACTCCTTTACAAAATATTTTGTGCATTCAGTCTTCCCAGCTTAACCTTGGTCTCACCAGTTCTGAAGACTGTGTCCTTAAACAGACATGCAGTTAGAATCATTAAATATTTGTTTCTTGGTTCCTATCCCTTTTCCAGGGACCAGAGTTCTCTTGGTTTTCCTCATTGACTCTTCATCCTCCTTCAACCCCATACACAGGGGTGTCTCCTAAGGCCCTGTCCTTTGCTCTCCTCTTTCTGCACACTTACCCTTGATGTTTTCATTTATTTTTACCCTTTAATTTAACTGCCAAATGAATGAATGAAAAGCATTTATTAAGTGCTTACTATGTGCTAAGCACTATGCTAAGTGTTAAGGATACAAATACAAAAACAAGGAGTCCCTTTCCTCAAAAAGCTTATATTCTAATACAGAGAGACTATACATATAGGACAGCAGTGACTAGAGAAGGGTAATTTGTCATGGGAAGTTGTAGGGATAAGGAGCAGAGGAATAATGAGTTAGTTGATAAATCCTTTCCAATAGCAATGGTAGTACTGATTTGAACTGGAAGGGGATGGGGTTGAGGAGACAAACATAGCAGTGTTACCTGGTTAAAAAAAAAAAAGCTACTTAGGGGGGCAGCTAGGTGGTGAGTCAGGAGGACTTGAGTTTAAATCCAGCCTCAGACACTTGACACACTCACTAGCCGTGTGACCTTGGGCAAGTCCCCTAACCCCAATTGCCTTGCTTTCCTTCTCCTCCTCCAAAAAAAGAGACTGCTATGGAGTGAAGTATGACTAGGGCCAATCTGATTTAGTGAGCCATGTAAGCCATTCACCCATCAAATCCGGAGGAAGGGAATGGAAGGGTAGGAATTCTGGAACTGAAAGGGTTAAATTCTCAAGGCATGCTCTCTGGTCCAAATGGCAGGATTATCAATCTATGCATATGATTCCTAAATCCATGTCTTAAGTTCTGACCTCTAACCTGAGCTCCATTCTCAAATTTACATTTGTCTGCTGGATATCCCCATCAAGCACTTCAAACTCTGTTTAAAACCAAATTCATGATTTCCTAAAGACCTGTGGTTCCTCCCAACTGTCCTATTTCTGTTAGCCTAGGCATCTTTTCCTTTACCCAAGCTTGAAACCTCTGAGTCATTCTTGACTTCTCCCTTTTCCTCATTCTTCACATGCAATCAGTTACCTAATCCTATAATTTTTGCCTTCCAAACACCTCTCTCATCTATGCCCTCATTTCTACTGCCACTACTTCTGTCAAATTCAGTATCTTCTCATCTCTTTCCTAGGCTATTTTAATAGTTTTCTAAATAGTTCCCTTGCTTCCATTCTTTACCTTCTTCAGAGGTATGTGAGTAAAGGATCCCATATGTAGGAAATAGGTGTGGCCAAAATATTAAGTCCATTTTCTGAAAGCTCCCATTTCTCCTCTACTGAGATGGGCAGTAGACTGAGCTTGGACTTACTAGTGCCTTTCTTTGGCTCATCAGTTGCTGATAAGGGTTGGAGCAAGGACTCACAGCAGCACCACCTTCTTGGGGAGAACTTCCTGCCTTCAGTGAAGAGAGAGAATTTGAACTTTGTGACCTAGCAACAGGAAACGCCATCCTTCTCCTTAGGTCCGTTAGTCACGGACCAAGGCTCAATTGCCAAAACCATCTTCCTAATGGCCAGGTCTGACCATGAAACCACCCTGCTCAAAAAAAAAACCCAAACAACAAAAAACAAACAAACAAAAAAAGTCAGTGATTTCCTGTTGTCTAATAAACTTCTTAACCCAATCAGCATGCTTGTGCACTTTGGTATTTCAGGGCTCCACATATTTATTGATATTGTTCCAAATGGATAGTATTTGTACATATAAAAAGGATTCAAGGAGATATGTGTTAATATATTTCTCAAATTTTGTTTTGATCCTGAGATAGGAAGCAACCCACATTCTGGTCCCAGGAAACCAGTCCTGCCCTGGTTAGAGTACTTAACGGGGTGTGGTATAGCATTAGGCTGGAATGGTAGGTTAATGATAGTTTGTGGAGAGCCTTGTTAGAGTCTGGTCTTATTTCCCTGAGTGTGTTTGGTCCGGCTCATCTGTTGTTGCTGTCTTTGATTTCTTTAATATATTCATTTCTTTATGCAGTACACTGGGGCTTAGACATTAAGAGTTCAAATGTGGTAGGCCTACTGTCATTGAGGAAGACAATAGTTTGTTATACAAACAATGGCTGATCTTTTCCATTCTATTCCGATTTCCTCCCAGTTTCATCTATAAATGCTGATTCCAAGTATCCTACAGAAGCCGGGGATGACCCTGTTTTATATTCAGGTGAACAGAGAACTAGACCCCTTCACAAATATATCAGTCTAAGACAAGCAGATCCTAGGAAACTGACTACACCAGTCATTAGTAGGCTGGATAAGAATGCATACAGAAGATGGGAGAACTCCTTTGATGTTCAGGAGCTATACCTAAGGCCACATTAGTCACTCTAGCTAATTTTATCTATGCATCTTCCCACCCATCTAGAAGAAAGGGCCTATTCTGACCAGACTGTTTTACTTGGCTTTGGAAGCCCTCTATAACCTGGCTACAACCTATCCTTCTAAAATGTCATGTATTTTTAGTTCCTCTATGTTCCAACCAATTTGAATTTCTCATCATCCCTTAATTTCATCCTGCCTCTATACCTTTTTTCATCATATCTCTCAGGACAGGGACCCAAGTTTGGAGAAACTCTCCCACTCCTCATTTCAGTCTGTTGAAATTCCTCCTTCCCATCAAGGTCCATCTCTGGTGCTACTTCTCCATGAAGTCTTCCCTATTGCCTTTACCTATATGTGATCTATCTCCAGAGTAGAGATCCAGTATCATTAGATTTAGAGTTTCTGGGGTGGGGGGAGGTGAAGAGAAGGGATATTAGCAATCATCTAGCTCAGCCCTCTCATTTTAAAGATAAGAAACTTGAAATCCTTTTTGTCTTTCAAGGCACTGGTGAAACACAGATTCCTCCACCTCTCATAGCAATTTACCAGGACATCTTTGTAACTACACAATTATCTTTGTGTTGTCTATTCTTGTGTATGTCATCTCCCTTACTAATGTAACTCCCTGTGTACTAGTACAGCACACACCTCCTGTCTGGTCTCCAGCCTCCCCCAGAAGAAAAGAGCCATTCTGCTGAACAAGTTGTGATATGTGATGATGATGGAATACCATTATGCTACAAGAAATGATGAGAAGGATGCTCTCAGAAAAACCTGGAAAGACTTGCATGGGCTGATTAAAAGTGAAATGTACTTTATACAAAGATACAGCAATATTGCGAGATAATCAGCTGTGAATGACTGAGCTATTCTCAGCAGTACAATGATCCAACACAATTCCGAAGGACTTACGATGAAACGTGCCATCCAGCCCCAGAGAATGAATGGAGGGTATGTGAATACAGACTGAACCATACTTTTTCTAAAACTTTATTTTTCTTGAGGTTTTTTTGTCTATATCTTCTTTTGCAACATGACTATTACGATATGTTTTGCATGACTACGCATGTGTAACCTATATCAAATTGCTTGCCTTCTCAGTGAGGTGGGGTGGAAAGAGAGGAAGAGAGAGAATTTAGAACTCAAAGTTTTAAAAACAAACATTAATTGTTTTTTACATGTAATGAGGAAAAAATAAAATACTTTTAAATAAAAGCTAAATAAAGTAAAATTAAAATTAACAAAAAGAAGGGAGAGAGAAATAGAGGGAGGGAAGGATAGGGAGAAAAAAGAGTCCCCCTTCCCTCTGCAATTATCTCCAGTTTGTCCTTATTTGTACACAGTTAGTTACACGTTGTCTTCTCTGTTAGACTATGAGCTCCTTGAGAGTAAGGATGGTTTTTTGTCTTTTTTTTATTCCCAGCAATTAACACAGTGTCTGGCATATAATAACCCTTAAAAAATTCTTGTTGACTAATTGACCTCAGTTTACACATGAGAAAACTGAAGCCCAGAGATGTTAAGTGACTTGCTGGGGTTATACAACTAGTTAGCACAGTATATATGTAATATGTGAAAATGTATTGCAAGGTAATTTTAGGGGGGTGGGAGACACTAGCACCTGGGTTCTCAAGAAAGGAAGTGATATTTGAACTGAATTAGGCATTCTGAGAAGTGGAGGTAAAAAGAGAATGTGTTTCTAGGCTCAGGGGACAGTTTGTACAAAGGGACACAGGCAAGGAAAGTTGGGAGGGGGAATGGTCAGGATGCTAGTCTGGCTGAACCGAAGCTAAATGAGGGGAGGTCACATATAGTTTGAGTGGCAGAGACTGGTTATAACTGCATTTAATCAAGTCTGGAGCATTAAAAAAAAATCCAAAAGTTCTTCAAAATAAAGGGAGATTCTTTGGAAGGAGGGGCACAATGAGAAGGCAGGGCTCAGTTACCTCTGTCCATCATGGTATTACAGCATCATAGAGCTAGGTCAGCTCTTACAGATGATGTAGTTAAAAAGAGTCAGAGGTCCTGGAGTCAGAGGCTATGGGTTCAAATCCCACCTCTCACACTTATGATGTGACTTTGGGGAAACCATTTCTTCCTGGGATACAGTTTCTTGATGTATAAAATGAGGGGGTTCAGTTGATAAATGGTCAAAGGATTATGAACAGGCTGTTTTCAGATGAAGAAATTAAAGCTATCTATAGTCATATAAAAAAAGACATTAAATCATTATTGATAGAGAAATTCAAATCAAAACGACTCTGGGGTACCACATCACGTCTATCAGATTAGCTAGCATGACAAAACAGGAAAATGATAAATGTTGGAGAAGATGTGGGGAACTGGAACGCTAATGCATTGTTGGTGGAGTTGTGAACTGAGCCAACCATTCTGGAAAGCAATTTGGAACCATGCCCCAAGGGTTATAAAACTGTGCATGTCCTTTGACTCAGCAATACAAATTCTAGGTCTGTATCCCAAAGAGATCTCAAAAATGGGAAAAGGACCCACATGATCAAAAATATTTATAGCAGTTCTTTTTGTGGTGACCAAGAATTGGAAATTGAGGAGATATCCGTCAATTGGGAAATGGCTGAACAAGTTGTGGTATATGAATGTAATGAAATACTATTGTTTCATAAGAAATGATGAACAAGTGGACTTCAGAAAAACCTGGAAAGATTTATTTGAACGGATGGGGAATGAAGTGGACAGAACTAGAACATTGTACACAGTAACAGCAATATAGTATGATGACCAACTTTGATTGACTTAGCTCTTCTCAGCGGTATAAGAATCTAAGACAATTCCAAAAGACTCTTGATAGAAAATACTATTCATATCCAGAGAAAGAACTATGGAGTCTGAATGCAGATCAAAGGATACTATTCTCTCTCTCTCTCCCTCTCTCTCATTTCTTCTTTCTTATGGTTTTTCTCTTAGGTTCTAATTCTTCTTTACAACATGACTAATGTGGAAATATGTTTAATGTGATGGTACATGCATAGCTTATATCAGATTGCATGCTGTCACAAGGAAGGGGGAATGGAGGGAGGGGGAGAAAATTTAGAAGTGAATGTTGAAAATGAAAAATAAATAAATTTTTTTAAAAAAGAAAAGAGCTATTCTATTATACCAGTCTCTGGGTGCTATGGTGAGAGAAGAGGGCATCAACCTACGGCACTTCACGTTTCCTTCAATCTCCAGCCTCCTGTGAA
Organism: Notamacropus eugenii; assembly: GCF_028372415.1. Taxonomy (NCBI): domain Eukaryota; kingdom Metazoa; phylum Chordata; class Mammalia; order Diprotodontia; family Macropodidae; genus Notamacropus; species Notamacropus eugenii. Next base: position 48,262,824 of record NC_092872.1, read on the forward strand.
GAGAAAAGCCATTCTAGTCCCCTCCTGCTATGGTGGGCAGAGAGAGAGTGCCATTATAGTCATTCCATCATGGCCTCTAGTATATTTCCTTCATCCTTCTATAGAAAGAGGAGAAGCACCATTCTATCACATTTCCAGCCTGTTCTCCTTTCTTAAAAGGAAGTAACCATTTCTTCTATTCCAAGTAGTGATTCCCTCACCTGAACTGCCCAATGTTCTGAAAGACTCTACCCTGAGGCCACAACCATATGAACATTAAGTATCTTTCTAAAATTTTCCTTTATTAAAATTTCCCAATCCTACCTTCTCTATCACAGTGATTCTGAACCCCTGTAGGTCATCATTCTTCTTCCTTTAATGATCTCATCAGCTCCCATGGATTCAATTATCATCTCTCTGCAGATGACTCTCAGATCTGCTTGTTCAGCCCTAACCTCTCTGGTGACCTTTAGTCTGGGATCTCCAATTGCCAGTAGACACCTCAAACTGGATATCCTGTAGCCATCTTAAATTCAGAACGACCAAGGTTAAATACATTATCTTTCTCTTTGAATCCTTTCCTCTTCCTAACTTCCCCATTATTTTCAGGGACCTCACCATCCTCCTAGTCCTCTAGGCTTGCAAAATAGGTCTCATTCCCTACTCCTCACTGTCCCTCACTCCCCATATCCAATCTGTTGCAAAGACTTGTTGATTTTACCTTCACAACATCTCTCTCATACATCCCCCCTCTCCTCCAAAACTGCCATCACCTTGATGCAGACCCTCATGACTTCACACCTAGACTACTGAAGTAATCTGCTGATGGTTTTGTCTGTCTTTAAGTCTCTCTCTACTCCAATCCATCCTCCATTCAGAGGTCAAGATGGTCTTCCTTAAGCATAAGTCTGACGATGTCCTACTCAGAAAACTCCATGGACTTTCTATTACCTTCAACATCAAATACAAAATCCTTTATCTGGAAGTCAAAACCCTTCATAACCTGTCTCCTCCCACCTTGCCAGTTTTCTTACACCTTAAACCCTGCCTTATATTCTGTGATCCAGTGACAGTGGCCAGGCTGTTCTTTGTATAATACAGTCCATCTTCCAGAATTTTCACTGGTATGGTTCCCCATGCCTGGAGCTCTCCCCTCCTTATTTCTGTCTTCTGGCTTCCCTGGCTTCCTTCAAATTCTATCTTCTACAGGAAGTCTTTCCAGATTCTCCTCCCCAACTTTTATTTATTTATTTTTTAGCTTTTACAAAGAAATATTCACTTCAAAGGTATAAAACAAATATGCAAACAGCTTAGCTCATTTCCTATAGGCAAGCAGTCAAAGTCAGTTTAAATGCAAAAGAAATGGTATATGAAAATTTCTGCTAAACAGTAATAATCTAGTAATTCCAGATTCCTCGCATTAAACTTAGTATCAGTATAGGACTCAGGAATACAGAGCCCTATGTCAGTTACTTCCTATTTATCCTATCTATAGCTTCTTTGTGCATATTTATTTTCATGTTATCTTCCCCCATTAGATTATGAGCTTCTGTTGAGTGACTACATTAATAATTAGCTTATTTTAAGCGTAGGAGTAATTTAATGACCACTAAAGTCCTAGTGGTTTTCTCTCTTCAGCTTTAGGGAGTTTATTTTAAAAGAAAAGTTTTAAATTCAATCATAATTCTCCTGAGGCCCAAGTTGGGAAAAGTTCCTAACACGCAGGCCACCAATAAACATTGGTCAACATGCATTTATTAAAGAATTACTATGTGCCTGGTACTGTGTGATAAGTGCTAGGGATGCAAAGAAAAGTGGAAGACAGTCCCTGCTCTCAGGTGTTCACAGTCTTTTGGGTGGCACAACATACAAACAATTACATACAGGATAAATGGGAAACCAACAAAGGAAAGGCCCTAGAATTAAGAAGGAAAGGACTTGAAGAAAGTCAGGGAAGCCAGGAGGCAGAAATAAGAAGGGCAAACATTCCAGGCATGGGAAACAGCCTAGCAACCTGTGTGAAAATATTGGGTGGTGGATTCTTGTGCTAGAAACAGCCAAAAAGCCAATGTCACTGGAATATATGGGAGGAATGGGGTGTGAGGTGTAAGAAGACTGGAAAGGTGGAGGGAGGAGTATATGGGACCCATCACCTAGTTGTTTTAGTTATATTTAGTCATTTTGTAAGGTGTGTCTGACTCTTCAGGACCCTATTTGGGATTTTCTTGGCAAAGATACTAGAGGAGTTTGCCAGTTCTTTCTCCAACTCATTTTGCAAATGAGGAAACAAGCAAATAGGGTTAAGTGACTTGCCCAGGGTCACACAGTTAGTAAGTGCATGAGGCTTGATTTGAACTCAGGAGTTCCTCACTTGAGGCTTGGTGCTCTATCCACTGTGCCACCTGGCTTCCCCCTGCATCTAGTAGGCACTTAATACATTACTGTCAAATTAAATTGAATTCCTTAGTGAGACCCCACGTAGAATGGATAAGGTCATTCAAGCCCTCTGAGATTTGGAACAAGGAAGCACATTGCTATCCTACCATTTATACGTAGGGTGAACTGCTCAATCAGGTACCCCAGATGTGTATATAAGGAAGGAAGATGAAAAAGGGGGAAACTGAAGGATCCTAGATAAACCAGGCTAACTTCTCAATTCTGAACAGGTCTTGTTCTGGTACTGGTTGGCTAATACCTCAGGAACTAGTCTCAGACTCTGAGCACTGGAAAATAAAATTTATCTCTTTGAAAATGTCCCTGATGAAAAATACAGCTCTTACAAACTTTTGTCCTTTATGCCCTTCCTTCACCCAATGCACACTGAGCGGTCTCTTCTTCCAAATGCTGCTTTGATCTTAATTCCCCTAAACTGAATTACAATCCTTTCTCCCAACTCCCCAGGTCTGGAGACATTTGAATTTGCCAAGTCTGAGGTGTCATGAGTATCCAATTCAGCTCCCATTCAGAGACATAGATTCAGTTGGGGAACTTTGGCCTTAAACCCAAGATGGTGGTTCTTCTAGGGCTTCCAGAACACATGAAGGAAATCAGTATCTTCTTCCTTCAGAAACTAGTCCAGAGATTGTCCCTACTCTTGGAAAGAGGCTCTGGCTTCAGATTTTTGTCTCCTGCTAACTTGTGAAGCCAAAGTTGGACAGTTCCTCAGCACCAGCTAAGCGGCAGGAAGTGGAGGGTGGGATGGATTTCCATTCTGTCTCTGGAATGGAAACATCCTACTAGAAAGAACCAATCTGGGTCATTTACTCTTGAAAGGATTGAGGATGGAGGAAGCTGTGGATTCTAGAGGCAGTGGAGCCAAGATGTCATGACAGTGCCCAGAAAGGAAAGGTGTCCATCTTGGCCCTGCCCAAGGATTCCCAAAGGCCAGGTCCCTTCCCTTTCTTTTCCTCTTTCCTCTTCCCCCAGGATGGTCTCTTCCACTGTTCCCAGGACAATCCAAGACCATTTTGGTCACTGCCCTAAGAATTCTGGAACCAGCCAACACCAGTTGTCACACTTTTGTGCTCAGGACAGTTCCTTCATTCCATCACTTAGAAATCTTCATTAACATTTGCCTAAGATGCATGAATTTGGGACCCTTGAGAACTTTAATTTTGAACTTAACAATATTAGAAGTAGTCAATTTGGAGCCAAAGAGGATTGGGAGAACTGGAAACTAGGTCTGTCTGTCTGTCTCTCTCTCTGATAGGGTAGTCTTTATTCTTCTTAAGGCTTCACCCCTGACTCTTCTTCTTGACTCCCTTTGGGGCCAAGGTCTTCCATTGCATTCTGGGTCATCTCCAGTTGTCCGGATCCTATCTGACCACAAGACCCAGATCGCTCTGGAGGAGAAAGTGAGGCTGGTGTCTTTGCACAGCCCTGCCTCACTTAAATCAAAATCAGTCCTAAGTCATGTCATCCTCTCCCTCTTCCAGAACAGAGGACAAACCCGCCACCCTACAATGGCCCCAGAAACTTCTGCATCCTGAAGTCACCCCCGCCCTGGACTTCACCCTGTTGGCACCCTGTGGCCCATCGCTCTGATTGGCTGGTTCCTCTTAGTACCTCCCTTTAAGAAGATGCCTAGGTTACCCCTGCCTGCATTCTGCACCAGGCTTCCCTCCTGGCTCTCGTCCTCTACCTTCTCTACAGCGTCACCACGGGTACCTTCATCTCTCGCTCCCCCGCCCCTCTCCAGCTTCCTTTCATGTGTCTTCCCCATGAAGATGTAAGTCCTGCAGTGCTAGGACTTTGCCTGGGCTGGCATGACTCAGTACGGTGTAAATCCTTAATCCACGCCTGTGACTTGGGGAGGGTCACCGGAGGTTGGACTGGGAGGCCTGGAATTGGGGGGGATTCTGGAACGCAAGAACTGGGGATCCAAGAACTCGACTGTAGTGATCGGAACGTGGGAACTGCGATCTGCGGAGAGCCGGAATATGAGAAGGGGAAAGGTTAGAGACGTGTGGACTCGGGGCACGGGGGTCCGGACTGCGGGGGCTGCGGCTCCGTGAGGCACGGGCGACACGGGCACCAGCGTCTGCGGACCCAGGGCGGGCTAAGCGGGGCTGGTGAGAGAGAATCGTGACACGGGGATGGGGATTGTGGGAGACTGCAGAAGCAGGGGCCAGGAGCACGGGCCCGGAGCTCAGGCGGGCTGGGCTCACGCCAACCAGCTCCTCGGCCCGCAGTCCCCTGGGCGGGGCGGGCCCACGTGCGAGGGCGGGGACACGTGCGAGGGGCGGGCCCACGTGCGAGGGTGGGACACGTGCGGGGGCGGGCCCACGTGCGGGGCGGGGCCTCCCGCGGTTCGAGGGAGGGGTGGAGACCGACCGCGAGCCTTTCGTGGCTTCGGAGCCGCTGGAGTCGGCGCCTCGCTGGCAGCCGGAAGGGGCAGGGCGCAGTTCCGCCGGGCGGTGTGGTTGCTAGGAGGGCGGTGACGTCGACGCGGAGAAGGCGGGACCAGGCGGGGCGGGGCGGGGCGGGGCGGGACGGGACGGGGCAGAACGGAACAGGGACGGAGGCCGCGCGGCGCCGCCCGACGCGCCCGTTCCGGGACCATGGCGGCCTCGGCGGGCAGCGCGGCGCCGGCCAGGCCCGGGAGGCCTCGGGCCGCGCCGCCGGCCGCCCCTCCGGAGCGGGGCGGCGGGAGCTGCGTTCTGTGCTGCGGGGACCTGGAGGCCACGGCGTTGGGCAAGTGCGACCACCCGGTGTGCTTCCGCTGCTCCACCAAGATGCGAGTCCTGTGCGAGCAGCGCTACTGCGCCGTGTGCCGCGAGGAGCTGCGCCAGGTGAGCGGGGGCCCGGCCGGCCCCGGGCCCGGCCCCAGACCCCGGCCCCCAGACCCCGGCCGGCGCGGCCCGCGGCACTCCCCCCTCCTCCCCGCCGCCCCGGCCCGACTTGGCTGGGCTGGTCCGGACTGGCCGGGGGAGGGCCGGGCGGGGCCCGCGGGACCTGAGCGTGGGGCCCGGCGCGGTCCTCAAGTTTGGTCGGCCGGGCTCGGCTGATGGGGAAAAGTTGGAGAAGCGGACGGGCGGCGAGGGGGTCCGTCTGTCTTTCTGCTTTGGGGAGGGGACAAGAACAGACTGTCCGGGTGTGAGTGTGCGGAGTGAGCTCGCCGCTGCCGGCAGGAGGAGGAGGAGGAGGAGGAAGGAGCAGGGATAGCATCCCGGGCGTGCGAGGGAGGAGGAAGTCTTAGTGCGAAGGAGCGGTGGACTCAGCCGCACCGCGGCGGTGCCGAAGGTCGGGAGCAGGAGCCGGCTCGGAGGGACCTGGGTCTGCGGTCGGGCTTAGCGTTCGCGACTCTCCTCTGACCCTGTTCTAGGCCATTCTGTGACCTTGGGCAAGTTACTTCACCTCTCTGAAACTGGATTTTTCTGCAGTAAAGTGGGGGGGGGGGAGGGGTTGATCTGACCTCTCCAGCGAAGGTGTGGGCAGAGAGGATTGAGGAGTGGAATGCTTTGGGGGACTGCGTACACGCGAAGCGTTCCGGAAGTTTGCTGCTGTCTGCCTCGGGTTTCTGAGTTCAGTAGAGACATCTCTCCCTCTGTCTGGACTTGCATGGATGCTGCAGTTCCGAGGTGGAGAGGGATGACGAGCGCTGGCTCCTCAGCCACTTTTTCACAGCATGACTAGGATGTTCAAGCTCTAAGCCGGAAAAAAATATTTGATCTCCCTCATTTACTGTTCTTTAAAGTACTTTACTTTAAGTGTTGTGAAATCCCTCCCAATTATTACTAATGGGAAGCTTTGGGTGAGTCCCAGCAGGTCAGCCCAGGCTTTCTCATCACAAAGTTCATCAGAGATGGTACGTCTGTAATTTTTTTTTATGTGGGAACTCTTGAAAGAGAATTAAAAGAGGGGCACGGTCTGTGTGTAAGTGAATTAATAATATTGAGCACTGACTTTGTGCCCAGCAATCAACCAGCCAGTATATTAAATGCCTGCTATGTGTTAAGCACTGTGCTAGGCACTGGGGATACAAAAAATGGAAGGGGGAGGTCCCCCTGCCCTCCTAGAGCTTATTATTAGGATACAGCCTGTTCACTGATAAGTAAATACAGGATATGTTCAAAATAAATAAAATTGGAGGTATCATTTAACGACTGGGGGGAACTGAGAAAGGGAGCTGGGGGGGGGCCAAAAATCATGGATAAGAAGGGAGAACATTCTAGGCATGGGAGATATAGCCTGTGCGTGCAAAGGTGTGGAGGTAGGAAGACTAGTGAATAGCAAGAAGGCTAATTTGGCTGAAGCTTTGTGTCTGTAAACCAGAGTGATATATTACCAGCCTTTCTAGAAAGATGGGCCAGAGCAAAGTCAGAAGGGCTAAAAAGTGGTAAAGAGAAGCATTTGTATCTAATCCTAAATACCCAGGGGAACCACTAGTGTTTCTTAAATAGAGGGGAATGATATGGTCATGTCTGTACTTTAGAAATATAAATTTGGCGGTTGCATGAGGATAGATTGAAGAGGGAAGAGAAAAGGATACAGGGAGACTAATTAGGAGCCTGTTACAGTAGTTCAGGTGAGGTGATAAAAGCCTTAGACTAGGATAGTAGTTACATGACTAGAGGAAGAAACTGATTTCAAAGAAGTTGAGGAAGTGGAAAAACAATACTTAGCAACTGGAGGTAGGGAATGTGTGGTTTGAAGGTTTGACGGTGTCTCTGAGGTTGTGAAATTGGATTACTAGAAGAAGGTGGTGCCCTTATTGGAATTATAGGGGAGTTAGGAGGAGACATAGGTTTAGGGGGAAAGATAAGAGTTCTGTTTTGGGCATGTTAAATTTGAGATGACTATGAGATACTTAGGTAGAGATATTCAGCAGGTATTTGGAAATATGAGACTTGGACCTTAGGAGAAAGGTGAGGTCTGGATATGTACATATGGGAATGATCTGTGTAAAAATTACAGTCCAGTCCTTGAGAAAGGGTCCTATGGGAACCTTTGGTAAAGGAGCTCTCCTTTGGAAAGTCCTGTGGGGAGACAAGACATCTCAAACAAAAATGGGCAGTACATGTGCTAGGATAGAATTGTCATTTCAACCTTTTCTAACCTGATTCTGCTTCTTGGTAAAACAACATATTAAGTTCTTGCCACGTGCAAAGTTTTCTGCTAGGCCTAGGTGATAAAAAGATGTGTGTGCCACAGGCCTTGCTCCCAAGAAGCTTACAACCTTATGGGACTAAAAGACGAAGACACAAATAGCTATGCTATAAGGGAGAGTGATAGGTGCAAAGAAAGGCTCGACGGGCAAAGTGCTAGGAGAAATTTCAGGAAGGAGAGATCACTTTTAGGAAAAGGGAAGAGGGAGATTGGACTTGAGTCTTATAGGAGCAAAGGGACCTCACAGGAGGAGTCCTTTTGAGGCAGAACTAGGACAGAGATATTTAAGAGGGGATGGCAAGAGTGTCAGAGAAGTCCAGTTTTGCTGGCTGGCTTCTCAGACCAAGATTGTCAAATACAAGATTTTCCATGTTTGAGAGAAGGTATTGTATAGTAGATTTGTATTTTCCTGTTCCACATTTTGTATCTAGTAACTGTGCATGTTACTGTACTGTGCAAACCTTTGTATGTTAGCGCATTAAGTTTGGGGAGGGAGAAACACACAGTACTTGATTAGCATGAAGAAGTTTTCCTAATTTTTGCTGGACCTTCCAATATTTGTAGCAAGTAGATATTCGACTAATGGTGCTTCAGGTTAGCCTTAATAACCACCACAAATTAGCTTCAGTTTAATATTCAACTTTCAAAAGACCCTACCCTGTTTTGTGCTTTATGTAAAAATCCCTGTCTGCTGTCTCCCTTCCCCCACCTCCAAACACTACAGTTGCTTGTGCTTGTCATTTTGGTTAGTTTTGATCTCTCTGTTCTACTGCTATTCTCTATGTTCTTTAGTTGGCTTGGTTTCTTTCTCTCAGAGTTGTAGCTTTGATGAACTTCTCTCTTTGGGCTATTTTCCTATACAAAATACCAGAGTATTATGTGAGTACTCTTCCATCAGTGAAGTTTTTTGTTCATGCCACCCTATTGGGCTTCTTTAGAAGCACAGCCATTGCCTGTCTATGGGCAAAGGATACGATGGTACCAGACACTCATTTATTTGACTTTGTATCTGGAAAAATGGTCAGGTTTTAAGGGTTTTTTTTTGGTCAGCATCATCTAAAGCATCTCTGAGGTTTCACGTACAAAGGAAGTTCTTTTATTCATGATGACCAGGACAGAGTTAAGGGGACTAATTTCCAAGTTGTTTCAGTCATTGAAGTTAAATCTTTAAAGGTATTTTCTCCACTCCAGCTACTAGGTAAGCTGTTGACAAGTCTAAAAAAAAAAATGAATTAGATTACTAAAATGACAGCAGTGGAGAAAGAAGCCTAGAAATGCCCAGTTTGGGTGATCAACCTCTGACTAGCTTCTCCCAGTCTGGAATAGACAGTATTAGAATGCAGAGAGAGAATTCTAGTAGAATCTTAGAACTAAGAGACCAGTGGTGGTCAAAAACTGAAAATCAAGGGGATGCCCATCAATTGGGGAATGGCTGAATAAATTGTAGTATAGGAATGTAATAGAATACTATTGTGCTTTAAGAAATGATCAACAGAAAAACTTCAGAGAGGCATGGAAGGACTTATATGATCTGACGTTGAGCGAAAGGAGCAAAACCAGGAGAACTTTGTACACAGCAGCAACCACAGTGTGCAAGGATTTTTCTGGTAGACTTAGAACTTCATTGCAATGCAAGCACTTAAAAAATTCCCAGTGGTCTTTTAAGGCAAAATGCCTACCACATCCAGAGAAAAAACTATGGAATTCAATCGCAGAATGTAGCAGATCATTTTCTTTTGTATTATGTTTCGGTTTGTTTTATGATTTCTCCCATTCGTTTTAATTCATCTATGCAACATGACTAAGGTGAGGGTGTGTTTAGTGGGAATATATGTGTAGAACCTATATAGAATTGTATGGGAGAGGGAAAGAGGGGGGGAGGGAGGGAAAAAAATCTAGGTTATATGGAAGTGATTGTGGAGCACTGAAAATAAAATAAAAAAAAGAACTGAGAGACCATAAATAAGGAGCTAAGGATTTAGAATGTTTTTCTTCACCCTTCCCTGAAATCACTTTGAAAATGATTCTCCTCTGCTCCCGCATTAATTAGGAAGATAAGAATGAAGATTCTTTCAGCTGTTTGTCGACAGATATTTTTAAAGACTAAAGATGAGACCAAGTGGTCTCAGTATTGTTTACAAGCTCTAATGTATCTGGATGGGAATTGAAAGTTCTAAGAAAGGAGTGTGCTGCTGTCATACTTTCTTTTCCCAGTGGAAGAATTCCTTCCATGTAAAATCTGTTTACATGCTTTTTGGTGATTATGTTAAGTTTCATAATGTGATGAACTTTTGGCTGTCTATGAAGCAGACTTTGTGAGAAGCCAGAAATCTTCTATTTATATTATTTTTCTAGTGATTATATTTCTTAGTGATGAGAATGTAGTCTTGTTTTTCTTTTTAAAGTTCTGGTTCCAAATCAGAATTTTAAGAGTGCTTCTCTGTTCCTCCTCTGTTTACATCACTTTCATTTTCCACTGTATCCCTTGTCCCTCACCCCTCCCAGAGATCTATTCTTTATAACAAAGAACAAAAAAAAGTTCATCAAAACCAATACATTGAAAAAAAAAGTCTGATATTTGTGCTATGTTCTGCATCTGCAGCCCCTCTACCTCTGCAAAGAAGTCTTCTAATATCCTTTTGGGGTCAGACTTGTTCATTATAATTTCATAGCATTTAATTTCTTTTATTTTTGTTCTTTTCACTTAGACTGTTGCAGTCATTATATACATACATATATATTTCTGTTTGATTTCCGAGTTGTTTATATGGCTTTCCATGCTTTTTATTCATCATATTTGCTGTTTCTTCCAGCACATGTACCATATTTCCTTTAACAGTTACCCAGTCTATAGGCATGTATTGTATTTCCAATTCTTTACTACCACAAAAAGTGGTGCTATAAATATTTTGGTACATATGGAGTGAGATCCCTATTTTTAAACCGTGTCATCCATTCAGCCAGCAAATATGTACTGAATGTCTACTGTGGTCCATCCCTAGGCTAGGTATCTTGGGGAAATAGGAGCTATATAAGACTAAAGCATGTTTTCTTGGGGACAAATGCCATTTGAGTTGAATGGTGGTGATGTCCAAGAGCAAGGAGAAGATGCCCTCTTTTTCTGGTGACTGAATTGACAGTGTAAATGGTAGGGGCCAGGATCTGGTGCAGGAAATAGGTGAGTCAAGGACCAGAAATTAGGAGGAAGATCAGAAGGAAGATGGCATTTTAATGATAAAGGCAGCAGTAGTAATCACTACTGATTGAGTGGAGAGACCTCTTAATTAGGAACTGAACTATGTCTTCGCTTTTCTGCACATTCTTCCCATTACCTGGGTATAAGTGTTGATTGACTTAGGAAGGATGTGATTCCTGCCTGCCCTGTAGGAGCTCACAGTCATCCACAAAAGTCACATACATCTCCATCTTGAATGCCAGCTGAAGGAAGTAGCAACCTATTCTATGAAAAAGGTACATTTTTAACCTTGGAATATGGTCTGTGATTTTACCACCTATATATAGTTTCCTGATTTTGTTTTATTACTGCTATTAAGATTAATCTGCTTTCCTTTAGAACATTCTTTTAGCACGTAGATGGCGTTGGGGTGGAGGAAAATTTGAGATAAAAAATCATAGAGTAAGAATTGGAAGGGACCTTAAAGGTCAGTTCTTCAGACTTCAATATGCCTAATTTGAGGTAATGATGGGACACCCGAGTGTTAAGAAATATGACTTCACAGTTCAGAGGTGGTATCAGGATCAGAGACGTATTTTAGAGTCAGAAATTATCTATCTAGAAATTGGAGACAACTGATGGTAGCCATAGGGAAGATTGAGGGTACAGAAAGAAAGGCAGAGGACCGAGGTCTGAACTCCTGGGAACCCAAGATTAGGAATGGTAGGGATGAGAGAAAGAAGTAGGGAGGAAATCCGTAAGGTCCAAGACTGCTGCGTAAAGGAGGAAAAAGAATGGGGCCCTCGTTATCTTCCCGGAGTAAGATGAGGAATAAGGAGGAGTGACAGTTCTTCATGCTGGCCAAACTGGTGAGCAAGGTATGGTAGTGTACACTATCTGTACACAGTACAAGTTGTTAAATGACTAAAGGCAGTAGGGAGAGATGTTGGAAAGTCCAGTCACAAAATTTGCCTGCTAGAGGCAGGGAGGAATTAAGTTCCTCCCTTCCTGGAGCTCTCTATTCACTCGGTACTGGAGGTGTGCTCTGGGCTGGAGGAGGCCTGGAGAGAGTAGAGGAAAGATGCCCCCTAGGGAACTGGAATAAGAATGTAAAGAATGTGGATGATTAGGGAACTGCTGGAAAGTGTTGGTTGTCAGTTTCTTGTACTGGTAATTGTTCATTTGAAACACCAGTTAAATTGGTGTGTGTCCAAACTGGGGACTCTCCTTAACTAGACCAGAGTAAGAAAATAAAAGGTCTATTCTGAGTAAGACTCAAGGAAAAACTGAAAGTGTGTTTCTACCTGATAACCCTTTGGTGGTCAGCTGCGCAACTGGCTGTTCCAGTGGGTTCCAGGAGGAAGCCTTTACAGACTGTGGGGAGGGAAAATGTGGTTAGTAATCCAGCTGATTTTGGTCAGTCTTCATCACTACCCCTGAGGTTTCAAATGCACATAAAGTTTTGCTGTTCATGAGTATAGCCATCACCTGAGACAGAGGAGATAAGACCCCCTCTCCCCCCCACTTTCTGAGATTTATTCCATCACTCACTTCACCCACCCCAGGGCTCATCATATTTATCCTGCTGCCAGATTAATCTGTGCTAATGTACCATTCTATTTCCATTACTCTCCAGCTCAAAAACTTTGTGGGGCTTCCCATTTGCCTATAGTAGCTAAGATTTAGAGAGTACTTTAAGATTTGCTAAGAGCAATAGGAATATATTATTTTGTTTAATTTTTATAACAACTCTGATGTAAGTACTGCTATTTCTATTTTATAGATTAAAATACTAATAGTTATATATAATAGTAATATACATTTCCTTTCCTCTCACTTCTCAGCCCTGTGACTGTTGCTTAACTCAAAATAGCCCTCTTCAAGTTAAAAATGAATTCTGATGATCTTTTACCAGACCTCATCTGTCTTGCCCTTTCTGCAGCATTCAGCACTGTGGAACACCTTCTCTTTAGTCTAAGGGACACTATTGTCTTTTGGTTCTCTTTCTCTTTTTCTTACTACTCTCTGCCCATCTCCTTTGCTAGCTCATCATCCATCTCCTGCTTGTTAACTTTGGGCATGGCCCAAGGTTCCATCCCAGGCTCTGCTTTCTTCTGTTCTCTCACTACCCTCTCAATGATTTCATTAGCTCCTGTCAGTTCACTTATCATATTTGTGCCAATGACTCTCGGGTTGAAGGGCCCCAGTTTCTCTTCCTGAGCTCCAGTCCCTGCCTCACCAACTGAACTGCTTCTTGAACATTTTGAACTGGTTGTCCTGTCAGCATGTCAAACTCAGCACATCCAAAACAGAGCTGCTGCTCTTTCTTCCCAAACCTCTGCCTCTTCTAGCCTTCTAGCTTCTGTGGAGGATATCTTCTTCTAGCCTTCTAGCTTCTGTTGAGGATATCCTCATCCTTCCATTTTCCGTTTCACATCTTTGGTGTCATCCATGACTTCACTTCTTTACCCCACATAGCCAGTCATTTTTCAAGTCTTAATGATGTTTACCTCCATACATTCTCTTACATCCACTCCCTTCTCTCAAGACTTACGTGGCCACTACTCCTCTTGCCTAGACTATTGTAATGAGAGGCTCCCAGCTGGTCTCCCTGCATCCGGTATCTCCCTGGTCTAATCCATCCTTCACATTGTAGCCAGTGATTTTCTTAAGGCTTAAGTCCGGTCATGTCACTTCCCTACTCAGTGTGTGTGTTTATCCTTCATTGCTGAAGAAGACCGTGCCATCAGAGAAATAATGACATGACTTGCACTTTGTTTTGCGTGAGGGAGGACTGTGCAGGTCACCAGCCTCACTTCTTCTCCAGAGCCATCTGAATTCAGTGACCAGATATTCCTCAGGATGACTGGAGATGACCCAGGATGAGGCAACTGGGTTTAAGTGACTTGCCCAAGGTCACACAGCTAGTGTCAAGTGTCTGAGGTGAGATTCTGAACTCAGGTCCTCCTGACACCTGCACTGGTGTGCTATCCACAGGCAAACTCTGGTGTCTACTTGTTACTACCTCCAGGATCAAATCTAAATTCCTCTGTTTGGTATTTTTAAAGCACTTGACAACGTGGCCCCAGCTTTATTAGGTGTTACTCTTCTTGGACTGGCCTGCTTCCTATTCCTGCCACATGACGTTTCATTGCCTGCTTATTTGCCTTTTGCATAGGCTGTCCTGACCCCTAGGTCTGGAAATATATTCTTTACCTTTTCTTCTTAGAATCCTTTCAGCTTCTTTTAGAGTTCAGGTTAAGAACCACCTTTTTCCTGTCTTTCTTTCTTTCTTTTTTTTTTTTTAAGACAATCGGGATGAGTGCCTAGGATCACACAGCTAGTAAGTGTCTGAGGCTGAATTTGGCTTCACATCCTTCTAATTCCATCCTCTGCACCGCCCACCTGCCCTGGGACCACCTTTTTCTAAAGAAACCTTTTCTTGATTCCTCTAGCTTGTAGGGTCTCTGCCTCTCAATTACTTTGTATTATTCTGGATTCATTTTACATACAGACTACATATATACAACATATCGTCTCCCCTGATAAATTCCCTGAGAGAGATTGTTTCCCTTTTGCCTGCCTTTTTAATAAATGCTAGTTGACTGATTATAGATTAAGGAAACTTGAGCGCTCAGAGAAGTTAAATTACTTGCCTAAGGGGGCAAAGCTAATAAGTATCTGAAGTGGATTTTGAAAATAATTATTCCTCGCATTGGTTCATAGGCAGTTATTTAAATTTCTTAGCATGGTTTTCAAGGCCCTCCATACTTTGCTTCCAGCTTACACTTGCCAGTCAGTTTCATACTACTCATTCTGCTCCTCTTTACCTATCCTTTGTTCTTGCCAAACTGGATTATTCACCATCCCAGGTTCTTTTTGTTGCTTATTCTTGTTTGTGCCTTTTCTCATTCTCTCCCCAGTTTCTGAAATGTGTTCCTTCCCTCTCTCCCCTCTAATCTTTTCCTGTCTTTATGGACTAAGAAGTCAGTTTTCTTTAGAAGTCTTTTTTGATCTCCTGGATGGAAATCTCTGTGCCCCCAGTTTTTCATGCCCCTTCAGAGCTTTCATTCACATTTACATTTCAGTCTGTATTGGAGCTATTTATGTATGTGTCAGATCCACCCTACTATGTCAATTCCTTCAGGGCCAGAAGTCTCACTTATCTTAAACTAGGACTATAAACTTGACTACTCTGTGTACAGATTGCAAAAGATAAAAAGAGATAAGGAGATGTGAAATAATCTATTGTTTATATGTTAATGTTACTGCAAATAGTTATAATTTTTGTTACATTTATGTATTTTCCGGCCTTTATAATAATTTAGTGAAAATGAATGTAACTAGGTAACAACTCTCATCAAAAAGACTCTGCTTTTCAGCCATGCATATACTCTGATTGTCTTCCCACTGTGTTCCCCTTTCCCCTCTCCCCCCAGTGGAGATGGACATCTAGGGTACTGAGACTGTTGGGTGTGTCTGGATTCCTGCTTTTTTCTAGAGTGCTCTGGTTGGGCAGCCTTATGTGCTAATGAGTTGCAAAACTGTACAGTGAGTTGTACGCCAAGTCAGTTAAATCAGTAATGACTTGAAGGGTCATGATTCTAAGACCCTAGAGCCACTATGTAGTATAACTCATTGGCTTTCTAATTTTATCATGTTGAGCCACCAACACATCCTCCTCCTCCCCTTTCCAAAAACTAGTGAGGCAGGCTTTCTGTGCTATTAGAAGTAGTAGTGATATTCTTCTCTGGTTTTACATGTTGGAAAGCAGTTCACCTGTAACTATGGTGATCTTCAAGTTTCCTTCAGTTTAAAATTGGGATCATAATGAGAGCACCTACCTTATAGGGTGATTGTTGAGAGTCAGATAGGACAATCTCTGTGAAGCCCTTAGCACAGTGCCTGATACTTCATAGAAACTTAATAAGTTGGGGAGGGGATAGAGGAGGGAGTGTGCTTATTTATTCTGCAATGCCTTTGTGCTTTTGCTTTCTCCCATTTCTTTTGGTTGGATTCCTAGTAATGGTCATTAAACATTTATTAAGCATCTTCGGTGTGCCAGGCTGTGCTGAGTGCTGGGGATACAACTATAGAAAAGAAAGATGGTCCCTGCCCCCTTGGAGCTTGTAATCTAGTGGGAGAAGACAGCACATGAAAGAAAGCTGAAAGGGGAGTGAGAGTAGAGTAACCAGGAAAGTCCAGAATGAATGCAGCCAGGTGGGAAATGAGAAGCTGTCTGAGGAAAAGTCAGGCATAATCCCCCTCCTTAAATAGAAGTGGAAGAGTTCTTCCTGTAATCCAAGGGGCAGAGGATACTGATGAGGCCCTTCCCACTCAGGCAGAACTGATCTTTTGTTCATTTTCCATGGGTACTGCAGGGCACTAACCTTCTCTACCCCCATCTCAAGCTCTATACTGTGTTACTTGTTATTTATGTTGATGCCTTTTCTTCCGTACTGGATTTTAAGTCCCAGGAGGGGCTTGCCTTCTTTGTCTTTGTACCAAGCACTGAGCACAGAACTTTGCACAAAATAAGCACTTAATATATATTTGTCAAATTGGAGTGAAATATCTACTATTCATTGAGTCTTCACTGATAGCAGGCACTTTGTTAGATACCATGTAAGAGTTACTTACAAGGACCTACCTCTGGTCCACCAGATTCTTAAGATATAGAAATAAATATAAGCAGGAAAAACAAAGGGACAAACATGGAGAAACAGTATTGCAGAGGTGGGAGGCTGTGGATGTGAAAAATTCTCTATACTATCATACTTGGTTTAGAATTTATTATTTTTACTGAACTGCTTTTTCCAAACCCATTTTTTAAAAATTCTTTATTTCAACAGCTATATGGCAGGTTGGTAGATCAGATGCTGATGAAAGCAGTATGACTTCAGTCCATCCTTAAAGTTCAGTTCTTCAAGAAGATGGGTTAGGTGGCTGTACTGTGTCCTCTGCTTTTTCTCTAAGGCATTTTACAAGTAGGACAAGAAGAGAATATGTGAATGGATCAGTTATTCCAACCCTTGGGGCAGGAAACAAAATGAAACATTTTTATTTCCTTCAGCTTTGAGTTGGGAATCGGCAAGGTAGGTGCTAGGCAGTGCTTTGATAGGAGGACTCTAAGCATTATTGAGTAGCTGAACTAGAAGGAGTAAGGGAGGGGGGGATTTATCCCAGAGAGGAAATTCCTTGGCAAGATTCCTGAATCCTCCCTCTCACTGTCGTGGGGAATTGCTGTGCTGCTATCTGAATACCTCTAGATAGGGAGTATCTACGTAGGGGTTAAATTTGACTCTTTTTGACTTATAATAAATTAAATTTGGTTTCAGAATTAAAACTCATGCTACATAGAGCAGTCTGTTCCAGAACTTGTGTAGCATATAAG
The DNA here is from genome assembly GCF_028372415.1 of Notamacropus eugenii. NCBI lineage: Eukaryota > Metazoa > Chordata > Mammalia > Diprotodontia > Macropodidae > Notamacropus > Notamacropus eugenii. The sequence continues at coordinate 48,279,980 of NC_092872.1, forward strand.
TCCTTGTTTCATAATCATGCTACTGTGTGGTTTTCAGGTGGTCTTTGGAAAGAAGCTTCCAGCATTCGCAACAATACCAATTCACCAATTGCAATACGAGAAAAAATATGACATCTATTTTGCTGATGGAAAGGTTTATGCTTTATACAGGTGAGATGAAAATTGCTTGCTCCTTTAGAATTTCTAAAGTCCTTCATGTTCTATGGCATTTTATAATTTTTCAAATTATATGCATATTCACTTTCACTTTCTCTTACCTGTAATCCTGTGAGATAGAGAGGTTGTGTAACATTGTACAGATGAGAAAACTGAGGTCCCCAGAAGGTATACAACTTGGCCAAAGTGACAGTGGCAGACTTGGGACTGAGTGCAGGCCTTGTGACTCCTAATTCTCTCGATTATACTAAGTAAAGCAGTAAGTGGGTTTTAAAAAAATATTTTATCCTCACTTAACTAAAATCCAGATCATGTCCTTATATAATAAAGGGCTATTTCCAAGCCCTGTGCTGGTTGCCCCCTTACCTTGAACACAATGAGAACTTCACCTTCCAGACAGAATTTAAAATGAGAGGACAAGAGTAGATGATCTTTGAGGTCTCTTCTAGTTCCGTTGACTTCATTGTTTTGACCTGTATAAAGCAACTTTCCCTTCCCTCCTCTTCACCCTTTTCCTCTCTCCCCATATCTTATTTAGTGTCAGTAAGACTAGTAAGCAGTGACATGGGTGCTGGTTTTCCTTTTAGGAAGTTGCTCCAACATGAATGTCCCCAGTGTCCAGAACAGCGACCTTTCAGTCTCTTTGTTGACTTAGAGCAGCACATGAGGAAACAGCATGAACTTTTCTGCTGTAAGCTGTGTGTGAAACACCTGAAGGTGAGTGGGGATGATACAGGCAGGGCAGGGAGGGAAAAGAGGAAAATGTCCTTGAAAGCAAAGCAAGGGAGTCTTCCTCCCAAGATCATTCACTCCCTGTGCAGAAAGGTGGTATTATTGAACCCAGACTCGAGCCACCCTAAATAACTCCAGAAAAGTCCCTCTTACAGCATTATTTTGCTGTTGAGTAAGTTAAAGCCACAGGAAGTTGATTCACCTAAGCTCAAGCAAGGTAGTAAGTGGAACTGAATACTCTATGACTGTAATGTCCCAATTTGGCCTTGAAGAAGAGTTGAGACTGTGCATCTCCCTGTTTTCTTTACAGAGGTGGGGGGCAGTGGGTATGAACTATTACAGACATAAGCTGATGTGTTAGCTTGTTTTGCCTTTTTTTCTTTTTAAATATTTGTTACAAGGGTTGGTTTTCTTTATTATGAGAGTAAGAAGAAATAAATTTAGAAATGAAAGTTATATAAAAACAGAAGTTACCTGTAAAAATTAGGTTTAAAATATCCATAATTTTTCTTCAAATCTTAGCTCAAACACTATCACTTATATGAGGCTTTTCCTAAACTTCACACTGGCTTCTGATACCCCTCCACCGAAATAGCCTTGTCATTTATTTTGTACATACCTATACATAATGTACGTATGTCTTGTCCTCTTTGATGCAGTGTTAGCTTCTGAAGGTCAAGGATGAATTTCTGTCTTTGCATCCCTGACCCCTCCTATAGTTCCTCATATATAGTAGGTTCTTAATTAATGGTTATTGACTGAGTTTCAAGTCTAATAGGATGCCACACACAACTGTTATACAAAATAGATCATTAAATGCCTGAGGGAAGTGCTGACAATATTGTGAGAAGTCCTCTGAAAATCATTTCCAACTATTGGAATTCAGGAAAGCCTTCATGAGGGAGGCAGCATTTGAAGTTGAAGGATGCGTTGAATTTCAGCAAGGAGAAATGTGTAGGGTCAGGGTTTTAAGGTTTTTTTTAATTAAGGAGAACTTAAATCACCAGCAAAAACATCATTATGTATGAAAGAATAATAAAAAAGACATTTAAAAAAAAACTAAAGCAAGGTAGTCTGACTTTCTCACCTTGTCCAGACCCTTACTCTGATGTCATCTACTAATCTTTGAGGCATTCTCCCTGCTTTCTTTATGAGTTCAGTATCTGCCTGTCTTACATTATTCCTTTTTCATCCTAATATTTGCCTTCATCTTTGGTGATTGACTATCCAGTCACTTTGAGCACCCTGAACCCCAAGTCTATCAGCTTCAGCTCCTGTAACCCTCCCCTGTATTGTCTGCCTTCTCTCTTCCTATTCCTGAATCACTGAACCCTGTTGAGGGAAGGTACAGAATGATACAGTAGTAATCAAAATGATAGTAGTGGCTAACATTTATATAGCACTACATGCCAGGCACTGTGGTGAGTGCACCTAATACAGAGATCTCATTGGTCTTCATAATAACAGTGGAAGGTAGATGTAGGTGCAACTCTTATCCTTATTTTACAGATGAAGAACCTGAGACAGAAATGAAGTGAGTTGCCCAGGGTCACAAAGCTGGCAAGGATCTGAGGCTGGATTTGAACCCAGGTTTTCCTGACTCCAGACTCAGCACTCTATCCTTACACCATCTAGCTGCCCTTAGTAGACTGAGTCCAGTACATATTCATGTTATCTAACCCCAGCTGAGCACTTGTTACTGCCCAGAAATCTTTTATTTCATGTCTGATCCACATTCCCCATGGTGGTTGGGTCAGACCTCTTTCCTTAAAATTTTAACGCCCCCGCACATGTACACACCCTGCCCCGAACCATTTCAGTAGATGCCTTGTTTATTACTTTTCTGAAATTGTGGCTTTCTGTTATCCTCCTCATCTCCCATGATAAGAGTGGGACCCAGCATTTATTACATGTATTATCTCATTTTGTCCTCAAAACAATCCTGGAAGGTAGGTGCTGTTATTATCCCCGTTTTACAGATGAGGAAACTGAGGCAGAGAGGTTAAGTGACTTGCTGGGGGTCACACAGTGAGGTGAGTATCTGAGATTAGATTCAAACTCAGGCCTTCCTGTCTCCAGTTCTAGTGCTCTATCCACTATGCCACCTAGCGCCCATCTTCCACATCTTCAAACTTCTTTATCTTCACTCTTTTTTTACTACTCTGCTCCAGTCTCAGAAGAGAAAGTTCTTCCTTGTCAAAACAGATCTCTACTTGAGCTCTTGGCTCTCCCACACCCGCCACATCATCAGGAATTTGCTTTGTTGAACATTCCCTCTCATTTTCAGGCTCATTGTTCTCAGGCTTCTTCCCTGCTTCCTACAAACTTCCTCATGGTTTTCTGTTATTGAAAAACCTTTTCCTTTGACCCTGCCATTCCTTCTTTTCATGCTTATAGAAAGAGTAATTTGCCCTCTCCACTACCACTTTCCTCCCTTTTCACTTCTCAGCCCCTTGGGCTGGGCTAGCCTGACCACTGTTAAGACTAGTCTCCAGGATTAAAAGTGAACTCAATGACTAACTCTGGTCACCTTTTCTTAGTCTTTATCTTCCTATAGTATTTGGTCCTGAGAGTTACGCTGCCCTTCCTGGATCCTGTCTTCTTGATTCATGGACACTGTTCTCTCCTCTCCTGGATCTTCACCTTTCCTGTCTCACCATTCTTCCTCTGGTTCATCCCCTTCTTCTGCCGCCTAAATAGCAATGCTCCCCAAGGCCTTGGTCATTCTAAATATTTTCTCCATTGGTGATTTCATCCCTTCCCACAGCATTAGTCTTTTCTCATCAGAAGACTCCCAAATCTCTCTATATTTGATTAGCCATTCGATTAGCAAGTTGCCTTAGTAGTTTTTAATATTTTAAATTTTTTTTAGCCAATTTCCCAATTTCATTTAAAAAAATTTTTTAGCATTCATTTTAAAAAAATTTTGTATCACCAACTTTCTCCCTCATTTACCCCTGCCCCTTGAGAAGATAAGTGATGTGATAGCAACTATACATGTCAGGTCATGCAAAACATACTTCCATATTAGCCATGATGCAAAAGAAAACACACGGAAACACAAGAAACCTAAAGAGAGTGAAAAAAGTCTGCTTCAGTCTGCACTCAGAATAGATCAGCTCTCTGCAGTGGATGGTGTTGTTCATCGTGGGTCCTTTGGAATTATCCTGGATCATTGTCTGGATCAGAGTAGCTAAGTCTTTCAGGGTTGATCATCATTACAGCATTGCTGTCCTAGTAGTTGTTTTCAACATAACTCTCCAACTCCAACAACCTTAAAAAAAAGAAATACTCCAAAAGATTGCTGTCTTAGTTGTTTCAGCAAGATGATGGAAGCACCTCCCCTCCAGGTAAAAACCCTCTGAAATTACAGCCAAGAATCAAAATTTCTAAAGTCCCTTCTCACCCCAAGTTCACCTTGCATTCTGGGTGCAGGTAGAGTAGACTACCTGATGAGCTTGTGTTTGATTGTTTCAAGCTGTGGGCTGTGGTAGCCTCTAGTCCAGGCTCCCCCTCTGCTGCCTCAAGGCTACATATGGCCCTCTAGGTCCTCAAGTGCGGCCCTTTGACTGAATCCAAACTTCACAGAACAAACCCCCTTAATAAAAGAATTTGTTCTATAAAATTTGGACTCAGTCAAAAGACCACACTTGAAGATCCAGAAGGCCACATGTGGCCTTGAGGCTACAGGTTCCCCACCTCTGCATCTAGTCTGTCCCCTTAGCAACTCTGTTGAATTCCCTCCCCCCATGGTATTTCCCCCTTTCCAACTCCCACTCCCCAGCCCCACGCTCTAAAAGAGGTGGAAAATTGTACCTCTCCCCCTTCCGTCCTATACTCAGGAGGTTGAGTGTGTAATAATTAATTTCAGTGGAGGATAGAGATGCCATAGTTCAGAGCTGGTTAAAGGGAAGAGTCTTCCACCTGAAGAACTCCTATGTCCTTGGGATTCAGGGAAGCAAAGAAGAAAATAAATGTATTGAAAAGGGAAGGGGCCTAGCATCTAAACTTAAAAAGACAAGGAAAAATAAGGAAGAATTTCCCCATGAAAGGAAACATTTTTATTTAACTTTCTGGAACCCTTCTTCATGTCCTGAACCCCTCTAGCAGTGTGGTAAAGCTTATGGACCCCTTCTCAGAATAATGTTCTTAAATGTATAAAAAAAATGCTCAGAACTACAAAAGAAACCAATAATTCCTGGGCCCCAGATTAAGACCTTCTGCTTTAAAGGAGTCTGAGCCATAACCCTCAATAAAAAAAGAACAAGATAGTTAATTCTGCAGATTCCCTACAAATCCTAGAACTATCGCAAGAAACTTGGGGTGGTTTAAAAAAAAATAAAACTTTTAAATGATACTGTTGGAATGGAAATTTGTTTGAAAAGTAGAACTTTCTTTTTAGTTTTGAGTTCCAAATTCTGTCCCTACCCCATTTCCTCCTCCACCCAGTGAGAAAGTTAGCAATGATATCAGTTATACATGGGAAGCCATGCAAAGTATATTTCCACTTTAGCCACGTTGGAAAAAAAATAAAAAGTAAGAAACAAAGAAAGTGAAAAAAGTTATGTTTCAGTCTGTACTCAGAGTTCATCAGATCTCTCTAGAGCATTTTTCATTGTGGGTCCTTTGAATTGTGTTGGATGATTGTATTGATTAGAGTAACTAAGTCTTCCAGAGTTGATCATCATTACAATATTGCTGTTTCTGTGTACAATGTTCTTCTGGTTCTGTTCACTTTGCTTTGCATCAGTTCAGTTAAGTCTTCCCAGGTTTTTCCTGGAGCCATCCTGCTTGTCATTTTTGTTCCCAATTATTTTTTCCCTACTTAATATAATAGTATTTTATTTTTTCTAATTACATGTGAAGATACTTTTCAACATTTTTTTCTTTTCTTTTCTTTTCTTTTTGGAAGGGGGAAGGCAAGGCAGTTGGGGTTAAGTGACTTGCCCAGGGTCACACAACTAATAAGTATGTCAAGTGTCTTGAGATCGTATTTGAACTCAGGTCCTCCTGACTCCAGGGCTCAGTGCTCCATTCATTGTGCCTCTTAGCTGCCCCTCACTCAACGTTCATTTTTATAAGATTTTGCATTCCAAATTTTTCTCTCTTCCTTCCCCCCACCCCAAGACAGTTAAGCAATCTGACATAGCTTATGCATGTACAATCATGATAAACGTATTAGTCATGCTGTGAAAGAAGAATCAGAACCTTGAATGAGAAACAAAGGGGTGCCAGTGACACTGTGTTACGTTAGAGATGGAGAGCCCAGCTTCATGATGAATTGTTTTGGAAGGGGAATGGGAACTTTAGGGGAATCCTATAGCACCCCCAGCCCTGAGAAGTGGGTGCTGAGGGGTAGATCCAGAAGTAGATCACATTGGTCTTAAGAAAGTGAGTGCTCATGGTCAGGGCAGGTAAGAGAACCTGGAGACTTGGGCTGCAGTGACCCCTACCACGACATTGTCTCTTTGATGAATTGATACTTCTACAAGAGCATAAGGCAGACACAAAGTGCAAAACTCCAGATGTCTGCCCTGAACTCTGGCCCTGTTGTCCATCTTCACCTGATTGTGCCATTGAGTCTCCCATCATCCAGTCCCAAACTGAAATCTTCATCAGCTTGTACCTTTCCCCTACTTCCTTGTTGAAGATCCCTCCATTCTCCCTTAATCCTGCCTTCCCATCCCCACTTCCCCATACCCAGTTGTTTGCCACATCCTTTCAGTTTTGCCTCCCCCACATTTCTTGTATCCATTTTCTTCTCTCCACTCACATAACTACCAATCCTTGCTTATTTCTTCTTACCTGGAATATTGTAATAACCTTTAGACTTATCTCTGGCTATTCCCCATTAGATAGACTGATTTGGACCAAAGAAAGCCCTTTCTCCATCACTTCCACTGCATTATTTCTTTTTTTTTTTTATTTTTTATTTATTTATTTTTTTAATGTTTAACAATCACTGCCATACAATTGCGATTTTATCCCTCCCCACCCACCCCCCACTACCTCCCTCCCTCCTCACGACTGCATACAATTCTGTATAGATTCTACATATACTTTCCTATTGAGTATATTTTCACTATAGTCATGCTATGTAGTCAGACTAAGATAAATGAAAGAATCCGTATAACAAATCAGAACATGATACACAAACAGATACACATACACAAACATGATCTGCTACATTATGTGAGTGACTTCCATATTTCTCTCTCTGAGTGTGGAAGGCATTTTGCCTTGAGGTCCACCATTGGGATTTTTTTTTTTTTTTCAGAAGTTCTTGTGTTATTACAAAAATCTAAGTCTACCAGAAAAAACTCTAACACACTGTGGTTGTTGCTGTGCATAAAGTTCTCCTGGTTCTGCTCCTTTCACTCAGCATCAGGTCATATAAGTCCTTCCAGGTCTCTCTGAAGTCTTCTTGTTCATCATTTCTTATGGCACAATAGTACTCCATTACATTCATATACCATAATTTATTCAGCCATTCCCCAATTGATGGACATCCCCCTGACTTCCAGTTTTTGGCAACTACATAGAGTGCTGCTATAAATATTTTTGTACATGTGGGACCCTTTCCCATTTTTATGATCTCTTGGGGATATAGTCCTAGTAGCGATATTGCTGGGTCAAAGGGTATGCACATTTTTGTAGCCCTTTGGGCATAGTTCCAAATTGCTCTCCAGAATGGTTGGATGCGCTCACAGCTCCACCAACAATGAATTAGTGTTCCAACTCTCCCACATCCTCTCCAGCATTTATCATTTTCTTGTTCTGTCATGTTTGCCAATCTTATAGGTGTGATGTGGTACCTCAGAGTTGTTTTGATTTGCATCTCTCTAACCAATAGTGATTTAGAGCATTTTTTCATATGATTATAGATAGCTTTAATTTCTTCCTCTGAAAATTGCCTGTTCATATCCTTTGACCATTTATCAATTGGGGTGCATTATTTCTTAATTGTGACAAATCATTGTGAACGCAGGCCACCTGCTGAGCAGTGACTGCTTGTTTGCTCCAGCAGATCTTGTGTTTTACATAGCCCTCCTTTGTCATGGTGTGGACCTGTAGGTCTCACCTGTGGTGCTCTCTGCGTCCTCTCTACACCTACTTACTCAGCATGAATTTAGTTGGAACACAGGAGTGTGGGCCATGTACCAGGTAGATGACTGGGGGTCTTTTCAAGTCCAATGTAGTTGTCATTCAGAATCCCTCTCTTACATTAGTGCGTGCTTCTTTAGTGTAGTTTATAACCCAGCCTTTTCCATAATGTGCCGTTGCAGCCTGAGTGTGCGGCAGTTTACTTTGGGGCAGGCGGGCTGGATCACTGGGAGATGCTTGACAGAAAATGATCTTGATTTAAAGCTAGTCAGTTCAGGTGAAAACAATTTCTTTAGTATCTAGATGAATGTTGCGAAGGCCTGAGCCGCTCTAGGCTCCACAGCAGACACTGGGAGCTTGGAGAGAGGGGATTTCTAGGTTACTTTTCGGAGAAAATTATATCTAATATTCAGTTCTATGATGAGCAGAGATTAGATGATAGTCTTCAAAAAAACATCTTTGGAGCTTGAAGAATCAGTGGCAAAGGTGAGAGATGGTTCAGCTCCTCGTAGCAGGTTCTTGCAATGCCTTCTGCACAGCATTGCCCATCCTTTCTGCCCTCACATGCCTGCGTGTTTCTTCCCTAAGATCTTTACCTACGAACGCAAGTGGTATTCCCGCAAGGACCTTGCCCGACATCGGATCCATGGGGACCCAGATGACACCTCCCACCGGGGACATCCTCTGTGTAAATTTTGTGATGAGCGTTATTTGGACAACGATGAGCTCCTGAAACATCTGAGGAGAGACCACTATTTCTGCCATTTCTGTGATTCTGATGGCGCTCAGGAGTATTACAGGTTGGTGAAAAAGCAGCCCTCTTAAGTCATGCCCCAGCAGGGACTAACTGAGCACAGATAGGATTGGGCGGGGTGGGGGGGGAGCATGAATATAGGCTGAATGTGTCAGGGCTCTACACTGGAGACCAGTTATGAGAAGTTGGCATTCCTTGTATCCTCTCTCCTGTTTGGTGTACCCAGAGTGGGTCCTAGCAGAGTGGGTGGCTTTTTGTGTTTTCTGAAGTATTTGTCTTGAGGGATTTGAGCAGGTGAGCCAAGTTATCCCTGACTGATTCCACTTTAGTCCTAAGTCAGTATCCTTTGATGTTTATTTCTGTTGGGAGTATAAAATGTTTTAAGGCCAAAGCTGCTTTTTGTAACTGAGTTGTCAGTTCAAAGAACAGGGTTAGTTTCTGTCACTCCCTCATCTTTTCCTAGTGTGTAAAGAAAAACCAAACCAAATTTCTTTCTATTCAGATTTATGAACAGGACTAATAAGAATTAAACATTGTTCCATTAATTCATGTAGTTGGACTGGCTCCAGCATGAGAGCCTTGAGTGGAGGAAAGGAAAAAGCTTTTTCCTCCTGAAGATGCACGTGGATGTGTATTTAGTGTTGTTTCTGTGAACATCTTTGTGGAATATAAGGAGCTTGTGGTCCTTGGGGTGGGGGTGGGGGGAAAGTTATGTAAATGTTTAGTGTTTCATGTGCAATGAGGATGAGAAGAGGTCTGGCCAGTCCCATCTGGTCTGTTGCAGGAGTATTTATGGTCTTCATGATGTGTTGAGGATAGAATAAGCTCCTTATCATTATTATTACTTCCTGTGCAGTGTATTTGGATACTAATGCACCTTTCTGATTGGGGGTAAGTTGAGTAGAACTCCTTTGGGATTCATAGGAAAAGCTCCTGCCAGGTGCTGCTTGAGATTTGCCATGTTGCCTTAATTGGTACCATGGTGTGCTGTTGGGGAATGATATATTAACCATATCCATCCCCATTTTTTACTTTTTTTCAGTGACTATGAATACCTTCGTGAACATTTCCGTGAGAAGCACTTTCTCTGTGAGGAGGGAAGGTGCAGCACTGAACAGTTCACTCATGCCTTCCGAACGGAAATCGACTACAAGGCGCATAAAACTTCGTGCCACAGCAAGAACCGAGCAGAGGCCAGGCAGAACCGGCAGATTGACCTGCAGTTTAGCTATGCCCCAAGGCACACTCGAAGGGGTGAAGGTGAGCGTGCCTGGCTGTCTTTCCTTGGGAGGGCCCACTGTGGATCAGAGCTTTATTGTGTGGGGTCTGGTTCTACATTTTTTTGGCATGATAGTTACTTAAGACCTAGATTTCCATTGCTGTATTCATAGGAAGATAGTTAGATTTAGTTTACTGTCTTCATAAGCCTTTAAAAATGAACTGGAAGAAACAGTGCAGTCGTCTTTCTGTTACGGCTTTTTGCAGCCTATCAGCCCTACTTCAGGAGAGCATGTTCTCAGACTAAAGCAGTGATCCAGAATATCCTTGGTCTCTGTTTGGGGATGAATGGGTTTCATCTCCTTGCTCTCCTGGAACTATTGTAAAGAACCAGTTGTACATAGTATCTGAGGGAGGGAAGGGAGAGGAGGCCTAGCAAACAGGCCCACACACAGTGTTTGCTGGGCTCTCCTGGGGGGCTGGTGGGAGATGAGGAGGGGCTGGTTCTGAACAGGGTGAAGCGACAGGCCCTCTGCCTTCTTCTAGGTGTCGTCAGTGGCGATGACTATGATGAAGTGGACCGGCATAACAGGCAGAGCCGGGCCAACAGGCCCGGGGGGCGTGGAGCTCAGCAAAACCGCAGAGGAAGCTGGAGGTATAAGAGGTGGGAAGGCTTTTGCTTGCTGTTGAAGTTCCTCTCTTGGCAGCCCACGGGGTGTCTTGTTGGGGAGCTGCTAGAGGTGGGGGCCAGCTCAGGAACTCTTGACTCCAAATGGTCACTTTGTCCCGAGTTGTACAGACTGAGAGGATCCTAGACTCGGACGGGGAGTAGAGACCAACTGCAGCCTTTCCTTTTGTAAATGAGAAAACAACTTGCAGAAGTGAGATAGCTTGACCTATGGCTTGACCGCAAGTTAGCAACCAGGCCCAGGACCAGAACCCACAATAGTTTTGTGAATAAAGAGTCATAGTAATTAGTAAATTCCCATATATATGAGATTCTGTCTCTAATAGAGCCTCTGCCTTAAAAAAAAAACCAGCAACTAAGTTTTATTGATTTCCCTTTGTTTTTATAGTACTAATTTTTTGGAAATATGCCTTCTTTTCGCCCCCGTTGAAGTCTCCCTTTTGTTAAAGAAAAACAATTAAGCAGGAACATTGACCACAGAACCACTGCTTTTTGATGACTGATGACTTTTGAACTGTAGATCTGAGTGGGAAGGGACTTCAGAAACCTGTCTCTCATCCAGTCCCCTCATTCTTCATAGAAACAGACCTAGAGAGAGAAAATGTCACACAGTAGTAAGTGACAGAGGAAGATTTGAATTCAGGCCATAAGATTATCGATGTGTAACTGGAGGGGATCTTGTCCAGTCCTTCCCCCTCATTTTACAGATGAGATTGTGACTTGCCCAATGGAACCAGGATTTGAACCCATTTTCTCTTTGTTTACAAAGCCATTGCTTGGGTCCACTGTACCTCATTTCCTCAAGAGTCTTTCTTTGCCCAGTGCTTCATTCTTGGGATAAGTTGCTGTTAGTGTTGGTGCAGACTGCCCATGGGCACACCCACTAGGAAGGTTTCTGAGCACCTCTTGTCTAGCTTAGAGTCTCATTACTCCTTCCATGTATAGTGTACCTAGAAGGAGAATCCAAACTCCTGCTTTCTTTTTCCCTAAACACCCTAAAGAGACACTACAGGCAAAAAAAATGACACCACTCATAGGTTAATCCCTAACCTTCTCCAAGAGGGTTTGGACTCTTGACTGTTGAATCAGACCTGTGGGAGTGCAAATCTCTTGTTAACCATCAGTCCTTCCCGTTTCTGTATAGGACCTGTACATGCAACCTTTCCCTTATTATTGGTGAGAAAGGTTTTGGGGCCTATTTTAACACAGGTACGGTTTTGCACAGTAGAGGATTTTCAGCTAAATAAATACCTCTTTGGTAAGGGAGGTGAGTGAGAAGTCATTGAAGTGTGGATACAGCCTAAGCACCTGGAATTGAGGGTGGGGCAGAAAAGTCATCAACTTTGAAAAGAAAGAGATACCTGGAGCTGAGAGTTGGCCCATCTAGGGAAAGCTTGGGCTGGTGGTGTTCTCTCATGGGGGCATGTAGCAGCTACATCTAAGAAGTCTGTGCAGCCCATCATTCCAGACTTATGGGGCTTAGGATACAGATTTAGACCTTGATAACTTAGCACTTCTTGGCTCTGTATATTTGTATTTGTATATTTTCATGGGTTCATTGGATTTGGAGCTGGTGTTACTTTTCCCCAAAAGGACTACAAAAGCCCTTTTGAGAAAAACCCCATCTTTGTTTTAGTGTGAGCTAAAGGACATCTGAGCAAGGATTGGCGACAGTGGTAGAGACACAGAAGGGGCTGTCACTTGGCAGCTTGGGGAGTTATTAACTAAAGGATGGAATTAAGGCAGAGGGAGAAAAAGTAGACCAGACCCACAAGGAAGTCTGGCCTTGAATCACAAGTATGGCTACCAGTTCCTGTCCCTTTCCTGTCTCCCATGTTTTTGAAGGAGGGCAGGGGAGCACCTGAGAAGTTGGTTAGAACCTCAATTCCCAGTCTTTTCCAGCAGATGGTGCCACAGGCCAGGCATTGTCTGAAGAACTTGAGACATGTTTCATAGCAGTCCTTAAGTTCTTTTCCTGACCCTAAAGGACTCTCCTTTTTCTTCTCCTGCACCTCAGGGAAGAAGAAGACAGAGATGTAGCAGCTGCAGTGAGGGCATCACTAGCTGCCCCTAGGCAAGAAGAAAAGAAATGGGTTGAGGATAAAGAGGATGGCAGCAAAGTGAAGAAGGATGAGGGGAAGGACTCAGAAGACCCTCGGAGCTCCAGGAGAGCCCCCAAGCCTTCTGCGGAGGCCCCAGGTGATCAGTGGTGGCCGGCAGGCAGCTCCTGTCCCACACCCTCCTCTGTCTGGCATTCTCACCATAAAGACCAGAACTCATGGCTTTGTCCCTTGGTTGGGAACATTTTCCACAGGCAGGGATGACTTTTCTGCTCTGCAGCAGAAAATGGATTTTGAATGAATTGCGCAATCAAGTTGCATGATCCAGGATGGGAAAATATATTATGTGAAACTGAAATTTTAGGCTTTTTAAAAAGTCTTAGCTAAGTAATTGCATTCTCTGAGGAAGTGGTATTGTCACATTTAGTCTAATATATGGCCATCCTTTATTTTTATTTTTAAGACCAATGCAATATGAAATATAAAATTAGATTATATATTTAACCTTTCTACCTGAAATAAAAGTTAAGAATAGGTTCTTCATGAACCTTTCTGAGTCATGATTCCTGATGAGTCTGACATCTGTTGCCTGAGAGTCTTTGAGGAAAATGGTATACTTTACGGTCCCAAGGCTAGGGTGTCCAGCTTCAGAGATTTTCATCAGAACAGTTTTCTGGTTTTTGGCACTCGCCATCATTCCATGTTACAAGTCATTGTCCTTGATCCTAGCTCCCAAAGAGGCTACTGCTAATGGTCCTGCAAGCCAAGATGACTTTGTCTCGTGTAGCTTGACACCAGGGGGCGCTCTGCAGAGGTATGTGGGACAGCTTGAGTTTGTTCTGGCTTGTCAGAAGCATTGGTGAAGATCTTGGGGGCACAGAGGGATGGGTTGGTTCCTCTAAGGGTTTGCCTCTCTAATGACCGGGATCTTCTAGCTGACTGGGAGCTGGGGGGTGGGACCCAAACATGAGCTCTTTGTTTAATAACTAGATTCCTACAGGATGTCTAAAGGAGTTGCGAAGTCTGACCTGCAAATGACTCCTTTAGCCACACGTCCCTTTTTCCGCCTGAGTTCATCCAAGGGGTCTCTGCTTTGGGATCTCTTCTCTCTGCAGGGGCCTATCTGGGGAGTGAAGTTTTGCTTAGACGGGTGATGCCCTCTGCTGCCTGCTGCCTTACATTAAAAGGGATTTGTAATGGGTCTCCTCCCCTCTGTGGAGCAAACCAAGTTCAGGCTATTCCCAACTCCCTCTTCCCTGATGAAGGCCTGAGTGGGTCATGTGACATCTTATCTCTCGCTCTGCCCCAGTTCCCTCCAGCCACCTTCAGTCAAACTTAAAGATGAAGACTTCCCAAGCCTCTCCTCCTCCTCCTCAGCCCCCACTGTCTCCTCGGGGATGTCGCTTACCTATACAGTCACTGCCAAGAAGACCTCAGCCTTCCAAGAAGAGGACTTTCCAGCTCTCGTGTCAAAAATGAGGCCCAGCAAAGCTGTGTCCAGCATCACTTCAGCCTGGAACAATAACTCCAGTAAGAGTGTTGTTCGGCCAGCGGCACCTGTCCAGGCTACTTCCAGCCAGCTCACAAAGAAACCACCTTTGATCACCAAAGGAAGCGGTAAAGCAGGCAAGAAGAGCAACAAAGCCCTGGTCTCTGATGATGAGGATGACAATATGGGGCTGACCACCCAAGAGATCAGGAGTGCCCCCACCATGTTTGATGTCTCCTCCTTGCTAGCTGCCTCTTCTTCACAGTCTTTTACAAAGGTGAGCAAGAAGAAGAAGATGGGGGCTGAGAAGCAGAGCTCGGTGTCACCTCCACCCCAGCCACTGGTACCAGAGATGACCGCCAAGCCAGCATGGGGAGAAAAGGCCCCTGCAGCCACAGCCAACGGGGCAGAGAAACCTGCAGCCGTTGTGAATGGACATTCAGAAAAGGCAGCCTGTGTTGGCAGTGTCCTCAAAGAGCCTCCAGGGCTTACAAAGCCACCAGTGACTAACCAGTGCTCTTTACCTCAGGAAGACTTCCCAGCTCTCTGCAGTGCGGGGCCTCCCCGAATGCAACCTCCACCAGGTAACAGCAGTCAGGCAAGAGCGGGCGGGAGAAGGAGGAATGGGCCAGACGTCAGGCTCCAGGGTGCTGGCTTCTGGGGTCAAGAAGTGTCATTTATTAGTGCCTAACTGTCACACAGCAGACCTGCTTCCTTTCCATGACATGTTTGAAACCAGGAACATTGGGACCTACTGGGTCCCATTAGAATGGCAGGTTTGGTCTTTCTAGATGGAGAATTCCTGTAGGTCCCAGCTAAGAAATGACAGGCATGCTCTGGCCTCACAAGTCTTACCTGATGATCTAGCAATGAATGTGATGTGGGGAGTCACTTCTCTGAGACAGTTTCCTCACCTGGAAGAGGATAGACCAGGTGACTCCTGACATTCTTGCCATCTTTAAAATGCCCTGCAGGCATGTCTTGGGGTACCCCTTCTGTGGCCTCTGAAGCTGGGTCACCTCCCATTTATAACCACCTCCATGCTTCAGCCACATTGGCTTATAATGGCTGGGTTGCTGGAGAACATTTTGTCAGGCTGCAGAAGTCCAGTGGGGTCCAAACTCTCCATTTTAATTCAGCATGAAAGGAAGGGCTGTGTGGCCAAGAGGGAGCACAGGGAGATGCGTTACACTCCCATCTCCATGATCCTATGTGCATGTACACACATACGTAAGATTTTAGATCCCTTTATGTGAGGTTGAGGGCTTTGGGCATGTCTGAATTTTTCTGGTAGGGGTGCATGCAGTAAGATGTTTGTGGGGGGTTGTGGGAACTTTAAAAAAGAAAGGCTGTTTGATGGAAATGAAGAGTTGTGGGAAAAACAAGTTCCATGTATTTCTGCCTCTTCTTATGGAAGCTTCCCTAAGTGAGAGGGAGAGGGGACTTGGAGATACAGAGTCTCTCTGCGATAGTGAGAGGTTGGGCCCTGGGCTGAGTCTGTTGCTGTTTTCCTTTTTAGAGGGAGGCAGCTCTGCCACATGGTGAGGAAGGTGGGCATAGACACTGCCCACAGGTCACATGCTCTGTAATAAAAATATTGTGTACTTGAGGACATGCTACAGCTCAGAACAACAAGTTGGTATTTGCTTAAGAAAATGCTGGCATTCCACACCCAGTGGGATGGGTTCATTCTCTGTGTGCTGAAGAGGCCTTCGCCATCCTCAGAATGTCTTTGAGAGAGTTGACCTCTATTTCTCCACAGCAGAGGCTCTTTGTACCATCTTGGTGGGACGGAGCTGGCCCATGGAGCTTGGGAGAGGCCCGACTACCCTGTCATTCCATAATAAGTCAGAACTTGGGGTAGAGGACCACACTGAGGACGGTCCCACCCCTTCCTGCCTTTCCCAGTGGCACAGCTGCCTTGGAAACATCCATGAGTCTCTGTTGTGACCGTATGGTGCTACTTGTGGACTTTTTTTATAATAATAGTCATTTTGCTCCTGTAGGGGCCCTTCTCTGGGCTCCAGTGGTTCCTGTCTGCTTTATTACCAGTCATCCTAGAAATCTGGCATTTCTTGCTCTAGTGGCAGCAGGTGGCGGAAGGGGGAAGCAAATGTCCCCCCCACTCCCATCCCCACCCAGTTATGCCCTGTGGTGCATTTCATATTGTCTTCCTCTTGCGGTTTTCTAGGCTTTAACTCTGTGGTGCTATTAAAGAGCCCCCCACCACCTCCAGGACTGTCACCACCCATTAGCAAGCCCCCTCCGGGCTTTACCGTCATCCCATCCAACAGCATCTCCGAGCCCATCACCACCTCCATAAAAGAGTAAGTTCTAGGTGTTGGGAGTGTTTCATCCTGTTCATGCTAGATTCAACTGAGCCTGTGTTTCCAGGGAGGGAGGAGGTGGGCAGGGAACAGAGACCATGGGGTCACCTTAGGGCTAACTATGAAGGAGTGGGCAGGGAGCGCCGGAGGTGTGTTAACGCCTGCTGCTGCCCAAGGGAACACATCTCATCTCTGAATGTCTGAAGTGTCCTTGTCATCCAGGCAGGGCCAACCCCCCCGTAGGGGCTGGGGAGGTGGAGTCACAGCAGCTCTGCCAAACAGGCCCTACTTCCTTCCCCTCACCATCATTTGTAACAGACTTGTGCTCCGTGTCAGAACGCGGCTTCCACTAAACCTTTTCATTTGGGATGTTGCTGTCCCCAGCCCTGTCGCTGGAAGCTCTCCTGGAGAGGACCGATTTCATTTTGCTCAGTGATTCTTGGTGTGGGGTCTGTGTGACTCAGAGGAAGCCCCGGATGTACATTCCTCCTTCTGGCTCCTCGGTCCGCCCTTCGGATGAAGGAAATACCCCAGAAGTAGCTGCAGCAGCTGTGTTCTCAGGTGCTGACACTCTTCTGATAGTACTCCCCCCCGGGCCCTCCCTCCCGCATGCTCAGCAGGGAAATGCTCACCAGCTGCTCCCATTAGAGGAGGACACAGGCCCTCAGTCGTCACCAGACCACTGTGGGGTGGGAAGGCCGTGACACAGATGTGCTGGATACAGATGCAACTGCCTTGGGCCCCGCAGCAAGGCCCCCGCAGCAGGGCCATGGCATGGAAGGGGAAGAGCCCCGTACTGGGAAGCAAGAGACCTGGGTTCTAGTCCCAGCTTTGCCACGAACTCACTGGGTGAGAGCTTGGGGAGTCAGTCACCTAGCGTCTCTGTGCCTCTCATAACTTCTCCTCCTTAAAATGAAGGAGATGGTCTTCCAGCTCTTAAAAAAATGATTCTTTTCATTTATTTTCCAGGGTTAGGCCAAGGGTAGTAGACAGAGATTAACACTTACTACTCCTCCTCCTCTCTCTTCCTTTCCTTTTTCTTCTCCCTTCCTCTCTCTCCTCTCCTTTCCTCCCCCCTTCTTCCCTTTCTGCATCAGGCAAGGTACCTGCCAAGGAACTTACTTGGAACCTGAGAATTTCCAACAAAGGAACGTGCAGCTCATCCAGTCCATAAAGGAGCTCCTTCAGAGCGATGAGTCTAGATTCAACAAATTTAAGAGCCATTCGGGGCAATTCCGACAGGTGAGCGGGCGGAGGAGGAGAGAAGCGGGGAATTAGGTTGATCTGGTATCTAGAACACAATGAAATTGTATGGGGTTGTTTTGCTTTTTTTCCTGGACTTTAGGGTCGTATTTCTGCAGCACAGTATTATAAGAGCTGCCGGGACCTCCTTGGGGAGAACTTCAGAAAAATCTTCAGTGAGCTCCTGGTGCTCCTGCCTGACACAGCCAAGCAGCAGGAACTGCTGTCTGCACACAATGATTTCCGGGTCCAGGAGAAGCAGGGGACGCCCAAATCTAGAAAGAACAAGAAGAGTGCGTGGCCAGCTAGCACCCATTCTGAACTAGACTGCTGCATCTGCCCCGTTTGCCAGCAGGTGCTGACTCAGGATGACCTGGGCACCCACAGAGCCCAGCATATTGAAGATGAAGAGTTCCCCTCCTTGCAAGCCATCAGCAGAATTATCAGTTAGCTTTCACCAAGACCAGCAGAACCATCTCCACACCACCTATTTGCACTTTTTTGAAGTAAGGTCTGGTAAGCCGCAGCTGCCAGGGGTATGGCTGGCTGGCTGTCCCTGGGGACAGTCCCACACAGGGCCAATGCACACCCCCTACACACACACACACACACACACACACACTCTCCTCCCCTTTGCAGAAACCAAAATGCCAGAGCACCAAATGCCTCAGGAAAAGTAGAGCAGGCCACCTGGTGTGGTTAGCAGGCTGGGCAGGGGAGGGACAGCCAGGTGGGGTCATCTCCAGGTTACCTGCCCACTCAGCACATGCCACCACCTGCCGTTCAGCCACGTAAAGACTGCCCTCCTCCAGAGTGGGGGTAATCTTGCTCTTTATTCTTTTTGTTTTTATCAAGTGACTGGGGGGGTGGGGAGTGGGTGGATGGTTCTTGTCACCTGGGGTCCTTTCCCTGGGGTTGAAGCCAGTGTCATTGCCACACGGGGGCAGACCCAGAACCACATGCAGTCACCCAGATTCCGTGAGGAGAAAGAAGTGGGGTTTACGATGAGGGAGTGAGACTGTTCGGTGTGTAAACGGTTGGTAATTTTGTGATTAAAGAACATTCAGAATGGGAAGCAGAAATAAAATTGTGCTACTTGAATTGGGATAATCTTTACAGCATTAGCTGAATGCGGGATCGAAAAATCTCTTTTGACCTTTTATAATAAGTCAGTTTATCCTCAAATACATTTATTTTGCAGTACAGCATGTAGAATATTGTTCTGAGCTTTTCTTTCTTTTCCTCTCTTTTCTCTTAGCAGTGGTCATGATTATTTTTAATTTGTATTTAAAAACAGCTGTCTTTCTGATTATTGGATGTATTGATGCGATTGAGTTGGAACATTAAAAACTGCTGCACATTGTTGCCTGGTGGTCCTAGTCTCTGCTTTTCACTAGGAGAGGATGGAAGTTTTCCCAGGTCATAAAGTCTGTGCCAGGATGAAGAGGCCTGGTTGCAGAGCTGGTGGCTCCTGGCTCTTCTTCCCAGGCACCCCCAGGTCAACTCCAGGTTCTTTGCTGGAGAAGACCAAGGTGTGGCCCATCAAAATAGGGCCATTCCTGACCCATTCTCCTCTAGGGCTCCTGGGCCAGGACAAAGGACTACCCACCCTGAGAGCAGTGGCATTTGTAGCAAATTTTGTGAGGCCCCACTCTAGACTGGGTGTTCGGCCATTAGGGATTGTGTGTGAGACTGCTGTGAGAGGCCTCAGCAACATTTCCAGCTCCAGCCTTTTGGTGCGAAATGTACTATTGGCTATAGACCTGGTGCAGGGCTGGGCTGTCTTCTGAGGGATGCTCATTGTATCCACTAATGACCATTACTTTGCTGAGACTTCATTTTTTACAGGCTCTCAGGGGTTCAAGAGGAGTCCAGCAAGTAGAGAGGAAGGAAGGATGAGTACTCCATGAGCAGGGTCTCCTGGTCCAGACCAGGACGAGGATGCTTGGTCACAGCAGTCTCAGACTTATCATTCCCATGAAATGGACACTGTTTCCTGTGGTTTCTTCCGTTCTAGATTATCTAGGACAATACCAGTTTTTCTTAGCCTAGTTTTTGATTATAAAAGCCACCTTCTTTTTTAAAATGTTGGTGTTTTTCCCTTGGAAGTTAATGTATTACCCTGTCATCTCTTCCCATTTACTAAAAAATGGGCCTCCTGCTCTCCCCTCAGAAGCCACCCTAGCCTCAGCCCATGAGGCTCCTTCTCCCATAAAGATTCTGAAGGAAGCAGTGGCGGTGGAGGGGCTCCACAGACCCCTACAGTCGCTGCTCGTGCTACCTGGAGTCACTGAGTATCATCAAGAGCCTGAGGGCTGGAGTACAGGGAACTTGGAGCCCAGTTTGCCCAGTGGGTCTTGCTAAATGAAGGCCAGGATAGCTAGCTGGTGAGAACCCCAGCTACAACCCCAGTCCAGGGCTCTTGGCTGCTTCACCTGGTTGCCAAATGCCTTCCTGGTGTCTCTGGGCCACACGAGTTCATTTGCACTCTTTATTGAAAATAAGTTGCAGTTGGGAGACAGACACTGAAAATACACAATCACAGATTGTTCTTTCAGAAGAGAGATATATGTATGTATACATATATATATATACACACACACACACACACATATGTGTATATATGTATATATATATATATACACAAAAAAATTGTAAACATTTTTTTTTTTACTGACAGTTCCATACACAGTCCACCCTAGACTACAGCGTACATAGTTTTACTTAAAACAGCAGCTTTGGGAAGCAGCCTGCCTTTTAAAGAGAGGTATCTGCAAAACTTAAATGGGCAAACCACATTTGGTATCCATTTGATATTAAAAACTAGTACAGAATGGAAGGGTTAAATGCAACAGAGTCCTGGCTGCTGAGCTCCAACAAGGAGTGAGTGGTCCCTCTGATGAACTCTGTGTGTAACAGGGAGGGAAGAGGCCAGGAGGGTGGGCTGGGAGGGAGCACCCCCTGGTTGCTTGCCAGTGACCAACCAGCCCACCTGTTGTGGGGGGAGTTGGCGGAAGTTGAAGGTAGAAATGGGTTGTTTGAGATAGGAATGAGGTGACCTAGCCCATAAAATCATTCTCACATAAACAGAGTTCATCATCTGAACCTATTGTGCACCTGCTGTTGAGAAAGTTTCTGTGAATACTTGCTTCTCTCTGGACAAGAGACCCTGCTGAGCCAGGGACCCGGTTACCAACCTGGGAGGATGGTAGGTACAGTTCGTGTGTACATGCACTGTTTATAAGACGGGAGAGCAGAAAAGGAAGGGGGCCTTCCTTGGGTGTCCTGCAGATGGATTCACATTTATTATTGAAATCTGATGTCCTTATTTCCTCCCACCTTTCACAAACATTCATACACTTTCCCCACCCAGGCCAGGCAAGGGGCATGTATGTCACCCATAGGGGTCTCTGGTCCCTCTTGCATCCTCTGTAAAGTGATTAACTCCCAGAAAGCCTGGACTTGGACACATATTTTTAGCTGTCAAGGGAGGCAAGAGGAATATCTGCTTCAATGTTGACTCCTTGTTCCTTTCAGAGGATTCTTGGCAGCTTGTGAGATTAGAAGCCAGTAATGGACATGTTGGCGTGATGCTCAGAATTGCAGCAATATGGACATGCTTTGCTTTAGATGGTAGAGGAGGGCCCTGACTAAAGATGGACACTGGCCCCATACAGACCAAGGGAAAATGGAGGGTATTTGGGGGAATGGAGAGGGGTGCTTAATGGGGGAAGAAAGGCAAGGATCTGGGGAGTTACTACAGAAAGGCTAAAGCATGTTGTATAGTTATAACACCAACAACTCTAGGATTTCTCTAATGAGTCCATAAGAATATAGTAAGTTACATTCCGTATCGCTGGACATACTACCCTACCTGACAAACCACTGGCACGTAAGACAAACTACAACAGACACTATTTTAACAGTACTACCCACACCCAAAATTGATAAAAGGATCCCCTAGATTGAAACTTGGACGCTCTAGGGCTGGGAGTTGTCCAGGTCATGCAGTAAGGATTGGGCCAGGCCTAGGGGCAGGGCTCTTGCTACTGCTGCCTGTGGTACATGTCGCCATATTGTCAGCTCAGACCCATCTGCAGGGGTCAGGGGTGTTAAGTTCAGACAGAAAGCCCTAGATGATTCCCCTCTCCTGGAAAGCACTGGGTAGGTGGAGGGAGGGCTGGTGGCAGCTCAGTGCTACCCCAGGCAGACTGGCCTTGATAGAAGGCAAAGTGCTTAACCACCATGTTCAACTTCTGTTCTTGGCCACCTCCCATTACTCAGCTCTGTTGCAGCCTAGGCCTGGCTTGGCAGGGAGGCTAGTTAGGGAGCAGAACCCCTGGCCCAGGAAAGAAGGATGTGGGGAAGGTATCCCTGAGGCACTAATAGAGATACCCTCCCAGGAACCTGAACCTCCTACCTTTTCTGGGGGCATGCATTCATTTCTGCAGCAGCCCCAACTTTTATGTCACTACCAAGTGACCTGGGGATCTGGGGGAGTGAGCCACCAAGGGCTCAGTGGCACTGAGAATGGCCCAGACATCCATAGAAAGCCCATTGCGATCACGGTAATATACGGAGAGCAAGATAGAAAAATACGGTATACCCAATGGACAGTATCTCACACATACAATCAATTTAAGGAACTGTTTAAATTGGTTATTGACTAAAATATTGACACATGTACTTTTTGTGCTGCTAAAATGGGTCAGTGTTCCCTCTAAGGAAAATATTGCTGCAATTGGTTTTGTCTGGGCAGGGGTCATGGGGCTCCCCTTCCTCAGCTGGACCTTTTCCTTCTGACTGGGGAATGGGAAGCCTGGGGCTTGGCACAGGATGCGGGAGGGATGGGACAGAGCACTCTGGAAACCCTGAGCCAGCCTTCTCCCCAGCAGGACAGGGTTTGGGGGCCCAGGTGGGTTTGGCTCATTCTGAAAATTTATTAGAGAAGGCCAAAGGAGATAGAATCAGGGTGCGAGACAAAGGGTCAGTCCCTTCTAGCCAGGGACTGGAGTTGGGGAAATTCAGAATGTCCAACTTAGCAGAGTTGTCCTGATTCAGAGCCAGTGGGTGGAAGCTGGCCCTGAGCAGAAGGTACTGAAGACTCCAAGGCCTGTCCCACCAGAGGGGCACAGTTGTGGGTGGGGTTGGGAGGCAAGTAGCACCCATCCTACAAAGATCGGGGAGCTCCGGGCTCAGCAATTCCCAATAAGAGCTCGTGGTTTCAGGCTAACATCCTCTCCTATTTTTCCTTCCTTCAACATTGACAAAACACTCCCTTTTGCCCTCTTCACTTTCTAACTTTAATTTTTATTAAAGCCATTCTGCATTCACAGTATGATTCTTCATTTCTCCCTCTTTCCACCTTCTCTTACCTCCTGGGACATACTTGGCTTCCTTCTTCCCTTCCAGCATGCACCTAACTCTCCTTCCCCTACTTAATTTTACATTTTCCTGCCTTCTTTCTCAGTCTTCTTTTCCCTGCCTCTTTCTTTCTCATATGCATTTTTATTCCTTTCTCCTTTCCCTCCCTCCCACCCACTGACTTCCCTTTCCTTCCCCAACTCCCTTCTTTCCTTCCTTCCTTTTCAGACTTAGAGGGAACACTGTGTGATTATTTTGTTTGCTTAACCCTTAGAGGTGACACGAGAACCGAGACCACTGTACAGAGTCCACAAGACTGGCCCACAGGGACAGGCCATAGCTGTAGCCCAAACATGCTCACAGTACCCTGAGGCCCTGGCACAGGGTGGGCAGCTCTACTAATATGCTGGCACCTGGTAGCCCTTAGGGCTGGTGTCTAGGGTCTCGGTGAAGGGGGGGCTCTGGTAAGTCTCAGTGCCCTCAACGCCACTGCCTGCTGGGTATCCAGGGTAGCTGGTGCCAGGGGCTGCACTAAGCTGGTCCGTGGCAAAGAGTGACATGTCGGTGCCCAGACGGTATCTCTGCAGCGCCTTCACCATGAGGGCCACCTGTGGGGGAGGTCCAGAATGAGGATGGTCAATGTAACAGCAGCAGCCAGCACTCCAAAATGGGCCACCAAGAATTTCAATGAAAGGAGTGAGCCCCTTCAGGAAACCCACAACAGCCAAAGGAAACACAGCTGTCAATAATGATAAAGGGAAAATAGAGAGACAGAGACCATGAGAGATGGAGACAGACTAGAGACCAAAACAAAAGGAGGTGGAGAAAGCAAAAGAGAAATTGGACAGCATTTAGTGGAAAGAACTGTTTGATGGGCGATAGTAATCACATCTGAAATTTAGTCCTGGTCGTTTGGTCTTAGGTAAATCACTCCCCTTGATTTCTCCATCTATACAATGGGTTAGAGTAGGTGTTCTCTAAGAACTAGAAACTGTGAGAGACAACAGGAGAACAAAACAGCAAGAGACCCAAGAAACAGACGGAGAGAATAGGAAAAGAGATGGTGGTAAGGCAGTTGTGACTCACTGGTTCCTATGGGGTAAGCTGGGTGGCTTTCCTGATGGACTCCAGAAAGTCCTGAAGCCCCTATCCCTACCCCAGAGCCCTTGGCCCTATCTCTGGAACTGCACAAAGGGCCAAGATCAGCCTTGGCTTTTTAGGGACAGAAGACTGGGGCATGCTGGTCCCATACTCACCCAGGTGATGATGGAAAAGAAGGAGAATGCAATGCCTGCCCGGGCTGCATCTGCCCCCTGGTTTACTTCCTCACTCTTCTTGGTCTGCTGCCATTGGTTTGCCAGGAAACAGAAACATACAAACCACAGGAAGGACCAGAGCCCTGAAGCCAAAGGGGGGAACAATTCAGATGGGGGAGGCTGACGGAGCCGCTTCCTCCATAAACAATCCCTTTTCCTTTCCCCTGTCATATCCCTCAATCTCTGTTCCCCGCCCCAGTTGGAACACTCCAATCTAACCCTTCCAAACCATCCCCCAGATACCTCAATGACTGCAAATCTATCACCCTGAATTCCAGACCTAAATGCCTACCCCTCACAAGTCCCCACATCCCACTATCTGACCCAAGATCTCTATCTCCAACCCAAAACTGCCATCTCAAACTCCCAATTCAAATCCTCATTCTAATGACAACACAACCCCAGAATGTTTATCCCGATCCCTTCCAAGTCCCCATCTTGATTTCCATGATCCAAATATCCCATGTTGACTCCTGCACCCCAAGACTCTCTTATGCTCCTTTGGTGCCCTCTTCAAAAAGAAATCCCTGGTGAATCCTCTTGTCTCCCACCTGAGAAAGCCAGATCCAGAAGCACTGCCCGCCGTCGGTCCTTGACGCTGCTGATTTCCTGGAAGTTGAGGTCAAGGACAAGGAAGAAGATGCAGGCAAAGAAGGCCATGATGCCGATGGCAATACCGTAGTTACAAGCACCTTCATTCTTGTTGTAGATGCAGTGCAGCTCTGGAGAGCTTTCACTATTCACATAGCCCTCATTCACGATGGAGCCAAACACCACAATGGAGAACACCTGGGGGTGAGAGTAGGCTGACTGGAGGATGAGGCCCACACCCATGGGACAGATGGGGGGTTATCTGCCACCTGGCTCCTGGTCCACAGTAGGCTGGGTGCAGAATAACCCAAAAACCCAAAGGGTGCCCTCAGAGTCTTATGGAGCTTATGAGGTACAGAGGGAGCTTGGGGTGATGAAGATGGCAGTGTACCTTCTCTTTATACTCAGTCCAGCCTTGGTGTCCACCCACCTGCTAGCCCTTGTAAGGCTTCCTGACAAGGGATGGACACATGGGCTGGGTTTTGCTCCTTGGCCCCTGAAACCTCTGAGAAGGAGGTAACTGAAGCACTTTTAGCTAGGATAGGGGGAGAGAGGGGGAAAAAGGGGGAAAGGGGGAAAGGGAGAAAGAGAAGGAAAGAGGGGGGAGAGAGGGAGGAGAGAGAGAGAGAGAGAAAGGCACATGCACACTACAAATTCTGCACTGGGAATGGACAAGATGAAGGATTGCCTGAGGCTGACCCACATTTCATCACTTCACAATTATCTCACTTGAACCTCACAACAACTCTGGGAGGTAGGTGCTATCATTATGCCCATTTTACAGATGAGGAAGCAGGCAGACAGGGTAAGTGACTTGCCCAGGGCTAGTGTCCAAGATTAAATTTGAACCCGGGTCTTCCAGACCCAGTGCTCTGTTTACTGGGCCCCATAGCTGCTAATGATTTGATCTTGGACACTATGTAACCAGTGCACTGTTGGAGGATCTGTGAAATGGAGCTATTCTGGAAAGCAGTATTATAGTCACTCTTTTTGTAGTATCAAAGAATGGAAACTCATCCCGTCAACAGGGAAAGGGCTGAACAAATTATGGTATGTGAATGGAATGGAAGGCTACCGTGCTGTAAGAAATGGTGAAGGGCTCAGCTTCAGAGAAACCTGAAAGACTTGTATGAAGGGAGCAGAACTAGGATGACAATTTATACAGTGATAAACAACTTCGAAAGCTGTAAGAATTCTGATCAACACAACTATTCATACAAGATGATTAATTACGAAGCATGCTACCTGCCTCTTGACAGAATGGTGATGGACTCAAGGATGCATAATAAGACATACCTACCTATCAGACTCAACTGACACAGGAATTTGTTATGCATAACTAGGCATATTACAAGGGTTTTGGTTTTTCTTTTCTCCTCTTTTTCAATGGTGGGGGTGGGTTGGAGGGAAGAGAAAACAGATGTAATTGATTTAATAAAAAAATTAAAGAAAAAAAATCAGAGTAAGGGAGACATGCCAGAAGATTCATCAAGAAGGGCAAATGTTCCAATTTGAGAGACAGAGAGAGAGAAAAGAAAGAAAGAAAGAAAGAAAGAAAGAAAGGAAGGAAGGAAGGAAGGAAGGAAGGAAGGAAGGAAGGAAGGAAGAAAGAAAGAAAGAAAGAAAGAAAGAGAGAAGCAAAAAGGAAGGAAGAAAGAGAAAGATCACAAATATGAGACAGTGAGCTTGACTAGGATTCCTGGCAAAATTTTAGAATGAATTTCTCAAGGGAATGGTTACTGAACATTTATCTAGAGAAAGAGATGATAATGGAACCTTCATGGCTCCAAGAAAAAAATCATTTCAGGCTAATCTTCCTGCCTTTTTTTTTGACAGGATTACTAGATTGGTATGTGTCCGTTGGATTACAGGAGACATAGTTTACCCAGATTTTACCAAGTATCTGACAAAGTTTCTCATGCTGTTATCAGTGGACAAGATGGAACCATGTGGACTAGAGTGCAGTTAGGTATAAGGAGAACTGGTTGAATGACAAGGCCTCAAGAATGGTCATTAATGGATTCATATCAAGGTGGTATCTAATAGAATGCCCCTAGGACTTTGACCCTTCACTGTTTAGCATTTTTATCAATGACTTGGTTAAAGGTACAGCTGGCATGTGTTTTCTAATAACACAAAACTGAGAGGGAACAGTAACATACTGGAAGAGTCGGAAGTAAAAAAATCTTGATAGGCTAATTCTAATTAGATGGGCTTAATAGGGACAAATGCCATTGGATTAAAACAATATGGTTTCATAAGTCTAAGAGGAAGACAGCATGACTAGATAAGAGTTCATCTGAAAAAAAAATCTAGGGATTTTGGTTTTCCTTGAGCTCAATATCTGATCAGTCAATAGCAATGCTAACAAAAGGTGGAAGGAAAGCCAAGGCCATCTTAGGCTGCAGTGACAAGCAGAAGGGAGGTGATAGTTCTCTGCCCTAGTCATGCCACACCTCCAGAATTGAATCCAGTTGTGGGTACTGAATTTTAGAACTGACACTGAGAAGTTAGATGGCATCCACAGGAAGATCACCAGGATGGAGAAGGGCCTCAAGAAGGTGCCACAGAAGCTTAGTTTGAGGAAAAGATGGCTTCAAAAAGGATGGCTTCCACACAACTTGTCTTGTTAGTTCTCCACTCAAAACAACTTCGGTGGTTCCCTTTTGTCTCTTGGAGAAAACACAAAATTCTCAACATGGCACTTAATGCCTTTCGGAAGTCAGCCAAGCCAGATCCTCCCTTTCTCATTGTTTCATGCGCCTTCCCTCTATATATTGTCTCTTTTTAGCCAATCTGGCATCCTGGCTGCTTCCCCTACGCACATACTTCTCCTCCCTTCTTCCTTCAAGCACTTCACAGGTACTCAAGTGCCTTCTCCTATAGGATTTCCTCATCTTCTCCTCCCCTACCCCCACCATTTGTTAGTACTCTTGACCTCTGAGGTTCCTTCTAATTCTATGATTCTGTGATGCTGTGGCACATGACCTTCCCCTGCAGCTGATGGTGATTTGTCCCGGACATCTGGATTGCTAATCTCAGACTTCTGGATGCTTAGTATCTGACATCTGACCTACCTGCCCCTGATGGACACCTGGCTTCTTCATTGCTAACAATTTGCTTCACCATCTCAGTCACACAGATTTTTCATTTCTAATAACTGAATTTACTATCTTTGGGATCTGTATTTCTAATCTCTGACATCCAAATATGTCAGATGCTGCTTGGTAGTGAGTAAAGAAACCACTGGATAGTTCTAAAATAGTATTTAGGTATGGGGGGAGATGGGAAGTGGTTTATCCAAAACTGGTGTCTCCAGAAGGCTCCAAAGGGTGATACACTCATCCTTCCCTCTCTGCTCATTCTCTCATTCACAGTTTATTGATGGTAATGGTTATAGAATCATAGGATGCTTGAGTTAGAAAAAACATCCCTCATTTTACAAACAGGTAAACTAAGATCTGGGACGGGGAAAGTGACTTGTCCAAAAGTGGCAGAATTGGGATTAGAAATTAGGTCTTTCTTCTGATTCCTGGTCCTAAACTGTGAGTGTGTGTGTGTGTGTGTGCGCACGCACGCGCGCAATGTTCCCTAGGGCTCTGCCCTCCCATTCATTCCCAATCCAAAGTAATTAGGTTGAGGGAGTGGGACTGGAATAGAGGGTCCCACCCTTGAAAAGATAGAAAACTTTGCAACTGGTTGTGAAAATACTTGTACCAAAATGTTCCAGCCTGTCAACCCAACTTGCGATCTGAGAGGGCTTCCTGGAAGAGGTAGAAAGGGTTAGGGTTAGGTTCATCCCAAACAGAGCCTCCCTACATGAAAAGTCCTACGTTG
This sequence comes from Notamacropus eugenii, assembly GCF_028372415.1. NCBI lineage: Eukaryota > Metazoa > Chordata > Mammalia > Diprotodontia > Macropodidae > Notamacropus > Notamacropus eugenii. The sequence continues at coordinate 48,308,858 of NC_092872.1, forward strand.
TCCCTGTTGCCAGGCAAGGTAGGATGGTATCCCTGCCTGGACCAGCCAAGAGCAGTTTGGGGAGAAGCACACCCAGCAAAGCAGATTCCAGGAAACTCAGACCCTGTTCTTCCTTGCCCAGGCTCCAGACTGGGAAGGCCCCTGCCCTGTCTGACACAAATGCCATCTCCCCCAACCTAGGCAGCAGAAATAGGCAGAACCTTTCACCTGAGAGGTCCTTTTCTCTCTCTTCTTTGATGCTTAATCCTTGATCAAGCAATTCCATACTAGTTGAACTCAGAACTCTGTTCCCCCTTCCTTTGCTTCAATCAATAGCTGTGCATCTACTCCCAGGGCCTTGACCACCAAATTGCATTAGCTTCTGACATGGATTTCATGCCCTCATTTTTACTGTCTCATTATAGGAAAAAGCTATGTCATCAGGCCCTTTGCCAACTAGGAACTTTTATTTATTTATTTTTAACATTCATTAAACCAGGAACTTCTAAAATCAGGCACTTCTGATATAAATCTTCAGCCTAGACCTATCAAAACATCTAGTCACTGGCCCCTGGGATAGGACTTCAGTTGACTTTAGCTGACTAGAATAGAATGGGGAAATGATAATCTTCCCCAGAAACTCCCCAGGGGGAGTCCTGGAGACTGAGAAAAACGGCAGTCAAAAATCACAAAATATTAGAAACCAAAGATGGTAGAGGTAGTTCTGAGGCAAAATCTGCCTTGGTAATCAGAGGTCAAGGAATGGGGATAGAAATGAATGCTGGAGTTTGACCCCCGACCACCTGGTGCACAACAAAACTCAATGTCCCTTCTCTTCAGAGCAAAACAGTAGCTTCCCTCAAAAGTCCTAGTGCTACCCCCTTCTCTTAAGTCCCTAGCTAGGGAAGCCATTTATATTTCTGGTTCCTCCTCTAAATGCCCTGATCACTTCCCAGAAGCTCCCAAAGCACAGATCTGAAGTCCTGGGGAGTGAGAGCCAGCAGCGTTCTTTCATCTTTTCACTCCCACAGACCCCATCCTAAATCAAGCACTAATTATCCCTTGCTTATACTACTGTAATGTTTCCTAGCAGCATCCTTCTCTCTGATCCTTCTTTAACACAGGGTAATCTTCTGAAGGCAAAGGTCTGATCACTGCCCTGCTCAACATTCCTCAATGGCTCCCTACTGCTTACAAGATTATGCACCAACTCCTTAGTCTTGCATTTAAGGTCCCAACTCACCTTTGAGACCCATCACCTTCCCCCTCTTCACACACACCAGTCAAACCAGGCTGCTTTCCTTCCTCCAATTTTGTTCTCCCTTGATGACTGTACACATCCTTCCCCAGTCCCTTTCTTCGAGGTCCCTTCCTCTAAGAGGTCTTCTCTGATTCCACCAGCTATGATAAGTTATTCCCTTCTTAATGACTCATGTTTTTCCATTTGTACTCTCACGGATCGGTTACTGTTGAGTTTTTGGTTATCCGTGTGTCCCATGTCTCCTTCTAAATTGTAAGTACTTTAGGAGTACACTATGTACCGTTTTCTCTTTGTATTCCTTCCAGCATCTAGCCTAGGACATTGCACCTAGTATTTCATAACTATTTGTTCAAAGGAATTGTGTTTTTTACTTTGTAGACAGGCCCACTTCAATGGGAATGACCTTGTTGGAGGTAGGAAGGTGGGAATGCAGAGGAAAGAGGAAAAGATTTAGGAATCCTCATTCTGATGGGGACACACGGCCCTGACCCTCTGGAATCACCCTCTTTTAGGAAAGAGGTAACATACACGTTACCAATCACTGTCCTTCTCTCCAGCCCTGGCCTGGACACCTCAACACAGAAATATCTTGCAAAAGAGACAGAATCAGCCACCTTCCCCATTTCACTTCCCTGGAAGCTCAGGGACTTTTCTAATATTCCTCCAGCTTCCATTTCCTTTAAAAGCTCTCAGAAAATAGGAACTTGAGAGAAGAGGAAGGGTGGGGCTAAATGAAAAAAACTACCCACTTCCTAATTTACTCTGGATCTCAATGCCGTTTTCTTTAAGCATGAACACATATATGCAACTCAAGGACACATACATGTTTAACACATGGTCTGGGAACAGGGGAGGGAGGGAATGAAGAGATATACTGAGGATTCTGTCTACTCCTTTGGGGGAGGAAGGGTGCGTTAGAAACTCCTCCTCTCATCTCAACACCGAGGGGACTGGACAAGCTGTCACATGTTCCTCTGCCTCCCTCTGAAGTGCTCAGTGAGGTCAGTTCAGGCTTACCTGAGGGAGAAGGTTGCTCACCTTTCAGGGAGATGAAACCTGCCTATTGTCCAGCGGGAGAGACTTAAAAAATCAGAAAGCTGGGGGGAGGAGATGATTCAGACACATGAATTTGGAGCCCCCTGAGGGAGCCTACCAACCTAAGTACAGCTAGGGGATGGAGGTGGAGGGTGGTGAGGTGGTAAGATGCCTACCATTCATTAGGAAGAGGGAATTAAAGGTTTTAAGAGAGGGGTGAATGAGATACCTCCTTAGGGTCCTAGAGCATCTTACTAAGTGACTCCAAATCCTCTCCCTCCTCATCTCCTCTTCCTGTTCCTGAAGTCGGTGGACAGCTCACCCTTGGATCAGCAGCTGCCCCCGCCCCCAAGTCCTGGGTCTAGCCCTTGAGTGGTGACGTCATCAGAACCTCTGAGGGCCCCTCCCAAAGGGTCTCAGAGGGATCTAGGATCTCAGTGAGGACATCATTCCTGGCTTTGCTTGGAAGAGGGGAAAGGTGGATCATTTCTTGCTCGGTGTAGAGGTGGTGGTGGGAGGTAGTGAGGGAGTCACCTGGTGCTACCAGGACCCATGTATGCGGTGCACCACCCCCAAACCTCATCACATGTATGTGTGCATGGGCCAGGATGGGAAAGGGAAGAAAAATGTCTGCCGGCCCTTCACTGCCCCCCCTTTCCTTGCCAGTCCCCAGAATCCAGAAGCAGGAGGGCTTGGGCGGGGAGGGGGTTGCGGAAATAAGGAGAGGGGCGGGAGGAGGGAGGGAGGGACGCTCAGTGTCCTTCCACCCCAGGTTCAGGGACTCGGTACCTGTTCACACTGGACTCCCCATTTAGAGGCTCAACGACCCCTCAAATGGCCCACCCCACCCCATCCCCACCCCACCTACGCATTACGGGGCAAAGGGAACGCTAGAGTCCGTCTCCGCGCCACCACTCCCTCCTCCCCCACCCCGGGTCTTCCCCGGGGAAGGCAGACCCTGGGCTCACCTTCACCTGCCCCGCCGCCCCCACCCGGGCCATCTACCCCCACCTCTTCCAGGGGGCCCTCCTGGCTTGGCAGCGAGCGCGCTTACCCAGGCCGTGATCCGCAGGATGGTCTGGGGACGTTTGATGAAGCTTATGGGGTCCAGCGCGGCTCCAGCCCGGCCGGCTCCGAAAGAAGCCCCCTCCATCTCGACTCTCTGTACGTCCGTCAGTCGGTCCCGCCGGCCCTGGACAGAGCGCCCAAGGATGCCTCCGACACCGCCACTGATGCTGCCGCCGCCGCCGCCCGAGCAGCGCGAGTCCCTAACCTGACGCGCGCCCCCTCCCGCGGGCGTGCGCACAAAGACCACGGGAGCGTGCGGAGGCAGAGGCACCCCGCACCCCCCCAGTCTGCTCCTCACCCCGTCTCAGGGCTGGGTCACTCCCTGAACTACGCCCCGCTGGAAGCTGAAAGCGCCCCGCGGACGTGCTGTCCATTCTTCTTGGGTCGTCCTTGTCCTCTAAGCACCTCTGCTGAGCCTCCCCCACTGGTCATCCGGACTGTTCCTGACCACCCCCAGGGCACACTTTTAGGGACTGTTCCCCACTGATCCCCACTGACCCCGGATATTCCTTACTAACCATTCCCCAGTAACCTCCTTCACAGCTACAGATGTTGGCTTGCCTATTACTTAGAAGTCAAGGTACTCGCTTCCCTGCCCCCCACCTAGCCTTAGCCAGTACTGGTCACTTTCCGAACCGGCTGGTGAGGGACAGAACTGAGACCTTTCTGCAGAAAAGGGTGAGGTGGGAAATAGGAAAGCAGAAGTCTGCAGTGAGGAAAGAGGGGTATCGGAAATGATAGGAGCCCAAGTTCCACTCATTTCACATGGGAATGAAGTGACATTTGCTTAGGCCCTGTGGGAGCCAAGGCAAGGCCTTAGAGTCTACACCCCTAACTACTTGGGATCCTACCACTTGGCTTCTGTATCTAGAATCAGATGACCACCCTCTACTTCTGGAGCCAGTCAGGTGCCTCCCAGCCTCCCTGCTCCCAACCTGGAAGTCTACTAGTCTCCTCAACATGGCCCAGAACCTTGTTTCACTACATGCAGCTGAGGGCTGGATAGCTTAAACTCAAATCTTGATTGCATGACTTTGAGCATGTCATTTGGGCCCAGTTTCCTCTTCTGCAAATGAGGGTTTGGGGCTGATTTCTTAGAAGCTCTGAGGTCCCATGACTGACTCATCTAAGTGGTTTGCAGAGGTCCAGAGAAGACCCATTTTGGTCTCTCAGGTTACACAAGGGACGGTCCTGGGTGATCCCCATTCTCTCTCCCTAGCTCTACTTCTCAGTGCCAAAGGAGATCTAATTGGATGGATGGCAATGGAGAAATGGCACCTGACAAAATGTGAGTCTGTGGGGAACATGTCTCGAGTGTGCAGGGAAGGTGTGCAATTGTGCCTGGGAAAATAAGTCTGTCCTACTGGGGGAGTTTCCACTATGGCTAAGGGACTTATAAATTGCTTTATCTCATTGCTCATGACAGTGATTTTTTTGTACCTTTGAGGTAACTTCTGGTGGGCGCTGGGTGTATGTTGAGATTCCAGCCCCAAGTAAAGCCAGCTTCCTTCTGTTTGGCTGAGGCCAGGAGGCATCCTCTTCCAGTTCAGTTACAATCCAATAAAATAGGGATGTGAAACTAGCCATCTCCCCAAGGGAGGGAAGATAGGGGAATAGAGAGACCAGACCAGAGTCTCAGGAAAAAGAACTGGGATGACACAGGTTTGAGTTGTGGTTTCCAAGTTTTCTCTCAGTTCATCTTTCACTTTCCACATCTCTGAGGGATAGGAACAAATTCAGTTGATGCAGGAGGGCTGGACTAAAGCACACACATGTAGCTGCCCACCCATCCACACATATATATGCATACATATATAGAAGGGCCATGGGTAATCCCTATGCCAGTTGTATAAAAGATGTTTCTGGAGTAGATCTGAGTTAGGGTAAGTGGGTGAGATCATACAGAACAGATGATGGACATCCTGGCATCCTGGAATCTGAAAGGCAGGTAAGCTAGAGTGGGGATTTTCAGGGATCTAGAGCCTTAGGGCTAAGTGGACACTGCAAACTGACCACTCACTCCACAAACTGATTGGTCATTTGGCAAAGTTTACAACTACTCAACCCTTGTTTTTCCAGAGCTTACCTGAGTCCTTGCAGCCTGAGACTACACTGGGAGGAGAAAGGGAAGGGTGTAGTGTAAGAAAAGCAGAGTCAGCAAATTTGGAGACCATGGTAGGAATCAATATGACTTGCATTGATCCTGGCCAAGAGAAGCCATCCCTGGCTCTTGAATTCCACAGCACACTCTACGGGACAGGGACCTGCCGGTCTTCAGCCCACCATGCCATGGCATGCAATCCTTCTGGCCCTTGAAGCCAAGCATCTTATCAGCACCTTTATTCCTCCATGCTAGCAATAAGGTTGGAACTAATCCAATAACATTTTCACCTTTTCCTGAAGAGTATCATTCAGTGACCCCAGGCAATTGAGTTCCCAATGGGAACATCTCATGCTACCTTTAATTCCTCCTGACTGTCCCTGAACTGGCAGCCCTGGAATGTCCCAACTTTTCTTTCCTGGATGGAAAAGAAACTAAAGCTAGTGATCTGAGTCCTTGAGGGGTGGGGAGGTCACCTCTGGGGGTTGCTGCAAAAAGGCGGGCTCTGTCCTTAATAACTGTGATATAGTGGGAAGAGCACTGGATTCCTAAATTTAATTTTACAGCTCTAAGTATTCTCTATGAAACCTGAACAAGTCACTGCAACTTTGTTCTCCTCCTGATCCTAGTAAGAGCTCCTATTTCTATGCTTTTAAGTTTTAAAAAGGGCTTTCTGAAGAGATGGCAAATTTAAGTGTTGCCCATTTTCCCCTTCCTGTTCATCCCTTTATCCAATCAGGTGTCAGTTCCCTTTGCATCTCTCTCTTGCATCCATGCCCTTTTCCCTCCAATCCCAAGGCTACTACTACACTACTCTAAGTTCAGGATCTCATAGACTCTCACCAGAATTATTGCAATACCCTCATAATGCATCTCCCTACTTTGTCTCTCTCCCCTTTCTAGTCTAATCTCCACACAGCTGCTAAATGAGTATTTCCAAGATGAGTCAGACCATGTTACTTTATTGTTCAGAATTCTTCAATGGCTCCCTAGTCTCTCTGGAATAAAATATGAACTACAATCTTAACTCCCATGAACTTTTCCAGACATTTCATGTATTAAATCTTCTCCCGTGGACATAAGCCAAATTGACCTGCCTGTTATTTCCTAAACATTCCAAATGCTGCTGCATATCTCATGCCCACATGTGCACCCCACCTAACACCACCATCTCAAAGAACCTCTTTCTCCAAAAGATGGTTCAGGTGCTTCCTACTCAGTGCCTTTCCAGACCCCTCTAGGATGGTGATGGTATTTTCTCTCTCAAATTATCTTACATTTATTCATCTGTGATCAAGTTGTATCTGCCCTCTTCTCCCCACCTCCCAACAATGTAAGCTCCAAGAGGATGTTTCCTTTTTTCTTTGTATCCCCAAAGCCTTGCAGAGGCTTTCATGTGATAAGCACTTAACCTTTGTTAAACTGATAAAAATCTTGTACTTCATAAACTAGACCTTGGACACACATCCCACCTGAGTCTAGTCAAGGGGTGAAATGATTTTTGAGTAGTACAGCTCAGGCTGAGAGACAGTCAAATACAGACTAAAGACGTGTGGGGACAGCAGGACAGCTGTTCTGGTGAGCTGACCTAGGCACTGGAGGGAAAAGGATGGCTACAGAATCAAGAAGACCCTGCTGTCCAAAACAGACCTTTCATCAAGTGAGTTATGTAAAGTTGCTCTGTAAACCCTAAAGCATGACATAAATATTGCTTCTATTACATATTAGGCTTTACTATGTCCTTAACACAAAGACTGAAAATCTATTACCTCTATGAATTTGAATTTAGACAGGACTGTTGCCAAGAGTCAGTCAGTCAACAAACATTTATTAAGCACCCACTGTATTCCAGGCACTGTGCTGAGAGCTGGAGATACAAAGAAAGGTAAAAGACAGTCCCTGCCCTCAAGGAGCTCACAGTCTAATGGGGGGAGACAACATGTAAACAAACATGTACAAACAAGTTATACACAGATAACTGGAAGGTGGGATTTGTAGGTGAGACCTGAAAGAAGTCAGGAGGCAGATAGGAAGAGGGAGAACAATGTAGATGACCAGTAAAAAAATGTCCAGTCAGGACATGGAGGGTCTTGTGCAAGACACAGCAAGATGGCCAGTGTGACCAGATAGAATACGGGTGCAAGGTGTAAGAGGACTAGCAAGTTGGGAGGCAAGGTGACCTAGATTTTGAAGGGATCTGAATGTCAAAGAAGCTTTTATATTGGATCTTGGAAGTGATAGGGAGGCAATGGAATAGAGGACTGATATAGTCAGACCTATGCTTTAGGAAAATGACTGTGGTGGCTGAATTTAGATTGCAGTGGGGAGAGACTTTAGGCAGGTAGATCCACCAGCAAGTTATTGCAATGGTATAGATGTGAAGTGATTGAAGGCCTGTACCAAGGTGGTAGCAGTGTCAGAGAGAAGGGGCATATTTGAAAGATTTTGCAAAAGTGAAATTGACAGGCACTGGTGATAGCTTAGATATGAGGTGTGAGACAGGGAGGAGTCAAGGACTTCACTGGGAGAGGCAGGGTGGAAGCTCCCCTTCACACCAAAATTATAGCTCCTACTTTAAGACCTTCCCAGATCAGCCAGAGGCTGAAGCCTACTTTGAACACAGGGCTCCAATTTACAGTGATCCTTATAACAGCCCTTTGAGAGAGGCAAGATGAGATTATAAACCCCACTTTCCAATAAGAATGCAAGCTCAAAGGTAAAAATATTTATCCAAGGCTAGATTATCAGGGCTGGGATCAACACTCAGGTCCTTCCTGACTCCTAGCTTGGATGTTTTCCTGTATACCACACTGCCTATATCCAGGACTCTACAGGGTCCTGACATTCAACTGGGTGGAGGTGATTTTCCTCTCTTCCTTCAGCTACAGGAAAAAGATCTCGCAATATTTTCTGCAGGGCACAAACCTAGCCCCAGTTAGTTGCATGATGCAAAATCAGATGCACATTTGGATCACACAGGGCCAGTCTTCCCACACTGTTCCATTAGGTGAATGTAGATGAAGGCCAAGTTCCTTTTTCAGCCCTCAGAATAAGGATGAAGATCAACCTAAATAATCACAGAATGTCAAAGTTGAAAAGGTCCTTAGGTCACCTACTCCAAGCTCTTCGTTTTATAAAGAAGAAAACTGAGGTCTACAAAGAAGTAAAATACCCATAGCCTTGGAACTAGAGACTCCATTAGTGGGCTTATACACTAAAGAAGCCATTGAGAAGAAAAAAGTCCTCATATACTCCAATTATCCAAAGCAGATAGCTAAGAATTGTGATAGCTAAGAATTGTAAACAAAGTAGATGCCTGTTAACTGGTGAATGGGTAACAGAATATATTACTATGCTGTAAGAAACGGTGTGTGATGAATACAGAAAAGCATGGAAAATATATTTATGGACTGATGCACAGCGAAGCAGAACCAAGAAAATAATATACACAACAACTAAACAGTGTAAGTGAAAAGAACAATGACACTAAATCAAAAGTAAATAAATGTAACGAAATGCAAAGATTAAGCAGGTCTTAGGTGTAGAGATATTAGCAGACACACCCAATCCACTCCTTTGTGGAGGTGAAAGGTCCACAGCTGTTACACACTGCACGTTCTTAGACTTTTCCAAAGTATCAATCATACTAATTTTTTGCCCCTCTCCAAATAGTACTATTTGTCAAATGGAACGGCTGTCTGAGAGGAGGGGGAGAAATACACAGGATATTACGGTGATGTAAGAAACAGAAAATAACAATAAAAACATATTTAAAAAATAAGAGATACAGTGAATTGCTGGCAGTGAGAAAGCCTGCACAAGAACTGAGACCTCTAGACTCTTGCCAGGGTTCTCATACTCTGTGGGTGGAAATTTACTAGTTACCTTATGTATAAAAATGTTTTTCATCATGTCCTTAGATATGAAAGATGGAAGGGATCGTTAAAGATCACCTAATATAATTCCCTAATTTTAAGCAGGAGGAAGAAATTAATAAAGTAACTATGTCAATGTCAAAAAACAGGTAGTAACTAGTAGACTCAAACTCAAGTTGTCTACTTTCAAATCTAGTGTACTCTGTGGTGGGAGCTCGGAAGAAGAGCCTATGTCAGAGTGAGTTAAGAGAAAACCTGAACTGGGACAGGTCTGAGGCTACTATTAGGTTCAAAGTCTCTATTATCTCCTTTCTGAAAATCATCTGAGAGCTCAAGGCATCCCCAACACCCAAAAGAAATATAGTGGGAAATCCCTGGGCTCTGAAAGTAGAAGACACAATAGTCTGTGAGCTCTACATATGACTGAGGAAAGGAAAATGGATCTATTTATCGATGCAAACTGCCCCCACACACTTCTGCTTCTCTTAGGTCTGGAGAGGAAGCAGCTAAGCTTTACCTGGCTGGGTAACCTTGGGCAAATGCCTTCCCCACTTGTTGAGCCCATTTCCTTTGCAAATTAGAGGGTGATGGTGGAGTGTAAAATGAAATGTTGGATTTAGAGTTAAGAAGTCTCTTTGAATCTCAGCTCCAAAAAATACTTTTATGCCCATGTACATATTGGGCATAATTTGCATATGGGCAAATCACAACTTCTCTAAGGCTTAGTTCCTTCACCTGTAAAAAGGGGATAACTCTCCCTACCTACCTCATAAAAAGTAGTGCTAGTAAACCTACCTCTGACTTGTACTGAGCCCCCAAGACCACTGAAACCACAGCTCAGACTCTCCTCCTTGCCCTAACAAACTCAACCCCATCTCATAGTGTGGCCACCATGAGGAAATAGCTTGTAAACCTCAGAGTGCTAAATAAATGTGACATTATGATTATCTTTTAAGGTCTCTTCTAATTTGGGAGTATCTATGATTCTATAAGTAGGAAGCTGAAAGGAGAAGGTGTGGATGCAGGGCATGGAAGCAGACACTCATAGGAGGGATGAAGATGACCAATCCATCTGTGAACAATCTATAGCTACCCCAGGATCAAGACTCTCTGCCCTAGACCTTGGCCATTTTCAGGTTTTTGGAATTTTTGATATTCCCATGATTTTCTAGTCAAATTTTAAGAAAAAAACAAAATCAACCGCCACCTCAGTCAGTGGGGAGGGTAGTACAAGCAGCCTCACTCCTGTAAACTGATCTCTCTCTCACACACATACAGACATACAGACACACACATACACACACACTCTTCACAGCCATAGGTCACTTTCCTGGCAGGGCCCTCTTTCTCCAAGCTTTATAAAAAATTTCAACATCAGTCAGGCCAAACTAAAGAGAATAAAGCATTTGATTTATTCTTTAGTCAAGAGAGATGACAGCAGATTGAGGGGCTTGAGATAATACCCTAACTTCTCCAGATCTCTGGCATCAGCTGGGGCTGGGATCAATGACCCTTTGCTACCTGGGGCAAGTTCTACTTTCACCCTAACCTCAGCCACAACTCAGGACCTTACCAGACTGGCTTTGCCAGGGCTGGAAAGTCAAACAATTATGGACTATAAGTCCCTGTGATGAAATACAGCAGCAGTCACTCTGCTTGAGGGAGCAGACAATTCCTGGGGAACAACTGGTCAGGCTAACTCCTATTAACCAGGACCCTACTACCAGAATAATCTAAAGACTCTATTCCCCCCACACATAGAGAGCTATATCTGCAGAACAGGAAGGAACTTGATGTGTGTTCCCCCTGCAAAAAGCTCTCAATCCAGGCTGTCATATAACACATCAGTAGTTTCAGAAGCCTCAATCAAAGCAACTTTTGATTTTATTCTTGACTCTACCACAGAGACACTGCCCTTGGGGGCACATCCAAATTGAGCCTGGCACCCACCAGCCCATACAAACTACAAAAACCTTAATCATGTTACAGAAAATATATCATGTTCAGCTCCATGACCGCCAGACTCTCTGCAGACAATGAGAACTACATCAAGAGAATCATGACGTGAAAAATGTAAAATGGTTTAAGGAAGAAAAACCAGAATGGAGACATTTTTATCTGAGGCTTCTCTCCAAAAATGCAAACTACAATGGAGCTGTATCTTAGGCCAGGCTCTGTGCCCCTCTTAAGATCATCTTGGGTTGTGGGTACACAAAAACTTTGGAAGGATGTGTGTGAGCTTGGCCAGGGAATTCACTTACAGAGGCTGGCAGCTGAGGACTTTGATGAGGCTCCTGGCCAGTCATACTCACCCCAACCCAGAGTCCCCTCAGGTGCCTGCTGCAGATAGGAGATACAAGGGCAAAAAGGCCACAGACATCTCTAGTGGCCCCTCTCAGAGGTGGACAGGGGATGAGAAGAGGAGAGGGTTGAGCTTTGAGGGAAGGGACTCTGCTTATTAGAAGTTATCACAAACATGAAGCAGCAGACCAGATTCAGTAGAGAGGGGAAATCTAAGGACTGGTTCATTCCTGAACCAAAGAGGAAGAAGTGACTTGGGGAATGAGGTTCCTCAGAAGCCTGTCAGCCCATGAAGTCCACAGACATTGTCAGCCAAGACACTGACAGCAGCACTCACTGCATTGCCCTTTAATAATCTCACACCGAGCAAGCCCTGAGGAAGGATGCTACAATCTAGTTTATGCCTTCCTCCCCCTGGGGGCCTGCCACTCTAATCACAAGAGCCGTCCTTCCAGCCATCCCGCCATCGCTCATCCACACGAGCACAGTCAAATGCAGGCTTCCCTAGCTTCAAGTTCACCTCGTTGTGTAGGCGGCAGAGCCACTGGGTGAACCTGTTCCGACTGGTGGTGTCTGGCTGGTTTCTGCTCAACCTGCAGGAGAATGGGGCAGCATAGGGAGGATCAAGAAAGAGTGGCTATGAGGGAAGCCTGGATCCCACTGATGCAATCCCTGAAGTAGCCTGGATATGAAACTGCCCCCTTCCCCCCCCCCCCCCCAGGAGACACCAGACCCTGCATGACCCATACCATCTGATTCTCTAAGAAAGCCCTAAATCTCAGTTCCCATACAACATTGGAGAGGTCCACTTTTCTTGGGATCCTCTAGTCTATAATCCAACTTTCCAAATGTTTCCAAACGGAGTCTATATGGCACCTCAGAGATACAATGCTTGCCCTTTCTCTGATGGGGACAGAGGACAGACTGAAATACTCTGACAGCAACAGTTCTCTTTTTGCCCTTACCATATTACTGAAGTTTTCCTGTTCTAGGTGTGGAATAGCACCTTTCACCTAAGAGGGCAGGCTCAGCCCAAAGCTAGGTCCTGGGACTCTGAAGAGACAAATTCTCCTTGGATTGATGAACAATCCTGGTTGTCGGAGACTATTCTGCCAACCATGTAGAAGAAGTTCCTGGACATCACAGAGGAACCCTGCACAATTAGGTTCAGTTCCCCTGAAGGCACTTTAACAAAAGCAGAGTGAGGAAGGTGCCTCGGACACAGAAGAAGGCAAACAGAATCAGGTAGATTTATGGGAAAAACACTATTCAATATCCCTATAGGCGTTTAAAAGCAGAGCGCTCTTAGGAAACCTGTATTTTTCTCCTAACACCTCCATCCAATAAGCATATCCAGTATGTATCTTATAAAATCCTTGGAAAGTGAACTATGAAGCCTCAGGCAGGTCATTAGCTCATATTACAGAACTTTATAAGCTCTTAACTCCAGGAAGGCACCTCCTGCAAACTCTTCCCTGGGGCTTTAGGCAGAGAGTAGAAGGGATAGGGCAAGTTAACACACATCTATGAACAAAGGTCTATTTTCTGAACCTCTGTGAACTCTCTTCTGCCCCAGTACATCAATGCCAACTACATTCTCTTTCACAAAAAGCATAAGTAGCAGTGGCAGATCTCTACCAATAGCTGAGCTTAGAAAGTCTTATTCCTGGGAGACAGGCCTCTAACACTTTAGGATCACAAGAAGTGAGCAAAAATCTCCTCCTGGTTATCATATCCAAGTGAGAAAATAAGTAAACTAAGGGAAACAACTTCAGGCCCTGCTAAAACCATGAAACAGGTTAGGACTTAATCCATAACTTCTTAAACAAAAAAGTGAGACACTAGTCCCCTGAGGTCACCATTCTTTTTCAAAGTGGGCATGAAAAGGGAAATCCTCTCTGGGAAATTTTCTGGGATAGTCACCAGTTATGAGGATAAAGGAAGGGTTAGAGAAACATAGAATCTTAGAATTACAAAGGATCTTAGCAGTCATCTATTTCAGCTTGGACCTAGACCAAGAATTCCTACAGCACTGTGTACAAGTGAGCAGCCAGCCTGTCTGAAGATCTTCAATGAGGGAGGAATTCACTGCTTTTCCAGAACAGCCCATTTCACTTTTGGACAGGTCTAACTGTTAAGAAGTTTTCCCTCTACACTGCCTTCTGAGTTAGAGTCAAGGGGCAACCAGATCCCAAGGTTGAAGAAGCCAAACCTTGATAAATGTGATCCAAAGCTACCACCTCTACTTCCCTTCAGCCCACCTCCAGTTCCTGGGTGGGACAGAAGGTTGAAAGGAAAGCCTGGGAAGATATATGACCTAAATTCTACCACTGATGATGGTTCTGGGCCCCATAAACTTCAACTCTTTCTTAGGCTAGGGTTCGAGCTGGAACCCTTCAGACATAGCACTAAGACCTCATAAGATTCACAGGGCCCCTACGGTTAAGGTTTTAGAATGTTGTCTCCGTGTGACTTCACTAACTAGCTGAAATGATGCATAAGTAACCCTTCCCTTTCCCTTCCCCAAACCCCTCTCCCCTGCTCTAGCCTTTAAAAGATGGGAAATCAGCTTCCTGTCACATTTCATATTCAACTTGCCTTCTCCTTATATCTTCAGCACATTCATCACATGGGAAAAACTTGGAAAATAGATGTATAAACTGGGCCATTTCTTCCTGCTGGTCTAGGGTAGGGCAGTCGGGATAATAGGCAGCCATAGTGTGTAAGAAAGCCCAACTGTTCCGCCCCAGCTCCTCCCGATCCAGAGGGCAATCGGCTGGCAACTTGTCTTCCAACTGGGAAAGAAGGGAGATACAGGCTTAGAAATGAGATTTCAAGCTGATTCCCAGAGGCCCAACGCTTTAACAACCACCCCCTTTGTGCAACGGGCAGAAGGCTCCAAATCACTTGGAAACCTCGCCTCTTGGAGTCTACCTTATTTTAGCCAAAAGAACAAGGGACTAGCCGGCCCAAAGAGTACTGGGGGCGCTGATCTCAAAGCACAACCAGCGGTGACCCGCTGTTTGGGGGGGACAAGGGGGAAGGAGACAGCAGCCCCCGAGGCCTCCGTGGCCCCAAGCTATCTTAGAGGGGCTCTGAGTGCAGCACCCCCTCAGAGCTCCTTTTCTCCTGTAACGATAACCTGCGTGACCCAGGCGGTCACTGCGCATTCTCACTTTACACAACAGGAAACTGAGGCTCTGAGAGTCTGGGACTTCTCAGTCTCACGCCTCAAAGGCTTTCCGGTACCGCACACCGCTTTGTCTGTAAACTGAGGGGGGCCAGGGAGGGGAAGATGCGGCGGCTCCCGCCCCAGGCACCGCCTAGGACCCGCAGCGGCCACATGTCCGAGGCTGGATTGGAACCCGGGCCCTCCCGCCTCCAGGCCCAGCTGCTTCAGGGCTCTAAATCCCGCGTTCTGTCCGCCTTCGGACAAGATCACTTCATTCATTCTCGCAGCTCCCGTCGCCTGCTTGGCTTGGGATTCACGGGGAAGCTCCAAGAACACGGGAGTTTTCCGGGCTGGCGGGGCGGGGATCCGAGCGAGGGGAGGTAACTAAGAACCTCCGAACCTTTTCTAAACCACGAGGCTGAGAAGGCCCCCGCCGCGTGGGTGGGGAGGAGAGGAAGCCGGCCCCAGCGGGGGGAGGGGGGCACCCAGTGACGGGAGCAGCTGGCCCCTGGGGGGAGGGGGGTGGGCACGGGCGGAGGCTCGGGAAGGCGCTGACTGCGGGGTTGGCTCAGCAGCCCCGGACGTGGGGCCCGACGAGCCGGCAGACTGGGGGCCGAGGGGGAGGGCTTTTCTCGTCCCCCGCAGCGGTGCCCCGCCCCCCTGCAGGCGGCCGGGCCTCACCGCGACCCGGGGCTCGCTTTCCGGGGTCTCCCGCGCCTGCTGCGTCTTCATCCACGTCTTGAAGTCGACGCAGGCCCGGCAGGGCCGCTTCCGCGCGGCGGATTCTCCCGCCGCCTCAGGCGTCTCCGTGGCCGCCGCCTCCTTGGCCTCTTGGGTCCGCGCGCCGCCCGGCAGGAAGGAGAAGAAGCTGGCGGGGGAAAAACGCCGCCCTTCGCCGGGCGCCGCCATCTTGGTCACCCAAGGAATGCTGGGATAGGCGGCCTTGTAGGCGCGCAGGCGGGCGGCCTCCCTTAGCTTCCACGCCAGCCCCATCCCCAGCTTCAGCCCCAGCCCCGCCTTCGAGACCGCCCCGGGCTCCGGGCGCAGCCCCGCCCCCTCCTTGGTGTTCTCCGAGCAGGCCCCGGGCGCCCCATTCTCCTGCGGGCCGGACCCAGGCTTGCTCTTCTGCTTCCTCCAGTAGAAGAGCAGCGTGGAACGGTGGCCGGGCCTGCCCTTGGGGCGCGTTTTGGCTCGGGTCTGGGCCTTAAGCCCCTCCTTGGCGGGGTCCCTGTGCTGGGACCTGGGGCGCCGGAGCTTGGGGCGTCGAGGCCCGCCCTCGGCCGTGGGCAAGCGAGCCGCCTTCATCCCTAGGGCAGTCGGCCCGCCTTCCCCTCTTCCCTCCCTCAGCCCTTCCCTCCTCCAGAAACCAGTCCCGACATGGTCGGTCCCGCCCTGGGGACGCGAGAGGCAGGAGGCCGATCGTACTAGCAGGAACCGAGCCCCTCGCGCCCTCGGCCAGCCGAGGGCCGTTTGTGCAGGCCGCCCCAGGCTCCGGGCAACGGCCGCCGTTCGGAGGGGGCGGGACGATGATGTCAGAGAGGGCGGGGCGGGGCGGGGCTCGGCGCGGGCTCCTCCCCGTTCTTTTCCGAACCTTCTCCACTTGCATCCTCCCAGACCTCTGCAATCTTTCCTGACTCCTGGGACCTTAGAGTGGCAGCTTCACATGGAGCGAAAATCTCATCCCTGCCATTCACTAGCCGTGGGAGTGTGCCATCTTTCCCACTAGGGCCTCAGTTTCCTGACCTGAACCGCAGGGACTTTTGGACTAAATGTGATCTCGAAGGGACTTTCCCCCAACAGTCTGTAGTCCGCCCACTGCTATGGTCGGCTCTTGGAGGGCAGGGCCTGGGCAATGGTACCTTCCCCCCAAATTACCTTTTATTTCTTCACGTCTTCCTGTTGCCACACCCGAGAGGATGCAGGGGCAGGCCCTCCTAGGCTTAGCACCTTGTAGGTGACTGAGAAGTGCTTGCTGATGACTGATAGATAGTATGGCCCAGCTCAGCCAACATCTGTCATGCTGTAGTACCAGATGAGGACACAGAAGTACTTTGCAAGCCATAAAGTATAACGCTTCATTAGCTATGGTTATAAAACTGACAGTGCCCCTGCTTTTGTGAGCTTACTCTCCTAATCAGATCTCCAAGGAGGGCTTCCTCCCTTTTGCTGGTGCATGATCTTCCCCTTCGCCCCAAGTGTGTCTGGTTACCAAAGTTGTATCTTTGGGTTTCTTTTCCCAATCCACGGCTTCACCTATCATCTCTGTTTAGTGGCCTCCCTTATTTATGTATTCAACTCTGATCTCTCCCCTGAGCTCCAGCATCTCCACCTCAGTGCCCTATTGGCACCTTAAACTCCACATCCCAAGCTAAACTCACCATATTCCCCTTTAAACCTGATCTTCCTTTCAACTACTCTATTTCTCATGTTGAGACTACCATCCTTCCAGTCATCTATACTCAAAACTTTGGCACCATCTTTGATTTTTCCTTCTCCCTTATCTTCCACATCTACATCAAGTTCTGTCTAATTTTTCTCCTTGATACTTCCCATATTTCTTCTCTTCCACTCATTACCACCTCCCTAATTCAATCCCTGGATTATAATAGTTTCCTAACGTTAAGAGGTCCCATATCTCACCTCTCCTGTCCACACATCTGTCAAAGTAATCTTAATCAATAAACCGATTGTTGTTTGTCCTTCTTTCTCAAGACATCAGAGAAGCTGTAAATTGAATTTAAGTGAGGGAGGGCTGTGCAAAGTCACCAGCCTCACTTTTCTCCTCCTGAGCCATCTGGGTCCAGTGGCAAAATATAGATGAGAATGACTGGAGATGGCCCCAATGCATTGGGAGACCTTGGTCTTTTTAATGGCCTTTAACAGGTCTCAATTTGACTGAGGTAATGCCCAATCCATGATTAAAACTAGGTAAGAAAAGAAAAAAGCCTATTGAGAACCTACTGCATGCTGGGCACTGTGCTAATTGCTGTAGATACAGTGGCAAAAGTCAAACTGCCCCTGCTCTAACAGAACTTGCATTTTAACCTGAGGTGACATGCACATGTAAAAGAATGTGTGGAAT
This sequence comes from Notamacropus eugenii, assembly GCF_028372415.1. Taxonomy (NCBI): domain Eukaryota; kingdom Metazoa; phylum Chordata; class Mammalia; order Diprotodontia; family Macropodidae; genus Notamacropus; species Notamacropus eugenii. The sequence continues at coordinate 48,326,732 of NC_092872.1, forward strand.
ATAGACAAAATGAGGTCATTTTAAGGAAGGACACCAGCAGCTGGGAAGAATCAGAAAGGCTTCGTGGTGCTTGAGCTGAGTTTTAAAGGAAACCAAGTGGAAAAGGAGAGCCTCCCAGCCAGAGCAGAGGTCTAATCATGTCATTCTGCTATCCAACTTTCGGTTTAACTTGTAAGATAAAATGAATACCTCTTTCTCTGACGTTTTAAGAGCCTCCGCCTCTGATTTCTTTTCTTCCTTATTGCAAATTATTCCACTTCACAAATTGTATTCCAGTTATAATCAGCTGCTAGTTTTGTTTCCTGATCTTATCACGTATCTTCCTCTCTCTGTGTAATTTGCAAAGGCTGTTCCCCATGCCTGAATAACACTCCTCATGTCTAAAATTCTTGTCCTTTAGAGTGTCACTCAGATGCCATCTCTTCCCTGAGGCCTTACAAGGCAAGGGAAAACTTAGGGAGCACTGCTGTGTACAGAATTTTTTCCTGAATTCTTCCACTGAAACTAACCTCAAGTTTTCCTACAGTGTACTTTCTTTTGACCCTAGCACAATCTGTCATATGTTACTCTGATTTGTGTTTCTTTTTATCTCAGTAGTGGGAATGACAGGGCCTGTTAGGTTTTTTTTCTTTCATCTTCATCCCTATCATCTAACATATAGTATAGCTGATAAATGTCTCATTCGACGTATATTCTAATGAATGGATGTCCTAGGGAGCCAGGATAGGAGGTAGGTAGTGATTTTAGCAACTTAATAGATGAGAAAATTGAAGCACAGATGGTTAAATTAGCTGATCTTAGATTCCCTAAGTGAGAGAGTGCTAGAGGCTGGATGACCCCAGGCCTCTGGGCTGTCATAGCAAGACCTCCAGGGGCTTTGGGAAGGAGAAGCAGCATGCCTGCAGAGGCAGTGTAAGAGCCAGCCTCCAACTGAGTAGGAAGTGATAGATGCCCAGCTTAAAACTGTGACCAGTGCTTTAAGTCAGTCAAGGGCTCAACTTCACCCCATGCTTCCTCATTAGATCCCTGAACTACTCAAGGGTGGGGATGATTTAGAACAATGCCTGGCACAATAGATTTGACTTGATGTTCACTTGACCTTGCGTACCTCCTAACAAGCAGAGGGTGCAGTCAAGTTCCTGGGGCCCCTTTCTAACTGTCAGAGAGCTGGCCATCCATCAGATCCATCCCTTGGCAGTTGACATTCTGTTCTAAGGGGTGGGTTAGTGTTTCTACACATCACAACAATGGACTGGGTCTTTACCTCCTGGCTGCTTTCCTTCATCACTAGTTGTGTTCCTCATTGACACCTCTAATTACAGGACATCCTGTAATAAACCTTTAGTGGATTTAGAAAAATGATAACAGAAGCAAAAGCCTTTCTCAGCTTCTAGACATAGATCATATACTCTGCTTAAGAGAAAGTATAGTATCATGTAAAGAACACTGGGTCTAAAGCCAGGTTCACATTCTAGATGAAGCAGAAAGGGAAATGGTTCTCTCAGCAGTCACACAAAATACTGTCTCTCATGCATACTACATACATACTTAGGCTGTAAGGTCCTTGGGGGCAGGGACCATCTTTTGCTTTTCTTTGTATCCCCAGCACTTAGCACAGTGCCTGGCACATAGTAGGTACTTAATAAATGCTTACTGACTGATTACTACCTGTGTGATCAAGGGCAAATCACAACCTCTTTGGGCCTCAGTTTCTTTATCTGTAAAATGAGGTGGACTAAAGGGTCCATGAAGTCCCTTCCAGATCTACAGCTATGATTTGATGGCTCCTAGACCCATCCTGTCTGAAAGGCTGAAACCCCTTGTTGGCTGAAGTGAGTGGTCTCTGCTGAACACCCAGACCCCTTTTCTGACTAATGAATCAGATGCATGCATAGGATTACAAAGGAAATCTCTATTGAAATGGATTTACCAAAATATTAAAAAACAGAATAAGCTCACAAACCCCAGACTCAGAACCCCTTGCTCTAGAAGCAGTTGGAATCAGGATTTCCTCCTTCCTGGGACTTTTTCCTTGGCTAAACTCCACATAATTTGCTTAAGATCAGTTTTGCTGGATCTTGATCTGTCCCTGTAACCCCCATCCCCGAGGACTGAAATGAGGTGTAAGTCAAATACTGGTCTTGTGCTCACCTGGTTTGACCTGACAGGCCCAAAACTAGAGGACTGCCCTGCTCTTGGGCTCTATTAAGTCCCTTCTCTTTTAACTTCAAAGCATGTCATCCAGCCTCTGATGTTACTACTGTCCATCTCTCAATTCCTGAAATGAAAGGTATCTGGAAATGCTAGGTGGCACAATGGATGGAGTAGCAGGCTTGGGCTCAGGAGGACCTGAGTTCAAATCCAGCCTCAGATACTTACTAACTGTGTGACTCTGGGCAAGTCTCTTGATCCTGTTTGCCTCAGCTCCTCATCTATAAAATGAGCTGGAGAAGGAAATGGCAAACCATTCCAGTATCTTTGCCAAGAAAATCCCAAACAATTGAAACAACTCAACCACATCTGGAGATGCAAACTAGTACAGCATGTCTGTGTCCTGGGGGCAGTCTGTAACTCCTTTTAGGCTACTGATGACCCCCATTGCTCCTTTCTTTTCTTGAATATAAGTAAGGAAGAGTAATTGTAAGAGAAAGAATTTTAGGGAGTGGCACTATAGGGCACCGAGAGTCCGTCTGATGGCAGGGGGAATTTTCTACAACTCTCCCCTTCCCATAGAAACTGGCTATCAGCCCTGGCTTACAGGAAGATTTGAAACTCAAAGAAATTGCTTTCATGTTTTGTTTACATATAAGCCTTCTGGGAAAATATAATAGGAGTGATCACCTAATAAATTCAATAAAACCTTTGCTTTATCTTGCTGAAGAAATTTCATAGTTTAAGTCTTTGTCAAAGCATCCTCATAAGTTTTTTGTATTTAAAACATTACTTTTATGCAGAGAAAATTAAGTTTTATACATGATGCTCATATTGAACACTGAATACCTTTGTAGTGCCTTTTGGGGAGACCCTAGAAATGAGCTGTGCCTAAGTTTTAAGGGGTTTTCCCTGAGTCCCAGGGTCGGGGTATCTGAGGCAGGGACAATGAGAAAGAGTCTGACCATTCTCATTAGAGATGAAGTTCCCCTAGGACTTTGGAAGCATGTCCACTAAGGCATCTTTTTCGTCTAGGAAATATTAAGAAATAATATGGCGAAGTCTGAATATTATGAACCTCTTTGTTGAATAGAAACCATAACAAATTCCAAAACTGTTGATTTCATTCTTCTCAAAACCTCAATCATTTATTCTTGTACAAAGATCACTTAAGTTCAGGAAAGAATCCCGATTCTTCACATTTAAGATTAGGGTAGTTAAGCAGCCTCAAAGTGGGAATGTTTTTGTTCAATAAAATTTAAGAGCTCTCTTGAGTTTCCCTTGACCAGAATGGAAGGGGACACCTTAGAGAGAATGGTTAAAGAAGTAGTAATTGGTTTGAGGGAAAAAATTTCTTTTAGTGCACCCCATTATAGACATTGCTGTTGTTCCATTTAGGCAAATCAAAAGCCTGAATTTAAACTTTGTACCTTTGTTTTGTCTAACTGAAGAATTTTTGTCTTTTGTTTCTTGAACACTATAAAATGTAAGCCTAATGTAGTACTATAAAATGTAACTTTGCTTAGGGCAAAGAGAATTCTAATTAGCTTGGGAAACCTTGCTGGTTTGATCTCCTTCCAAGCAGCAGTGCTCATAAATATCTAATAAATTTTCTCTGACAGTCATTGTCTAAATAAATTCACAGTACAAGTTTTTTTTTTCCTTCCATAGACTGAACCCAGTTTGCTTAAGTCCAGAACTGGGGCCCCCTCCAACTTATACATGGCATTCAAATTATATTTGCATGCTGTGAGTCTGAAGTACATGTGGAAAACCATAATACATAGCATATAATAAGTATATATGACAAGATTAGATATATTAGACTGAGGGAACAAATCTTATACAATATGTAACACATAATGTCATAAAACAGTTGCATACAATAGTATGAAGTCCACATTCTTCGCAGACATTTTGTGACCTTGGTAGAGACTTTATTAAACTGTCACTTGAGATTAAGAGTTTCAGACCAGTGTTTTCTAGCCAATCAAACATTTTTACCCCTCTTTTTCTCAAATTCTTCCCACATCACCAAAACAATAAGATCTTCCAGGTACACAGGTACAGTATCCAAGTAGTTCATGTACTCTTCCACACAAGTCATTGAAAAGTGACAGAAACCATCAAAATTCTCTGGGGGCATACATTCATACTGGTAGTGTCCTGCTGGTCATATTGAGTCTATCTTCATATTTTTCCTCTACCATGGAAATCTGTTAGTATCCCCTCTATAGGTCTAATGCTGAAAACCACTGATTTGGAAACAGTCAAGGGCATCCTGAGCTCATGGCACTATGTACTGATCCACTTTAGCTTTTCTGTTACATGGGCAGAAGTCAAAACACAACCAGATCTTCCTGGTCTTTTTTCATACCCCACCAAGGGTGAGGCACTGTGGGACTCCATGATAACATTATTGACTTACAGTTCCTTAAGATGGTTTCTGAGGCTTTCTTTCCATCTCTTAGCAGGAGAGGTCCTTGAACACTTGTCCCCAGGGAGGATTCTCCTTGGACACAACCCATGGGCACAACCCCTGATCCCACCCATGCTTTGAGGATGTACCAGTCCTTAAGGTGAGTTTCTTCCTCCAATGATCTTTCCGTCTCTCAGATATTATTAATGCCAACACAGAATTTCTCTTGATCCAAATCTTGAAACAGACATGTAGTAAGTGTTTCTGCTGTTTCCATGGGCTTTTACTTAGTATTAGCTTATTATTAACAGTAATAGCTAGCATTTATATAGCACTTTGCAAATATTATTTAATCCTTACAATAGCTCTGGAAAGTATTTTTACAGTTTTAATTTTAACATTTCTGGAAAGTGAGGCAGACAGAGTGACTTGCCCAGGGTCACACAGCTAGAAAGTATCTGAGGCCAGATTTGAAGTCACATTTTCCTGACTCCAGGTCTAGCACTCTGTCCACTGTGACATCTAACTGCGGCATACAGGAGGCATGGAAGAAGCCCCTATCGTGGAAAACTCTAGTATAGGACAGCAAATAGCTCAGCAGAGGAGGCCACATGGCAGCTTTGAAGACAGAAAGGAAAAATCAACTGCAGAGCAGAGGGACTTGGTTGGGCCCAGATTGTGTGGGGTTCTAAAAGCTTCAGAGCAGAAGAGCTTAATCAGTTGTGACAGAGCTGTGAGAAGTACTCCATCAGTATGAACACTCTAGGAGCATGTACCTGGGAAATGTTCTTTTTCCAGTTAAAGTCATAGGATCATCAATCCATCATGTTCATCAACCTCAGAGATAATCTAGTCCAACAACCTCATTTCAAACAGGTAAGGAAATCAGTGGTCAGGGCAGTCAGGTGATTTGCACAAGGCCACACAGGTAGTAAGTGTTAGAGACTTAATTTGAACTCAGCAACTTGTCCATATATGTTAGCACTGAGACCACAACACCCCATGTGCAGGTACTTAACCTTATGTCCTGAGAAGCTGTTGTGGGCCCTGAAGGGCCCAACCCTCTGAACCTTAAAGATCTGAGGGCCTTTTCACCTATAGATTCAGAGGTGAAACCCAGATGACCCAACTTGAGGCCAAGCAGGGCCAACCATCCCTTTCACCCAAAGCAGAGTGCAGAGTCTGACCTTGGAATAAAGCCGCAATTCAGGAACTAAGGCAAGAGATAGGAATAAAAAGAAGATATGACCACTGTAAAGAATTGTAATAGATTCAACCTAGAAGGAGACAGTGATACTGGTGATTGCAAGCCAGATGCCCAGAGGAACAAATGAACTTTTCTATTTGTTCCATCTATCCACAGATACCTAGAAGAAATGAACTAAGATACAAAAAAAAAAATGAAATCAGAGCTCTGGAGGAAAGACTTGTATGGAGAATAAATAACTTAGAAGAGAAAGTAGTAAACTCACTGAAGTAATAGACACATACTCCTTGAAAGTTAGAATGGATCAAAGAAAAATAGGTAACTCCATGAGTCAGCAAGAAATAGTCAAACAAAATCAAAAAATTAAAAAAGAAGAAAATAAGTACTTGCTAACAAACAAAACTGAAAATAATATATTGAATTAACTATATTCTTAAAGCAAAATGTATGAAATGGAGATTTATAGTTTCATGTACAATCTTTTTTGTGTATCCTGCTCTGTAGTCAACAAGACAGAAACCAATTATTAAGTGCCTACTATGTGTCAGGCATTGTGTTAAGCGCTGGGGATTCAAAGAAAGCGGGGAAAAGCAATCCCTGATCTCAAGGAACTCACAGTTACACAGCTAGCAAACAACAATGTAGAAACTAGTCATATTCAGGATAAACTGGAGATAATCAAAAGAGGGAAGATACTGGCATTAAGGGAGATTAGGAAGGATTTCTTGTAGAAGGTGGGATTTTAGCTGGGACCTAAAGGATGCCAGGAAAGACAGTGATGGAGATGAGGAAGGAAAGAATTTCAGGTATGAGGGATAGATAACTAGTTAAAATGACCTGAGCTGGCAGCTGGGAGTCTTGTATAAGAAGCAATTAGGAGGCCAGTACCATTAGATAGAAGAGTATTGGTGGGAGTAAGGTATAAGAAAACTGGAAAGGTAGGAAGGGACCAGGTTATGAAGGGTTTTAAAAGGCAAACAGTGGATTTTCATATATAATCTTGAAGGTATTAGGGAGTTTATTAAATAGGATCAGTCTTTGGATTTAGGAAGATCAATTTGATAGCAGAGTGGGGGAAGATCTAGGGTAAGGAATGCTTTGAGACAGGCAGACCAACTAGGAGACCATTACAATAGTCCAGGAATGAGGTGATAAAAACCCTATGCCAAAGTGATGGAAGGATCACAGGAGAGAAGAGGGTGAGTTTTGGGGAAGATAAAATCAGCAAGATTTGGCTGTGGGGGTTGGAGATGGTGAGAGAATGAGGAATAGAGGGAGACATCTGGGTTAAGTGACCAGAAAGACAGTGGTACCCTCAACAGTAATAGGGAAATTAGAAGTGGGAAGAGCACTGGGGGAAAGGGAATGAGTTCAGTTTGGGGCATGTTGAGTTTAAGATGGGATATCCAGTTCTAGATGTCTAATAGGCAGTTAGAGATTTAAGACTAGATGTCAAGAGAGAGGTTAAAGCTGAATAAGTAGATCTGAGAATCATCAGCATAGAGGTGATAATTGAATCCTATGGGAGCTGATGAAATCACCAAGCTATGTAGTAGAGGGGAAAGAGAAGAGGGGCCCAAGATAGATTGTTGGGAAGTCACCAGAAATGTGGTAGTAAATGTTTAACAGTGAACTCACTGAAAAAGCAGAACTTGCTTTTAAGTTTAACCTGAATTAACAGTATCTTTATCACATTCTTAAATCTAGACAATCAACAAAACTCATCTCCAGGGTGCAAATGCTCACACTGGAAATTTAACAATTGGTCAAAAGCTGGCTTGAGCTGGTTCCAGCACATCCCAAGAGACATCAACAGGCATGACCTGGATTACTGCTGATGTTTGTCCTTCATTCTCGAAAAGGACCATGACATCAGGGAAGTGATGCCATGATATTAAGTTAAATTAAACTTAAGTGAAGTAAATTAAGTAAATTAAATTTAAGTGAAGTAAATTAAACTTAAGTGAAGGAGGGCTGTGCAAAGTCACCAGCCTCACTTTCTCCTCCTGAGACATATGAGTCTATTGGCCAGATATGTATCAGGACAACTGGAGATGACCCAGGATGCAGTGGAGGACCTTGACCTTTTCAAACTAAGGCCTTTAACAGGTCTCAGTTTGACTGAGGGAGCAATCCAGAGAAAGAGACTGAGAAGAAGAGATTAGATAGATAGGAAGTGTATAGGGGCACATGGAAAACTTTTAAGTTCAGAAGAAAAAAAATTTAAAACATCACTAATAAAAGTATATCAAAACAATTCTGAAGTTTTGTCTTACACCCCAGCAAATTGGTAAAGATGACAAAAGATGGAAATTGTTGATCTTGGAAGGGTTGTGGGAAGACAGACATGGATCTATCGTTAGAATTGTGAATTGGAAGATGTGTAGAAGTAAAGGAGAAGAGGAAAAAGGGAAGTAGTAAAAGGAAAAGTAAGGGAAGTAAAAGAAAAAGACTAAAGAGGAAGGAGAGGCAAAAGGAAATATATATTTCCAGTTTGCCCAGTGAATCCCTCCAATCCTGAGCCCTACTTGTCCCCAACTTCTTTATTTATCCTGCCCAAGGTCCAGTTCTGGTAGAGATGGCACCAAGAAAGTTAGAGTTCTCCTTTTCTCCCCTCCTCCCTCCTTTGTTGGCTAGCCAGAAACTTTTGATGTTATCTTGCTGCCCAGGATACTGTGTCTATCTCTGAGTTGGGAAAGTCCACAAGGAACTCTCTAGTACCTGACCTTTGCTCAGAAAAGGAAATAAAACACACAAGGTAACAAGGAACGTGAGGTCTGGTAACTCTCCCCCTATACCTAAGAGCCCCTGAAATAGCAGTACTCTTCAGATCAACAACCCTGATTTTACACCATTGAGAGGAAAAACCTTCGTGGAAGAGCCTGACATTCCAGCCATCAACAGCACTAACCATTAGGTCCCTAGAAACAGCAGCAACACTGTACCCCCTCCCCCACCAGACCTGCTTCCAACTTGGCTTTCATAGCCATTGTCCAGGAAAGCAAACCTTGTAGAAAGTCAACAGAGGAACTTTCTTTGCAGTTTGCTGCAGCTCTCATCTCCTTAGCAACCTACTAAAGGTGTGGAAAAGAAAGTTCTTGCCATCAAAGTCCTGGGCACCATCAAATAGTTCATTATCAAAAATGGAGATAGTTGTATTTCCATAGGCTTTGCTGTTACACCCTGAAGCCAATGGAGCCGTTCCATCTGATTTGTACTTGTCTTGATTTTCCAGTTATATCTCCAGCACTTAGTACAGTGCTTTGCACAAACTAAGTATTCAGTCAGTGACTTTTCATTCCTTCATTCTTTATTCATTCACTTATTCATTTGTAATAAAGTTTAAGGACAGTCTCAGGAAAGTTGATCAAGTACTTAGTCTAGAGACAGACTTATTGGCACCATGTTTAGCCAAGAATTATTTTGTAAATTCATATTTAAATAATGGAAAGCATATCTTCCCCTCTGTCCTGATATGGCAAAAAGATAAAAATTAATATTACCTCCGATTTCTACTGGAATTGATTCTAATAATTGTCAATAAGTTTCAACAATCACTTTTATCAAGCATATATATATATGTGTGTGTATATATATGTGTGTGTATATATATATGTGTGTGTGTATATATATGTGTGTGTATATATATATGTGTGTGTGTGTGTGTATATATATATATATAAAATTCATTTAGTTCAGGGAGAAAAGTTAGCACTCTGAGAAAATATTATTCAGAGAATAATTGTATTCAGAGAAAATACAGAGAAATAAAGATCAACACACAGTGCTTCCAGCTGCCTGACATAAGCAATACATATATCACAGATCAACAGACAGATATCTGTCTGACCATACATACAGAGTTACCAGAGAAAGAGGCACCAACATCTGGGTTTTCAAAGCCAGGGGCTGCTTAGCAGCTTCCCAGTCTCATCTGGCACACCAACCTCCCCAAAACTAAGCCCCAAAGTAAAACCTCACCTCAGAGTGTACTTGTTCATTTTTCAGAGCCTGAGGGCATCACAACCCTTGAGAACCAGTACGTCATTTGAAAATTAACAAAAGGTGTGGGCCTCCCCTAATTAAGCTTCCCCTAATGGGCAGTCCCATTAATGGATGGGGAAAGATCTTCTTTAATCACATTAAAATAATTAACAATACAAATACATATACTACTTCTAGTTAAAGACTCTTGATTAATTCAATCAAAGGCAAAATTCAATCGAAGGCACTTGATTATACTAAAACCAAAACAGCCAAAGACCCTACTTTGCTTTCCAGTATAGCCAACTCCCACCGGTGACTCCAAGAAGCAGTGTCATATGCACTGGCCACACCCTGGTAAATTGTCTCAGCAGATGAGCTAAACCAGGTTGAGGGAACAGGCCTCAAAACCATTGGTGAGTTAGGGAGATGTCTACCTCAAGGACGTGAAGATTTCCCCCAGTGGAATGGGCAGCTGAGAACAGTTTGTTCCAACAGCCATGAGGGTGGCTGAAGCAGGTGATGTGGACTCCTTAGAGCTTGATCAGATGTTGAAGAAGCCAAGGTTATCTACTGATCCACTGAATCTTAGGCCATCGCCAATCATCCTGACTTTTGTCCTGCCACTGCACTTCGATGACTCTGGAAGAGAGAGTGAGGCTGACAACTTTGTGTAACTCTGCCTTACTTAAATCTGATTTATCCACAAGTCAAGGCATTACTCTATGCTGTCAGTGATGCTTTTCAAAAACAAAGGACAACAACAATGATTTACCCCAAAAGGACAACTAGACTAACTGGGTGCTTCTGATTTTCTAGACAAGATTACAAGAGGCAGTTGAGTCCCATAAAGCAATTGTTGACCTGAAAACTTAGACAAGAAAAGGCAACAGGCTAAATGCATACATTTTATGATTTAATTAATTAATCAATCAATTCCCTATTAAAGATAACAGTAACATAATGCATTATGGAGCCAGAAATGTTCTGGCTACCCAGTGCAGAAATCTTCTGGCTTATATACATTTTGCCGTGAGAAAGGAACTCTCCTAGTTGAACAAATCATAAATTTAGTAAGACAAGACAATTAACAAAGTAATGTTGGTCAGGCCTTGGGATTCCAGCTGGGTAAACATATGCCGAGGTGATAAAGAAGGAAATCCCACCACTAGTAAGTGGCAGGCTTCCTGCCATAAACAGATAACTGACATAGGAAAGGGTAAACAAAGTTCAATAGAAATTAGACCTAAGATGTCTATAGATAATAAGATATAGTGTCTTAGGTTAAAGGTCTCCTAAGGAGTGTAGAGTCAGCCTTGGCTGGCTTTTGCTGACATAGGAAAGGCATTCTCTGAGTTTGCTTCAGAGAGAACAAAGAGATTATTCCAAAATTTTATATTAAACATTATCACAATTAATTTTATTTAATTATCAGACAGGGGTGTGATTAGCCACACGTGAATGCCAACCCACTTTCCTCAGCTGTAGCCGACCTTAAGACTCTCCAGTTACCATAATCCCCTCCTTTCCTGTGTGTCAGTAAAAAGGGTCTTTTCCTTCTCATGGGAATGTCTGACTGTACTGAGGTTGCTAGTCTGACCCACTTACTTAACAATTATACATCATCTCACCCACTTTGTTAACACATAAACAGCACTGTTCATAAACCTATTTTGCTCAGAGCACTACCTCAGTTTAACTTTATTGCATTTTACTCACCACAACATCTACCATGATAAGGCTCTCCCATACATGTAGTTAGTCTGTTGAGGTCTGTTCAATTCTGTCATATAGTTGATGTACATATCATATTATTCAGTATTAATAAAGTCTATTGATTCAGCACCCAGCCAATCAGAACAAAGAAGGGAAGGAACCACCACATCTCATCCCCCAATTGTTGAATTGCCAGGCACTGACCTACTATAGACTTGCTAAGGCGAATCCACAACTAAAAAGCAAGGGTCTCTTGAAGATCAATCACTATTGCAACAAAGGGTTGGTACTGGCTGATGCTTCAGGTCATCCTCAGGTAAGAATATGGCCTGGCTAAAGTCATCATGCTTTCTAAACCCTTACTATATAAAAATAGTATGTAGTGGGGGGTTGGAATGGAGGAGATGATCAGAATAGCCTTGCAGTTGATTCCCCCTGCCTCAGTCCAGTTAATAAAATTATAGAAAGAGGGTAGGTAACAAAAACAAGAAATGAAAAAAAAAAAGGAGTTTTCACTTCATTACCCCTTTATGAGGTGTGGAGGAATTTCATGGATGGAATTTGAAGGACACTTGCAATTCAGTGGTCAAGTATTTGGCCAAAGCTCACAACCACACTGGAAAAGTGTCCTTACCAATTCCTTTCCTACATTACAAGCTGTAAGAATGTGTTCTTAGGAAATAGTGTTGTCCCCTGCAAACTGTACCTTTGACTTCTCAGGAGAGAAGTGGTGGACTGTAGGTGTAGACTGAGGTATGCATTTGTAGACACAGCCAAGGTCACTCGGTCGATAAGTGTATTAACTGTTGCAGTTTCATGATATGTTCTGGGGTCATCTCGAAAGAATCCACAGATTCCGACCACCTTCTACCCAAGCAAAGGCATTTATTATTGTTTGTTTATTAGCAAAGGCATTTATTGAGAGTAGCGGCTCTCAGGAAATGAGCTGAGTTCCAAGAAGAATCAGCAACTTATCAGAGCAAGATGAGGATTTTTATAGGGTATATAATGCTGATTATACAACAGAAAATAGGAATAATATATGAATATTAAAAAGGCAGGAGAAATTTTTAAGGGATTAGCAGAAGGGGAGGGGTCCCAGCCTCAGTGAAACTGTGCATGGAATTACCCATAAAGCATACAGAAAAACCCATGGGAGGCATGAATGTATGATAATGATATTATAATAAGCCTCTCTCTATGTCATAAGTTCATTTAAAGGCCAGCTTTTGCTATTACTGTGCAGGTGCCTACTTAGGGAAAGTCCTTTCTACTATTTTGGAGTCCACATCCTGTTTGGGCCTCCTGGTGGTGCTGCTTTCTGATTGGCTGGCTATTGTGGTCCTGTCCGAGATTAGAAGGATGTGGTTGTGGTTGAGTGTATGGACACACCTGCTGTTTCTATGAGTAATATGAGGATTGGGTCTTGGGGCAGTGGCTATCTAGAGGCATTGAGTGGGATCCCATCACATGGACATGCCTGCTATTCTAATGAGACAGTGAGGCATATGAGGAAGTTGAGATAGATTGGGTCTGGGGACCTGTGGTGTCATTAAAGCCAGATTGTGTGGTCAAATCAAGACATGCCTGCTGTTCAGTGGGGTCCATAAGGAAGTTAGAATATTGTGTCTGGGGGCAGGTTTATTAGGATTCCATAACTAACCTGTTACTGTGTTCTAGGCACTGTTCTTAGCATTAAAGACACAAAGAAAATTAAAAACAGGGTCTATCTGTTTGCTTTGCCTGACTATTTATTTGTTACAATGGAAGAGTCTATTCAGAGGAATTATTGGAAAGTGATATAAAAAAAGGGGAAAGCATCAATAAAACATTTAGAAGGGAGGGAGAGGAAGAAAGGAAAATTCTTATCTAGGTCAAACATATGGGAGAAAGCGGGGTGAGTTTGTCTTTTGCATTTTAATTGTATTATTAAAGTTATGTGGCTACAACATAAAAGAGTGTCCAAATCTATGGGTACTGAGGAAAGAGACCTGAAATTGTGAAATACCTCCTAAGTGGTACACAAAATGAAAATATAAATAGTCATTTTAATGTTTGAGCAATATTTCAACTTCTGGAACTGGACTGGAACCTGGGAGTCAGGGGCAAAGGCCACCTTTGGTGAAATTCCATGTTGGGAACATGGAAAGTTGCCTGGGTTTGCTCAGGTTGTCATCAAGTGACCAGTCATTGTGTAGGTATAGAAGACCTACAGAGAAACAGCTCGCATAGGGCTCTAGAAAGATATTGCCTCCTGAGAGACTTTAAGACCCTTGACTAGATATTTACCTAAATGATCATATTTAATGAGCCAATATTCCAAATGGATGATTTTTGGGTATTTGGGGTATTTACTCACTGTCCATACTAGCCCTGTGTGCTCATGTGTAATAAGGTCATAGATATAAGAGAAGTCTTAACATTAAAGGATGCTGCTAACTAAAGTTGAAGTCCTAGTGTGACAGTTACAATAGCTTTTGCTCACACCCTGCTGGGAATTTGTCCCCCTGAAACCTTACAAAAAATTGACTACTTTAGTTCTTTCCCCTTTGGGAGTTAAAATAATTTCTTCACATACTCATACTTGTTATAGATTTGTCTAGTCCAACTCTTACTATACTAGGCCTTAAAGGATTACTTTTGATCAGGTCACTCTCATCCTAGGTCAAGCACTGGGTCTCTAATATCTTCTGTCACCCAGAAGTAATGTAGGCATGCTTCTGGATTGGATTTAGGAAATTTGGGCTCATATTCCACCTCAGACATTACTACATGGTCTTGGACATGTCTCTGAATCTCAGTTTCCTCATTTGTAAAATGGGGATAATGAGAGTACACACTCACAGGATGATTGTGATGCTTCAGTGAGGTAATGTATGTAAAATACTATTTAAAGTTAATTTTTATTAGATGAGTAGAATAGGTTGTCAAAGTAAAATTTATGCTGCCTGTTGGTCCCTTTATAGCTCTAGCATGTTAGATGACTGAATGGTGAGAGAAGCTATAGGTAAGGAAGGGAGAGAAAATGGAAGTAATAATTCTACCAGTATTCTTTCCTTGCAAACTAACTCAGAATCTTTGCCATGATCTTACAGATGAGGAGTCTTGTATTTGGAGATAGTCACCAAGTAACATTTCCAGCCTGTACACATTTTTTGAAAGAACCACATTCAAGATTACATCAGAAACATGTTCTACAAACATGTCTGTAGAAACACAATTGGGATATAGGTTGTGGTGTGGAATGCTGCCCAATGGCAAAAGGTTCAGATTGTGTCATCAGTTGATGTCCTCATGACTACCTCAGCTTAGCTGACCTGCTTCCAGGCAGCAGAGTGGGACAATATTAGAACAGTCTGCTTGCAAAGAGATAATACATCTCTCATAAAAAGCCAGGAGAGAACTAGGTTTGGGGGGAGAAAGCAAAGGGATAATCAGTCCTGGTGATGGCCATTAAGTGGAGTGGGTAGATAGCTGGCTTCATTCATTCATTCTTCATTCAAGTTTCATGAAGAGCCTAGTGCTATAAGTACCAGGTACAGGTGCTGGAGATACAGAAGCAAAATAGTACCTGCCCTTTGGGAGCTTACTTACTACAGAAGGAGATTATAGGCACACAGAAAATTAACTATGTAATATACATGTCATAACCACACAGACACTTCGTTTTTGTTGTAAGAGAAGGGGATATGCCAGCAGCAGAAAGGAAGGCAAGGGTGAGATAATGTAGGATGGTCACAAAAATTAAAGAGAGTTTGATTGTTGGTGGGGAAAAGGAGTTTCCCTGTTCTTGCTAGCTTCTTGGAGCAGAGTATGGAAGTGGATCATCTTCATGGCCCAGCTTCTATAGGGACACCTCACAGCCACCCTTAGCAAGGCTCGGAATAAAATGTCACGCTCTTTCAGTGAAAGGTCTCTCAAGCTGGACAACTACAAAGATCCTCACAACTGCAAACATCAGGGGATTCTGCTTTGTCCAGTCAACTCCATGCCTCCCCTCACAGCCAAGCACTGCTTACAGCAAACAATTGCAAAACTTGTCCTTCCCCCTCTGTTTCTCCCTCTCAAATTGAGAGGGCAACTCGGGTACCTCTGAGTAATTATCCTACTCTCCAGCTGCCAATAGCACTAGTGAGCAACAAGCACCTTTAGGCAGCTGGAGGACCAGGCTCTTCCAAGGAGCTTCCAACAGCTTTTTCAGGTGATCTGCAAAGCAATATCTCTCTTCGAAGTAGCAAGTTCCTAGCAAAGCAGCTGGAGTCAATCATCTTTGTCGAAAATCTATGTCTTCCATCTCGGGATTCTTATAATTCCTGTTCTACTTAGCTTATGTTCCTTCTTCTGTTTACTTCTTCCTACAGCTTTTTCTCAAAACTGCTTTGGCTTCTGATATGAGGCCAGATTTCCTGTGTCTCAAATCAGAGCATCCCAGTAGTCAGTGACTCATCTTTAACTTGTGAGGTAAAACTCAAGAATTACATCTTTCTTTCAGACATGAATCCAACAATACTAATATGATCTTCCCAGAATCCTCAAGCATTTATTTGATTTACAATTTTGTCTGTCAGATACAAATTTCAAAAGTCTGAAAACAGTTACATTCAAAGTCTTGTAGCCATTATGACTTCAGATATTCCTGTACCTTCAAATTCTTTCAATACATTTATCTGAGGTGCATTCCTCTCTCTGTTCCTTAGCATAGTCTTTGTCTCTCCTCAATATTTTATCTGAGAGACTGTGTTTCTTTACGAGTTAATTTTGTCAGTTTTCCTTGCACAAGGGGTTATTTTTCTGCCCCTTTTGGCAGAATTGAGGTGAACTGAGGAACACTCCTACCAATTGCTTACTTACTGTTCTGATGTTTATGATTTAACCTTCCAGTAGATATTGTAATGGTAGTTATAAGTTCCTGAATCCTGTTTTAAATCTGTTTCTGTCAATATGAACTTGTGAGTTTTTTGTATCTTGGCACTTTAAGAAATAAGTACCTGTCTCATATTCGATTGATAGTGTACATTGAGTACCTCTCATAGTATCATAGAATTTGACAGCTAGAAAGGCACTTAGTGGCTATCCAGTTCAACCCATACATCAAAGGAATCTCCACTATAATATACCTGATGAAAGGTCAGCCAGGCTCTGTTTGAAGACTCCAAGGAGGTGAACCCATTACCTCTCTAGGAAGCCTATTTCATTTTATGATTACTCAAATTATTAGGATCTTCTTGACAGTAAGCCCAAATTGGTCTCCTTACAACTTCCACTATTTGCTTCTAGTTCTGCCCTCTGAGGCCAAACGAAACAAATCTAATTCTTCATTCACTTGACAGCCCTTCTAATACTTAAAGACAGCTATCACGTTCTCCCATGAGTCTTCTCTTCTGCAGATTAAAATTCCCCAGTTCCTTCAGCTGAGCATCTTTGCCATGGACCAAAAATCTTTTTACCATCCTTATTGCCCTCCTCTGTACATTCTCCAGATTATCAATATCTATCTTAAACGGTGGTACCTATAACTGAACACAGAATGCCAGATGAGATCTAATGAAGTCAGAATACAGTAAGACTGTTAACTACATATTCCTGGAAGCTCTGTTCCTTTTAATGCAGCTAATTACATTAGCTTATTTGGATGCCACTTCATGCTGCTGACTCATAGAGAGCTTATAATAGTCCATAAAAACCTTCTGATATTTTTCAGAATGTTACTGTATGATTCTACCTCCCCCATCTTGTACTTCTGAATTTGCTTTTTTTAGCCAAGTGTAAATAAGCTTTCACATTTACCCCTAATGAATTTTACCTCATTAGAATCGGCCCAGTGCTTTAGCTTGTGAAGACCTTTTTGGATCCTGACTCTGTCCTACAGTACAGTAGTTGTCCTTCCAGATTTGGGTCAAATGTGATATGATAAGTATGCCACCTACACATTTATCCAAGCCATTGGTAAAAATGTAAAACAGTGCAAAGCCCAACACAGATCCCTGGAGTATTCCCCTAGACACTCCATGCCACATTAACACTAAATCATTAACAACTACTCAGTTCTTAATTTATTTAACTTTTTTCTCATCTAATCCATATCTACATTTTCTTCACAAGAATAGTATACAATGCTTTGTCAAAAGATTTACTGAAATCTAGCAGGCAGCTATGTGGTACAGTGGATAGAGCACCAGTACAGGAATCAGGAAGACCTGAGTTCACATCTCACCTCAGACATTTGACACTCACTAGCTGTGTGACCTTAGGCAAGTCACTTAACTCAATTGCCTCATCCTGGGTCATCTCCAGTCATCCTGATGAATATCTGGTCACTGGATTCAGATGGCTCTGGAGGAGAACTGAGGCTGGTGACCTGCACAGCCCTCCCTCACTCAAAACAAAGTCAAGTGCGAGTCATGTCATCATTTCTCTGATGGCATGGTCTTCTTCATAAATGAAGGACAAACACACATACGCTGAAATCTAGGTCAACTGTTCTAGCATTCCCCCTTACCTACTAATCAAAAAAAGAAAATGTGAGTCTGCCATGAGCTGTTCTTGGTGAAGCCATGCTGGATTTTTGTTATCACAGCTTCCTTCTAGATGTTCACTATCTTTTTAATGATCTGTTGTAGAATTTTACTAGGCATTGAAATCAAGCTCACTGGCTTATGGTTTGCAGACTGTCCCCCTCATTTTTTTGAAATATGGACAACATATGCCCTTCTCCAATCTTGTATACTTCTCCCATTTTCCATGATCTTTCAAGTATCACTGATAGTGGCTCATCAATCATACTGTCCAGTTCTTTCCATATCTGAAGATATAGTTTATCTGGGCCAGGTAACTTGGATTCATCAAGGGAAGCTAAGCACTCTTACTATTTCCTTACTTATCTTGGATATCAATTCCCTATTAGTAATTTTGTTCTGTCATCTTCAGTTCAAGGGTCATTCTCCTTGGCAGAGAAAACAGAAGCAAAATAATGAGAATAACTGTTTTCTCTCTGTTGCCAATGATCGTGGTCCCAGCCACCACAAGCAAAGGTTCTATCCCTTCTGTGACCTTTCTTTTTTCTCCCAATATAGCTAAAAAAGAAAATCCCATTTTGTCATTCTTGAAGGAAGCATCAGTAACCTCAACTCGTTATAAGCTTTAACATTTCTGGCAGGAGCCTCAGAGCAACAGCAGAAAAGGCAAGGTGGACGATGGAAGTATGGACTGCAGAGAAGACATGCCGACTGGAAAGAAATGAAATCCGATGGGACAAAGGAACAGGGATTCAAGGGTGAGGACTAAGATCTTGTTGAATTCTTGAGCTACAGGGTTGAGATTATAAAAGGGGTGAGATGAGGCCAAAGCAAGGGTGACAGATTGGGAGTAGAAGGAAGGGTGGATAGATAAGAGATAAGGTTGGAAGAGATAAGAAATGAGAGTGGAAGAGATAGATAAGTGATAAAAAAAGAGAATATTGGAATTCAAGATTCCAGAGGTGGAAAATTTTTGAGTGATGGTTGGATTCTTGGGCATGACTGACTATCCCTGTGACTGACTATTATAGAGTAGAGCTGTAGGTCATGGGATTTGAAGATATTGATAAACTAATAGAGCAGGGTACTTGAAGGGATTTCACATGTGATATGATGTGAATACTGGAAATAGGTAGAGATTGGGGTATATCATAGAATTTGAACCTGAAAGAGTTATAGATTATCTGATTGAATGCCCTTATATTATAGATATAGATTCTGAGACATAAGGAGAGGAAACAAATTGCCCAGGCTGGCCCACCTGTTGCAAGTAACGGAGCTGAGATTTGGACTCAGAATCTCTAACATGGAAAAAAAGAGGAGGCTCTGCCACCAGAGGTAGAAGAGGCCATTTCTTCTCTATGTCTGTCCTACATTGCCTTCTGGTGAGGTCATTTCACCTCTCTGCTCATAGAGCAGGAATATGGGGAAGAAACCAGTGGGAAAGAAGGAAATGAAAGCCTTTTCTGGGATGTAGCAACAACATCTATCAACCAGCAAGTATTTATTAAACCCTTACTCAGTGCTAAGCCACTGTGCCAGGCACTGGGGATACATAAATGAATCAATCGTTATCCACAAGGAAACTTATATTGTGATGGGAGAGACTGCTAAGTATGGGGTATCCCAAAAGTCTCAATGTTGTTTTAAGCTTTAATAATTTCATGAGCATAAATGCTACAGACTTGCAAAAAAATGAAATTTGTAAGGATAATTATTCGCATTTTAAAAATATTGGTACTTTTAAAAATAAAAATTCGATATAACCACTGCTCTGATCAATTTTTGAACTTTGAAAAAACTTTCATCGGTTGCTGCTGGATGACTGAAAGGATTGCATTTGTAACTCTAGCCTTAAAATCATCGAGAAAATGAAGCTTTGATGCATACCTGACAATTTTGATGTGACCCCCCAAAAGAAAAAGTCTAATGGAGATAGATCAGGTGACCAAGGTGGCCAAACAAGAAAGCCTCCTCAGTGTATCAAGAGATCTGGGTAAGTGTCATCCAGAAATGTCACATATTCAGTGTATAACAACAGGGTGCTCTTTTCTGTTAAAATTAAAATAAAAAATTATTATTTAAAATTCACAAAACTAAATAGGTATAAGAAAAATTTGAATAAACTTTCAAATGATTTTTTTGTTAAGTTTATAGCATTTATACTCCTGAAGGATATTAAAGCTTTAAGCTGCTCTAAGACTTTTGGGACACTGTACAAGGGCATGCAGAATAAATATAAAGTAGTTAATTACAAGGTAGTTTGGGAATGAGAGAATAACATTTAGGGGAAGAGGAATCAGAAAAGTCTTCATGTTAAAAAAAAAAGGGGGGGGGGTGAAATGCTTTAATTGTGTCTTGAATCCCTTGAGAGTGATTCTGTGAAGCCTAGGTGAAGATGGGAGATAGAAAATGTGTGTGTGTGTATGTGTGTTGAGGGAAATAATGTATACTGATGCTGGAAATGGCAAAATCATTCCCAGTATCTTTGCTAAGAAAAGTCCAATGGGGTCTCCCTACAACTGAAAAATGGTTGTGAACGAATTTAGATTAGAGATTGGGGCTGGATATTCTGATCCGAGTCATCAACAGAGAGATGATAATTTAATCCATGCAAGCTGATGGTTTGCCCCAAGTAAAGAACTCCAGGGTCCCTGCACTGCTTCCCCCTCTACTTCCATAGGGGGCTTAGATTAGGGGATACCTCCCACCTCTGTGGATTTGCCCTGAGTACAGGATCCTGTGACCTGGTCCCTTGGTTCCTGGAGTCTTACTTGTAGTTTGGTGTGTAAAGTGGTTCAGCTGGCTTACAGGGATTATTCCTTAGAAATGTGCAGACATTTTCTGCTTGTTTCCAGTCTTTTCATGGAAACCTGTGAGGGCTGGAAAGCAGAGGAGGGTGCGCTACTTCCAGGAGATATATCATGTATAGAGAGAGCTGCAGTATGTGATAATGAAGACTCCCTTTACTTGTTACTGGACCAGAACTGATAACCCAGGGGTGATTTAGCAGTTAGGTTGGTAGAGTGGATGAAGTACTGAACTTGGCATCACAAAGATCTAAATTCAAATCCAGTCTGAGATACTTACTAAGTGTTTGTAAGTCACTTAACTTGTTTGCCTCAGTTCCTTCATCTGTAAAATGATGATAAAAGCACCTAAACTCCCAGAGTTGTGATAATATGATGAAATAATTATTTGTAAAGTGTTTTATAAACCTTAAGGTGCTATATAAATGATCATTAGTACTATTATATACCAAAGCAAGCAATTTTTCAATTTTCTTTCCTTTTGGCTGTGAGGTATGTGAACTATTTTGAGCTGGTCTTGAAAATGGTCTTGGTGGGAGAGAGCCTAATCTCCCATTAGCCTCTCTGCAATCTTAAGCATATGGATCAATATTAGGAAAATCTCTTCCTCTCCCTCCAAGAGCAATTGTTTCTCAAATCTTTTTCCTCCACTTCTGGATCCAGTTTCTGAACTGGTGAACTCCTACACTTGGACCCTTCTGTGACAGGTCTGGTGGACATCTGAACATCTAGCTATTTTGGTATTTAGGCCCAAGGAATGTGACTGGCTCTCTCAGACAATCACAATATGTTTCCAGTGTGGCATTAATGTGCCTGTATTCAATAGCTCAAAGTCTAGGACTCTCAAAGCGATTAAAGACTTGCGGTAGGGTTATAAAAAAATTCTCCAATACCTGCTTTATTTGTTTTGTGATTTTTTAATGCAAAACCTGTTGAATGATGGAGTGATTCTGTGAAAAGTGGGGAGAGAAACTTCCTTATACTGACTACATTCCAAGACTTTTGTGATTAAATTAATTGATTTTGAGGAAGGACTCCGCTCACTTACAGGAAGAAAGAAGAAATCTGGGATATTCCTGCTGAATAGTCACAGTCATGACCTTAGCTCCGGAAGGGAAGGAAATGATGGTGATGGTTCAGTCATCTGTAACTCCTGGGACCGTAGTACACCAGGCAATACTATTCATGGGGTTTTCTTGGCAAAAAGAAAAAAGGAAGGAAGGAAGGAAGGAAGGAAGGAAGGAAGGAAGGAAGGAAGGAAGGAAGGGAGGGAGGGAGGAAGGAAGGAAGGAAGGAAGGGAGGGAGGGAGGGAGGAAGGAAGGAAAGAAGGAAGGAAGGGAGGGAGGGAGGAAGGAAAGAAGGAAGGAAGGAAGGAAGGAAAGAAGGAAGGAAGGGAGGGAGGGAGGGAGGAAGGAAGGAAAGAAGGAAGGAAGGGAGGGAGGGAGGGAGGAAGGAAGGAAGGAAGGAAGGGAGGAAGGAAGGAAGGAAGGAAGGAAGGAAGGAAGGGAGGGAGGGAGGAAGGAAGGAAGGAAGGAAGGGAGGAAGGAAGGAAGGAAGGAAGGGAGGGAGGGAGGAAGGAAGGAAGGAAGGAAGGAAGGAAGGAAGGAAGGGAGGGAGGGAGGGAGGAAGGAAGGAAGGAAGGAAGGAAGGAAGGAAGGAAGGAAGGGAGGGAGGAAGGAAGGAAGGAAGGAAGGAAGGAAGGAAGGAAGGGAGGGAGGGAGGGAGGAAGGAAGGAAGGGAGGGAGGGAGGAAGGAAGGAAGGAAGGAAGGAAGGAAGGAAGGGAGGGAGGGAGGGAGGAAGGAAGGAAGGGAGGGAGGGAGGAAGGAAGGAAGGAAGGAAGGAAGGAAGGAAGGGAGGGAGGGAGGGAGGAAGGAAGGAAGGAAGGAAGGAAGGAAGGGAGGGAGGGAGGGAGGAAGGAAGGAAGGAAGGAAGGAAGGAAGGAAGGGAGGGAGGGAGGAAGGAAGGAAGGAAGGAAGGAAGGGAGGGAGGGAGGGAGGAAGGAAGGAAGGAAGGAAGGAAGGAAGGAAGGGAGGGAGGGAGGAAGGAAGGAAGGAAGGAAGGAAGGGAGGGAGGGAGGAAGGAAGGAAGGAAGGAGGGAGGAAGGAAGGAAGGAAGGAAAGAAAAGACAGAAAAAGAGGAGATAGTACTTGCAGCTAAATAAAACTGGGGAACTTGGTTGCAATGGGGGAACAAGGGTTGTGACTGACCTTTCTCCCCTCTGCTCTTTCTCCATCTTTGGCCACTTCTGGTAATGTCCTGCCTCCATTAGCCTCTCTTAGATTTGCACCCTTCGTATGAGCCATGGACATCTGCTCCTGTTCCTACCACACAGTGTGGTTCTACCAAGGACAGGACTCTCTGGTTACTACCATCAAGGGGAAGCCTTTTTTCCTTCATGACAGGGCTGGTCCTTTCTACAAACCTTTGCTAGCAATAATCCTCCACCTCGATAAGTCTCCCTTCTCCCCTTCTCTTCCCCAGCCAGATCCTGACAAACCCTCAACTCAAGGAAAGAAGGAAACATTTATTTATTGCCTACTGTGTGCCAGGCATGTGTTAAGAGCTTTACAATTGTCATCTCAGTTGATCCTCACAACAACCCTAAGAGGAAGGTGCTATTATGATCCCCAGTTTACAATTGAGGAAACTGAAGTAGACGGAGGTTAAGGGAATGCCCAGGATGACATAGTAAATACATACCAAGTTCTCTTCCTTCAGAAAGGCTTCCCTGATTGCTCCAGCAGGGGTGGGGGATGGAGGAGGGCCTCTACCTGCTCTGAATGCACAGACATTGTCTCCTTCTCTCTTGCTTCTCCCTTTCCTAATGAAAAAGAGGACAGAGATCATAGGAGCATAGGATTTAAAGCTAGAAAGAGGCTTAGAGATAACTGGAAGTTTCTTTCATTTTTATAGATGAGGGAAATGGGGCATAGAAAGGTAGGTGACTGGTCCAGGGTCAAATGGCTAGTAAGTGTCCAAGGGTGGAGACTTAAACTCAGGTCTTTCTGACTCCGAATTGAGAAGTCATATCTGCTCTAGCATTTTGTACACATCATACAACACCTGCTGCACTCCATCCATGACATATTCAAGGACCTTTTCAGCTTTTCCCCCAGGTTACTCAAGAGGGTGTGGGAGAACTAAATAGAGACTCCCATTCACGGGGAGCTGACTCAGCTCTTGTGTCAACAGCTTCTTATAACCCCCTGCTGGGCTTGGCTGGGTTGGGCTGGAGTTTGGGCTCGTGACAAATGGGCCTCTCTCATGGCATGCTAGGACTTCAGAGGAAGCCGCCCAAAGCCACACAAAGCCCCTTTGCTTGGGGAGATTGAAGCACATTCCTGGAGCTCAGCCAGGGGTAGGCTCAGGAGTTGTCTTGGCCCCTATTTGAGGAGGAGGGGGTGGGTGAGGAAGTACCCTTTGGTTCTGTTACTTCTGAGTTCCTTGTGCATTGGGGCCAGAGAAGGAGCACACTCTAGACCAACCGTGGGGATATCACCGTCTGGGGACAACGGAGGAGCAGCAGACCCCCAGCCCTGCCCTCAGGGAGCTCACCGTCTGGGTGAGGGAAAGGAGGGGCACAGGCAGACACTGCCTTCGTTACAGGGGAGACAGTCAGAATGATCACAGCCTTCCAAAGGATGGGCTGTTGTTCTTGAAGACCACCAAAGACATCTGCACCGAGAAGTCTTGATTTGCACATGAGTTTGCAAGAGCTGTGCAAAGTCAACAGCCTCACTCTTTCCTCTAGAATCTTGGGAGAGTCCAGTGGCAAGAGAAAGGTCAAGACGACTGGGGATGGCCCAGGACACTGTGGGAGAGCTTGGCCTTTCTAAATTAAGGTCTTTCCCAGGTCTCTCTTTGTCTGAGGCCCTGCCTATTCAAAGGCTAAGGGCTGTGTAACAGCAGGGTGTACTGGAAAGATCTCTGAACTGGGTGTTAGGAGACCTGGGTTCTGGTCTCAGCTCTATTACTACTTGGCTCTGTGTCCTTGGTCAAGTCCCTTTTATTCTCTGAGCTAATCTAGTCTCCTGGCCTGTTGTAATAACAGTAGGATTCAGGATGGCCACATTAGGTTCACACCCCACTTCTTGCATGACGCTGACTGGGGTCCCTTAATACCAGGCGGGGGTGCTTCCTACATACTTAAGCCTGAAGAGATGTTGGGGGAAGGGTTCCTTGACCCCATCTTATCAGGGAGCACTGGGTGGGAGATGGCAGCTTTCTCCTCTATTGTCAGGGACCCTAACCACAGCCACTGGCCTGCCTGGACCTCCAATACCCAGGAGGAGAGCCTCTTTTTTTCAACTTTGACTGTGTACTCAGGCTCCTAAAATTCCTGAGAAGAGGTGGTAGCCCTCATTACTTTTGTCACACAAGGAAGTAACAGGACCGCTTAAACATTTGCCCTCTTCTTGCCAGAACCACCCTCTGTCATGAGACCAATAAAGTCTGGTGACTGTTGGATGACCCAGAGACAATGACCCAGATACATGTAAACACAAACACATGTAAACACTGAAAGATACCTTCAGATATACAAATATACAAGCATGTATATAGATATATACATGAATATAGAGAAATCAAATGGTGAAGTGGTTAGAGGGCTGGCCCTGGAGTTAGGAAGACATGAGTTCAAATCTGGCCTCTGACACTTATTAGGACAAATCACTTAACCTCTGTTTGTCTCCATTTCCTCTTCTGTAAAATGGGGATAATCACAAACATCTACCTCGTAGGGGTGTTGTGAGGATCAAGTGAAATGATAATTACAAAATCATGGTGCCTGGCGCTACTATGGTAAGTGCTATGTGAATGTTAATTATTAATATTATTAGAGATGTACACAAACATGTATACTCTGTACTTAGATACATACAGAAACACACATCCTAAACAGTCGTTTCTGGGGATCACATGTGTACGCAACTATATCCATCTTTCCCTTCCTGCTTCCCTAGGATTCTTTGGTGAAGCAGGAATAGGGACTAATGGTCCCTATTTGTAAAAGACCTGTAAAAGTCTTGACCTATGAAGTTCCCTTCTGTAATAGAGTGACCTTCAGAGTCTTTTAAGGTTGGAGTTTCTTCAGTAGTTGGGACAGATCTGCTCTCCTATCCTTCATTGCCATGGATTTTGGGTCCTGACTACACATAGTGAAAGCATGCCCATGTCCTTTACCCCAGTTAATATCATTGTCAATCAGAGAAAAGAAGACTGGAAGTGGAGAAGGAGGGGCAAAGGAAGTGGGCAGTCTGGGAATGGCTTTCAGGTTTTTTCAAATAGCTGAAAGTTTGTCATGTGGAACAGAGATTTAACTTCTTCCTTTTGGTCCCAGAAAACAAAACTTAGACCACTTAGGAGCTACAAGGAAGCAGATTTCAGAAAACAAAAACAAAAGCAAAAGCCTTTTTAACCTTAGAGATGTCCAGAAGTGGAGTGGGAAAGTGTGTGCGTGCGTGTGTGTGTGTGTGTGTGTGTGTGTGTGTGTGTGGAGGGCAGCTAGGTGGAGCAGTGAATACAGCAGGGACCCTGGAGTCAGGAGGACCCGAGCTCAAATTCAGACTCAGATACCTCACACTTACTAGCTGTGTGACTTTGAGCAAGTCACCCAACCCCAACTGCCCTGCCTCCCTCCCTCCAAAGCAGAAACAAAAGTGGGGTGAGGGGTGAGCTCCCTGGCAGAGGGAATCCTCCTGCAAACACTGGATGTTCCCCTTTCTGGTCCAAAATCCAGGTAACCTCCGTAGAACATGCAAGCTGTCTTTATAAAAGACCCAGACCTAGGAGTCAGAGACTCACATGACAAAGGCAAGTCACATCCCTTCTCTGGGTTTCAGTTTTGTACTCTATAAAATGGGGATAGTAACAAGTTACCCCACCTAGATCATAGGTTGATTTTTTTTTTTTGTAAGGGGAGATTGCAAGGTGTGATAGGACTATACAAAGGTGTGTTATTATTAAGTCAATAAGTATTTTATAAGTGCTTATAATGTGCCAAATAGTGCTAAATGCTGAAGGCACGATGCTAATGATCATTATTGTTGTAATAATAAAGACCATATTTTCTTCTTAACTTCTTTAATGGAGTACGGAAAGATAGAAAGGGTCTGAGAGAAGTCACTATCCTGCAATTATTCTTTTATTTTTAATGTTCTCCAGACTATAAAGGCAGGTAAAACAACTGCTTTTCATAAATGAATAAAACTATCAGAATATAGACTTATCTTTTTCTCTGCTTACATAAAATATCTTCTGTACAATCCCCATTGCAGACAGGATGATGGGGATGATATAGTCCATGTTGTTCATTTGTTTCAGTCATGTCTGACTCTTTGTGACCCCATGTGGGGCTTTCTTGGCAAAGATACTGGAGTGACTTGATATTTCATTTTACACATGAAGAAACTGAGGCAAACAGGGTTAAGTGACTTGTCCAGGATCACACAGCGAGTAAGTGTCTGAGGCTGACTTTGAATTCAGGTTTCTTGACTCCAGCACTCTACCCACTCACTGCTCCAGAAATGACATATATCTTGAGGATTGGATTTCTCCTTTCAGATGTCTATATTTTGAAAGTTTTTCTTTCCATGAAGTTTGGAGATTTTTTTTTTTTGACTATTGAGTTTGGTGATATCTATTACAAATGCTGTTCTTAAATTTTTATGGATCAAGATTATATCTGGGCAATTGTGGGCAATGGTTCTGTCTTTTATAACTCTCCAGGTCCAGTAGGATTAATTTGTTGAATTCTCAATATATCTTAGGATCTCCTTTGGTAGTTTATGGGTTTGTTTTCTGTTAGTTTATGAAGGATAGTGATTTTATGGTGTATAATACTGGCTACCTGATTGTGTATTTTTAGGCATTTGATAGGTGTTAAATGTTTGTGACTGCAAAAATACCCTAATAATAAATCCAGGCTATATAATAAAATAACCTCTCAGTAATTCCTGGTAACAATAACCTCGCTTCTTACCTCTGTCATAAAGCCCTCAGTTTCTGATGTCAAATCTGAATGACTCAGTCATTTGTTTACTGTGTCTTTATCTACTTGGCAGTTGAGTTCACATGGACTATTATTCATGGAAGGCCTTTTGGTTACAGTCTTGGAACCTAAGCCATTAGATTGTCCATTGTAAAGAAATAAAACCAGTGTTACTTTCATTCAAGAAATCCAGTGACGTTTACTCATCATCAGCCTTTACTGCTGCTCTGAGAAGTGGTATTTGTTCCAGAAGTATCTGTAATTATCTGTAACTGATGATCCTGATTGTGATATAATCTGGGAACTTCCATCAATCCTCTTCCTCCCTTTTGACAAGGAAGTGTTAATATTTCTAGAGATACTCTAAAATAGAGAGACCATTTGGCTGGGTTCACTGGGGCTAGGGCAGACTCACTCCTCCTTATCCTATGCCCAGCCATGCCATCAATTCCCCAGTCAGGGGAATTCTAGCCTCTGGTGAGAGGGGGCTCTCCCCTCTCACACTCATTGGCTTATTAAGTTTCCCAATGCCAGCCATTCAGAGATAATTTTTAATTATAGCAAATTAGATAACAACTCGCAAGTCTAGGGGTCCCCCAACGGGGCAGAAGTAAAAGAGGTTCTTAATGCACAGTATGAATCGGGGTATGGGACAGGTAGTTTATTCCTACACAGAAAGAAATGCTAAGCATGGAAAAATCACAGTGAGATTAGTAGGATTCAGTAAACCTACTGATATTTAAACCTTATCAAGATATATAACAGTTTGCAGGACTGCTAATTAGCCATTCTCCATTTCATTCTAGCTTGGCCTTCTGTCCCTGATAACTATCATCCTATATCTCTTCTGCCCTTTGTAACTAAATTCTTCAAACAGGCCGTCTAGGCTAAGTGTTTCTACTTTCTCTCCTCTCCCCTTCTTAACCCCTTACAGTCTGGCTTCTGACCTTATTCCACTGAAACTACTCTCTCCAAAGTTAGCAGTGGTATCTCAGCTGCCAGATCCAATGGCCCTTTCTCTGTCCTCCATTCTCCTCCACCTCTCTGCAGAGTTTGACTCTGTGGATCATTGTCTCCTCCTTGATACGCTCTTCTCTCTAGGTTTTCAGGACACCACTCTTTCCTGGCCATCCTTCTACCCATACAACTCCTCCTTCACTGTCTTCTTTTCTGGATCCTCTTCCAGGTCACACCCTCTCCCCATAAGTGTCCCTCAGAACCCTGTCCTGGGCCCTCTTCTCTTCTCCCTCTATATTATTTTACTTGGTGATCTCATCAGCTCCCGTGAATTCAATTACTATGCTGATGATTCCCAGATCTACCTGAGGTGCCCCAAACTCTCTATTTCCTCTAATCTTGCATCTCCAACTGCCTTTGGGATATCTCAGATTATTTGTCCAGTAGATACCTTCAATGTCCAAAATAGAAGTCATTATCTTTCCCCCTCTCCAATTCCTACCACCTTTATTACCACATAGGGCAATAGATCCTTCCAGTCTCTCTGGCTTGTAAACTTGGAGTCATCCTAGATTCCTCACTATCTCTCACTTCCCATATCCAATCGATTGCCAAGGCCTATCAATTTCATCTTTGCAACATTTTCCCAATATAATCCCTTCTCTCCTCTGGCACTGGCACCATTCTAGTACAGATCCTCACCACCTCAGATTGGGAATATTACAATAGTCCGTTGGTGGGACTGCCTATCTCAAGTCTCCCCTCACTCCAATCTATCCTCCAATTAGCTCTCACTGTGATTTTTCCTAGAGTGCAGGTTCAACCATGTTCCCCTACCTTCACCCCTACCCCTCACTCAATCAACTCCAGTGGCTCCCTATTGCCTCCAGGAGCAAATACAAAACCCTCTGTTTGGCATTCAGAGCTCTTCATAACCTAGGCACCCCTTACCTTTTCAGTCACCTTATGCCTTACTTCCAATACGTGGTGTTTGATGCAGTGACAATGGCTTCCTGACCGTTCTACAAAAACAGACACTCAATCACACATCTCTGGTCATTTTTTCTGGCAGTTCCCCATGCCTGGAACTCTGTCCCTCCTCTACTTGGACTACTGACCTCCCTGGCTTCCTGTAAGTCCCAACTGAAATCCCACATTCTACACGAAATCTTTCCCAATCCCTCTTAATTCTAGTGTGGTTTCTTTGTTTATTATTTATTCTGTAAGTAGCTCGCTTTGTGTATATTGGTTTGCATCTTGTTTCCCCTTTTAAATGATGTAACAGTAAGCACCTCAACATGCACAGGGGGGCCTCCTACCACAGGTTCTTAGATCTACATTCATAAAAGAAAAGCAACTTTCAAGGGGTTAACAATCACTTTAATTAAGCACAGGTATCAGAGAAAATCAGGTTCAAAATTTCAGAGAAAAGAAAATTCAACAGACAGCCCTTCCAAACTGCCTGACCACTAACATACATACATCTTTACTAGAGAGGGAAGCATCAACATCTGGATTTTCAAGAAGTCGATCACTAAGCCGCCAAAGTTAAATCTCACCCTCAGAGTATTTATACACTTTTTAGAACCAGAGGGCATAACTCTGACCCAGTGCCTCCATAGAAAAAACAAAAAATACTTGGGACGCTCCTACAAAACAAACTCCCTAATTAAGCTTTGAACTATGGGCATCAATGGGTGGGAAAGTTTCTCTCCAATCACATTAATGCAGTCAGAGGCCCTTTTAGTAAAACAAAAACAGCAAAAGATCCTCATTTGATTGCCAGTGTCTTTTGATCTGATTTGCTTGTCATTTGTCTCCTTTTATATCCTCAGTGAGTCCACGCATAGTAGGACCTTAATAAACGTTTATTGATTGATTAATTGGGCACTGTCCAATCAAATGACCAAGCTTGAGTCAGTCTGCTTTATACTAGCCTCTGTCTCCAACGCAGAAGTTTTTCTTGTCACTGTGCTGTCCCTATCACTATTCCAACTAATAGACATCTGGATTCTTAAAACTCACAAGGTCCCCTATACAAAAAAAGAAGAAACAGAAAATCAGGTAACCCAACCTGAGCTCGTTTGCTTACTGTGGGGGTGAGTATGAGATAGGAACAATTGCCCTATTGTGTCTCTGGACACAGTTCAAAACAGAGAATATAATTCATAGAGAGAAATGAAGAGAGGTACTGGGGGGGGGGGGGGTGTAGGTCATCCCTTTTGCCTATCTCCTGAGCTTGCAGCAATTCTGGCTATGCAGCCACTTAAGGGACTACTCATCGTATCACAGTGTGAACCCCTGAGTGATGAATGGCCAGAAGCAGGCCTCACAGGGTCAGCCAGGAGCAGGATGAGGAGAGGGGCATATGCTCTATAAAACCCATGTCACGCTACCTTCCCACGATGGGCGATGTGTTTCATTAATATCGTCATGGCTTTTTGTTTGACTAATTCTATTGCATGGATTGTTTGTTCCAAAAAATGTAGGTTGAGATAATTACTCTATGTTCTTCCTACTGTGCTTTGACTTTGATATTCCAATATGCTTTCTACTCTACCACAGCTGTCCTGGGCCCAGGTGTCCGAAAACTGAGAGAGGGGATTTGTCTCTCCTGCCAAACCACACCTAGAACAGTCCCCTGCTTCTGAGGCTCTGATGACCTACAGGAGAGGTCAAGAGTTAGAAATCCTGGAGACTCCTGGGGAATTTTTGCCTCCAACCTTGGGGAGATCTTCCTGGTAATAGGGAGGAGACAATCAAATTAGAAGCTGCCTGGCAGGCTGCCAGGAGGTGGTTCTCCTGAATCTGGTTCCGCCCTCTCTCTCCATCCATTTAAGAAGGTGATGAGGGCATAGGGAATCACACAGAACAAGATGACTGGTACCCAGCAGCTGAAGTGGGTTCGAGGGGTGGGACTTGTGCTGGGCAGGCGTCCTCAGGTACTGCTCAACTAGTTTCCTGGTACCTATTCCTTTCAGAGCAGTTTTTGTTTCCCTTAGATCTGTTTATTCTCTAGTTCCTCTGTTTCTTCTCCTCTACCTCCACCCTCCTTTCATCTCCCCCAGCTGGGACTCCCTGTTTTCCTGCTTTTCTGTATCCTGGTCTCCCCTGTCCCTCCATCTCCGCATGTCTCCTTCTCTGACTCTCACTTTCCTGATTCATTCTCACATGTATTCTCCTCATTCCTCTACTCTCCCTTCCACTTTCTCCCCAAACCTGGCTCTTCTCCTGATCTTCCCATGTGCATCTCCACATTCTCCCATCCTTCACTCTCTGCCTTCCCTCTTTGTTGCTCCCATCTCTGTTTTACCCATTGAACTGACTCTCCTTTCTCATCATACTCATCACCTTGTCTCGACAGTCCCTTTGACTCCTCCGTGACCCTTATCTCTTTTTCTTCCCCCACCTAACCCCCCCCAAGTCTTTGTCTCTTCCTTTTCTGTCATGGTTTCTCTTTTCTAGACTTGGGCTAGGAACATGTTTGGGTATGTGACAGAAAATGAAGCTGTGTATACGTGTGTGCAATTGGGTGGGGGTCAGCCCTCTGTACCCAGCCCTGTTATAGGGCAGGAAGGATGTTTCTTGAGCTAGATAAAGGAGGATAGGGCTGTGGTAAGACCAGAATCCACTGAATCCCCTTCCCTCAACCTTCTGCCCCTTAGATGTTCATCCTCTCCGTGCTTTGGTCTGATGGCAGTGACAGCCTCATCTACAGGACCTTCCAGGAGTTCCGCCAATTCCATGTGAGACACCATCCTAGCCACAGCCCCATGGGATCCTCAAGAATCAACCCCTTTACCCTGCCTGATCCTGGGATGTATACTTAGGTTGCATTCTGGGGGCTACCTAATGACTGCCTTGAACCTAGGGGCTCCCTCCCAGCCCATCTGTTACCCCTTCATCACCTAACTCCCTTATTTAAAGCCCCCCCATGACCCTGATTCTATCTTCTCAGAAAAGACTGAAGAACTCCTTTCCCTTGGAGGCAGGTTTGCTGAAGAATTCAGACTGTGTCCTCCCCAAGTTTCAAGGTTAGGGGACTGGTGAAAAGAATGGGATAGGTGGGTGGGGGATCTCTGGGCTGAGTGGACCACTAGGCACTGGGCCAGCCTGAGAAAGGGTCCTGGGACCTCAGGGTGTGGGATCCCATAGGAAAGAAAAAGGGAGCTCTAGGGCTCAGGGCTGAGGGGAGTGGGGGGCCTGGGATTTCACAGGAATCTCTGCTTTTCCTATAGATGCCTCAGTACTCCCCAGTGGAAGGACACGAAGGGGACTGACCAGGTTACGGCTGCTAGAAGCCTATTCTCAGAAACTTCTGGAGGTCACAGAGATGGTATCTCAAAGTAAGGTGGTCACTGACTTTTTCCAGCCCCAGCCTGGGGACCTGGAGCCTGTCCTGCCCCACAACAGGTATTTGTGAGTCCCCATATGCTCAGTCTTCCTAATCAGATCAAGCTTTCACTGTCCACCCTGTGAAGGTTTAGGGGTGGGTGAGATCACAATGACTGAGAAAAGCAGACTCATATAAGGACACAGAAAATGGGACTGACTGGGGAAGCTGAGAGAAGGGAAGAAAAGCTCTGCATGGGCTGCATCAGGAAAGGTTTATTGGAAGCGATGGGATTTAAAAGGCCTCAGAATTATTTTCCATTCCTAAGAGGCCCAGTGTAGAATTCCCTCTACATTCCCCTGTAATTGTACAGCCTCTGCTTGACAAGGCTCCCAGTGACAGGACATTCACTGCCTCCTGTTCCATGTCTAAACAATCCTGTTAAGTTCTTCCTTACAATTGGTGGGAATTGACCTCCTAGTAACGACTCTCCCACTCTCGAGCATTGGTCCAACCAAATTCTGCCATATGAGACCAAGCAGAACAAGTCTAGCATGGGGCAGTGTGGTATGGTGGACAGAGAGCTAGCTTTGAAACCCAGAAGGCCTGGGTTCAAGTCATGCCCTGACACATACTGGGTAAGGCTCTCTGACACTATAAGCTGTTGACCTCTATTAGTAACAGGAATTCCCCTTTATGTCAATGAAATCGCAGATCCTTGACTTGTCCCCTATCCTCTTCCACTGAACAACTCTTCTAGTATTTGCAGGTGTTAATTACGCTGTCAGTCTGGGGAACAGCAGACCAGAAGGAAGTCAGAAATGACTGGGAGGTGGATTAGGGCTAGTTTCTCAGGAATGGGTAGGGCCAGGCTAAGAGAAAGGGGAGGTGTAATAGGAAGGCATTCCAGATAGGAGCCAAAGACTGAGCAAAGGTCCGGATGTGGAAATGAATCTGACATCCTCAAGGATGGCAAGGTATGAAAAAGAGGTGTTGCTAGATGGAAAGTTCAAATGTCAGTCTAAGAAGTGGGGAGGAACTTCCACCGGCAGAAAATCTTGTACAGGGTGTAGAAAAGTCCCAATTCCAGAGGGTTAAAGCTAACTCATCTCAACTGTCATCTATGTCTTACCTTGCTTATCTTGGGTCTTTTCTTAAAGCTTGGTGATCGTGCCCTCTCCTTGGGAGAGACCAGAAAGGAGTCCAAAGAAGCCCCCAGTCCTAGAACCAGACATCCACACCCTGGAGGCCCAGACTTTCCGGTGTCTTGATAGCTTCAGTACTCAGGACACCAGGGGCAGGTCCTTTAAAGCTAAAGCTGGAGAAGAGCTGGATGTGTTGCTTAAAGAACCCACAGGTGGGAGGGCTTGGGGGACTGTGGAAGGGGGAGGACATGGAAAAGATGTAAAGATGGGGGCCTCAGCCCTGGATCCTGGGGGAGGGAGACTTTCAGTTGATGGAGATCCTAGAGAGACAGGGGGTCTTAGCCTAAATATCCTATCCTTGTGTCCCTGTTTTTTGGGGGAAAGAGGACAGGAACCCCAAGGAAATGGAAGTATTAGCTTGAGGGGATAGGGACATTCAGGGGAAATACTTTTATTCCTGGGGGACCCCAGGGGCAGGAGAGTCTGAGCCTTTGGGAAGGAATGGGAACTCTTAGATGGGGATCCAGGGGGCAAGGATAGGTTCTTTAATCTGACAGCGGAGCAAGATCCTTCAAATGTTGGGAATTCATATTTGATAGGGAGAGTATGTCCATGTGTGCCCATGCATACATGTCAGTATCAATAAGTAGTTACCTCCCTATTTCCTTCCTAACCCATGTAAGTAAAACCTGTTCCCTCTTACTTGCTGAGTTTTAGGGGTCGGGTTGTCTACATCCCAGTATAATCTTCCTTCCCCACTCCCCAGGCTGGTGGTTGGTGGAAAATGAGGACAAACAGATAGCTTGGTTTCCTGCACCCTACCTGGAGGAGGCATCTCCAAGACAGGGATGCAAGGAGATGCCCCAGATACCCTGCAGTGGTAAGTGCCCCTGATCTTGGTCTGGACCCCTCCTTTCTGTGATCCAACCAAGGGAGGGGGAAGGAAAGTGGCCAGTCTCGCGCTGGGATCTGTGCCCAGCTATGTTCCCCATCTGTAAAACAGATGATCTTTAGAGCTCCTCCCAGCTCTGAACCCTATGACCCTGCATGGCTGGGTAGGATAAGACATCCTCCTGGTCAGGCTTACCTTAGTCTCCCGATATTCCTGGGGACCACCCCAGGAGGAAACAGCATCCTGGATCGCCCCTTTCCACCCCATCCAGGGCTGACGTTCTGCACCACCGAAGCTTACAAGAGCAGCCGGGAGGACGAGCTGTCCGTGCCCACGGGGGCCAGAGTCACCGTGCTACAGGAGTCCGAGTGCGGCTGGTGGCAGTGCCGGTGTGTAAGGGTGCAGGCTGGCTGCGCACGGCGGTGGGAAGGGGAGGAGGGGAGGAGGAGGTGCGGCTCTGCCCTCCCCAAGCTCCGGGCGTGTGTGTGACGGCTCCCCCCACCTCAGGTACCGCGACCGCCTGGGGCTGCTACCAGCCGTGCTCCTGTGCCCGGACCCCATGAACACCAGCGGACTGGGCGTGCTCCTGAACGCGGCCCCGGCCAACCTGGCCCCAGGACCCTCCGGCGGAGCTGAAGCCGAGCCCGACGAAGGCCGCCTGCCCCCGCACCCCCAGCCCGCCCCTCCCACCAGCCCCAACTCAAGCTCAGACTCGGGCTCGGGCAGCGACGAGGGGGAGGACTGCAGTGCCATGGCGGGCACCGGCCCCACACCTGTCGTACCCCCCCGGCCCAGGCGAGGGGACATCCTGCGGAGGTGCTGCACGCTGACCCGCAAGGCCCTTTTCAGTCCAGAGGCACGGAAGCCTCCTGGGCCAGCGCCTCCTGCACCTGGCCCACCCTCGGCCAAGCCACTCCCAGCCACACCTGCTTCACCCCATCCCCCCAGCCAGCCTGGCCTAGACTCCCAGATAAATCCTTCGGATACCAGGTTATGAAGTTCTGCTTCTCCAGTGGCAGGATGTCTGCCTTTATATTAGAGGCCTTGTCCCTGTGGGATTTAGTCCTGAATGGTTTTGTTTTTAATTTGTACGTGTGTAAATAAAGGACCCTTTCCAGGAGTGGGCCAGCAGAGCCTGCCTGCTTTCTCCCTCACCACCTCCAAAGTGAAGGTCCCCAGACCCCAACCTTGTGTTTCTGACCTATGTGACTTTGGGTTCACCAACTGCCTCCACAGAAAAGACCTGAGTTCAAATTCTGCTGTCGCTTTCTGCCCTTATAACCTTAGTCAAAAATCACTGGTCCTCCTGGGCCTGAGTTATCTGAGAGGTCTGTATCAGAGGGTTTCTTAGACCCTTGATCTGGTGCCTCTAACTGAGCTCCTGAACACTCAGGCAGGTTTCCCAGTCCATCTTTTATCTCCTGTAGAATACCCAGACATCCTGGATCTCATTTGTTTAAAGTCACACTGGAAATACTCCAATACAACAACCACTCTCCCTTCTCCCCAGCTGTGAGCTCCCTTGGGGCAGGGCCCAGAGCAGGCCTCAGGAAATGAAGAAAAACAGGCAGACACACACCTCATCACCCACTGGGTTCAGGGAGTTCAGACCCATGTTTCAGGGGCATCTGGGACAGGAATCCTGTGAGTGTACCCGGGAAGATTTGTGAAAGCTGCTCCCTTTGACCAGACAAAGGAGGGTTGAGTCCCAGATAAGGGAAATGCTTGTGAGTTTTGATAAACTTTTATACAAAATGTTGTTACAAAGGCTGTAGGGCTGGGGAGGCTGAGGTCTCTGGTAGCTTCATTGTCTGCCATAAGAAGTCCAAGAACATGGCAGCCTGCAGTGTCCGGCTGATCCGTTGGAAGTGTCTCTCTGAGGAAGGGGGGAGGCAGGTGAAGGGAGAGGTGAGGGCAGATTCTGGACCCACTTCACTCTGCCAGGCTCCAGATTGAGCCCCTCCCTTCTCCCCACAGGGGCCATCCCTAGCACAGGGCCTAGTGGTCACTCACCCGTGTAGGGCAGCAGTGCCTCTAACGCAACCCGGACTCCCTCATAGGCCAGCAGCTTTTCAGGACTCTCGTGCCGCAGCAGGACGCCCAGCACAGCTTGGGCTTCATGGCAGTGTCGGGAATTTGTGTTCCATGTGACAGAGAATCTCAAAAGGGCCTCTGGGAATAGGCCAGGGAAGAGGTCAGGGTCCAGCTCAGCCTCCCTCCCTCCACACTCCCCAAAGTCCCTGATGGGCACTGACCTTTCTGGTCCTTCCGGAGCCTTAGCACCTTTTCCTCCAGCTTCTTAGGACCCTCGACATCTTTCAAGATGGCTATGTGGAGGAAGGGAGGGCAAGTCCGGGGAAAAGAAGAGAAAGCTGGGGATTTATATCCAGCTCAACCTCAATCACTCCCCAGGCAATTCCATCCCTTCCCTTCTGGTACTTCCAGCCCTTTGAAGTCACTGACCTTTGACAACTGTCAACACAGTGTGTGGCCTGTCCAGAGAGATGGCCAGGCCCAGGGCCCGAAGGTACTGCTTTTCTTGGAGCAGGTTAGAGAGCTCCTGCTGCCTAAGGGGAGGTGGAGAGTCAGTGGGGAAGGGCCAGGAGAGGGATGAGAGCCCAGGAAGCCTCTGGGATGGGTTGGGGGGGATGCTGCAGGTGTTATCCCTGGGACTTACTTCAAGATTTGTTCCTCCTGCCGGGCCTGCTCTTCTGCCTGCTCTGTCTCAGTCACATCCTGGAAACAGAGTCATTTAGCTTAGGGTAGGGGAGGCCAAGAAGAGACAGCTCCCGCCCCAGGCAGCTGGGCTCTCACTCACCTTCCACAGGAGGATGCGAGCATCACTTGCTCCACTCACAACTGCTTCATCCTGCCGGTTGCAATGCAGCCCCCACACCTTGTCCTCGTGCCCATCCAGTGTCCGCACACACTCGTTGGTTTTGATAGTCCAGAGTTTGAGCAGGCCATCTGAGCCACTGCAATGACCAGAAAGGAAGCAATATCAGAGCCCCAGGTCAGACCTCCCACATCAGAATCCCTGCCCCGGTCCCCAGCCCCCACTGACCTGGACAGCAGCTGTGTCCCTCGGCTCACAAAGGTCACTCTCAGCACTGACGCATCATGACCTTCAAATGTCTGGGGATGAGAAAAAGGGAATGGAATGTGCAGCACAGGCAGGGCAGAGGCCCAGCCTCCCTCACTCTGGACCAGTAGGGGACAAGGTAAGGAGGATTACCTTGAGGCAACTGAAGTCCTGAAGACCCCAAAGCTTCAGGGAGCCATCGGCTGAGGCTGTGGCCAGCACCTGGTCCATAGGGGAAAACTGAACACACCACACACCTCGCCGATGGCCGGAGAAGACACCGAGTAGGGAGAAATCCGGCAGGGACCAGAGCTTGGCTGTTCGGTCCTGGGAACCTGATGCTAACAGCTTGTCGTTTGGAGACACAGCCACGCTGTTAATGTCCTAGAGAAGGGAGAAGGGAAGCTGTGATTGGGGAGAGGATAGTGACTCTGGCTCCTCCCAGTCTCTAGATGACAATCTCCTGTCTTGGTGTTACCTTGTCATGGGCCCGCTGGGTGGCTTGAGCCTGGAGAGCAATAGGGTCACAGTTGGGGTCTCGGCTCAGTTTCTTGGATGTCACTACCTCAGGAAGGGGCCACAGTTTTAAGGTACAGTCCTGGCTCCCTGTCACCAGGAAGGCCTCCTTCAGCCTGACACCAGGAGATGAAAGAGATGCAGAATTCATGAT
The DNA here is from genome assembly GCF_028372415.1 of Notamacropus eugenii. Lineage (NCBI taxonomy): Eukaryota > Metazoa > Chordata > Mammalia > Diprotodontia > Macropodidae > Notamacropus > Notamacropus eugenii. The sequence goes on from NC_092872.1 coordinate 48,365,606, forward strand.
GTAGCCTCCACCCTAACCCAGGTCACATATTCTCACCCCAGAACTACTGCAAGGTTCCTAAGTCATGTCCCTGCCTTGAGTCTGTCTTACGATGCTCTGATGGGAGTGGTTCCCTATTCTTTAAAGGATAATAACAATAGTAGGTGGCCTTTGTAAAGGATTTTACAAATATGATCTCATTTTAGCCTCCTGATAACACAGGCAGGATAGAGGTTAAATGGCTTGATCAAGATCACACAGCTGGTAAGTGTCTGAGGCAGGATTTGAATTCAGGTCTTCCTGAGTCAAGGTCTAGCTCTCTTATCTACTGCTTAGTGTGGCCTCAACCCACCTCATCTCATTGGAAGCTCCTGCTTCAGATTCCTGCATTCTAGACAAGCCTGACAATTCTCTACTTCTGAATAAAGCTGCATTTCCCTGGCTCCGTACCTGTGTTTGAATAGTTTTTTCTTTCTTAAGATGCTACACTCCTTCATGCCCTCCCTCTTTGTCTGTCTGTCTTTTGAAACTCAGCACTAGCCCCCTCTGCCCTCACTCCCTCTGGGAAGTCTTCCCTGACTGCACCAGGCCACAGTGGCTTTACTCTTGAGTCCCCAAGTCCCACATTCCCAGACCTTGTGCACAGCCCAACATGCCCTGTTTTCTCATTCTCCTAGGTCTAAGTTTTGTCTCCCTAAAGGCAGTGAGCTCCGGGAGGGCAGGGCAGCGTCTGCTTGCTGCTTCTGCCTCCTCAAACCATGAGCTTCCAAAGGCCTTCAGGGTGGGCCCCTTTTCAGACCGGGAGCTCCTTCAACATGGGGAGGGAGAAGAGCTTGGCTTTGCTCTCTGAGCCTGATGGAAGTGGTCCCGGGCCTCAGGTGCAGCACCTGGAGCAGCTGATGGTGCCTATGCCATGGGTATGGCCAGAACCATGGGCTATGCAATGCACTTTCCCAGACACATTCATTCTCCATATGCGCACACTCTGGTCCTGGGACAGGGGAAATAGAGGAAGTGAAGAGTGGTTAATATGGTGAGATATGGCCTGTTCTCCTTACCCCCGCCCCCCAGCCACAATCTCCCTGTCTCCATAGGGAAGTCCTCACCTTGGCGCAGCTGGAAAAGAGCCGGCCTTTCCGGAAAACATCCAAAGCCATGATTATGTCTGTGGGGAGAAAAGGAACTGAAAATCAGAGGCTTAGACTTAGATAGTACCTTAGGGATCTGGTTCAACCACTTCATTTTACAGACGAGGAAACTGAGGCTTACAATGGAGAAACGACTTGCCCAAGGGTTGCACACATGGCAAGCAGAAAAGTTGAGATTTGAACTCAGATCAGATTCAGTGCTCTTTTCAGCACTAAAAGGCTCCCAGGGTGTATTCCCAAACTTCAATGAGGCATCCCCACTTCTGTTTAGTAAGGGAAATTTCAAGGACTGGAGAAACCTCTGGAGTCCTGGGTCAGGAATTATAATCCAGAGGAAATCAGAGGATCAAAGAGGTGACTCAGAAGAACTAGAGGGAGACCAAGACTTACCTGTATGCCCACACAGGATCTGGCAATCAGATGTTTCCAGCTCAAACACTTTCAGTCGGGGGCTATTTGTGGCAACAACAATGTGGGAATCTTCAGGACCCAGGAACCTCACATCCAACACATCCTCATTGTAGCCAGCAAACTGGATAAGGAGAGAAGCAAATGAATGCCAGGAATACCACCCCCTATTCCACTACCTACCTCTGGAATATGGGAACTGAAGGTGATGGCCATGACAGCACCCACCTGTTTGTGAAGGCGAAGGGTGTGGGCCTCATAGAGGAGGATGTTGTGCTCAGCTGTGACAGCCATGATCAGTCCAGCAGATGGGACCAGGGCACAGTGTGTGATCTCCCGCCCAGGGCCACCTTCACCAAGGATAGGTTTCTGGGTATGAACACAGTTCCCAGATTCAACCTCCCATACCCGAAGCACTCCTAGACCGGACACACACAAAAGATATTTCAGACATGGGGAGAAACAGATCAGAGATGGAGAACTGGAAACAGTTGGAGCATGTTGGAGATAAAAGTAGGGCACCACCAATCCTGAGATATGGCCAGGAGCCTCTCCCCTCCCCACCAGAAACCCCTACTCGCCTCGATCTCCAGCTGTGAGTAAATGCAGCCCTGGGGTGCTCACACCCAGGGCAGGAGCCTCCCCTTTTGGAAGCAGCACCACAGACTCCACACTCTAGAAGAAAGAGGATCAGGAGGGTCAGTCAGTCAGTTACTCTGGACCTGATCCCAGGTCTCTCTTCCCTCCCACCACCCCAGACTCACCTCAAAAACAGGGACTGTCTTCACTGATGTCCGCATCTTCAAGTCCCACACAGTACAGATCTTGTCCCGGCCAGAGCTGCCAGGGGAATGTGAACCCAGTCAATCCCTGAGCACACTCAGTACCCATTCCATCCCCTGGGACCCCAAAAGAGGAATCTCCTCTCCCCAAACCCAGGATCCAAATATAAGGCTTCTCTAGAGCCACTGACCTGACCATGGTGTGGCCATCATCGCTGAAGGCCAGTGAAGTGACCGCACTGTAGTGACTGTTTAGCATGGCCAGGCAGGTCCCAGCCTGAAGACCCCAGACACGAATGGTGCAGTCCATGGCAGAAGAGAAAAGCAGGAGCTGCTCAGGGTCTGGATGGAAGGCCACAAGGCTGGGGATGATTAGAGACAGGGGTCACCTAACTCTGGCTCCTTCCAGATCCCTGGGTCACAGCCTCAATTCCCAACTCTGGTGATCCCATTTGTAAAATGGGTTGAACCCAAGACTTACTGGACAACTCCAGGGGAGCCACGTAAGTGGTGAGTCCCGTATCTTCGTTCCAAGTCCCAGACACGCACTGCTCCATCACAGCCACCTGCAGAGAGAGAAAGAGAGAGTAACATGGGACAAAATGAGAAGGGATATACAGCCTTGGAACTCAGTCTCGCCCCTAAATTCCTGGGTGTACATCTTGTTTTACTGCCATTCAAGCCTTATCAAACCCTGATCCTGGATGACTTCCATCATCTCCCTATCCATTCTTACTCACTCAGGGGGATGGAGCTAGAAAAATCACATAACTGCCTGGACAAGATCCAGTACAAACTTGTTACCAAATCTCAGCTGGGACTTCGCTGCAGCAAGGTAACCCTTGTATCCTCTCTAATTAATACACTGGCTTTTCCAAACTTCTTCTCTCCTTCAGCCCCCTGCACTCCCCTCCCCCACCCCTCACACCTGCATCTCACAGTCCTAACACCATCCCTCATTCTCTTCTGATGAAAAGGGGCACTGTTCCCCACCGAGGCCAACCTCCTATTTCAAATACATACCTTTGATCTCATCCTTTCCCATCTCCTTCAGCATAACCCTTCCCTGCTTCAATCTTTTATCTACTGGCTCCTTCCTTGATGCCTCCAAACATCCCCCAAATCCTTCCTAATTTTAAAAGACTCTCTCCAGACTCTACCATCCCCTCAAGCTATTATTCTATATCTGTTCTTTTTTTAAATCAAACTCCCTCCCTCCCCTCTTACATATTTTTCATCCCTTTGAAATCTGGTTTCCAAGCTCATCAATCAAATGAAAAGGCTTTCTCCAAAGTCACCAAGTCTTCCAATATCCAAATCCGAAAGCCTCCCCCTATTACCCTCCCCAGTGCTCACCTTTCTGACCTCTACAGCAAGACACTGATGACAACCTTTTCTTCCGGAATATTGTCCCTTCTCTGGATTCATGAGACTATTCTCATTTGGTTCACCACCTATCTTGTTGGATTTTCCCTTCTCAAGTCTCCTCTGTTGGCTCATCATTTATACCACACCCCATGAAGGTGAGTGTTCCCCAAGGCTCCAGCCTACGACCTGGCATCTTTTCCTCTGTGACCTCACTGGCTTACTTGCTCAAGACTCTAAGATCTATGTCTCCAATTCCAGCCTCTCTTCTGAAGCTGGCAACACATCACCAACTGTCTTTCTATTAGACATTTCAAACTGTTGGCTAGTGGGCACCTTAAACTCACCAAGTCCAAAAGAGAACTAACAATCTCTGTAAGCCCTGTTCTTGTCTCTTCTGAATTCCCTTACTTTGGCTAAGGAGTCCATCTTTTCAGTGTACACCTCAACTCCTCATTCTCCCTCACTCAACAATGCTAAAGCTTGTTGATTCTACCTCCAAAACACACCTGACATTCATCTTTTCTCTAACTCATGCAAGCCCCTAACCTACTTCAAGGAATCATCACATTTCCCCTCCACGATTACAACCACCCCATAATTGGTCTTTCTGCATTTCCTCTCCTGCACCTATCCTCTAAATAGCTTCCAAAATATTTTCCTTAAGTACAGATTTGATATTATACCTCTTCTCAATAATAACTCCAGTTAGTCCCCACTACTTCCAAGACCAACTATTAAAACCTCCATTTGTCATTTTCTAGGTGACCTTTCACAACCTGACCTCAACCTACCTTCCCACCTTTGTTTTACATTACTTTCTCATTGGCGAACTCTAAGACTCAGTTAACCTGGAGTTCTGGGTGTTCCTTGAACAGGACACCTTATCTCTTGTTTCTTTGCCTTTGTCCTAGTTACCTCCTAGGCCCCAAATGCACTCATCCCGATTTACTTTCAAAGCTTCCATCCTCTCCATGAAACCTTTCTTGATCTCTCCAGCTGCAAGCATCTTCTCTCCAAAATTATCTTATATCTCTTTTGCATATCTGTACATACTGCCTTCCCTGGTTGGACTGTACACTCTTTGAAAACAGGGCTTTAGTCTTCGTATCCCTAGCACCTATTACAGGACCTACCATACAGCAGGTGTTTGATAAATGTGTGTTGACTGACTACCTGTGGCCAGCAGTGTGGATGTTGGGTCAAAAGCCATGGAGGCCACGGGTGCTGTGTGTACGGCCTTCCAAACACGTATGACATTGCCTTCACGCCAGGCCCACTGAGCTAGTAATAATGCACGGCTCCCAGTTACTAAGATCTGGGGAAGAAGGAAAAGGGATAGGGGTTAGGATCAGGGGTCCGGAAAGTAATTCCCCCATCACCCTCTCCCCCACCACACACACACCTCGTTGTTGGGGCTGAGGTCAAATGCTGTGATGTTCTCCTGGTCTTCCTGGGGAAAAGAGGCAAGTTGAAAGGAGATGTAGGAAAGAAGAGGAATGTACATGGTAAAAGTAGTATTAACATTCATGGTGAACTCTGGGCAGCGAGGTGGTGCAGTGGATAAAGTGCCCGGCCTGGAGTCAGAAAAGCTTGAGTTCAAACATGGCCTCAGATACCCTGGGCAAGTCACTTCACCCTGCTTGCCTCCATTTCCTCATCTGTAAAATAAGCTGGAGAAGGAACTGGCAAACCACTCCAGTATCTTCGCCCAGAAAACCCCACAGGGGGTCACAAGTCGTGCGTGGCAACAAAGAAACCATTGCAGGGTGAGGGCTGAAGGGCACTTTGCCAGCTAGAACGCTGTGCAGGAGGGGCTGCGATCACCCCGACTTTGCAGATGAGGGCCCGGAGGCTGAGCGGGAGGGCCGGGCGGCCCCTAGCGGCCTCTCCCCCGGCTCACCTGCTGCAGGGTCCTCACGAGGTGTCCGGAAGTGGCGTCCACGACATTGACCGCGGACCCGCAGACGCAGAACAGGAGCTGTCCATCTGCGGACGCCTGAGGGAGGAGGGGGAGGGCGGTGAGTGGGGGAGGGCCCCCCTCCCCCGCCCGGCCCGGAGCCCCGCCCCCCCCGCCCGGGGCCGCCCCCCACCTCCCGCCGCCCGCGCCCCAGGGCCCGCACCTGGACTTTGCCTCCTTTGTAGAAAGGCTCGATCCGCTGCTGCACCGCGTAGCTGCGGGGACAGGAAAGGCCCCGCTGGGGACGGCAGGCCCGGAGGGCCCCGCCGCCCCCCGACCCCGGCCCCTTGGACACCCTTCCCCGCCCTCCGTGGGCCCTGATCGGCCCACGCCTTACTTGGTCTTGAAGCGCAGACCGCGAGCCCCAGTCCCGGCCGTCTCCGCCATCCCGGTCCGGTCCCGGTCCCGGTGCCGGCCCCGGCTGCGGCTGTCCGACGACGCAACGCCAGCGCCGGCACGTGCGGCGGGGGAGCGGATCGCGGGGACACTGCTTTCCGGCGCGCCATGATGACGTCGCCCAGTGACGTCACCGCAGGCGGGCCAGGTTCTTTCTGCACGTGGTCTGGTGGGTGCTGGGAGGGGCTGCTTTTGAGAGACTCTGGGGCAAAGGGTGGAGGCGGTGTAGACAGAATTGTAAGTGTATGACGGCTGGGAGGATTCTCGGAGAAGCATGGATGACTGTGGAGACGGGCTCCGAACCCACAAACCCCCACTTCTCCCTCTCAGGGCCTGATCTCGGAAAGCCCTCTCTGCCCACAACCTTCCGCTCTTCACTGCGCCGCTAGGGGGCGCTGGAGCGCTGGATTTGGACTCCGGAAGACCCGGGGTGCGAATTCTACTAACTACTTAGTTAGCACGTGCCTGGTACAGAGTAGGCGCTTAATAAGTGTTGGGACTGATGGTGTTCGGACTGTGTGATCCCGGGCAAAGCCTACCCTCTCCGAGCTTCAGTTTTCTCCTGTAAAATGAAGATGATAGTAGGAGCCCCCAGGGCTAGCACGGTCCCGTCCTGGGCCCGAACCCTTCCCCAGGCGTCCCGTCTCCCCCTTGTGGCCAGCAGTCGCAGTCTCAGCCGTGCCGGGACTTCAGGACAGCTCGTCTAGGACAGAAGCCTGCGCAAGCCTTGGCTCGCAGTCAGCCCTGACGTCCCGGGCAGGACCAGGGAGAGTTACTGTTGCAACTTCAGGGCTGATCCCAGAGAATTCTGGGAGAAACGTGCTCCCCACGCCTCCTGACAGGGTGCATGCTTGTTACTGACAGTAATGATTATTTTAAGCTTTATGTTAATAAACTTGTTTTTTTTTAATAAGTAAAATGAGGATGCTGTCGTCTACTTAACAGGGCTGAGGGAGAATGAAGTAAAACACTTAGTAATTATATATTATATAAAATGGTGCTACGTAAATGTATGATATGTAAAATGTGTATTATATAAAAGATTTCCTCTTCCTATTTACTCACTGAGAAATCAACTCCTGTAGATTATTGAGCCAGTCTCTGAAGAATATTGTGGATATAGGTGAGATTTTCCAAACGCTGGGGATACATGCTTTTTGATCTTGATTGTATTTCCACAATACTCAAATTGTTTCTTTCTATCTGTTTGTAATATTTTCTCCTTGACCTGGGAACTCTGAAATTTGGCCATAATGTTCCTAGGAGTTTCTCTTTTTAGGTCTCTTTCAGGAGGTGATTGGTGGATTCTTTCAGTATTTATTTTGCCCTCTGATTCTAGAATATCAAGGCAGTTTTCCTTGATAATTTCATGAAAGATAATGTCTAGGCTCTTTTTTTGATCATGACTTTCAGGTAGTCCCATAATTTTTAAATTGTCTCTCCTAAATCTATTTTCCAGGTCAGTTGTTCTTCCAATGAGTTATTTCACATTATCTTCCATTTTTTCTTTCTCTTGGTTTTGTTATGTAATTTGTTGGTTTATCATACAGTCGTTAGCTTTCCTCAGCTCCACTCTCATTTCTAAAGCACTATTTTCTTCAGTGAGCTTTTGAACCTCCTTTTCCATGAAGCTAATTCTGCCTTCTAAAGTCTTCTTCTCCTCATTGGCTTTTTGAACCTCTTTTTCCAATTGAGTTAGCCTATTTTTAAAGATGTAACTTTCCTCAGCATTTTTTTGGTTGTCTTTTAGCAAGCTGCTGACTCGAAAAAGCTCTTCTATGGCCTAAGCCCATTTCATATTCATTTTGGAGATACTGGAGGCAGAAGCCTTGACTACCTCTGACAGTATGCATTATTCTTCCTCATCTGAAAGGATGGAAGGAGATACCTGTTCACCAAGAAAGTAACCTTCTATTGTCTTTTTTTTTTCCCCTTTTTTTGGGCATTTTCCCAGCCAGTTACTTGACTTCTGAATCCTTTGTCAAGAGGAGGGTCCTAGTGCTCCTCCTTCTCCCAGGACCATGCTCAGGCCTGAGATTCAGATCCTCTACTCAATTTCCCCAGAGGCTTTAAGCTGAGCTGCTTGGACAATGGACTCAGGCTGCTTCTGCAGCCACCATAAAACCTCCTGCTGCCAGCTGCTGCTGCCGCCACTGCCTCTGCCACCTCCTGAGGCCAGTGCTGGGGGGACCTGCTCCCCTCTTGCCCAGGTGGGAAAGCCCTCCCACACTGACTTTTGAAGCTTTCTTTGTTGCTTGTGGGTTAAGGGATCTGGGACCCTCCCTGCTGGGGATTCTGCCCTGGAGGCCTGTTCTGGTCCTGTTCCTCCCCATGCTGTGCTGCCAGGGCTGGGCTCCACTCCACTCAGTGTCCTGTGGGATAGACCTTTCCTGTTGGCCTTCCAGGTTACTTTCGGCTGGAAATCTCCTTCATTCTGTCGTTCTGTGGCTTCTGCTGCTCTAGAATTTGTTGAGTTATTTTTACAGGTGTTTTGTGGGCTGTGGGGGAAGCGCTAGAGTGTATGTATCTTTCTACTCTGCCATCTTGGCTCCACCCCCTCAGTCTAGTTTCAGTGAACTTATTAAAAATATTTGGAGAACCATTTTCAATATAATTAGTTTCCTTTTTAGTCGTACGTATTTTATTTTATGCATTTAAAAACAATGAGATTCTGTCTGTGTTCGTTCTTCATTTTTGAAGAAGACCACGACATCAGAGAAATGATGATGTGACTTGCATTTGACTTTAAGTAAGGGAGGGCTGTGCAAGGTCACCAGCCTCACTTTCTCCTCCTGAACCATCTGGGTCCAGTGACCCGGTCCATCAGGATGACTGGAGATGGCCCAGGATGCAATGGGAGACCTTGGCCTTTTTAGGCTGGCCTTTTCAGGTACTCAGAGGGAGGTAGCACCTTGAGTGAATAGGCCTCTTTAAGAAGTAGTCAGGGAATGACCCTTTTAATGAACAAAAGAAAAATAACTAAATCAACAGAAACTGTTGCTAGTGATAATCATTGTTGTCCAGCCCATGGGCTTCAGAGTGTACTGGCTTTAAGGTTTTGGGAACGAGAAGGAAAAGAAGGAAGGAAGGAAGGAAGGGAAATCTAGCTAGTAAACTCCAAATCCCCAAAGGAGGGTCAGACAGATAGAAGGGAGAAAATGAGCTGGGTTCCCACTCAGGTAGCTGTGCCTGCTCACAATCAGCGTTTGTCCTTCATTTTTGAAGAAGACCATGACGTTGAGATTATAGACTTCACCAGACTGCCAAAGGGATCCATGGAAAAAAAAGGCTAACCCCTGGCTTTATGGTTTCGCCCAGCGTTATGAGTCACCCTTTCCAGAATGTGTTCCAGCTTATTAATGTCTTCCTTCTTAGACTCTATCAGACCCCAGCTCTTAATATTCCTCCAAACCCCAACCATGCTCCTGGGGGTGGGCGTGGAGGGGTGGTGCCCATTCTCTCCCAGCTCAGCTCTAAAACATGCCATTAACAATACTTCAAATATTGTTTGACAGGTCAGATCTTCTTCCTTCATATCCAGTGTAGACCCTGGTTCTACTTCATTAATTCAATTACTGTCATGTCATACTAGAATCTCTCACACACCCCTGCCCCTGACGTTTCTTACTATACTCTTCTGTTAATCTCTAAATTTGGAGGTTATCTGCACTGTCCAGCTAGTCTGCTCTTAGGGTCCTTATTTTAGGGCAATCTACATGGGGAGGAGCCCTTGTAGAGAAGGGGGATCTCATGGCAACAGAAATAGGCTGCAGTGGAGACTGGGCCATGGAGGTCCTAGTAATATATGGAGTTTGGGGATTATCTCAAAGAGACACATGCTCCAGAAGAGTTTGGGGGGGGGGGGGGGGCACAGTGTGTAGACAGGGTAGTGCCTCAGAGTAGTGTTGGAGCTTCAAGGACAATTTTTAGACCACAGAGGACTCTCTCAGCAGTGTAGACTGGGCAGTGGAAGAAGGAAAAGCTGTTTCAGGGCTACTGAACTATAAGACCTAGGTTCAAACCTCAGCTTTAACACTTAATAACTATGTGATCAAGGGCAAATTAATCTTTCTGAACTTGTTTTTTTCATCTGTAAAATGAGGAGGATGATGTCATCTACTTAACAAGGCTGAGTGAGAATGAAGCAAAACACTTTGTAAAACTTAAATGGGAGAGTAAATGACAGCTATAGATAATATTGTTGGGGTATCCTCTGGGCAGCATAGACAGTTTCCTGGGGAAGAGGGGTACTGCTCAAGGCTGCAAGATATGGGGATGAAGTAGTTTTCTCAGAGGAGATGGGAGTCCTTGGAGGGAAATGTAACTTGGGATACCCTGTGTGTGTGTAGGGCGCATCGCAAGGCTGAGGAACAAGGCTTGGGACCCCTTGGGCTTCACCTTTATTCATCCTTCTCTATTTACAGTCATAGTAGCCTGGTCTTCCCCAGTTTTCCCTGGAGAAGGTCAACCCCAAGGGAGGGGATCTGGGCAGGAGTCCTGACCATCCAGCTGGGCAGGCGTTACACAGCAGCCCTAGGTGTCTCGGTGTTGATGTTGGATACATCCATGCTTTCCTCCTCTTCCTCCTCTTCCAGGAAGGTCTCCAGCCGGGTCAGCTGCCTTCGGATGAGGCTGGTGGCCCGGTGGATCCGCCTCATTCGATGTTGAAGGCGAGAGACTATGGCCCGGCCTTGTGCTCTCCGGCGGCCCCATGCCTCTCGGAGCTCACGGTAGCAGTTGTGGCTCTCCCTTTCAACAGCTGTGAGTGTGGTCCCACAGCCGAGGGGACAGCGCTGCTGTTGCCTGTGTCCACAACTCCGGCCATGTTCTGCTAAGGCTGCCCGCTGCACCCTAGCCATGCAGCCTGCATTAGGGCAAGGGGTGAGCTCAAAAGGACAGGAATCCAGGTGGATCCTACGCTGAGATAGGGGACAGGTGACACAGCAGCCAGCCTGGGAATTCTTGCACTGCACAGACACAGAGACAGAGTAAGGGGACACAAAGAAAGACAGAGAAGAGAAAGGTAGAGATGGGGGCAGGGGAGAGAAATAGAGAGGACAGGGGAGAGAGGAAAATAGAAGAGGGAAACAGAGTGACAAGAAAGAAGAAAAACAAGAGACAAAAGATGGAAAAGATCAGTAAGTAGCTCTGGGAAGCTTAAATTTAAGTTCAGCCACTTCTTATTGATAATATCCTCTCCTGGACCAAACCAATCTGCCTCCAAATACTGGATGGAAAGTAGTGGTTTTGAATGATCTATGCCCTCAGTCCTTTCCCAGTGTGGATGATCAAGGGACTGACATCAACAGTTACATTGGTTCTTCCCCTTCCCAACCTCTTGAAAAGTGAAGTTGCTTCCTGCTTTGTTTGATGGGTACTGCCATACCTTGACTTGCAGGCGGCCAATGGTTTTTCTGAGTCTGTGCACCTGGACCATCAGTTTCCTCTTCACTTCTTTCCTACAGCAAGGACATGTCTTTTGTCTGGGGAAGAGATAGAGAGTCAACAGACCAGCTTACCAGGCATGTTCCTTAGGAAATAATCCATACCCACCCACTACAGAGTATTCTGGACAAATGTTCCCATGACCCTTTGTAATGTGTTAGCTTATTAGCTAGCAGAATTCATTGAGGGAGCAATGGTCTCAAATATCTCCTCACTACTGGAAGGAAAGGGAAGAGGAGGGTGAAGGAAATGAGTTGGGAATGGCTGGGGCGGGGAGAAGAGGTAGTCATTGTCTGGGACCTTCCTAAAAAGGATTTTTTGTATAATGGATTTTCTTAAAGTGGAGTTTATCTTTAATCATGTCCTTGCCTTATTTTCACCTATACTGACACAGGTAAAAATGCCTACACTCATTCCCACTGAGTTGGGAGCGAGATTGCATATCCTACCTAGCCAGCCAGGTTAAGATGCATTTCTTGCAGAAGATATGCCCACATGGCAGTTTCACTGGTCGCTTGAGGACCCCGTGGCAGACAGAACATAGCAAGGCACAGTCTGGGGGGCTGGCAAAGAGGTTGAGATCATATCCACCACTCTGTAAGTTCAACCCAAGAAAGAACAGAACAGAGACATAGGATTAGTGACCAGGAGAAGATGGGATCCTCTCTCCCACCTGGCTTCTCTTCCCCTCCCCAACCTGCCCACTGGGGCATCAGCAAGAGGCTGGTTGTCTGATGTCAATACAAGAGTCCTCCCTCCTTTTCCAGAAGGAACTCAGCCCTTGAGTGCTCTATAATCTTTGAAGGCATGCTAAGTAACTTCACTAAAAAACAGGCACTCTGGCCATATAACCAATTGTTTACTAAGAAGGAAAATGGGACAAACTGGAACGAGTGTTCGATTTCTGGTCAACCCCCACCCCCCCACCTGTTCTTTAGTCATCCAGCACACCACGGGGGCCTGGATAAGCCCAAATCACATGCTCCAGAACTGAGTGCTGAGGTCATGGTCACATTGCCAATCTGGAGTTTCTGGAAGCCTGTACCCTCGGGCCAGATCATTCATACACTCCATTCATTCAAACACAGACTAGCAGTGATCATCAACTGAATTAGTAAAGTTTCTCTTAACACCAGATTCAGGCTTCCTAAGGAGTATTGTTCAGTTGTGTCCGACTCTTGGTGACCCCATTCGGGGTTTTCTGGAGTGGTTTACCATTTCCTTCTCCAGCTCATTTTACAGACGAGGAAATTGAGGCAAGCAGGGTTAAATGACTTGCCCAGAGTCGCACAGTTAGCAAATGTCTGAGGCTACCTTTGAACTCAGGTCTCCCTAACTCCATCTAGCTGCCTAAGTGTACATCCCATTTATTCTCAGCACTATAGTATTATCATGCTTTTTCTTTTTCTACAGCCCAAAGGATATACATTAACATAATAAAGAGAATGAAACCAGTTCGGAGGGAGAAATAACTTACCAGAGGTCACTTTGCTGCCTGAGACTGAGCCAGGCCTAGAGCCCAGATGTCTTTTTGGGGAAAGGTGAGACAAATTAAGGCAGACAAGAATCTGGGGAGACTTTTAATGGGTTGAACAGGGCTTATAGACCCCCACTACCACTCTGTTTAAGCTTCTAGTGACCTCCCCTAAGGAAGGTGCTACTTAGGGTCTCTGGAGCCAAAGGAACAGGCCCCCAGGCAACAATTCTCCCTTCTTTTGCCCTTACTATGGTGTAATGTACACTGAAAAATATGTGTGTCACCCCTTCACAGAGAACAGAAGTGGAGGAGAAGGCATGAACTCACCATGCTCGTGGTCTTGGGCAGCCGCACTACTGAGCCAAGCCAGGCTCAGACCCCATTTCACACCTCTAGTTCAGGTTGACATCACAGTCTCATTGTCTACCATCAACCAATCACAGCCTAGTCCTAGGGGCAGAGCCCGGCCAGAAAGGCTGATCAGGACCCAGTCAGGGGTGTTCCTGTCTTTTCTCCCTAGGTACCAGAAGGCCACAATGGGGACAGGATCAGACTGCAGTCATGGTCTGTTATCAGTTGCTTCTCCACTGTATATACTTTCATTTGATTCTCATACTCTTTGGCGGAGGACCGTGATGGTTTTTAACCTTTTTCACTGATGAAAAAACTGAACTCAGGTTTCTTCCAAGAGACAATGTAGTCCTTAATTTTACTGAGAAATTGAGGCCCTGGAAATTCAGGACTTTTTCCCACTGCAGACTTATGACAAGCTGTTGAACTCCAAGTCTAGGAGCACTGAACAGCCAAGTTAATTGCTAAATGAATGACTGTTATTCTGCCAGGGGATGACAAGCACACAATGAGTTCTAGAACTATCTGCTAATTTCCTATGATTTTTTGCAGAGTTCTTCCCCCTTTCTGGGCATTGGTAAAAATAAGTTTTGGATCAATGACCTTTGCTGGAGATTTCCAGTGTTTGGAACCTTCCCATTAGGAATCTATTTTTAAAAATTCTAGGCCTCCCCCATCCCCACTGCCAGGCTATAAAGGGATAATTACAATTTGTACTCAGGATCCAAAGGAGCCTGGAACCTCCATGCATTTAAGCACTTATTATGTACCAGACACTGCTAAGTCTAAGAGCTACAAAGAAAAAAGAGCATAGTTAGTAAGATTTCAGTAGTCCATGGTGGTAAATAAGGTCTAAGATGGAAAGGCAGGAGGTGGCCAGGTTATGAAGGACTACATAAGGTAGAGGATCATATATTTGAACTGGGAGGCAATAGAGAACTACTGAAGTTCATTGAATAGGGGCATGACAGTCAGACTTGCACTTATGAAGTGTCTTTTTGTTTCCTGAGAGCCATGAGAAATAACTCATTTTGCTAATGGGGAAATGTAAAAGGTTGTCACTTACAAATTACTCTTAAGATGGCAGCAATCATAACAAGAACCCAGAGCCAGTGAGATGGAAGCTTTTCAAATTGCATATACCACACACACAAAATGACACTTGGTTAATTGAGCTTTATTAGTCTCCTAGGTAAAAAAAATACAACAAAAAAAACAAAAACAAAATTATAGTGTTCACCTTCCATGTAACTCAATCCAAATGGCTGGCCCCTTATTTATCCATTAAACAAACAGTTGTACTATACTGGGGATGTACTCTAAACCGTCCAAAGGATTGATCCCTGCCCGCATGGATTTCAAGGAAACATTTACTGCAAAACGGAACTTTAGAAATCATATAGGAGTGATTGAGGTGAGCTCTTTAATCCATTATACATCCCCTCTCCGTTTTCCTCCAGTCTCAAAGAAAGCCAGACTTTCTGTACAAGTATCCTGGGTTTCTATACCAAATTTCTCTACACTCATTTTTGGTTATCTAATTAGCTCTGGATACCCTATGTGCACCTTCAACTTAAAATAGCCAAGTAAGAATTATTTCCTCCAAATAGCCTTAACTTTCCCATTACCCTCTGGTTCATACATCCATATCTGACCTTGTTCCACATCCATCCCCTTCTCGGTACTCTCACTCAGAAGCCCAAATTATGTCCCTGCCTCCCTTCAATTCTTCCTTACACACAAGTATCAAGTTGATATTACTCAAAACACAGATATCACATCACTTCCCTGAGTTCAAGAAGCTTCAGTAATTTCCTAGTGTCTCCAGAATAAACAAGATTTCTGTGTGGCTTTTCAGTAATTCACAATTCACTTCCACTCTATCTCTCCTGGCTTATTCCCACTTTCATATTCTGGCCAAACAAAACATTCCATTTGGAATGTTGTTACTGCCCACCACTTCTTAGATTCCTGATGAACCCAGTAGCGTGTGCTCTTCCCAGCCCATTTCTATCTGTGTTCGGTTGCGTGACCCTGTCACCTGCTGGACCCATACTGTCCAAGGGATTTTCTTGGCAAAGACACTGGAGTGGTTCATCATTTTCTTCTCCAGTGGATTAAGGAAGTCTGCCAAGGGCACAGAGCTTTTGAGTATCTGAGGTTAAATTTAAACTCAGGTCTTCCTGACTCCACACCCAGCAAGTCCCTAACTGCCTCCTAAGGACACAGAGGCGAAGTTACCTGCCCAGTGTTGGATCTGAACTCAGGTCTTCCTGACTCCTGCAGAGTATGTGGAGCCCACAGAGCAGGATCCACTTCCTTTTCGTCTGACCCCTGCCCCCCCAGATCTGTCATGAACTGGATACTTGGGGCTCATTGCCATCTTAGCTACCTCTCTTTCCCTACCCCCTCACTCCGCTTCTCCAGTATGTGGATCGTGGTGGGGGCGGGGGGCGGGGGACGGGACAGCAGGGGGTCGGTGTCAGCGGCGGTCCACTTCGCTGCGGGCCGGCTCCCTGCGCCTCCCCACAGAGGGGCTTTCCGTGCTCGTACCGGGACCCCGAGGTGGCCGTTCCAAGAGCTGGGCCTGAGGAGGAGAGGAGGGTTAGTGGAGAGGTCCCGCTGCTCCCACGCCCGACCCCCCCCCATCACGCGCCAGCATTTGTCGGGGCCTGGGTTTTATCCCCCACACTCAGTCTATGGGGGATAAGCTTAAAGACCCCCGGTGGCTGTGGGCGCCGTGGTCTCACCCGTGGCCATGGGAGCAGGCTGCGGGTGATTTTCAGACGACGCCGGCTTAACCCCCTTCCCGACAGACGAGCGCACCGCGGAGGCCCGGGCGCGAGATGGCAGGAGCCCTGAAGCTAGCTGCCTTCAGCTCCCCCTTCCCCGCCTGGCCGGGGTATTCCTTACCGGAGACGAGCCACGTGGGCCGCGGCTCCCCCACGGCCCTCCCGGGTACAGCACACTCGTGCTAGGAGGAACACCTTCGGATTGAAAGAAGCAGGAGAGCCCGCTTCCTCTAAATTTATACCCATGCTGCTAACCAACGCGGTTCCGGAGTCCCAGGGATCTGCTTCCGGGTCAGAAGCCTTAGTGGCGGCAGGAGTGCTAGGCCACACCTAGGCAGAAAAGTTGGAGGGGGCCGGATTCAACCAATCACAGAAGCCTCTCCGTTAATCTGAGTAATTCAGGAACCGGAGTTTCCGTCTAGAAGTTATCGCGAGAACTAGCTCCATATAAAAGGTTACGTTGCGTCTCACTCGGCCTTCTACTTCTAGGGAACACGTGAGTGGCTCTTTCTTGCTGCGGTATTTGGGGGGGAGGGGAGAGGAGAGGTGGGGAGAGGGCTGGGAGGACTCCGCGGGGGTCGCCGCCGCCCTTCCCTGGGGGGACGCGTCCCAGCTTGGGCCGGGCCGGGGCCGGGCCTGTCGGGTGCGGTGGGGCGCCCCGCGGAGGCTCGGCCCGGCATCCGTTGGGCCTCCTTCCTGGTCCGGGCCCCGCCGGCGGGTGTTGGTCCGCAGCGCTCGGGCGCCCTTCGATGCTGGCCCGAGCCTCTGCTTGGGGTGGGGGGGAAGGGGATCTCCGAGCCCCCGCTCTCAGCTCCGCTGACCAGGGTGTCTTCTCACAGCAAATGGCGGACGACGCCGGTGCCGCGGGAGGTGCGGGGGGCCCCGGGGGCCCCGGAGTCGGAGGCCGGGGTGGCTTCCGCGGTGGCTTCGGCAGCGGGGGCCGAGGTCGGGGCCGGGGCCGCGGTCGAGGCCGGGGCCGCGGCCGCGGGGCCCGGGGAGGAAAGGCCGAAGACAAGGAGGTGAGTCCCTGCTGCGCTGCGGGGCCTGCGCCTAGCTCTTAGGCTGCCGCCGGGCAGCCCCGGGCCGGGGGTGGAGGGGGGATGGCCAGCGCCCCCCGTAACCTACGGCTCTCCTGGTGTGTCTAGTGGGTGCCTGTCACCAAGCTGGGCCGGCTGGTCAAGGACATGAAGATCAAGTCTTTGGAAGAGATCTACCTGTTCTCCCTTCCCATCAAGGTACAGGGGAGGTGGGGAGTGGCCTTCCGGGGGTCTCTACCAGGGAATCTCCCCAACGCCCCTCCCCAAATACACATTTTTCATAGTCCCTCCAACCACTTTTCACCAAGAGAGGCCGCTTGTAGTAAGGAAGGAAGGTAACCACAGCACAGGTGTGCTAGCCTGGTGGCCAGGAGATGTAAGGGGTAGTGGACTAGCCCTGCCTTGACTGACAATTTACTTATCCTCACTTTAACCGTATAAATGACATCTCCCATTTTAACAAGGGGGAAAGTGTATTTGCCTCAATCGCTAATTGTTTAGGAAATCTTGGTTTTTCAGAGACCTTATTTCTTAAAAATACGGTGGTGTCCATATTTACATATAGTACGTATATATATATTTGAGTCACTGAATCTACATGAGGTCTAGCCTCTTAACCTGAAAATGAGGGTAGGATTCAACTCCCAAGGATCTCATGGAGCCAGTGTGTAAATCACTTTATCCAATTTAAAACTTGAATTGTGTATAAAAACTTAGATACTGTCTCCACTAGGAATCTAACCTAATCTTATTTTCCACAGGAGTCTGAGATCATAGATTTCTTCCTGGGATCTTCATTGAAAGATGAGGTTCTGAAGATCATGCCTGTTCAGAAACAAACTAGAGCTGGGCAGCGTACCAGGTTCAAGGTAATTTGTCTTCTTGGGTTAATTCAACCCACGCTTCATTTTATGGGCCCTCACAGTTGGCTGAAATTTGTTATATTTGTGATTTTGCAGTGAAATTCATACCCCCATCTCCAAATTATTTGGGGGAAAGTTCTCTGCCATCCTGGTGTTCTTCCTTACTAAGCAGTCATAGTCAACTAAATACAGGGCATCTGGCCACCCAGCTAATGTTTATATATGGGAGGGAGTTTTAAGAGGTCCTTCTAAAAGCAGTTTCTCTGTAGGCTTTTGTGGCCATCGGTGACTACAACGGCCATGTTGGTCTGGGTGTCAAATGCTCCAAGGAAGTAGCCACAGCTATTCGTGGTGCTATCATTCTGGCCAAGCTGTCCATTGTTCCTGTGAGACGTGGCTACTGGGGGAACAAGATTGGCAAGCCTCACACGGTGCCCTGTAAGGTAAGAAATAGGAGTATAATAAAGGGCTGTATAGCCTGTTGCCACATGACAGGAGAGGTGGGTTATCACTGAATTGCTCTTTGGTCTTCAGGTCACTGGGCGATGTGGATCAGTTCTGGTGCGCCTGATCCCCGCCCCTAGAGGCACTGGCATTGTCTCAGCTCCTGTGCCCAAGAAGCTCCTGATGATGGCTGGAATTGATGACTGCTACACTTCTGCAAGAGGATGTACTGCCACTCTGGGCAACTTTGGTGAGTGAGCTTTTAAAATACTCATGCTGGCAGTATAGCTTTACCACTGGTTGGCAAAGGAATTTAGGTTTTTAAAATAACATTTAGCTGCCCTTAGTTACACTAACAAAGATGAGATTATTAAAACCCAATGAGAGATTTTAGTGTTCTTTGTAGTGAAGAATGGAGCTTGCATTCTGTGGTAGAGGAGGCGTATACATAAATTGGAGGACTAATTTGGGGGTGTCAAGACACTTTGTGTAGATAACATGTGAATTGAGCAGTGAACAAAGCTGAAACTTCTATGTTAGCACACGTGCATGAGTAGGATTGGGATTTGGAAATGGGGGGGAGGGGTGGTGAGGAGTCAGGTTAATGTTGTTTGATGCCATTGTTATCATTGATTACAAAATGGGTAAGCCAAAAGTGAGATGAGACTTGACAGCCCTAAGGGCACTTAAACAGTATGGCTCTGGAGAACTGGAAAAGAACTTTTTGTGAATTCAGAGCAGAAAAGGTGAACTGAAGGTGGTTCCGTTCACTGAGCATGTGAAGTCTTTGGAAGATTTTTATTTTCTAAAATGAGTTGGGTTAGGTGGCTAGTTAATTACATGTAACTTCTTTCAACAGCTAAAGCTACTTTTGATGCCATCTCCAAAACATACAGCTATCTAACCCCAGACCTGTGGAAGGAGACTGTGTTCACTAAGTCTCCTTATCAGGTATGATATGATGGGAACTTGGGGGGGAAGTAGAACTGAGACAATTTGGGAAATAATTCCCCATCTCCTTAGCTCTGCTCAGTTGCACTTGGCCAAGCATGGTGTGACTGTCGTACACAGGAGAAAGAACAAGAATTCCCTTTGACAACAGCTTGACCTGCTGTGGTCTATCTGTTTCTATGGGATTTGACAACTAACTTGCCTAAACTGGAGGTTGTGTTGTACCCAGGAGTAAGTACAGTGAATGAAGCTTGTTTTGAAATTGCAGGAATTCACCGACCATCTTGTGAAGACTCACACTCGAGTGTCTGTCCAGAGGACCCAGGCAGCTGCTGTGGCAACCACATAGATGTTTTTTGTAAACAAATAAATTGAACCATAAATTGAACTAGATACTTGTAGTGGTCATTATTGATTGGGGAGGAGAGGGAGGCCAGACTGAAGTGGTTTACACCCCACCCCCATTTGCCAATCTTTTGGGCTTGATAAAAATACGTTACACAGATAGAACTGCAAAGACTTTTATTATTGGGAATAGAGATCAGTCAAATTTTGCTAAGTCAGGCGGCTGCAGCTTCCTTGGCAGCTTTCCGCTCAGCAAGCATTCGGTGCTTCTGCTTTGCAAGACATTTCCGAGCAGATGAATTGGCTCCAAGTTCATGATCTGTGAAGGCAGAAAAGCTTATAGGATTTAGGACCACAGGATTTTGATTTGTCAAGCAGGTTAGAGGTAAAAAGTTGTGCCACACCAGGCAAAACCCAGGGCTTAAAACCTACCCAGTCTTATGATTCCTAACAGTGAATCATCATACTTGATGTATCATCAAATCACATTCCTGCTGGCTAACTTCCACCCACAGACCACTGAGGCAAAGAGTAGCTTGTGTATATATATGGACCCCATCACTCACATCGATCCTGATAAGCTTTTGCAACCTCATGGAACTGTTGGAGTTCTTTCATACAGTTCTGTTTATAGCTGTCTCCTTCTCTCTGCTGACAGGCCTTCAGTCTTTCCTGAACAATATTAACAATTTCTTGATCAACTTTGCTGAAAGAAAAGGAGAAATGGGTGACTTACTTTTCTTGGCTCATGCAGCTAAGGAACATTCACTCATCCACCTCCCCAAACTATATACCTTGTCCAGGGTAGGATAGTGAAACCTACTGAGCAAAGGGCCAATTACATATTTGTAGGGTATCTTTATAAGCAGCATGCTGTGACTGATTAGGACAATATAATGAAGGTGTAAAGGGTGATTCTGGGGTACTGTAGAAACAATAAGTGGCATACGTACTAGTCTCTCTTCCACTGCATTTCTGCTTCAAATATGCACGCAACATCCCCCTGCTTGCACTCGGTTATGTCTGGTACTCGGCGGTATTGTCGATGATAGTAATAGGTCTTATTTTTGGCATGTTGTTGCTCGATAAATTCTGCAAGAGAAAAAGTCCATTAAATCCTTAATCAGTTTCTACAGAAAATTCTCATGCAGCACTGGAGTCTAGGTACTCTTAAATGTGTAGTATAAAATATTAGCTATTAAATTACGTACACATATGTAATTAAATATTAGCCTGACATTTCAGCTGCTAATCTTATTTTACTCAGTGATTACTATTAGGCCTCCCAAAGGCCATCCCCCACCCTTGGTTCCTACAAGTGCCCGATTAGCACTTTCTCATTCTCTCATCTGTCAAGCTCTCATCATTCCGAGGCTCTTGATGTCTTTTCAATTAATAGTATTTCCCTCTTCTCAAATACTCCTAGAGCATTTGTCTCAGCTGTCCCCATTGTTCCCTATTTCTATTAATAAAGTAAAATAATGCCTTGTATTTTACTTACCTATTCCCTCTTCCCTGCTTCCCCCCATTTCCCCTGCACAGCATAGATGTTGAATGGATTTGCTTTGGATCCCAGCTCAGAAATGATTAGAAGTTTTCTGGCTTTTTAGGTGGGTGGAAGATGACATGATTTTTTTTCTCTTTCCCCACTCTGTAGACTAATCTAGGGTAAGCAGGGGGTGCAGCATTAACACTTGAGAAGCCCCCACAACAAAGGGGGTTCACATGAACATCTGTCATTTTATGAAGAAACTAAGCTGAGTGGGCTTGAAGATGACCATATCTTATCTCTAGTCATCAAATCCTACTTTACATCTCAACTGAACATTGGGATGTGGGATACCATTCCATCAGATTGCCTGTGTTCATCCTGCAGGCAGTCGGTTTGCTCCCCCCTTCTCATCTGCTCCCCTTCCTCCTCTTCCCCATCCCTAACTTTAATGGATCTGAATATCACAACCAAAAAGCCCCACGCTCTCTAAAACCAAGAAAGTACAGACAAATCTCAATTATCTTAACAAATGGATAAGTCTGATCCACAAACATTCCAAAAGTCCTTCCTGTTTGCTTTGGAATGTATTATACCATGGTATATCTCACTCAAAACAAGGATGACACAAAAAACCTGAACAACAAAAATGAATGCTGTTAACTCCATACACAGATTGTGGCACTTTCCTCACAGTCAGGTCTCACAAGGTCTTTCTAACAATTTTGGTTACATATCTCCCGACCTACAGTGGATCAAACTACAGATAAAAGGGATGTGAAGGACTGCTACCGGCAGATGCTGAGAAAAGCAAGATGTGACAGCTGCAAGTCTGAAAGTGGAAGGAAGCAAGGCAGATTACAATAAAATGACTTGCACTCTCAAGGAGTACAGTAGTTAGGTCACATTATAGGACCCAATAGCACCTGAGAGGATGACTGAACTCTATAGCCCCAAACACCTGGAACCTGTCAGTGGCTCCACCAACTAAGACTGTAAGTTGCCAATTCAAATGGGTTGAAGTTGGGAGTGGAGAGGAAATCCATGCACAGATAAAGTTACAGGCGCAGACAGTGACATATTTAACAACGACCTAGTAATAAAAAAAAAAGAAAATGATTAAAATATTGAGCAAGGCACTGTCAAAGATATCTGTTTAAGAAAACAGCAAATGAGCGGCCAAAAACTGGAAATCAAGGGGATGTCCATCAATTGGGAAATGGCTGAATAAATTATGGTATGTGAATGTAATGGAGTACTATTGTGCTATAAGAAATGATGAACAGGAAGACTTCAGAGAGGTCTGGAAAGACTTATATGATCTGATGCTGAGCGAAAGGAGCAGAACCAGCAGAACTTTGGGCACAGCAGCGACCACAGTGTGCGGGAGTTTTTTCTGGTAGACTTGGATCTTCATAGCAATGCAAGGACGTTAAAAAAAAAAAATTCCCAATGGTCTTCTAAGGCAAAATGCCTTCCACATTCAGAGAAAGAACTATGGAAGTCAATCGCAGAATGCAGCAGATCATTTTGTGTGTGTGTGTATGTGTATTATGTTTTGGTTTGATATTTCTCCCATTTATTTCAGTTCTTCTACACAGCATGATTATAATGAAAATGTATTCACCAAGAACATATGTGTAGATCCTATATAGAATTGTATGCCATCTTGGGGAGGGATGGGAGCCGTGGGGGGTAGGTAGAGGGAAAAAAAAAATCTAAGTTTTATGGTAGTGATTGTAGAGCATTAAAAATAAATAAAATGAATATATTTAAAAAATAACAGTAAAAAAACCCCCCCAGCAAACTGGCAATTTAATAAAAAGACATTTGCACAGCTCTAAAGTTTGCAAAGCACTTTATATAGGTTTGAGCCCTATAACGAATAACCCTGTGAGGTAACTGTTATCATGATTTTGCAGATGAAAAATTGAGGCTCAGGTTAAGTGCTCTGCCAATAATCCCAAGCTGGATGTGAAAAGAGAGATGAGTCCAGCTCTTTTTGACTCTGGGTGAAGCCCTCCATGCACAGTGCTATATCGCTTAATTTAGAAAAATTTCCAAGCCAATAGTTCAAATGTTCAAAAAAATTCTGAACATTCAAAAGGGGTGCTCTTTAGTAACATGGGAAATTCACTTCCAAAGAACAGCTCCTTAATGGGTCGAATAAATAAATTCTTCTTGTACTGCCTTTGCAGAAGATTTCCTCTCCTTACATCACACCTAGCATTATCACTCAAATCCCACTGTTCAAACAGAGGAGTCAAAATACCTGTAAAAGGAAGCTTAGAGTTAAAAAAAGAAAAAGCCTACTTTTGGAGAAGTTAAGATGCCAGGTTTCCTTTATCCTTTTTCTTTCTAGTTAATGGGCTAAGCCTCAAATGTTCTGCTATGTCTTATGGGGCCAGGTGCAGCCCAAACCAAGCTACTCTGGGGACATTTCTTGAATAACTGCCCAACTAAACCTGAAGTCTATGAAAACGGGACTTCTAAGTAAGATTTTTACTTTCTTTGTATATAATTTATTTCTAAAAATTTATTTATTAGGGCTAGCTTTCTCTACCTTACCAGGCCTGGAAATGCAATGGCTACCCCCAGTCTCAATGCAGATAGGTAGAGAAGCTTTAACCTACACCATTTTTCTGACTCAGGCCTCTTCACTCCTCCTTAGAAAACCTGGTGGTCTTCCCCTTCCAGGAGTTCACCATGGCAGTGAAGGACTGAGCTCAGACACCTGCTCAGCTTAAGCCCTACTGTAGCTCCAACCCCCCCAACCTCAAGCCTCTCCAAAGCAGCAGGGACTACAGGTCTTGGTCTGGTCTTCGTAAACCCCATCACCAAATAAAGACTATTTCAGTGACTAAGCCTCAGATTCCCAGGGGCACTGCGAACAGCAGACACTAAGATGACATACTGATGTCACAAAGTTTGTACATATCTCTTCTCACCTAGACTACACCAATACCTGTTCTTTTCACCACTAGTCACTGCCTCTCCAAACCATCATTCACACTGCAGCCTCATCATGACATTCCTATTTCAAAAGCCTTCATCAGCGGCTCTGCATTGTCTATGGAATAAAGCATAAAATATCGATTCTGGCATCATCTCTTTTACTATTAATTACCTCCACTCCATGCCTGGAATTCTTTCCTCCCTCATCTCTGCCTCTTGGCTTCCCTGACTTCAAGATTCTCATTTTCTACAAGAAGCCCTTCCTGATCCCCTTCAGTGCTAGTGGTTCCCTCTGTTGAGGATCTCCAATTTTTCCTATACATAACTTGCCTGTACATAGTGTTGACATGTTGCTGCTGGTGTGCCCTTCCTCCACCCCCAATCCCATTACACTATGAACTCCCTGAAGGCAGAGACGTTTTTGTTCATTTTTTTGCCTTTTTTATACCTCCTGGAAAATAGTAGCCACTTAAGATTGCTGACTCTGCCCGACATTCAATGAAACTTAAAACTCCTTAAGAGCAGGACCTACACTAAATCTATTTTGTATCTCTATCTCCTACCAGAAAACACTTCTTGAAGATTTATAAAGGGCCTCAAATGCAAGCAGCTGTGAGCTTTCTTTGTACAGAGTACATGGAGTCCCACAAGAAGCTGTGTCTCTGAAGGGTTGGGGCAGCTACCTCCCAGGCGCCACACAATCCCATCTTCTGTACTGGGGAGTCCCTGGGTTAGGAGACAGCACAGGAAGCATGAAGGTACCCCGAGGGCAGAGCCACCAAAGGACAGTAAGGATGAAAAGGACCCTAACACATCCAATTCTTGAAGTGACAGAATGTGGTCACTGCATCACCAGTTTTCTCTCCCTCTGGTCCCCAACAGGTATCCTGTGTCCCAGGTATATGCCGGAGGCAGCTAGGGGACTCGATGGATCTGGAGTCAAGGTGTTCGGACACTGGATAATTTTGTGACCCCTGGCCAAGGCACTTCTCTGCCACCTGCCTCAGTTTGGGGGTCCGGTGGAAAGAACCCTGCCTGGGGCGTCTGACACGACCTCGGCCCTGGAGGGTCTTTCCGGCTCCAGGCCTGCTCCCACATTACCGGCCTCATCCTGCCCTTTAGCTCACCTTGTTCCAGGTTCTCCGAGAGCCAGCACCTTCCCCTCCCCCCCCCAGGCGCGCACACGCGTACAAGCGCGTGCGTGAGGAGGGTTCCCCGCCCCCCCTGACCGTGCAGAGGAGGCACTAGGTGGGGGAGGGGCGGCCCATTTTGGGGGCCGGGGGAGCGAGGGCGCCCTACCTCGGAGGCGGGTGACGGGCAGGTCTACGACGAAGTTGAAGGCGTCCGTCAGGATGGTGACCGGGTTGGGCAGCGACGTGATGGGGTCGGGCGCCGGGGTGCGGCGCGGCGGCTCCGGGTACACATCCTTGTCCCAGTCCTTGGACATCGCGGCTGCGGGCTCAGTCACGGGGCGCTGCGGGGGTTCTCTAGGCCTCGGCTTCCGGTTCGCTCGCTAGTTCGCAGAACGCCCAGACCGTCCCCGCGTCCCCTCCCCCAGCTCTCCCTCCGCGGGACCCGCGCGCGGCCTAGCAGGTCCGGAGCAAAGGACAGTCAGAGGGGACCGGACAAGGGGCGGGGCCACGAGCCCGCCTGCGCATTGGAGGCCATCGTCCCGCCCACCCCGCCGCGCAGGCATTATGGGAATCGTAGTCCGTGCGCCTCGGCAGCGATTGATGGGTGGAGCCTGGGTAGATAGTAAGAACGCTAGACCGGAGAGATTTAAGCTCTGGTCTTCGGGTGAGGATTTTAGCTTGATTTTGTTGTTTTTTCTGAATTAGGCCTATGATTTCATCGTGGCTGTAAGAGACTCCCTCTGCCAATGCCCATCAGCAACTTCCTTGTAATTTATTGTCAAATCAACAAGCATCTATCAAACAGCCATGTGCCAAGCACCGTGTTAGTGCGAAGAACAGAAAGGCACCACCTGAAAAACCAAAACAAGCACAAATGCACCAACCCCACTGCGGTCCCTGCCCTCCAGGAGCTGACAGTCTGAGAGCTGAGACAACGCGCAGATGACCGCGGACAAAGCCGGTGTAATCCATCAACGATGACGGGGTTTTCAAGTGCCTGTTAGTACCTGGTCCTGAAGTCACCCCTGAGGATGCAAAGAAAGGCAGAAAAGTCCCTGATCTCAGGGAACTCACAGCCTGGGGGAAGACCACGTGCAGACATCTAGGTGCAGACAAGATAGATACAAAGTAAACTGGGGAGAATCACGGGAGGAGGGAGAGGCTCTGAGAGCTGCGCAGGATAAACCTTATAGAGAAGTGACCCCCCCCTCCCCCCCCCCCGTGAATGGGCAGGGGGAAATTGACGAGATAGTGAAGGCTAGATACAAAATGAAGTTGGTTTGTGTGGGAATCAAGAGAGCCACTTAAATTCTACTTTCATGGACACGACTTCATCTAGTGCTGCCGTGTGTATTCTCCTCCAGCTTGTTTTTCTGCAGATCTTACATGGGATAAGCCAGGAGTGGAGAACCTGCAGCCTCAGGGTCACATGTGGCCTTCTAGGACAGCCTTATAAATATTATCTCATTTGGTTCTTACAACAACCCTAGGAGGTAAGTGCTATTTTACAGATGAGGAAACCGAGGCACAGAGAGGTTAGGTGACTTGCCTAGGGTCACATAGCTAATAAATATATGAGCTCCTGTTTGAACTCAGTGCCTTTCTGACTCCAGGCCCACCACGCTATCTACTATACCACCTAAGTAATTTATCCAAAGTAACACAGTGTATGGTGAGAAGTAGGACATGGCCCTAGGTCTTCCCAGGCTTTCCAGGTACCACAAACTGCTCCAGAACAGGGGACGCAAAGCAGGTACTCAATTGAGAGGAGGTAGGAAACGGAGAATCTGGGGACATCATGGGTCAGGGAAGGGGGAAGCTTTCTGAGAACAGTTCTTGCAAAATAAAGTGCTGAAGGGACTTCAAGTCCAATCAGCAACCTCTAAAGGTGGGAGCAAGGTTTGAGTTGTTGTGTGCTACTTATGGCTCTGGTTGGATTCAGTTGAATTGGATTGAGGGTAGGGAGAGTGTCAGAGAGTCTGATCACAAGAGAACACTTCACCCCTAAAAAAAAATAACCAAAAGCAAGCTTGTTTAGGCTAAATCATGGACCAAGGATGGGCTTATTACATGAAAGATGCAAAGTACCAATTAACCATCAATCAAACAAGTAACCAGAATTATTATAATATACCAGCTTTGGGGATGCATAGAAAAAGCTAAAACATTCCCTGTCCTCAAGTTTATCCCATGAGAGATATCACGTATATAAATTAGAATGTCTGTCATAAAAACAGAATACATGTTGGCCTTAGAGGAGACAGCACAAAAAATTGGGGGTGGGAAAGAATGAGGAAAGACCTCTTAGAGGAGGTGGTGCTATATCTTAAAGGAAGTTTGAGATTCTGAAAGTTTAAGGTTAGTTGGAAAAGTATCCCAGAGATGCAAGGGCACAGAGATGAGAAATGGAATATCATAGCTGAGGAACCATTTTGGCAGCTGAAGACAAATTGGAATGGGAGAGATGTGAGGCAGAGAAGGCTATTACAATAATGCAGTTGAGAGTCTAACCTAGAGTGGGAGCTGTGCCAGTGGAGAGAAAGGGATATGTGAAAGTTATCTCATAGAAAGAAATTACAAGATTTGACAAATGATAAGATATGTGGAAAGAGGGAGAGTGACAAGCTGAGGAGGACACCAAGGTTGTGAGCCTGAGGGAATGATGGTCGTGTCTTGGACAATAACAGTGAAGTTCGAAAGGGCTTGGGGGAAAGATAAGTTTTATTTTGGACCTGTTGAGTTGCAGATACCTAGGGGACATCAGGGTTGAGTTCAAAGTTCAGGAATTTCCTTGTCTTCCATTGGAATTTGTGTACACAGGGTCTCTCCCCATCTTTATCCCTTTGAATGACCCTCAGCCCAGCTATCTGTGGTGCTCAGGGATTCATCTTGCAAAATACACCAGTGTCCTGAGATCCTTACCATACTTACACATCAGTCTTTTGATCTAGATTCCTTTGTTCCTTTATTTGTTTGTTTCTTCTGTTTTGGCGAGAAACCTGGAGGGTCTTTCCCTCCTAGTTTGATTTTTTTTTTTCTGGGCTAGGTTAAAGAGATCATTCTTTGCCTCATTTTTTTTACCAGCCTTAATCACTGAATGGGTGGTGCCTCAGTCAAACGGAGACCTGCTAAAGACCTTAGCTTTAAAAGGTCAAGACCTTCCACCACATCCAGGTGTCTTGATCTGTATCTGGCCACTGGCCCCAGATGACTCCAGAGGAGAAAGTGAGGCTGGTGACTGCACAGCCCTCCCTCACTTAAATCCAATTCACTTGCATGTCTTGGCATCACCTCCTTGATGTCATGTTCCTCTTCCAGAAAGAAGGACAAACAAAAGCAACTGAGATGACAAGCCTGGCCATGCTGGAAGCATTTCCTCTTGCCCTGTGACTCCATCGCAAGCTCCTCAGTGTCTGTCCACTCATCTAGTTCTGTGGGTTTAGAGAAAGAAGACTTCTTTCTTTATCACCTCACCTTCCCCCATATCCAATCAACTGCCAAGTCTTATAGCTTCTACCACTACATTTCTTGTCTTCAAGTGATGTTAGCGTGCCATCAATAGTTCTTTCACATGCCTTCACTGCACACTAACCACTCCCTTGACCCCCCAAAAAAAGTCCACACCCAGAGTCTGCAGCTTGGTGCCATGCCATGTGCATATCTCCACTTTCTTTTTACCTTGGTCTTCAGAATCAACTTATGTTACTGCCAGGTATGTGTGTAGGGAGGGGTGTCTCCTCAATCAACAACCCCCTGCCTTCAGCTCACTCAGTCTCAGTATCTCCATTGCAGCTCCAGAATGTTTCCTATAAAGCACACCAAATCTCTTTTAAATGTGAACTGAATAATTTTTGGCACTATCTTCATGTTCATCTGCTGAGACTACTTAACCCCACATGCATTCAAAGGGGGGGAACTGTTCAGAGAAAAAGAAAACCCAGCTAAGTGAGGTGTTCTATATTTGTATACTCCAGGACTAGTCACAGGTTCAGAGCTGTCTATGGGAGGCTCCAAAAGGAAGTCACTGAGAGCAAGGGTGGGCAGTGCCTATGTGGAAAAAAAGAGTGTTGGGGGTTTGCCTTCCTTTGGTAGGATGGGGAAGGAGGGTAGATGTCTTTTGGGGTGCCATGGTCAGTGGCAATAGTGTAGCAGAAAGGACATCGAATGCACTTAGCGCCATGAGAGCCAACGGGAGGAAGAAACATGCACAGGCTGGAACATAGAAAGGGCCAAATAGACTGATCATGCTGGCCTGACAATATGGGAGCAGAGATGAGGAATGCCAGACCCTCTGGTGACACTTGGCTGAAGTCTTTAGAGATGTCACCCTGTGGTAGGAGCCATAGATGCACCAGACAGGCTAGGCTAGTTTTGCCCTACACTGTCTTCAGACTTAACTAGTTCAAGAGATTAAGGCTTGTAACATTCCTGTAGATTCCTGGTCATCTACACATAATAGCCCAGCATGTGGGGAATCAGGGTCCCTAAGGCTTGAAGGCATCTGGAAGAACTCCTGATGGAATGCTCACGTTGCTTGAAGGCAAGAAATGTTGTAGTGGTAGAAGCTACAAGACTTGATAATTGATTGGATATGGGGGGAGGGTATTGGATATGGAGGGAATAAAAACATACTCCATTGTAGAAAAGGCAGAGGGAAGGGGATCTGAGTCTAGTGGAATCAATGCAACATCCTTGCTATATATCCTTTCTGTGTTTTTATTAAGAAAACTTCTTTTGATAAATGTTAAATGATCTACAATTGTCTCATTTTGTTTTAACCCCAAGCCTGAACCACTGGACTAGCCTGACTCAGTTCTGGCCCAGAACATTGGCTCCCCAGGACTAGGCCAGCCCTCCCATTCTCCTACCCTCCCCAATCCCGAGCTATTTCTACTATCTGATTAAAGGTTCTTACCTCTCTTTTAATCCGCCTTTTTCCTCCCCTCCCAGGTCATTCCATCTTTTAGTGCAAGACTTCTGTGTCTGATATCAGCTCACAGTTGTAGAAGCCCCTAGATGATACAGTGGTTAGAGTGCTGGGCCTGGGAGTCAGGAAGACCTGAGTTCAAATTTGACCTCAGATATTTATTAGCGATGTGTCTCTGATCAAGTGACTTAACTTTTGCTTGCCTCAGTTTGTAAAACTGTATGTGATGAATGTGGTGTGGTGAAGGACCATGTATGTCAGGAGCTTGTCCTTGTATGGTTTGAAGAGAAATAGAATAGACAGCTCTAGCCTCTCCCCTCCCCCCTCTCCAAGTGAGACTTTCCTGACTGGAGAAGAAGCAGGATATTGGGACCAGAGGTCACCACTCTGATCTCCTCAGGGAGAGTGGAAACCAGGATAGAAGTTCATCTGTCTGCTTCATCTAGGGGATACGAATGGATTCATTTAACTTTTGATCACTGTCATTTAGGACAAGGTGATTCCAAGCTCTGTTTCCAAGGCTGTACCCTTTTCCCACAGAATACCAGCTCCCCAGTGAACACACATAGATCATAGCAAGGAAGCCCATTTATCCAAATCATCGCAAAACAGAAATCAGAGAAGATGTCCCCATTGGGAGCAAGATAACTTAGCTCAACCAAAGACAATATCCCAGAACTCATTCAAGAGGAAATTCCTCAAAATCTCTAGAGTAGCAATCTGGAAATAGAAACATGATAGAGACTGTTGGCTCCTCTTGTGTCTTCCCAGAGTCTTTTCCTTTAGCAACATGAAATAGGCTTGACCTATTCCATCACTCTCAAAGCTGGAAGCAGACTCCACAGAAGACTTTTAATTGGAGAATTAACATCCAAAGAAGGACTCACTGAGAACTGATGACCTCACCTCTCTCTAACTCTGTCCAGTCCCTCAAGCAGGGCAGGGCATTCATCTGTACTCATATGGAGTGAATCCCATGACAATGGGCTTTGGGACATGGGTTACATGTAAAATGAGTACAGTAACACCCCCTACCCCTTCTGGTTATTGTAAGGATGAAATGGGATGATATTGGTAAAGCACTTAGCCCAGTGTCTGGCATCTAGTAGGTGAATTGGTTTCTTTGTGACTCAGCATAGCACATAGTTGGTAAATGAATTGGCTTTTTTCAACAAATATACGCTTATTAAGCACCTACCATGTGCCAGGTACTGGGCTAGGCCCTGGGGATACAAGAAAGGTAAAAGACAGTTCCTGCTCTGAGGGAGCTTAAAATCTAATAGGGAAAACAACATGAAATCAAATATATACAAAGCAAGTTACATACAGGATAAAGAGGAATAGAAGGGAGACAGTAGAGACTTGAGGCAGGTAGACTTGTGATTGTAGTTCAACAATCCGGGTTCCAGGCGATGAGGACCTGCACCAGAGTGTGAGCAGAGTCTTTGGGGCTCATTGTGGCACTTGTATGTATCAGTCATTTCTTCCGTTTTGGTTGGGAAAAAAGAAAGAGGGAGCACTGACTTTGGAGCTGGAAGAAATGGTTTTAAATCTTGGCTCTGCCTCTTACCACCACGGGCAAGTCATTTTTAACCTCTCAGGACTTTGTTTCCTCAGATGAAAAATGAGGGATTTGAACTAGATAATCTCTAAACACCCTTATAGCTTTAAAGCCTATTAATAGCTTTGGGGCAGTGTTGCCAAGGCCTGTCAGGTGGAGCTCCTCTGCATGAAATCTGCCTGGCATGGTCTGTAGTGCAGGTGTTTGAGCCAGAAAGCAGGGGCTAGAGGAAGATCTAGGAATCCCTAGATCTCCCACTGTACCCCTCAACTCCTGTCCCCAAAGCATCACTCCACAACCCCTCCTGCCTTGGGCTAAGCCTTGAAGACTGGTACAGTGGCCTGCTGCTCCTAACTCTCCTCCCCTCTGCACCCCCCCCCCCCCCCATAGCCCAGGCCGTGCCTCTCAATCAGGTGCCCTGCCCCTGGCCTGCCCTTCTGTCCATCATGGGTGAAATGAATTCATCGAGAACAGAGCCAGGAGCTAAATTTGTGCCTGTGTCTGATCTGGGGCATCTGAAGCCGTCAGCAGCCAGTCGGGGAGGTGCCCTTCTGCCCAGCAAGAAGTTGCAAGGCGGCCATGGTCAGTTTGCACTTAGGCTGGGGCAGTGGCATATGGTGGGGATAGAGTGGGGGCGGGCAGTGACAAAGCAGGTCCTCTGTAGAGGAACTATAGGACCTGGTGCTACTGGGCTGCCTCAGGAGATCCTTTGCCTGGTTAGCCCAGAAGAAGACTGGGATCCAGGAGGCTAGGATTTTGAGGATCTTTGTGGGTGTTTTACTAACTGCAACAGGGAGGGCAGGAGCAATCTGGGTGGGATTGAGGCCCTAAATAAAAACTCCTAGTCTTTTGAGGCACAGTGGCTGGGTGGGATGTGTGTGGATGTTACCAATGCTTATTTAATTCAACAAACCTTTATTAAGTGCCAGTAAAAATGTCCTCCTCTGCATGTAGACTACCCTGGTTCTCAAAGACTGTGCCATTGGGCATAAAGCCAAAGGTTTTAAAGCTGGAAAGACTTTAATGGATGGACCTGGCAATTCAAAAAAGCTAATTGTCTGTGGTCACAAGGTGATGAAGGTCTCAGCTACTCCCCTCTCAAAAGCTATTTATTGTCAGAGGACTGCCTCTGACTGGGGAAGCAGAGGGGGTACCAACATGGAGGACTTTATAGATCCTAGGAGATTGACGTTTGTGCAAAGCACTGTATGAGATAAAGGTGGAACAAGATCATTGCTGTCCTCATGAAGCTTAGGAAATCAGTCACACATAGATGTAGATGGGAATATCTGTCTAGGCTTTCCATGTCAGAACTCTAACTAGAAACATTGCCATAGCTGCACATGTATAATCTATGACTAATTGCTTGCCTTCTCATGGAGGGGGGAGGGGAGGGAAGAAGGAAGAGAATTTGGAACTCAAAACTTAAAAGAAGAATGTTAAAATTTTTTCTCTACATATAATTGAGAAAAAAAAGAAAATTAAATGAAAGAAAAAGACATGTTGCTATAGGCTTGGGGTGGGGGCAGTGGTACAGAGAACAGTCCATTCTATTTGAGTGCAATCATGCTCTGATTGAGGGCGGTTAGACTGGCAGAAAGTCTGGCTGGGACCCAGTGGCTTCCTATAAGAAGGATGGGAGCCTTGAAAGATGGCATCCAGGAGCCCGCAAAGGGGGACAGTTGCACTGTGTTGTGAAGGGCTAGTGGGAACCGATGCAGTGGTAGCTGGAAGGAAGTTGTCCGTAGGGAAAAGTCCCCCTCACTATTTCAGTGTCCTGGGGAAAAGTTCCAGCCACCCCACTGTAGTTATGACTGCTTCATGCGAAAACCTTCTCCTAGTAATACCCGCATTTATATGAGAAAACTGAATCCTAAAAAGATGTCACTTGTCCAAGTTTAACTTCTAAGTTTAGGCTCTTCCTACTCTATCTTACTGCCTCTGTGTGTGTAGGTATCTGTGTATGTGAGTGGCTGTGGGTATCTCTGTGTCTCTGTGTATATGTTTCCGCCTTTGGATGCAATTGTGTCAGTGTATAATGGGGTGATGGATTCTGTTTTTGAAGACTTCATTTCATTTTAATCTCTTTCCCTCATTGTCTGAAGAAGCTGGAGAAGAAAATGAGGATTTTTAAAGTTCTGGAGATTCCAAAACACATCTAGTCTAGGCACAACTAGTCCCAGCCCCAGTCCCTACCTTGAAAATGTCCCTCTCTGTTCTGGCTGAAGAACCCTTGGACTGTCCTACCCCCTTCCCCTTCCCTGCCAAAGGATGCAACTGTGTCTTACTCACTCAGTTGTACCCTGCATACAGAGATAAGGTGGGGGGGGGGAGGAAAGTGAACCTTCCTCTCACAGAGTTCCCATAATGACTCTTTGCCCACTTCATTGACCCTCCAGTCACATAGAAAGTTTTCAGCCCCTCGTCATGGCCACCTGGGCTTCCTGCCCCAAAAGAGGAGCCGGAGACACCGAGGGAAGGTGAAGACATGGCCTCGGGATGACCCCAGTAAACCTGTACATCTCACAGCCTTCCTGGGCTACAAAGCTGGCATGACTCACACTTTGCGTGAAGTTCACCGACCTGGCCTCAGTGAGTAAATAATGAGGGCTTGGGTAGGAGAGCAAGGGATCATTACTTAACTGAGATATAGTCAAACTTTTGTAGTAGAGCTATAACATGGAATTATATTCTGCCTGGAAATTATTCTGCTTAGGGACAGAAATAGGTGGGTAACTAGTGGGTCCAGAGGCTAGTCTTATTGCAGTAACATTGGGAAGGAAGACTGTACTCTAGTCTCTTATCCCTTAGAGTACAATTTTCACCCCTAGAGGCACGTCAGGGGGAGAAGATAGGCTCAAGGAGAGGGATACTATGGTAATGAAACACCAGGGATGGGGGCCAAGGGATGGTACCCTACAGTATCAATGATCAGTAAAAGACTGTGAATCAAGACACAAATGATGGAGGTCAACGAAGGGGGAAATGTGCCCTCACACCTAGCCTGGATATTGTTACCCTGGGGCAAACAAAGTCTTATTCACTAAAGGCTCATTATGGCTTTGCCTTTCAGACTCAGAATCTGAACCAATGACTATTTTCATTGCATTATGATCTGTAAATATTTACTATTTCTGCTTTTTACATTTGTTTACAATACCTTTGTGCCCTAATGCATGATCAATTTATGTAAAAGTTTCACGTGGCTTTGACAAATGCTAATATTCTTTTGCAGTTTCATTTAGAAGGTACCATAAGTCTTTTAGCTCTCGCTTCCCCAGAAGCTTGTTCAGCTCTGTATCAGACTCAGCATCTGAAAGGTGGAATCATCCTCATGTTTCCTTTATCTGATATAATCTCCCACTTGGTGTAGAAATCACCTCTATAGTGTCCCTGAAAATGGCTATTTAACCTCTGTTTGAAAACTTTCAGTGATTAGCTGGCAACTTCTTGCAGTTGCCCATTCTGCTTGTCAGGGATTTCTTTTTCATATTGAGTTGAAACCTGTATCCCTGTAATTTTTACACAGTCTTAGTTCTTCCTTCTGGGGTTTTTCTAGGGTTAATCAGAACAAGTCTAACTCATCTTTCCATTGAGTGGCAGTCCTAGAGATATATGAATAGCTTAAAGATTTTCTAGTATAACCCATATTTTACAGGTGATGAATACATTTTGGGGCCAGGAGTCCCCTCTACCTCCAATGCTATACCTCTCACCTACTCATAGTGACCCTCTAGAGCTGTGATTACAGGCTCTCATTCAGATCACCTGACCTTCCCTCTCCCCCAGAGGTGTCCAAAAGGGAGGAGGTAGAGGCTGTAACCATTGTGGAGACCCCACCAGTGATTGTGGTAGGAATAGTAGGCTATGTGGCCACTCCTCGGGGCCTCCGAAGCTTCAAGACCATCTTTGCAGAACATCTTAGTGATGAATGCCGGCGCCGCTTCTACAAGAACTGGTGAGTGGGACCATCAAAGCCAGAATGACTAGGAACCAATGTGCCCTTGTGATAGAGTGACCTTGGGATAGAGCAACCTTGGGGAAGGGGGACAATGAATGAATCTTGGTTGGAGGGACCAGTGAGGTTAGAGTGGATCCTGAAGTTGGTGTTCCCTCAAAAGACCAGAATGACCATGGGAACTAATGATCATGGGAAGTGGAGTGACC
This sequence comes from Notamacropus eugenii, assembly GCF_028372415.1. NCBI lineage: Eukaryota > Metazoa > Chordata > Mammalia > Diprotodontia > Macropodidae > Notamacropus > Notamacropus eugenii. Next base: position 48,401,581 of record NC_092872.1, read on the forward strand.
ATCAGGCAGGGTGGTTATAGTTTAGAATGAACATCGAGGCCCAGTTGACCATGAGGACAAGTGACCATGGAAACTGGCGTAACCATCAGGTAGGACGGATACACTCCTGAATGAACACTGGGGCTCAGTTGACCATGGGGACTAAAGTGACCACTGAATGGGATTGATGGGGTGAGTGGGACCCTTCCTAACCTTAGGTACAAGAGCAAGAAGAAGGCATTCACCAAGGCCTGCCAGAAATGGCGAGATGAAGATGGGAAGAAGAGGCTGCAGAAAGACTTTGCATCCATGAAAAAGTATTGCAAGGTCATCCGTGTCATTGTCCACACCCAGGTCAGTCTGGCTGCAGTTCTGGAAGGTTCCCATTCTGGGCAGGTGTTGAGCCCCCGTGGGGCCCTTCTCAGCTCAGCATTTGTTTCAAATGTCAGCCTAAAAATAGCCTGTGAGTGAGTCTCAGCTCAAGGGAGGCGTTTGCCAAGCTGTGTAGTTCTGTGGGTTAAGATGAGAAACAAACTTTGTTTTGGGGCTAGGGTTTTTATGCCCATAGCTAAGCTGCAGGGACCCTAGGACAAGTCCTTTTTATAGCTTTTAGCCTCAGTTTCCCCACTTCTAAAACAGATATACAATTCCTTGAAAGGAAAGAAGGAAGTGGAGTTTAAGGGCCAAGTGAAAATGTTTATAAAGCTTAGGAAAGGAGAGTGGAAACAGGGCAACACAAGATCATCCACACTGAGTGGGGGTAGAGGGGTAGGAGCAAGAGAATTGGTTGGGACAGCTGGAAAAATTTAGGAATCTAGAAGTCATTGTGACCCAGAATATGCATGATATAACTTTATAAAAATATATTTTTATTTCTTTTATATTTGTTTTTATTTCTTTATCTTTTCTTTTTCAATTTTGAGTTCCAGGTTCTTTTCCTGCCTCCCACTCTTCCCCTACACACTGAGAAAAACAATATAAATTATACATGTGAAAACATGCAAAACATTTCTTTATTAGCTATATCTCATAAAAGAGCAAGAAAATTGTACTTCAGTTTGCACTTAGAGTTCATTATTTGTCTCTGGAGGTAGATAGTATTTTTTTCATCATGAATCTTTTGGAACTGTCTTGCATCAGTGTATTGATCAGAGGAGCCAAGTCTTTCCCAGTTGATCATCATTGCAGGATTTCTGTTACTGTTTACAATGATCTCTTGGTTCTTCTCACTTCACTTTGCATCAGTTCTTATAGGTTTTGCCATTTTTTTCCATAACCACCCTTGTCATTTCTTATAGTACAATAGTAATCCTTCACAATATGATATAACTTTTAAAATAAGCAACAGATGTACTTTCTGAATTCTGTTGTGCTTTGGTTGAGGCTAAAATAAAATTACTTCCTCTGACTCCAGGCTGGTAGTCATCAAAGGGTGTGATGCCATAACAGAACAAATCAGTTTGGAATTAAGCACTGGTTCTGGCTGCAGCAGAGGTCTTGCTTTTCCTAGAAAGTTGCCTATAAATTGAATACTACAATTTTAAATCTTCCCTTTAACAGGATTCTTCTGTGAAGTGAAGTATCCTTCTCTAAAACTCGTAACCACCCTCTAATGTATGCTGGGGCAAATCTAGCTGTTTATATGGGGAGGGGACTCCTGCCTACAATGCCCAGGGTATAAGATGCCCTTGGATGATAGAGAATGGGAAGTGACTGTATAATCAGGTTGGCACCACCTGGGATTTATCTGGCACAGATGAAGCTGCTGCCATTCCAGCAGAAGAAGGCTCACATCATGGAGATCCAGTTGAATGGTGGTACCATAGCTGAGAAGGTGGAATGGGCACGAGCCCGGCTAGAGAAGCAGGTGTCTGTGCACACAGTCTTCAGCCAGAGTGAGGTGATCGATGTGATTGCAGTTACAAAAGGCCGTGGCATGAAAGGTGATGTCGCAACTATTGGTTTGTGGGGAAATGAGGTTGATGCAGAGTGAAAGAAACAAGAAAGGCTTCTGAAAGGAGGCCAGTCTTATAGTAAATCAGTACTTTCTGAGCCTCTATGCTTTCTTAACCTGAAGTTGTTAAACTAGGGAAAGGAGATCCTGATTCCTACTTTATGGGGTTAGTGGAGTCAGACAGAGAAGGAGGAGACTGAGACTTTGCACTAAGGGGCCCAAAATAGGAGGCAAAATTCACACAATAAAAATAGAACAAAGCAGGGAGGCTCAGAATGTGTGGCTAAAATGGGACATCAGTGTAAACTGAAGTGGTTAGGGAAGATGTCTTGGAGGAGGAGAGACCTGAGCTGACCCCTGAGGAACAACTTAGCTCCTTTGAAGTCACTTGACTGGATGGGTGGGTGTTGTAACATTGATGCTTCCACTGATCCTGTCAGTGAAGCAGGCCCACTAGGGGCTCCTAAAAAAGACCCCTTCTCTTACTCTTTCCAGGGGTCACCAGCCGTTGGCATGCCAAGAAACTCCCACGAAAAACACACAAGGGACTTCGTAAAGTGGCCTGTATTGGGGCTTGGCATCCTGCGAGGGTGGGCTACTCCATAGCTCGAGCTGGTCAGAAAGGTTACCATCACCGGACAGAGCTCAATAAGAAGGTGTCCATAGCTTCTAAGCCATTTCCTGTAGCTTTCCTCTTGTCCCCTCTATACATTCATTCATTTATTCATGTACCCATTCATTTCTTCACTGAATCACCCATTCATTTATTCTTTAACATTAGCTCATTCATTGACACTTATTCATTCACTCATTCATTTATTTATTCTTTTGTGAGTTTTTGGCTCAGATTGGTACTAAATGGATTTGTAATACCACCTTACTCAATAATCAATCTCAGAGAGAGTGAGTCCAAGAGAGAGCTAGATGGAGCAAGGAAAAACTGGACTGGAGGTCCATATTTAGTAAGCAACACACCGAAAGTGAACTGATAATCCCCTTCTGAGCAGTGATTGTGCATATTTGTGGATTCAGTATTCCCAGCCTCTAAAGAACAAGTAGAGGAGAAAAGCCCAGTGATTAACTTCTGAGGGGGCCTGACTAGCTTCCCCTCATGTCTAGATCTACCGAATTGGCCAAGGGATCCATGTGAAGGATGGGAAAGTGGTTAAGAACAATGCATCTACCAGCTATGATGTGACAGACAAATCCATCACACCCTTGGTGAGTGGCAGAATGGGTGGAAACCCCTCTCCCCAAATCCTGAGACAATCTACTGCTTCATATAGTGACTGAGACCTTTTGTCTCTATCTTGGCACTGATCATTGACCAGCATCTTTGTCTTTCTGAATCTTCAATTGGAGGGTGAAGGTGGGAGGCAGAAGTATTTGGGTTGTCTGAAAAGCCCAACCTTTGTGCCCTGTCCCCCAGGTCTCTGTGGCCTCTGTGTTCCAAGGGGTAGAGGGAGGGTAGGAAATGGGAAGTTGAGCAGCCATGGCCTCCCCTCTCCTCAAACTGGACACTGCCCCCTTCTTACTTCTGGCTCCAATTCTGGTGCCCAATTTGTCCTAGGGGGGCTTTCCACACTATGGTGAAGTGAATAATGACTTCGTGATGCTGAAAGGTTGCATTGCTGGGACTAAGAAGCGTGTCATCACTCTCCGAAAGGTCAGGAAAGCAAGAACGCCCACCTTGGGGCAGGGAGGGGTTGCATGAGCTGGTCCTGTCTGTCTTTATCAGAACCTCATGTACCTCATTCTACGAGGTTTGAGGCTTACAAGGAGATAGAGGAGGAGGAGACCAGGACCTGGTCTCCAGTCCTCACACTTGGGAGGCAGAGGAGAAGCAGACCTAGGCCCCAACCTCATAGTTGAGGGTTGAGGTGGTGGGGGGGCGGGGTGAGGTGGGCACAGAGATAGGGGTGACAGAACATGACAGGAGAGGGTACAATTGAGAGGCTCAGACTCAGGGCTTTAGGGGCTCAGAACTGGGAGATAAGTGAGAACCAGAATGGTCAGAGAAGATTTCCTGGAGGAGGTGGTCCTTGATTGGTAAAGATATTTAGGCAGCAGGGAGGGAAATTTTAAACCCACTATTGAAGACAGGGTCAGGGTTGGGAGGGGGATGGGAACAGGAGAAAGGTCCAGGGACAATTTCTCATATCATAGATTAGAGTTCAGAGTTAGATCTTGGGGGCTGTGACCTTAACCTTCTTTACCTTGTAGTCTGAGTTCATGTGTCTCCCACCTCTATCTCCTTCAGTCCCTCCTGGTGCCTCAGAGCCGGAGGGCTCTGGAAAACATTGAGCTAAAATTCATTGATACCACCTCAAAGTTTGGACATGGAAGATTCCAGACAGCCCAGGAGAAGAGAGCCTTCATGGTAAGCTATCTCTCAGAACTTGACCCCTCGAGTAATAGATCTCTAACTTCTCATTGACCTGAAAACTCTCTGTAGCCCCTGAAACCTTTTAAGGACTAGAATCCTTTCAGTTTCTGAATTCTCCTAACATTAGCTTCTGACCAAAGGCCAGGGAGATTAGTTTTCAGTTGAATCAAGCAAGTGAGATAAACGGAGGGTAGAGAACAGTAGGGGAAGGGATCTAGTTTCTCCCATAAACACAGACCCTTGTTTGTATGTCCCTGCTTTATAAAAGGAAAGAGAAGCTGTTAACCTAGCCCTGGGGGAGGAGGGTAGGCAGAAAAGGGATTTGGGTTCTTCCCCAGGGTACCTATAGCTTGGGATCTCCAGCAGGGAGGCGCTGAAGAGCCCTCCAAGTCTGTAATGGTGAGGGAATGAATGATGAAGCACAGTCAATGAGTGAATGAATCAATGAAAAAGTGAATGAACACAACTGAATGAATGATGAGAGAAGTATATGATGTCTCCTATGTAACTGAATATATCACATGTGTGTGCACATGAGGACATGTGTGAGAAAGTTAGATGACATTGAGAATAGCAATCTCTCTCTCTCTTTTTCTCTCCTCCTCCTCTTCTCCTTTCCTCTTGCTCCAGGGTCCCCAGAAGAAACACCTTGAGAAGGAGAAGACGGAAGCAGCAGCAGGTGATCTATAAAGCAGAAAAAGCTAGGCATCCAGAGTAGGATCTTGGCCTAATGGTCTCTTCCCTAGCAGAGAAAGCTTCTCATCAATAAAGGAGGCTGTTGGAAAAAATTCAATAAGTATTTTCTTTGTATAGTGTGCACCTTCTACCCTTTACACATGGGCCTGCTGAACGCTACTCTTACATTCAAAGTAAGTTTGAACAGTTGTGGACATGAATTAGCATCCACTCAAAACTGTAGTTCACAAGCTCTCACCAATGTATTTCTTTTACCAGCTGTCTAAAAGACAGATGTTAGCTCAAAGTAAAAGATAAAATTAGCTATCATAGCAAGATAATTAGCAAGAAAGATTTCTCCCATAAACATAATTTTATACTTTTCCAAAGGTTGGTCCATCCAGCCTGATCCTTATGGTAGCCAAGTCATTCTGTTTCCCACTTTCATTCCTATGATGCCTTAACATTATTGAAAGGGAAGACTCTTCCAGCTTGCTGAAACAGGTCTTATAAACATGTAAACATGTCTTATAAAGATGTAAACTTTGTAGCATTGGACCAATCTTCCATACCCTACTTGTTCTAGGATAGCTACGGGTGGGAACAACTACATGATGAAGATTTGAAAGAAGTAGCAGATAGATAGCAAAGTGGGTAGAGTGCTGGGCCTGGAGTCAGGAAGACTCATATCCTTGAGTTCATATCTGGCCTCAGACACTGACTAGTTGTGTGACTCTGGGCAAGTCACTTAACCCTATTTGTGTCAATTTTCTCATCTATAAAATGATAGTCATGAGTGCGATACTCAATGTGCCCAAATGGAGGACGTGCATGTATATATATATGTGTATGTATGCATGCATGTACATATATAAATATATATAATATATATGCCTGTGATGGAAGACCTCACCAAAGACTTGGAAGAATTCAGTCAATAAGCATTTATTATGTGCCAGACACTCTGCTAAGTGCAAAAGATCTAAAGAAAAGCAAAAGACAGTCCCTGCCTTTAAGTAGCTCATAGTCTAATGGAGGATACTATAGGTAAACAGTTTTGGACAAGATTTATACATATATACATATGCATATGTACATATTTATGTGTCCATACACACACACACATATACAGGAGTATATCAATAGAGGGAAAGCACTAGCATTAAGGAGGATCAGGAAAGGCTTTTTGTAGAAGACAGGCTCTTATCTGGGACTCAAAGGAAGCCAGAAAAGCCAGGAGGGAGAGATTAGGAGGGAGAGCATTTCAGGCATGGGAGACAGCCAACCCAAATGCCCATACTCAGGAGACAGAGTATCTTGTGTGAGTAATGGTTGGTTGTTGGCATCATCTGAGTCCAACAATCCATGTGTATCACTTAAGAGTAGTGGTACAGAAGAATTTGGAAACATGAATGTGTGTAGATTTTGAACAAGAGAACTAAAGTGAACAAATACACCGAGCCAAGAATTCAAGATGTCCTGGACTGTTTGGTTGGCAGCCCAAGGCTCTCAGTTCTGGAGGACAGAGGAAGACAGAGAGAAGACAGTTTTCATTTTCCCAACTGGATTTTTACCAATTTGAGTGTATGCTCCAATGGATCTCTGATGTATTTGCCACATTTTAATGGCTTGTGGGGAAAGGTTGGAAACATGAACTATTCAGGAATGATGAAGGACCACAATGACTTCATTGTCTTAGGAAAGACACTGGTTCTTTCCTTCTGCTCTACGGGTCTGTTTTACCTCTACACATCCACCAGGGAATCATCAATGATTCCCTGCTCCCCACATTCATAGCTGGCAGGAAGTCTCTCTCAAGGGCTGAACTGTTCTTGTCTCAGACCACAGCAGCAACCACAATCCATTGCTGCCGTCACCCACAATGTGGTTCCCCCACACAGCAGTGTGGATTGCAGCTGGGAGGCCAATCCCAAAGTCCACTGATGGCAGGCAGGGAGCTCCAGTTCAGCTGCTTCGTGTCCCCAGAATGGTCAATAGGAAATAACTCCCAAGAGCAATGGAAAAGGAAATGAATTCTAGGAATTTGTATGCCCACACCTAGGTCTCACCACTCCCAGTGTCTCATCAATCTGTTCCCCTATGTTATGAATTTAAGGACCCAGAGATTTTAGACCTCAGAAAAAACACAAGAAGAAATACAAGACTGGGATGGCCTCTAGGTATGTAACATAAATGGAGGTGCTTGAGGCTATCCTAATGTTTTACAATGAGAGAGAAAGAGACACCAAGAGATAGACATAGAGACACACTGAGAGACAGAGATAAATAGAGATAGAGTCACCATTCTTCCCAAAAAAGATGACAGATATTAGAGACCAGTGAGAGAAAACATCAAGGAATAGATAACCTTCAAGGACTTGTACTTGGAGAGGAATTCTCAAGTAGTAGCTGTTATTGTCTCATAAGGTGACATGAAGAAACACTACATTCCCTGAGGGTGATACTGGTGGCTAGGAGATGAGCACTAACTGCTTTAGTAGTTAAAGGTAGTCTACCTTCCCCTGGAATATTCAAACTGGGGGAAACTTGGAACGTTTCTCTATGAAGGTCTTTGGTTGTTCTTGTTGAAAACCAAGCACAGAAGATTAGGTGGGATTAGTTGGGATGTCAGATCTTATCAGATCAGTTACAAAGGCACTGATGTTCAAAAATTATATTTTCTTTTACCTCTCTTTTTATACTGTAGTCAAGCTTCCATTTATCTATAGATGAATGAATAACTTGTGGGTTTGGGAATAGGGCTATCTGACAAATCATGAATTATTGTTAGGAATTAAAGTAACTCCTTAAACCAAGTGGGGTAGAACTGAAGGGGGAAAAGCTGAAAAGATGCTGTGGCCAAGGAAGTCTTGTCTACACAGGCATAATTACATCTAAAATTTGATGTCCTATAGACATCTTAAGCTCACCATGTCCAGAAATGAACTTATTTTATTTCCCCCTGAAAACTACCTGCTTCCTATCTTTCCTATTACCATCAAGAGAACCATTATTCATTTGCCTAACCACTCAGGTTTGGAAACTAGGTATTATTCCTCATTCTTTCATTCTGAGGGTCTCCCCTCTCAGTTGGACTTTTTTTTTTTTTTACTAAAGGGGTCATCCCTTGGCTCTTTTATTTAACAACCCTAATCACTGAATGGGTGTTCCCTCAGTCAAATAGAGAACTCAGAAAGACCTTAGCTTAAAAAGGCCAGGTCTCCTACTGCTTCCAGGTCCATCTACTAATCTGTATCTGGCCACTGAACCCAGATGGCTCCGGAGGAGAAAGTGAGGCTGGTGACTTTGCACAGCCCTCCTTCCCTCAAATCCAATTCATCTGCAAGTCATGGCATCATCTTACTGGTGTTATAGTCTCCTCCACACAACCAGAAGCTCTTACTCTCTCACACCTCCCCCCAACCTCAACATCCGATCTGTTGCCAAGACCTATTGATTTTATCTTCATGACATCTCTTGTATATTCCCTCCTCTCCTTTCACACTGCCACCACCCTGGTGACAAACTACATAAGCTGTGTAGCAGGTAGGTTTAAATAGGGTTGTGTTCGTCCTTCATTGCTGAAGAAGACCATGCCATCAGAGAAAAGATGACATGACTTACACTTTACTTTATTTTGAGTGAGGGAGGGCTGTGCAGGTCACCAGCCTCACTTTTTCCTCCTGAGCCATCATCAGGATAACTGGAGATGACCCAGGATGCACTGGGAGACCTCGAGCCCCTTTAGGTCAAGGTCTTTGGTACTCACTTAGGGTGAGGCAATGGCCATTTATTGAATAGGCCTGTTTTAGCAGTAGCCAGGGCATGGCCCCTTTAACTAGAGTAAAGGTACAAACAGAGCATATTTCAAAATGCTACTCAGGGTGCAATCTCTGTATCAGACACCAGATGGCACTCCAAGTCCTTAATTATCTGCCAGAATCCCTTTTTTGTCTGTCAGCTTCCAAATTTCCAAATAGCCCTCTAAAGCCCAGTTTCATATTCAATTTCTTTAGGCTTTTTTACTTGTTCAGTTATTTTTAAGTCGTATCTGACTCTTTATGAGCCTATTTGGGTTTTTTCGTAAAGATACTGGAATGACTTGCCATTTCCTTCTAACCAGCTCATTTTACAGATGAGGAAACTGAGGCAAACAAGGTTAAGTGACATCAACGTGATGTGAGAACCAAAAAAAAAGCATCAATAAAAATTTAAAACGAAACAATAAAAGAAGTCCAGAATGAAGAATATCTAGGATCAGAAACTGTAGAGAGGGTAAGTAGGATGAGGTGAGGAAAAAGTAAATGGAATATTCTATCTCCCTTCTCTTTTACCATCTCCACAAACTCCTCATTTCAGAACCTCTTTTTTGCCCTTTCTCTTCCTTCCCCTTCTGGAACCATAAACCTTGATAAATTAACTTCTGCCATTGTTCCTGGATGGGGTGTTCCAATTTTTTCTCCATGTCCCCATTTACTTCCCTAAAGGTTGTCCAAGAAAAAACATCAACACTCTACTGTGTTTAGGCACCAGTCTGCTGGAAACACTTTAATTTAAGATTAGTTTAATTCCAAATCATTTCTAATTTAGAGAGATGTACAAAATGGCACAGTTTCCCTATTGAGGGAGTTGTGGGAATGAAATGAACCACACTATGCCTTCTGACTTGTCTCTTTGGCCTAAGACAATTTTAGGTAACATTTATGGGAATCATGAACAAGGGAAAGAACATAATATGTTAAAATACAATTTGGAGTTAACATTTCCAGAATAGTCACTACTCTGTTTCTCTCAGGACTGTTTCCCTCAGGTTTTGAAAAGGGTTTCTTCCTTAAGATTATTATTTTATCTTGAATGCAAAAGCAGGGCTTTAGGGGTGGAGCCAAGATGGCAGAGTGAGAGCAATGACTCACCTAAGCTCTTAGACAAACTTCTTCAGATACCTCTAAAAAGAGAATCTGATCAAATTTTGGAGGTGCAGAATCCAATAGGAGACCGACTGTGACAGATTCAAAGCCCAGGACAGACTGGAAGGTCCATGGAAAGGATCTGTTCCACGGGGGTGAGCCCACAGTGCACAGTGTAGCATGTCCAGTGCAGCAGAGTAGGAGGGCCCTGGGGAAACCTGAGACAGTAGCAGGCAGAACTGGTGGCGCAGCAGCCCAGGGTGAGAGACCAGTGGAGCTGAGTGAGTGACAGCGCTGAGCACTAGATATCAGCCGCAGCAGCAGATTAAATGTCTGTAAGTCACCTACTTGAACTTCCAGAAGCCAGGATGGTGGAGTGATCAGTAAATGCTCTCTCCTCCCCGCTTGATGACCTTGAAATAACCATAAAATATTTCCCCAGAAAAATCCTGGATCAGTGGGAACTGTAGAGGAGGCAAATAGTCTCATAACATCTGAGGCTAGGAAAATACCTAAGGGGATTCCTCCTACTGCCTACTCCAGAGGCAAACTGGAAGGAGAGGGGCCCCAGGGCAGTGGAAACTCGCACTGGAATCTAGCTGTGCCTCAGCACTCCAGGGGAAATGGGAAGACAATAGGGCTGCTGGGATCACCATCCCCTGAGCTTGCCTTTGTCTCAGTTCAGCTGAGGAGATCTCCCGTGACCAGACCACCCCTCCCCCACACTTAACAAGCTAATCCCAGGGCAGATCAGGGAAACACAAAGCAAAAAGATAAAAAGACATTTGCTCTTAGCTTTTTCACACAAGTCAGCTCAACACCAAGTTCTGCAGCTTCTAACTGAAAGAACCAAAAGTCACAACACACAATCCCCATCATGAACAAGAAAAAGCAAAACAAGTGCGAAAAAACCAAAGAATCTTTCTATGGGGCCAAGGACCAAAACACAAATACCAAAGAGGTCAGTAGTGAGACTGTACTTCCATCTGAAACTTCAGAAGGGACTATGAACTGCTCACATGCACAAACAGCTCTTTTGGAACAGCTGAAGAAGGAAATAGAAGAAAACTGGCCAATGAGTTTAAAAGTATAAGAAAAGAATTCACTGATGAGAACATCTCTTTAAAAAGGAAAATTGAACAAATGGAAAAGGAAGTACAAAAATTAACTGGAGAAAATAACTCCTTAAAGGGAAAAATTGGACAGATGGAAAAGGAGATGCAAAAGTTAATTGAAGAAAACAATTTGATAAAAAATTAGAATTGGGCAAGAAGAAACTAATGACTCTATGAGACAGAAAGAATCAGTCAAACAAAATCTAAAGAATGAAAAGATAGAAGAAAATGTAAAATATCTAACTGAAAAACAAATGACCTGGAAAATAGGTCCAGGAGAGAAAATTTAAGAATTATTGGCCTGCCAGAAAGCCACAATGAAAAAAAGAGTCTGGACAATATCTTCCAGGAAATCATCAAGGAAAACTGCCCAGAAGTGCTAGATCCAGAGGGCAAAATATCACCAAAAGAATCCACTGTTCACCTCCTGAAAGGGATCCCAAACTCAAAACCCCAAGAAATATCGTTGCCAAATTCCAGAACTATCAAGTGAAGGAGAAAATACTACAGGCAGCCAGAAAGAAACCATTCAAATATCGAGGAGCAACAGTCAGGATCACACAGGACCTTGCAACTTCTACATTAAAAGATTGAAGGAATTGGAATCTGATATTCCGTAAGGCAAAGGAGATGGGACTACAACCAAGGATCAACTACCCAGTACAGTTCAGCATAACATTTCAGGCAAAGGGATGGTCAATGAAGTAAGGGATTTCCAGACCTTCCTGACAAAAATGCCAGAACCTAATAGAAAATTCGATCTTCAAATGCAGTTCTCAAGAGAGTCATAAAAAGGTAAATGGGGTGGGGGGAGGAAAACTTGTTATTCAATTTGGGCAAACTGTTTACCTCCCTATAAGTGAAGATGATACCTGTTAATCTTGAGAATTGTACATCTATTATAAAATATAAAAAGGATATACATAGAGGGAACGGGTATAAAGTAAATGATGTCATGTTAAAAATATGATTTAAACATGTGAAGGGATTGTAACAGGAGGTGTGAAAAAGAGGAAGCAAAAAATGGCAAATTGCATCACAGGAAGAAGTAAAAAATTATAGTAAAGGGAAAGAGGGGAGGGAGATGAGCATTGTTTGAGAGATACTCTCATCTGATTTGGTTCAAGGAGGGAACAGTAAACTTAAGTATATAATTCTAACTAGCTCTATAGGTAGTAGGAGGAGAAGAGGGAAGAAAGGGGAGGGGAAGCTAAAAGGGAGGGAAGAAGCAGTAAGGGTAAAGGGGAGTAAAAGGGAGGGGGGCTAAAAGAAGGAAGGAAAGGCTGCAGGAGGTAGTGGTGAAAAGTGAAAACTGTTGAGGAGGGGAAGGGAGATGGGAGAGCTAAAAGCACAAATGGTGGGAAAGAGGATGGAGGGAAATACACAGATTGTAATCATAACTGTGAATGTGAATGGAATGAACTCTCCCATAAAACGGAGATGGATAGCAGAATGGATTAAAAGCCATAATTCAACAATATGTTGTTTACAAGAAACACATTTGAAATGGGGGGATACACATAGGACAAAGGTCAAAGGATGGAGCAGAATATATTGTGCTTCAGCTCATGTAAGAAAGGCAGGAGTAGCAATCCTAATCTCAGACAATGCAAAAGCAGAAATAGATCTAATCAAAAGAGATAAGGAAGGAAACCATATCCTGCTAAAAGGCACCATAGACAATGAAGCAATATCATTACTAAACATGTATGCTCCAAGTGGCATAGCATCCAGATTCTTAGAGGAGAGATTGGGGGAGATGAAGGAAGAAATTGACAGCAAAATTATACTAGTGGGGGACCTCAACCTCCCCCTCTCTGACCTTGATAAATCTAACCTCAAAATAAACAAGAAAGAGGTTAAGGAGGTAAATAAAACTCTGGATAAGGTAGATATGGTAGATCTCTGAAGAAAATTGAATGGGAATAGAAAGGAATATACCTTTTTCTCAGCAGTACATGGAACATTTACAAAAATTGAACATGTATTAGAACCTAAAAATCTCACAATCCAGTACAGAAAGGCAGAGATAATCAATGCATCCTTCTCAGATCATAGTGCAATAAAAATTATATGTATTGAAAGCCAATGGAAAGATAAACCAAAAATCAATTGGAAACTAAATAATCTAATCCTAAAGAAGGAATGGGTTAAAGAAGAAATCATAGAAACAATCAACAACTTCATTCAAGAGAATGACAATAATGAGACAACCTACCAAATCTTATGGGATACTGTAAAAGCAGTTCTTAGGGGAAGTTTTAGGTCTTTGAATGTCTACATAAATAAAATAGAGAAAGAGGAGATCAATGACCTGGGCATGGAGCTGAAAAAGCTAGAAAAAGAATAAACTGAAAATCCCCAAGTAAATACCAAATTAGAAATACTGAAAACCAAAGGAGAGATTAATAAAATTGAAATTAAGAAAACTATTGAATTAATTAATAAAACTAATAGTTGGTTTTATGAAAAAACCAATAAAATTGATAAACCTTTGGTCAATTTGATTAAAAAAAAGAAAGAAGAAAATCAAATTACTAATATCAAAAATGAAAGGGGTGAACTCACCTCCAATGAGGAGGAAATTAAAACAATAATTAGAAATTATTTTGCCCAACTTTATGCCCACAAATTCGACAATCTAAATGAGATGGATGAGTATTTTACAAAATAGAAATTGCCCAGATTAACAGAAGAGGAAGCTGAATACTTAAACAACCTCATATTGGAAAAAGAAATTGAACAAGTCATCAATGAACTCCCTAGGAAAAAATCTCCAGGGCCAGATGGATTTACAAGTGAATTCTATCAAACATTTAAAGAACAGTTAATTCCAATGCTATATAGACTATTTTTAAAAATTGGGGAAGAAGGAGTCCTCCCAAATTCTTTTCATGATACAAATATGGTTTTGATACCCAAACCAGGAAGAGAGAAAACAGAGAAAGAAAATTATAGACCAATTTCTCTAATGAATATAGATGCAAAAACTTTAAATGAGATTTTAACAAAACGAATACAGCATCTTATCATGAAAATAATACATTATGATCAGGTAGGATTCATACCAGAAATGCAGGGCTGGTTCAATATTAGGAAAACTATTAGCATTATCAATCATATCAACAACAAAACTAATAAAAATCACATGATTATCTCAATAGATGCAGAAAAAGCTTTCGACAAAATACAACACCCATTCCTATTAAAAACACTGGAGAACACAGGAATAAAGGGAACTTTCCATAAAATAATAAGCAGTATCTATCTAAAACCATCAGCAAGCATTATATGCAATGGAGATAAGCTAGATGCATTCCCAATAAGATCAGGAGTGAAACAAGGATGTCCATTATCACCACTATTATTCAATATGGTACCAGAAATATTAGCTGCAGCAATTAGACAAGATAAAGAAATTGAAGAAATAAGAATAGGCAAAGAAGAAACTAAGTTAACACTCTTTGCAGATGATATGATGATATACTTAGAGAATCCCAGAGATTCAAGTGAAAAACTACTTGAAATAATAAACAACTTTGGCAAAGTTGCAGGATACAAAATAAACCCACACAAATCTTCTGCATTCCTATATATTAATAACAAAGTCCAACAGCAAGAGATAGAAAGAGAAATCCCATTTAATACTAGGGTAGACACTATAAAATATTTGGGAGTTTACCTGCCAAAACAAACTCAGGGACTATATGAATAGTTATAAGACACTTTTTGAACAAATAAAGTCAGATCTAAGTAAGTGGAAAAATATCAGTTGCTCATGGGTAGGCCGAGCCAATATAATAAAAATGACAATTCTACTTAAATCAATTTACTTATTTAGTGCCATACCAATTAAACTATCAGATAATTATTTTCTAGAACTGGATAAAATAATATCAAAATTCATCTGGAAGAATGAAAGGTTCAGAATATCAAAGGGACTAATGAAAAGAAATGCTAGGGAAGGTGGCCTAGCGCTACCAGATCTCAAATTGTATTATAAAGCAGCCATTATCAAAACCACTTGGCACTGGCTAAGAAAAGGAAGGGTAGACAAGTGGAATAGGCTAGGTACTCAAGACAGTAGGCAATGAATATAGCAATCTCCTGTTTGATAAACCCAAGGACCCCAGCTTCTGGGACAAGAACTCACTGTTCAACAAAAATTGCTGGGAAAACTGGATAACAGTGTGGTGGAAACTAGGCTTAGACCCAAGCCTGACACTGTACACAAGAATAAAGTCCAAATGGGTGCATGATCTAGGTATAAAGATTGATACCATAGACAAACTGGAGGAGTAAGGAATAGTGTATTTATCACATTTATGGAGAAGGGAAGAATTTTTGACTAAAGAGATAGAAAGCATTATGAAGTGCAAGATGGATAATTTTGATTACATTAAACTGAAAAGTTTTTGCACAACCAAACCCAATACAACCAAAATTCAGAGGAATGTAGTATATAGGGAAAAATTTTATAGCTAATCTCGGGGATAAAGGCCTCATTTCTAGAATATATAGAGAACTGAGTCAAATGTACAACAATACAAGTCATTCCCCAATTGATAAAGGGTCAAAGGATATGAACAGGCAATTTTCAGAGGAAGAAATTAAAGATATCTATAATCATATGAAAAAATGCTCTAAATCAAGATGGCGGAGTAGAAAGACACACATACACATAGCTCCGAACCCACAACCCACAGAACAGCTAGAGGGGACCAACTCACGGTGAATTCTGCACCCAGAGGCCACGGAATATTGGAGCGAGGGAGATTTCTGTTCCAGAGAGACCTGCAAACCTCTCGCGGGGGGTCCTTCGCGCTGTGGACTGGGCGCCGGGACTGGGAGCTGAGTGCAGCCCTGCGGCGGCCGCGACACCGTGGGGAAGGGATCCGGGCGGGCTGTGGAGATGGGATTTCCAGCGGCCACGCGGGTCCCTCCACCCACAGAGGGACCTGCGGACCTCTCGCAAAAGGTCCGTCGCGCTGCAGACACGGAGCCCAGTCCAGACCTGCGGCAGCCGGGGCTCCGAGAGGTACAGATCCGAGCAGGCTTCAGGGACGGGATATCCAGCGGTGGCACAAGCCCCCCCACCCACAGGTGACGAGGGTCGGTGAGAGAGTCTCTTTGGCGGGTCGAGAGGGGAGTGGGGTGTCCCCATGGCTCGGGCCCCCCCCGGGAGATAGAAGCTGAGAGGCGGCTGCAGACAGGGGCTCCCCAAGTGGGCGGGAGCCTGGATCCATTGTGGAAGGTCTGTGCATAAACCCCCTGAGGGAACTGAGCCTGAGAGCCAGCCCTGCCCCGACCTGACCATCTGAACTTAATTCTCACACTGAATAGCAGCCCTGCCCCCGCCAAAAGCCCTAAGGCGGGAAGCAGCATTTGAATCTCAGTCCCCAAACGCTGGCTGGGAGGACCAGGAGGCGAGGTGGGTGTGAGGAGAATATTCAGAGGTCAAGCCACTGGCTGGGGAGAATGCCCAGAAAAGGGAAAAGAAATAAAACTATTGAAGGCTACTTTCTCGGAGAAAAGACACTTCCTCCCTTCCTTTCTGATGGGGAAGAACAATGCTTACCATCAGGCAAAGACACAGAAATCAAGGATTCTGTGCCCCAGCCCACCCAATGGGCTCAGGCCATGGAAGAGCTCAAAAAGAATTTTGAAAATCAAGTTAGAGAGGTGGAGGAAAAACTGGGAAGAGAAATGAGAGGGATGAAAGAGAAGCATGAAAAGCAGATCAGCTCCCTGCTAAAGGAGAACCAAAAAAATGTTGAAGAAATTAACACCTTGAAAACTAGCCTAACTCAACTGGCAAAAGAGGTTCAAAAAGCCAATGAGGAGAAGAATGCTTTCAAAAGCAGAATTAGCCAAATGGAAAAGGAGATTCAAAAGCTCACTGAAGAAAACAGATCTTTCAAAACTGGAATGGTACAGATGGACGCTAAGGACTTTATGAGAAAGACAGATATCACAGAACATAGCGAGAAGATTCGAAAAATGGAAGATAATGTGAAATATCTTATTGGAAAAACAACTGACCTGGAAAATAGAATCAGGAGAGACAATGTAAAAATTCTTGGACTACCTGAAAACCATGATCAAAAGAAGAGCCTAGACATCATCTTCCATGAAATTATCAAGGAAAACTGCCCTGAGATTCTAGAACCAGAGGGCAAAATAAATATTCAAGGAATCCACAGAACACCGCATGAAAGAGATCCAAAAAGAGAAACTCCTAGGAACATTGTGGCCAAATTCCAGAATTCCCAGGTGAAAGAGAAAATATTGCAAGCAGCTAGAAAGAAACAATTCAAGTATTGTGGAAATACAATCAGGATAACACAAGATCTAGCACCCTCTACATTAAGGGATTGAAGGGAATGGAATAGGATATTCCAGAAGTCAAAGGAACTAGGACTAAAACCAAGAATCACCTACCCAGCAAAACTGAGTATAATACTTCAGGAGAAAAAATGGTCTTTCAATGAAATAGAGGATTTTCAAATTTTCTTGATGAAAAGACCAGAGCTGGAAAGAAAATTTGACTTTCTAACACAAGAATGAAGAGAACCATGAAAAGGTGAACAACAAAGAGAAGTCATAAGGGACTTACTAAAGTTGAACTGTTTACATTCCTACATGGAAAGACAATATTTGTAACTCTTGAAACATTTCAGTATCTGGGTACTGGGTGGGAGTACATACACACACATGCACACAAGCACACATACATAGAGACAGAGTGCACAGAGTGATTTGAAGAGGATGGGATCATATCTTAAAAAAAAAAATGAAATCAAGCAGTGAGAGAGAAATATTGGGAGGAGAAAGGGAGAAGTTGAATGGGGCAAATTATTTCTCATAAAAGAGGCAAGCAAAAGACTTATTAGTGGAGGGATAAAGAGGGGAGGCAAGAGAAAAACATGAGGTCTACTCTCATCACATTCCACTAAAGGAAAGAATAAAATGCACACTCATTTTGATAGGAAAACCTATCTCATAATACAGGAGAGTGGGGGACAAGGGCACAAGCAGGGTGGGGGGGAGGATGGAGGGGAGGGCATGGGGAAGAGAATGCAATCCGAGGTTGACACTCATGGGGAGGGAAAGGATCTTAAGAGAATAGAAGTAATGGGGGACTGGGTAGGATGGAGGGAAATATAGTTAGTCCCATACAACACAACTAGTATGGAAATCATTTGCAAAACTACACAGATTTGGCCTATATTGAATTGCTTGTCTTCCAAGGGGAAGGGGTGGAGAGGGAGGGAGCTAAAGAAGTTGGAACTCAAAGTGTTAGGATCAAATGTAATGTTCTTACCACTGGGAAATAAGAAATACAGGTTAAGGGGTTAAGAATCTGGCCCTACAGTACAAAAGAGAAGACGGAGACAAGGGCAGGGAGGGAGGATAGAGGAGAGAGCAGATTGGTCACAGGGGCAATTAGAATGCTTGGGTTTGGGGGGGGAGGGGATAAAAGGGGAGAAAATTTGTAACCCAAATTTTGTGAAAATAAATGTTAAAAGTTAAATAAAAAAATTAAAAAAAAATGCTCTAAATCACTTTTGATTAGAGAGATGCAAATCAAAACAACCCTGAGGTGCCACATCACACCTATTAGATTGGCAAACATGACAGAAGAGGAAAATGATAAATGTTGGAGAGGATGTGGGAGAGTTGGAACACTAATTCATTGTTGGTGGAGCTGTGAGCTCATCCAACTATTCTGGAGAGCAATTTGGAACTATGCCCAAAGGGCTACAAAAATGTGCATACCCTTTGACCCAGCAATATTGCTTCTAGGACTGTATCCCCAAGAGATCATAAAAATGGGAAAGGGTCCTACATGTACAAAAATATTTATAGTAGCACTCTTTGTAGTGGTCAAAAACTGGAAATCAAGGGGATGGCCATCAATTGGGGAATGGCTGAATAAACTATGGTACATGAATGTAATGGAACTATTGCGCCATAAGAAATGATGAACAGGAAGACTTCAGAGAGGCCTGGAAAGACTTATATGATCTGATGCTGAGTGAAAGGAGCAGAACCAGGAGAACTTTGTGCACAGCAACGACCACAGTGTTCGAGAGTTTTTTCTGGTAGACTTGGATCTTCATCGCAATGCAAGGACATTAAAAAAAAAAAAATTCCCAATGGTCTTCTAAGGCAAAATGCCTTACACATTCAGAGAAAGAACTGTAGAATTCAATCGCAGGATGTAGCAGATCATTTGTGTGTGTGTGTGTGTGTGTGTGTGTGTGTGTGTGTGTGTGTGTGTGTGTGTGTATTATGTTTTGGTTTGTTATATGATTTCTCCCATTTATTTTAGTTCTTCTACACAGCATAACTATAATGAAAATGTATTCTACAGGAATGTATGTGTAGATCCTATATAGAATTGTATGCTGTCTTGGGGATGGAGGGGGGTGGTAGAGAGTAGGTAGGGGAGAAAAATTTAAGTTTTATGGTAGTGATTGTAGAGCATTAAAAATAAATAAAATGAATATATTAAAACAAATAATGCTAAACTAAAAAAAAAAAAAGCCGGGCTTTACTTTGAGGTATGTTAGGGTAGCTTTCACTTCTCCTGGGTGGGGAGGCAATGACTGTAATTAGACCAATGTAGTCTATTAAATCCAGTCAACAAGCATTTACATGCTCACTCAGATAAATCCTGGAAAACAAAAAGACAGTCCTTGACCTCAGGGAGCTTATATTCTAATGGGGGTTCTAATACGGAAGACTTATATCCTAATACAGAAAAGCAAGTAGGTGGGGTGGGGAGGGTATCCCTCAGGCACAAAGTATAGAAAGTCAGGAAAATCAGAAGTGCAGCAAGAGAGAAATGAAGACATAGTTGGCCTGGGTGTCCTTAAATGGAGGTTCTGGATCCAGCCAAAAAGAGGAAAAAGCTGGTGGGAAGAAGGTACACCAGTGTGAGAAATCCAATGGTTTGGTACTGAATTTCTGGTTACCACCCTCAATCTATTCAACCTAATGAACAACCTTTTTGTCCTCAGCCTATCATCCATCTTTCCAAGGGGCTTTCTCCAGGAATCTGGGAAGGTTTCAGAGGAAAGTATTATTATTAATATTTATAGAGAAACTAAAATATAACTTCCGCATAATTTTTCTGACTAAAGTGCCCTTCCTTGATCACCATTCATATGTCCTTGTTTCTGCAATGTAATAAGCTCTCCAAGGGTAGTTACTGTCTTTGCTTATATATTTGCATTCCCAACTCTGAGCAGAGCTCTTCGCACATAGTAAGTAATTAATAAAGACTTCCTCATTCATTCATTGATTCATTCATTCACATATGTGTCCTACTTCTAAAGTTCTCCCTCCATGATGTGCAGGGCCAGAAGGCCTTCTGCCAGGGAGCTGAGCCTGAATTAGCCAGTCACTGCTTCCTAAGGGCCAGAAGCTCCTAGCTCTTGGGTCCCGTGTTATTAGGGGGAAGAATGCTTGGTGATTTAAGGAACAGTCAGTCTGGGGGTGATTTGGGGGATGAGCAGTGAAGGGGGTAGCTGTAGCCCTGGGTTGGGATTCTAATCCTGACTCTACCAGATACCTTAGACAAATAACTTTATTTCTTATGTTGACTTGGGGTGGGTAAGGGTTGGACAAAATAATTTCTGAGTTATAAGAATAATATACAAATTATATATAATTATATTCTAATTATATGTAATATGTAAATAATAATAATCTTCTGGTTTTAGTGGTCAATGATATAAGACAAAGTCCACTAAGGTGAGGCTTCAAGACCCTCTCTCCTCCCTCTGGGTTTCCCACCTAGGTTCCCATCCAGCCCATCAGAACTCCTGGACTAAACTACAACCCAGGGACACTAGCTGTTCCTTTCCCTCTAGGACCCCTGGAAACCAAGCAGCCTTCATCTGATGATATGCTACCCCACAACACCCCCTACGGATTTTACCTTCCTAACATTTCTCACCTACGCCTCCTTCTCTCTTCTGACACTGCCACCACCTCTGTGCACGCCCTCCTCCCCTCACATCTGGACTATTACAATAGACTGCTGGTGGGTCTGCCAGCCTGGAGTTTCTCTCCACTCCAGTCCATCCACCACTCAGCTGTCAAAGCGATCTTCTGAAAGTACAGGTCTGACCATACCAACCCAAGTCAGTATCACCTCCAGGATCAAATATAACATCCTCTGGCCTGCAAAGCCCTAGACAATCCGCCCCTTTCCAGTCTCCTGACAGCGTAGACGTCCCTGGACTCTCTGATCCAGTGACACTGGCCTCTGCAGCCCCACGGACACGGACACTGTCTGCACTGTCCCCACTCCCTGCATTTTCAATGGCTGCTCCCCGTGTCAGGGATGTTCTCTCTCCTCAACTGCGCCCCCAGGCCTCCTTCAAGTCTGATCTAAAATTCCTTTCCAGAAACCCCTCAAATCTAGTGCCTTCCCTCGGCTGATTATTTCCAAACCAAGGTATCTGTCTTGTCGGTCCACAGCCGTTTGCTTGTTGTTTCTCCCATTAGACTGTGAGTTCCTTGAAAGCAGACTGTCTTTTACCTTTCTTCATATCCCCAGAGTTTAGCACAGTGCCTGGCACATAATAGGGGCTTAAAATAATACACGTTTATGGATTGACTGACCCGCTATACGGTGAGGGCGCGGGAAGGAGTCAGGAACACCTGAGAAAATGCAGGGCTGGAAGTGGGGTGGGGAGGATCACTGGAGTGAGCAAAGCCGGTATTAAGTGTCTAGGGTTGGCGAGGAAACTGACCGGGGGGCGGAGCGAAGGCCGCCTGTAGGCGTGGCAAGCTAACAAGCCCTCCCCCCAACCCCCGCAGAGCCAATCGGAAGGCGTTCCGGGGGTGGGGCTAGATAGAACTCACTAAAGACTCTGTCACCTCGCCGGAGATGGAGGAGAGGGCGGGGCTGTCTTAAACAGCTGGAGACTCGGTGGGGGCGTGGCGGGGGCTGGTCAAGGAGCCCTGGAGCGGCCGGGGGGCGGGACTCGCTGAGGAATCTCTTTCTCTCCCCCGCCTCCCGCGAGACCAGGTTCGGAGCCTGACGCGATGCCTCTTTCTCATCCCGCTCACGTCCCCTCCCTGCGCGGCTGGGGGCGGGGCTATCAGAACTAGATTGGGGGCGAGGCTCTTTCCCTCCGCCTCGCGGCCGGGGGCGGGGCTTACGGTAAGACCCGGACTGGCGGAGCGGCCGGCGGCGAGTCCGCTTGGGGAGCCTGAGCCCGGGCGGGTGCTTGCCGCCATGTCTTTCTGCTCTTTTGGCGGAGAGGTTTTCCAGAACCACTTTGAGCCAGGTAACTGGCTTCGGGGCGCCGGGCCTGCTGGGAACGAGCAGAAGCCCCTCCCCCGGGAGGGAGGCCGGCGAGGGGGAGGGTCCAATCCATCTGCGTCGGGGTAGAATGGGAGGTGGGGGGAGGGGGCGTGTGTGTGTGAGGGGGGGAGGGGAGCCTGCTTTGAACTTGGAAAATCTGGAAATCTGCTTTGGAATCCCACCCGGCCCCCGGACCTCGGACCTCGGACCCCGGGCCGGGGCAGGTCGCCTCAGTTTCCCCACCTGTAAAGTAAACCTAATGATACTTTCAGACCAGGTCAGAGGAAACCTCTTGGCCACCCTTAAAAGCCCTTTTACGGGAATTCCTACCTAAGGGTGTGTAGAGGAACGGGGAAGTTCATCCGTGGAAAGGGCTTTGTATTAAAATAATGAAAACCGGAAAAAATTTACATAACTCCGAGAAATCGACTGCCTTAAAGTGTAAAATAAAAAGGGGATAGAACTTAACGTTTGCTGCCAGGAATCAGGTTTTAAAACCTTGTAGGTCAAAACTTTAGTAATACTATCTTCTTTAATAAAAGACAGTTTTTTACTGGAAACAGACGTTTTTAACTTAACTTTGTCGAGCTGGAAGAGACTTTTGAGGTCCAACCTCCAGAGAAAGAGAGGAAGGAAGAGGAAAGAAAGAAAAATTTTTAAGCAATTCTACGCCTGCTGTATCTATGGCTTTAGGATATAGTGACCGTTTTGTTCTTCAGCTTGTCCATGGACTTTTAACTAGAATTTCTATATCCCTGTCAGTGGGAAGGAAGCAAGGTATGTGTATGTCTGTGTGTGAGGCTTGTATGGGTGTTTGGGGACCTAGTTTTAGTGAGGGTTATTGTGAGCCCAGTATTTGGAGGTTGCTAAGGACTCTCCCTGTTGGTGGAGGGGCACTGAGGCTCCATTTCTAATGGGGACCTTTGGAAGAGGAGTTAGAGGGCTCCCAGGTACCTATTACAGACAAAGGCTGACCCTTTGTAGGAAGAATTTGAGTCTGTGTTCACATGGGGTCTGGGCAATGTTTTACTTCCTGCCCCACATAACTTTTTTTTTTTCTGATATCATCCTAAACTTTGGACTCTTGAAAAATTTAAGAAAATGTCCATTCTTGGTAGCTTGGTGGTGCAGTAGATAGAGTTGTTGGGCCTGGAGTGTGGATATTCTTGATATCAGATCTGATCTCACACACTTCCTAGCTGTGTGACTGTTTGCCTCAGTTTCTTCATTTGTAAAATGATGTGGAGAAGAAAATGGCAAAACTGCTGCGGTATCTTTGCCAAGAAAACCCCAAAAGGGGTCACAAAGAGTCGGTCACGACAGAAACCACAGCCAAAGGACAGCCTGAATCTGACTTCTTTGCCTTTTGCCAGATTTTGACCAGTCTCAAATCAAGTCAATAAGGGTTTATTAAATGCCTATTATGGTTCCAGGCAGGGTGCTAAGCCTCAGGGATGCAAAGAAAGGCAAAAACCAGTCTCTTCTTTCAAGAAATTCAGTGTAGTGGACAAGACTATGCAAATAACAGTGTACAAACAAGATATATTATAGGGGGCAAATTGGAGATAATCACAGAGAGAAGGCCTGAATGAAGCCTTGAATGTTTGCCCTCTGTGCTGGCGCTATCGGTTCTCTCTCGCTCTCCCTCCTCCCTTCCCTTCCTCACTTCCCTCCATCCTCCTCCTCTCTCCTTCTCTTTCACCCCCCTTGAAGAGTTCTTTGCCCCGTGGTAATGTGATGAGAATAAAAAGTTCTGGACCTTCCAGTTAAAGCCCTTTGCTGAGTACAATCTGTCCTAATCTTGCTGTTCTTTTTCTCCCCAAGGCTATTTATAGAACTAGTTGTGTTTTTCTTTTGTGAAACAGTGTTTATAGAAGCTGGGATGAGCTGTGCCTCCTGATTCATTTTCTTATCTCTTCATTCCTTTTCTTTTACCTGGTTTTATAGATTTAGACTTAAAAAGGATCT
Organism: Notamacropus eugenii; assembly: GCF_028372415.1. Taxonomy (NCBI): domain Eukaryota; kingdom Metazoa; phylum Chordata; class Mammalia; order Diprotodontia; family Macropodidae; genus Notamacropus; species Notamacropus eugenii. Next base: position 48,425,891 of record NC_092872.1, read on the forward strand.
CAGACCATAGGGTTCTTAAACTTAGAATGAGAAAGAATTTTAAAGGCCACGAAGTCCAAAATCTTCCCTTCCACCCCCATCAGGGTTAGGTGACTTGCTCAGGGTCACACAGCTAATAAATGTCTGAGCTGGATTTGAACCTGAATCCTCCTGACTCCAGGGCTGGTACTTGATCCACTGCACCACCTAGCTGCCACCCAATGTCCTCTTACAGATGGGGAAACTGTGTCTCAGAGAGGTTAGGAAACTTGGCCAAAACCAGCGAGATAGTAGCAAATTCTGGTATTAAAATCCAGGTCCATTTGCATTTTTATTTTACATTGGAATATATCTTGTTTTCTTATTGGTGAGGTTAATATTTAGCAAGAGTCTTACTATAAAGGGATCCTATGAAGCCTATTATATCAAAAAGTCAAATTTATATTATATGAATTATCCCTCTTGTATAATGAATTTCTGTTGAGCTTTGTGAGCTCTTCCTGGGCACTAAGTTGTTCTCTCTTTTTTTGGGGGGTGGTCAGGGTCTCTGTTTCCATTCCTTTGTACATCTTTAGGCAGGCAGGAAGCTCACCCTCTTCACTGGAATTCAGCATGAATTCCTGCTATGTCCAAGACTGTTTCAGCCAGTCAAGCAAGGTTGAGAAGAAAGCAAGTGTAGCTGAATATTCTTGCCTCTCCTCCCCTTTGTGGGACTAAATCGTATAATCACAGACTCTCAAAATGTTCTGGGCTTAGCAGTTTAGTCCAGCTTCTTTCTTTGTTTTATAGATGAGGAAATTAAAGCTCAGAGAAGGGAAATTAGTTAGCCAAGGCTGTGGTTACCATGTATGTTTAAAGACTCAGTGTTATTAAACTGTAATAAGTTCATTTTGGACAGATGCTTCTGGGAACACCTGAACATATGGGGTTTAGTTCTTGGGGCTTTGGTTTCTTCATGTGTGGTTGTCAGAAGGCTAGATTTAAGATCAGAAAGACCTGTGTTTCAGTGTAGCCACTGATGCTTATGGTCAAGTCATTTGACTCTCTGAATCTTTTTCCATCTTTGTAAAATGGAGACGATAATATCTGTAGTATCTGTCTTGCAGGATTTTATTTTTTTGGTCTGGATCTGTGATTTCAAGAGGGCATTAGGGAAGATTAGTCCATTGAACAGCCATTTTGCACCTGGAATATTCAGAGCAAGGGCTGGATGAGATTGCCTTCTTCCCCTCCCCTGCAAAAGATATGGTTATTATTATGGTCTGTCCTATACTACATATAACACAAATATTCAGTACTATATAGTAACTGTAGTGTTGGATAGACTACACAGACTTAGTATCTGTATAACCTTGTGTTATAACACAAATATTCAGTACTATACAGTAGCTATACAATATGGATAGGGTGCTTTAAGGTTTAAAAACACTTAATAACCCTGTGAGATAGGTGGTATACACCTCCATTTTGCTGATTATGAGGATTTACCCAGGCTCACACAGTTATTTAGTATGGGAACTGGACCTTGATAAGCCTTAAGTACCTATCTGTTCTTGGTACTAGGAATACAGAGACAAGACTAACGTCCCTGACCTCAAGGGGCTCCTGTTCTTTTTTTTTTTTTTTTTTTTAAAAGTGACTCTCTTTTGTTTTTCCATCTCTTTAATTTCCAGTGATATGCCTGCACTCCTCTTCCTCTTCTCTGCAGTCAGCCATCTCTTGTAACAAAAAATTGAAAAGCGCTTCAGCAAAACTCATCAACATGTCAGCTAGTCTGACAGTGCTACCTCTCAAATTTCACCTCTGTAAAGTGAGGGAGGTACATTTTCTTGTCTTTTTTCTGGGACTGGGGAGTTTACATTTTATTGTCAAGAAACAACATGTAAATGTATAAATAAATGAAGGTAATTTCTATGGGGAAAGCATAGTTGTGTAATAATTAACATTTGTCCAGCACTGATATGCTTACACATTAGTCCTGGGAGGTGAGTATTTGTAGCACTAAGCACCCTGGCATACCCAGGAGGGCCTGCTGCACAGGTTCTTAGATCCTTTCCTAAAAGGAAAGCAACTTTTGAAGGGTCAATGATCACTTTAATCAAACACATATACCAACAGAGAAAATACAGCAGGACCCACAGACAGGGCTTCCATAGGCAATACATACATCATTACCAGGGAGAAGCACCAACATCTGGGTTTTCAAAGCCAGGGGGCTTCTTTAAATGGCTGCCCAGAGTCTCACCTGGCACACATACTTTCTTCCAAAAAGTAAGACCTCTTCTGAGTATATATACACTTTTCAGAGCTGGAGGGCATGACCCTCATGACCCAGAGCCTCATCAGAAATGAACAAAAGATATCTGAAGCCTCTTAATGGCCAGGAAGATCTTTAACTCTTCCCCCATCCACCATTAACCTTACATTAACATTACATTACAGTAATACATTACAATATTATGAAATGCTCTGAGAGATCTAAGGGAAGATGTCTTGCTTTTGACCTAGGGGATCAAGAAAGAGTTTATGGAGGGATTAATGTTGACCTGAGTCCTGAAGAATAGTTAGGAGTTCAGAAAACAAAAGATGGGAGTCTGGGTTTGAGGAAAGACACAAAGATGGAAATATCAGGGGACAGTTGTTCAAGGGAGAGGGCACTTAGCCTTGGTTTGGGCAGGTGAGAGTAGGGTCACATGTACCTGGTTGACAAGGTAATTCCATAGTTAACTTGATGACATTACAAGGAGGTGAACCTTTGGGGTTTCAGTTGTACCTCCCACTAGACCCTCACCCCTTAACACCTTGTTACCTATGCAGAAGGGAGGGTTTTGGGGGAAAATAATGAGTTCAGTTCTGGGCATGTTGAATTTAAGCTTTCCAAAGGATATACAATTGGAGATATCTAAAAGACAGTCAAAGATGAAAGGCTACTTCCCTATGGTTCCACTTACCATCCCAGTAACTTTCTGATTCAGAGTGCCCTCCCTCTACATTATTGCTCCCTATGTCTGCTGTCTCCCTTATAATGCGATTGTACTGTGGATGCACTGGATGGCCCTAAGTGAGTGCCTGCCTAAAGGGCCCAAGGTCTCCCAGTCCATCCTGGGCCATCTCTAGTAATCCTGAGGAACATCAAGTCACTGGATTCCGATGGCTCTGGAGGAGAAGTGAGGCTGGTGACCTGTACAGCCCTCCCTCACTCAAAACAAAGTCAAGTGCAAGTCATGCCATCATTTCTCCGATGGCAGGGTCTTCTTCAGCAACAGAGGACGAACGTGACGAAGTTTCTTGAGGGTAGGAGACTATCTTTTCTTTTGTGTCTCCAAACCTTAGCACAGTGCTTAGAATATAGTAAGCATTTAATAAATGCTCATTCACTCATTCATTCTTAGTAAATACCTTTTAAATTCCAAATTTCAGTGTAGTACAGTGGAAGGATTTCTGTCTTTGAAGTCAGAGCACCAGAATTTAAATTCTACCCTTTTTACTTACTGCTTAGTACCTGTAATACCTTGGGTAAGGCACTCTGTAGTTTTATTTGTGAAATGAGGGGTTGGACTAGATAGGTTTTAAGGTCCCTTCTAGTTGGGAATTTATGATGTTTGTACTGAAGTAGCACTTTATAGGGAGGGTCAGTGGCAGATGATCAATGCTTCTATAAACTGATATGATGGTGATATTGAAATCTGGAGTTGAAACCCAACAGCTAAGAGAACTGAGTGGAATGAATTAGGATGAGTGATCCTGGCACACGGCCCTGATGAGTGTGCCCTTTCTTTTGGGGGATCTACCTAGCATACCTTCCATCCAGCTGGGTTGGATTTGGTCTACCAGGTGTCCAACAAAGGACAGATTCCTTCCACCTCTCTTTCTAGCTGGAATTTTAAGTCTACTTAAATTGTCTGGCATTTAATTTGATAATAAAAAAGCTAAAGTTTCACATTAAGTTTATATTTTGTGTTGCTAATTTTTGTATGTGGAGTGTAGGCTTTTTGATGGTTTACTTTTATCCTTTCCATTTGGCAGTTAACTTAAAATCATCTTCCTTTCCTTTCAAATTGCCTTGCCTGGTAACTTCTCATGTGTCTAGAGAGCAAAGGTCAGGACAATGGCAAATTTCTCTGCTTTAGAGGGAATCAGCCTGGCATAGTAAAGAAGCCTTGACTTAGAGTCTTTGCTCAGACACTAGCTGTGTGACTTCAGGCACAACCACTTAATCTCTCTGGGCCTCAGTATCTTCATGTGTCAAACTGGGATAAAAAGTACTGTTCTGCCTCCTTTGAAAAGTTTTGAGGAACAAATCAGATCATAAAATACTGTCTACCTAATTCAGTGAGCTGCTATTATTGGAGATTAGAAACATGACCGGATGTTTGTGGAGGTCATTTGTCCATGCCAGTGCCTTCTGGAAAGGGTAGAGGGTACAGGAAATTGAAAGCTACTGTAACAAGTATTTTAGAAAGTGAAAGGCAAAAGCTGGGACATAGAGAGTCATAACAAAATCGATAGGTAAAACCTGAATGGTTTGAGTTCTCTAATTAGAAACCTTTTTAGCCAAGCTGAACTATTTTCCTTCTCCAATGGATGGCACAGCAAACCATGACTTAGGAATTCTAAATTAGACTGGCTCTGAGAAACTGAACATGAACAATTCTCTCCTGATGCTGCCTTTCGTAGTGTATTAGCATAGTAACACTAGTAGTAACAAAGGCTGCATCAAGCCTTCCCATTCATCCTAGTGTTCCTGCATTTTAAAATTTCTTAATGAAAAATTGGAAATTCCCAGGTATCTAATCCTTGATCTTGATGGCATAGGCTCAGTTAGACAAGAACTCATGTGTCCCTCTTCTACCCATCTCTGGCTGCCTCCCCCTCTTTTTTTTTTTTTTTAAGATGTTGAAGGGCTCTGTGGAGTCAATTGCTGTAGCCCTAATACTCTTGAATACATTTTTAGCTTTAATCACTCCTTTTACCTATCTGTTATTTCATTCCCAGTGGACAGAGTACTCAACTTAAGAGTCAGGAAGACAGGTTCAAATTCCACCTCTGGTTACTTACTGGTTATGTTATCATGGGCAAATTACTTAACCTCTCTGTATATTCATTTCCTCATCTGTAAAATGAAAGTGTTGTATTCCATGGTCTTTAAGGTTCCTTCTAGTTCTGAATTTATGAACTTATGAGCCAGTGCAAACCACTGCTTTTGGACATCTTTGTTAAAGTGAAATCATTCCCCGTCCTCCTTCAGAGTAGTCCCTAGTTAGAGGATTCTAAATAATTTTTGACCGGGGAAGGAACACAGATTACTTTTATAACAAACGAGAAAGGGAACTTACCAAGTATGAAGTGAGGAAACTGACAGTTTCTGTGTTTTATTCAATTAGGTATCTACGTCTGTGCCAAGTGTGGCTATGAGCTCTTTTCCAGTCGCTCAAAGTATCAACATTCCTCTCCATGGCCAGCTTTCACTGAGACGGTACATGCTGATAGCGTGTCGAAGCGTCCAGAGTTTGGTCGGCCACAAGCCTTAAAGGTAAGGGGAAGCATATTAGATAATGAACAAATTCAGTCATTGTATTCTGTTAGTCATTTGGAGTTGTTTGCCCAAGAACTGATATTACATAAGATTATTTGAGACCAGTCTGAAATATAAAACTTATAAAATTCAGATTTGAAACAACCCTAAAAAGAACATTTTTGAAGTTGATACCTTTTGTTTTTATATCTTTTCCATTTATGAATATGCTCTTCCCCACTAAACCATTCTTTATGCCAGGAAAAAGGGGGAAAACAGATCAGTAGGATCACTGTGGTCTGACAGTTGTGCAGTATTCCATACCCATAGTTCCACATTTGTTCAATGACGGGAGGAGGCTCTTCTCTGAGGTCAAGAGAGTTTCATTGTGTTATTCTTTCCATTTCAATTCTTGGAGTCATTGTGAATTATGGACTCTTTTCTTGAGAATGACCAGAAATCAAGGTAGAACCATTAGCTGTGGGAATAGAAGGAAAAACAAATAATCTATGGTTTCTCAGCTGAGAATTATAGCAGGGATATGTGTGTGTGTGTGTGTGTGTGTGTGTGTGTGTGTGTGTGTGTGTGTGTGTATTTTCATAATCAACCTTCGTAATCAGCCTTAGCTCCAGGATGTCCTGTTGAAATCTCCTGTTCCTTCCTTTGATTAACTTCCAGGTGTCCTGTGGCAAGTGTGGCAATGGCCTGGGTCATGAGTTTATCAATGACGGACCAAAGAAGGGCCAGTCTCGCTTCTGAATATTCAGTAGCACACTGAAGTTCATTCCTAAAGGTGAGCTGACTCTTCTCTCAGGTGGGATGGTGCTTTCTAGTAAAGCTATTTCGAAGTGAATTTACTTTTGGTTTTCAGGGGTGATCACATGTTACATTTCTAATTTTAATTAAAGTCATAGGTTATTAGAACTGGAGAGGGCCTTAGAGACCATCCAGTCAAACCACCATTTCAGAATCACACAGTGTGGGGAGCTGACTGTAGAGCCCCAGTCTTCTGAATTAGTCCAATTCTTGTTGCAAATAGTTCCAACTGAGCAATAGCCAGGACCCCCAAGAAGCACCTGTGAGTGAAGGCTGTTTCTCCGGGGCCCTTGTGAGCCTCCAAGGATGGGCAGCGGCCTTTCTCTGTGGCAATAGAATGTTTTAGCACCAATTTTACATAACCCATGTGGGGAGCCCTCTTGACGTTTGTTACTTGCTTTGCCCGGCACTGTCAACTTAAATGTTGCCCATAAGAATTTATGATGTTGCCAGATATGCCCTATGGCCTCCTTTGTTTTCCAACCCTCCCTTCATTCCTTTTAGGAAACACTTCACTTGCCATCAGCATGATTACGGGATGGAGGAGGTGTCTCTGACCATTCATTTCTTTTATTTTTTCTAATTAACAAGCATTTATTTCCTCTTCCTCCCGCTTCCTCCCTTCTCTAACTGAATAGTGAAAAGAAAAGAAAAAGAAAACCTTGGTAACAAACATGTTTTGTCATTTGAAACACTCTTTCCCATATTGGCCCTGTTCAGTGTAAGTCTATCTCATTCTGCACTTCAGGGCCCATCACCTCTCTTCATCAGGAGAGGGTGGCAGGCTTTGTCTTCAGGCCTCTGGAGCTGTGTTTTGTTGTTACGTTGGCCAAAAGTCTAAAGCAGGGATGAGGAATCTATGGTCTCAAGGCCACATATGACCTCCTAGGTCCTTGGGTTTGACCTTTTCACTGAGTCCCAGTTTTATAGAACAAATCCTTTTATGAAGGGAATTTGTTCTGTAAAGTTTGGATTCTGTCAAAAGGCCCCACTTGAGGACCTAGAGGGCCACATGTGGCCCTGAAGCCAGAGGTTCCCCACCCCTGGTCTAAAGTCTCATTAAGAATTCCAGAAGGCGTCAATAACTTGAAATGTAACATGTATTTATTAAGCACTTACTGTATGTAAGACACAGATTATATGGACAAAATGCAACAATCCCTGCTTTTAAGGAGCTTGGTTTCTCCTGGAGGAGAACCAGCATGTACCCATAGAAGTATTTACAAAGTCATTTCAGGAGGCAGATAGCCTTCCCCTTGGTTTTATTGAATATCCTCTTCTTTTACCCCAGTCCCAGGCCTTGAGGACCACTGACTTGTCTTTTTCTCCTGTTGTTCCAAAGACAGATTTTAGCCTCTTATCCTTGTTGCACATTAAGGAGACTGTATCAGAGACTTTTTTTTAAAAATCTGGACCTGTGACTTAATTGATTTAGTCAATTCCTACCAATTAGGAAGTTCCTACCATTGCAGATCAACAGCTCTTCTGTAATTTATGTTCTTAGAAAGCTGAAGTTAAGTGACTTGTCCAGGATCACACAAACAGTGTGAATCAGAGGTGGGGAAAGGAGTGAACATTTTGAAAGCTTCTACTACGTGCTAGCCACTGTGTTAAGTGGTTTGTAAGCATTATCTCTCTGACTTTGGGACTGGTTTCCTGTTATGCCATGCTGTCTCTCTCCATATCTGTATGCCTTCACAAAATATTATTTTAATCTTACATAGTTGTGTGTATCTCTTTATGTATATATGTATTAGGCATATTTTTCTTTTTGCTTCCTTCTCTCACTGTGTTGTAGGATGACTGAGGCTCCCTCACTAATTATATACATGCATGGAAGTGTAAATGTATATATGTGAATTTTCATACCCCTGTCTGAAGATGGCCTTAAATGTAGACATTTATTTTGTCTGTTTGAAACAGATCACGTTAGGGAAGACAGCACATGGTGAAATCAGGAGACTTGGGCTCCAGTCGTAGATACTTACCGTGTAAGGATGGGCAGATGACTTAACATTTCATAACTTCTCATATCCTCAATTTCTTCTACCTAGAGAATTGTTATGGAGATTGAATAATATACATAAAATAAGTTATATAAAACATAAAATAATATAATAATATAAATGTGCTTTGCAAATTTGGGAGCTCTCTATAAATTTGACTTACCATTTAGATGAATAAAATATTGTTCATTTTCTGAGGATCACTAAACAAATGTAAAAAATTTTAAATCACAGGGACTGTTACCCTGCCAAAACTTCTAAATGCTCATGGTCCAAAGTACTTGAGCTTTTCCATTTAGAAATCCAGATTTCAAGGATGGGGTTCCTCCTGACTTGATGATCCTTAAATAAAGAAAAGACATTTCATCCTTGTGATTTTGGACCAGTCACTTTCCTTCTCCTGGCCCCAGTTTCCTCTTGTAAAATGAGGAAGAGGTTGATTGACCCAGATGCCTCAAAGGTTCTTTCAAGCTTTCTCTGTCTGCATCAGAACCAGCCAGAAATTCCAGCAATCTGGGTCGCCACAATCCAAGTATTGGGAGTGCTGAAGGTCTTACTCACATCAAGCCAAGGGTTGATTAGGCCTATAGCCTCTTTACCTCTGTAGGTGAAATCAGAAGACTTAGAGAGATCTTGGGTTTCTGCTTATGAAGAGAGCCTACTGACTGACTAATCACATGACTGGGAGTTTCCTACTCTTTGAGATCCATTTCTGTGTCATAACCAGAGCTCAGTCAGTGTGGAGGAGGCTAGAGAGCACGTGGGGATGACCTGGAGTTTTCTAATCCAGACCACAGCAGATGAATAGAAATGATCTCATTTTAATGGGAAGGCCTTCTCAGAACGTGTTAATAGTTCAGTATGGGCAAAGTTAAAGCTGTTACTTTCCTTTTTTTTCTTTTTCTCAGACAATGAAACTTCAGCACCAAAGAGAAAGTAATTGGGCAGTAGATACTGCCCAGTACTGGCTGTGGACACATTGCAACCGCCAGTTTACTTTGTAGTCATTGATTGGAATTGGAGTTCATCATAGTTCAGACTGGTGGACCAAGAGGCTGCTGAAGAAACTACAAAGGCCTTGAAATCAGAAGATCCTAGCTGTAGAGCTGGAGGGGACCTCTGAGGCCATGTCGTCCTACCCCTTCCTTACAGCTGAGACAAGGGAAGGCCAGAGAAGTCAACCGAACTGAAGAAGGCCAGACAAGAGATGATGGGGGAGGGGGAGTTAAACTCAGATGCCCTGAGTTCAAATCTAACACATTTTCCAAGATTCTGGGCTGCTTCTCCTCATTTCCTTTAAACAGGTTCTGTTTAGAAAGGGGCCACTATTTAGGGAATGGGCAGAATAAGTACAAACCCAGTGATGAGCAACCACCTACTACATCAAGTTGTGGAGCTGAATTAGAATTTGGTCATTTTTGTTTTGTTTTTTAGTGAGTTTAAATTAAAATACATAATAACTTTTCCTAAACTTTTGACCATAAGGTGATAGAATTCTTCGTGAGTCGGCCATTCATTTCCAGTTTAATCTCATCATATTTTTTATCAGCATGCCCTCTCTTCTCCTGAGGTTCCAGATGATGATCTTCTGAATTCCATGCAGTCTAGTTTTGAAAAATAATTTGATTAAGTAGCATAAACCAGATTTTCACAAAGCAAAGAATGCAAATCCTGAACATTTTATCCTGTTATTTTGGCTTGGGGTCACAGTATGAATTACCATGGTTAAACCCCTGCAGGATGGCCATGGTGATGAAGGTCAGTGACCAGGCCAGAAAACAGGACAGATTTTTTTTAACCTTGATTTGCATAGAGTAGATTTTAAAGATAGATTTTAAAATATTTCACTGCAACTTGTGTTTCTTGGGCTTATGAAACACATAGTTGGTCAATTACCTCTGAATGTGGAAAGGGCTGCTTCCTTTACTACATGTAAGCATTTTGTCCTTCCGTTTTTAGCTTGGTACCACCCGCATTTTAATGATCAATTTTCATTTCTCTGGCAGAGAGGATAAAAGCTCATGGATTTTTTTTTTTTGTCTTGTCAGTTTCTATAGATGAACTGAAGAGAAGACCCTTCACACTTTACAATTCCCAAGACGTATTGTGTTTCCTGTAAGTGTTAGTGACCCAAGAATGCCAAGTCCCTTCTTTGCTGATGACCCAAACATTGTAAAGTTCTTAGAAATGATCTGTTGTAAATGTTAGAGACTGGTTCATTTTCAGCAAGGAAGGTATCCATCATTATGGCTCCCATGCACTTCGTAAGTTCGTATATTTGTCACCTTTTTGCAATAAAGAGATGACACCGAGCAATACGTATCATCCTTCAAAAGATTTTTTTTTTTTTTTTTTTTACCATTTTGTTATCCTAGCAGAGGCAGCCTCAAAAAAAGAGTCTCTGATTTGATGACAGAAAGATCTTGGTTCCAAATTCATCTCTGACATTTACTAGCAGTGTGGGGGCAAGTCGCTTGACCTTGCTAAGGCTCAGGCAACTCTCTAAGACTCATCTTGCTAAGCTCAGCTCAGCTGCTGTGAGAACGCCATACCCATAAAATCCCATCTCCTTGTTTTCTTTGTCTGTGTGGCAATGATTGAACAAAAAATAAAAATTCATTTAATTGTTTGAAAAAACCATGATATAGAATAAAAGCATGTATCATTTTGAACTTGCTTTATCCTTTATTTAATGTTGGAAGATTTGTCATGTACCTGTTCCTTTTTATAACCTCTTTTTTATGCTAAAGCCACTGATTTTATGCGTAGTTAGAGCAGCTGTTAGAGTCTTAAGACATCAGGAGTCAGTTCTTGGCTGTTTCATTGACTCACTGTGCAACCTTGAGCAAGAAGGCACTTAACCTTTCTGCATCTCTGTTTCTCCATCTGTGGAGTCTGACCCTTCTCACCATGTGGTGTAATTAGCTGTTTGTAAAGAGCAGAGAAATAGGGAAGGAAGAGGAGGGGAGTACAATTTAGCTGCTCATTCTCTGTATTAGTCAGAAAGGCAGCCAGGCCATTATTGCTGAATCAGTAATGGCTTTGTCCTGAAGAACTCCTGTGTTTCCATAACAGACTTGAACTTTAACCTGGGTTGTATGGGTTTCTTGGTTATGTAGCGGGGATTGTGTTGGCAGTAGTGATGGTAGCAGGGGATTGGGGAATGGTGGATGCCCAAGGAAAGGGAAAGTAACATACATTTAAAACAATACTAGGAAAGCAAAAATACGTAAAGGGATTTCTGTAGCCTGTTCCTAATTCAGTTGTCTTAGGACTTGCTTAGGATACCTCCAGCACCTGAGATTTCACTGGTGTCAGTACTGTGCAAACCATAATACGCCTTTTTGCGAACTATAACATAATATGTTATTATCATCTACTGAAGGGGCCTTTTCTCAGAGCCTTGCCAGCTTGGCAGCACCAGTGCTTGCATTTCACTGTCATAACCTTGGAGATTCCAGGGCCAGGTAGTTAAGATCTTTAGTGGTAGTATCCTAAATCTATCAGCTGAAAATGAGATAACTACTCCAAAAGTCCTCCATGAAAGTTTTTAAATTTTTTTATACTGTGGAGTGGCCCTGGCTTCTCCAGACTGTGCAGACTGAGCCTCAAAGCCTGTAAGTATCTGTTGTCTGAGTCCTAGCCTCCTCTCAAAGGAGGTTGGCCACTAAGTGGTGAATTCAACTGGCCCAGTACGTGGGGGGAGGAGAAGGGGCTAGGCATTATATTATATTATATCACATAGCACTTACTATGTGCCAGGTTTTTTGAAAATTTTATCCCCATAACAACCTGGGAGGTCGGTGCTTTTTTTTTCTCTCTATTTTATAGTCAAGGAAACAGATATGCCAAAGTTAAGTGACTTTCCAAGTTCACACAGCTAATAAATTCCTTAATCTAGATTTGAACTTAGATCTTCCTAACTCCATACCCAGAACTCTTGAATATGCCACCAATTGCTTCTGAAAGTGGGGAAGAGCTATCTGCTGAGGTGTGGAGGGGTTGAGACCTTAGAAGGGGAAGGAATATATGCAGGCTTTGGGAGTTCGCTGAATGATAAGCCTTAGAGCTGGGAAATAGCCTTTTTGGCAATTTCCAACCTCACCTCTTCTTGCTCTTCAGATCATGGGTTGAAGTTCAGATGTTCGAGGCTTCTGCCTCTGCTTTGGTGAGATGTGCATGTGTGCCAGGCACTCTTTTCTTCTCCCTTCCCCCTCTCCCCTTTTAATCATGTTCCCTCTTTCTTCTCTGACTTCCTCCTTCACGGACTTCCCACAGCTATACTATGGGACTTCTTTCCAGACTGGAAATAAAGCTTAGCTCCAGGGCTGATTCGGTTACTTTTTGTTCCTTAATCAGATTTTTTCACCAGCTTCAAAGTGCAGATAAAGCCTCTGATCCAGCTCTGCCTTTGGTGTGGTTACTTTTAAGACTATCTCCTTTACTTTAAGAATTTCTTCTTCATCCGCTTATGTAATGACAGGACCCGTGAAGTCAGGTCTATTTGGTGACTTAGCACCTCGACTGGTAAGGTCACTGTGTCAGTTGTTAAAATAACGGGGTGGGGGCAGGGAAGGGGGAATCTGAACAAAGTAGTCATATCTCCCCATTGCCTATCTTTAAGCAGCAGACAGCTGGGTGAAACATCCGGATCAGGGACAGAATGAGCTGAGTTGACCAAGCTGTAGCTTCACTCCTGAGATTTGGTTTCAAACCCATTTCTCTCAAACCTAGCTAGGTGAGAATCCACCCAGGCAAGTTTCTTTTGTTCCACAGAATCAAATTCACAGAATTTTTACATCTGGAGGGACTTAAGATGTCTACTCCTGCTCTCTGTGTCCATTTTTCAACATCAACTTAAAACAATGGTGTGTGTGGGGGGGGTGGTTGTGTGGATAGCAAATTATTTGATGTGCGATCCCTCGAAGCCTTAGGGAGAAAATGCTCTCTAAGCATTATTGCTTGTTTTCCAAGTCCAAGAGGTGCCTGGGAACGTGATCCTTTGTCTGTTTATTTCATAACTCAGTTGTGAAGGCGGGGTGGGTTGAATTTAAGGGATGAGCAGGCTGGCACAGTCATAAAGGCATGGTTAGCCCAATTAACTCCTTAGCACAACTGCTCAAATGTGGGCCTTTTCTTTTCTCCTTTACTCAAGGCGGTGGCCTGAGCTCTTCATTGTGCTAGAAGGTCCCTGAGTGCCATAAAGAGTTGTTGACAAATTTTGGATTAACAGACTGTAGGGATGAAGTCTTCATCCAGTAAATTGGTTTCATTAGCAAAGATCTTCAAACTTTTCCGATGAGAAATGCCTCCAGGCTTTCTCTTCCCCATGGCAAGTGTTCACTTAGTGTTGTAGGTAAAAGGAAATTCCAGGAAGAGTCTAGTGATATCTGATTGAGAGCTTAAAAGGAAGTGTTACAGCCAGAGCCAAGGTTTATCAGTCAGGTGTCAGCTAGGACCTTGGGAGGAAAATAACCTGGAACTTGTCCTAATTGAAAATGAAACTTTAGTAACTTTGTGGCTCCTATCTGAAACATAACCTTGTGGAACAGGGAAGGTGATACTTAATATGTCCCAGTTGGTAGCATGGAGAATTCACCAGGTGTTCAGGCCCTTGGAATGCCAGTATTAGTATTACGCGTATGTGTATCAGCTTATGCAAGTCTAGAAGACCCTTTCTGAAACCTTCTCTTCATCTGGTGAATTCATTGTTTGGAAAGGTCAAGTTGGGTGATGAGTCTTTTTTTTTTTTAATAGGTTGTGAATCTTAGGATCTCCTGCCAGCTCCATCTCAGACTGGGAAAGGCAAATGTAATAACATGCTCCCTGTACCCCATTTCTGAAAACAGCCTCTGGTAGCAGCTGCAGAGGAAACTTGGTGATGGTAGAGCAGGGGGGATTGAGAGAAATCCTCTCCAGACAAAGGGCTGAAGTTTCTTCCTGCTGGGCTCATGTACATTTTGCACCTGGAAATCTAAGGATTGAGGACCCTGTTGATTTCTAGCCAGGCTATCAGTTTGTTTCTGTCTTGGTCCTTTTTTTTTCTCAGTCACAATTCCAGGCAAGGGGGAGGCATGTGGAGTCGTGTTTCCAGTAGGAACATTTCAGATGAAATCATAAATTAAACCCTATGTCCTTGTTGGGTTATATCAGAATCACATCGCCACTACATCATTTTCCTCTCTAGCAAACAAAGAGCTCTTTGAGAACACAGCCTTCCTTCTCCCATCCCCCTCAGTGAGCCCACCGAGCCTTCTCCTGAACCCTCTTGCAGCTGACAATCCTGCTCCCTTCCAACGCTTGTTTCATCATTTCCACATATGTACATATTTTAAATAAACATATTTAAAATCCTGTTGAGCATGAGATTCTATATCATGGGTCTCCAGCCTAGACGAGATTTTATTGGCTTGTCCACAAACCTTTCCAACACAAGGCTTGTAATAGAATTGCAGACGCAATCTTAAATTTTGTGGCTGCAACAGACAGGAGCTATCTATCTAGGCTTCTATGGAACAAAGAGTTTGTACTAACAGCCAGACTTTGGTCTCAGAATTCAATTTAGTATCTGCATCCTTCTAACTATACATGCCCAGAATTGTCTTTACATTGTCTGGGACTGTCAGCACCATATAAAGCTCTACCCCCACAAGTGAGGAAACACATTTGTTTTTATGAGTTGGATTTCAGAAATATTTGTGCCAACTCACAGCAACTTCCTAATCTTAGGTAATAGAAGGCATTGTGTAAGAGAGGCCAGAGCTCATTGGTAGGTCAGTCCAGTACCAGTACAAGAAATAGGACCCTCCCCAGTTTTTCTAATTGCTAGGTGGCTATTGGGTGGACAGAGTGCAGTTGCCTCAGGCTATTTCTTTTAGGAGCAAAGCTGTTGCCCAGGTCCCTAGGCATCTGGAAACAGCCCCACCAAATCTCCCTCTTCCATGGTGCACAAATGGAAAAGATATGGAATCTGGAGTCAAAAGACTTGTTCAAATCCCAGCTTTGCTTCTCTACCTCTACATCCTTTCACAATATCCTATCTCAGCCTTTCTGGGCCTCAGTTTCCTCATCTGTAAAATTAGGGGATGGGACTAGATGCCCTGAGGTCTCTTCCTCAAATAAGGATCAAATAAGAGAATATTTGTCAAACACTTGGCACAATGCCTGTTCTTGAACCCAATACATGTTCTTGAGTCATTTCTGAGACCCCATTTGGAGTTTTCTTAGCAAAGATACTGGAGTGGTTTGTCATTCTCCATATGAGGAACTGAGTCACACAGGACTATGTGACTAAGCCAGGGTCACACAGTTAGTAAGTGTCCAAGGACAGATTTGAACCAAGTCCTCCTGACTCCAGGGCCAATGCTCTATAGCTTCAACACCGAGCTGCCCCCAATACATAGTAGGCACTTAATAAATGTTTTTTCTGTTCTTTTTCCCTCTTTCCCTTCCATCCCTAGAGCTTTGAGTCCTCTGGATTTAAGATTGTTCTGATGTCCCCAATTCTACTTCTATGAAGCCTTTGATCAGTTAATGAGTATTTACTAAATGCCAACCATGTGCCAGCCACCATACTAAGCATTGGGGATTCAAGGAAAAGCAAAAAACAGCCCCAGCTCTCAAGAAGTATTTACTGACTGACTGTTGTCATACATTTTTGCATAATATATTCTGTGTAGTACTCAACTGTATATAATTTTTTAAATTATTTCCCCCCAGCAAACTGAACTGAAAGCAGAAATCACGATGTCTCCTCTTATCACCTTCTGTGGACCCCAGCAATTAGTACAGATAGGGCTCAGTACATAGAAGGAAGTTAGTAATAAATCAAGAAGCACTCCAGTAGCTACTGTGTACCAGGCACCTGGAGATAAAGACAAAAACGAAACAATTTTTGACTTTGAAGAGTTTAAATCAATCCGAGTTGAATTGAACTGAACCTTTTAGATCCAGAGGGAACAGTGATGGAGCTGAGGCCTTGGGCCTACTGTGGGAGCTCAGGCCAAGGAAGATCTTTGAGTGAAAGACCTATAAACCTGACCCCAGGGTATACTGGGGAGGAGGGTCATCCCCCTCCCTGCCCCCCCTACTGTATTTTCCTGGCTTTCTTACACCATAATAGAAGTGGAGACACATGTTCAAGGCAAGTTTAGTAAGTCTGGGGCCTTTGGCCAGGGATTCAGAGTCATATTCTATCCCAGGGGTGCACCTGGGCTTGTTGCCAGGGCCCTGCTGGGTTGGAATCAAGTGGGCTGTAAAAATATTCCTAAACCACAGGATTACACAGGTGGAATTTTCATTTAGTTTTTCTAGATGGGAAGAGTTATTTTCCCTCTCTCTCTCTCTCCCTTCCCTTCTTCTATCTATAAACCAGTCTACAGTGTCAGACAAGGAGGCTGCCATTTAAATGGCCCGTCTACGTAGCATTTCTCCATCCAAATTGGCTGTTACCTAGAGTAAGCCACAATGAGAGGAATTTTTGAGATCTCATCCCTGGAATCACATGATAGCTTCCACCAGTACGATCTATGGCTTTTGTCCCATATCGATTTCAACTCAGAAATCAGTCTGGAGTTTCGATGCTAAAAGCTGGACCTACCTTCCCATCTGAAGGCAGAGGGTTTTCAGTTGGCCGACACATTTCTCTTTGATAATCATGGGTCAGACGGGGCTAATGACCGTACTCTTTCTGACAAACCACTCCTCCCCAACCCCCCAAGAGGTGGGAATAAATGGGGCTGCATCAGCGAAAACATGGATGTTGGAGACAAAGAACTATGTTGAACAACTGCTGCTCTTTCAGACTCATGTGAACATGGCTTACAGTTCTTAAAGTGGCCACGAAGGGGCAGAGCTGCTATTTCCAACCAAAGAGTTTGCCAGTGCCATACCTTGCTCTTTCAGTCCTTAGAAAAATTTGTTTAATGGTCCTGGACTTCCAGCATAAAACGACTTCAGTTGGAAGAGGCAACACAGCAAATGGGCACACTTAAACCTAAGCACACGGACAATCCAAGCAGAGTGAATGGATTATTTTTTTCAGGAGAGAAGCAGGCAGCACATCTCAGAAAAGAATTTAGAGTCGACTTCACTGTTCTGGATTCTAATTTCCGTGGTTTGCACTGGGCTGCATTCCTGGCTGGCCAGCCCATTGTGGAGAGCCTGCCATGTTTAGATATTCTAACAGTTTTATATAGTATGAAAGTTCTCTGTGGATGTTGTTGCTACCAGTTACGCTTCATCTGTAACTCATTACTGTTGTTGGCACCAAGTCGGGGATGATATGGTGTTGGGAGTCTAACAGTTGGAGGTTATTAACTTGTTTAACATTGTTTATACAAAGCTGGGGATTTTTTCTTTTTATGTATTAAATAGAGAGGCTGTGTACCTCCTCCAGTGAGCCTTTAGCAGCATTTTAAACATTCCTCTGCCGCCCTTTGGTCCTGATTTTTTTTGGGGGGGCCACGGAATTGCTCTCCCACATGGTAACATCTGTATGGTAGGAGGCTGTTTCCTCAGCTGCAAAAGAACAGGACTTTTGAAAGGACTCTAGTTTCTCCCTTGCTTTTCTGGGCCCAGGAGACTCTTTTTTGACCTAAACCCTTGATGAACTTCTCCCAAGGGAATGTTCACACAGGATTGCCTTCAGGCATTCACCACTGCTTCGTGGCTCAGGTGTTTTTCCTCTGGCTCAGAAAACCTGAAAGGAAACTTGATTAGATTTTTATTGGGACCCAACAGCATTTCCCCCTATTCCTGACCTCCTTTCCCCCTTGTAAAGGAGTTTGGGGTCTCCCTTGTAAGGGAGCTTTGGCTTCAGAACATAGCAACCTTAGATCAGCTGTGTGACCCTGAGCAAATCACTTAACCTACCTGATCCTTGGTTTCCTCATCTATAAAATAGGGTTATCATAAAGAATTTTTGTGATGATCAAATGCAATAAGTTATGTTAGGAGCAAACCTCCCACCTCTATGTAAATGTTAGCTGTTATTGTATTTGGTCTCCTTCATGGTAAGTTTCTGATAGCGATACACTCTCAGTCAGTCTCGTTCTTGAAAACGACAGAACAGTTCTACTCTTTGCCTTTTGGTTGGCTTTGGCTGGAAGGCTCCAACTCACTTCCCTTTTCTGGCTTCCCTCACTTCCACAAGACTCAGTTCCAATATTATCTACTGTAGGAGGCCTTTCTCAATCCATGCCCCCACCCACTCACCCAAGTACTTTCCCTCTGAACTTACCTTCCACTCATGCTGAGATTACCTTAGACTTACCCTATAAATCTTGTATGTACACGTTTTTGGGTATGGTGTCTCCCCCATCAGAATGAGCTCCTTGAAGGCAGGAATATTTTCATCTTTATACCCAGGGTTTAGCACAGTGTCCAGCACATGGTTTGTTGGTTGGTTGTTGTTCTTCATGTTCCAAGAATACCAAAATGACATCACTCTGTCGGAGTCAGGGTACAGGGTGTCCAACTGTGACTGATTAGACCAATATGAGCTCAGAAGGCTCTACCATAGGTCAGGCCAAAAAAAAAAAAAATCCATGTGAACATTTGTAGTTAAGTTGTTTCTAACTCTTCACATCTCACATTTTTATTTTTTGGAGATACCTCAATTCTACATCTTCTTTGATGAGGACATGCCATGCTGGGTGGTCCTGTGCCAGTGTCTCCCATGTCTCACAGCTGATTCCAAAGTTTTTCAGAGAGACCTTGAGAATGTTCTTGTATCACTTCTGACCACTATGTGAGCATCTGCCTTAAAATAGTCCTTCAGGCAAATGTACTTTTAGCATTTGAATGTGGCCAGTCTATTGGAGTTGTGCTCTCTGCATTCAAGTTTCCAGTACCTTGTCTTGCCAGTGATCTTCAGAATCTTCCTAAGACAATTCAAATGGAAGCGATTCTGTTTCCTGTCATGGCATTGGTAGACCATCCAGTTTTCACAGGCATACAACAATGAAGTCAGCACTGTAGCACTGTAGACCTTCATTTTGGTAGGCAGCCTACCTCCTCTCCCACACTTTCCTTCAGAGTCTCCCAAACGCTGAGCTAGCTCTGGCAACGTATGTTCAAGCTCATCAACTATGCATATGTCCCTGGAAAGTGTACTGGCAAGGTAAGTGAACTTATTCACAGTATTCAAAACTTATCCATTTGTTATATAGTAACACATAGTAGGCACTTAATAAATGCTTGTTGGCTGATGACTGCTAGAGCTAAAAAAATGAGGGTACAAACTATGTATAGTAATAGATTACATTTGAATATTTCTTTTATGTTTTCCAAAGCAGATTCTCAAAAATACGAAATTATGTCTCTCTCATAATAGCTCTTTAAGGTAGGTGGGGTAGATGATAGTATTCCTATTAGTCATTTAATATTAATGATAATAATTGGCATTTAGGGAAAGTGAGGCTCTGAAAGGTTAAGTGATTTAAGGTCATGCAGTAGTTAGCCTACCTGTTTGGAGGCCAGGCCTCCTGACTCTCAGCCCTGTGTTTTTTCCAGTGCCCCAGGCTGCTTCTTAATGACAGGTACCCTGGGAAGATACAAGATTCAGCTTTGCCCAGTTTAGGAAACTGGTCTTTTGAGATCTCTCAGTTATTACACCCATGTTGTGACTATAAATTAATGAGTTGAGTGTTTGTTTTTTTTAAAACAAACATCAGAATTTGTACATTTAAATGAGCATGTTTCCCTTGGGAGGCTGCACATTTATTCCAGCAAGGCTGCTGTTGCTCAGATCATGTCTGGACTCCTCTTTGAGAATTCTCTTCAAAGGCAATTTAAAAGATACACAAGGAAGCCGTTTTCATTCCATATAGTCACGCCTTGTTTTCATCTTCCAAACTGTCTTACCCAGAGTGTTCACCCACATAATTCACAAGATTTGCCTTCAAATGACTTGAGGTCATTTCCAGAAATCAAATATATCCTGAAAGGATGAAGGATACAGGACATCCATTTCAGGATGTGCTTAAAGCTATAAAGGTAATTCTTGGAAGAGTTCTAACAGTAGTGTCACTCATAAGGAAGTGGCCTCAGAATAAGAGTACAGCTTCTCATGGAAACAATTATGAAGGGGATGACATTGTGTCACCTGCAGCCTGAGAGGTGGGGGTGGAGAAGTGGGAGGTGGTTTTCCCACAAGGAGGACTTCACTCCAGGCTCACTCACTAGATTCAATTCTGGGGTAGCTTGATTCCAGAGAGGAAATCATTCTTTTTTTTTTTTTAATACTCTGGGTCATTATGTTCTCATTTCAGAGTCACAGGGAGTATGTCTTCATTAAATAACATTTTTGTGTACCTCACATTAATGGTCTTCCCAAACAGGTCTAAGAAAGTCTCAAATACAAAATAGTAGATACCAGAAATAGGACAGCCATTTATTTTTTCCACCAAAAAAATTCTTAAAATATAAAAGGCTCACAAGTACACCTTAACACATACATATTGAGGATAAACTATAATCTATCCCCTCTATTATATTAGAGATAGGTAAAGACTTTTGGGAGCTTTGCTGAACAGATATTTTATTTCATATTCTTTTGTGGTCTAGATTATCCAAGCAACAACTCTCTCAAGATTCACATCTTATAATTAGCCAGGTAAGCATATCTCATCTTCCTGAATCGAATGTCTACTCTTCTGAGAAGAGTGTCATTGCAGGGAAGCCTTCCAGCTGGGCAGCTGGTTCAAGATTCAATAACTCTGAACTTCTTGAGTCCATGAAATAGCTGCCAAGAATGGGAGTATCTGTCCCTTAGCATCACAGTTCTGTCACTTGTGCTAAAGGAAAGAAACACCAAGTAGAAGAGGTATCCCAGGGGACTTGAGATTCAGGGTCAGGTTCATTTGAGCAAACACACTTCTTCATTACAGTGGTCTTAGAGCCACCATAGCTGCTATTGGGGAAAGGGAGGGATGGGGAAAGAAGTCTTGTTCTCTTCAGCTGGGAAGTCTAAGGGACAACTGGTGTTGGCTGTCCTATTAAAGAGGTTTGAGAGAGAGAAGAATCTCCTTTCTACCTTAACTAACCTACTGAGATGATCCTTTTAGGCTTCAGTCTTTCAGTCCCCAATAGTCATCAACTCAGACCCCTGCACCCTTCCTATTCCTCTTCCTCCCCCATGGGGACAAAGGGACCAACTCAGTTGTCCTTAGCAAGGAGTCAGAGCACAGGAGGTCCACCAAAAGGAGCCAGGGCACAGACCGATACCCAGCATGCTTCAAGGGATGAGCATTCCCATCCTATGGGATGGGAACTTTTGTGTCATTTTGTTTCCAACCTTAAGGGTCCTATAGTTCTTTGTGTCAAGAATAAAACCCACCAAGGTGTTTGTATTTTATTCTATAGGTAGTAGTGAGCCATTGAAAATTTTGAAGTCAGGGGAGTGATATGTTCACATCTGTATATCATGAAGATTATTCTGGAAATAGTGAGAAGGGAGATTGGAAGCAAGGAACTTAGTTAAGAGAGCCTATTACAATAATCCAGCAAGGGGTAACAAAGGGCAGTGAAAGCATGAATGGAGAGGTGGAGGATTGATTCAAGAGAGATTCTGGAGATAGGATTGATAGGCTTGGCAACTGTCAGAAACACATGTAAATGACGGAAAGACTGCTTGGCAGGCTGGAAGTATGAGGCAGGCATAAGGACCTGCTTGGGAATACAAGTGAGAACAAGAATTTATGAAAAGGACCCCAGGACTCTTTGCTTCCAAAAGTGCTTCTATGACAACCAGTTACTGCAAAATTGAGGCAAAAAAAAACCTTTCTCTCATCAGGACCTCTGTAGGTCCAAGAGGTAACTCATTACCTTAGGGTTTCTGGGAAATCGCAGAACAAAAAATGAAGGTTATTTTGATAGGATGAGGAGACACTGCATGGACCATCTTCACTCATTCAAAAAGATTCTGGGGGGAATTCACTGGGTGTCCAGCTTTCTGTGAGGTGGAGTGAAAATTAAAAAAGAAAATAAAAGGATTAGGAAGCCCAGTCTGAGCCCCTGTGGGAAGCTCCCACGTTAGCTAGTGACACAATATGTACACACAAAGAGATTACAGCACAACACAAGCTAGCATATAATTAACATGGGACTCTGCAATTCTACCTCTAAGCGCTGCTGGAATCCAGAGGCAGGAGAGATCATTAACAGCTGGTGTTCACAAAGCAGGCTTCGTGGAGGAGGCGAGCCTGGGAGGGGTGAGTGCCGCTTGGATGAGGTGCTGAGTGCATTTTACAAATGGAGAGGTTCGACAGGGGCTCTCTGTCTGCCCCTCCTCTCAGAAGAAACGTAAGACATATCACAGAGTCACACGCTGAACTCTTTAAATAAAAACTTATGGAAGGTGCTGACAAGAATGCAGGTATCGAGCCAAGGATGCAGATGCCAGGCAGGTGTGCGGAGAAGGCCAGATCACACAGGCAGTGGGAACGGACTCAGTATTTGGAGGAGGGGAGTGTTGGGTGTGGAGTTGACAGCAGGGGTCTCTCGGGGATGAGGGGGAGGTGAAATCTTTCAGGGAGGAGGGGCAGGATCTGTTGGCCCCATGGACTGAGGTGTGAAGAACCATTCAACGAAAGGGAAGGAAGTCCAGGCTCCCCAGGCCCGGCTCTGCATATGTACTTGGGGGTGGGACTATTGTTTTCATACTGCTTTTGGCAACTCAACTTTGCCTCAAAGGAGCAGTAGTGCAGGTCCCCAAAGCCATCTGCTAGTTTATACAACATAGCAGTGCCATGACAGAATCTGGACTGGATAGCCTAGTGGTTAGAAAGCAAGTTTGGTCCCCATATAGACCAGAGAAAAATTCTAGTCTGTGACTATAACCTGTACCTCTCACTCTGATAAAACATGTCACAAATGTGTGTTATTGGGCCAAGAGGGGACCTGGTTAGGGTGTAAGGAGAATTCAGGGCAGCCCAACTGTACTACTAGAGGACACCCCTCAGAGCCACAGCTTCTTGAGGAGTGGGATCAGCCCATTATTAAATGATGTGTGCAATCATTCTACCTGGAAACTTCCTATCTAATGATGGATCAGCCACTTAGAGCCCACAAAACCCTGTGCAAATAAAAGCAAGCTGGAGGCAGGACCAGGTGCTGAAGGTGAGTAATGAGCCCAGGCAGTTCCTGCCCTGCCCATTCCAATCAGGTGGCAGGCAAGGCAGGCTGGCCTGGCCCAGGCATTAAATGCTGAAGAACACGTGTGGCCCCATTTGCAGAACACAAGTTAGATTGAAATGGGGCATTGGGTGTTCTGCCATCATCTGGTGAAAGAGCCCCAGTCCTATTGGGTGAAGAGCCTGGTTGGTGGGTGTTGGCAGCCCAGATGTGCACTCCCAGCCCCACCCACGGCAGAGATGGAGTCACAGGGCTGAGAGCTTTCTGCCAGGAAAGGAGAGGCTCCAGGAGTGTGGGTGGGGCTGAAAATGCCTGGGGAAAGAGCGGGCACCTGTTCTTTTGGGCTCTCTGTCAGCTTGGCAGCCTGCATGGGTTTGCAAATCATCCAGCTTCAGGGAATCTTTGAGATCATCTAGTCCAACTCTTTCTCTATTTACAGATGGGGAAACTGAGACCCAGTGAAGAAAAATGACTTGCTCAGGTTTACATGGTAAGTCACTGAGGGTAGAAGCAACCTGATAAGGTAAACTGGACTTGGAATCAGGAAGACCTTATTCTTGCCTTGGTCACTTACTGTGTAACCCAGGATAAGTCACTTAACCTCTCTGGGTCTCATTTTGGAAAATGAAGGGTTTGGAGTCAATTTCCTTTAAGGTCCCTTCCAGCCAGAGGTGTGCTGGAGCCACCTCAAACTGGGTCTCAAGAGATGATAGTTAAATTTTCAATGTGAGCATTTATACTTCAGAAATTGGCCAATGGGGCTTGATTTACTGTTTTGCTGATTATCTTAGACTCAAGAAAATGATGGGGAAATGTTAATAATGCAGATTAAACTTTAAAATGTCCAGCATATGGGTTTTGGAGAGCTGGTTGTAAAACACTTACCAGTATACACCTACTTCTAGCTCTAAATCTATGAGTCTACGATTAGTGACTTGAGCCTGAGTCTCCTGATTCTTGATATGATGTTTTCCCCCCCACAATGTTATATGAATGTCTGTGAGCATACAGATCAGAGGATTAATTTTTCAGGATCAGATATAAACTCCTGTTTGGTATTTAAAGCTCTTCCCAATCTGGCCTCAAGCCAGCCTTCAAGCCTTATTATACATTACTAGCTTTCTCCTGATCTATAGTCCAACCAAACTCGTCTTCCTGTCATTCCTCCTACAGGCCACTCAGTCTCTAATTTCTGTGTCTTCGCATCCTCTGTGGCTCCATTGCCTAGAAAATACTCCCTCCTGACCTTGCACCTCTTAGAATTTCTATTTTCTTTCAAAACTCAGCTCAAGTGCCACCTTCTTCTACATGAGGCTTTCCCTGATCTCCCACCTGCTAGTACCTTTCCCCAACCACATTACTTGGCATTTATTTTGTAAATGCAATGTCCCAGAAGTCATAGTAGTTTTAATCTGTATATTTACAAATTGCCTCTGCCACCCCCTCCGCACCCCTGCAATATGACTTCCTTGTGGGGAGAGACGGTTGTCGTTTAGGTGTTTTTAGTTATGTCTGACTCTTCATGACCCCATTTGGGCGTTTCTTGGCAAAGATACTGGAGTGGTTTACCATTTCCTTCTCCAGCTCATTTTACAGATGAGGAAACTGAGGCAAACAAGGTTAAGTGACTTGCCCAAGGTCAGTCTTCCTGACTTCAGACCCAGCACTCTATCCACTGTGACACCTAGCTGCTTATTGATTGATTGATTCATGTCTTGATTTCTCCAGCCCTCCTTTTTAGGACCATCATTTTGGGCAGGACCCCCTCTTCCTCCTCCAGCTTCCTTGGGGAAGGTACTCAGGTTGTAGGGTAAGTAAGTGACACTGGGAGGGGGTGCCATCCCCATATTTACCAATCAGGACTTATCATGTAGGGATGTGAAACCAGCCACCAAGCACCAAGATATCGGAATCCTTTTCGTGGGCTATAGAAAACCTTGAGCAAGAGCCTTCACTTTTCTTCTGGGCATCAGTTTCTCCTTGCTCCGAGTGCCGTTCCTAGTATGATTCAGAACTGAAGTGTCACCCAGAGACCCCTGGAGAGGTTCTTTCCATTCTTAAGGACATGGTTATACAGATTCCAGTGGAGAACATTTTGCTTGGCTAAGCAGAAGAGGAGGCCCATCAGCTCCAAGAGAAAAACACAATAAAAGTCTTTTAGAACAGAAATTGGATTATAGGGGCTAACTGCTGAGGTGAATTTCCTTTATTGTTTAGAAACTCATCTATTTCCTTCCTGGTGACCCTGGAATGACCTGTTGGCCACATGGGATAAGGTGATCTAAGGAACCCTGACTCTGAGAGCAGCAGGCGTGTGGCCATTGGAGGGGACAACCTAAATTTAATTTCCTTCCCCCAAAATTTTTACCCTTAAACCCTATTAGAGGACTCCTTGCAAAATCCAACGTCCCTTAGTAGATTTGGTGCGTAGGACTACTTTTCTGTAAGCCTAAGGATTTCAACACATTTATCCCTCCTTCAAACACACAGACCTACAGACACATTTCTACAGACACACAGATGCATATTGGCGTACAAATATGAATAAAAGAACATTTATTAAGTGCTTACTGAGTGCAAGGCACTGTGCAAAGGGAAGTCGGGAGCTACAAATCCAAGTTGCCAGATTGTCCCTGTTGTCAAGGAACTTACATAGTGATGGAGTAAGACAAACCATGAGGAGAAGTTGAAGAAGGGGAAGGGAGCAGAGAGAGAATTGATCTGGAAGTGAGGCAGTCCTCGATCCAGACGGAATTAACCCTGGAAAACTGCCTCTGACATTTGCTGGCTGTGGACCCCATGCGAGTCACTTAACCCTAGCCTGCTTCAGCCAGTTCCCTAGGACTTAGCACAGATGCTTTGAGTAGTCAGATACAGGCATATGCAAATAGCACATGCATACATAAGACATATTTCAGACACATTACCATCCCCTTAATGGCAGACAGTCATTTGAAAACTTGGTTTTTACTGATATTTCCCTGTACCACTTTCCATAGAGAAAAATGAAGCAGGAAAGGAGGGGGTTGCCTATGGCATTCTGGCTCAAGAGCTAGAATTTCCCTGGTGCTAATGGGGCATAGAGAATCCACCTGCTGCACCATAGAGGCACAGCCTCCCTTACTCCGGGAAGCTGGCAGCAGCTCACATGGCCCTGAGTGCTCGATCCACATGGACATCAAGGATTCCTCCTGGGGCTGGGACATGTATGGTTGGGAAAGGGGGGTGTGGTGCAAGGATGGGAAGGGGGGAGGGAAGGAGACCACAGATACAGGCTTTTTTCAAATTGTGTTTCAGCTATAGGTTTCCCAGCGCCATGCCTCACCCCACCAAGGGCCCCATCCTCAGCAGAAAGGTGCCTAGTATCATGGGTGACTTTCTGGAGGGGGAGACCTTGCTTCATGAGCCCTTTTCTTTTTGGTGGGGATGAAACAAAGGTCTGAGCCAATGGACCAGTGAATCAGGGCAATCAGCTGAGGGTGGGGAGGGGCCTCTGATTTGTGATTAGGGTCTGGGCTCAGGACGTCTATGAGCAATTCATACTTTCTTGCCTGGGCCTGCTATGCCCAATGGCCTGGGAGTTCTGAAAGCTGATGGGTGAGGTCAGGTAGTGGGGTGTTCACTTTACCCGGGGTGCAGCTGTTTTGCCCCAGGCAAGGGGTTAGGGAGCATGGAAACAGCTCGCAGAAAATAGCAATTCTGCTGCTGGCATAAGGGCACCCCTTGACTGAATGGTGATGGACTCAAGGTGCCGAATGAGACTCATTTTTGGACATGGTTATTGAACATGGGAATTTATTTTGCTTGACTAGGTATATTTATTGCAAGGATTTTTTCTTTTTCTCCAATGGAGGAGCGGGATAGGGATAGGATAGAAAAAAAAAAGAGGGTCATTGAGGCATCTTTTTAAAAAAATGAAAATGGGATATAGTTTCATGTTCAATTCTCATTTTCTGCTCCACCGTGTATATGCAAATGGCTATTCTATTTGGTGTTTGTTAAGTTTACAATAAAAATTTTTTTAAATTTAAAAAGAGCATGGGGGTCTTCTTTGGGGACTTGGTAGTTTAGTTGCAGAAATGAAGTCTCACAGAAAACAGAGGAAGGGCAATAGGAGCTCCAGTTATCCAGGAGCTCAGCAGAGTCTGGAGAAGTGAATAGGTTTCCTGGTTTTGATCTCCCAGGGCATGGGGTAATAACAGTGGACACTCAGACAGTGCTTTCCAAATTTGAAAAGGGTTTTACACACATTATCTCACTGAGTAGGGCAACCACTCTTCAGGTATTATTCCCATTTTATAGATGAGGAAACTGAGACTCAATGCAGTCTAGTAAGGACGGCACAGGGAGGTGTCGGTTGGACTAATTGGCATCTGATGGCCTAGCCAACTTTAAAGTTCTGTGGTTTGCCTGTCATCACACATCTATTGAAGGTCAAAGGTGGGATTTGGACACAGGTTTCCCTAACTCCAATTCCTGAACTCTGAGTACCATATTATACTTCCTCTCCCTGCCCAGATGCCCTTTAGGCTTTGGACCCTCCAACTGGAGGCAACACTGTTCTGGGTTAGGGTTCATAGAGCCTGGAGGGAACCTACTCATGTCTGTATTAGAACACAGCTCAGCTTCTGTTCACCAAGATACAGGAAAGGCAAGGGAGACTTGAGCTAAGCCTGTGGACTCTATGATGCAAGAAGATCAGAGGGCAATGTTCTGTAAGGGTGTGTTCACCCTGAGAAAGCATTTACTAAGTGAGTACCCAGCGCTATGGTAGGTAGACTATTTTAAAACACCCAGCAGCTTTAGTCAGATGAGGAGGGGACCAAGCCAGGCTCTCAGAAATAAAGGCTTTCTGAGTGGGAAGGATCTTAGAAACTCTCTAGTCTAATCCAAGCCATTCATTTTGAATTGAAGGAGAATAAGGTCCAGAGAGAAGGGAGGCCTTTCCACGGTCACATGGTGAGTCAGTAGCAAAGTCCCGGATAAAAGCCCATGGCTCCTGACTCCAGGCCCTATTCTTAGAGTAGTTGAGTGTAAATTTTGTATATCCCCAGTGCCTAGAACAGTTCTCTGCACTCACTGTCATAGATCTAGGGTTAGGGGGTTCATAAGTCACCTCATCCAATGACTTCATTTTACAGATGAGGAAACTGAGGACTATAGCAGTTAAGTGACTTGCTCAAAGTCACACAGGTAGTAAGTGGCATGATTTGAATCTATGGCCTCCTGACTCCTGAGCCAGGGTTCTTTCCACTGCTTACAAACTAGCTTTCTTTGTGGACCCTTAAGAAATGTTTGTTGATTGAATGAAGGAATGACTGCACGCATGCAGTCTACATGAATTCTACTTCCCCACATTGCCTCATCAAAATGAGAAGAGCAAGTTCATTTTTGTATATTTTATCCTCAATAATCTTGTCTTTTCTATACACATGCCTGGACACATATGTACACAATACATAAATACATCTGGGTATGCTTCTATGTTTGTCTTTAATTCCAGTAAATTATTTGAACCCTGGGGAGACCTGAAGGAACACGAGATGGGTGTGTGCCCAGGATGCTATTAACAGAGGTAGCTGCTTGGCTGTGCTTTTGTGATCCAGATGACAGAGGAGGGACAATATGGTACAATCTGTCCTTTATCCCTAGCAAAGGGGATCTGGTAGGGATGGCCATTTTTTCCTCCATCCCCAAGCCCTGTTATCAGTGATGAGCCTTCAGTGAAATCCAGTGAGTAGGTTCTTAACTCACCTCCCACACTAGTCCCTCTTAAGTACTATGGCCCCTTGCTTAAGGTCGAGTCCCAGAGGCCTCCTGCCCATACAGAGTGGGGAATTCTGACCATCTTGATCTAACAGCTGGGGGAGTGTCTACAGTTTCCTGAGCCTGTTAACCTTCCCTTGAAAAACAGAGAGCTCCATTCATTACCATCTGCAAGTTGTCAGGGAGAGTGTTGCATCCAATTAGTGTCAGGCGATGGGGGTTGTGGGGGGAGGCAAGTGGGCTGGAAAGCTGGGTCTGGGGCCCACTTTGGGGATGGGGGCTCAGAAGCTGAAGGCAAGAAGGGAAAAGGGGAGAGAGAGGGGGAGAGAGAGAGAGAGAGAGAGAGAGAGAGAGAGAGAGAGAGAGAGAGAGAGAGAGAGAGAGAGAGAGAGAGATGGCGGTGGGAGTTGGCTGCCTAGTTGCCCTGGTCTGCCCTCACCCTCCCCTTTCCTGGAGGATGACAAAGACTTGACCCGTTGCGTGCTTTCTAAAATGTCTCCTGTCTACTTTCTGAGGCCAAACCCTGACCAAGGTAGGGTAGGGCAGGGCAGGGCAAGAATTGCAACAGCCCAGGAGGGGAGCTGTGAAAAAAAGTTCTCGGTGCCCTCCCCCTGAGGCTTGTTGTTATTTCAGTGTTTAGGTGATTACCAACAGCAGGGACACCACCCCATTGGGAAAGGAGAGGAAGAAGACAGAAGTATTGAGGCAGCCTGGCTTTGACCCTGCCCTGGTCCTGTAGCCCAATGCTGCTCACAGAGTGGCTTAGGTTGAGGATATATTGGGTTCCTTGTCTTTGCTGACATCCCATAGTTGTGGCCTCGGGATATGGCCCTTTTACTCACTCCCCTGAATCTTCTTCCTGGGCCAGCATCCAGAGATTATGGAGAGGCCTTTATTTTGTGTGCAGGAGCGATGTATCTGTCAAACAATCAATTTATTTAAGGCTAGTCAGTAGAAGACTGGAGTAAGACCCTTAGGCCCTGGACTTGGCAGTTAAGATAGTCAGTGTACTTTTTCTCCAGGGGATTTCAGGTAGGAGAAATGAGAATGCCCTCTGCTGAGGGTAGCAGATTCTGTCTTTAGGGAACCTAGGAACTGGGGGAGCAAGGGAACATTAGAGAGGACAAGATTTCTTTCTGTAAGATTGACATCTTCTGCAGTGGGTTAGCTTAGGATGACTTCTTGGGAGGAGGTCCAGAGTCAAATTGTCCAGAATAGGAAGGGTGTGAGTTGGTGGAGAGGAACATGGAGATTTAGTTATGATGGGATGATGGGAAATTCTTCGGCCTGGCTTGGAAGGCAGTGGAAAGAACCCAGTACCCACCTCCCCAGATAAGGAGTGGCTGTGACTGAGGAGAACCCAATGGTCCTCAGGAGCCTAGTAGGGTGCCTTGTAGCAAGCAGATAGGTAGCACAGTGGATAGAGTACTGGACTTAGAGTTGGGACGACCTGAATTCAAATCCTTCCTCAGACACTTATTGTGTGATTCTGGGCAAGTCTCTTAGCTTTTATTTGTCTCAATTTCTTCTTCTATAAAAATGAGGACAATAATAGCACCTATGAAGTAGCTACAGGACGCAGTGGATAGAGCGCTGGGCCTGGAGTCAGGACGATCTGAGTTCACATCCAGCCTCAGATACTCAGTGACCCTGGGCAAGTCACTTAACCATGTTTGCCTCATTTTCCTCATCTGTAAAATGAGCTAGAGAAGGAAATGGCAAACCACTCTGGTATCTTTGCCAAGAAAACCCCAAATCGAGTCACAAAGAGTCAGACACTACTGAACCACCACCACCATCACAAAATAGCACCTGCTTTCCAGAGTTTTTGTGAGGATTGCATGAGATGATATTTTTAAAGCACCTTACAAGCCTTAAAGCGCCATTTAACAGTATCTATTATTATCAAATGTTTATTGAACATAAGGAATGACAGAAGAAGAAGGGAGTCCAAGGTGGTCCTTTGAGAGGCTGTCCCTTGAACTTGAACCATGTTACACTAAGTTCTGTCCATTCCCATCATCACTCCATGCATCAGGGCCACTCAGGGATCTTAATGAAGACCAGCTCTTTTATAGGGAGAGATGGGGTGTCATTCAAATGCTTTTGATTGGTTTCCTACTTTTGATGTCATTGTGACTGAGATGCCAATCATCTAGGTAATACGGAAGATGGAAGTTTCTAGTGTGGAAAGCAGATGTCAGAAAAGGGAGAAGGAAATATGGATAGAGACAGTTTGTCACAGCAAGATCAGATTCAAGAAACCATTCATTTTTCTGGACTATCATGATCCCTTAATATCTTATCACTCTCTTATGCACTCATTAAGTTATTTATTTATTTTTACCTTTGCAGATCTCTTTTAACCTCCTGCATTACTGTAAACTCTTTGAGGGTAAGGAGTATCTATTCCTACTTCCCCATAGCATCCAGCACAAGCCCTCTGGCAAAACTGATACTTAGTACTTCCATTTGTTGATTGAATAAATGAACTTGTTAGTAATTTAAGATATCACTTGTCTTAACATATCCATAATTTCACTCGAGATTGTGGAAAACCAAAAAGCCTTTAAAGCAGGAGTTCTTAAGTTGGAGTGGATAAATTTGGAGTTTTAAAAAAATGGATAATTATTTCAATATAATTTATTCCTCTTGTAATCTAATGCATTTTATTTTATGCACTTAAAATATTATTCTGAAAAAGGATCATAAGCTTCACCAGACTGCTAAAGGGGTCCAGGACACACAAAAAAGTTAAGACCCCTTGTTTTAAAACTACAAAGCTGTAACAGTGGGATTTCAGGTAGTGTAAGATGACCAGGGACATATGCCCATATTCCTTCTTTCATACTTAGCAGGCGCTGTGGAAGGTGTGGCTAGAGAATACCCAGTTGTCTTCTAGGATGCTTTCACCTTTATGAGATAATGAGCTAAGATCATTCTGGGTTCAAATCCAGAAACCTTACACTTAGAGGTAACTGTTTCTGTTTTTCTTGTCTCTTTTGACATGTTATCCAGTGGAATCCTCCTAGGAGAGCCCTTCTTCCCTAGCTTTTACACCGGAGGGAGGCTTTTGCCATTTGGGGACTTCTAATCCACAACTCTGCACTTGGAAAGATACAACATATGTCTACAATTCCGTTTTGTCTGAAATAATACAAAGTAATATTTCTGCATAAGGCAGGCAGGTTCATCAGACTTCACTTCCCTCAATAGTTGGGGCCTAGAGAGCACCATTTATTAGAAGTTCTCTGAATTTGTCTTCCACGGTACAAGTAAGGACTCCGATTGGGGGTGGCTGGGAGTCTGTAAGATAGAAGGCTTAAAAACATGGTCCAGTGTGGACCTCAGGTTGGAAGCACAGAAAGGAGACGGCTCAAGACACAGAGCTGTGGGACAAGTGGGGAGACGAAGATGACCGTGTGGAACGGTATAACCATGGAATCTCCGAACTCCAGAGGTGTGAGGGCATAATGACCTCATCCCTGAGGGAGTCCTAGAAAAGAGGACAAAGTGAAGATGGCACCATAGTTGAAGCAGTCACTACGGGGGCTATTCTAAAGTGCTTGTGCCCTCTAAACATGCTGAGGATTCATGTCAACAAACATGTATCAAGCACCTCCTATGTGCTAAATGTTGGGTTTTAAAGGGTTTTAGTGTACGGCTGCAGAGAATGTTTAACTGTCTGATTCCCTTCCTTATTTATTTTGCTTCATGTCTTAATTAAATGCTTTTGTTATTGAATTTCTAGCTGTTGATGTTTGTCCTTTGTTCTCAAAGAGGACCATGACATCAGGGAAGTGATAGCATGATATATAAGTGAATTGGATTTAAGTGAGGCAGGGCTATGCAAAGTCACCAGCCTCACTTTCTCCTCCAGAGCCATCTGGATCTAGTGCCAAGAGGTAGATCAGGATGACTGGAGATGGTCCTGGATGCAGTGGGAGACCTTGACCTTTTTAAACTAAAGTCTTTAACAGGTCTCAGTATGACTGAGGCAACACCCATTCAGTGATTAAGGCTAGGGCTATATAATCCTAGCAGAGGTATCTCTGGGTAAAATAATATACACAGTTCAGTAAACTTATTGACTCAGTAGTCTAGAAATAGAACAATATATTAGATGGAGACTCCAGGTATGAGTTGAAGTTATGACCTCAAAAGAGATATAATGAACCTGGAAGCAGATATAATGAACTTCCATATTTCACTAGATCTGTGATTACAGTCATGTGCATACTCCCTCTCTTGGAACATATGATAATCTACCTCTACAGAAGCAGTTAGGTAGTGCAGTGAGGGGAGAGCTAGACTTGGAATCAGGAAGACCTGAATTCAAATCATGCTTCAGATAACTTAATTGCTTTGTGAGTCTGAGCAAATCACTCAACCTCTCTCAAGTTCAGTTTTCTCTTCTGTAAAATGGGGATAATAATAGCACCTTACATCCCAGGAGTGTTGTGAGGATCAAATAAGAAAACATATGTAAGGCATTTTGCAAACCTCAAAGCATATATAAATACTGGCAATTATTATTCTTATTCTATGTGATTCTGGGCCATCTTCCCATAAGTCCAAAACAAAGGAGTTAGAGGTTTGCCTCCAAATCTTTTTACATTTAATGGATACCAGTGCAGCACAAGAGCTGGTCATCTATCATCCATTGATCCTGCCACAGGACGGACCCACCTCCTTCTCCAATCATACATTTGCTGGACGATTCTCCTTATGTAATTCCTTTGTTGAAAATCTGCAGCCACTTTCTTATATGCTCACTTTGCGTCTCCCTGCTGTCTTTTGGGCCAGTTGTAATCTTGATTCTTTGGAGATTGTGGTGGTGTTCTAGTATTTGTAACTACATAGCACGACTGGGACAATGGTAGGTTTTGGGGTCAGGATGTCGCTGGGGCCTGTTGAAACTGCTCTGCATTTTCCCAGGAGGGATTCGGCCAGTTCTCTATCTGCCTGCAAAGTCTACCCAAGGTAGTTGTATGATGGACTAATTCCATGGACTGCCCATTTGTCTCTGTGTCACA
The DNA here is from genome assembly GCF_028372415.1 of Notamacropus eugenii. Classification (NCBI taxonomy): domain Eukaryota; kingdom Metazoa; phylum Chordata; class Mammalia; order Diprotodontia; family Macropodidae; genus Notamacropus; species Notamacropus eugenii. The sequence continues at coordinate 48,460,144 of NC_092872.1, forward strand.
GTCTGGGCAGCAAGCCCGCTGGACACCTTTGGTTTGGTTTGGTTTTCTGTTTGGATGGTTAGGCCAATCTTTTTTCAGAGATTATGGATTTGAGAGTGTGAAAACAGACTTAAAAAAAACCACATGTACAACACACACACCTTATTTTCCTGATGTGCAGAAAACAGCCTAATGAGATTAAAGAATCCTCCGATGGGACTGTGATGATCCCCCCCAGAGCACACCTGCTAAGGGCTAGCTTCAGTAACATCTGGATAGAATTACTCCACTTTCTTCTCAGATAATAGCTCCATCTCTCTTTAACCCCAGGCCAATCAAAGCCCATTAGATACAGGTTCCTTAGGGGGATGGCCAGGCCACTGAATTAGCTAAATTTACTCATTCTAAACCCACTCTCCAGACAGGAGTTGCTGAGATTTTTCATGTTTACAAACCACATTCATTAAAAAGACGACTTTGAGCTTGAGTTCAGCGTGATAGACAATGAATCAAAATTGTAAATTTAGTCTCCCACTGGCTCCAAGAGTGTAACTGGGAGTTTGGTAGCTCAAGGTTACAACTTCCTACTTAATTTCAGGTTTCCTTCCTTTCTCTTTCCCACTTTTCTCTCTTCCTCTTCCCCTTTCACCTTCTTTTTCCTTATTTCATGTAACTTCTTTTTCCTCCCCTTCCCTTCCTTTTCATTCCCTTCTCTTTCCATCTTCTTTGCTCTTTCCTTTTCCTATTTTTCCTCTTCTCCCTTCCCATATTACGTTTATTTCCTCCTCTACCTCTTGTTCCTCCTTCCTCTTTTCTCCCTCCCTTTTTTCCCTTCATTTTCCTTCTTCATCTCCTTTCCCTCACATCTTTCCTGCTTCATCTTCCCTACCTCCTTTCTCTTTCTTTAATTTCCTTCTTTCCTTTCTCCTTCCTTCTTCTGTAATTAAATTTATCAAATACTTGTTAATTATGTATGAGGAATGAGGCATTGTGCCAGGCGCTGAAGACACAAAGTTACCTATGACAGACCCACCTCTGTAGGAGCTTACAGTCTAACGAGGGGAAAGACATGTGCACAAATCCCTATGAGAACAGAGAGTGGGAAGTACCAAAAAGAAATTCAAACAAAGTACTGTAAGAAATTTAAGGAGGGAAAAATCACCTTTACCATAGCGGATTTGGACGACTGGGAAGGTTTCATGAAGGAGGGAGTCATTTAAAGGAAGAGAGGGACTTAAAAACAAATGTGGATGACATTTGTGACTTGAGAGAGGATGTAAGCAAAGGCATAGAGATGGCTGAGGCCAGGATGACAAGATGAGGTGGAGAGTAATCCAGCTTGGCTGGAATGTGGAGTGCCTAAAGGAAAGTATAACGTGAAATAAGACTAGAGAGAGAAGTTAGTGACAAATCATGGCAGATTTTGAATGCCAGGCTCAGGAGTCTTCATTTTATTAGTGGATAATAGAAAAATATGGGACATTTTTGAATTTTGTTCAGAGTGATGCTTCAGAAAGATTTGGTGTTGGTATAAAAGATGAGCTAGAGTGTGGAGATTGAAGGCAGATGAAGGATGAACTGAGTGGAGACCATGGGAGTTGAAAGCAGGGGACAGCAGTGAGAGGAATGGTGGAGGTTCACTGACAACTAATAATTGGATATGGGGATAAATAAGAGGGAAGAGTGAGAAATGACTTGAGATTTTGAGCCAGGCTGACGGAGCTGATGTTTTGAAGGGAAGAGGAGTTTCATTGTGTACCTGGTAAGTTTGAGGGACTGGGATATCCAGATGGAGAGGTCCAACACTCAGTTCTGTTGAGCTATCTCATTCCTCTTTTCCCTTTCTAGCTTTCCTATCTTTTGAGTATTGGTTATAGAAATAAACAGATAGTGTGTTTGCGAATAGGGATGAGGTATGTCTACAGGGCAGAACAGAATGAAGAAGCTGACCCTTTACTGATCCCTGTCAGTGCCCAGACCTGTCAATTGACCTACCTACAGGGTGGACATATAACCAAAGCCTGCTTGAAGCACACTTTCCTTCTCAGAGCCCTGACTGGTGGCCCTGCCTCACAACCAGGAATATGCTAGAGCTAGCTCCTTATCTAGAACTGATTGCTATATTTTCTGTATGAGCATTTACATCTACAAACTGGGTCTTTATTTATTGTTTTGTTGGTTATCTAGACTTAATAAAGTGATGGAGAAATGTTAACAATGCAGATTAAATTTAAAAGTGTGTAGTGCTTCAGACAGCTGGTTGTTAAACATTTACCAGCAAACCCCTAAGACCTTCTTCCTTTTCCAAGAGGGCCCCCCCCCCATCTTCCACTCCCCGGTCAAAATAATTCTTATGTGTCATAACTTTTCTTTCAAAAATATTTTTGTTTCATTATTTCTCAACTACATGTAAAAAAAGTTTTAAGCATTTATTTTTAAGAAAAATTTTTAGCTCTAAACTCTCCCTTCCTTCTGTCCCACCCTTTGAGAAGGCAAGCAGTATGATATTGATCACACATGTAAAGTCATATAAAACACATTTCCATAATAGCCATGTGTTAAAAGAAAACACAGACAAAAAGCTCCAAGAATAGTAAAGTAGAAAAGTATGCTTTTCATGTTGTGTTCAGATTTTATTAGATTTCTCTCTGGATGTGGATAGCATTTTTCATCATGAATCCTTTGGAATTATCTTGGATCATTGTAGTCTTTTGAAGTTGACCATCTTTACAGTATTGCTATTACTATGTACAATGTCTTGGTTCTGCATACTTCACTTTACACCAATTCTTAGAAGTTTTCCCAGGATTTTCTGAAATGATCCCACTTAGTATTTCTTATCGCACAATAGTATTCCATCACAAAAATATATTACAATTTGTTCATCCGTTCCCCAGGTGATGGGCATCCCCTCAATTTCCAATTCTTTGCTACCAGAAAAAAAACCTGGTACAAATAATTTTATATTAATAGGTCATTTTCCCTTTTCTTTGATCTCTTTGGGATTTAGACCTAGTAGGCTTAGAATCAGGAAGATTCATGTTTATGAGTTCAAATCCAGCCTCAGACACTTACTAAATGTGTGACCCTGCACATGTCACTTAATCCAGTTTGCTGCAGTTCTTGGAAAATAAACTGGAGAAGGAAATGGCAAAGCACTCCAGTGTCTTTGCCAGGAAAACCCCAAATGGGGTCATGGAGAGTCAGACATGACTGAAAAATGAATGAACGACAAGCAGCAGCAGCAGCAGCAGCAACAACAGTGGTATTGCTGGGTCAAAGGGTATGCACAGTTTTATAGCCTTTTGGGCATAGTTTCAGATTGTTCTCTAGAATGGTTGGATCAGTTCACAGCTCCAGCAAGAGTGCACTGACGTCCCAATTTTTCCACATCCCTTCCAGCATTTGTCATTTTCATTTTCTGTCATTTTAGCCAATCTAATAGGAATGAGGAGGGATTTCAGTTGTTTTAATTTGTATTTCTCTAATCACAGTGATCTGGAGTATTTTTCATGCGACTAGTAATAATTTTGAGTTTTTTCTTCTGAAAACTACCTCTTCATATACTTTGGCTATTTATCAACTGGGGAATAGCTCTTTTTTTTTTTTTTTTAATAAATTTGTCTCAATGCCCTAAATATCTGAGAAGTGAGGTCTTTATCAGGGAAACCTGCTATAAACACCTTTTATTTTCCCCCTTTTGTTCTGATTCTTCTTTTTTTATGATTTTATTTTATTTTTTTTGTATTTAAATTTATTTATTTAAGTTTTCAACATTCATTTCCACAAAATTTTGGGTTGCAAATTTTCTCCCCATTTCTCCCCTCCCCCCACCCCCAAACTCTGAGCATTCTAATTATCCCTGTTCCCAATCTGTCCTCCCTTCTAACATCTCTCCCTTCCCTTATCCCCATCTTCTCTTTTGTCCTGAAGGGCAAAATAAATTTCTATACCCCATTACCTGTATTTCTTATTTCCTAGTTGCAAGAACAATACTCAACGGTTGTTCCTAAAACTTTGAGTTTCAGCTTCTCTTCCTTCCTCCCTCCCACCTCATTCCCTTTGGGAAGGCAAACAATTCAATATAGGCCATATCTGTGTAGTTTTGCAAATGACTTCCATAATAGCCGTGTTGTATAAGACTAACTATATTTCCCTCCATCCTATCTTGCCCCCCATTTCTTCTATTCTCTCTTTTGATCCTATTCTTCCCCAAGAGTGCTCCCTCCTCCCACCGCCCTCCCTTCCATTGTCCCCCCCACCCTGCTCATCCCCTTCTCCCCCACTATCCTGTATTGTAAGATAGGTTTTCATACCAAAATGAGTGTGCATTTTATTCCTTCCTTTAGTTGAATGTGATGAGAGTAAGTTTCATGTTTTTCTCTCACCTCCCCTCTTTTTCCCTCCACTGAAAAGTCTTTTACTTGCTTCTCTTATGAGAGATAATTTGCCCCATTCCATTTCTCTCTTTCTCCTCCCAATATATTTCTCTCTCACTGCTTAATTTCATTATTTTAAGATATGATCCCATCCTATTCAATTCACCCTGTGCTCTCAGTCTCTCTGTGTGTGTGTGTGTGTATGTGTGTGTGTGTGTGTATGTGTGTGTGTAATCCCACCAACTACCCAGATACTGAAAAAAGTTTCAAGAGTTACAAATATTGTCTTTCCATGTAGGAATGTAAATAGTTCAACTTTAGTAAGTCCCTTATGACTTCTCTTTGCTGTTTACCTTTTCATGCTTCTCTTGATTATTGTGTTTGAAAGTCAAATTTTCTTTTCAGCTCTGGTCTTTTCATCAAGAATGCTTGAAAATCCTCTATTTCATTGAAAGACCAATTTTTCCCCTGAAGTATTATACTCAGTTTTGCTGGGTAGGTGATTCTTGGTTTTAGTCCTAGTTCCTTTGACTTCTGGAATATCATATTCCACACCCTTTGATTCCTTAATGTACAAGCTGCTAGATCTTGTGTTATCCTGATTGTATTTCCACAATACTTGAATTGTTTCTTTCTAGCTGCTTGCAATATTTTCTCCTTGACCTGGGAACTCTGGAATTTGGCCACAATGTTCCTAGGAGTTTCTCTTTTTGGATCTCTTTCAGGAGGTGATTAGTGGATTCCTCAATATTTATTTTGCTCCCTGGTTCTAGAATATCAGGGCAGTTTTCCTTGATAATTTCATGAAAGATGATGTCTAGACTCTTTTTTTGATCATGGCTTTCAGGTAGTCCCATAATTTTTAAATTGTCTCTCCTGGATCTATTTTCCAGGTCAGTTGTTTTTCCAATGAGATATTGCACATTCTCTTCCATTTTTTCATTCTTTTGGTTTTGTTTTGTGATTTCTTGGTTTCTCATAAAGTCATTAGCCTCCATCTGTTCCATTCTAATTTTTAAAGAACTATTTTCTTCAGTGAGCTTTTGAACCTCCTTTTCCATTTGGCTAATTCTGCTTTTTAAAGCATTCTTCTCATTGGCTTTTTGAACCTCTTTTGTCAGTCGAGTTAGTCTATTTTTAAAGGTGTTATTTTCTTCAGCATTTTTTTGGGTCTCTTTTATCGAGGCGCTGACCCACTTTTCATGCTTTTCTTGCATCTCTCTCATTTCTCTTCCCAATTTTTCCTTCACCTCTCTTACTTGATTTTCAAAATCCTTTTTGAGCTCTTCCATGGCCTGAGCCCACTGAATATTTATTTTGGATGTCTGAGATACAGAAGCCTTGACTTTTACGTCTTTCCCTGATGGTAAGTATTGTTCTTCCTCATCTGAAAGGATGGGAGAAGATATCTGTTCACCAAGAAAGTAACCTTCTATAGTCTTATTTTTTTTCCCTTTTTTGGGCATTTTCCCCAACCAGTTACTTGACTTTTGGGTTTTTTGTCAAGAGTAGGGTATACTCTGGGAATCTGTAAGATCTTAGTTCCTCCAAGGTGGCATAATCAAGCGTGTACTGGTCTGGATGCAGAGAGGGATTTTTGTGCCCAGAATCTTAGCAGTTACCTCTCCACAGCCACCTGGCCTCCAGTTCAGCCAAGTCAGCACTGGGGGCTGATTTTCAGATAAACTGGATGGGCAGGGCCGCCATTCAGTGTGAGACAAAGACCAGCTCCCCTAGGGCCTCCACACAGGGCTGAGGCAAGACTCAGCTCTTCAATGCCCCCAGGGGTTTTTACGGTCCAGTAATGGCTCTGGCTGCTGAGCCTGCTGATGTGGCCTCTGTGGCGGCTGCCTAAGGTCAGAGCTATGGAAGGCCCTTCTCCCTTCCTGGCCAGCTGAAAAAACCCTGTCACTGACCTTTGGTGCCTGTGGGTTGAGGGATCTGCGATCCCACTGCTGCTGGGACTGGGGATTCTGTGACTGGAGATTCTGCTCCCAAGGGCTGTTCAGGAACCTAGTGGCCAAGGCTGGGCTGGGCTCCGCTCTGCATCGGGTGCAACAGACTTTTCCCGTGGGCCTTTCAGATCACTCTGGGCTGGAAATCTCCTCCACTCTGTTGTTCTCCACTTCTGCTGCTCCAGAATTTGTTGAGAGTCCCTCTCTACAAGTATTTTATGGGCTGTGCGGGGAGACCCTGCGTATGTGTGTCTTTCTACTCTGCAGTCTTGGCTCCGCCTCCCTATAAACACCTTTTCCCAATTTTCTTCCAATTTTGGCTACATTAGTTTTGTTTCTGCAAAACCTTTTCAATTTCATGTAATCAAAATTATCCATTTTACTTTTCATGATCCTCTCTATCTCTTGTTTGGTCATAAACTATTTCTTTATCCATAGATCTGACAAGTACATTTTCCCATGTTCCCTTAATTTACTTATGATATCACTTTATGTCTAAACCATTTATCCATTTTTGACCTTATCTTGGTATATGGTGTGAGATGTCGGTCTATGTTTGTTTTTTTCCAAACTGCTTTTCAGTTTTCCCAGTGATTTTTGTCAAATGGTGAGTTCTTACTACCAAATCTTGAATGTTTGGGTTTATCAAACACTAGATCACTATTTTTTAGATAATTTTTATATAATTATAAAATAATTATAAATTTATAATACAAATTTTTATATAATTTACTACCGTGTATTGTATTGTATACCTAATCTATTCCACTGATCCACTACTTTATTCCTTAGCCAGTACCAGATTATTTTCATGATTACTACTTTGTAGTATAGTTTTTGAAATCTGGTACTGCTATGGGCCACCTTCCTTCACATCTTTTTTTCATTAATTCCCTTGATATTCTTGACCTTTTGGTCTTGCAGATGAATTTTGTTATTATTTTTTCTAGTTCTATAAGATAATTTCTTTGGTAATTTTATTGATAGCCATATCATTTGAAGAAGTAAATTAACTTAGAAAGAATTGTCATTTTTATTATATTGGCTTGGTCTTTGTCGCAGCGTTTCAGGGTTTAGCTCTGTGCTAATCTCCTAAATTATTTTCTAATGAAGAATCTGAGGAGACCTTTAGAAGACACAGATGCTAGTCTTTGCTTTACTTGTGTGACAGAAAATCCCAGTGGGGACTTGGGCAAGTCTTGTTTTATCTCTGAATCTTAGAATATCCCTCTAAAAATAAGGGGACTGGACTAGATCAGTGGATCAAGTTCAGTAGTCTCGGGTCCAAGGGTACCATGGGTACCCTGGAGGCACCCAAGACCCTTTCATGGGATCATTAAGTTAAAATTAAACTATTTTAATACTAATTTAATTTCTAATATTGGTAGATAAAATTCATATGAACATATTAGGGTCCTCAAAAATCTTAAGGGTGTGAAGGTCAAAAATTTAAGAACTGCTGGAATTGATCTCTAAGGCCCCTTCTAGATCTGATGCCCCAAGGTTCAGTTTGTAAGTAATGAGATTGAATCGGCCCAGGGAGAGGACAACCCATTCGAATACCTTGCTTAACCAAGAGTCTGGTTTACTTGAACTCAAGTTAATAGAATTTGTGGGAATAAAGATGCTTAAAAAGGGCTAAAAGGGATCTAGGACAACAGGAACTTTAAGAACATGTCCTCTTGGGCAGTTTGTTGGGGATAGGAGGAACAGGATCCTCCCAGAAATCTGAGTTTGTCTCTTGGTACAGGTCCGAGGCCTTGGTGCTCTGGAGCACCCTATGAAGGCTGAACCAGGGCCTTTGATACCTTCTAGGAGTTTTCTCCCCCTCTCTCTTATGTCTCCAGCTGTGATTTGTTGCTTGTAAAACCACGCAGATTAACTCTGGTTTAGCCTCCTGGTTTAATGTCTTATCATGTTTCATCTCCAGCAAAAGACGTTTACAATCAACTCACAGCTTCAAAGTCATTCAGGCTAGAGCAGACAGACCCAGGCCTTGAGGGAGGGGGTTAGGTGTGGGGCCTCCCTGTACTCTAGGCGTCCCCAATGCCACCAAGGCCAGGGCACTTGAGGATATTCTGGTCTCCTGTTGTTTTTTTTTGGTCTCTGATTATTTCCTAAGGACACTGAAAACCCCCTCACCCCACCCCCATGTCTTACACGCAGCTCAACCCAGCCATCAGGATTCTTGGCCAGAGTCTTTGAGCTTATTGGATCGACATGCTCAAGTTTTCTGCATTAAAGCTCATCTTGAGGGCATTAGGGCTGCGTCTCCCTATGCAGGGCCCCTCCCAGGCATCAGGGCTAGTTGGGAACCCCACACTGGGAGAGGGGGATCCTGTTCCATACATTTCTTCTTTCTTAAAGGTACTTAGGAGAGACTCATGGAAAGGATTGTGGGGCTGTTATGTTCAATAAGCCCCAGTAGCTCCCTATTACCTCGAGGATAAAAAACATGCCTCCCCCCCATTTGACATTTAAAGCCTTTCATAATCTGGCTCCAGCCCATCTTTCCAGCTTTATTTATTTATTACAATATCATTATTATATTAGTTCTTCCTGCTATTCCTCACGCATGACACGCCATCTCTTATCTCAATGCCTTTGGCACAGGCTGTCCCTCATAACAGGAATAGGAATAGGTTCCCTCCTCACCTCTGCCTCTTAGAATCTCCTCCTTTCCTTCTAAGCTCAGGTCAAATGCCACGCTTCCCTCCTCAAACACACACACACACACACACACACACACACACGAATCTTTTCTGGATTCCCCTTGGCTGCTATTTTAAAAATAGACTTATCTACATACATGCTTTCATCCCTGATATAATGCCAGAGTGGAAGCCCTTGAGGGCAGGGACTATTTCTTTCTCATTGTTGTTTTTGAATCCTTATTGTCTAGCACAGTGCCTGGCCTGTTATAAGCCCATAATAAATGTTTATTGATTAAATCCATTCCTCCCAAACTTCTTTTCAGGACTTGTTAAGCATAAATCTGCCAGGAGTCAAGGGGAAGGACAAGATGAGCACAGGTGTGTTTGTTCACTAGTGATGCAACCTCAGTTCTCAGAGCCAAAAGAATGAGGGAACTGTCAGGGCAGAAGACTGTCATGCTGAAACGCCGCTGTGGGTCAGGCCAGTCTCAAGTCAGAGAGGCTAATGCCAATCCCCATTCTGTCCCAGAGCCATTCTTTGTCTCAGGGGCCAATACACTGATATGAAGCATATTACACTGATACCCCTCCATCTGTCAGTTCAGGGTCTGCCTGACTCTGGGTCACAGCCTAATGGAAAGGAGATAAAGGAGAGGAGAGTTAGTTCCCTGAGTTTGGAGCCTTCAGGAAGGAGTCTCATCCCTTTGGGCAGGGTAATAGAGGAAAGCATCAAATGGCTAATCCCTAGGCTCCTGGGACAGACTTCGTGTGCTTCAGGGGCTCAGTGAGCTGGAAGAGGACTTTCAGGGATCCAACATGGCCCAGGACAAGGCTTCCTATGTGTCCTGTATGTGTGTATTTCTTCCTCAAACACCCTCTGAAAAGACAAGAACCCAGGCAGAGTCTCCCTGTGGGCTTCAGGGGGGATAACTGGAATGAATATTAATGTGGATCACTTTACCAGGGGCAGATCTTATCAGGAGAAGTTTCCAGATTGGAACATTTTGGAAAGCATAGCCACAATTTAAAATTAGGAGTAGTTTATGTGCCAAAACTGTGGAAAGGGGGCTAAGTTAATCCTCTACACCACACATATGTATGAACATATGTATGCATATGTGACACCTGGGACACCCTTCTTTTTGCATACAAGGGCTCCCAGATAGGCTACTCCACATTCAACCTACTCTATTGGCTTTCATTCACTCAAAAAAAAAAAATCACAGCTCACAAGCCCCCACTGATGTGTTTACATTTGCTAATCAAAGGACACAATTAACTCATCTAATGAAATAGCATAGAAAAAAAGCAGAAATAGAACATTGCCCCCACACACCTGGGACACATTATTCCACAAATACACACACCATTGGTAGGAGAAGTGTACAGTCAGGGAACATACTGAAGGAACATGTGCACAGGGGCACCTCACCTTTTGGGGGCTATAGGACCACCAGCGTCTTCTGTAAATGCCATCAGTCACTTTGCTCCCACTGGGTCTGCTTACTCTCTCCTGGTTTTGCATACCATGCAAAGGTTTGCCAGGCATGTAGTCCTTTTCAGGGTACTCTCTTGGATCTGGGGTCACTACTGGTGGCTGCCAGGCATGGCTCTACTGGGCATGGGATTGTGAAACTTCTCACTGTTTCCAGCTTCCAGCTTTAGTTGGGATTCTTGGCTAAGATGCTACCTCTTCTTTATATGACAAAAAGTGGTTTCTGACATCACTCTTGGAGCTTAAATCCCAAAAGCTTAAGCTTTAGCTCTTCTAAAAAGGCAGGCTCTTGGGGCAGCTAGGTAGTATAGTGCAGCCAGCTCTGGAGTCAGGAGGACCTGAATTCAAATGTGACCTCAGACACTAACCAGGTGTGTGACCCTGGGCAAGTCACTTAACCCTACTACCTCTAAAGAAATAAAGAAGGCAGGCTCTGCCTGTGTCTAGCCATCTATCTAGTAAAAAACCAAAACAAAAACCCTTAGTTGGTTTTTTGCTCTCTAGTGCTCAGAGCCTTGGCTGTAATAAGCTTTTCCTCCACAAAAGGAAACTCTTGCCTCTAACATCCATGCTCTTTTGGAACACAGAATAGCCAGCTATTGTTGTTGTGTTCGTCCTTTGAAGTTTGTGTTCGCTGAAGAAGACCACGCCATCAGAGAAATGATGACATGACTTGCACTTGACTTTGTTTTGAGGGAGGCAGGGCTGTGCAGGTCACCAGCCTCACTTCTCCTCCAGAGCCATCTGAATCCAGTGACCAGATATTCATCAGAATGTCTGGAGATGACCAGATGCACTGGGAGACCATGGCCCCTTTAGGCCACAGGTCTATTCAGGTACTCACTTAGGGTGAGGTAACACCCATTCATTGACTAGGCCTGTTTAAGAAGGGCATGGCCCCTTTAATGAAGCAAAGCAAAACAAAGACATCAGGCTGGGAGGGAAACAGCACCAGTTACTATTGATAATCACTCTGAAGCCAGGAGGGTCCAGAAGAGCCCTTAGGCAGGGGCCCAGCCCATCTTACACATGAATCCAACGGATGTGAGCCTAGAATTTCTTGGCGAGGGTGAAGGGGGAGTGAACTTGGGGTACATTTCTTGACAACACTCTTCGGCTGTATTTCCAACAATGAAATGACTGAATCCAAAAGTATCATTTCTCCGACTTTCATAATATACTGAAAGATTGTTCTTCAAAAAGATTCTCCTAATTTATCATCTGGTAAGGTCTCTTTTTGATCTGTTCTTATATGAATGAGATTCCAAACCATGATTTAGGGAAAGAAAACCAACAGGGAGATTTTGCATTTATTCTGCCATTATTAAATTAAAAGAGACTCTTTGTGGATAGGGTGACGCGTACAACAGATGTTGAACGTGAGGCATCAACTGTGCTAGGTACTCTATATTGAACATGAGATGGGTATGAACTAGTCGCTGCCTTCAAGAAGTTAACAGTCTTAGACAAAAAGAGATATAAGATGACACCCCCTCTTATTCCTTTGCAGAGGTGGGAGGTCCACAGTTGTGGAACACTGAAAGTATTTTCAGATTTTTCTCAATATATTATTGATCAGTTTTGCTAATTTTTTTTTCTTTTTTTCTTCAAAATATCCTTTATTACATGAGATGGTTTTCTGGGATGGGAAGGCAAAGTCATGCAAGGGGTGATTTAGGTGATGTAAAATAAAAATGTATCAATAAACATTTATTTTTTAAAAAGTGCATAGTCTAGAATGGAAATAAGACTTGTATACAAATAACTGAAACACAAGACAATGTGTAATAAAAGCCATAAAAAAAATACTCCCACAAATACTAAGATGGTCTACAGGAGGTAGATATAAGATAACATTTAGTTGGGAAAATAACTATTGAAGGGATTTTCTCAAGCATTGTCTATTTAAGAAGACAGTTCAATGGTACAGTGGATAGCATATTGGGCCTGGAGTAAGGAATACTTGAATCCTAATCTGGCCTCATAAACTTACTAGCTGTGTGACCCTGGGCAAGCCACCTAACCTGTTTGCCTCAGTTTCCTCAACTTTAAAATGGAGGTAATAACAGCACCTGCCTTGCGTTATTGTAAGGATCAAGTGAGAGAATATTTGTAAAGTGAATGGCCCAGTACTGGTATGTAGTAGGCACAATGTAAATGTGTATTCCCTTCCCTTCCCCCTAAAGTTTTTATTTCTACAAATCAGTAAAGGCTGTGTAAGTCTAGGTTACCCTACTACCCCACCTCCACTCCCTCCCTCTACTAAATATCATTGGTTTTCTTGACCCCAAGATTTTTTTGGGACTCCCATGCAAATGAATGGAAGGGAAAGACGCAAAGAAACCAAACCCCTGGAGTAGAGCTGTTTAAAGGCATTGCTGTCTACCTCAATCGCTTTTGCTCCAAGTTACTGCCTTTCTGTGGCCACAATGAGCCACTTCAAGGCTTCTGAATTTGTTCTTAAACATCCATGCATGTGCACATTCATACAGATGCACATTCATACACACATACAGGCACCACATAAAGCAGGGACACCCACCACAGTTGATAAATTGTGGAGGCTTGGTTACTCAGATTGGTGCAGGATCCCACTGCCAGTCATGATGGAGAGAATAGAGGAGGGTTCAGAAGCTGGCAGAGTGACTGCTGCCCCCACAGGGCCCAATATCCAAGGGATGTGAACAATATAGGAGAGCATCCGCCACCCAAGGGAAAACACCCAGTTATGCAGAACTTTACTGATGTCAGAGTCAAGCTCTCTTATTCTCCCTACTGTTGACACAATTAGCTTTGCAGCTATGGTATGCATCAGTTTAGGGAGCACTAGACCAAAAGGGATGGATCTCTACTCTTAGAGAGGAGGAGAAGTGAGCCTGGTGACCTGCATAGCCCTCCTTCACTCAAAACAAAGTCAAGTACAAATCACGTCCTCATTTCTCTGATGGTATGGTCTTCTTCACAATGAAGGACAAACACGACAAATAAAGACAAACTTCTCTCCTTCCTTCCAGGTCACCATTCCTGAGGTTCACATGCTGTATTGTTATCTAAATCAATTCAATTCTAATTTATTAAGCTATGTCAAGGCAATGTGCTAGGCACCAGGATGCAAAGACAAAATGAACAAGTTCCTGCTCTCTGGAATCTTCCATTCCACTGGGAAAGAAATGAGCTACAGAAGTAAATACAAACTATTTTGAAGAGGTCGAGTTCCCTGTAAAGTTGAGACTTAAAGAGAGTGAAAGGATTCCAAGGAATGAAGGGAATATATTCCAGACATAAAGGCATGACATTTGGAGGTAGAATACTGGGTTCAGGAAACAGCAACTAGGCTAGTTTGGCCTGGAACCTCTGGAACATAGAGTGGGGGTAAAAAAAGGAAGGGGGCATTTATTAAGTACCTACTATGTGCCAAGTCTAAGGTGCTAAACTCATTACAGATAATCATCTCATTGGATCTGAGAGTACCCCAAAAGGAGTAGTAAGACTCTCTGGAAGGGTAGGATGGGGCCATATTGCCAAGGGCTTAAGATGTTTGTATTTTATCTAAACAACAAAAAAAATACCTTGTTACTGCTGCTTTGTTGTTCGTCCTTTCTCGAAGAGGACCAAGGACCCTAGGCTGGTTGGCAAGGAGCTATTTCCAAGATTGGCTCAGGCAGCTCTAGCTTTGATTACAGCAGAAACCTGCCCTCTTGTCTCTATGTTAGCTCAGTCAAGGCAACAAGCATTTATCAAGTGCCCACTCTGTGCCAGGCACTGTGTGCTAAGTTCTAGAAATACAAAAAAAGGCAAAAAGCCCTGGCTGCCCTCAGGGAGCTGACATCGCAAGGCAAACAGCTATATACAAGCAAGACACAGACAGGATTAGAGATGATCAATAGAGAGGGGGAGGCATTATTATTAAGGGGGATCAGGAAAAGCTTCTTGCAGAAGGTGGGGTTTTAGTTGGGACTTGAAGGAGAAGACAGGGAAGGCAAGAGATGGACATGAAGAGGGAGAGACTTTTGGCATGGAGAATCATCAACAGAAATATCGAATGGGGAGGTCTTTTGGGCAAGAACTAGCAGGGAGGCCAGATCATTGTAGTATAGAGTACATGGAGAATAATAAGGTTTAAGAGGATTGGAAAGGTAGGAACGGGTGAGGTTATGAAGGACTTTACATGCCATCTGAGCTAAGAAGGGTCCTGTTCTCTCTAAAGAGGGACTGGGTGCAATTAGCTCATGGTTAGTTAGCAAGTCTGTCTGGATGCTACTTACTCGGGGGACACTGCCTTAGAGGGGAAGGATGTGGTGACCCATATTCCCATTAAGTGCATCTCCCTTACCAGTCATTCTTCCTCTTGCGGTCTATGTACATGTGCATGGAAAGCTATTATGAATAATAAGACCATAATTTCTGCCACGAGGCCATAGTTCCTTTGACTAGACAGTGCTATGGAAATGAAACCTATGAAATATACCTTCTTTGTTCCAGTACAACTGGAAAACTTTTGAGTTTTCCCCCAATATTGCCTGTAGTTTGGATTTTGCTTAATTAGAAATAGTCCCCTGCTCCCCAGCCCCAGTGGGGCAGCTGGGTGATACAGTGGATAGAGTGCCAGATGTGCAGCCAGGAAGACCTGAGTTCAAATCTGGCCTTAAACACATAATGGTTGTGTGACTCTGGGCAAGTCACTTAACCCTGTTTGCCTCAGTGTCCTCATTTGCAAAATAAGAAGGAAATGGCAAACCACCGCAATATTTTTGTCAAATGGGGTCACAAAGAGTCAGACACAACTGAACAACAACAACCACCCCAACAATCAACTGAACGTGATTAAAATGTAATATTGGGAACTGTTATTTCTTGTTAATCCCACAAAGACAGAACCAGTTCATGGAAATAATACCTTCCTTCAGGCTCAGGGCAGGCAGTTGAATTTAGAGTCAGTGAATCTGGCTTCAAATCTTGGCTTTGCCACTAAATAACTATGCTCCTCTGGGCAGGTTTATCCGCCTTTCTCAACCTCAGTTTTCCGTTCTGTAAAAAGGACTAAATGATTAATGAGGTGTTTTGCAATTCCAGAGCTTAAGAGATAATAGCCTTTTGATCTTTGGAACACAGCCCTTGCCTTCATCACTTAGAAATACCAGGTAGTTACAGCAGAAAATCTCAATGGCCTGAAATACCAGGTACCTGATCCTCTCACTTTTGCTGTGTTCCCTACTATTATTGAGAATTTCAAATTCCATCCGATTCCTGATGCCTCCTCTCTTCTCCATGTCCCAATCCATTACCTATTCCAGGCAGTGGTTTAGAAATACCCCCTCTCCCATTTCATTAATTAAAAACCAAAATAAAACAAAACGACATATCCGAGTTTAAGGTTGACAACCCCACCTGTAACCTACACGGGTGTTGGGTGCATGTGCTAGTTGACAATCATATAAAATCCCTCCCCCTCAGCCTCCTTGTTAATTCGTTAAGTTGTTCACATATGGTTCAAAGGTAATCAAAAGAGTATGTTCTCATATTTCCTTTAATAGAAACGAACCATCTTGTTCATTAATTATTAGTTTTGACCCCCCCATAAGTTTATAACTTTACCCATAAGTTTTATTTCAAAGGCCCTACATCTCATAAACTTAAAGATATTATTGATTTTACAATTTATTAACACTATAAAAAAGAATGTAGAGATATTTAAACATTTCAGCCACATATTCCAATGAGAAAAGTCATAGCCAGAATCATCACATGTAACTCCTGACCTCTTAACTCTGGAAACATAGTCCCATCGTTCAGCTGAGATCTCAGGGTGGTAGTCAAAGTCTTTCAAGAATACTCTTCAGGATGTCTACTCTACGGGACAATAGTTAAACAAAGTTCCTTCAAGAGTGTCTTGTCAGGTTCTCTCTCCTTAGTTAATACTTCGGTGTCTCAGGAAAGAAGTTCTATCAGTCCTTTCTCAAAGTACCTCAAACATTCTCCAGTGGTGACAAACTGCTGCTACAAGATAGTTAAACTACCTGCCACTTTCCCCAAGATTTTATTCCCTTTTAAAAATACAGAACCAGCATCCATAGCCTCTGTGGGGAATACTATTGAAACTGAGATTACATTTAAATTAAGTGTTTTATTAAAGACAATATGAAGCATCAACACAACCAGCTAAACTTGCACAGTAAGTATTCACATTTCAATTAGTTAATTTCAATGCACAAAGTATCATTACTTTTTAGTGGCTCCAAATCCTTATCAGTATTTTTTGTTTGGCTGGTCTTTCAAATTCACTTTTTTTCTCTTAAGTCATGGGATCTTAGATTTGGAGGGATATAGGTGACTCAGTGGCTAGATCGCTGGACCTGGAGTCAGGAAGAACTGAGTTCATATCTGATCTTAGATACTCACTAGACTCTGGGCAAGTCACTTAACCTCTTAATCCTTAATTCATTAAATTTAAATTTAAAATCCTTAAGCCTTAATCCACTGGAGAAGGAAATTATAAACCACTCTCCAGTATCTTTGCCAAGAAAACCCCATGGATAACACTGGTGATCCTCATAGTTGATGGAATCATGAGCATCAGTACAATTGAACAACTGAACACAACAGCAACACCAAAGGTGTCAAAGTTCATAGAATGCTAAACTTGGAGTCAGGAAGACCGTAGCTGGAATCCTGCCTCAGGACTTTATTCTATGTGTGACCCTGGGCAAATCATTTAACGTTTCTCAGACTTATTTTCCTTATTTGTAAAATGGGAAAGATAATACCAACTAGCTTCCCAGTTGGTGAACATCAACTGAGATGTTCACACAATATGTGCTAGATATCACTACTGTTATTGTTAAGAGATGGAAAGGCTCTTGGAAGACCCTGAGGTTTGCAGTTCAGGAAACTGAGACCCAGAGAGGGTAAGGTCACATAGGTAGTAAGTGACAGAGCCAGAATTCAAGCCAAAATCAAGTGATTTCCATGCTGCTTCTGCAGCTACAAAAATTTTAAGAGAGATATTTTTAAAAAATAATACTTTTAGGGTAAATTTATTTCCAAAAATGAAATTATTGCATTCCCTTGTATGATTTTTATAGAACATTGTATTCCTCTCATATGCTTGTTATATTTTAATTCATATTCTATTTATCTGATGTTTTGTCTTATCACCCCTGCAATCTATTATAATCACCTTGAGAGGAAGGATCGTATTTTATCTATCTCTATATCTCCCCTAGAACCTAACACAGAGCTCTGTAATCCTAGGTACTTAATTTTACTGAATAAATGAATGAATTCCTCTCTTGTCAGGTTTGGTGGCACCAGTGTGCCAAGTTTGACTATCAGCCCCTCATTCCAAAGTTCCTATCCCATCCCCCACTGTCCATTCATCTGGGCTGTGGGGAGCCCCCTTGCTTGTTCATACAAGCGGATGTCTCAAGGCTCATGTGGCCAGCTTCCAGAAACAGCCTATGAGGGATAGTGTTCGTGTGGCTGGACAGACTGGGCTTGTCAGCTGGGAAACAGCTCCACATGGGTTTGTCTTCTTTTCCTTCCTCCCTAGAGGGGACAGCCAACTCTTGGGTCTGCAGAATTGTGGCTGTTTGCCCAGAGAGGTAGTAGTGGGGTGGGGTGGGGGAGGAGTGAAACAGAAAATCCTGATTAAAACGTCCCAGTCAATGCAACCTCTCTTCACATATGTACATGTCTTGGCCCCAGCTCTCACCCCAAATTTGAACTGAGTTTTTGCCTGAAGACTAAGATAGTTCTTTTCCTCCTTCCTTCCTTCTTTCCTTCCTTCCTTCCTTCTTTCCTTGCTTCCTTCCTTCCTTCCTCCCTCCCTTCCTCCTTTCTTTCCTTCCTCTATTTTTGTTCCAGCAACCTGAGTCAGTAGGTCCCTGTCAAATTAATCTGCCCGCTGCACATCTCTGATCCTATCACTACCCATCTCAAATACCTTGAATGGCTCTCCATTCCCTCTATTAAGGCAGCTGTTGGGTGCTGTAGATAGAGCCCTGGGTCGGGAGTTAGGAATTGTTGTTGTTCAGTCTTTTCAGTCATGTCTGACTCTTCCTAACCCCATTTGGGGTTTTCTTTGCAAAGATACTGGAGTAGTTTTCCATTTCCTTCTTCAGTTCATTTTACAGATAAGGAAACTGAGGCAAACAGGGTTAAGTGACTTGCTGACTGTCATAGAGGAGTAAGTATCTGAGGCTGAATTTGAACTCAGGTCTTCCTAGCTAAATGCTCTATCAACTGCGCCACCTAGATCAAATCCAGTCATGTTTCCTAGCTGTGTGACTGTGGGCAAGTCATTTTACCTTCTATTTGCTTCAGTTTCTTCAGCTGTAAAATGGGGAGAATAATAACACATACCTCACAGGGTTGTTGTGAGGTTCAAATGAGACAATATTTTAAAAACGCTTAGCACAGTGCTTGGCACACAGTAGGCACTATATAAATACTTCCTTCCTTCCCCCCCTTTCTCCTCTATTGTTCAGAAGACATAGTCCAGACTCCACGGTCTGATGTGGTAGGAAGAGGAGGTTGACCCTCTCTCATTGCCCCTGCTCTTACTGGGGTAACAGCCAGATAGTTTGAACTCTCCTCTGTCTGGGAAGGGGGGAATAGCATCAGAGATGGAAGAGACAGTTGATGAGAAACAGAAGGGGGAAATGCAGCTGTAATCAAGGGACAACATAAACATTGGAGAGGAAAAATGGAAGTCAACCTCCCCAACTGCATCTAAAGCTGGTCATTGCTACCAGCTGGTTTCCCAGTAGCTATGTGGTAATAGGCTTTCAAACACTTAGGGCTGCAGTGTCTTTTGGAAGTGGTCCCCTTCATACTGGACGATAGTGACTGGGTTTCCCTATAGTGATGGATCCTGTTCTAAGAAGCCACACTTGCAGGGTTCTGTGGGAGCCATTGCTTGGGTGCAAGACTTTTTAGCTGCAGAGACTGTGTTGCTGGTCAGTTGAGACTTATGATGGCATGTTTACCCAGGTTCTGGAGAGTGGACAATGTTATTGTGCCTTCCTAGTCACCAATGGAGTGAAACAGGGCTGTGTGCTTGCTCCCATGCTTTTTAGCATGATATTTTCAGCCATGTTGTCAAATGCTTTCAAGGAGGATGAACACAACATCAAAGTCAACTACCATATTGATGGCAAGTTCTTCAATTTGAAAAGGCTACAAGTCAACACCAAAGTGGAGGGAGTGCTGGTGCATGATTTTCTGTTTGCGGATGATTGTGTACTTAATGGAGCCTCTGAAGCTGAGATGCAACAAAGTATGGATCAGTTCTCTGCTGCCTGTGCTAATTTTGGCCTAATAGTTAACACCAAGAAAACACAGGTACTCCATCAACCACCACCACACCAACGTGGAACCATTGGTTACAACAAATAGAGAAGTTTTGAATGTTGTGGATAAGTTCACTTACCATGGTAGTGTACTTTCCAGGGATGTACACATTGACAATGAGGTTGTTGCATGCATTGCCAAAGCTAGATCAGTGTTTGGGAGGCTGTGAAGAAAAGTTTGGGAGAGAACAGGTATTAGACTGACTACCAAACTGAAGATCTACAGAGCTGTTATGCTGACCTCATTGTTGTATGCCTGTGAAACATGGACAGTTTACCAGTGCCATGCCAGGAAACTGAATCTCATCTATTTAAACTGTCTTAGGAAGATTCGGAGGATCACCTGGAAGGATAAGGTAACAGACACTGAAATCCTTGCTCTAGCTGAACTGCCAAGCATTCAAACTATGCTTCAGAGAGCGCACCTCCGATGAGTTGGTCATGTTGTTCAAATGCAAAATGTATGCCTGCCAAAAACACTATTTTATGGAGAACTTTCATAGGGCAGGTGATCACATGGTGGTCAGAAGAAGTGATCCAAGGACACTCTCAAGGTCTCTCTCAAGAACTTTGAATTCAACTGTGCAACATGGGAGACACTGGCACAGGACCACTCAGCATGGCGTGCCCATATCAGAAAGGGTGCTGTGCTCTATGAGCAAAGCAGAATTGAGACAGGCCAAAGTAAATGTAGGATGCACAAATTTTGAGTAACCACCCCAAATATTCACATGGATATCTGTGCCCAACCTGTGGTAGAGCATTCCAAGCTCATATTTGTCTGATCTAGTAGGACATACTGAAATTTCACTTTATCATGATAATGTTATTTTGGTCCTCTTCGAGAATGAAGGACAACAACCAACCAAGCAACCATTTGCCTAACGACCTTATCTTTTCCTTGTTTCAAAGCTTGGTGTGAATGAGACAGTACAATGAGTAGAAGGAACTGAGATAGGGACTCATACCCTCATGGGACTGGAGGTGTGGAAGGAGGTCCTTTGGGTAATGATTGAACCCTTACAGCTTATTTTAGCTCCTTGTTATTTACCTTGAATTCTATTTTAAATACATATCATTTTGCCTCATCAAGATGTCATGGACTTAATTGTGGCTTAATTGGGAAGAGATCCAATGGAAAAAAGAAACTTGTGAGCATTGGAATGGAACGAATGGATGAAGCAAAAGTGTTCTAAGAGCTTGCTACACTGACATTCAAGGCCTTTCATAATTTGGCTCCAATGCCTTCCCAATATTATGTCTTTTCAGCTTGCTTTGCACCTTCAGTTCCAGCCAGGTGGGTCTCCTCAATGTCTATCATCACTTCCTGATGTCATCAATCCTCTTCAAACGACATTCCCTCACCATGAGTGTCCCACCCTCTTACGGCCCATCTCAAGCCTGTATCTCTTTCAAATTCCCACTAAATTCTGCTTGTTTCAGGAAGCCTAAAACTATCTTGAGACTTTTGACATTGTGTCATGGAAGGGCCCTCATTCCCAATTCAGCGCATGCATTAAGTGCAGGTATTCTATTTCTAGGCCCCTTGCTATGTGAAAAAAGTCTTTCAGTTGGTTGCTGAGCTGGAACTGAGAACGCATTCAAAAGGCCCTAATCTGCAAAAGGATTATCTCTTTCCTGCCTAGGTGCATTTGGAGGAAAAAGACTTGCTGTAAACCTATGGATGGGGTGAGATAGCTCCTGGAAGTCACATGTGGCCTTCTAGGTCCTTGGGTGTAGCCTTCTGACTGAGTCCAAGTTTTACAGAACAAATTCTAAGGGGATTTGTTCTGTGAAGTCTGGATTCAGTCAAAGGGTTGCACTTAAGGACCTGGAGGGCCACATGTAGCCTTGAGGTCCTTGGCTTAGGTCCTCTCCATCCAGGGCCAACGTACGTGTGTGGATATGGGACTTTATTCTTTGCTTCTTGGTGTTTATTCTTTCCTCCTTTTAGATTAAGGCATATTGAAGGCAGAAATGATATTGTGAAAAAGTTGGGAAACCATAAGCCCTGTGAGAGGAGTCTAGGCCAGAGATAATCAAGGCACCAATACAGCCCTTGGGAGATTGGGAACCACGTCCAGACATACCTAACATGCCAGCATCCAGCAGTTATACCAAATTCAGAAGTGAGCATGGTGGGGTAAATGCTTTGGAGAAACTGCTTTGAGTTTGAGCTCACTTTACGTAGAGATCAAGGTGGCCTGAGGGAGAGCCTGCCCTCCAGATGTTGGGAGAAAATATTTGTACTTCTGTTCCAGCTATAGCTTTTCAGATATATGTTTTGCTATATCTTGGCTCACCTGGTAAGAGTGTGTGTGTGTGTGTGTGTGTGTGTGTGGGTGTGTGTACTAATTGACTGAAGGGAGTATTCAAAGTATGCAGTAGCTTTGCCCATTTATGGGAGAGGCATCAGAAAATAATTCCTAATCTTGTTCTCAACCTCAAAGATTAGAGATAGGTGGGAGTTGGTCTATCTTTTCCTGCCTTCTGTGTCTTTCTTATTCACCACATCACCGTGCTGTGTGGGGACGCAAGCCATATACCACACTTACTGTCCAGAGGAAGCTGAAATGATCTGTGTCAGAATTGTCTAATCAGGAGGCAAACTGAGCACCCATCAAGATGGACATAGCTACAATCCTTGCGGTGTTTGTTAAATCATCACAATTATCCAGAAACTAACCAGTATGGGAAATCTTTTTTGGGATTTACCCAGGCCAAGATCTAATCAGACAGAAGAAGAAAGTTTGGGCTGATGCTCATTGTGTTTGCTCACACAGGTCTAGAAAAATGTAGATTCTATTGTTAAGACACGCAATATATGGAAATTGATGTCTCTTTGGCCAAGATTTAGGTGACCTAAGTCTTGGACCCCAAGAACCTTGAATGGGAACAGATTTAGTGAAAACTTCTCAGGAATGTGGAGCCTTCTCCCTGGAGTGGAGGAGACCTTGGACTCAGGTTTCCATTCCTCCAGAGTTGGGTGATTTCCATATAAGGCTATGTATTGCTTTAGGATCAATGATTGGATATGACTCTCTAACTCCTCAATATAATGACGTGTATTTTAGCGGGCTTTGTAACGTCCAGGAGCGGGAAATTTTGAACTGGATTTCAAAAGGGATTGGTTAGATTTTGTGCCTAGAATGTAAGACCTTGCTTCTCAGCCAAAGAGAATAATGGTCAGTGGTGGGAAGGGGATTTTCGTGTCAGGGTCTATATAAATTGCCCTGCTTCTGTAAGGTGCCTCCCTACTCCAGCTTTACTGGTGAAGGGACTGCCCGGTTTTTCTGCAAGAACCGAATAAAGGAGATTTTCTGTTTTTACCTTAAAAAAAAAAATAGAGATGGGTCCTGAGAATGAGCTTCTTGAGTGAAATCCTCTAGGGCACTCCAATTCTGTTCTTTCTCAAGTCAAAAAGTGTGAATAAGATATTCAATAAGTGGCTCAGAAGAGAATTTGATGGAGTTACCTCAGGGACCCTTCTCTTTTTAGCTAAAGACTGTCTCTTCTTGTCAGCCAGGCCCCTATTGGGATGGCTTCTGGTAAGAGTCCCCTGCTTGGAGAAAAACCCAAGCTCTTTTTTTCTGTTCCCCTTCTCTCCCCAATTCAGTTCAGCTACAAAACTGGCATTCCTTAGCGCAGGTCTGACTTGGTTTCTCTCCTGCTTGAGAAGGTTCAGTGGTTTCCCTATGGTCAACTGTTTGTAGGATTAACTACAAACTCTTCTATTTAGCATTTAAGCTCTTTACCACCTGGCTCCAACCTACCTATCTTTCCATACTGATAAAAAGAGCTAGCCATCGTAGCTAGTGTTGATATAATAGCACTTTAAGGTTTGCAAAGTGCTTTACATTCATTTGATCCTCATAGCAATCTCTAGAAGTAGGTGCTATTATAGTTTCCATTTTACAGATGAGGAAACTGAGACAGACAGAGGTTAAATGACTTGCCTATGGTCATGTAGTTAGTAAACATCTGAAGCTGGATTTGAACTCAGTCAGAAAGTTTCCATGACTAGTGTTCATTATGCCAGCTAGCTTGACTGACATCATATTAACAACCCTTACGCATTCTACTTTGGAGCCAAACTGCCCACCTGTTGTTCCCTGAACAACTTCCATTTCCTACCTTCACAACTTTGCCTGGGCTGTTCCCCATTCCTGGAATGTCTTCCTCATCTCCTCCTTATAGAATCCTAGCATTCATAGCTTCCTTTAAAGGACAGCTCAGGTGCTGACTCCTACAGGTCCTTCCTGATCTCTCCAATCGTTAGTTCATCACTTCTTCCTTCCAACAAGTAACTTTTTACTGACTTTCTCTATATTTTGTACACACTTGTCTGCATACATGTTTACCCTTGAGAGATTCTAAGTTCCTTGGGGGGTAAGGGCAATCTAATGTTTAACCTTTGTGAATCTTCCATTTCCTTGAAGTTTCCATTTTAAGTACAATTTGATGACTTTAGATTTCACATGGGTCCAATGGAAAAGATTTTCTGTCACTTAGTGTTTGAAGGATGGAAGTACTTTCCATATATACTTATATACATACTATGCTATATATATACATATGCTACATATGTATATATATACTATATATGGCATATGTACTATACTTACAACATAGCTTATAACATACTTACAACAAAGCTGTGAGGGGATGAGTATCCAAAGTCTTGTAAAAAATGCCCAAAGTTCTTTAAAAGTCGGAAAACTTCAGTAATTTGAAATGTAAGGGTTATCAAATATAGAATGTAGCTGGAAGTATGATCGGGGGACTACTGAACAGCCAGCTGGTGAAATTACTGGATTTCTTTTTTTTTTTTTTTTACTGGTCCAGGTAAAAGATAAGTTGAACAGAAAATCAAATCAGTAAAATAACAAATGTGCAAGGTGAAAATCTAGCAAAACCAGAAGGATAATCAGAACATATTGTGCACAATTACAAGCCACAAAACTCAGGACACAAAAGAAATGGAGGAATATCGTCAAAAGTATATAATACCCAAAATATCCGAAGACCCGCTAGAGACCTTAAATAACCCTATCTCAGAAAAGAAAATAGATCTAGCTGTAAAGGAACTACTAAGGGGAAAAAAAAACAAACTCCTGGTCCTTATGGATTTAGGAGAATTCTATCAAACTTTTAAAGAATTTAATATCTATACTTCACAAATTATTCTCCAACAGTTAGAAAGAAAGCACCAGAATCCTTTTATGAGATAAATATAGTCCTAACACCTAAACCAGAGGAAGATAAAATACACACACACACACACACACACACACACACACACAAACCATAGGCTAACATCATTTTTGAATATTAGCCAAAACATTTTAAATAAAGACCTGTCAAACAGACTACAATTTATCTATGACCAAGTGGAATTTATACCAGGGATTCAAGGATGATTCAATATTAAAAAACAATCAACATAATTAATCATATTAAAAACCAACACATCCAAAACCACACAATTGTCTCAGTAGATACAGAAAAAGCCCTTCACAAAGTATAACAATTTCTTTGGCTAAAATCCTTACAAACTAAAGGTGCAGATACACCTTTTTTAATATCATAAAAACTATCTATCTAAAATCAAAAGGAGGCATCATATGCCTTGGGGATAATAATTGAGATAACAATTGTAAAGTGCTTGGCATAGTGCCTGGCATATAGTACACACTATATAAATATTAGCTATTATTATACAGTAGATCCTTTTCCAATAAACATGTAAGTGAAACAAGGATGCCAACTCTTTCCATTATTATTTGATCCAGTTCTGGAGAAGCTAGCAATAGCAATAAGAGAAGAGAAAGAAAGTAAAGGCACAAAGTTAGGAAAATAAGAATAAAACTATCCCTATTTACTTATAATATGATGGCTTACTTGGAAATCCTAGGAAATCTGCGAAGATGCTAATTGAGACAATTAATAGCTTCAGCAAAGTCTAAGGCTATGAAATAATACTCAAAAATCAATAGTATTTCTATATCATAATAAAACACAAGAAGCAAAAAGAAAAAGAAAAATCCCATTCCAAATAACTATAAAATCTGTAAAATTTCAGGGGTCTCGCCTACCAAAGCACACACACCAAATCGTATAGATTCGGTTACAAAGTGCTCCTTAAACAAATAAAGAACAAACAAACTAGCTGGAGGAATATTCAGTGCTCATGGCTAGGCTGTGCTAATGTAACAAAAATAACAGTGCTATCAAAATTAATTTACACTTTTAATGCTATTTCAATTAAGGGAATACTTGAAAGAACTTTTTAAAATAATAAATTTATTTGGAAAAGCAAAAGATTGAGAATAACAAGGGAAATGATGAAAAGAAGTCAAGATGAAGGGGAGGGGGAGCATTTCCTGTTCTCAAACTACATAATAAAGCAGCAGTTATCAAAACCATCTGGTATTGGTTAGAAAATATATAGATCAATGGAACAGACTAGACAAGGAAAAATCAGAAACAATAGAACTCAATAATTAAATGGCAAACATAAATAACCTCAGGAAAAAAATTCTTTATTTGATAAAAGCTGCTGGGAAAACTTCAAAGCAGTCTGGCAGAAATTAGTCTTAGACTAATACTTTTTACTGTATTCTATAATACATTTTAAATGGATACATGACCTTAACATAAATCATACTATAAAAAGATTAGGAGAGAAATAGATCATGTACCTTTCACACTATGGATAAGAGATATATTCTTCACCAAACAAGAGATAAAGGCAATTACAAACGATGAAATAAATAACTTTGATTACTTGAATCTGAAAAGTTTCTGCAGAGATAAAATTAATGCAGCTAGGATAAGAAGAGAAGTAGTCAAAAAGGAAGAAAATCTTTGTATCGAATTTCTCTGATAAGGGTTTGGTATATAACATCCATAAGCAATTAATAAATAGAAAAGAGTAATAGCTCTTCCCCAATAGATAAGGGGTCAAAGGATACGAACAAAGAATTTTCCAAAGAAGAAATGTGAAGAATTCAAATTCACATGAGTGCATGCTCCAAATAAGAGGATGCAAATCAAAAACAACCTTGAGATTGCACCTCACATCCTGTAAATTGGCACAAATGTTCTCCAAAATGGCAATAGTTAATGTTGAAGGAGCTGTGGAATGATAGACACACTAATACATTGTTGGTGGAGCTATGAAATGTTACAGCCATGTTGGAATTATGCAAATAAAGTGACTAATTTTAATTAAAGTGACTAATATGGGCTAAAATGTCCATACCCTTTGAACTAGAGACTCCATTACTGGGTTTATACTCCAAGGAAGCCAATGATAAAACGAGAGTCCCCATATACTCCAAAATATTTATTGCAGCATTTTTTTTTTGTGATAGCTAAGAATTGGAAATGAGGTAGATGCCCATCAATTGAGGAATGGCTAAACAGATTGTGGTGCATGAATATAATGAAATATTACTGTGCTGTAAGAACTATGTTTAATGAATACAAATAAGTAGAGGAAAGACCTATATGAACTGATGCAGGATAAAATAAGTAAAGAGAAGGAAACAAGCTACACAATAAGTACAGCAAAGGGAACTGGAAGAACACCTACACACCAAGAAATCAAAAGTGAATATAACAATATTAAAAAAGATCAAGCGGTACTGGAATGAAGAAACATGAGAGGACACCCCTAACCCAAGCCCCGTGAGAGGTCCACAGGGCTTGTTACAGATTGCATGTTTTCAGACTTTTTTTTAAATGTATCGATCAGTTGCGCTAAATCTAAAAAATTTAAAAAATTTTTTAAAATTTTAAAAAAATCTAAAACATACTATTTGCGATATGGAATGGTTCTTTTGGGGTGGGGATGAAGCGGAGGAGGGATGATTGGAAGAACTATGATGATGTAAACAACAGATGCTATCAATGAAAACTTCTTTTTCTAAAGACAATAGACTGTGAAGGTTTTACTTCCTTTCAAACATTTATAGCTTAAGCAGGGCGCAATGTAGGGGTAGGGGTGGGTGTGGGGGAGGCGTCGGGATCACACTTCCCTACCACCCCCATAACACACACAGAAAGACCTCTGTAACAGCCAAGAATAAGATGAGGAGGGACTGTTTTATCATATCCCTAGTATCTACCTAACATAGCTTTTGGCATATAGCAGGTGTGCAATAAATTTCACTAAAATGAATTAATTATGAATAAATATGAATTAAGGCATAAGGATATGAAAATAAATTATTTTTTATTTTGAGGGGTTTTTTGGGGGGAGATAGTTGAAGTTAAATGACTTGCCCAGGGTCACACAGCTAGTAAATGTCTGAGGTTGGATTTGAACTCAGGTCCTCCTGACTTCAGGGCTGATACTCCATCTACAGTGCTACCTAGCTGCTCCAATAATGTGTCCAAATTATGTAG
Organism: Notamacropus eugenii; assembly: GCF_028372415.1. NCBI lineage: Eukaryota > Metazoa > Chordata > Mammalia > Diprotodontia > Macropodidae > Notamacropus > Notamacropus eugenii. The sequence goes on from NC_092872.1 coordinate 48,488,368, forward strand.
AATGGGAGTTAGACCTTGTCTATGTGACACCCAGGGAACCCTGTACTCTTCTCTCCCCAATCCCACATTCACTGGTCCACTTATTCATTTAGCAAGCCTTTACTGAGGGTCACTTACTCCTTCATTCACTCATTTCATTCAGATAGCCAGCCAGATCAAATTGTGGAAGAAATAGAATAATAACAGACTTAGGCTTTCTGCTGGAGGTTCCCAGTTGGAAGAGAGGGAAAGAGAATGAGGAACAGGAGGAGGAACAGATGTGGATCTGCTTCTGTGAAGTTAGAATTCAGTCAAAGGGCTGCCCTTGAGGACCTAGAAGGCCACATGTGGTCTCGAGGTCACAGGTTCCCCACCACTGATGTGAAAGACTTGCTGCAGCTTGGAGTGACAGGTAGAGAAAGTTTTCTGAAAGATAAGTTTGGGCTGGAGTCCCAGGCAGCGGGGGAAGCTCTTTCCCACAATATAGGATCATAGATCTAGACTGGAAGGGACCTTAGAGGTTACAAAGTCCAACCTTCTCATTTCAGATGGGGAAACTGAGGCCCAGAGGGAAGTGACTTACCCAAGGACAAAGAGCTAGCAAGTGACAGAGCTTGAATTAGAATCCAGATCTTATTTATGGACAGGGGCTCTTTCTATTAGGCTGGGTTGCTGAGGGTAGAGCCTGATCCCTAGGCTTCAGAGTAAGAAGGACCCATGCTCAGACTCTGGGGTTCCTGAGCCCGAGAGCTGAAAGTCTCCCCTCCCTCTCTCAGGAACAGGGTTTGGAATGTATTTGAGGGAGGAGAGGTTCCTGCCTGTGAGGAAAGCCAGGAACAACCCTGGGGGTAAGGAAAGCAAACTGGAAACATGTGCCATGGTTGGGGCCCTTGCGTGGAAGGAGGTGGGGATTCTGGGTAAGAACATGGCAGCCAAGAGGCTTCAGTATGTCTGTTCTCCCCCACCCCCCTCCCCTTTCCACACCATGCCAGGATACCTACATGCACACACACACACACACACATACACACACGTACATGTACACCATCTCCTTCCTGCATAAGTACATTGTGCAGTCTTCCATCTCATCTGGTTGGGCTTGCCAGGATCAGTCAGAACGGCCATAGCTTTAGCCATTGATCTCAGACCAAGAGAGATAGCCACTGGTCACCCTCCCTTCCCCACAGATAGGCTCCCAAGTGGGGTATATGCTAGGTTCAGAGCTGTAACAAGGACTTTTTGCGCCCAGGCCAAGTACCACAAATTTCATCTCTGTTAGGTATAACTGGCTTGTCTTTTTATGTATACTTTTAATCTAATATCATAGGATTTAGATGTGGAAGGGTTGTTAGAGTCCCCCTAGGGCTAATCCTTTCATTTTGTGGAAGAGAAAACTGAGAGTCAGAGAAGGAAAAAGCTTGACCATGGACACAGAGGGAGCAATAGCTTATCCAGGCTTCAAACCCATGTCCTCTGACTCCCAATTTCTTCTCCCACAGCACTATCTCAAGTAGAAGGTGGGATTGGGTATAAGAACTCTGAACTCAGGAAGGTGAGAAGCTGGAGTCTTGACCCTGTCTGAAGGAGTCGTTGGTGGGGACATAGTATGTGGGCAGCTAGGTGGCACCAGAGTGTCCACAGTGCCTGGCCTGAAGAAGGAAGACTCATCTTTCTGAGTTCAAATCTGGCCCCAGACATTTATTAGCTGTGTGACCCTGGGCAAGTCACTTAACCCTCTTTGTTGGAGGAGAGAAGAATCCAGAATCAACACAGAAAATATGAGAAGATGCTGCTACTATGCCTGTTCCCAACAGGACTGAACATCTCACAGCCCTTGTAGGAAGTCAGGACTCCAAGAATGTTCCCTCTTATATTAAGGATTCCCTGAAAGAGAAGATGGAACTATGTTTCTTCCCTCCTACAAAAATGGGACTATGGATAACTCTGTCTATACCAGATGCCCTTTTAAGTTTTTCATTTCCCCCACTTATTCACTGAAGACACAACTGTAGTGGTCCAGGAGAAAGGAGAAGATGAGCCCTAGTCTTGTTTCTGGTCCTAGAACTCAATGGTCCTTAAGAACAGACTTGGGGAGGCCCCAGTGGGAGCACCGTCCAGCACATCCAGACTCCGGGGGAGAAGAAAAACATGAGGATGTCTGTTTTCAATTTGGCTAGGGATGCTGATCCATACTGATCCCCCTACACCACCACCCTGAGGGAAGGAGCCAGCATAAACTGGAAGAATGTGCCTTCTTCCAGACCCTGCTGGAGGTCTCCTTTGGGCCCTGATGGTTAGGACACAGGAATCTCTATGTCATGGCTCTTGTGTTTGGCTTCTCAGGGGAGAGCTCTCTTGAGGCCTAGGAGCCTCACCTCTTGGCCTAGGAGGACTCGGTATCCCAGAGCCCAGAGTACAGAAGTTGGAATCAGGAAGTTAATGCTCAAGTCTCAGTTTTGATACTACTAACTATGTGAGCCGGGCAAGTTAAGGCTTTTTGTGCCTCAGCGTCTCCTTTGAATGACCCAGGAGGGGAAGTGAGGCTGGTGCCCTTGCACAGCCCTCCCTCACTCAAAACAAAGTCAGGTGCAAGTCATGTCATCATTTCTCTGATGTCATGGTGTTCTTTGAAAATGAAGGATGAACACAGACAGACAGACAATAATTCTTTAACCAGGATGAATACAGTGGGTTCAATCTTGGAGGCTTATCAGCATCAACATGTCTCTATGACTCATTTTTGCCTTCAGCCAAGGTCTCCCCTGGAAATATTAGTTTTTGACTCTTTTCTAGTTCAGTGGGTCAATAAACATTTATTGAGTGCCTGTTGTATGCCAGGCACTGTGCTAAACATAGGGACACAAAAAGAAGCTAAAGTCAGTCCCTGACCTCAAGGACCTCACAGTCATTTTAATGGTGGAGATAAGCAAACACATACGTACAAACACTCTCTATGGGATAAATGTTGCCATTTGTCCTTCATCTTCTAAGAGGACCAACGATGTGGTGATGTCTTGACTTGTGAGTAAATTGGATTTAACTGAGGCAGAGTTGCACAGTCATCAGCCTCACTTTCTCTTCCAAAATCACTGAAGATAGTTCCAGCAGCAAGACAAAATTTCAGATGACTGGCGATGGCTGGGAGGCAGAGGATGACCATGCTGTCGGATGCCTGACCAAGGTCCTCAGCGCCTGCTTTCATGGCGATTCTCATCTGCCCATTCCGCCGGGGCAGTCTTCACACGCTTGGAGTCAACATCTCCCTAAATCACTGATGCATCTGAGGCCTTTCAGTTACCCTCAGCCTGGTTTAGCCTGTTTGCAGAGGTGGTTTATGAGGGTGTGGTGGCTGCAGCTTCTTGGAGACACAAGTGTGAGTTGGGTGAAAGGTAGACACCAAAGGTGGATGAGCAGCCTTGGGAAAGGCTGGAGAAGCCCTCACACCAGAGGTGTTAGTCCTCTCTGACCACCTCATAGACCTCACAGGATAAATAGGAAATAATTAACAAAGGGAAGATGCTAGAATTAAGAGATGTTGGGAAAGGCTTCCTGTAGAAGATGGAATTTTAGCTGCAATATGAAGAAAGCTAGGGAAACAAGTAAGTGGAGGTGAGGAGCGAGGGTATTCCGGGCACAGGAGGACACTCAGAGAAAATACCTGGAGTTTTTTATTTCAGTGTCCTCAGTTCCCTAACAAGCACCGAATTATTACATTCAAAGTCTGTGGAAAAGATCTGAACTCATAGACAATCAAGGACAGCATCCTATCTGGTGAACCCTTACTTCTCCAGGTCTTTATAGCATAAACATGGGATTGATGTTGGCTCCTAGTGAGGAAAGACCTAGGGCAGTCACTAGGAAATCAGTATTTCTTCCCCCTCCAACCTCCCCCCGCCCCCCACCAACCTCAGACCTGCTTAGCTCATGTAACTCACTGAAAAAAGAGGTCTCAATCTGCTCCTCCTTGTAATGGCTCTGTGTCTCATTAACCAACTTTAGCTCCTGCCCTCGAACGAAGTGCCTGAGCTTGGTCTAATGCCTCCCCTTGGTCCAGGAACTCCTCTTTTTGGCCCCAGAACCATTTGGCACAGCCACTGCCTTCGTCTCATGCTGCCACCTAGTTCCAGCTGCACCATCCTTGGGGAGGTGTCTCAGCTCTCTTAGAATGTGCTGGCCTGGGGTCTTTGAGCTAGTCATCAAACTGCCAGACTCTTTGTTATTCAGGCCCACACAACGACCCACAAAAGGATTTCATTAGGCAGCTGAAGGAACCTCTTTAAGACTTGCTATGTCATTCTTATCAAGTGAAGGTCTCCAGCTTTCACTCACATCTGAGTTAAGGTAACTGAATTCCATTTACCTCTCCGCAGTCTCCAGAGGCAGGTAGAATGCCCCTCTCTCCAACATCCCCCACCCTCCCCTCTCCCCAATACACATACATAGTACCTCCCACTGTGTTTTTATGAGACTAGGGAAAAACACTCAGATTATTTTCCATTTGCCGTCACAACTTCCATCATTCTGTCTAGTGATTAGTGCCAGGCCTAACAAATTACCCTGAAGTCTGGAGAAGTATGAATACCACACTAGGAACCCTGTTGGGTGAGGGGCAGAGGTGGCAACCACTGTTGGCAATCCTGCTACAATGTCCTCATTATACTTGTATTACTGACCTCATAGAGGCAACTTTGACATAATGGAAAAAGCTCTGGCCACGGAGCGCAGCCAGGGACGCTTGAGTTCAAGTTCAGTCTTCTACACATGAGCTGTGTGACCTTAGCCAAGTTACTTAACCTCCCAGTGCACTAGCAATTCCAAGACTATAAATTGCCGAGAAAGTGCTGACCTATGGTGGTAAAGGGGTTTTCCTCTCCCAGGAGTTTTCAGAATCAATAAAATCACAGACTCAGTCCCTATCCCCTATTCCTATTAACCTTACAAGGATTAGTTGGGACAAAAGCTCTTTTTCAACCTGACAGCACTGTAGAAAAATGAGTTGTTATTGCTTGTTTCTGAGCAGAGTTGTGTAGAAATCTGCGACAGTTCTGCAGTCAGAAAAACTCTTTGAGAGAACTGAGAAAAGGATGTACATGTTCATATGACCTTGTACATGTACATGTATATGTACAATGAGACATACTCTCATGTTTGTATGTGCACACACATACTTCTATGTATATAACTCACTGGGTACGTGTATTCACATGTTCAAATGCAATCAGGCTGGTTTTCCCAAATGCAGATGGGAAGCCTCATGCCTAACCCTCCCCTACCATCCCAACACACTTAAGACCTGTCCCAACATGGTCTGTGGTGTATGGTGTGTTCCTGGGACAAGCCTTGCTGGGTTCCCCTGGCTCATCCCTTGGCCTGGAAGTCATATCCAGGGCTTGGGCAGGGGAGGGGCTTCTATCCTTGACTGTGAGCCCTTAATAGGAGATGAAGCTGAGTTCCTATCAGTACTAGAGCTCAGGACAGGCTGACCCCTTCTTCAAAAAGATTATTGGGAAGGCTCTCCCTGTGGAAAATCTCTATCCTGTCCTTACCCTCTCCTTTGTGCAGAACACACCTTCCGTGCAACTGTGGTAATCCAAGTTCTGAGAAAACCCAGCCTGTGGAAACTCCCATCTTCATCCTTACAGAACAGTGGAGTCTCAGAAGCCCTCAGGCAGGAGGAAGGAGGTTCCTTTGATGATAACATCCCCAAAGCTCCAGCCAGAAATCTGAAAAAGGCAGCCTAGTATAGTAGGAAAGAAACCTACACTGGGAATTAAGAGATCAGCCTTATGACCTTGTGCAACTGGTCTAACATAGAACGAGAGAGGTGAACCATGTGATCTCTGAGATATTGTCTAGTTCTGATATGGTAAACGGTATGGAATATGTGCCTGGAACCTGGTTATGTTGGGAAATAGAAAGTACTATCTTGCTAAGTTCCTACAGATTTCCTGCCACCCCCCATCCCCTAATGGCCTGAGACCCATTTCTTTGACTTGGTTAAGGAGAGGTCTCCATCTTGGATTAACCATGCTCTTGTTGTCTCACTACACAGAGCAAATAAGTTCAGATTCTGGGGTCTCCTCTCTCTCCCATCCTGTCCCATCTCCCCATAATCAACAAAGACCTGTGCTATCCTGTAGATTCTACCTCCTCAGTACTGCTTTATTCTCTCCCAGTAGACTTTGGAGTAGATTTGAAGTCAGAAGAGCTGGGTCCATATCTCTTAATTCTGCTGTATACTACCTAGGTGAACATGGCAAATGATTTACTTTTTGGGGGTTTCCTCAATGGTAAAATCCAAAGTTTCTTTGGATCAAGTGATCTCCAAGTTCAAGGAAAAGACAATGGGGATATAGTAGAAAGAGTACTGGACTTGGAGCCAGGAGGCCTGGGTTCAAATTTCAGTCATGGCACTTACTGGCCTTATGCCTAGGGAAAGTCATTTGACCTATCTGTAAAGTGGGGCTTATTGTACTTGTAACACATAATCTCACAGGGTTCTTGTAGGGCAATGTTTCTTAAAACTTCAAGGTGCTCTAGAAGTTGGAGTTACTATGATGATTTACACCTCTCCACTTACTCCTGGGGTCCACCCCCTGGACCCCAACCCCAGGCTGGGCCTTCATCACTTCTCACTTGGATCACTACAATCCACTCCTAACTAGACTCCTTTCTCTTGTCTATAGCTACTAAAAAGAAATAACTTTTCTCCTATTGCATATTTTTTCCTTCCTTCATTAGCTAAAGCTTTTTACTGAAGAAAGTGTCCTTAGAAAAGGACCTTAGAAAAGTGCCTTATATTAACCACTGTCCCTAGGTGAAAGGAGAAATCTCCCTTGCTCCACCCTGCCCCGTATCCCCTTCCTCATGCACTTAAGGAAAGTGCAAAATCAAAGAGGCATAGATATGGAGGTAGGAAGGACCAATCCCCTCTTTTGGCAGATAAGGAAACTGAGGCATAAAGAAATGAAGTGATCTGCTCGGGGTCACACAGATAGTGGTGACAGAGAGAAAAGACTCTAGAAGCTGAGGAGGCTGGGAAAGACCTCCTGCATAAGATGAGCCTTGAGCTTGGTCTAAAAGAGGCAGGGGAAGCTAGGAGTGAGAGGTAAGGAAGGCCAGCCTTTCACTTGTTGGGCACAGTGAGAGCAAAAATTTGGAACTGAGGGATAGAGTGGCACATGTGAGGAACAGAATGGGCCAGGTAGCTGGATTAGGTAGTACATGGAGGGGATAAAATAGAAGACTGGAAATGTAGAAGAGAACGAAACTCTCTAGAAATCCCACAGAAAATTTCTTTCTGGGAAAACTCAAAACATTCAGGGCAATATTCTAAATCTGGAGGATTGTATAGGCCCTTAAGAATGGTGGGTATGAAGAATCATCAGCGAACGAATGATTGCCTTTATGACAACAATGTGCAACGTGTAGCCAAGTACAAAATCCCCCAAATCCTTAGGACAGTACTACAGATCTGAAGGACTGTAAAGGATCCATAGGGGACGTGGAGAGAGGCAGGACCCACCAGAGAGTGGGTGAGGCATTGCCTTAAAAAGCTTTTTTTTTGATAACAACATTAAACACCAAGATAGTTATATCTGTGTTGTTGGTTTTGCCATTCAGTCTGGTCTGATTCTTTATGACCCTCTTTGGAGTTTGTCTTGTTTTGTTTTGTCAGGGATACTAGAATGAGTTGCTATTTCCCTCTCCAGATCATTTTACAGATGAGGAAACTGAGGTCAATGGGGTTAAGTGAGTTGTCCAGGATCATACAGTTGTAAATGTCTAAGGTCAGATTTGAACTCAGGAAGATGAAGCTTCCTGACTCCAGGTCTGGAGTCTATCCACTGCGCCACCTAGCTGCCCTCATCACTATTCACATTTAAATTAAATTCAGTTCAATGTAGTATCATGGCGCTTTCAGTTTCTTCCCTTAAGCGCCCATTAAGATTCTGTCCATTCGCTCTTGTCCACTTTCTCTCATAGGATCTTGGTTAGAGTATAATCCATTCTTCTGGTTTTGATTTTTTTTTTTGCTCTGCATTATTCCATAAAGGTCTTTCTGGATTTTTTTCATTTTCCTTGCACTTGTCCATCTTAATTGCCATTAATATATCATAATTTATTTAACTATTTCCCTTTCCCTCCAGTTTTTTACAATTACATATAATGATGGTGCTACGAAAAATCTTTGAATAGGAAGTTCTTTTTTTCTTAAAGAAATAACAATTGGGATATATTCCTAACAAAAATTATCAAGTCAAAGGGTAGGATTATTTTTGTAACTTTTACCATATACTTCCAGATGAGTCTATGGAAAGATTCTGCAAAGTTGTGATTCTTCTAGAACTGAATGGAGGTACCTGTTTGCCACAGCCCCATCTGTACTGAGTTCTTCCAGTGCTTGACTCCTAGTAACCCCAAGTGTACAGCTTTTCCAGAGGAGTTCCAACCATAGGGTACCACTACTACTCAGGAGAACTGTATAGGTCCTGGGGGGAGAAGATGTGACTTACTAGAGATCAAAGAGGTGAGGAGATAAAGGATGTTGTATCTAAAATGTTAACTTTTTTATTAAATTATTTTATTTGTTATCAGTGTTCTACAATCACTTCCATATATCTTAGATTCACGCCAATGTGAACTCCCCCAAGGAACTTTCAATCAAATGAAGGAGAGGGAGGATAAACATAAAATTAATTATAATACAGTAAAGAGTGAGATAGGGCTGCTAGGTAGTGCAGTGGATAGAGTGATAATCCTGAAGTCAGAAAGACTCATCTTCCTGAGTTCAAATCCACTCAGACACTAACTAGTTGTGTGATCCTAGCCAAGTCACTTACCCTGTTTGTTTCAGTTTCCTCATCTCTAACATGAGCTACAGAAGGAAAATGGCAAACCACTACAGTATCTCTGCCAAGAAAACCCCAAATGGGGTCAAGAAGAGTAGAATATGACTGAAAAATGACTGAACATGCAACAAAAGAGAGAGGTAAGTACACAGGAGAGGTACAGGCAAAGCACTATGACTAATCCCGAGAAGGGGCTCAAACACAAACCTCTGTTTTCATGGTTTGGTTTGGTTTGGTTTTTCCCACTGCACAGCACTGGCATGACTGCTCTCTTAGCTTCTATTATTTCCCAGCTCTGAAATCTCCTTCATCTGGATCTTTCCCTAGGAGTTTACCCATGCAGATATCCCCTGGTATTTGTTCAGTCATGCCTGGCTAGTGCTCATAGAGTGTGGCATGGTCTTATCTATAACTCATTTGCCCTTATATGTAGCTATCAATCATTCCATCAAAAAATCATAAATTCAACACTCACCGTGTGCTAGGCACTGGCTGAGCTCTGGGGATACAAAGAAAATCACAAAACAGTCACTACCTTCAAGGAACTTACATTCTAATGAGAGAGACAACATGTAATAACTAGGTCTGTATAAGATACATCCAGAGTAGATGGCAGGTAATCCCAGAGGGGAAGGGGTCAGCACCTGGAAGGGTGTGGAAAGGCTGAGTGACAATTCAATCTGCCTAGACATTTTACAAAAATTTTTTTTTCCTTCTACATATCCCTTTCTTGCCAGTAGTAGAAAGATTAAACCAAACTATATCCCTGAATAGAATGATCTTTGTTGAATATTCTGTTCCTGAGATCAAGAGCATAGCAAACTTGATCGTGATATTTAGGGGGAACAAGAAGAGTGAGAACTACAGAAGATGGACAGACCCAGTCTAGGATATGGGTTCAGAACCTGGTCACTGAGAGAAGGATGAAAGGATTGAAGTTGGGAAGAAAAGAGATGGACCAGAAACTGTCTTTGGCTCATTGTGAATAAGGGAGAATTGGTAGGTATAATGGAGAAAGCATGGCTGGTCAAGAGCTCGTTAGTGGATTGGAAGTTAACTTCAAGTCAACGGTATGATATGGCAATCAAAAAAGCTAATAACAATCTTAGGTTGCCCAAAGTGAGACACAAATGTCCAGAACATGGAACCACATCTGGTGCTCCATGATGCTTGGAGGGACCTGGAGTAAATAGCAATGATTACTTTTCATCAAAAATGCAATGTACAATGAAAGAATACTATATTTGGAGTCAGAGGACCTGGGTTCGAATCCTGATTCTGTTCCTTTCTGTATGACCTTGGGCAAGTCACTTTATTTTTGCGAGTCTCAGTTTTCTTCTTTGTAAAATAAGGTTAGGCAAGATGATGTCTTAGGATCCTATGATCCCAAGTGGTTAGCACTCCCCTTAGGGTTCTATACTTCCCTCACTCATTCAGGTGTCTGCTCTGGGTATTGGAAGCATGAGAGAGGATTGAGAGTCTGGGACACCTTCCTCACCCATAAGGTGAGGGGGAAGAGGGGGGCTCTTCTAAAATCCTTTCAGTTTCAAATTCCAAGATCCTAAGAGGAAAAGGGCCTGAAGTTCCTCCTCCAAAGACTCTTTCTCTCTTTGGAACCTCTGGAGACCTAATTAGGTCTAGATAATTGTATTAACTGACTAATTAACAGAGTGCTGATCCTAAGCAAAACTGCCTGTGGGTGCAGAGCTCAGCAAGCCCGGGACAGGCAAAGAGAGGGTTGGGACATTTCAAGAAAGCCTGCTAGAGGGCTCTGAAGGTCATTCTAGCCCAAGGCCTGACAGGTGCAGAATGGGGAAGCGGAGGGTGGGGAAGCCAAGTAGGTCCTTGTGGTCTGGGATTCACTCCAATATGTGTCTTTGCTTGGGCTGTCCCCAGGCCCTGGAATGTCTTCCTCCCTCCTTTCTGCTTCTCCAAACCTTTCAAGAACCAATCCAAGGCCCACCTTTTCAATGAAGCCTGGGAAGGAAGGAATTCCTGGTCTACTCTAGCCTATGGCTATCTCTCTCATCCACCTTGGACTGGCTACAATTTTTCCTTATGTGTGTAACATGATGCTACATAATGGCTTCAAGGACATGTGTCTTCCCAACCATATTTTAGGCTCCTACAAATCATGTAACCTGAAAGGACTAGAGATGTAGACTATCTATATTTATGTGTATATATATGTGTGTATATATATATACATGTATGTATGTATAGAAATCGTGATAGAGAAAGAAATTTGAGCTTGCATTTACCAATCAAGACAGCCTTACCAAGGGGATGAGTTCCAAAGCTAACTGGATTAATTACCCCAGGAACTGGGACTTTTTTTCTGGAAGTCTAGTATATATAGATATATACATACATGTATACACACATACATGTATGAACACAATGTGTATTATATATATGCACATATATCCATCCATCCATCCATCTCTCTCTCTCTCTCTCTCTCTCTCTCTCTCTCTCTCTCTCTCTCTCTCTCTCTCGTTGTATATAACCTACTATGTTTAACTGGCTCTAGACAACTAGAACAGCCCATGCTTCACATCCCATGTAGCTGTCCAGCCTAGTTATCTGCCATCAGCCCTGCTACCTTGAGTAAAATCCTACCTTTCTTTCCTCTTCTTGAGCTGGATGAAGTAGTCAAACAAATACTATCATTTTGCCATTATTAATGAAAAGAGAATGTTAATAAATTGCCCTATGGATCAGTCTACCATCCCTGCAATTCTAACCCTTCCCTGGCTACAACACACACACATATACATACATATACGTACTATATGTACATATGTGTGTCATTTCTCCTTCTTAGAATGTATTCACCTTGAAGGCAGGAACTGTTTCACTTTTTGCATTTCTATCCCCAGTGCCTAGCACAGTGCCTGGCAAACAATAAGCATTTAATAAATATTTTTTCACTTATTTATTCATTTATTCACTTAGTCCAAGTGCTCTTAACCTGGGGTCCATGAACTTGGCTTTACAAAAAAAATTTTGATAACTGTATTTTAATGTAATTGTTTTCCTCTATAGTCCCATATATTTTATTTTTGTATTTAAAAACATTATTCTGAGAAGCAGTTCGCAGGCTATGAAAGAGGACCATCACTCAAAAAAGTTAAGAATCCCTGTTCTAACCTTACTGCCTCCATTGTAAAATCTGAGACTTAGAAAGAAAGAAAGCACTTTTGTCACCATTTGGCAGAAGAGAAAACTGAGGTTCAATGAAGTGACTTGTGCAAGGTCTAGCATGGCTGAGACTCAAAACTAGGCCCTCTGACTTTAAGTCAGTTAGAACCCATTAGATTCCTTAATCCAGTCCCCTCATCATCTGAGGCTCCAAACAGAGAAGTGACTTGTCCAAGGTCACACAGAAGGTAATTGGCAGAGCCAGGCCTCAAACTCTGATGTTGGCAGAAGTCTTTGCTGGGGTGAACGGAGTGGGGAATCTTGTTAAATCTTTGGGTCTGTTAAAGTAGAAAACAATAGTGAAGTTGGTACCAGTCAAATCTCCAGGAGGACTTTGAAGGACCATGGATTTGGAGCTGTAAGGTACTTGGGAAATTATCAGACCCAATTGTCTACTTTACAGATGAAGAAATCAAATCTCTGAGAAGTTGCCCAAGGTCAGGTTAGAATTCGAACCCAGGTCCTCTGACTCCAGAGAAAGTGTTCTTTCCACCTTGTGTTTCTTACATTTCTTTAGGAAAGAAAAAACAAAGCTTGCCAGGAATGTAAACTTCCGGCAGGACTGGGGCTGAGCTGAGGTTGCTGGCCTGTCTGTCTGGAAAGGATTCCCACCTGGAGGCTTGGAGCCAGCCTGGACCTCCTTCCGCTGCCTTTAGGGGGCAGGTGGTTAATTCCCATCATGTGGCGGTGTCTCAGCCTCAACAGTGTTTACCATCCCCTGTCCCCTCTGATTAAACGCTCTGCGGCGAGAGCCACGTTTGGCTTTTGTTGCTGTAAGACTCCCTGGAAGAAGCAATTCAGTTAAAATAGTAATTAGCCTCTCGCACACAGAGATCCCCAGTGCAATCTCTGCCACAGCAGTGCCACACACATGTGCAGGGGAAGGGTTCCCCTCCAACTCTAGCGCCATCTCCTGTCCCCTTGGATCTGATCCCCTCCTGTTCATAGCCATTCCAGAGGGCTAGACATGGCCCCTCTTTCCAGGTCCCCAGCCTCAGCCTTCCAGCCTGCTGGCCTCTCTTCCTCCCAGTTTGGTTTGAGTAGACTGTGCTTCCCCAGTAAGTTTGGGGTCTTCTGGATTGGGAAGTCCCTTCTGACAATACAGATCAAACCTGGAAAGACTTATATGAACTGATGCTGAGTGAAGGGAGCAGAACCAGGAGAACATTATACACAGATACAGCCACATTAAGTGTTGACTAACTTTGATAGACATAGCTCTTTGTCGCAGTGCAAGGATCTAAGACAACTCCAAAAGGCTCATGATGGAAAATGCTATCCCTGTCCAGAGAAAGAACACTGGAGTCTGAATGCAGATAGAAGCAGACTGGGTGCTCTCTCTCTCTTTTTTTGTTTTGTTTCTTCTTTCTTGTGGTTCATTCCATTGGTTATAATTCTTCTTTACAACATGACTAATGTGAAGATATGTTTAATATGAATGTATATGTAGAACCAATATCAGATTGCATGCCATCTTGGGGAGGAGGGAGTGGAGGGAAGGGGAGAAAATTTAAAACTCAAAAGCTTGTGGAACTGAATGTGGTAAACTAAAAATAAATAAATTAATAAAATAAAACACAATATAGAGCAAAACCTGTCCCTTCCCCTGCTCTTGTGATTGCGCACCCTGTGGGATTCTTGTTCATGTTCTCCCTGGTTTGCCACACATCCTCACATCCTGCTCAGAGTTTGCCACCCAGCCTCCTGGAGACCCTCCTTCCTTTTGCCTGACATTTCCACGAGTACTCTGGTTGTTTACCTGTTATCCTTCACTCTTGCCCCCTTTCTTTTATACCTATTCAAATCCTGCCCATGTTTGAAGGTCCACTTCAAATCCCAACACCTCCAGGGATCCCACCCTAACTATTCAAGAAATATCCTTGCTCATGTATAGTGGAAACAGACACTGAAATTAAGGGGTTGTGAACAGAACCATGGCCTCTTCCCACCTGGTCCTCAGGATAGCTTAATCAGGAGTGGGCACACAGTGGGGCTCAGGAGAGATATGGATGAATGCCTACCCCATGGAAAAGGAATAAGGGATAGCCCAGAGACCTAGGCTTATTAGCTGGGTGACCTTGGGCAAGTTACTTCGTTTATCTGAACCTCACTAGTCTCTGCTGTCAAATAGTGATAAAAATAGTGCTACATCCATCAGAGGGCTGTTGTGAGGAAGTGATCTGTAAACTGTGAAGCTCTGTATAGCATGTGAGCTATCATTATCCCTCCAGCTCACAAAGATCTCTCTCTTCTCTGAACTCTAGAAATGGCATTTAGAGTCTGAGTGACGTACTCTAGCCCTTGGTCACACACGATCAAGTCTTGGCTTTTAACTGTTCCGTGACTGAGTTTTCTTTCCCTAGAGAAACTTCCTGGGAGCTCTCTGTGGCCAGGTGACTAGCCTCTTCCTGTCTGGTGCTGAGTTGGGATGGGCATATAGGCAGATTCAGTATGGATGTAATAAATGTACACAGTGGTTGGCTGGGAACTAGGTAAGATAAAGTGATAGTTCACCAATCAGAGACTAGGATCCCTAGTTCCTTCAACTGATCTTCATATGAGAGATTTTCCAGTGCTTTCATTATCCTGACTGCCTTCATCCACAGATGCTCTAGTTGTCAATGATGTTTCCAAGATGTCATGTCCAGAACAGAATACAATATTCAAGACCTCATTTGACTGGGGTAGAGTGGACAGTATTATCTGCTTTGTCTGGGACACTGTTGTTGTTGCCCAGCCATGACTCTTTATGACTCCTTTTGGGGTTTTCTTGGCAAAGATACTGGAATGGTATACCATTTCTTTCTTCAGCTTATTTGAAAGATGAGGAAACTGAGGCAAACAGGGTTAAGTGACTTGCCCAGGATTATATAGCTAGTAAGTGTCTGAGGCCAGATTTGAACTCACCAAGATGGCTTTTCCTGACTCCACTCTATCCACTTCGACACATAGTTGCCCTTGGACACTATGCTTCTGTTAATTCAGTTTAAGAAGGCATTAACTTCCTTGGCTTCCGTGTCATTGTGCTGAATCATATTAAGTTTGCAGTCCACTAGAACTCCTAGGAGTTTTCCACATAAGCTTTAGTCTCACTGAATCTCCTCCATTTGGTACTTGAATGGTTGATTTTTTGATTCCACGCATAGCACTTGGCATTTATTCTTATTAAAATGTATTTTATTAGATTTAACCTATTCTTCTAACCTGAGGAGATATTTTTGGATCCTATTATCCAGTGAGTTGGCTATCCATTCCTCCCAGCTTCAAGGCATCTGTAAATTTGACAAGTATGCCAACTATACCTTCATTCAAGCCATTGATAAAAAAAATTTTGAACAGCACAGGGCCAAGGATAGAAATCCCTGGGGCTTTCTACTTCCTCCAGGTTGACATCGATCTGCTAATCACCACTCTTTGGATCTAGTCATTCAATCAGTTCTGAATTCACTTAACAACCATCATCCAGCCCACATCTCTCCATCCTGTCGACAGGGATGTCAGGAGAGACTTTGACAAAGGCCTAGCTGACAGCCAGGTTGGTATACTATGTCTACAGCTTTCCTTCAGGAGGGAAAACCTTTCCCTTGGGGGGCCTCCTGATCCTTTTCTGGAACCACACTTTCTTGGGGAGCTCTGCAGACTGCACTTATATACAAACATACATATATATATATATATATATATATATGTATGTGTGTGTGTGTGTGTATGTGTGTGTGTGTGTGTGTGTGTATGGCATGGGTTTATTTCTTAGGGGCTGAGAGGATTTGAATTTTGCCATACCATTGGCATTGTAAAGTGAGTCTAGGAAAAAGGGCTGGGGTCCTTCATCCAGATGATTCATTTGTTTTCTAGTAGTAAGGGTACCTGAATTTAGATCTCTCCCTCCACCTTTATTCAGTAGGGAGGAATTGGGGAGAAATAGTTTTGGTTTTTTTTTTAGGAGATGGCAGTAGACCCTGATTGATTCCTCCGGTTAGGACACAATTAAGAGCAAATGACTTTGTCCTTTTGTAACGTTAGTCTGAGTTATGTACCTAGCATGCTCTAACTTACGAATTCCTTTACTTATCTAGGAAAGCTAGATTATGATCTTCTGAAGTTCAAGTCCTTTGGGGACTTTGTACCTCCCCCAGGTACCCAGGCCAGGGCCTTTCAGTAGGTGCTTAATAAATGTTTGGTATTAAATATATTAAGCATTATTAGTATTAATTTACTATTATCCACCATTGTTATTAAATTATCAACCAGAATAAATTGGTTAAATTATCAATTATAATTAATTGTTATTGATATTTGAATATTAAAGCTATTTATGTGCATATATGTAGTATTCCCTTCCTAGAAGTACTTTCCCAACTCAGCACTCACAGGTTGCAGGTTGGGTTTTTACAAGCCTTTAGTGAAGTTATCTTTAATAATGAGCCACAATTAGCTCAAAGCAAAAGCGCTTATCAAGATGGCATGATAAGAACAGCAGCTCCATAACATTCCCCCATAAACTTAGGACATTCTCCCTCACAAATATGCTCATTGTCTGAGGGAAGAGTAGGCAGAGACAGAGTACGTTGGTAGTGAGACCCATGGAGGTAACTCCTACCTCCAGCACTGGTGGGTTCTAATATGCTTTCTCTTTTCCTGGTGTTCCAGTTTGGGTGTAGCATTTCTGTTGGGCAGGTCACTCAGTCAGACTTTCTGGACTGGTTCTTCTCCAGATCTCATCTCCTATTTGCTAGGGCTTGAATCCACATATGACTCTCTTCTCTGCTGCCAGGGGTCATGTTTCTTAAAAGTCTTTCTTGCCCCGATTTCTCTCTCTCTCTCTCCCTCTCCCTCTCTCCCTCCCTCTCTCCCTCCCTCTCTCCCTCTCTCTCTCTCCCTCTCTCTCCCTCTCCCTCTTTCCCTCCCTCTCTCCCTCCCTCTCTCCCTCTCTCTTTCCCTCTCTCCCTCCCTGTCTCCCTCCCTGTCTCCCTCTCTCTCTCCCTCTCTCTCCCTCTCTCTTTCTCTCTTTCTCTCTCTCTCTCTCTCTCCCTCTCTCTCTCTCTGTGTCTCTTTCTCTGTCTCTGTCTCTCTCTGTCTCTCTGTCTCTCTCTCTTTCCTGAATGTAATATATCTATTGGATGAATAGCTCCACTGCAAGAAGTTCACTCTACCCCAGAAGAGGAGGCAGTTATATTCCACAAAGTCACTTCCTGACTCAAATGTCTCTGCTGCCTCCAGGGCTGGCAAGTTTATTTTCTAAAGGCCACCGGGGACATGGCCAATCTTTGGCAAGCTTCCCTTCCAATTTCATCAGGGAAATTTTTTTTCACACTTCCTAAAGGGATAATGGGACATAGAGAGTCTTTGTACTACACTTTAAAAAAATTCATTAACACTTGGTTATCTCAATGAGTATATCAACTGGTGGGAGGACATACCCATCCCCACCCCCACACAATATATGTGTGCATATAAGTATATGCATATTTATTTATTTATCACCCAATCTAGTCTCCATGGGATAAAAGTAAAAAGAAGAGGTTTCTTCTTCACCACCACAGAAGAACAAGGGGATAACTCTGAGTATCTAGTAGGTCACTGAGCCCACTATGAGGGTAGCAAAATCACAAAGACCCTCTAAATGCTGGGGAAACTCTTAGCAATAAAAATGCCTTGACAAACAGTTCTAGAATTCAATTGGCTCCACCCACCTCCTTGCTAGTACTTCTTTATATGCCTTTACATGTCTAGGTGGAGGTAGAGAGTATGAGGTTAAGGACAATCCTAATAGGAAGTCAACCTAGCTGAAACAGCAAAGCACTCTGACACCATGTGTCAGGCAAGAAAAAGCCCTGCTAAAACCTCAATCACCACCTCCCTTCAGATGTGGACAGAGATAACTCAGAAGCTTGAGCCCAAGAGTCTGGGTAATACTAAAGCTCCACATCACAATCAAACCACCAGTTTTGCTTTTAGCCAGGCCTCTACAGTCATCATCAAGGGGAACAACCCTCCATCCTCACCACTACTAATACTACCTGCTGACAAATCACCATTGATGGGTGGATAATTCCTAACATTCCAGGAAAAGCAGTACTCACCTACACTATTGACCTTGCTTCTAGCAACCCTCACAGGTACAATCTGGGGAGCAATCCTTATGGAGAAGAGGCAGACCATTCCCACCAGCTACTACCCTAAGTCAGTCTAGATGAAGCACTAAGGCACCGTCAGGAAGATACAAGAGGTGGGATGTATGAAACAAGACAAACCACTGCCACCATTTTGTTCACCGCTTGACTACCTTTCAGACCTCCAAGGAGATAGCCCAGGACCTGGAGTACAAGAACAAGGGAAAGCAGTAATCCTCAAACCACTGGCTCTGCTTCCAGCCCAGTCCTCCTGCAAGGAACCCTTAGAGAGACTGTTTCTGCAGGTGCTGCAGCATAGTATGTCCCTTATCTCCAAAGCAACCACAGCTACTAAAGACCTAGAAAAGAATGTTCTTATCACCCAAAATCCTTGGTACTGTCAAATAATTCAATATCAAAATAGATTTAGGGGTTTTTTTCCCAGTGAAAATGACATTAAAGAAGATCATTACCATACACTTTGTTGTTCTACCCAAATGATCATGGAGTCTTTCCATCCAATTTGCAACTAAAACTTTCTATGTGTTGTTTTTCATTAGAGTTTCATTGGAATAATAGCAAAGACTGGCTAGCTTTTCTATTTGTGTCCCTAGAACTTAGCACAATGCTTTGTACATAGAGTGCACTTAACTTTTTTTTTTTCATTTCATTCTTTCATTCCTAGAGGGTGTGAGGTCTGGTACCATTCCATGTGCACGTTAAAAAAATTCACCTCCCATTGAATACTTGGCCACTAGATATTCATAGAGACAAAGCTTTGATTCTGGCCCAGGAGTTAGTTACATCAATCCACATCCATAACCAGAGTGGAGACAAATAGGCATTTCTCAAATGTATTTGACATGGAGCAGTACACCTCTTCCTACCTTTGGTGAAAACTGGTATTCCTATCCTCACAGTTAAAGTCCTTAGATGAGCAATTGAACTGCCCAGGGCTACATAGCTAAGGGTCCTTCCCTCAGAACGTGTGTGTGTGTGTGTGTGTGTGTGTGTAGGGGTGGGGGGTAGTGACAGCCAGCCCTGGCCTTTCCCAGTACAACTATGCCCAAGATACAGCTGTTCTCTGAGCTTGTCTTCTACCCTGTCCTCCCTACCCCAAATGAGTTTGTCTTTGGGTAGTTACAGCTAGTTATGGCTTTCTACCAGCTCTTTTCCAAGAAGAGAGCCACTATGGTGTAGAACCCTGAAGTTTTAAATAAAGGATAATCTTTCCACACTGCTGAAACTGTCTGTGTGTGTGTGTGTGTGTGTGTGTGTATGTGTGTGTGTGTGTGTGTGTGTGTGTGTGTGTGTGTGTATGAAGGGGACAGGTAGGCCAGCCACCTTCCTTCAGAGTCAACCAGACACTGGGGAGTTGGGGGGTGGGGAGGAAAAAGGCTCCTGGGAGAGGGATGCCATGGAAACGAGATTCTGGAGGTGGAGGCCTGGGGGTAGTTCAGTTGCCCAGCTCTAGACCACAAGCCAGACACCTCCCCTCATGCCAGGTCACTGGGCAAATTTTCCAGATGTGGGAGGGAGAGATGGGGGGGGCAGTCAGGGAAGTGGTGACAGGAGATGGGGGAAGAAAGTAAGGGCTTACACCAGGAGGCTGTGGAGGACCCTGAGAGGCGCAGGGGGAGGGGAGAGTCAGGTGAGGCAAAGGAGGAGGGTCAGGAGAGACCGAGAAGGCAAAGAGGGAGTATAGGAGATGGTACAGGGAGGAAAAAGCATAGAAAGGGATGGGGAGGAAAGGGATAAGGGAAAAAAGGAAGGAAAGAGTGAGGGAAGTTGGGAAACAGGGAGAGGGAAATGATAAGGATGAATAAAGGAAAGGAATATGGAGAGTAGAGGAAGGAGGGAAGGAGGATGTGGAAAGAAGGAAAATAAGGATGGAGACAAACGAGACAAGGGGAAAAGGAGAAGGGATGAAGGAGGAGACTAGGAACATGGGGAGAGAATACTGGAGGAAGTAGGGAATCTGGGACCCAGAAAAGGGAAAAGAGGAGGCAGGGGAATGAGGATGGGAAGGGAGGAAATCAGAGAGGCAGCGGCGTGTGTCTCTGTCTGTGTGTCCGTGTGTCTGCGTGCGTGTGTGTGTGGACTGGGGTGGTAAGAGAACTCAGGGGAGGGGGGACGAAGCACCAAAGGAGGCAGGAGTGTCCCCCGATCCCAACCCCAGCGAAAGCCCCAGTAGCAGATGCGGGCTTGGACAGGCAGTCTCCCGAACCACACGAAGCTTCGCTCTGGCCCTCTTCTCCCGCTCCGGCGCTCGGGAAAGCACCCAGTTCTGTCCGTTGCCCCGGAGCGGGAGCCGGTTCGGCCCTGCCCCAGGCTGTCCTCGAACTCCTAAAATTACGTGCCCGCACTTTCAGACCCTTCTGGGAGGGCAAGCAGGGACGCCCTCCGCCCAGCTGTGCCCCCTCGAAGCAGTCCATGGCGACTCACTTCCCCAGGACAACTTGTCACCGCTCCCGCTCTGCAAAGACCCCCCTCCCACTGGTCCCCGCCTGAGTTGGAAGGGGGGGAAGGAGTTCATGGGGGCTCCAGGGGAGCAGGACACGGGGGTGAGGGCGTGAAGGACTTAAGGAACCAGCCGGGCACCGGGACCAGGGTGGCAGAGTCTGGCCGGTACCTCCAGCTCTCGGAATCGGGAAAGCACCAAGAGCGTGTCCAGGTGTTTCCAGGGTCTTCCTGCACTCCTGGGATGCACGTATGCCCAGGTGTCCCGCAGCGGGTGCGTTTTTGTCCTCCCAGCAAGGCGTGCATCTGGGCTACGTTCGTTCGGTGCCTCCGAGGCCTGCGTCCTAGGGACTGTCCCGGGTCTGCAGCGGCTCTCTAGGAGCACACAGCGCGCCTGGGACCCGGGCCCAGCCGAGGTCCCAGCTCCTCGCCCCCCAAGCAGCAGGGCTAGCCCAGGAGGCGGTGGCGGAGAAGGACTGGGGAGGCAGCGGGAGGGCGGAGCGGGGGAGCGCACTCCGCACTCCGGCAGGGCGAGGCGGGGCGGGCTCGAGCCGGGTTGGGGCGGGGCGGGGCAGGCAGGGGCGGGGGCTGCCGGGCCCCTCCCCGCCTCTCCTCCCCCGCTCCCCGCTGCCTCCCTGGGCCGGCCGGCGGCCGTGCAGAAGCCGAGACGCCCGGCCGAGGGAGCGCGGCCAGGGCCGGGATGCACGCCCCGCGCGGCGCTCCACGGCCCACGCTCCGGGCTCCGGGCGCATCGAGGCTTCATGGGACGTAGCGGCGGCGGCGGCGGGGAAGGCAGCGGCGCGGGGGGCCCGGGGCCGGGGCTCCGGGCGCACCTCGGGGCGCTGCTCCGCGCGCCGCCCCGCGCGCCGCTGCTGCTCTCTGTGCTCCTGCTCGGCACCTACTTTTTCTATTGCCTGTCCGGCCCCTGCGCCGCCGCCCGCCCCCCGTCGCAGCCCGCCGCGCCCCCGGCCACCCGCAGCCCGCAGCCGTCGTCCTGGGCGCCGCGGCCCGGGCGCCTCCTGCCAGCCGCGGCCGCTGAGCCTGAGGCGCCCCCGGAGCCCGAGGCGGAGCGCGGCGGAGCTGGGGCTCCCCGAAGCCCCGGGAGCCCCGGCGGGGGCGGGCTGCCCCTGGCCAGCAGTTTCGGGAGCCGGCGCTTCCCGCAGGCGCTCATCGTGGGCGTGAAGAAGGGTGGCACCCGAGCCCTGCTCGAGTTTCTGAGGGTGCACCCCGACGTCCGAGCGCTAGGCGCCGAGCCCCATTTCTTCGACAGGTGCTACAACAAGGGGCTGGCCTGGTACAGGTAAGCGTCCCGCTGTCCTCCTCTGCAAAGCCGGGGTAGGGATCTTAGACGGCCGGAGATGCCAGGGGTACGGTCACCCTGAAGGCAGCTGGCATCTCCTCACCCCCTGCTTCCCTGAGAACTTCGCCCAGTCCGGGACCCTTACCCCTCCTCCCTCCTCTCTGGGATGATGCCCACTTCTCTTCAACTTGGTGCACTTTTCTTTACTTTGATATAATTCTTCTTCCACCCCAGCCTGGGATTTTTACTTGTCTCAGCCAGATCCTTCTATCCGTGGGGGAACTGAGGCCTCCTGGTTTTCTCTTTTAGGTCCAGGCAGTCTCCTCCGGGCACCCAGAAGGGTTTCTGCCCCTCATGTCATTTTCGATACCCGCCTTCCCCTCCCTTCCTTTTTGGGGGTAGAGGGAAAGCCTTCAATCACAGTCTCCTTTGTAGCCAAAGCTGCTTAAAACAGTTTTCAGGGTCTGTCACAGTCAGTGAGGGTAGGGGGTGGGGAGGGTGTTGCCCAGAAACTTTTAGCAGCTTGGAGGAAAGTGGGTCCCAGAAGTTCTGGAAGGCTTTTAGCCAATAGCCTGAAAGAGAGTGGTATCCTTCAAGACCCCACCCTACCGGACCTGGTCCTCTGGAAAGGATTGTCTTTCACAAGGAGGAAGAACTGTCCGTGTGGACTGGGGCCCAGTATCTAATTAGGCCCCGGTGGAAGGCAGGGGAACAGTACAACCTCCCAGATTTGGGCTTTGGAGTGATCTCTATATGTGTGTTGGGTGTGTGTGTGTGTGTGTGCCCGTGCTGTGAAACCCCTGAAACTAACTCAGAGTGTAGTTCAGGAGAATGAGGTCGGGATGTAGGCTCAGGAGCCCACCATCTGCCTAATTGTGGTAGGAGCCTAGAGAAAGTCACTGAAGATGGGAGAGGGATATGAGTGAGTAAGGGGAGGGGACAAGTCCATGACAGTAACAGAGCCTTGTAAGATGGGGTCGGTTTATAAGGAAAGGCAACGTAGAAGGGATCTCCTTTGCTTCTATATTGAGCTGGTGACTAGAACTCAGTCTTGTGAGTTTTTTGGTTTCTAAAGTCAGGGTGAGAGACTGGCTGAAGGTTTATGGAGGGGAGGGAATGGAGATGTTTTTTATATCTTGGAGTGGTATAAACATGTTTCCTATTAGCTGGGAAACCCCAAAATGCAGAAAGCCAAGGGTCTACTGGCTTGCCAACTGGCAAAATGACTGGCCAAGAGTTGCCTCTAACAGACACAGTTACTCAGTTTTCTTGAGTGGAACTTGGGGAATGTGCAGTAGAACGGGTACTGAATTGGTGGGGGGAGGTGTCTGCCACTTAGGATCAGTTTGATTTTGGATAAATCATTTAGTCTCTCCAGGCCTTAATTACAATTCCTGTTATAAAGTGAGAGAGTTTTATTAATCTGTACTTCTCTGCTCTTGGATTGGGAGTGAATCTTCTCTTTTGGCTGTTATTGTACTCACAGTATCTTTGCTACTGACCTGTTAGTAGCTTATTTGGGACCAGGAAGCAGCCCAAAGGGAGAGTCTTCCCATGCCTGGAAGTCTTAACTAACCCTTTCTAATAGGGAAAGACATTGTGTTTGGGAAAGCGAATAGACTGACAAAGCTTAAAGACCTTCCCTCTTGTGCTAAGCCTGCAGGGAGCCGCCCTCCCTGTTTGCCAGCTCTCAGGGATTCAGGCTTTGTGAACCACAGACAGGCAGCTCTAGGGGTTTCAGGGTCTGACTGGACATGGGACAAATATTTGGGAAATATTCTCTCTATTCATTCCTAACAAGTTCCATCAGTGCGTTGCAAGTATGGAACCCTGTTTTGGGGGGCAGGCGAAGGCTGTTGGCATTTGGGGGGAGTTGGGGGGCAGAAATGAACTGATGTTGTAAGAACAATTTTTGTACAAAATTTCTAGTCCTTTAGCGCCCTTTTTTCTTTTCTCACCCTGACTCCTTTTCCCCAGAAGAAGGACTTGGGGCAATGTCACTGTGACATGAGGTAAAATCTCTGCCTCATGGCAGTTAGCAGGAAAGGGTCCCACAACTCCCCTGCTGACTCCTTTGACACAAGCAGAAATTAAGTACCGTTGCTGGAGGAAGCAGCTGGCCCAAGCATCGAGTGAATGAGCTTATATGGTCCTGGAACTAATGCCACAGAAATGACTGGCCTGTGGCTGTTGGTCCTAGCCTAGGCTGGCTAACTTGGAATTTGCCCCCTCAGCTTTCTTAGCTTCCACTGCCAGATCTGGATGTCAGGCACATAATCCTACACCTTTTAGGTTTTAGGGCCTTAGAAGTCTATGAACTTTGGGCCTCCAGTGAGGGGAGAAGTTTTGGGGAATATAGGGAGTGGTGTTGCAGACACAGTGCTTCCTGGGAAGAACTCAGAAGGCATCTTGGTATAGTAGAAAGATGAGCAGAGTTGGCATCAAGATAGCCTGGGTTTGAATTCTAGGTCTGCTTTCACTTAATACTTGTGAGGAGGCCTTGGGTATTTCACTCTCTGAGCTTCAAGTTTCTTACATGTAAAATGAGTAGGTTGTACTAGATGGTTTCTAAGATTCCTCCCAGCTCCCATTTCTGTGATAAGTTTATTGCCTGGTATTTTAATTAACAGGAAAGAGAAAGGTAGAGTGTCTGTGACTGTCAGAAATCCATAGACCTTTCAGATGTTTGGTTTTCCCCTTTTTCTCTGCTTTAGTTTAGAAATGTGTGTGTGTGTGTGTGTGTGTGTGTGTCTGTCCATCCATCTGTCCATCCCTCTGTCTGTTTAGGGAGAGCTAGAACCCAGCTTGGTTGTTCTACATGTTGTGGCCCAACCTACAGGATGAAGTGAATCAAGGAGTTGATGTGGATTTGAGACAGGCCTTCCGTGTTTGTGTGTGTGTGTGTGTGTGTGTGTGTGTGTGTGTGTGTGTGTTTGCATCCGGGTGAGCCCCTGCTCCAATTACAGGGTTACTCCATTAGCTTCAGGATTTAGTGTTATTGGCAGTTGGAAAGTGGAATTAAGGAGATGCCTCCAGGAGGAAGGGAAACCGAAGCCTTGTGATCTCCTCGATAGAGGCTCAGACAGTGTAGACATTTTGGTGTCCACTTCTATCACTGATATCTCCTGGTTATCCTGGGCTCTACTAGTGTACCATGTGTCTTCCAAGGAACACCATGATCTAGGTGATAGCTGTCTCCTCTGAGAGAACAGGGCTAATCCCTCCTCCCCTTCTCTCTCCTCCCCCCCTTCCTTCCTTTGTACTTTCTTGATGATCAGACCACAGGACTATATGCAATTGACTCTAATTTATCTTGGAGGTTGGACCATCTTATTGATGATTGGATTTATAATTTGTAATGGTAGTTCACATGTGTTTAACACTTTGCAATTTACAAAATGCTTTCCTCACAATAACTTTCTGAGGATATACCCTCATTGTCTCCATTTTGCATATGAGAATGTGAACATCTTGGGAGTGAGGAGTTTCTTTTCTTTTTAACGTTTGTATCTCCAGAACCTAGCCTAGTACCTGACACACAGTTGATGCTTAATTGTGAATTTGATTGAGAAAAATGAGGCTCAGAGGAGAAGTTGAATGACTTGTCAGTGTCACACAGTAAATATCTGGTTTCCTGACTCCCAGTTCCAGCCCAGTTTCACTCTGATGCCGTATTGGCCTGAACTGCCTGGTTGGTGTCGGTCAGGGTAACGAATATGCTTTGTGCACTGGCTAGACCCATTTCCTACAGCTGAATATAAACTGCTAGAGGGTAAGAATGACTTCATTTGAATGCACTTGGCCTTGTACTAGATCTGTGCTTAAGAAAAGTTTGTTCAATTGAATTATGTGGAAAGCATTTCTATGATAATTACCCTGAGAAGCACCATGAGGCCCCCTCTTGGGCTTTCCAGGCTGAGCTGGAAGGAGGCTATGGGTGGCAGAAAGTTCTCTGGACTGGGAGTCAGGGCATCCCGGATTGCAGTTTTGTTTCACTCTGTGACCTTGGGCTAGTCAATTCCCGTCTGAGTTCCTGTCTCCCCTTACAGAAAAAGAGGAATTTGGACCAGATGATGTTTAAGGTCCCTTTCAGCTCTGACAGTCTGATTTGTAGATTGTCTGCCTTCCTTCCTCCCTTCCTCTCCCCCCACCCCCCAAGATAAATGGCTGTAGTTTTTTAGCCCCTAACCCTTTAGCCCTTGAGTTTATACTGATAGTGATATAGAAGCTGCTTTTTTTTTTTTTAGTGGTTCTGGGTTCACGTATCACAGCCCAATCAATCTCTTAAGGGGTGTCCCTGAGCAAGAGCCTCTCTGGGACCTCTTTTAGGCGGAAGAGAGGGTCAGAGGAGACAGTTTTTAGCTTGCAGGAAGCAGGTATGTCTGTTCAGGAGGGAACAGCTAGCTATATTTCCCCCAGCATTCCTAGTGGCCCAGGTTCATGGGAAGAGTTAATTCTCTGTTTTCAGAGGTAACCTGGGCTTCCCTGGAACTGGATAGAAAAGTTTGGAAATAAATATTTCTGCTCCAAGAGACTAATAAAGATTATCTTGGGGAATCTTTTTTATTTAAATTCAAATTTATTTTCAATTGTGAATTTCTCCTTCTTGCCTCTCCCTCCCTTTCCCCCACCAATTGAGAAAGCTAGAAAAACAAAACCGTTACAAATATGTATAGTCATGCAAAACAAATTCTTGGGGAGTCTTTTATGTAGGGTAGGTAAAACCGTGTTGCCTCTGCATAATGAAGAGATGGTTCCTGAGAAACAAAACCTTCTATATACATTCTAGACCTTCAGAATGACAGATCTGGGAGGGTCCTTTGGGGTCATCTGGTCCAATTCCCTCAGTTTACAGATGGTGAAATAGAAAAAGGGATAGAGGTTTATTAGTGGGTCACACTGAAAATGAGAGGATTGGAACTAGAACTTCCAGTCCCAGACTCTAAATCTCCCCAGGAAGTTTCTGGTTTTATCCAGAGGTACTGTTATTCCCTCTACCTTCCTCCTCCTTCTCCTCATCAAGCAGATTCAATTTCAGCTATAGTACCATAGAGTTGTAAGGGACCTCGGAGACCCTCTAATCCAACCTTCTTATTTTACAGATGGAAAAACAGGCTCAGAGGTCAAGTGGCTTGCCTAAGGTAGTAATTAATTAGGAAAGGGAGGATAGGAACTTGGGCCCCAGTCCACTTTAATTTAAAGAATTAGCATAAAACTGGAGATAATTTGAAGAGAGTGACAGGGAAAGGATAGCTGGGACTCACACCAGAGGTTGAGGAGTTGCTACCTCTTACATATGGAAGAATGAACATCTCTGAAATTTCTGCCACGATCCTGTTGGTTCAAGTGAAGAAATCCAAGCCTGCCAACTCTGGCAGTCAGTGGGAAGGACTGAGCCAGACCCTCATTTATTGATTGAAACACAGTGTCAATAACCACTCCCCCCTCTCCCCACCAGGGGATTGGTACTGTCACTAATGATCTTTGTCCCATTCTGAAATAATCCTGTTGTCTCTCTAGGTCATTTCTTCCCCCTGAAGTTAAGAAAATCTCAATGGCTGTCCTAATTTCCAAGAGCCTTGGCTAGTCTAATAGGGTCTTTAGATGCTTGAGCTAAAGTGGATTTTGCTACTTAGCTCTGCCCAGGAATCCTGAAGCAAATAATTATGGCTGCTCACCCTGAGGAGGAAGTAGGATAGAGCAGGAAGCTATGGGGAAGCCTGAATGTTAATTGGAGCCCATATTTAAGAGCTTATTACTGACCTTTGAGAAGTTTTGACTGTATTAAGCTTGGGTGGGGATTGAGAACTTGGCTAATGAAAGGGTTGAGCAAAGGCGCCTTAATACCAGGGTTTAGCCCTAAAACAGTTTTCAAAGAGCCCTTAGAATCCGTCTGCCTCACCCTGCTGTCTTGCTGGGAGCCATTTGGAAGGGTAGCCTGCCTTGGACTGGGGGTGCCCGCCCAGGAAGGAAGGTCCTTAGGGTGAGGAGGCAGGGCCATGGCGAGGACTGCCTGGCTCAGCCCCCAGCCCAGGCTCAACATTATAGATGAGGAGCCGAGCGGAGGCCATCTCCTTAGAGCCTCTAAGAAGTTTGTTTTGCATGTATTTGTTTGAGTGGGGAACGTAGGAGTATGTGTGATTGTGGGTATGTGAGGGTGTGAAGTGTGTGTGGGTGTTTTTTTTCTTAATGTAATTATATAGGTCTGTGAGTTCATGGTGGGATGTTTGTATGTGGGTGTGAATGTACCTGTTGGTAGGACCGGTGGTTGTAGTTTTTTAGTGCATTCAACAGACTTGAGATATTTTCACCTTGTAATAATAATGCATTTAGATAGTGATTTAAAGTTTACCAAGTACTGTTTGGCAGCCAGGTGGTGCAGTGGATAGAGTACCAGTGCAGGAGTCAGGAGGACCTGAGTTCAAATCTCACCTCAGACACTTGACACTCACTAGATGTGTGACCTTAGGCAAGTCACTTAACCCCAGTTGCCTCATCCTGGGTCATCTCCAGTCATCCTGATGAATATTTGGTCAGTGGATTCAGATGGCTCTGGAGGAGAAGTGAGGCTGGTGACCTGCACAGCCCTCCCTCACTCAAAACAAAGTCAAGTGCAAGTCACGTCATTATTTCTCTGATGGCGTGGTCTTCTTCGGCAATGAAGGACGCACACACACACACACACACACAAAGTACTCTATATGTCATTTCATTTGATCCTCATACAACCCTACATGGGCAGTGAGGCTTTGAAGTTGAGACTTGACCAAGATTACCCAGTGAATATTGGATAGATTTGAACTCAGGTCTCCCTGACTCTTAAGACTGGAGCTGTATCTACCACTTCAGCAGCCTGTTGGGAAGAGGCAGCCATTCAGTAGACTGGAAGAAGGTGGAGTAAGTTAGAGGAGAGAGAGGAGCAGTTTCAGGGACCTGAGTTCTTGGGGTTAGCTGCACTGGCTGGCTGTTCCTCCTTGTCTACTTCCCTGATTAAAGACCCTCTCCTGTCCTATGCTGTCTTCGAATAACCATCTTGTTTTAACCTTTCTACTCAGAGGGGTATGGATGTCCCCAAAGGGCAGAATTTTGCCAACAAAGTAGGACTCTCCAGAAGAGATGGTAGGAAGCCCCTAAGTCCCTGGAGGCCAATCTTGTGCTTCTGTCTACAACCTACAGCATTAGGGTCAGACCCAAGGGGGTCATGGGGAATCCAAACTTCAGGGAACTGATGAGGGGGAGGAAGGAGAATTGCATTAATATAGTCACTGGGGTCTTATTACTAATCAGCATGCATTAGTCTGCAGGGAACAGACATGTGACCTCATTAAACGCCCCTACTGATGATCAGGGCCTTATTGATTCATTGAGTAGTCTGGAGGTCATCCCTTTTCCTCCTTACCCCTGATTCAGCCTGTATAGCAGAATTTTGACTCTGGAGGCAGCTGTGTATAAATGCTACTATGTGCAGATGTGGTACCTGAGGATGCCTTGGGCCTGCCTACATATTGGAGACTATATGTATGAACGTAGGACTCCCATACATTGACTCTCAGTGCTCCCCCGAGCACACGCCTGTGGCTGCTGCCTGCTCTGAAGTCACCATTGTAATCTTCTGCTCTGTGACCCTTGGCTAATTGGAACAGCTTCAGAGGGGGCAGCTGTTGAGTGAGGCGGGTGGGGGGGGAATGGCCCCCCAGGGAGCAATCCTTCTGGATGGGCACCATATGGTAGAGCCACTGGGCCGAATGCAACAGAGATAGCCCTGGGCTCTCTGTCTCTTCACACAGCAGTGAGTTACCACCCTTGAGACCTTTAGGGAAGGGATCTTGGGTCAGGGGAGGGGGACAAGGATAGGAGAAAGAGGCACAGAGAATCTCAGGTACCCAGCAGGTCATTGGTGGAGAATAGGACTCGGAACCCATGAGTCCTTGAATGCCAGTCCCTGGTCCCCAGCCTAAAAGGCGGAACTTCCCCTCATTCCTCTCCTCCCCTTCCTACCCCCACCCCCATTCCTTCCTGGGGAACTGCTTTTTCTGTGTGCAGTGACCTTCCCTCCATCCTTCTTTCTGTCCTTTCTTTTTGGTTATTCAGAACTTCTGGGGGTGGAGAACAGAGTGGGGTTCCTTAGGCCTCCAGCCCAGCTTGTGGGGGCAGGGCTTTCTACTTAGAGAAGGGACTAGAGGTGGAAAGCTGCCTGCCCCCTCCCTTCTCCATGTCCTCACCCAGGGACCATTTTTCCTCTTCTCTCCTTTCTTCTCCCTGCAGCCCCTATCTCCAAAACTAGAGGGGAGGGGAGGGGCATGGGTACTACACTATGGCCATTAAGCACTCTCTAGAAGGGTGGGTGTGGGGTGACAACATCTCAGAGTGTCTCTTTCCCTCTTCAGCTTCAGATTTAGTAACCCCCACCTCTTCCAGGTTGGGTACAAAGGCTCTTGGAGCCCTGCCAGAAAGGCATCTTGACATCCCCAAACATTGAAAGGGATCGCTGAGCTGGCCTGGGGCCAAGTGGGATCATTGACCAAGTGGGGCACCTATAACCTGCTAATCCAATTTACCTGAAGTTCTTTTGCAGAGCTACTACAGAGTAGATTTTATGTACTCTAAAATAGTATGATTGGATGATTCACAGCGGAGGAGGGAATAGGAGAGAACCCTCCCTTTCTGCTGCTTTGTTCCCTGAAATACAGGCCACACCCCTGTAGGGGGACCTTATGCAGATGCAACTCCTCTGGTATTATAGGGTTTTCTTTGCTATTCAAGTCTCTGAGTCTCAGCCCAAAGCCCAGGCTAGGGGGAGGGGAGATGATGGGGGAGACAGGGCTATTTATCTGTAATGAGGATGGTAATCCAGGTCCTACCCACATCCCAGGGCTCCCTTCCATCCCCCGGATAAGGGCCATTTGTTAAGATGATACTAATTACTGTGGTCCCATGGTTGACTGAGTAGGGGTCCGGGGTAGTATCCCAACTGAGCCCTTGTAGTGTGGGTACCTATGGAGTGATGTAAGAAAACTCACTGGACTTGGAGTCAGAGGTTTGAATTTTGATTCTTCTGTTTATTAGCTGTATGACATTGGGTCAGTCAATTTACCTCTGAGGACTTCAGTTTGCTCATATGTAAAATGAAGAGTTTGAGACTAGATCTCCAGGGTCTCTTTCAGCTGTAGTTGTCTCTGAGTCTTTGGAGGGAGGGACCGTCCATTCTACTGCCTGTCTGGGTAACTTATCTGGACGGTCAGGCGAGACTGAGGGAGCAGTTGGTCGCCTGAGGCTTGATGGAAGCCACAGGGAAATGCATACCAGATGTGGATCAGCGGAGATAATTTGTTAGACAATTTGTAAGATGCTGGTTGTATGGGGGTGTGGTTCCCCCTCAGTCCCATAGACTCAGACCCCGGCCCCTTCTCCAAAGGGAAGAAAGGGGCCTATAGGGTAGGATTGGGGGAAGGTACCTGCTAGGAGACTGGGGGTCTTAGGCAGAAATTTCCCTTCTACTTCTATCCCCCACAGGCAGGGAACCATATTCATAATGGTGTTAGGTGTGATGGGAGATGACTATGTCCCTTTTTCCTTTTTGTCCTAGTCCAGAGAAGCCTGTTAACTGGGGCCCTGTTAACTGGGGGAGGGGCACAGAAGGTACCCTGAGTGCTCTTGTAATTGGTCAAGATTAGCTGTGCCCATCTCCAGCTTGCTACCCACTGTAGATATCCCCCTGAGGGGATATTCCTCTGGATGGAGGAGGCCCAGTTTGGAATTACAGCCCTTTTCTGGAAGCCTAAAAGAAAGCAGGCCATGGACCAGCATGCATCTGATCAAAGTGCTGAAACTTGTAAAAAGTGGTTTTTAAGGTTTACAGAGTACTTGGAGTCACAGTATTATCACGATGCTAAGAGAATAGAATAGTGTGTGCTCTTTATCCCCAGCTGAGCCTATCCCCTCCCTTCTGGGTGGTAGCAGGCAGGAATTATTTTGGGGGAAACATCTCTGGATCTCTGATGTTCCATCCCACTCAGGTGAGTGATCATAGCACAAAAGGACCAGGAAGGTTCAGGAAAAGGAGAGATCTTGGGGAGTTGGGCTGGCGGAAGAAGGCTTCCTGGGGAAGGCTGAGTTTTAAAATGTGTTGGACAGGTCATGTTACCTTCATTTTGCTCCCCTATAAAATGAGAGGTTTTGAATAGATCTCCTGGGTCCCTTTCAGCTCTGGGGATCTGAATACGAAGGATCCATCCTGCTTATCTTGTTGAAGACAGGGTGTTCCATGAGCAGGGAGTAGGGTAGGGAATGGCAGAAGATTTGAGGAGGGGCATGAATTCATCTTAATGGGTCGGGGACCACAAACATTTGGTTCTGGGTGATTGTTCTTCACTAACCCAAGGGCCCATCCTTTTCTCCCTCCAGTACTTAAGCCATCCCTCAAAGAATCGAGCTGTGACTGTGCTGGGGAGACTGGAAACAGAGCAGCAGACTAGGAAACTTCAGAAGCTGTTTCTGATTAATTTCCCCTTTCTTGTCGATTTTTCTTTCCAGAAAAGAAGGGGGAAAAGGAGAAGGGGGGAGTTGGTAATCTATCCGGGTTTGAAGAGGGTAATCGGTTTTCAAATAGGCGGGGAACGGAAAGGAAATCCCTAGCCAGTTTCAAGTTGTAGCCGACCCTGAAATCCTGCAGGGCTTCCTGGAGCTGGGGGAGCCTAGCCACTGCCTAGACCAGCCCTTTGTCCGGAAGAGCAGGATTTAGCAAAGCGATTTTCTGATCTAAAAGTTTTGGAGTCAGTTTTTCTCCCTTGAATTTCCCCTCTTACCCCTAGGATTGGGGAAGGGGAGGGGAAGGTGGCTCTGGGGAGATGCTGTTTTGTTTCCTGTTCTGGGGCCAAGTATTCCCAGGATTTCTAGAAACAAAGCAGAGTTTTCCACTGGGGGTGGGGTTGGGGGAAGGGTATCTTCCTGAGTACTGCTTCAGATGCAGGATGGGAAGGTGAACCAATCCCCTAGGACTGCTTCTAGACTCAATGTCTCCCTCGATACACAGAACCCAGGTTGAAGATGGGACTGACCTAAAAGGTAAAGTTCCAGTAGAGTATGTGTGTGATGGGTGGGCAAAGTTGAGGGTTCATACTTTTAGAGACCTTGTAAAACCCACTAGCGTTGGGCTGATATCCTGCTAACTCACTGTCTTACCTATGTGACCTTCACGAAATTAGTTAATATCCTTCGGTCTGTTTCCTCATCTGTAAAATGAAAGCCTTTGAGGTCCCATCTGGTTCAAAATCTATAATGTTGTAATTCTAGTGAAGGTGGTGGGGCAGGACTAGGTCTCAAAGGCTTTGGGATGGACAGCCTTGTATGGCTAGGGGCACAGGGCACAGGACAGAGGAAACTGAATAACTTCCTACATCCCTAGCCCCCAAGTATGGGCTCACCTGGGCAGAACCCAAGCAGGAATTCTAGACTGGCTCAGTTCCCTGTGACTCAACAGGGGAAAGTCTATGGGAAGGAAAGGGGCGGAGAGACTCAGATCACAGTAGCACATCCAGATGGTCTAATTGGGGGGGGGGGGGGGGAGCTTAGTCTAATCCACTCTCAATTAGGGGTCAGTTGTGTTGGTTTGGGATAGGTCCTGGGGAAAGAAAGTCGTGATAAAAATGAATGATTCTGGAAAGTCACCAGCAATGCCTCCAGTTGTGGGCCCAAGGGAGCCTCCCTGGGGTCTTTAGCTCTTTTTTATCCCTGGTTTCATTCTGCTTCTGCTGCCCCTGGGGTCAGCTTAGTAGCAGCCTTGTCAACCACATGAATGTGTTTGTCTTCTAGTTTTTGATCAGTAAAAGGAAGTCACACTCTCTAAGTAATTGAAAAACCAATGAAGGTCCCCAGAGAACAGATAATGAAACATACCTCCCACCTCATGGCAGAGGCCAAAGACTACTAGGGCAGAATTTTGTGTACCTTGTCAGATGTGGTCATTTAATTGCTTTCCATTGTCAGACGAGGGAGTTCTGTCTTGGGAGGGTTAAAATGACTGTGATAATAAAGGTGATATTTTATTGAAATAAAATTTTTTAAGTTAATGAAACCTCCTCCCCCTACACACACACACACACACACACACACGCCCATTTTGCAGATGCCAACCCAGAGGCAAATAGTATAGGGAATCAACCAGGACAGAGCTAGGACCCCTGGCTGTGCATTCCCACACCTCTTCCTAGCAGCTGAGCTGTTCTTTTATTTCAAGGGTTGAAACTGGTGACCCTAATGATTTGTTTAGTGTCTGAACTCCCAGGGTTCCTCCCAGCTTCCCACCACCCTTTCTTTCTTCTGCTAATCTCCCACGTGCCCAGACTGAGGGTAGGAAAGCCTCAGTTTCTCCTGTAGTCAGTCTCTGCTATCCTGCCTCCTGCCTAGGGCCCAGAAGGGAAACTCTTCTAATAACCCATTCCCAGAGTTGTGAGGTTTGGGTGGCAGAGACATAAACCAATGCTTGCCTGAAAAGGGAGTAGGATTAGGAGACTGAGCCCCCTACTCAGATAACCAGTGCTGTTTGTCTGCAGTGTGAGAACCTTGAGCTGGAAGGAAGGCCCAGCTGTCCCTGGCTCCTGGATCTAAGGGGCTTATCCCCTCCCAACCCTCTGCTAAAACAATGGTGCTAAATTGGATTGGAAACAAATCTCTTCTGGCCTCCTCCTGGAGGGCTGTTTCAAGCCAGAGTATAGAAATGCTTCTTCTGTCAACAACCTCTCCCTACCCCCCCCCCCCCCCACCTCATTCCTTGTGCTGTATTCCAGTCTTGTTAAAAAGCATTCCCTACAAGCATGGGGACTGCTGGGTTAGGGGTTTGCTTGGGGGCAGGGGGGAGGTAGAGACAGACACACACATTTGCTCACTGCCTCTCTGGTTTAGATTAAGAATACCAAAAGCAGTTGTTCATTGTGGGCCTTCGGCCCCCACCCAGCCACAGATATGAAGATCTCCAAGGGCTTGGGTAGTAGGAGGGGTGTTACAGGGAAATCTCAGTGGTGGAGTGAATCTCAGTTCTCACCCTGGTCCTCAGTTCTTTGGTTTCCTCACCCATCCAAGTCCCACCATTCGTCAGCCATTCTATAGCGGGGCCCTGATATAATGAAGCTCACTTGGTAACTTTATTTGTGAATTATTTATTAATCATGTCTTGTGTGTAAAAAAAAAAAGGTGCTAAATTTGCTTAGTGGAGATTATCTTTTAATGGAGATAAGACACCAACACAGATAATGTACAGTACCATAATTGCTATGATAACTGCATTAGAAAATTGCAGAACAAAGTGCTATGGGAGGTTTGGACATAGAGGGGAAGGTCATTACAGAGGGGACATGGGTGGGGGGTGCTTCATGGAGGGATGGGCAAGGGAAGAGGGTGGGAATTCTAAGCTTAAAGAATAGTGTGAGCATGTTTGGATAATACAGAATGGACTAGTTTAACAAGATTATAGAGTGTAGAGGGAAGTAGAATTATATAAGACTGGAAAGGTGTGATAGCTTCAGACCATGTTGGACCATGAGGGCTAGTCTGGGCAAAGGAATTGGAACATCATTTGGGAGGCAATGGTGGGTCTACGGTAAGTTAATATTTTTCAGAACCTGATTTAGGACTCAAGGACTTGATCCTTGTACAGATCTCCTTGGACTACTTGGGCCCCCTGGGCTGGATGAGTCAGCTTTGGGCTCCCCTAGTACTTTGTTAATGTCTGGTTTTGGAATCTACCACCTCATCTATATTTCAGTATCTCTTCCTTCTTTCATCTTGCTTAATTTTTATGACTTTCCATGGAGGTCCAGGGATCGCAGGATCACAGAGTCTTAGGCCTTGAAGGGATCCCAGGTTCACCTTTAGAGCTGGAAGAGACCTTAGAGGTCATCTAGTCCAATCTCCTTACTTTTACAGATGAGGAAACCAAGCCTCAAAGAAGTCAAGTGACTTGCCTAGGATGGAAGAACTACTAAAGTTCAGAGATAGGATGTGAACTTAGGTTTTCCTTATTCCAAGCCCAGCACTCTGTCCAGTGTTCTATACTCCCTAAAGATCATCTAGTTCAACCCTTTATAGGAGTGGAAATTGAAGTCCAGAGTTAATAAATTACTTTCTTTCAGGTTACCCAGATTATTGGCAGAATCAGAATTTGAACTCTCTTCCTCTGACTCCAAATCCAGCACTCCCAAATAACTGGGAGAGCTGTCTGCTCTCTTACTGTACAGTATGGGCAGAGGAGTGAAAGACTAAGAGAAGCTAACAGCCAGCCCTTTTAGCCCACTAGTTTTCTGCTTAGGAAAGTGGCTGCTTTTGTGAACTATTGTGCCAAACAGAAATGAATTCAGGTACTTGCTGTGTTGGCCCTTTTGAGGGAAAACTGTTTGGGTTTGTTACATTCTTAGACTATAGGTTTATGAAAAGTCACAGAGGCCTCTTTTTTGGGAGGGATGTAGGGAGAGGCAATCAGGATTAAGTGACTTGCCCAGGGTCACACAGCTAGTAAGTGTCTGAAGCCAGATTTGGACTCAGGTCCTCCTGACTCTATCTACTGCACCACTTAGCTGCCTCAGAAGCCTACTTTTGTGCCTCATTGTGGTGTGGAGGAGCTTCTGGATTCTTGAAGGCTCTTCCAGTGGAGCATAAGAGACTGAAGAATCTAGCCAGGTACAAAGGAGTTCATTCTTAAGGAACTGGCCATGATGGCAATCCATGGAACTAAATACAAAATAGCCCTTAGTCCTATGCAAACCCAGGCTGCTCTTCTATAGTACCAGGGGCAAAGGGGAGGAAAATATGGCAGAGGATACTTTAAAAATGTAAGCTTTTTAGACCAGTTTAACTGTAGGTACAGAGATTATTGTCCAATGGCCAATGATGACGTACCTCTATGATCATTTGAACCACATCAGAGTTGATATTCTTGTGATAAACAGAACCCTAAGACAAGGAAATTGTAACTTAAAGAAAGGAAACATGGCTCCCAGGCTGTCTCTGGAGAGAGACAAAGAGCTGGTTTTATCAGGCACCCAGAGGAAATGAGAACCATCATTCTGTGGGACATTTGGATTATCTTGTTTCTGTGCTCATGGTGACCATGGCTAAAAAAGACCACCTTGAAGATAATTCCAACTTGTGCACTGACATCAGTTCATGGATGAGGAAATTCTATGATGAACTTGACAAGATCCTTCAAACCAACTTAAACGATAAAGTTTGGTACCTGGTGATTTCAGTGTGGACAGGGGAGGATGGCCAGGGGAAAAAAAAATATGTTGGAAAATGTGACTCAGGTTTGAGCAGTGAAAGAGGGGTGCCTGAGAAACTTCTGGTACATCTCTGTACAATTAATGCTTTCTTCCAGAAAAGAGTCAAGGCACGGAAAATGACGAGCCCTGAACAGCATCATAGAAAGTGAAATTGACTATATCTGGAGAGACAGGAAATGATCACTTAGTGCTGTCTCATTTAGTCCATTGATTAATCAGAGCAAGGGTCAAAATCAACACCAAATTAGGACAAGGGACAGAGATGGGAAGATAACTGAGCAACTGCAAAAGCTTCAACCTAGCTGTTCAAATGAGGAGTCAGTATTAAAAAACAAGAGGGAAGGGGTCTGAAAAAGGCAAAGAAATTGACCTTGACTGTGACCATTTACTGTAAAAATTTAACCAGTGTAAAGCAAGCCCTTCAATGAGGAAATTTTAAAGTGTGACTAGAAACTGCCCTTGGCTGCAAATGTGGTACATCTTTGCTCAGCAGAGAGATACGACAGTCAACTTAATACTAATGCTGCTGCTGCTGCTACTGCTACTACTACTACAAATACCACTATAACTACCACCACTACCACCACCACCACCACGACTACTACCACTACTAGGATTTATATAGAGCCTTAAACTACTTTACAAATATTATCTCATTTGATTCACACAACACCAGGAGATAGGTGCTACTGTTATTCTACCCCATTTTACAGATAAGGAAACTGAAACAGATGGAAGTTAAGGGATTTGCCCATGATTACATAGGTGGTAAGTATTTGGGACTGGATTTGAACTCAGTTCTCGACTCTAGGTCCAGTGCTCTATCTATTGCACCTCATTTGTAAAACAGTTTGGAGGAGGAAGACAGATAACTAGCAGCATTGCTTTAAAGCAAAAATGAGTCTGGAAAACGTGGTGTCGGACCTAACCGAGTCACATTACTCCAAGAATATTCCAGAGAGGTCACAGTGTGATAGATAAGGTTCTGGACTATGCCCTTACTACCACAGACACAATGCAAACAGCAACAACTCCTCTTTAGAGTTCATAGAGCACTTCCCTTACAACAAAATAGGTAGTTTTGAGTATTACTATCTGTTTTACAGATGAGAAAACTGAGGCCCAGATAAATGAAATGTTTTGCCCAAAGAAGCACAGCTAATGAGTGGCAGAAATGAGACCAGAACCCAAGGCCTGCCTCTAAGGCTGTTGTTTTTTTCTGTTATACCAGGTTCTGTTGGTCTCTGTCCAGTAGCCTAAACTGATGATTGCTGGCCCACCAGCCCCCACATATAGGTTAGAGGAGCTTGTGCTAAATTGAATTCAACAAATACATTTTAGATACAGAGGGAATCAAGGGCACAAGTAGAGGATTTGGTCTCAGCCACCTTTTCCTCAGGTGATCCAGTAAAGGAGACAGTGCAGACACGTGATCCTGGGATAACTGTTGTTAAAAACTGGGGGTAATGAAACAGGACTGGGTAGAACTGGCAGTGATCATGTAGAACTCACAGAGGAGACTGTGTGACCTTGAACAAAACTTCTTCCATCTCTGTGCTTCACTGTCCTCAGCTGTCAAAGGAGACAAGAAGATGGTTTTTGAGGTCCAGTGCTAGTTGAAACTCCAAGGACTTCCTGGGCGGAAGTCTTAGCCCTCACCAGAGAAATCAGATCATACAATGGAAAGTGTGTGGTGGCTTTGGAATATAAGAACCTGGGTTCAGATCCCAGCTCTGTTACTTACTAACTGTGGGATCATAGATAAGTCATTGAACTTTTTCTTGGCCTCACTTTCCTCATCTGTAAAATGGGAGGGTTGAATGAGATGATTTCTAAGGTCCCTTCCAGTCCTATATCTATGATACTGCTCTCCTTGGGAGTCTGTGGGTATTCCCTGCTCCCCCTCTCCCTAACTTCTTGCTATGGGTAAGCTCCAGGAAAGAGCAGCAGGCTCAAATAGGAGGGGCAGCCCTGCCTCCCACGCCTCTAAGATTCTTCTTATCTAGCACTGAACAGAGACCCCCTGGCTTCTGCGTGAAGAGTCCCAAACTAAACTGGAAACAATGTATCCAACAGCTATCTGTCAAATGTCTCATGGGTACATTTTCTCATGTGCTTCTCTTGACAAACCCATGAAGTACATACAATACTTACTTACAAGGTCTTACTCTTCCCGTTTTGCAGGTGAAGACACTGAGGATTGGGTGAAGCAACTTGCCCACTGTCACCCAGCTTGTAGGTCTGGGGAGGGCTTCCTCTCCAGTTCTCTCATACCCCCAGATCTGGTACTCTCTTCATGTCACGTCCTCATTCAAGCAATTCCTTATTGAACTTCTAGGCTCAAATATAAAACCTGTGCTTTGCTGTTAAGGCCCTCCATAGCCGAGCCCCTCCCTACCTTTTCAGCCTTCTTGCATCTTATCTTCCCCTCCCCCCATATACTCTACAATCCAGTGCCACTGGCCTCAATGCTGCTCATATAAAGCACTCCATCTCCTGTCCCCCTCACCTGGACTGCTCTCTCTCCTGACCTCCACCTTCTGGCTTCACTGGCTTCCTTCTATGCTTAGCTAAAGTCTCTCCTTCTGTATGACACTTTCCCCAGTTCTCCTTATTGCTAGAGCCTTTTCTCTGAGATGATCTCCAGTGTATCCTATATATATTTTTCTATAAACATAGTTGTTTGCATGTTGTCTCCCCTCATTATCCTCAAATGAGGATCAAATGAGATACTTAGAAAGTGCTTGGCCCAGTGTAGGTCTTATATAAATCCTTCCTTCTTTCCTTTCTTCCTTCTTTCCTCTTTTCCTTCCTCTCTCCCTCCCTCCCTACTTTCCTTCTTTCTTTCTGCTTTCCTACTTCTCTTTCTCTTTCGCTCCCTTCCTCTCTCCTTCCCTCCCTCTCTTCTTTCCTGCTTTCCTTCCTTCTTTCCTTTCTCCCTCTCTCTATGAGGTCCCTTAGGCTCTGTGACTTTCCACTAGAACAAGCTGCTTCTCAGATCATAGATTGGGCAGGACGTAGGCCAACTGTGGTCACTGGCAACTAGAAAGTGGTATGTATAGACAGACTTTCCAGAGGTAAATAGATGAAGCAGGAGCTACAGCTAACACCCTTGGGGAGTTCCCAGAATGGAGGGGGCAGGGAGGGTAGAGACATGGTATTTCCTGGTCTAGGGGTGCCTGGGCTTGAGCCAAGGATGGTGCCCACTCTGGGATTATGTGTGTGAGTGTGTTTGTGTGTGTGTGTGTGTGTGTGTGTGTGTGTGTGTGTGTGTGTGAAAGAGAGAGAGAGAGAGAAAGCTCAGAGAAGTTCTTTCTCTGTGAGTTCCAAACAGGGGACCTCCCATTCTAGCTTCCACCTCCAAATGTGGTCATGGACACGTGGAAAGCTCCATACACCGACTAGCCGGAGGTAAATTTTAAAAAAATTTTCTGCTGGGCTTTTCTCTGAACTAAGAAGGTCTAGTGTTGTTCCAACAGGATTAACAGGAGACTTTGTGATATTGTGGAACAAATGTTTTCCTGGGAGTCAGGAGACCTGGGTTCTAGCTCCAGATCTGTCATTTACTCTTTATGGAACTGTGGTCAAGTTATTTCTTTTCTTTTCTTTTTTTCTAGGTTTCATTTTGCCACTGTAACATAAAGGAATCAGATTAGAAATGATAACTGGATTTAGAGCTGGAAGGAATGCTGTAGGTCACTTAACTCTAACCCCCTCATTTTACAGCTGAGGAAACCAAGGCCCATTTAAATGATTTGCCCAGGGCTGGGAAATGTCTGCCCAGGAGAAGGGAGGCAAACTAATGGTATGGGATGAAACCAGGAAGCAGACCCACATCCCATCTCTGGAATCTCAGTTTGGTGGGGCAAGAGGAGATTTGTACCCATCCATTCCTCAGGGCATTCGTGGCCTGGGAGAAAAGAATAGACACTCTTAAAAAAGAATAATATTGGATACTGTCAAGGACTACAGGGAGTGCCTTTAGATTCTCCTCTCTTTCCTATTTTAAAACTCGTCCTCAACCCGCTTTTCCTTCCTCTTTTCTTACACATTACTCCAGTCTGTAACTGGGCCATACTGGCTTACTTGCTTTTCCCTCATGCCACGCAAGATGCTCCATCTTCCATCTCTTTGCCTTTGTCCCCAGTGTCCCCCATGCCTGGAATGTTCTCCTCATCTCCATTTCTTGACTCCCCCGCATTTCTTTCATGCATCAGCTCAAGCACCATTTCCCCTCAAGGAGTTCTTTCCTGCTCTCTCCTCCTCCCCCTATCACCCCAATCCTCTTCCACAGTTTCTAGAGCCTTCCCATCCAAGGTTACCTTGTGTCTTGCTTTATATGCCTCTTGGATATGCATATGTTGTCTCTCCTGTTAGAGCAGAATCTCCTTGGGATCAGGAACTGTTCCATTTTTTTGTCTCTGTGTCCCTAGCACTTAGCCTGATGCCATTTAGTAAACGCTCGTTTATTGATTGATATGGGTACCATAAACAGGAACATACAGACAAGTATGGACACAATACATATTTGCACAGATGCATATAC
This sequence comes from Notamacropus eugenii, assembly GCF_028372415.1. NCBI lineage: Eukaryota > Metazoa > Chordata > Mammalia > Diprotodontia > Macropodidae > Notamacropus > Notamacropus eugenii. The sequence goes on from NC_092872.1 coordinate 48,530,094, forward strand.
ATGCACGCACATGTTCTGTTCCTGTTCAAGCTATGGGGAAAGCTGGGGGGTGGAGTAGAGAGAATGAAGGGAAGGGCCTGGCACCAAGGAGGGAGGGAGCCCCTGAGAGATATGTGACTTGGGCAAGTCACTTTTTGGCTCTAGATTCAAAGTTTCTCTAGCCATAAGGAGGTCATGTGAACTTCCCCAGTAACTGATAGTGATCTATGTGAAACTGTTCCTAGGGCAGTTTGGGATTCCCCAACAGTGGAGGCCAAGGGCTGGTCTTGTGGGCTGTGAATCCTTGCTGGCTGTGCAAGACACTCCCAGATCAGGCCTCTGTGGAACTGTGCCCATGGGCCTGGAGTCCAGGGAATTTGCTGTTTGCATTCGAGTTTTTAAAACAATATGTTCTAAGTAGTTGATCTCTGGTCAGAGCCAGAGGTAACCTTAGTGTTTTTATGAATCCAACTCTTTCATTTTACAAATAGAGGAAAAAAGCCCAGAGAGTGAGAGTCACTAACCCTAAAATAACTTAGGAAATTAGCACCAGTGAGTCTAAAAAATGGACTTTAGTCAGGTCCAGATGGATACTGGTAGATGTGTTGGTAGTTTCAGAAACAGATCTGTCCCTGCTATGACCTGAATAGGATAATAGGGGAACATTGATTTAGAGCTATATGAGACTGGAGAGATTACTTAGTCTAACCTCTTTTTTACAGACAGGGAAACAGACAAGTAAATAAAGGATGCCCTCTTTCTTTCCCCCAAATTTGGTCATCAAATATATAGCCCAGTCATGTGGAATCCTGGACCAGCCCCAGGCTCCTTGGACCTCTCACCCAAGTCTACAAAGCAGCTCCTCTCCAGTTTTTCTATCCTATAAGAGAAATACCTCACTTAGGTTTAACTTGAATCAACAGTGGAAACAAGGGATGAGAAACTCAGATGTTCTGTAGTGGAAAAAGCACTGAATTTGGAGTGGGAAGATGACCTGGGTTACAATTTGGACTGCATGACCCTGGACAGTTCACTCTCCCACTCCTTTCTGGGCTTCAGTTTCGGTTTCTTAGGGGTCAGGGGGTGTGGCACTAGCTGATATTTAAGGTCTTTTCTAGCTCTACGTCTTGTGATTATTTTTCACCAAACAAAAGTTAGCCGAAGTAAGAAGAAAATTATAAAATGTTCAGAATTTAGGCTCCAAATGAGCCAACAAGGATGTTCTTAGCCTGGGGTCAGCAAATTTGTTTTCTAAAACATTTCAATAACTATTTTTAAAATCTTTTGGTTTCCTTTGTAATCCTACATGTTTTATGTATTTAAAACCATTATATTGAGGAGCTCGTGGCACAGAAAAGGTTAAGAAGCCCTCTTTGCCCCATGTGTTGGGGATAGACTGAGCTGGGGGCCTCTCTTGTCCAATATACTCTTCTGATTTTTTTCCCCCAACTTGCCTTAGGTGGGGTGGTGGACTGGGGAAGGAGGGATGGAGTGATGGCAGGGACTCTCTGTTGCCATGTGGACCCTGCCTGTTGACTCTGGCGGGTCTCTGCTGAGCAGCTCCCAAAGCCTGAAACCCAAGGTGGGAATGAAGCCACAAGCATGTTTGGAATCAGCCGTCTCAGCGCCCGCCTGGCCGTGCTGGCTCGGGGGCTGCACATGGAACTGTTTTGCTGTATTGATGCACAGGAGGATAAATCCACAAGACTGGAGGAATAGAGAGAGTGTCTGAGTACCAGTTTGCTATCCTTTACCCCCTGGGCCACCTTCTTGAATGGGCATGGGTGGGTTAGGGTACCAGCCCCTTGGCACTTCCTGGCTTCCTGGGCAGGGCTGTCCATGGTTACGCTGTTGTGTGAGTTTAATAGCTGAAGTTCTCTGCTCTCTCAGCAGGGTGGGTGCTGGGCTGGGAAGAGCTGTTGGGGGTCCTGGCTATGGACCCCTTCAGTTCTCAGAGCTCGCCTTTGATTAGAAGCTTCCTGTGCTGGCAGCCCTGAGGCTGACCAGCAAGGCAGGGTGTTGGCACCAGAGGCGTTCAGAGGGCACAGCTTCTGTTTCGTTACTTCTCTCTCCTATAGGACTCGGTGCATTGCTTGGAATTCATGAACTTGATGTTGGTGTGTTGGTTAATTTTCCCCATATCTACTAGGAGATAGGCAGGGATGGTGACCATTTTTAAGAGGTGAGAAAAACCAAAGTGTATTCAATTTGTGGTTTTTGAATTAAGGTTTTTTTTCACCTCTCTCTTCTGTAAAATGGGGATAATGTTCACATTACTTCCTAGTATCGATGGTAGGAAATGTGTTTTGTATATTGTAAAACTCAGTAGAACTGGAGATGGTATTAGGGTGTATTCTTTCTCTTTCTCTTCTCCCACTGTCCCAGGAGCCCCAATTAGAAAGGGTCAAGTAGGTGCTAAATAATTAAACAGGCTGGGGCTACCTGGGTGCCCTGAGGCATGCTCATGCCAGCCAACCTAAGAAGGGATGCAATTAGATGGAGACCCGCAGGGTTGGGCCCGGGCCTATGGCTGAGTCCTACCCTCCCTCTTCAGGAAGCCCTTATGTTGGACCTGGGCCAAAGCCAGTCTGAGCAGCTCCATCTGATGGGAATTAGGTCGAACAGACTTGGGGGAATTTTTCTTCTGTCCTCATTTGGGTTTACAGGCTATGAGCCTGGCTGGGTATGGTAGTTCCAGAGTTGAGAAGAACCAGAGACTGATCATAAGGGAACATCTGTAGCAACATCTGCAGCTTGGTGAGAGGGTGGTTTACAGCAAACACAATGTCAATGGCTCAGTTAGACAGCTCAGCCCTAGAGGCTGGCACCGGGAGGTAGGGAAAGAATCAAAGAAGCTCAGATCATAGATCATCTGGCTCCAACTCCTTCATTTTTTTCCTTCAGATTTTTTTTTTAAATTCTGAACTGAAAAAATGTCAAATAAGGAAAGCGTTTCTCTGTACAGAATGGAACAAAAGAAAAGGATTGTACATAAAACAGTTTATATCTACTATATGCAATTTGCTTTTCTTTTTAAGTATATAATAAATTAAACTTAACTCTCAAAGTTGTCCTGATTGCCTGGGATTCCTTCCGGCCTTCCTTACGTTCTCCTCTGTGTATTAAAAACAAAACAAAACACTTCAGTGACCGTCCTTTCTTTTCTCTTCTTCTCTTTTCTTTTTCCTCCCATCATGTTCTTATCCAAGGATATCCCTATCCTTCCCCTCCCATTGGAAAAAAAGAAAAAAATCTTTTAACAAATATACATAGTCAAGCAAAACAAATTTTCATGTTGGCTATGTTCAAAAATGTTTATTTCGTTCTACGTCTTGAGCCTGTCTAGGTCAGGAGGTGGGATCATGCTCCATCATTGATACTTTGGTGTGGTTGGTCATGGAATTGATCAGAGTTCTTAAATCTTTCAAAGTTGTTTTTCTTTAGATAGTTCCCCTGGTTCTGCTCGCTTCTCTCTGCAGTGGTTCTTGTAAGTCTTTCTGGATTTCTCCCAAACCATCCCTTTTGTCATTTCTTACGGTGTCGTAATATTCCATTTCATTCACAGCACATAATTTATTTAGTCGTTCCCCATAGATGGACACTCCCTTGGTTTCCAACTCTTTGCCACTACAAAAAAGAGCTGATATAAATATTTTTTGTAGTCTTCATTTGATTTTTTTTAAACCAATGCTTTATTCTTTAGATAAGGAAACTGAGGTCCAGATCGGGAAACACATTTGTCTAAAGCTACATATACAGTAACCTAGTTGCAAAGACAGGATTAGGATTGAGGTCTCTTGCTCAAAATAGGGCGTTTCTTCAACTGTGTCACATACTGGTTCCCCGGGCAGGGCTGTCCATGGTTACCCTGTTATGTGAATTTAACAGCTGAAGTCCTTTGCTCTCTGGGCAGGGTGAATACTGGGCTGGAAAGAACTGTTGGGGATCTCAGTTATGGATACCTCTAGTTCTCAGAGCTTGACTTGGGGAAACTTCTTATGCTGGAAGCCCTGAAGCTGCCAATCTCCACCTCCACCCTTCCCGCTGTCCCCTTCTCCCCAAAAGAATAGGGGATCTTAGAACTGCAAGAGACCTGAGAGATAATCTTCCCCAATCTTCCTGTTTCATAGTGGCAAAACAGAGGGTGTCGGGTTAAAGTACTTGTCCAGGCTTTAGAGCAAATAGTTAATGCTTAATAAATGCTTGTCAACTACCTGTCTAGAGTGGCTTCCTAGTCAGTGCTGGGTCTGATATGAACTCAAGAAAGATATGTTAGATGACCTGTCCTCTGCATGGCCCTGGCATCAGCTCAGAGGCCAGGACATGACCCCGGGCCCATTTTAGAGGGTCCTTCTGAGACACCTCCTCAGGAGTGGTTCCTCTCCCCCCACTTTGTAATAGTAATGGGCGAGAACTCACAGGCCTCTGTGTGTGTGTGTGTGTGTGTGTGTGTGTGTGTGTGTGTGTGTGTGTGTGTGTGTGTGTGTGTGTGTGTAGAGGGGTAGACCTAGATATTTCTGCCTGACTTCCAGGTGCACTCTCTGCAACTCAGAAATTCGGGGACAACAAAGGGAAAGGAAGTAATTTATTTATCACCTTGGACAGGGGCTCAGATGGCTAGACTCTTGTCTGCAAAATGAAAGGGGCTGGGTGATCTCCAATTCCATCCCTACCAACTGTGACTCTGAAGCGATCCCTCCTAGCTCTCAGGGAAGGATCACTTCTGAGAAATGAGGTTCTAGCCTCTTGCCTAGTTGCCTGATGACTGGGCCTGGGAAGGCAGCTGCTCTTACACATTCCCAGAGGGAGTATATAGGTGTGGATGTGAGGTGGTAGTTATGGGTTAATCCAGTAACCTGTTTTCATTTTGCAGTAGAGACAAGGAAGGAGATGTCTGGGGAATGAACCTCTCTCTGTTCTCCCTCACCTATCAGTCCGAAAACCATACATCATACATAGATCTTAAGAATTAGATTCAGAAGGGTCCTTGGAGATTATCTGCTTCCAGTCCCCTCATTTTACAAACAAAGAAACTGAGGCCTTAAGTGATTAAGTGACTTGCCTAAGGTCACACAACAGTAGAAGCAGGATTTGAATCCGGGTCCTGACTTCAGTTCCAGCACTCATCTTACTGTACATCATGTTCCTCGGTGGGAGGCTGTTGTTCAGGGAAGACTCTGAGTCTCCTTTGCTTTGAATAATTGAAGGGGAAAGGGGAGAGGTCCAACTGGAGACTGTAGCCTGTCTGTTGGTACTGATAAAGTCACAGGCTGGACACCTGTCACAGGCCCCCTGGGGACCTGTGTCTGACTCAGACACTGAGTGGGAGGGCAGGTGAGCTATGACAGGATTTCAAATGGCAGACATCATGAGGTTGCACCTGTCCTTCCCCAGGGCATTGGGGAGTGTGGTTATCACTGCAGAATCCCTCATTTCTTCCCTTCCTTCCCCTCCCCCAATTATCTAATGGCCTACCTTCCCCCCTTTTATTTTTGCATTACTGAGGAATCTGGTGCAGTGTTTTAACAGTAAAAAGAACACTAGTTTCAAAATCTTGAGAACTGAGGCTCAAACAAAATTTTTTATTATGTTCCCCAGAGAGGGTCTCGGCCTCAGTTACCTTCTCTGTAAAGTGAGGGGATTGGACATAGTGATCTAAATTCCTTCTGGCTTGCAATCTAGATATCCTATGATTCAGTTGGTGAGGATGGGTGACAGTGTCTACGTATGTCTGCTGGGGGGCCCTTGGCTCTGTTTTTCCCATTTAGTTGAATGGGGAGGGCATGCCAGTCTTATCATCTACTTATCACACCCACTGAACAAGCCTTCTGCCAGGAACTGCCAGAAGGGAAGCTGGAGGGACTTCCCTCATCAGCTGCCTCCGTTTTGAGGCACAGTTACTAAATTCCTCCCCACGATGACATATTGAGAATTCATTGTGAAAGCACTTTCTGAGATGTCGACAACCAACTCACCACGCTAGTACCACAATGCATGTGAAGATCTTAGAGGTCTTCAACGGTCACATGACCGAAATTAACCAAAAATGTCATATGACTTCTGGATATTTTAATCCTAGGGGGTGTGTGTGCGTGCGTGTGTGTGTATGTGTGTGTGTCCAGGAGGAGAGAGGGAACATCATTTAACCAGGAAAGACCATACCTGGAGCATTATGTACAGTTCTGAGAGTCCCATTTTAGAGAAAAATTAACAGGTGGAAGGAGTCATCTAGGGGAGTACAACTAGGGTGATAGGGTGATGAAGGAGGAGTCTCAAACTCACACCAAAAGAAAATCAGTTGAAGGCGCTAAGGGTGTTTTTTAGCTTAGAGAAGAGGAAGATTAGAAGGTATGCAGCAGCTGTCTTCAAACATCTGAAGGTCTCTCTGTGGGGTTGAAGGATTAAAGTTGCTCCTAGAGGGGAAAAATGGGATCAATGGGTGGAATTTATGGGGTTCTGGGTTCTTAGTTCTGGGTGATGAGTTTCACAGGCTGGAATTGTTCCCGGGGTGGGGCAGATGGGAGAACCCGACTGCCAACCCCGAATCAGAAAGTCAGAGGCTGGGAGGGTGTGCCCTCCCCATCAGGCTTGTTTGGCCCAAGAAGAGGGGCAACGCTGCATGCTTCCAGGACGGCAGACGCCACTAAGATCTGAAATTTCCCTGGAATAAAATACGAGGGCTCTCAGGAATGAGCAGAAACCCTGCTTGCTGGCTTGTTCTGGGCTTTGGAAATTCATCTACAGGGATGGCAATTAGAGGGTCTGGGAGTCTGAGCTCGTTAACTCCTTTTCCCCTTTCTCCTCCCATTCCCCAGCCATGCCTGAGTCAATAAAGGAGGCAGACTCAGAGGCATTTTGAGAGCTGTTAAGAGAGTGCCTGCCTGGTTCCCAGGGTGATCCCATCACCCTGGCACCCTATGTCATCACCTTGTTATTTGACCATCTGACATCACCCCATCATCTATTACCCTAGCTCCCCCTAAACCCCCTCACTCCATAGGGCTGCCACCTTGTAACTCTGGTATTGATTGCCCCATCACCAGCACCACCGTATAATAAATAAAAACCTCACACTGATTTAGTACTTTGTCATTTTCAAAGTGCTTTCCTCACTACAACCCTGAAATAGAAGTAGTGCTGTTATCCTCCCTTTAAACATGGTAGCCTGAAGCTGATCACAGGGCTAGTAAATACCTTAGGTGGGATTTGAACCTTGGTCTCCTGCCTGCAAGTTCAGGACATTTTCACCACACCCTGTTGCTTTCTATCCTGTTGCAGTGTGACTTGATCATTGGGGAACCATCTCTAAATACTGAGGCCAAGATGGGTAAAGGCTGGGACCTTTAACCCTAAGGTCTGTTAAGTAACATCTTTCCCCAAGATGAGTTCTTTTTTTTTAATTTTAAAACATTTAAAATTTTTAATTAAAAAATTTTTTTTTGAGACTATTTCTTTGTGGTCCTGGGGAATGTGGTTGCCTGGACTGTGAACAAGCAGTGTGATGGGAGGCAGGGAGCCCCTCAGAATCTTTGGTAAGGAAATGAAAATTGTATCAGAAGGATCCCTGGGACCAGTTGGGTGCACCCACTCTGCATTCTATTGGGCACCAGACAGTTCTGTTTCGTGTTCTGGAACCACCTGGCAAAGGTTAATTAGAATTAACACGATTGTAATTAAAGGGAGTCTGTCAGTGGAGTGGAGGAGTCCAGGAAGCTGTCCCTTATGCGAAGGAGGAGGGGGGGTATCAATAATTAATGGCAATAATTTAGGGCATGGTATGAGTTAATGAAAATGTACAGTGGAGTAATTACAGAGGACGGTGGGAGCCTTTGTGTAGGGGGAGAACCAGCAAAAGCCTAGGACAGCTTTGGTTGAGTAGTTAAGAGAGGATAGCCAAGGAAAACCTCCAACTTTCACAGCCTCCTGTCAATGAGAGGATGAGATGGGTTCCAGCTGATTGGGGGTATCACATTGGGACCATGAACAGGGATGGATCCTGTATGGGCCTAAGTTCTGTACTTATTCAGGGTGTGCCAAGAAGACCCAGGTGTTATCTATATGTTGGAAGTAGCCCCATTGGGGTCCTGATAGTACAGATGCATGTTCGTCAGAAGCTCTCGGTCAGAGTGCTCAGAAGTCACCAGAATGAACTAGGAGCTCTGACCATGTTTGGCCAGGGAGAAGAGTTGTAATCTAATGGAAGTAATACTGACTCTTAAGTTAGAGGTCCTGAGTTCTAGTCCTGATTCTGCTATTTCTTACCTAGTTGTGTCTAGTCATAGGATTTGGAGCTAAAAGAGTCCTTAAAGACCTATTATTAGTACAACCCCATAATTTTACAGATGGGGAAACTGAGACTTGAAGTTAAGGGCATGAAATAGTTAACTACTTGTCTGGACCTGTTTCCCCAACTGTAAAGTGAGGAGCCTGGGTTAGATTCTCTCTTGAGGTGCCATTAGCTTTTAAATCTTTTGGATTCTATAAATCTGGTAAGGACAGTGAGAAATAATCCCTAACAGCTACCTTGTGTCTGTTTTCCTTCCTCCTTTATATCTTATCTGATATTCCTACTTTGTTGAGGGGGATTTGCAATCCCTGTTGAACCTCAGAGAGATTTCCCCTACACTCCATCTATCCCAAGCTGGTCCTCCCTCTCACAGGTAGGGCTGTGGTGAGGGTGTGGTTGGTGTGGGTTAAATGCTAGGCTAGAGTAGAAGAGAATTACCCTTTCCCCATCTCAAACTTTCTCGTTTTAAAGGGCTGAGTATGTTGGCGGAGAGAAAAGGAAGGAAAGAAAAGGAGAAAGCTAATGTGGGTCTAAAGCAGGGGAGAAGGGAGTGGGAGTTAAATCTTCAGCTGCCAGGGAGATCTTGTTTACCTGTTATCCTTAACCACCAGGGAGCACTGATCAGAGGCTTGATCTGGGAGTCATGTGATGAGCTGTTTCTGATCCTAGATCTGCTCCTCACTACCTGTATAACCTTGGACCCATCACTCATCCCTCCAGGCTTTTGTTTTCTCATTTGGAAAAACGGGGTAAAGGGCTTTTCCAGTTCTAAATCTTATGATCGTAGAACACTGGTATACTTAAGTCCAAGAGTTCTTAACCCAGAGCCTCAGAACTTAATTTGTTTTTGGATAACCATATTCCAGTTGATTTCTTTTGTACTTTATTTTGTGCGTTTAAAAAAACCGTGCTGGAAAGGGGTCCACAGATTTCACCAGACTGCCAGAGGGGTCTAGGACACATTTGCTGTGGGGTGGGAGTCACAAGACCTGGATTTTGGTCCAACCACTAATTCATTTTATGACTTTTGGTAACCTCTGTGGGTCTCAGTTTGCTCATTTGTAAAATGAAGGCACTGGACTAACTGTATCTTGTATGACCATAGGCAAGTCACAATCTCTGGCCTTGGTTTCTTCATCTATAAAATGACATCGTTGAGATAGATGACTTCTCTCTAATAAGTCTAAATCTGTGAAAATGACATTGGATCATCTACTTAGCCATCTCCCCAGCCTTGGCATAGGTTATATCCCAAGAAGGGGTACCTTCCCCACTCCTGTTGCCTGACCCATTCCTCTAATCCTATAACCTCTCCCTGGGTCTCAGGCTGTTTTTTCTCTGTCTCCCTCTTCCTAATGTAACTGAATTAAGAACCAGGCACAGACCCCCTGAATGCTGGTGTGAGTATGTATCCAATAAAGTACAGAAAGCAGGGAGACAGAATGGCTTCTTTCTTCATCTCTAAAGCCCAGAAGGAGCCAGGCCTTGGTTCTCTTGTCTCTGGCTATGATCTAGGACAGACTTCAGGTTTTGTTCTGGCTCCACACTCCTTCAGGAGGGAACAGATGTTTTTGCCCTGAAGACTTGGAGGCTCCATCTGTCTCTTAGGTCCTTGGAAGTTGGGGGGGAATGACCCTCTTCCCTCTTCTGCAGCCCAGGCGAAGGTCCAGCAGGAACATCTTGAGAATAAGTCAACAAACACTCATTAAACAAGTACTGGATGGAGAATCCCCATTGTCATAACATAGTGGGAAAGAATGTTGGATTTGGAGCCTGAGGACTGGGTTCAAATTCTGATTGCCACCTGGGTGTGCAGTTTAACCTCTCTGGGTCTTTTTCCTTGTTAGTAAAATGATGGGATTGGATTAGATGTCCTCTCTATATCCAACTTTAAATCTATGAAATGATGCTTGGTCTTTTACCTCCTTCCCACGCCCCCCCCCCCCCAATCCTCTGGCTATAAATCTTTGGTCACTGAAGCATGTTTAGGTTGTTGTTTTTTCCCCAAAAGGAGGTGAGAAATTATGTCTCCCTGGGGTTGCACCAGGAGTTTTGGGGGAAGAGCAAGGGAAGAGATGGGAAAAAAGTATGAGGAGAGAAAAATGTTCCTGGGAGATATAGCATCGGACACAGCCCACCACGGACCAGTCCCCAAACCAGCTTGTTGTTGGGGGGGGTTGTCCTGTGCTTTATAGGAGCTTTTCATGAGAGCCTCTGGCCCCCTAGAGGGGCAGCCTCATTGTCTGAGGGGCAGTCACGCTATAAGGAAACAAGACCCGAGGCAGGAAACAGGAGGGGCCAGAGTCCATTCCAACTTTTATACATCCACTCCTTGATGCTCAATAAGCTAGGTCCCCAAAGCAGTCGGGAAACAGCTCTTTCTGCACTTCTACCCCTGCCTCCATTCCAAGCCTGGCCCAGATAATTCAATTCAACAAATTCTGCAAACATTTACTGAGTGCCTCCCTCAGCCTAACCTCTTAGCAATCGCTTGGTAATTGTTTCCTGTGTGTTTTGTCTCCCCAGCCAGACCCCGAGCTCAGCCCAATACTTCTCGTCTCCCCCACAGTATTAGGCTCTATAAATGCTTGTCAAAGAAATGAATGACTAGATGGATGGACGGTCCTGACCCTCTCCTCTACCGATCACAGGGCCATGGGCTCAGAGCTGTGTCCCTGGGAGTGGGAACAGGCAGCATTAGCTTCACTCTCTTCTCTGTTCATCTTAAGATCAATGGTGGGCATTTGTAAGAGGGCTAGGAAGGCTTGCTCTTCAGCTGGGGTGAGGGGTTATGTCTATGACTGATGCTAGAGGTCAGGTGGGGGCCAGCGGTGGGGCTCAATCTGGGGCCTAGATTTTAGGATTTGGAGCCATAAGGAACCTCCAGAGATCATTTAGGACAACCCCCTCATTTTATATATGAAATTGAGACTCAGAGAGATTAAGCTAGTTGTCTGGGGGTAACATAGCTAGTTAATATCTGGGAAGAGATTTGAACCCAGAATTCCTGGCTGAGGGATAGAGCTCAGTGATGCTTCCCCCTACATTTCCGTTCTTACCCATATATGCTCTTAAAACTGGATATATGTGGTGATTGTAGTGTGCCCCCAAAGGTATTTCAGAGAATGAAGGTATAATTGAAGGGGAGGGGTGGCCGTATGGTCATGTTCATTGGGTATTTTCTGGTCCCAGGAGCCCAGTTATCTTAAATCTTCTTATTTGGGTAGTTTGATCACTGAGGTTCCCTTAGATCTCTGCCTGCCTCTACCATAGATTATCTTCTGGGAGGGATGGAGGAAAGTTCATGAACTGGTTTGTGCTCCTGGGCAATCCTGGTGAGGAGCTAGGAGTCCTGGTGAGGAGTTGGGCCCATGGGAGGCATCTGTGATGGTGGCTAGGACTCCATCTGTGTGCCAAGTTGGTCTAGACTTAGCAATTTAGGGGCAAGTTGGATGGGTTGGGGGAGGAAGATTGTAGGGAGCCTAGAATGTCAAGCTGGGAAGGGTTGCTTTTCTCCTTTGGACATTGGAGGACCTGGTAAGATTTTTAAGCTAGTATATGGCTGGATGAAAGAGTGTTTTAGGAAGATTAACTATGTCTCAGCATGGGTGTTCCATGTGAAGAACAGTTGTGATAACTGCAGCTATTACTGTTTTAATTAGTGATCTGTGTAGCAAAGCCCTAACGATTCCATCGGTCACTAAAATGGGGACTCTAATCACAGGGTTATGAGGGAAATAACCGGCCTTAACACCTCTATCCTGACCCAGCACTGTAGAAGGCAACGGGTCCCCTCTCCTCTGCCCTAGAAGACAAGGTAGAGAGCAGCTTTGATTTCCCATCCCCTGAAGATGAAGCCCCAAAGAGACAAGAAGTTTGGGTAGTAAATCTCAGGGCCAGGATTTGCATCTACGTCTTCAGATTTCAAATCTAATGTTCTTTACACTGTCTTTTATAGACTACTAGTTCAATGGAAGGTAGCCAGGATGTCTGTCCCGTGGTGGCAGGGCTAAGGGGTCAGTAAGGTTGTAGGAAGATTATTGGTGTTGAAATGATAACTGTCTTGTCTAGGTAGAGAAGTGGGGGACCAAAGGTTCAGGATGGCATGTGGCAAATCTGTAGGTTTGTTTTGCTGAACTACTTTGTTATGAAGGAAAATTCTCCAGTTGAAAAGAAGGGTCAGTTATTGGGTAATGACAGTGTTATTTAAAAAATATAAAAAGATGGGAAAATAAAATACAAGTATATATGCATATATTTGTGTGTATATATACCTATACATACATACATACATACATGTATACACATATATACATGTGTGTGTGTGAGACCTCTCCCTAGACAAGTCTCATATGAATAATGGACCTAACGAAACTGATATCTAGACTTCACCCAGATGAACCATGCCAGGATAAAAGTAAATAGCCCGAATCCCAACCCTTTGGATAGACCCAGAGCAAATGATCTAGTTTGGAGCTTCTAAAAGGAAATTTCTGAATCAGAATGGACTTGATTTGTCCTTCCAATCTTCAGGGTCCCGTGAGCTGCCCTTCCTGTTATACAACATGACTGTTCTGCGGGATCGGATTTGGGGAGGAAACATAGTCCTCATTCTTAGTGGGGGCCTACTCTGAGGGGAAGGCACAGTTCTGATCTTAGGGAGCTGCTGATCTATGGAAGGAGATTTAATGCCTGGCATTGAACCAAAAAAAAAATTAGATCTAAAAGGGTCTCACTTGGTCCAACCCCTTCATTGTACAGATAAGAAAATGGGATGGGGGAAAGACAAATGCTCTCTAGAGTTCATGGATGGGTAGAGAGGTGCTAAAACAACTTGTTCACATGACCCCTGCCCTCTTGTCTCCCCAGAAGCCTGATGCCACGGACACTGGATGGCCAAATCACCATGGAGAAGACCCCCAGCTACTTCGTGACAAAGGAGGCCCCTCGGCGCATACACAACATGTCCCAGGACACCAAACTGATAGTAGTGGTACGAAACCCTGTTACACGGGCCATTTCAGACTATACTCAGACGCTGTCCAAGAACCCATCCATTCCGAGCTTCCAGGCGCTGGCTTTCCGAAATGGCAGTACTGGGCTGGTCGATACCGCGTGGAGTGCTGTTCGCATTGGCATATATGCCAAGCACCTGGACAACTGGCTGCAGTACTTCCCACTGTCTCACTTCCTGTTTGTGAGTGGTGAGAGGCTGGTGAGTGACCCAGCTGGGGAGATGGGCCGAGTGCAGGATTTCCTGGGCCTCAAGAGGGTTGTGACGGACAAGCACTTCTATTTCAATGAGACCAAAGGCTTCCCCTGCCTGAAGAAGCCAGAAGGCAGCAGCCGCCCTCGATGCCTGGGCAAGTCAAAGGGCCGACCCCACCCCCACATTGAGGAGCATGTGGTCCAGCGCCTGAGAGAGTTTTATCGACCCTTCAACCTCAAGTTCTACCAGATGACCGGGCAGGACTTTGGGTGGGACTGACCCATACTATACGTACTCTAATGGTAGTGGGGTGGGATGGGGAGCCCCTGAACCAGGGCAGGGGCTGCCAAGAGCAGTGGGAGTCACAGCTAAGACAAGGGAAAGATCTCAGAAGACACCCATCTGGGCCTTGGACTTGAGCCTAGTACCAGGCTTTGGAAAATTTGACAATGATTCTAATTTATATCTGCTCTCCTAGTAGAGAGCAAGCAATTGTACACTTACTGAGTAGAGAGAGATATTTAAAAAATAAAACAGTCAGATAAATATTCTTCCACATAAACCCTTGTGGTCTCTATTGCTTGGATATGTTTTCAGGAGGGGAGGAAAAGTGGGAAGATGGGAGGACTGAGTTTTAATCTCTTCATATTTGTGTAGCTCATAGTCATGTCCCTTATTGAGAATAATTTGAGGGGCGACTGGCAGGAGCCAGAAGTGTAGGGATTGGCTTTCATCCATGCAACTTCATTCTGTACTCTTCATCCCCAGAAAGTGTCTAGCCTTGGTACCTGTCTGCTCTGCTGGCTGGACATGTCACCCAAGTGATGGTGCCACTGCTATCTCTGTCCCAGATTTCCAAATCACCCTCCCTCCCCATACATACACCTATCACCACATTCTCCTCCAAATGCTTTTTCTCTGCTGATTCCTCCTCTTAAAACTTATCCCTAAAAGCCTTCAACTCCCACTGACTTCTCATCCTAAACCCCACTCCCACATTTCCAACCCTCAGCCACCACACTGATACTTTACCTAAAACCTTCATCCCTCATTAACCCCTCATTCACCACACTGACCCCTCACCCAAAACCTGCATCTCTTACTCACCCCTTGCCTCCAAGCTTCGTCTCCTACATACCTCTTACCCCAAACTTAATCACTCACCCCTCATCAATCCCTCTCAGTAAATCATCATTTCTCTCCTCTGCTTTCATGCCAAATTCTCATCTCCCTAGTCTTTATCCTTCACGTGCTCCTCATCTCACAGAATCACAGAATCTGAGAGCTGGAAGGGATCTCAGAGGTCATTCATTTAAAGACATCCCTGAATTCCCTTTACAACATTCCTGATCCAGCCTCCCCTTGAAGACCCCATTAAAGTGGAATCCACTGTCTCCCAGAGCAAGCCATTCTACTTTGGGAAAACTCTTTTTAAGGAAGTTTTACTTTCATCAACCTTAAATCTACCTTCCTGCAGTTTCTAATTTTGCCCTCAGAGGCCAAGAAAAACAAATCTAATCCCCCATCTGTTGGATAGTCCCTTTAAATATTCGAAGACAGCTATCATGTTCCCTCTAAATCTCCTTTTCTCTAGGCTAAACATCCTTGCTCCTTCAACCAGCTCTCATAAGACATGGTTTTTGGTACACTCAAGATCCAGAGAGTCCTCTCCCAACTCATGGGAGACAGGATTTCTCACCTTTTGTTGGAACCCCACCTCCCAACCCATGCTTCAGAGATCAAAGATTTAGAGCTTGGAGAGACTCCAGAGGTCAGCCAGTATAACCCCTTCATTTTATAGATGAGAAAACTGAGACCTAGAGATATTAAATGACTTGCCCAGGGTCATACAGGTGATAAGTATCAAAGGTGAACCCAGGTCTTCCTAGTACTGAGGCCAATTCTCTGTGCACTATGGCAAACTGGCTCTTCTGGCACAAGTGACCAATTAATGATTTTTTTGGTCAATTCAGTTTAACAAATATTTATTATCCACCCATTCTATGCAAGGCAATGTGTTAAATATGGAGGATACAAGAAAAAAAAACCCTCAAGAAATTTATATTCAATTTAGGGATATTCTATTGGGGGAGACCAGATTTTGGAAGAGTGCATGGAATGGGTAGCACATGATCTGAATCTTGAAGGAAGATAAAGATTCTGAAAGATAGAAATGAAGAGGGAGTACATTCTAAGGATGGAGAATGGCCTGTGTAAATATCCTGAGGGAGGAAGATCAGATGTCAAGTTTAGGGACCAGAGAATAGTTCAGTTTAGCTGGAAGACACTGTGTGAAGGGGAGTAGTGGGAAATAAAGCTGGAAAGGCAGGTTGTGGAGGACCTTAAGTAACAAATGAAAGAGTTTGTATTTTATCTTAGAAGCAACAGGAAGCCACTGTATTCTTTGGATCTGGTTACTTAACCAGTTCTGAATAAATCTAACTTTGACATCATCTAGGCCACATCATGTCCACAAGGATAACGAGAAATTTTGTCAAATGCCCACTGAAATCTTAGCATGCTATACCTAAAGCATTCCCCTGATCTCTCAGTGTAGTGACCCTGTCAAAAAAGGAAATGAGATTAGTCTGGCATGACCTGTTCCTGATGAAGTCAAGTGATCCCGTCCTTCTTGGGTTGATTTCCTACCCCCACTCTGCCCTAACCCCCAGAGTATGAGGTTATTGGATCCTACCTATCCTCTCTCTGAACCTTCTAAAATCTGCTTTCTGAAAATCAGAAAGAACCTGCTTTCTTCTGTCACAGTATAATGGAACGGTCACTTACCCCAAAGGTTTCCAGTGTTCCTATTTCAGCAATCAGTCTGGTCAGAACCCAGTTCCTCATTAGGTACACATTGCCCCTAGCTACCATTTTTGTTTTATTTTATTTTAAAGTTTTAATTGATATATTTTGTTTTCAGACCATGTACATTTCTCAGTGTAGCCATTCACCATCTCAGCCCTTCCCTGCCCTCAGTCATCCTTTATAACAAAGAATAAAAGAGAGGGGAAAAAAAACTAGTTCAGGAAAACTAACCAGCACATCAACCCATTCCTTCCTGTATTTTAAACTGTGGTTTGGAAATGTGAAATTCTACTCTTAGATGCCATCTTCATAAGCAGCTGTTCTTCACTTCCCAAATCTGCTGTTCCCATCTGAATCCCTCTTTTAAACAGCAATAAAGACCAGTTGGACCCCTGAGACCTTCACTTTCTGGCCCAGGATCTCACAATCCTTAGGAATTCTTTTTGTGTTCTTTCTGGTGATATCATTTGTCACCCCGTGAATTTCCTGGAGTGGATAGTGGTCATAGATAGGGCTTAATAATTCTTGAAGTTCTCCATCATATTCTGGATATATGATCCAGAATACAGCAAACCTCTCTACTGTTCATGACAGGTTGACAAATAGCTACCTCTGTCCCTCTCAAGATGGAAGTCTTCAATCATTACCACTCATTTTTTTCCTCCTTTTCTTCTTATTGAATGACCCTTCTCCTGATGGCATCAGTAGCTTCACATTGTCCTTCCTTGGAGAGTGAGAAATTGCTACCTCCTAAGAGAGTCCAGCTTCATCCTCTTCCCTTTCCTCTACTCGCTGGCTTCCTGGCACAAGTTGGGATTTTTACCTACTGAAAATTATTTATCTTCTTTGTTTCTACTTTCAAGCCTTTCTGCCATTTTTTCAAGGAAGATTTCATTCTCTCTGATAACCTGGAGTGTAGAGAGGCATTCTTTTAGGCTTTTCAGCTTCTGCTCTATGAGAGAGACAAAATGCTGGTTGTGCACGGGCAGCTGAGGCAGAAACACAAACGTAGCACGCTCCCCGAAGGATCGCTCTAAAATTTCTTTTCACACCATACTGAAAGTGAGGTATCCAATCGTCTGTTCTTGTTGGTATTTCTCATGGCTAATTGTCCCAGCAAATTGCCTCTTGGTCATGCTTGTTTAAGGCCCTTGGTGGCTCAGTTGCGAAGCTTTATTTATTTATAGTACATTTCCCAACTCTTCTCAGAAGAGGAAGCTGGATTGTTCACCTGCCTGTGCCTGGAAATTAACAGAGGCTCAAGTAAAACCTAATTGCCAGCCACTTCTATCTCTTACTACTTCTTTAATGCTCTCTTGGCAATGAGATTCTAGAAATTTCTCAAGTATTTTGACTTCTCAAACTCAAACTCTTCTCCCCCATTGTCCCTTGCTTTCTCTCAATGATTTGTTGTTCAATCATTTTAGTCATGTCTTCCTTCTTATGACTCCATTTGGGGTTTTCTTGGCAAAGATACTGGAGTGGTTTGCCATTTTCTTCTTCAGCTCATTTTACAGATGAGGAAACTGAGGCAAACAGGGTTAAATGACTTACCCAGGGTCACACAGCTAGTAAGTGTCCGAGGTCAGATTTGAACTCAGGAAGATGAGTCTTCCTGACTCCAGGCCTGACATTCTATTTACTGTGCCACCGAGTTGCTTCCAAATCTCAATGATGCCTAGCCCCAAATTCAGGAAACAAGTCAAGACACCTGGAAAAACCTCTGAATGGATAGCTTTCCTAAGGCTCTTGGAGGATGGGGGCTGATTACCTCTAAAGAATCTTTAAGGAGAAAGGGAAAATGGGCCCATGGCAGGAGAAAAGGAGCATGATGGAATTTCTTGGGAACATGGACCAGGGAGTCTTCATTGACCAGTGGGAGAGACCTAAAAGAGAGGCTGGAGTACTGACCTGGCTTGAACTACACTCCCTGGGCCAAACTGAGCTAAGGTAAGGTTGAAAGACATCAGGGGCGGTGATTTGAGGATTCAGCTCTTAGGTGTTCAAACTCCAATTCGAGTCTATATTCTATTACAAGGAGCAGTCTCCTCTAAGCGTGTATGTAGACACCATTTCCATTCAATTCAACAAACATTAAACAACTAGTGCATGAAAAGCATTGTGCTACATAGGTCTGACTTTCACTTCAGTTCTTTTTTTTCCTTTTTGATTTTTAAAATGTTTTGCTGATACTCTTTATTTTCATCATTGTAACTACCCACTGACTCCCCCATCAAATAGAACCTTCCCTTGTAACTAGTACCAACAAAAGAGAACAATGCATTAACTATGCCTGAAAATATACGCCTCTTTTCAGACTTCCAGTCCACTCCATTTCTGTCAAAAGGCTCCCTTCGCCAACCGTCTTTTAAAGTCATTACTGAGTTCCAGAGTCTTTCAGTGCTGTTTTTCTTTGCATTGTCGTGGTTAAGATTTAAACTGTTCCCCTGATTCCGCTTCCTTCATTTTGTATTATTTTATACAAGTCTTCCGAAGTTTCTCTAAATTCTTCAGTCGTCATTTCTTTTGGCATGATAATATCCCTTAACATTCACACATCACAATTTGTTCACCTACTCTCAGTTGATGGACCCTTTTTTCTTTCCAGTTCTTTGCTGTTACAAAAAGTACTGCGATAAATATTTGTCTAGATGAGGCTTTCCCCTCCATCTTTTACCGCTTTTGGTCATAAATCTAGTAGGTATATTGCTCCACAAAAAGTTTGTATAGTTCAGTGACTTTTAAAGTAAATTCCAAATTGTTTTCCAGAATGATTGGACCAATTCACAACTCCTTTGGCAAGGGTATTAGCGTGCCTGTCTTCTCACAGACCCTTGAACATGAACATTTTTGTCTTCTATCATCTTTGCCAATCGGATAGATGTGAGGTAAAACCTCAGAGATGTTTTAATTTGAATTTCTGTTATGATTAGTGATTTGGAGCATTCTTTCATATGGTTGTTGATAGCTTTATTTTTCCTTCTTTGAAAACTCTCTGTTCACATCCTTTGATCTCCAGGGCTCTTTCCATAACTTCTAATCTTGTGATTTAAGGGCTTCTGCTAATTAGTGTCCTCATTCTCCCCACATCCCGTAGAACCTCACATCTCAGTTCCCATATAACACCCAGGCTCATATTCTCAACCCCACCCTGCAGTGTAAGACCCTTTATCTCAGAAGCTCCCAGTCTTTTTCCATTTGTACTCTTTAGCTCTCAGCAAACCTTCCTGTCCCCTTATGAAAGGAAATGCATTTTAGTTTCACATGCATATGCATGTGAGAAATATAATAAAGAAATGAATTTCAATAAGGTATTGAGATGACCAAATATATGTCTGTATTCCCTTGGCAAACTTCTCCCATCCCCTAATGGTACTCATACCCCAGGCTGGAAATTCTTTCTCTGTTAGAAATTTTCCACCCTAACACTGAGTTTCCAATACAGATAAGTTTCTATGTTCCCTCCTTTCTGCTGAATCATGCCCTTCCCTCTATCTTTTTGTCAAAACCACTCTAAAATCACCTCCCTCAAGAAGCTTTCCCTGTTTCCCCAATTAATAAATGATCAAAGGATATGAACAGAAAATTTTCAGAGGAAGAAATTAAATCTATCTATAGTTGTATAAAAAATGCTCTAAATTAGAGAGATGCAAATCAAAACAACTCTGAGGTACCACATCACACCTATCAGATTGACTAACATGACAAAACAGGAAGATGATAAATGTTGGAGAAGATGTGGGTGAGTTGGAACACTAAATTCATTGTTGGTTGAGGTGTGAGCTGATCCAACCATTCTGGAGAGCAGTCTGGAATTATGACCAAAGGGCTACAAAAATGTACATACCCTTTGACCCAGCAATATCACTTCTAGGACTGTATCCCAAAGAGATCATAAAAATGGAAAAGGGCCTCACATGTACAAAAATATTTATAGCAGCTCTCTTTGTAATGGCCAAGAACTGGAAACTGAGGGCATGCCCATCAATTGGGGAATGACTGAACAAGTTATGGTATATGAATGTAATAGAATACTATTGTGCTATAAGAAATGATGAACAGGAAGACTTTAGAGAGGCCTGGAAAGACTTATATGAACTGGTGCTGAGTGAAAGGAGCAGAACCAGGAGAACTTTGTACACAGCAACAACCACAGTGTTCGAGGAGTTTTTCTGGTAGACTTAGCCCTTCACAGCATTGCGAGGACCTAAAAAGTTCCCAATGGACTCTTGAGGCAAAATGCCTTCCACATCCAGAGAAAGAACTATGGAATTGGATTGTAGAATGAAGCAGACCATTTTCTCTTGTGTAAAAAATAAAGAAGTCCTCCCTGAGTTCCACCAATCCTAGTTATTCAGCATTCCCCCAGGAGATACAGGTGCCACCAGAGTTTCCATTTCTCTGTCTTTAGTGTGCTCAGCAGTACTTTAGGCTTGGGCATAAAATGGAGAGTGGTAAAGATGGAGAAGAATGGATCCAGTAATATTTCTGACTGGACTTCTAGCCAGAGTGCAAATGTAGGAGCAGGAAACAGAGCCTGAGCTACTTCTTTCAAAATCCAGGAGCCTAGATCCATCTTATTCCTGATCACCTTAGGTGATCCACCAATACTAAGGTGCACACAAATGAGCCATATAGGTGGCTGCAGTCATGGGCAAGCGGGGCCCCTATGGACTTGGTGTGGCCTATGCCTGGGTTACTTGTTTAAGTGCTAGTTTCAGGAGTTTGCATTTTATCCTAGATGCAATAAAGTTCTGCTGAAGCTCTGATGTCAAGGTAGTGGCATGGTTAGAAAGTAGTATTCGATTGATAGTCATGTGGAGAACAGATAAGACAAGGGTGTTCAATCAAGAGGCTATGATAATAGCTAGACAAGAGATGATGATGAGTGAGCAGAGAGAAGGGGACTGTTGAAAGAGATATCATGAAAATAAGGGCTAGAATCTGGCACCTGACTCAATATGAAAGACAGGAGAGGGAAGAGTCAAAGATAACTCTGAGGTTATAAACCTGGATGAAAAAAATGGTGATACCCTCAATAGAAATAGGATAATTTGGAGAAGGCATAGGTATGAGGGGAAGATAAGGAATTGTGCTTTAGATATGTTGAGTTTGAAATGTGGATGGAACATCCAAGTGGAGATGAGGGGGCAAAGGGATATGATCCATAGAACTGTCCTGAAGTTGATTCTACCTACAGCTTTTACAATCAAGCATTGAGCCAGTCAGGACCTTGGTCTCTTCTCAGATAAGTTTTTTTTAAAAACATAATTCAATTTTTTTCAATGTACAAAAATTTATTTGTTCTCCTTCTCACCCCTCTTTTCCATTGGGGAAGAAGTGGGGGGGAATCCCTGTAACACATATGCATAGTCAAGAAAAAACAATTCCCCTATTGGCCATGTCCAAAACATATATGCTCCCTGAGTTCTCCATCTTTTATGTGTATGGAAGTGGCACAGTACATAAAGTGCTGGACCTAGAATCTAGGAGACCTGAGTTCAAATCCAGCTTCAGACATTATTTACTAGCTGTGTTACAATGGGCAAGTCATTTGACTTCTGCCTGCCTCAGTTTCCTTATCTATAAAATGGGGGAAAAATAGCACCTACCCTCCCAGGGTTGTTGTGAAGATCAAATGAGATAATATTTATCAATAGGTTTTGCCAACCTTAAAGTATGATATAAGTGATAATTACCATAATTCTCATCATCATTTCAGTTTCCATGTAACATCAAGGCTCACATTCTCAGTCCCACCCTACTGACTATTGTAATTATCACATAGATTTCAGCTAACTAGTAACCATTCTCTGTCCCCATCCCTGGGATCTTCAAAAAGTATTGAAAATACTTTTTCCTCAATATGAATACTCCTCCGACTCAGCTCACAACCTCCAAACCTTAATAAGTAGGATAACGTTAATGAGTTACTGTAGCCAAAATGACTCCTCCATTCAGCCTTTTAGGGATGAGCATCTCCAACCTTGGCTTGGTTGCTCCTCTGACAACAGGCCATTACTAGCCTGTTGGTGATTGTTGGGCTCTGGCAGTACCTTAGCAGCACAGTCTTGGAGAGTTGAGTGGTCCTCCTCCATGTCTTGTCAAGGTATAAGAAGAGGATTTTTAGTGGAGGAATGGGGATAATACCAAGGGGCAAACATGGAGAAACATCCCCATTACCCAAGGAAGAGGAATTTAGCCTCATTTGTCATAGGGAAACTCTTTGTTCTTTATAGGTCCTTAGGACATAGCTCTCCCCAGGATTTGTCCAGGGCATCCTTTGTAGTAGAGACGGGCTACCTTATGCAAAGATTGAGGTTCCTAGGAGATCTTTTGTTGCTGGGAAGCTGGGTCCAGGGTACTAATAGGGGAAAGAAGGGAGCGTGTTAGGGGTTGGTGATGTAGTGTGAAAGGGGAAGCTGAGCTAGGCATAGATGATAGGAAGCTCTAAACAGGAGGCAGGGAGGTTGGATGAGGTTGAGAAATAGAGAGGAAGGAGTAGTGTGGAGATCTTCACATCAGCCAGCGTTTATTAAGTGCCTACTATGTGTCAGGAAATGTTCTAAGTACTGGAAACCAGCAGAAATGAAACCAGGAGGGGGAATTCTGGAGACTTGAGGGTATGTGGGCTAGTCTGTCTGAGCTAGGACTGAGCTTGGACAGCTGGACCAGCCTCAGTGATGAGAGGATTCTAGTCTGGGGTCTTGGGAACTGGGATTTCAGAAAGCTAGCCCTGCATGCGCCCTTCACCTGAGGAAGGAAACCTGTCCTTAGCACACACAGCTGGGCTCTGTAACTGGGCAGTGAGCCTGGACCTAGATCTCCTACAAGGCTGGGACAGGTCTAGACCTGTCCTCACTAGGACTTTACATTACCACAGAAATGACTCTTGGGGGATAGAGAGGGTTAGATCAGGGATTTTTTTTTAACCTTTTAAGACCTTGTCATGGACCCTTTGATAGTCTGGCAGACTGAACTCCTTAGAATAATGTGGACGCCTTTTAAATGCATAAAATAAAATACAGAAGATTACGAAGGAAATCAAATGTTAATAAAAATTAAGATGTAATTGTTTCCCATTCAAGTTCGCAGACCCCCTGAAATCTATCCATGGATCCCCAAGGGATCTGTGGCCCCCAGGTTAAGAACCCTAGGTGCTCAGCAGTTGCCGAAGTCTTTTTTAACTCTCAAATTCTGTGATTCAGGGCCCTCCTTTCCAGGCGAGGGTCAATGAAACCTAAGATAGAGTGGATACCTCTCCCTATTTCCACCCCTTCTTATTCACACCTCCCCACCTCCATTCTCTCCCCATGAACCAGGGCCCCAGCCTCCTCTTGCTGCATGAGAAAGGTGCCCCCAATACCCTATCATGCTTCTGGCTGGAGCAGGGTCAGTCTTGCCACCCAGAATGGCTCTGAGGCCCTCCTGGGGGGCTGTGGTGGGCTCAGTCAGAATGCCCGCCTGCCTGTCTGCTGCGCCCTCCCTGTCTGGCCAGTGAATGCCTCTGAGTCTCCCTCTCTTCTCCCCTCCCTCCTTCCCAGCTTGATCGCCTTGCTGTGGCTGACGTGGGGGCTTTAAAGTTTCCCAAGTACCTCTGAAAAGCTGGACAGCCTGCTAGTGATCCTATTTCTCAGCTCAGTGGCCCCATTCAGCTCGGGCCATATTGATATGCAAACCACCAGGGCCCCAGGTCTAAAGCTGCTCTGTCTCCCCTGAAAGCGAGGGCGCCTTTTTTCCCCCCCGGCCAGGCCTTTCTGGCCGCACAATGCCCCCCGCCAGGCCATTGAGAGCCTCTGAGGCGACCCCAAATGCGTTGAAAGGCTCTCGGCCCACTGCTCTCAGAGCTGCCCAGCCAGGATTAAAGCTTGTGAAGTGGTACACAAACCCCAGCTTAAACTAATTGCTGCGGCCAGGGGTCAAGTGTCTGTATTCATGGTACTCCAGAGGGGCCACTTGTGGGGCTTCCCAGGTGATGCCAAACAAGAGGTGGCCAGAACAGGAAGCCTGACACTCCCCACCCCCTGTCAAGCCAAGGGAAGAGCAGGGCAAGGCAGAGGGAGGCAGGAGGGAGGCGGCCTCCAGATAGCACCAACCCTCCCTAGACTTCTGCAGGCAGGAATAACAAACACCCCGAGAGCTCAGAAATGCATGACTTTCTTTTTTCAATTTAATTTTTAAAATTCTGAACTTAAACACTCCCTTTCTCTCTGATCACGGAGAGAAGATTTTGACTGCTTTTAAAATGAGCTTTGAATCTTAGTTCTCCAAGGAGCGCTGGCTGGCAGAGTCCAGAGGGGATCAAGTACTAACAGAGCTGGGTTTTGTATCTAGGTCATAAACCCACAGATTGGCACTAGAAGGGACCTTAAAGGTCGTCTAGAGATCGCTACGTGGCTGGGTGGAAAGAGCATTGGATCTCGAGTGGAAAAGATCTGAGTTCAAATATGGCCTCAGACACTTAACTAGCTATGTGGCATCGGGCAAGTCATCAACCTCTGCCTCAGTTTCCTCAAATGTGAAATGGGGACAATCATAGCACCTACTTCAGGGTTGTGAGAAAAAGTGAGATAAAATTTGTAAATCTTTAAGTCCTGTTCAAGACAAGCTTCTTATTTCACTGATAAGAAAACCGAGGTCCAGCAAAGACTTGCCCAGTATCGCACAGGGAGGTAAGTGAGTTCTCTTACCTGGGGTTCTTTCCACTGTATCACCCTCACTCACTTTCTTTTGGGGGAAGGGTGGCCCATGACACCTGTCTTCAAGTGTTTGAAGGTCAATAAAGAAGAATTAATTAGGCTTGTTCCTTTTGGCTCCCAAGAGCCGAACTCACAGCAGCAGGCAGAAGTTACAGATTTAGGTTTGATGTAGGAAAACACTATCCCAAAGTGGAATAGAGTGCCTTGGGAGGTATCAGGTCCTCCTCTCTTGAGAGGTCTTCTGGATGGCCTCTGTTGCATAGGGGATTCTTGTTTAGGTACGGGGTGGACTAAATGGCCCTGGGACCGAGATCCTTTCCAACTTGGAGATTCTGGGATGCTAAGTTAGAATCAATGATCGATTGATAAGCATCTGTCAGTCCAGCCTCCCGAGGTTGCCTATTTGCCCCGGGCTACACTGTAGCTGGGGGTGGTGAAAGTGGGAGGGGAACTGAGGCTTGCTGGTGGCTGCTTTCTTGCTTTGGCACCTGTAGGGTAAAGCGTCTACCTGTTTGCCCGGGGCTGTACCGAAGCATCCGGAGGCCTGACCACCAAAGGATGCCTGTTTGCTCCAGCTACACTGAAGTACATGGTGGTTCTGCCCTGGCTAGGCTAAGGCATGTGGGGGGTCCTGGTGTTGGTGTTTGCCTGCTCCACCACACTGGGGCTCAGGATTTCCTGCCAGTTTGCTGAGGTGGGACTCGATGCTGGTTTGCTAGGACACTTCCTGTCCTATTTCACCCAAGTAAGATAGACCTTTCCTGCTGATCGTCCAAGTTTCCTGCGCTAAAGGATTGTTTCACCTCATCTTTTTGCTGGTTCTGCTGTTCCTGGATTTGTTTTGGGTCTCTATTTTATGGTAGTTTGGAGGTGAGTGTGGAAGTATGGGAGAGTTACTGCTTACTCTGCCACTTTGGCTCTTGGAAGTCTAGGGAAGCTTACAATCTGTGTGTGTAAGATCCTCCACACCAACTTTTCCATTTTACTGAGAAGGAAACTGAGGCACAGAGAAGCAATGAGACATGTCCAAGTTCACATCGGCAGTATGCGATATTTTCAGTCCAATGAGTCCCTTGGTAATAAATGGAGGTTTCCTTTTAGTACAAAGACAGGGAGACTTTTGAGAATGAGAATGACTCATAATAAAAGATTTAGAGCTGGAAAACATCTTGAATGTTAGCTAGTTTAATCCCCTAAATTTTACAGCTGACAAAACTGAGGCCTAGAGCAGTTAAGTGACTGGTCCAAGATCCCAGAGGTAATGGGTGTTTAGAGGTGCATCTAAATAACTGTGACAACATGAGCTCCTTGAGGGCAGGAGCTGTCTTTTGCTTCTTTTTGCATCCTTAGCCCTTAGCACAGTGCCTGGCATATAGACGTTTATTAAATTGAATTGAAAAATAATTCCCCCAGCCAGGTCATTGTTTCCAAGGGCAAGCAGAGCCCCTGTGGATTTTGATGTGGTTTATGGCTGGGGTGGTTTACCCTTTTTCGGTTTCCTTTTTCTTCACCCCCTCATGACCTCCTTCCTCATTAGTCACCACCCCTCAGAGGGTAACCTGAAGCTACTTGTTTGCCTTGGGTCCTGATTATAAACTCAGGTCATATATTTGAAGTGTAGGAAGGTGAAGGGACTCGAGATTTCAAACCCAGTCCTCTGACTTCAAATCCATCTCACTTTCCACTGCATCTCCTGAGGCAGATACAGTGTACTGAACATCTCTGAATGTTCATAGATGAATGACTGGAACAGCTGGGTGACTGGGACAGCATAGGATCTGAGTAAATTATGGGTAAGATGAGTAGGATCTAGATAGGCAGAGAGTAGGGGAGAAAGGGGAGTATGATCGAAGTACAAAGGCAGGAATGAAGCTGATATATATGTGTATGTGGGATGGGACATAGGAGAACAGGGTCAGGGGGAACTGGAGACGTGCAGACTGTCAGAGATGCTGTAGGTGTCCCTCTTTAGGTATGGGATTGGGCTGAATGATCTTTGAAATCCTTTCTAATTCTAAGATTCTCTAATTCTACTGGTAGGTAAGATGACTCTGGAGGATGGAAGAATTTTAAAGGAAAGTCAGTGGGGCAGCTGAGGGGCCCAGCAGATAGAGCCCCAGCCCTGGAGTCAGGAGGACCTGAGTTCAAATTCAACCTCAGACACTTGACCTTGGGCAAGTCACTTAATTCCAGGGGCCTCTCAAAAACAACAAAAAAAGGCAAGTTAGAAATTGGTCTGGATATGATCATAAAAACTCAGAATTGGATTACGTAGTTCAATCCCTATCTGAAGTAAGTCCTCTTTGTAATATCCCTCTTAAAATAATTACCGGCCTCTGCATAAAGACCTTCAAGGATGGGGAACTCACTCCCTTCTGAAATAGCCCATTTCACTTTTGGATAGTTCTATATGGAGGTGTCTTCTTACGTAGAGGGGAAGCCTGTTTGGTCCTAGCATCTGGCAACAAGTGCATTCTCAGATCTATCAGACAGCCTTTCAAATAATTGACAGAGAGCATGTCTTCCTCCTGCCCTAAATCTTCTTTTGACATGCCTGGGAGGAGCACATTAATCCCTACACTTTAGGGTAAGTTAGCAGAACTCTTCTCTCTGATAGGCATCTCAGAGCAGCTTGAAGGCTCTAGGTAATAAATAGAGTATCTGAGGGGAAAGTCATAGACAAAGGTTTAGAACATAACGATATGTACCCAAGATCCTAGATTTAGAGTAGGAAGGGACCTGCACCCAACAGGTCATCCTGTCTGAATCTCTTATTTTACAAAGAAGGAAACTGAGACCCATATCCCAAAAGGCTGAATGACTTGCCCAAGGGCACGTGAGCAGAAGTGTCAGAGGCAGAATTTGAACACAGGTCTAGTGACTCCAAACCATCTGGACTAGGCAATTGTGTTGAAGTTAAAGTTCAAGCTTTCTCAGTTTGGCCCTGGGGTCCCAGGGTGTATGTAACCCAAAGATGTATAAAGGCTGACTCCGCCTGAATCCTAACTCTTATATATATATATCCCTGGAGGTTTTCTGAGAGTTATTTAGGATTATTTTTGTTGTGGTTGTTACTATAGGATTATCTCCCTACCCTTCCATGCTGGCCTGGCCCAACTGAAGCATCTGCTGCCTCCACCCACAATTCACACCCTCTGATCTACATCGGTATCAAAAGCTTTTCTTATCATTTCCAACTCATATCCTCCAATCAACCAATCAGGGACAGAGATCTGACTAGACCCCAGGGCTCCAGACTCTCAGCCCAGGGGCCTCACTATTGTACCACACATCTCAGATACCAAGTCTCCTATCAAGGGAGTCCCTCTAGGATTACCTGTCATCTATTCTGTATACATCTTGTATATGTCTACTTATTTAAATGCTACCTCTCCCAACAGAATGGGAACTCCTTGAGGGCAAGGGCTAATTTTGCTTTTCTTGGTATCCGTAGTGTTTAGTATATATATATAGTGTCTAGGTTGTAGTAAGTGCCTAATAAGTGGTTTTTGATTGGCCGGCTTGCATCATAAGAAATAGCAAATACGTATGAGGTAACGAAGACCCAAAGAAGCAGTAGACGTAATGATTGCAATAATGTCGACAAAACCAATAACGGAAGGCAGATGAACTCAGATTAATTGTAATAACCAATGTTCATCCCAGAGAACAACGAGGAGAGGATGAATGAGTAGGGCGTTTCTATTGGCTTAACTGTTTTTTATTATTTTTGTTGCAGGGGTAAACTCAGCTGCTGTCTTGGTGGGAAATGACAAAAGGGATCAGGAACATTTTTTTTTACAAAGATAAGAAAAAAGTGGGAAGAATTTAGGAGAGATTTTGAAAGAAGAACTTAGCAGGGCAGAAAGGGAGAAGATGAGAGAGGAGTTAGGTTGTTGGAAAGTTTTGAAACTGGAAGGATGGTGGTGGTCTTGGCTGACCTGTAAATAATTACGGTTAATGTACACATGCATGTACATTTACACATGTGTATATGTATGTAGATATACACATACATATACACACATATCTTTATGATTTACAAATTGTTTTCCTCACAACTCTGTAAGGTGGATATGTTTTGGTTTTTTAATCAAGTTGGAAAGTCAGGAAGGTGAGCTAATTTGTGGGAGAAAGGTCCAGTTTAAAGTCATCTAATCTCTCCCCCTGCTTCCATTTTATTTCTGCTCTGGTCCATCTTCCACACAACTGCAATTATCTTCCTAAAAATCTTTGATGAATTCCTGTTGCCTTGGAAATAAAAGACAAACTCCTTAGCCTGGCATTTTGTATGCAACCTTATGCTAAAGCTTCCAAAATTACCATTTGCTGAAAGAAAAATAGGGTATGTGAGCTTTAATTTGGATGTTAGCTCCAATCTAATTAGCTGTCCATTGTATTTGATCTAAATTTTGTTGCACTTAAAGTTGTTTTCGTTAATGTAGCTGTAATCATTGTATACCTCTTTCTTCTGATTCTGCTTCCTTCATTCTACATCACTTTATCCAAGCCTTACCATATTTCTCTGAATTGTTCATATTAATTATTCCTTAGTACACAAAAATATTCCATTACATATACAGACCACAGTTTGTTCAGCCATTCCCAAGTTACTGGGCACACAGTTCGTTGCTATTAGAAATAGTGCTGATGTGAATATTTTCATACCTTGAGGTCTCTTCTTTCAGTGTGTCTTTTAAACCCCTGAACAATCTGGCTCCAATCTTCCTTTCCAATCCAATTTCATACTACTCCTCCCTTCATGTACTCTATATTTAAGAGTGTGCTGGTAAATATTTAGCCACTGACTCTATAAAAGAAATTATGCAAGACACACCTATTCCCCTTCACTTTCTTAAGTCTAGACAACCAATAAAACAATGAACCAAGTCGTGATTTGTAGCCTTTCTTGGTTTCCAAAGTGTAGATGCTTACACTGAAAATTTAACAATTGGCCCTCAGGCTGGTAAGAGCTGGCTCCAGCACACTTCTGTGTATTTACTGGCCAAATTGGATGACTAACTATTCCCTAAACTTGGTATTCTGTCTCCTGGCTTTTTGCTTTTACATATCATCCCACACACCTGGAATGTGCTCCCTCCTCATCTTTACCTCCCAGAATACCTGTCTTCCTCCAAGGGTGACTGGGGTGCCACTTCTGACTAGGAGTCTTTCCTGATTCTCCCAGTTTCCAGTGGTCTTATTTTACTCAGTTTACTTTGGATTGCCTTCCATTACATAAGCAGTGCAGCATTATGGACAAAGACCTGGACCTGGAGTTCAGAAAGACCTTGGTCCTAATTCAGCCTTTACTTCTGCTAATAGCTGTGTGATCCTGGGCAAATCATTACATTTCTTTGATTCAATTCCTTCTGCTGCGAAGGAGGGGTGATGATAATAGCCACTGTACCTACCTTATAGGATTGCTGTGAGGCTAATGGGATCATAGGTTTAGGGACAGAAGGGACCTTGCCAGCTACCTTGTCCAACCCCCATCATTTTACAAATAAAAGAAATGAATCCGGCGAGATTAAGTAACTTGCTCCAGTCATACAGATAGTGACAGAGACAGGATGATTAAAAGTATGATAAAATTGTATAAAGAATTTTACAAACTTTGAAATAATATGTAAATATATATTTTAAATATATTAAATATTAAATATATTATATATAAATATAACTTATTACTATACTTATTTGTGTGCATGCTTATGATGCCACACAGGTAAATTGCCCTGGGAATGACTACTCAAGGATCAGAGTATTCTGTAGATTTGTATCACCTAAGAACATAGTACATGAGCCCTCACCGATGAGTTTACCTTTAATAGGCAGCCAGAGAACACAATTCATTCAAAGCAAAGCAAAAGTACTTAATGAGATGGTATGGTAAGAAAATAGCCCCAAAAGATTTCCCCTATAAAAGTTGGGTACTCTACTTTAAGTACACACAAGATTAGCAGAAAGAACTGAATATATGTAAAGGACAAATACAGGAAGGATACACACATAGCTAACATGAGTGACCAATGTTCATATAAGAAGGGGAACATACACAGAGAACACTTATGGCCAGGCCATACATATTTGGAGGGTCAAGTCATACCTCTGTCCAAAGCTATTTGGATGGATGCTACTTAACTGAATGCTTAAGTTTCTGAATCCCCATCATCTCTAGCTTCTGGCTTGGCAGAAATCTTCAGCTATTTCTTTCTTAAGAAGAGAATAGGCACTGAACTATGCCAGTAGTTTAAAGCCCACGGATTTTGCTGTTAGACAAATCTGTCAAAAGAGACATAAATCTTTCTTGGGACCAATAAAAAAAACCTCCCCTTTGGTTTTCCTGTCTTATTTTCTCAGGGTCTTGTCTATAGAGATCGTCAGATGCCTCCAGCTTAATCTTTCCTTAGAGTTCTCATTCTAGCCCAGGACTTTGGGAGCTTGGGTTCCTCTGGTGAAAGCCTCACCCTAGGTTATGATGAGCATTTTATATAATTTTAAATTTTAATCTCTGAGGGTTAGACAACAAGTTTAGGGTAATAGTTATTTACCCAAAAGCTACCAAATAGCTCTGGTGTTTAGGGTTCCCCAGTTTTCAAATGCTAAGCCTTTTCTATTCTCCCATGTTAGTTAGTTGTTAGGAAAAAAAAAAGAGCAGATTAGGCCAAGCCAACTGCACCTCCTTCCCAAGGTTATTGTCTCGTCCACCTGCCCAGCCACATTTTTGCCCTTTTCATATGTAGATACAGCCAGCCCTAGGCCTCCGAGGCCCTTTGAAGCACACCCTGACATGTAGTATGCTCCCCAGTGGCCTGTTTTATCATTGTATTCTGTGTCTAGTGTTGTACCTCAAACGCAGTAGGCATTTAACAAATGTTGGTTGAATCAAAAAAGGGGCACCAAAGTTTAAGGTATGAGCGCCTTCATGCGCGCTCAGTCCTCAGTAAACACAGCAAATATTGGATGAACGGAATCTCGCTAAAGATGAGTGAAGCTTCAGAGATGGAAGTCATGGTTTCAGATGAAATTTGGTAAATCCTCTTCAGATATGGGAAAGTGGAAGATAGGGGTGTGTGTGTG
Source organism: Notamacropus eugenii (assembly GCF_028372415.1). Taxonomy (NCBI): domain Eukaryota; kingdom Metazoa; phylum Chordata; class Mammalia; order Diprotodontia; family Macropodidae; genus Notamacropus; species Notamacropus eugenii. The sequence goes on from NC_092872.1 coordinate 48,562,159, forward strand.
TGTGTGTGTGTGTGTGTGTGTGTGTGTGTGAGAGAGAGAGAGAGGTGTGTGTGTATGTGTGTATGAGAGAGAAGTGTGTGAGGGTGTGTGTGTGTGAGAGGTGTGTGTGTGTGAGGGTATGTGTGTATGTGTGTGTGTGAGAGAGGTGTGTGTGTATGTGTGTGTGAGAGGTGTGTGTATGTGTGTGTGTGAGAGAAAGGTGTGTGTGTGAGGGTGTGTGTGTGTATGTGTGTGAAAGAGAGGTGTGTGAGGGTGTGTGTGTGTCTGTGTGTGTGTGAGAGAGGTGTGTGAGGGTGTGTGTGTGTGTGAGGGTGTGTGTATGTGTGTGTGTGAGAGAGAAAGGTGTGTGTGTATGTGTGAAAGAGAGAGGTGTGTGAGGGTGTGTGTGTGTGTGTGTGTGTGTGTGTGTGAGAGAGAGAGAGAGAGAGAGAGAGAGAGAGAGAGAGAGAGAGAGAGAGAGAGAAAGAGAGAGAGAGAGAGAGAGAGAGAGAAATCACCTAGCCTAGCGCTCTCATTTTACATATGAGGAAAGTGAGATTGAATGCCTTCCCTGATGTTACTGCTCAGTTGTGTCCAACTGTTCATGAGTCCATTTGGGGTTTTCATGGCAAGGGCACTGGAGTGGTTTGCCATTTCCTTCTCCAGCTCAGTTGACAAATGAGGAAATTGAGGCAGATGGAGTTAAGTGACTTGCCCAGGGTCATACAGCTAGTAGGCATCTGTGGTTGGATTTGAGCTCAGGTCTTCCTGACTCCAGGCCCAGTGCTCTATCTCCTGAGCCACCCAGTGGGTTGCCCTCTCTCATACAAATAATAGGAGAGCATGAGATCCAAACCCATATTCTCCAACTCCAATCCCGTGGGCAGGAGAGAGAACAGAAAGCTGAGGACTGAACCAGCCTTGGCCAGGGGCTGTCGATGACCAACCTGTGGTCTCTAGTTTGTGTTCCACTGCCCCCCTCCTCTTTTCAACTCCCTAATGCTTATTCCTCAACTCAGGACAGGGTCCTCTCTGGAAGGTTTGGAGAGACTCAGTCAGAACCAACGTGGGGGGGTGGGGGTCAGTAGGGAAATAATGTTTATTTTAGGAGGAGTTGGATGAATGGAAGACTGCTGGTGAAACATCTGCCGGGAACAACCCCAGCATTTCCCAGGTCTGTTAGAGGGGGAGGATAATTGCAAAAGCCTGAACTTTCCCCAGCCCAGGCTCCCAGACAGAGACCAACTCCCCTCAGTCCTGGAGCCAGGCTCTCAGACCACAATTAACAGGGAGGCAACAACCATCCTTCCCCTGCCCCCCCGACCCCGACCCAAAGACACATACACTTCCTACCCCCCCCGCCCCATCCAAGATTCAGAGACAACTGCACCCAACTCCCATCTCCTCCTCTTGGGGACAATCAAACCATCCAGCAGATAATACCCCATCCCCACAATCAGATTCCCTTCAGCCCAGGTCCCCAGGTCAACCTACCCCAAGGCCCTGGAACAAAAACCCAACTTCTGCCCAGGCTGGACTTCTGGCCCACAAGTGGACTGCTCACTGCCTTCCCTGAGCAGACCCCAAACTACATCCCCTCCCCATAAACAAGAAGGGACACCTCCCCCCACCCCGGCCAGCCCCAGCTCAGAGATAACAATCAGTTTGCAAAGCCCTCAGGCTCAGGCTTGGAGATGACAAATCAGACCCAGGCTCAGATGTTCGGGAGCACATCCAAGCCCGACTCTCGGGCCCCTCTCCCTGCCCCACCCCGCTCCTCCGGCCTCCAGAAACAGTCCCGTGCTTTTCTATGGGGAATCGTCCTGCTTAAACATTGAAGGAAACTGTCAGTCACATTCACACTTTCTGGCAGGGTCAGCCCGTGATCATGTGACCCTGTCATTCACCAGCCCTGGCCCCTCTCCCTGGGTGTCTTGTCATGTGACCTTGTCAAATGTTTGGACAGAGGGTCTGGGGCCTGTCAGGGAGATTAACTAACTCACCCTGAGAAAGTTCTCCAAATTGACAAGGGGGCTGAGCTTCCTAGAGAGTCGGGGGTGTGGGGAGATGAGGTGGGAACTGCAGAAGCCTGCTGCCCACGACGCAGAGGGACAAAGGCCTCTGGACAGGGGAGTCTGGCTCCCTCAGCTCCTATTTCCCTGGGACATACAGCCCAACGTCCCCTCCCACACTGCCAGGTTCCCCATCCCAGCCATGAGCCTTAATACTCTGTCAGTCAACAGAAAACCCAGAGAAGCATCAGCCATGAGCTACACAGCACATGATTCCTGAGACCAGGGCATCGAGTCTGAAACACAAGACTGGGCTCTACTGGGGCATCTGAAGCCGCAAGACCCCTTGAAGGAGAGATAGGAAGCATGATATGCCTTACAAGTCCAATGACTGACACCACCTCCCCTCACACCTTCACAGAAACAGCTCAGGATCCCAGAGCCCAAGACCTGATAATGGGACATTCTCCCCTCTCTGACCTTGCTCCCCTCCCAAGACCATCATCCGTGCTTCCTTCCAACCTGCCATCAGTCAGGGGAATCCCTATGGAGGAGCCCACTTTCCTCAACACTGCAAGCACTAACTACTGACTCTGCCACCGATGGGCAAGTCAAAGCCACAGTAAGGCCTCTGGTGGAGATGTAACCTGGAAACTTCTCATACAGATGCTAAAGCCTCCACCTCCTCAGTAACCACAGCTACTGAAGATTCAGAAAAAGAAACTTTTTGACACCAAAGTCCTTGACCCTGTCAAATAGTTCAAAATCAGAAATAGCTATTAATCTAAATTATAAAGAAGAAGGATCACAATCTGCTTTGGCACCGTACTCTAAGATAACATGGGATCTTGGCAATTAGGTGGTGAGATGGATAGAGTGCTGGGCTCAGAGTTAGGAGGATCTGAGTTTAAATGTGGCCTTAGATACTTACTAGTTAAGTGACCCTGGACAAGTCACTTAACCTTTGCCTGCTTTACTTTCCTTAACTGCAAAATGGGGATTATAACAGAACCTATCTTCCAGGGTTGTTGTGAGGATCAAATGAGATCCTAATTATAAAGCACTTAGCACAGGGCCTGCCACATAATAGGCACAATATAAATATTAGTTATCATTATTATCATCTTTTCATCCGACTTACAGTTAAAACCTGCCACTTGGAGTTGTTTCCTTTATTAGAATGTAAGTTCCTTGAGAGCAGGACCTGTCTTGTTTTTCTATTTGACTTCTCCAGCACTCAGCACAGTGCTTTGCACGTAGAATTTTCATTCATTCATACATTCATCATGGAGGTCTCTGTGTTCTGAGCCTGGGTGGTTCTCCAGGTCTCTGCTGATCTCATATTGTTCCTACCTTGGGCCAAAGGCAGACCTACCTTGAGAATTTAAGAGGCTGACATCCTACTCTCTGTCCACTCCCCACTCTAAACTCAAACACCAAGTCCAAAAGGGAACTCAAATCACTACGGGCACATGCTCCTATCTCCCTGGAGATACCCCAAAGAAAAGCCTTCATAGGACCTTTGAGACATGAGTCCAACTCTACCAACTCCTAGGCAGAGAGAGGACTGAAAGACATTATCTAGACTTTCTATCTCCCTGGGGCCCAGTGTAGGGTCTGTGCCCAGGCCCTTAATCAATGTTAGTGGCATGAAGAACTAACAAAAGCTAGGCTAAAGGCTAGAGGAAGATGGAAGAAGGATAATGGAAAGACAAAGAACAGAATAGGTAGCAGATGGGTGGACTTAGGGTAGAGGGAGTAAGGGCACATTCCATACTCCTTGACGATCCTCCTGACCTGGGACAGGTGTACAGTCAATCCTGTGTAGGACCCCCAGCTAGACCCTGCTCCCCCTTTCCCTTCGGAGAGAGGAACAGAGGAGGGGCAGGTCTCCTCTGTTTTCCATGGAAATAATGAGAGGCAAGCGCCAGATGTGCTGAGTAGAAAGACAACTCCTCCCATTGTCAAGGACCAGTCCTTTCAATGCATTTGTTCATACTCCTCCCAAGTAGATAATTGTGGGGCAGGAGGAGGGGAGGGACCTAAGTCTTCCCATTTTTTAAAAAAGGATGCTATAGTCTAGCTCTTTACCCCACCCTATCACTGCTGAGGGCCAGCTGGCTTCTCCACCTGCCCCTCAGAGGCAAAACAGAATTCCTCTCCCACAGATGGGACCTCGCCCCTCTCTTGGGATTCTTTGCAGCTGGGTACCGCTTCTTCCCTGCAGTTGGCTGCCTGATGCCTGCCCCTCTATCCAGGGGCCAAGAAGATCCAGAGGTTCTGGGGTGTAAGGAATCTCCTGGCTCAAGTTTCATTGCAAACAAAACCTCTGGTTACCTTTAAGGGTGTTTGTCCATCCCCTGGAGAGAGGGCCCAGTTTGTAGGTCCTTGCCAAACTTTTCACAATCTCTCCTTGACTCTGGCCTCCCTCCCTGTCCCCTGGTTTGAAGATGTTAGTAGCTGTGTGGGCCCTACATCTCTCTTCTCTGTATCGTTAGAGAAAAATGAAAGGTAGAGGATGTCCCTTAGGGCCCTGCAGGGGCTGTGAAGATGGTGGTGGGGCTTTTGAGCTGAGCTTTGGTGGGAAAAGAACTTTCAACTGGGTCTCACAGCAGGAGTCTGGTTGGCCCAGCCCTCCCCCAGAAGAGTCCCTTATGTAAATAGGGTCTCCTCTACCACTGCTGGAGGGATTTGCTGTGGGGGAGATGAAGAAGATGAAGGATCTTTCCCTGCTCCACCCCCAACAGCTTTTTAAAGAATTTTAAATGTATGTATGTGGGTGGGTCTGCCACCCAGGGTGGCCTCCACATGGCTGAAGCTGCAGTTTTGGGACCTCGTGGGAGCCGGGAGTCTTCACCCCACAAGTGTCTGGGGTATTTTCCTAGTGCCCCTGAGAGGCTTTTCCTGCCCTTCCTTGAGCCCACAGGGAGCTGGCAGATCTAAAACATTGAGGACTATCCATTTTCCTTTCTCAAATGCCTTCTCAGAGTTCTTCTCCTTCTCTTAAGGTTTCCATGTACTTCAGTCCCTCCCCACAAGCTAAACTCCTTTCCATGGATTACTCCTAACTCCCCAAAACAACAATGTTCCAGCTGTTCCCCCTGAAATGCCCTCACCTTTTTTCTTTCCCTAATTCTTACCCTTCTTTCAAGGCCCAGCTCCAGTGGTAGCCCCCATGAAGCCTTTCCTCTTTCCACAAGCCACGAGAGACCGCTTCTTGTTCTGAGCCCATCAAAGCACCTTGTTTGGGTCACCCATGCATTTTTCATATGCTGCCAGTATTCTAACTGGATGCATATTCTAGCTAGGGCTATAAATTTCTCAAAGTCAGGAGCTATGTCTTGTTTCTTCTACAGTCCAAGCAGCCTGACTGCTCCATAGAGGAATCACCCTTCTCCCCTTCTCCAAGGTGGGGAAAGATACTACTCCTCTGATTGATTGACTCCGAGGTCTATCTCTTCTCCATGGGAAGGAATCCAAGTAGAAAAGTCATTTTCTGCTTCTGTGGTCAAAAGAGCCTTGCATACTGTACCTCCTTGTCCTTTGCCCTTCCCCACTGTTATTGTATGGTCTATTCCCCTTTACATTGAATTAATGAATGGCTGCTAACCATGGTAAATGTTTAACAACCAGCTCTTCAGGGGGGAAAATGTATACAGGAAAAACTTTTAAGTTTAATCTGCATTAACTTTTCTCCATTACTTTCTTAAGTCTAGATAATTAACATAACAATAAATTAAGCTCTGGTTTATAACATTTTGTTACTGATTTCCAAAATGTAAACGATTCACACTGAAAATTTAACAATCAGCTCTCAGAAAGTCCAGATAAATCTGGCTCCAGTACTCCCCCGCCACTAACCCTTAGTGTGTCATCAACGCTAGCATTGTGGATGGAGGCTGGGAAAACTGGTCAGTCTGGGAAAATTGAGACATGTCCAGTCACTAATGTGAACAGTAAAGTAAGGATTTCTCACAAACCTTTTAAGTCTCACTGCAATCTTATTAAATGGACAGCTGGAAAAAGTTGGTTTATGGGAGAGAGTGTAAACACAGAGAGATTAATAACCTGGAGTGAATAAAAAACACCCTAGACTAGAAGGGTCAAACACATAGGTTGAGGGCCCTCATAAGTGCAGGCAGGAACCAGATTAAAATGGAATTGGAAAGTATTGAACAAAATAAATCAAAATACAGTAGAACACAAATATTGTGAATACGCGGTTTTCCAAGTCAATATGCTGCCTGAAGAGATTTTTACGTCTGCCCTCGTGCCCTTTCCTTTCTATTGGAGTTTGATACCACTGTCTGGGAGCTACATGGGGGCAGATGCCAACCAGCCCAGGAAAAAGGAGGAAAGAAATGGCTTCCACGGGCACCTCAGGAACCCCAGCTGGGATTCATCAGGGTCTGTGCTATTGCTTTTCCATAATCATCCCATCTTTCAGCAGTTTGTTAGTGGGTAAGGACATTTACAGAATTAAGGGACTTTCCTCAGCCCCCTTACTTATATCTTCCCTCCATGTGTAAATTGGAGATTATTCTCACAGGTAGAATATATATGTATATTATATATTATATATTTACTTATCTCTCTGTACGTAGTGTTTCCTCTGATAGCTTCTTATATTCAAGGACTATTCAGTTTTTGTGTTTGTATCTCCAATGCCCAGAATGGTTCCTGACTCTTAATCAATTCTTACTGAATCAGGGAACTTCAGTCTAAACCTTTCCAATTTCTCTGATCATGCTACTTCCCCACTCAAAATATTTCAATAGCTCCCAATTCACTCTAAGGTAAAATAGAAATCCCTTTTCATGGCATTTAAAGCCATTTATAATCTGGAGCTAATCTACCTTTCCAGACATTTCCTATCACTTCCCATCACATAGTTCGGTTACAACCCAATCGGCCAATTGCTGTGCTTGGTACACAACACTCTGTTGGCTGATTCTGACATTTATTCTCCATGCTCTCCCTCCTAGAATGCACTCCCTCCTCACCTCTTGGAACCCCAGTTCCGTTCCAGGCTCAGGTCAAGGGCCATCTCCTCCATCAATTCTTTTCGGATCCTTTCATTTTGGGCTTTTCCCCTCCCTTGAAATTATTTTGCATTGATTTTATTCATATTTTTATTTGGTTATCAGTGTATATTTGTCTCTGCCTCTCCCCCCTCCCAGTAGAGTATAAACCTATTGAGGACAACTTTGTCTTTTTATCATCATCTTCCAGTTGTTACATAGATAAATATGTAATGGGGGTCATCAGGAAGCCCCTCTGTTTAACACCTGTTTTACTTAAATGGCTATTGAATTGAACTGAATGGAATTTTCCAGAAGAGGAAACTGAGGCCCAGAATGGGGAAATAATTTACCCAAGGAAACACAAGTGAGCTAGTGACAGGGCTCTAACTCTTCTCTCCTGATTCTGTATTTAATATTCATTTTAGCATCCATTTCTATATGTCCCTTAATCCTTGACTCAGTAGGCAATATCATTTGCCAAATGATAGATTTAATTTCATCAGATCTCAAAGGGGAAACATTCGCAGGTTTCAAAATAATCATCCTCAACTGCTGACTTTCTTTTGAGTATTGTGGGATTTAGAGCTGAAAGGAACCTTGAAGATCATCTAATCCAGTCTCTTAATTTTGTTGAGGAGGATCCTGTCTCAAAGAGGTTAAATGATTTGTCCTGAAGTCATACAGTCAATTACCAATAATTTATTAAGTACCTCTTAACTGCCAGGTGACATACTAGGTGTGAGGGATTAAAAAAAAATGAAATGCCCGCAAGGGACTTATATCCTGTCAGGGAAAGATAGTATGTGAATAAATAAGTATACACGGAATAAATACTAGGTAAATGGGGAAGGGGAAGGCTCTAGGTGAAGGCACTTCATTTAGAAGGCAGGTGTGAGCAGAATTTTGGTGGAAAGGAGGGATGCTAAGAGCTGGAGGTGCAATAGGGTTCCATTCCAGGCATGGCGGACAGCCAGATCAAAGCCAGAGTAACTAAGGCAGGAGAGTAAGTCATAGAATATATTTTCTGACTCTAAATCCAGGGCTCTTTCTACTATACTGTACTGCTTTTCTGACTTAACTTCCTGGGTGCCAGTGAGTAGACATGGTGCATCCATTTTTAGCATTGGGCATTGCCAAATCCAGGAATTCCAGCAATTTGGGCAAAATTCCATTCTAACAGGGTATGCATCTAAGGTACGTTCATGCTTGAGGCAGACTGGAGATAAGGGTCATGGGAGTTGAAGGAGCTAAGGAGCTGAGTTCAAAGAGGCCCAGGTTTGGAGTAGAGAAAAAAAGGGTGAACCTGATACTGTGCTTCCTGAGAAGGAAAAATAATGACCTGAAGGTTCAAAAATGATGATAGTCAGGATCTGAGAGGGATAGAGTGAACTTCAAAGGAAGACAAGTGGATTACTGAGTGATGGGGGCTCAGGGGAAGGTTTGAAAGTGATAATGGGGAGCAAAGAGTATGCCAACTCCTCCTTCCAGCCCTGTGTGACTGAAGTATGAGAGGAGGAGCAGGCAGCCTCAAGACATGGCTAAGAGATATGGTACCTTAGGGAGAAAGCTGGGTTTCAGTGGATACCAGAAGATAGGTGGAAAGAATGTGAGAAGAAGAGATGTAGGATGGAAAGGACTGTGCTCCCTTTAGAGCAAATAGGGGAGACCCAGAGAATATAGCAGAAAAAGAGGGTAGAGAATAGGACTGGTGAAGGCTACGATTATGTCTACTGTTGGAGTAGGGTGTATTGGGCAGCTGATGTGTGTTGACTTCATGGACACTTCCCCCACATGTTGATCTTGTATTCTGCATGGTGTGTGTCTCCAAGTCATGTGGTATATTGGGGCAAGAAGTACACCACCCCACTATCCCATCCACCCACCAGTGGCTGACTTTGATTTTTCTAATTTTGTCTTATATTGTCTTCCAGACTCAATAGCCTGGCCTTCCATCTACTTTCTCAGGAAGTCTCTTCATCATGACTACCATTCTTGTTCGTATCTCTCATTCATCTACCTTTCCCTCTTCACCCCCTCCTTTCCAGGTTGTTATTTGGTCTAGCTTTGCTGTCCCCCAATAAAGGGTGGCCTCTGGAAGCCAAATGGGAGAGGGGGGGAAGTGAGTCAGATTTGTTACGCCCTTTCCCCTCCTGGATGGAAACTTAGCCCTGACCACAAATGCAGAGCCTGCAAAGAGCATTTCTTAACATGCTGAGGACAGATGTGGCGGGTCTGCTGGGGAAATGCACTGGAAAAAGAATGGGGGTGGGGGCCCAGGAGGCTAAGGTTAGGACAGGAAAGGGTTTACAGATTTGTCAGTCTTTAATTAAAAGTAGTTAAAGTGATTTCCCAGCTGCCTGGTGGATTTGCCATCTTGCAACGTTTCAAAAAGAAAAAAAAAGCGTTGATTCAATTACCCTCTTCCTGTTTAGTCATAGATCATAGCATGTCAGAGCCAGAAGGGGCCTTTGAGATCACCTAACCAACACCTTCATTTTACAGATGGGAAAACTGAGGGTCCAAGAGGGCTTTATCCAAAGTAATAAGGTGAGTTATAGACAGAGCTGGGATTAGGTCTAAGGTCTCCTCACTCCCAAACTTGGAGTCTTTCTACAGCACCATATTTTTTCCCCTCATGAGCTGAGGAATACTGTGCCTTGCTTCCTTCTCACCTTCTTTCTTTTCCTATTTCATTCTCCCCCAACCAACATTATCAAAGAAAGGAGAAAAAAAATTAAAGTCTCAGATTCCCTCTTACAAGACCTCATGCCCACAAAGGCAAGAAATCACCCAGAAGTAGCCAAATTCTCTTATTTATGACCTGAAGCTAGGACTAGGTCATAGCCCATCTCATGAAGAGAAAGACTTCTCTCTCCCCCAGCTCCTTTTCCTCCTTACCCTGCAGCTTCTGGTCACCCAGTTTCTTCAAGACATAGAGTTCTAGAGCTAGAAGAAAAATTTGAGATTATCCAACCCAACCCCTTTATTTTAGGGATGGAGAAACTGAAGCTCAGAGGGCAAGTGATTTACCCAGAGTCAAACAGAGAGTTAATGGCTGAACCTTGAGGAAAATTTAGATCTCCCATGTCCTCCCCCAGTTGGTGCCCTTTCTACTACTTTGAACTGGAGAACATTTTTTGGATTAGATGTATTTCAGTTTCTTTCCACTGGGGTGGGCCCAGTTCATGCATAGGACAGACATATCTGTTAAACTAAATAATATTTCTATTTCCTTAACTCTATGTTTTTTTTTTAACCCCCTGTTCTTCAGGGCTGGAAAAAAAGTTCCTATATATGGAGGAAACGAGTCAAGAATGATGAAACTCTCATGATCGTCTCATCAAGAAAAGAATCTTGAGATTCAGAGTTAATGCCCCAGGATCTGCCCACTTAATACTGGATCATGCCTTATCAGATCTCTAGGAAGCAGCTTTTAATTATTTGTTCATTTTCCAGATAAGGAGACTAAGGCCCAAAGCACACAGGAGGAGCTTGCCTCCAACCATTCAGGTTAGGGATTACCCTAATTTGTAGTTGGTAGGAGAAAGGGGCCTAAGATTTCTCTTTTTGCCTCCACTTCCTCTTACCCAAAGCGGTGGTATCTAGGTCTAGTTGAGAGGATACTTTACAAAAAAATACAAATTCATCGAACATTTATTAAGTGCTTTTTACATGCAGAACATTGTACTGATTAATTCCAGAGATACAAGTTTAGCTAAGTCATGTTCCCTACTCTCAAAGAGTTTATGTAAAAGTAATCTACAGATACAGACAGTTTTAATACAAATTATTACAAGATAAATTCATTAATTAAAAAGTTACAAAACAAAAATGCTGGGCAGAGCTTTAACTAGTTTGAGGTGACAGGGACTTTGCTTACAGGTGCCAGCATTAGGGGTCATGCTTCCTTCTCAAACCTCATGATCCTCTGCTGACCCTGTACCATCTATGGCCAACCTTCAGGATCCTATGCTTCTTCTTTCTTCATGACTACATCCAGATTCGCTGTATGCCCATCCCACCCTGCTCCTGGTAGTTGGAAAGGGGCTGGATAGTAGGTCATGACACAGGAGCTAGAGCAAGACTCACTGGGGAATGAGCTATCTTCTGTCTCAGAACAACTATACCTGACCAAGGCAAACCGTCCTTGGCACTGCCCTTTGCTCCACCCAGCTGCCATAATTCCTAACTACAGCTCTGGTTGCTATGTGAGGTTAAAGAGAGAAGGCTGTCAATGACAGGACACTTCTACAAGAGGTAGCATTTAAGTTGGACTTTAAAGGGTGGGTGAGAAGCCAGTGCTGGTATTCCTGAACCTGAGAACCTCATGGTTTGATTGTTAATTCTTCGCCTCATTGGATGTGAGTAAATGTCTGGAGAAAACCAGAGGTAGCAGATTCTGGGTGGCCTTGCCACCCTGGGGTCCAGGAAGGCCTGACTGCTGACCTGGAGCCTCTGTGAGGCATGACCACAGAAAGTCAGCCTTCAAGGAAACCCAGTGTCCTGGGATGGGCTGAGGTTGGGGAGGGAGAGTCCTCCTCCAAGGGACCAGATTCCATGTGGATGAAAGCAAAAAGGCAGAGATGTGGGGTGTGTGGCATGTTCTGTGGGGAATAAAAAGTCTTGGGCCAGAAGCCTAGAGGGGGAAGAAGGTGGGCGGAGCTCAACTTCCAACTTAGCTGAAACTAGGCTCTAGTGTTCCTTTCAGTAGTTCAATGCCAGGTAGAGAGGGGTAGTGATGGAAGGCAGATGGGACTTTGTCCTTGGGGTTTTCATAAAAAAATAAGCCTGGGACTCACAGAATCTTTCCTCCACTCTCACCTCCCCAAAAACAAACAAACATGAAAATAACATATGCACACAACTCCAGAACTGGGAAGTGTTTGAGTTTGTTGGCAGAAAGAAAATAGTAAATTCTGTTTTTAAAACCCCAAACACCTCCAGGGAGTTCCCAGGCATACCTGTGGCTACTTAACAAGACAGCCATAGAGACATAAGACACAGAGAGAAACCCTTGTAGAGAAACAAGTACAGAGGCACCAAGAGAAACAACTGGAGAGAGAGAGACAAGGAGAGATACAGAATACAAAATACAGGGGGATAGACAGGTAGACAGACAGGAGGGGACACAGCCTCCTGAAGGGCAGGGCTCTCTGAGATAAGAGACCTCAGAGGCAGTCTGAGATCTGGTGACAGGAGGTCATGTCAATGCTGCCCTCCCCTTCCCAGTCCCTCTTCTAAAGTGACATCGTTTCTTCCAGGAGAGAGAGAGATTTGGTGTCCCCTGACCTCGTGAGAGAAGAAGGTTGATGCCTTGTGACTATTCAAGAGGGGTGGTGAGTGTGGGCTTTTTAATTCTAGTTTGGGGCTGTTTTATTTTGAAGAAAACCAAATCAAATTAGCTTCATTAGGGATGCTAATATGTTCTGCAGCTTAATTTCAAAAGCAAGCTGTTTCCATCTCTAAGGCTTGAGTCCTCTCATTGCCCAGACAAACCTGGCATTATTTCTGGCTGACAGAGCCCTGATTGCCTCGGTTCCTGCATGCAGCCCAGATGCAGCAGCTCATGCAGTTGGGCCAACCTTTGAGTGGGTGGGGTATGGTCTTGCCTAGGCCTGGAGATGGGAGCAGGGGAAGGAAGGAGTCCCCAGATTCTGTCAGTGGTTAAATAATTTTATTTATTTATTTTGATCAGAGTAATACAATATAAAATGTAGCAAACAGAGCAAATCATTTAGATTATGCTGTCAATGTCCATTATTCAGGAGGAGTTTGGGGGCTCTTTTTTTTCAGTAGCGTATCATGGTACATTTCTCATTTCAGTGATTTCCTTGATGGAGGCGCCCCCTCCATTAATACAGAACAGATTGCAGCTCCTTCAATTAGAATGATCTTTGTGGGATACTGTGGCCAGAAACATTCATCACCCTGTGGTCAGCCTTCTGGCAATGGGCTCCCTAGGCTGAGTGAGGCTGGTTCTAGAGCAGGCATGTAGATAGAGCTGACCACCAGGTCTGTACTTTCCAGGCTGACACAGCTTGAGGTCCCCAGGCATAACCTTGCAGAAACTGGGCTTACCTTCACCTCACAATAAGGTAGAGGACAGAAGAGAACTTTTGAAATTTATAATAAAAAAAGTATTTTAAAAAATTTCACAAGCAGAGAGAAATGAGTATCATTAGAGCACTTTATACAATTTATACAAAAAAAACAACAGCTTTCTTAAAGATAAAACAGCTTCGGAAGTCTCAAGAACACCCATGGACATCATGACTAACCATGGTTTCAGAGGACTCATGATGAAACTCCTGACCGAGAAAGGGGATGGACTTGAGGTGTAGACTGAGACAGAGTTTTCACATACAGCCAATGTGGGAATTTGCTTTGCTTGATTAGGCACATTTGATAAATAGGGATTTTATATTTTTGTTTTTCCTTTTTCCCCTCAATGGTGAGTGGCTGGGGAAGGGGACAGCTAAATGGAAGATATGGGAAGGGGAGAAAATGAAAGATAGATTTTTATTCATCAAAAAAAATTAAACAAGGTAGTTGGACTTAAATGGCCTAAAAGGTCACTTCTAGCTCTGACTTCTGTGATTCTAGGTTTATCATGAGAAAAGAAAGGAACAAATATTTCTACAATGCCTATCATGACAAGCACTGTGCAAAGCACTTTTTACAAATATTATCTGATTTGATCCTCTCAACAATCCCGAGAGGTAGGTGCTGTATTTATCCCCATTTTATGGTTGATGAAATTGAAACAAACAGAGATTAAGTGACTTGCTCAGGGGTCACAGAGCTAGTAAGTGTCTGAAGCAGGATAGAGAAGTGGATAGAGGGTTAGCCTCAGCATCAGGAAGGCTAGCTTCATCATTAGGAAGATCTAAGTGTAAGTTTTATCTCTGATGCATATAGCTAGGTGACACAGTAGAGGGAGGGCTTATTTTGGTGTCAGAAAGACTTGAGTTCGAATCCTACCTTATATTACTTAGCTGTGGGATCTTGGGGAAGTTACTTAATTTCTCTCAGTCTCAATGTGGCAGGAGCATCCCTTTCCTGAAGCAGCTTCCCTGACCCTGACTCAGCTAGAGGGGCATAAAAGGTCCCAACCTCATTTTGTCACTGCCTCTCAAAAAAAAAGTGGGGGCCCAAGATCACTTGAGTGGCTATACCCGTTTTTATTGATCCTTCGTTCTCCAAGAGGACCAATGACATCGTGTCTTGACTTGTAAGTGAATTGGAGCCAAGTGACGCAGAGCTATGCAAAGTCATCAGCCTCACTCTCTCTTCCAGAGTCACCTGAGTCCAGGGGCCAGACATAGGTCAGGACAACTGGCAGTGGCCCTTAGCTATGCCTTGATGACTGACCAGATGTGTTTGCAGATGGAGGCAAGGGGTTCAGGGTCCTTCGTATTTTCAGGATTCCTTGCCCCAACTTAACTGTGATGTGATCCATGGGACCATTTCTCATCCCAAACTGCCAAGACTAAGCCAAATATTGTAAGTGGGACTCTAAAGCCAATGAATACCCCTTGGTTCAGGTTTGATGTTGGGAATAAATAAGGCACTTGTGAGTCACTGAACATTGAATGAAAAAGGAGGTTTACTTTGCCCTAACAAAGCAAAACTATGCAACAGGGATATAGTACGTAGTTTCTCTGGACACAGTGCCCTGTGCCTCCATCTGGAAACATATCTTTTAGTCATCAGGGTATGGTGACTGGAGCGGTCTTGGGTACCTACCAAGTCTGAGAAGCAGGGACTACATGTGGTTGAGGCTTTTTATGCTGCTAGATCAGGAAGATGCATCAGGAAAGCTGGGGCCAATTGGGTTGCATGGGGAAAGAAAGCTATGTCAGGGTCAGGGAAGAATCTCCCCCTATAGAGTTTACACTTCAGTGATACCTTGTTGAGAGGATAGAGTCAACTTTTGATTGGGTTTCAGAGACTGTGACTACCCTGAATATAATTAGTTGGTTAGGACTCAAAGCAATGAAGAGCAAGATTGCTCTCTGACCTTTTTTGCATTCTAACTTTTTCTCATTCAGAGGAGAGGTTAGAATGCCCCACAGCTGATCTGGTGGGAAGCCTGTGGTTGTCTAGGGACAGAAGCACATGAGTTCCATACACTGATCCATAGCTTTCCAAGGACAGATTGAGACTGAAGATCTGAGTTACTACAGAAACACATAGACAGAAGCATACAGTTACATACAGCCCCAGGATGATCCATATATCTTAAGAGGAGAGTTATAGGTAGTGGACTTTCCCCTCCCAAGAGATGGCAGCAGCCAAGGCATTGATAGAGTTTCTGCAGAAGCTCGTAACAGAAGCAGATAAGTGTTTGCTCACTTGGACCAAGTGGGGAAATCACGGAAAATGTTGTGAAATAGTGTCCTTGGAGAAAGAGGAGATGGCTCGTAGGGCTTCTCTGGCTGAAGGAGCAGTGAAGAGGAACTGTAACTCGAAGAATCAAGAGACAAGTCCCTTGCCATGCCCCAGGATTACAGAGGGTGATTCAAACAGTGCAAGTCTGATGGGAGACAGTGTTGCTTGTCCAGAAGCCCTAAGATATTATTGCCTTCTGATGTGTGTGTGTGTGTGTGTGTGTGCGTGTGTAGGGGAGCTTATGAGCTTTTTAAGTGCTTTCTGTGTTTTCTAGATCACTTTGTGTTCTCTTGTAAGTTCTTTACATATTTTGCTTTTCCTAGAGAGTGAAAATAAAGCATGTTCCATACCACATTTATATTTATTGCCGTGAGTGCTTGTATGGGAGTTGGACACCCACTTTTACTCAAATGTGAAAAAAGTTAGACTCAACTATGTCTAAGCTATATTTAGATATTTCCTAGAATAGATTGCAGGCAGGGGTATGATGAGTGAAAAAAATCATCTTACTCCTTCTATTTCATTTTCTAGGATCAGACTTAGTTCATATCTTTGAAGAGCCCATAACAGTTGTAAAGCCTTAGCACAAGTGTCTGGCACATACAGAGTAGACATTATATAAATGTTAGCTATTATACTCAACACTTATCACAGTTATCCTGCTGTTCTTGTGCTCACAGCACTTAAAATGTTCAATCTGGCCAATGGGAAATCCCTCCCAGGCATTCTTTTCTGGTCCTCCTCCCTTTTATCACTTTGCTTGGTTGGGGAATATCATTGGCTGATTGACCATATTGCCCAAATGAGGATATTCCGCAAACATAGTATGAATTGTGTCAACAAATGGATAAAGAAGCATGGTGACTGAAATGATGTTATACCCACAAACATGTATACATACAAATGACCATATATATTTATATGTACATGATGGTTTCTTATGTTCCTTAACTAGAAGGACTGTGTAGTCATTCCAGACTTCAAGTTACCTGTCTCCTACAGGTATAGTTAGCTTTGGAGCGATCAGTTCTCCAAGCCAGATGCTACTTGGGCCTATCAGTTACTTAGGGCAACAGTTTCACTGAATTGCTATGGAGCTAAATTAAGGGGCAGCTAGGTGGCTCAATGGATAGACCCCTGGACCTGGAGTCAGGAAGACCTGAATTCGAATCTAATTTCAGACATTTACTAACTGTGTGACCTTGGGCAAGTCACTTAACCTTGGATACCTCAGTTTCCTCATCCATAAAATGAACTGGAGAAGGGTGGGGCAAACCACTCTAGTATTTTTGCCAAAAAAACAAAAAATCCCAAACAGCCACAAAGAGTTGTATTCAACTAGAATGACTGAACAGCAAGGACAAATTCTTACAGTCCTCAAAGCAATGACAACATCAAACTGATGATGTCAGCCATCACTGGCCAAATTAAGCACTTGAATGCTGTAAGTACAAGAGCTTCAGGATCATTGTGATGAGAGTTGAATAATAACAATGATAAATAAATACCATTTATATAGTAACTACTGTGTGCCAGGCACTGTGCTAAGGTTTTACAATTGTTATCTCCTTTGATCCTTGCACTATTATAATCTCCATTTTACAGGAGAGGAAACTGAGGCAAAGGTTAAGTGACTTGCCCAGGGTCACACAGCTAGTAAGTGTCTGAGGTCAAATTTGAATTCAGGTCTTACTGACTCCAGGCCCAGTGCTCTACCCATTGAGCCACCTAGAAGCTAGTATAAACCTCTTTCGTTTATTTACCCAGCACATGCCGCTACTCATTTATCATATATATATATATCAAACATTACACCCAATCAAAGCCCGTATACAGAAGATAGAAGGAAGAACAGGTGACAACATAGATAAAAAAGCGTGGTATAACCCTGTTCTTACAGAATAGGATGAAAATCTTAAAGTTCAGAGTAAACTGAGGCTGACTAGAAAAGGCAACCACAACAAGAAAGGGCTATTGTTTTGTAGCTGTTGTGGGGAAAAAAGAAGAATCAAAGACAGCACTGGAGCATGGCTTGGGGGTGTTTGGTGCCTTGCTAATGGGTAAAGGAGAAGACACAACTACTTAATTCTTATTCTGTTTCCTTTGCCAAGGAGAATACTCTTTGGATTGTAAAGAACAAAAATAGATCATAGGAAATTGATACCCAAGATAGGTAAGGAGATTGTGAAAGGACCTCTAGCTATCCTTGATGAATTTAGGTAATCAGGTCCAGGTGAATTGTTCCCCAAGGGACTAGGGGGAAAAAAAACTGGAAGTAATTGCAGAGCCACTATTAATGATCTTTTGGAAGATAATGGAGAAAGGAAGAGTTGCTGCATGAATGGAAAAAAGCAATGGTCCTTGTTTTTAAAAATGGGGGAGAGAATGGAATTTTCAACCTGTAAGCCAGGAAGCTTCACATTGGTTCCTGGCAAAATTCTATAATCCATTGTTAAAAGGATGGTTAATGAACATCTCAGAAAGGAAGTGGCGATCACAAAGGGCCAGTATGGCTTCATCAAGAAACAGGTCATGCCAGACCAACCTCATTTCCTTTATTGACAGGACTGCTAACCTTCTAGATCATGGGAGTGCTCTGAACATCATTTCCCTAGATTTTAGTGAAACATTTGACAAAGTACATTGTGCTATTTTTGTGAACAAAGTGGAGAGATACAAGTTCCATGAGAGTGCAGTTAGTTAGATTCGGAACTGTTTGAATCATTGGACCAAAGAGTAGGTATTAATGATTTGCCTTCTGCGCAGAAGCCAGTGTCTAGTGGAAGGCCCCAAGGATCTATGGTTGGCCCTGCATGGTTTAGCATTATCAATGATTTTGAGATGGCATGATTGTCAAACTTGAAACCAACATAAAACTAGGAGGGATGGCTCATACGTTGGATAGTAGAATCAAGGTAAAAGAAAATCTTGACAGAATAGTGGTCCAACTGGAATACAAGAGAATTTAATAGGATATCTTAAAATTGGGTTAAAAATCAACTTCACCAATACAAGATGGAGATGTGTGTTTGTCTGAGAACCCTCTGAAAAGTGGTCTACAAGTTAAACAGGACTCAATAGGGTAATAGAGCATGCAAGAAAGATGATGTGATCTTAAGTCTTCATAATAAGAATCACAGCGTCTAGGACTATGAAGATGATGGTACTGTTGTGCTCTGTCCTGGTCAAGCCACATCTGGGGCACAACATTTTAAGAGCAACATTGATTAGCTAGGGAGGATCAGAGGACAGCAGCTTTTACTATTGTTTTGTTGAGTCATTTTTCAACACGTCACGTCCAGCTCTCTGTGATTCCATCTAGGGTTTTCTTGACAAAGACACTGGAGTGGTTTACCATTTCCTTCTCTAGCTCATTTTACAGATGAAGAAATGGAGGCAAACAGGGTTAGATGACGTGCCCAGGGTCACAAAACTAGTAAGTGTCTGAGGCTGGATTTGAACTCATGGAGAGGAGTTTTCTGAACTCTAGACCAGGCATTCTATCCACTATGCCACCTAACTGCCCAAGCACTGTGCTGGTCAGATCATATCTGGGGCACCACATTTTAGGAAAGGCATTGATTAGCTAGGGAGCATCAGAGGAGGTCAGTCAGAATGTGTTAAATCCATGTCCTACAAGGATGGTTTAAAGCAACCTGGAGATGTTTAGCTTGGAGAAGAGAAATCTTGGGAGAATGTTTACAGCTTCCTTCAAGGACTTCCATTGTGTGGAAGAGGGATAAGATATGTTCTGCTTGGACCAGAGGACAGGAAGAGAAATGGTTAGAAGTTTCAAAGAGGCAAATTTAGGTTTGATGTCAGAGAAGACTTTTGGAATGGGCTACCTTGGGAGATAGTGGGTCTCCCATCCCTGGAGGTCTGCAAGCAAAAGCTGAATGATGCCTTTGGGAGCATTTTGTAGAATAAATACTTGCTCAGCTCTGTCTTCAATGGCTCTGAAATCCTTTCCTACTCTGAGATTCTGTACAGAATAATAAAAATAAAATAATCAGACATTACATTATAAGTGCAGCAGTATCAATCAGCCCTAGACATTATACACAGAACATAAATCTGGCATCACTCTGGCTTTTATATGCCAGCTTGGGTCTCATAGTGCCCAAACTTGGGCCTCCTCAGCACTTTCCAGACAACCTTCAACTTTCCCCCACTGTCCAGCTCCCCTTTATTTGTCATTTTCCTGCTTTAGAATATAAGCTCTCTGAGGGCAAGGATTGTCTCATTTTCATGTATTTGTATCCTATTTGCTTAGCACATAGCAAAAATTTTAATAAATACTTCCTCCCCGCCCCATTTCTCTCTCCCTCTCTCTCTCACTTTATTATTACTTCATCACTTTATTATTGAAGGCTTGTATCTCCTTACATTCCCTTTTTTTCATCCCATCATTGTGTTTTGTACCTAGTAAGTGCTTGATGAATGCATGCTGGATAATGGGATTGGCATAGGCACCACAGGTGTTTGCAACAGCACTTTTTTCATCTGCCTTTTCCTTTACCCACATCTTTCAAAACAGCAAGCACAATGTTTTACAGTTATGCACAAGATCAATAACACTTCCTCTCAGATTTTCCCAAACCCAGGGTACCCCCCCACTATCCAAAAAGGTCCACAGGTATTAGCATATTTCCTTCACAAGGTGTAAGACAGTTTGCCTGTCTGTCTCTTTTTTCATAGTTAAGCAGGCCCACTCCTGGATTATCATATTAGAATTGATCTACAATTGTTCAAATAGGAATCATGGTACCTAGAAAGAAAATTCATTAAGAGGGGATAAATGTACTTCATAATAAAAAAGTAACTTAAGAAGCAATGTAGAATAGTGAATGGAAAGCTGGCCTCAGAGTCAAAAAGTCATGTGTCCTGCCTCTGATACATCCTGGTCTTGTGACCCTGGCAATGCCAATGAGCTTATCAGAGCCTTGGGTAACTCCAAGACTGTAACTTGCCAAGCAGGTGCTAACCTGTTCCAGTGGAGAAAGTTCCCTCATTGGGTGTACTGATAAAATAACAGAGCTGGTTAAGAAAAAAGTACCTTGTGGGAGTTAACTTTGAGTGTTTAATTACGGTCTAAGAGGGGTGCTACCTCTCCCATCAAATCCTGAATTTAAAACAGAATTATGTGAGTAGTCACAATTCTTGGTCCAAGGGGTACCATTTCTCCTAGACCTATTCCTCTTAACAGTAACAATTGTTTACCAGATACCACAAGGCCTTACCAGGATGGAAAATATGCGTGAAATATTTCAGAATCTAGTAGAAGCGAGGGCCTAGCAAAGTCTGCCCTTGAAAGATACAAGTAACCCAAGTGGTATCATTCTAGTAAGGCCAAAGCGATGCGGTTGGGATCGGTGACCAGTGTAGCTCCAGGTACCTAAACCAAAAAAACTGGAAAATTTCATTGGGAACCCCTCCTCCTAACAGTGTTAAATGCTCAGCAGAATTAAGACTGTAGACAAATTGTCCCCATATTTTAATGCGTACTAACATAACTACACCCTTCATTCTTTGGACTAAACTAGGATGACTCAGCTGTCTTCTCGTTCTGCCTCTGAGGCCCCTTCTCACGGAACTTCCATTTTAAGAAAGAGCTTAGACTATCCATCCTTCACTCCCTCCCCACACATCCAACTGCTCTACTTTTTAAACTCCTTTATATGTTCTGTCTTCTGCTATTAGAATGTAGCCTCCTTAAGGGAAGGAAGTTTTCTTTTTTAAGCCTGCATTTGTATTCTCAGCATTTTGTTCCTAGCACATAGTAAGTGCTTAATAAATGCTTGTTGAATTGACTATGTACTTAAACTTGAGATCAGAGCTGGAAGGGGCCTTGGAGGCTAATGAATGCAACATCCTCCTTTTACAGATAAAGGAAACTTAACCAGAGAGGTTAAGTGACTTGCCCAGATAGCAAGTGTGGGAAGCCGGGTTGAACCCAGGTCTTTTTGACTCCAAGTTCAGGGCCCTAGCCAAGACAACAAAATGTTGAACACCCTGTGTTCCAGAGTGTCTCCCAAACCAGATTAAAATGTAGCTCCTATTTGATTTTAACGAGGTGGTATATTAATTTAAAATACATACACACATACATATATGGAAGCTTATGTGGTTTTCTAAATAAATTTCTAAATAAATATGTAGCCTTATATAAAATGTAGTGGCTCCTCTTTCTATCTGGGTTTGACACCACTGCAATGGGGGCAGCTAGGTGGTACAGTGGATAGAGCACCAGTGCAGCAGTCAAAAGGACCTGAGTTCAAATCTCACCTCAGACACTTAGCATTCACTAGCTGTGTGACCTTGGACAAGTTACTTGACCCCAATTGCCTCATCCTGGGTCATCTCCAGTCATCCTGAGGAATATCTGGTCACTAGTTTCAGATGACTCTGGAGGAGAAGTGAGGCTGATGACCTGCACAGCCCTCCCTCACTCAAAACAAAGTCAAGTGCAAGTCATGTCATCATTTCTCTGATGGCATGGTCTTCTTCAGCAGCGAAGGACGAACACAGACACCACTGCATGACGTCTCAGTACTTTATATTTAACACAAAATATTGTGGTAACAAGCTTCTCTTGATTGTCTAAAAGCTATTTGTCAGTATGCTTTGCTATTTTATCATTCATAAGATATCCTCTGTGTATGCACTGCAAGGCTCTGGTCTGGTCCCTCTTCTCTCTGTTCTTTCGTTTAGTAACTTCATCAACTTCCATCAGTATAATTATGCAAATGACTTGTAGGTTTCTAGAAATATCTTTATTTTTTTTCTTGACCTTAAAGTCTATATCACCACATGGTACCTATTGGACATTTCAAACTAGATGTCTCAAACTCACCATGTCCAAAACAGAACTAGCTTTCTCCCCAAATGTACCAATTTTTTCTGAATTTGCTTGTTTTTGGAGGGAGAGAGAGACAGACAGAGAGGAGGAGGAGGAGGAGGAGGAGGAGGAGGAGGAGGAGGAGGAGGAGAGAGAGAGAGAGAGAGAGAGAGAGAGAGAGAGAGAGAGAGAGAGAGAGAGAGAGAGAGAGAGAGAGAGAGAGAACTATCCTCTTTTCAGTTACCAGGGCTCACAACCTTGGCTAACCTCAGACCTCACTCTCCCCTACTTACCCCACACATCCAATCAGTTCGTAAATCTTGTTTCTCCTTCCTCCCTCCCTTGTCCTCTTCTTTCTCTCTATTCACACAGCATTGTAGTTCAACCTTGCCTGAACTGTTACAGTAGTCTCTTAGTTGGTTTCTCTGCCTGGAGTCTCTCCTCATTTCAATCCAACCTTCATTTAGTACTAAAATTATTTTCCTAAAGCACAGGTCTGATGATGTGATATCCCACTCAATAAATTCCTATGGCTCCCTACTGATTTTTGTTGTTGTTGAGTCATTTCAATCGTGTCTGACCAGATACTAGAGTGGTTTATCATTTCCTTCCCCAGCTCATTTTACAGATGAGGAAACTGAGGCAAACAGGGTTAGGTGACTTGCCCAGGGTCACATAGCTAGTAAGTGTCTAAGGCTGGATTTGAATTCATGGAGCTGAGTCTTCTTCACTGTACCATCTACATATAAATTTCTGTTTCTCTGTCAAAGCCCTTCACAACGTAGTGGCAGTCTATTTTCCCAGTCCAGTCTAATCTATCTGGCAGTCCAGCCAGACTAACCTTTTTGCTGTTTCTTACACATGCCACTCTATCTCTTTTCACCAAGCCTTTAGACTGGCTGTCTTCCATTCCTGTTATGCATTCCTTCCTTACCTCTGCTTCTTAAGATTCCTTGTTTCCTTTAAAATTCAGCCTAAATGACACCTTCTACATGAAATCTTTCATGAGCCCACCCACTACCTTGTGTTTATTATTATCATTATTGACTAATGTTTATATAAGGCTTTAAGGTTTGCAAAGTTATTTATAAATATCCTCACAACAAATTTCAGGAAGTAGGTGCTATTAGTATCCCTATTTTATAGATAAGAAAACTAAGCTAGACAGAGGTTAAGTGGCTTGCTCCGAGTCACCCAGCTAGGAAGTGTCTAAGGTTGGAATTGAATTCAGGTCCTTCTGACTCTAGGCCTGGGGCTCTATCCACTGTACCACCTAACTACCCTGTATGTATTTTGTGGCTCAGGAGGAGAAAGTGAGGCTGGTGACTTTGCACAGCCCTCTCTCACTTAAATCCAATTCACCTGCATGTCACGGCATCACTTCCCTGATGTCATGGTCCTCTTCAAGAATGAAGGACAAACAACCACCACCACCATCACCACAACAACAATTTACGTATATCTGTTGTCAACCCTGATAGACCATAAACTCCTTGAGGGCAGATATGGTTTTATTTTTGTTTTTTGTATCCACAGCACCTAACCCAGTACCTTTCATATAATAGGCACTTAATAAATGCTCATTGATAGAACATGCCACAGTAATTAAATCTGACAGAATTAATTCTCAAACACCTGAAATGCCACTACCACCTGCAACATGCCTCTTTCATTTTGTAAGTTTTGGCTTCCTAAGAGCTGTTTTATTTGAATTTTTAACAGACCAGTCCAATGTTTCATAATGTCATCTGCTCGAAGGTGCTATGTGATATGTGGAAAGTACATTTTATCCTATGTTCCCAGGCTTATTCTTGGAATTCCTGAAATCTCAGATCAGAAGCTATGAAGTGTAAGATTCTATGGCAACGTATCAGGCACTCTGCTAACTCCCGATGGCTTTTTCCCATCTTTGACTAGGAGACTGCCCTTCCTAAGAGATTTTGCAATATGTGAGGTTCAAGGTAGGTCATGTGTCCTGGCAGCTGACATAATTGATCACCATGATGGCAAGGTTGAATTTAATGAGTGACATATCGGGATATGTAGTACATATGCATTCTTTATCCTCTTTTCTATATCCATTCTGCCCATCCACCCATCATGCAAGGTCCAAGGAGTCCTGGCAACCTGCAGTTGTAGTTTCTATTGTAGGTCATATAAATTGGTAGACCTCATGATGCTCCTCTTTAATGGGGAGGCATTTCTAGGGAACAGACAAGTATACAGACAATGCCAATTCCATTTAGGGAGATTCTCTCAAAGATTCTTGTCCCAGATTTTTGATATTCCACCCTTGCATTAGCCATGCCTGAGATCACTCAGCTTGTGCCATTAGCTGTGACCCATAAATCAGAGTAAAAACAAATCAAGTACCAGGTCTTATATTTATCATGTCAATACATCATGAACCATTCGGAATTTAGCCCTTGGGATAATTTGCCTTCAAATCAACAAACATTTATTGGGTATCAGCTTTTGTGCTATGTGTTGAGAATACAAAGACATATCCCTGCCCTCAAGGAGGTTAAATTCTACTGTCATTATTTTCTTCTTACTTTCATAATATGAAACTGGCTACTGACTAGTAAGTAGTAGCCACTTACTTACTTTTTAAATTGCTGTGGCTACTTAACCTGGGGAAATATAATTTTAGAGGGCAATGGAAGCTCTATCAATTTCAACCGCACCTGGACAACCAGGATTGGAAGATTCTAAGTCTCTGGACCAGGAACCAATGTGGAACTTGTGCCAGTTACTATAATTATAAGCCGACAATAGAATGCAACTGTCATCTCTGTGCTGAGGCAGACCCCCTACCATTGTCCTCTCAGTTACAATCCCACAACTCCTCTGTAGGTTCCCAATCTAACAAAGGAATCCTGATCCCTATTTGGGTCCCTCATAATCAATGTCACTAGGCAGGAACTCAAGGGGTCCAGGGGTGGGGAAACTGCGTTTCTAGACATGGCCAATGTATGGATTTGTTTTATTTATCTATGCTTATTTGTTACAAGGGTCTTTTGGGGGAAAATATAGTAATTATGACACCAAAAAAGAATAAAAAAGAAATGAAAGACAAAAGGGTCATTGTAGAATTTTAAAAAATATATTAACAGGTTTAGGAGGCACAGAAAAGTAGGACAGCTTTGAAATTAACATGTTAAATTTGTTTTATAATTTAAAAAAGAAATACAAGCTATAAGTAATGGAGCTGCAGGGTATATTGTGGAATCCTCTTTTTTTCTGTTCTTCCTTGTATATTGAAATCCTAATGTTTGCTGAGTTCAGAATAACAAACAATATTTTTTATTAAAGAAAAAAAATCAGTTGCTTCTGAATTAGGGAACAGGATTCCTTTAAATAGTTGGTTGTTTCTCTCAGTCTCAGTGCCTGGTAGTGTGCAGAAATGGCCTCAGCTACTAGTGAGTGTGAGTCAATGGGTCTCATTGAAGGTGTAATTGTTCTAATTCCATGCTTGTATTGACTGGACATTGCCTCATCCCATCTCTGTTTAAACTTGGAAGTCTGAACAGGTCTCAGAGGGCAAAGGAATTAGGCATCCTCAACTGCCCTGTCCCTTCAAGTCCTCCATGCTGTCCCTATTCCATGTTTCAGATACATGGTCCCCCCAAGTCAGGCTTGGGCAGAGACCTGACATGACCAAGAGCTAACTTTTCTTTCAAGCAGACATAGTTAACCTGGTCAGCAGAGTCTAAGTCTGTTTGTCTGCTTCTGGTAATTTTCCAGGGACTCTGGCAACTTAAGTAGCTCTAGTTTTTTCCACTGAGTACAATTCTGATCCTTTTCCTTCTGAAGGTTGCTTGGAGAAAGGGACAGTAGCCAAACCTTGCTATAATCCCTGGACACTGACTTTTTCATAGAATTTTGTGCCCTGGTGACCTTCTCTCTCAGTCCCTGAACCTCATTCATAGGAAATCATAAGTGATCAGAAATCCTCATTTGTTGTCCCAAAAGTCTTAGTTTGAATCTTTAATAGGTTAAATATTTGGACTAAGGGGATTGTTATTCTCCATCTTGAGTGGACTTCCTGGAAGCAGAGGACTGGACCATGTGACCTTCAAAGGCTCTTTTCATCAGCATGATACAAGGCAGAACATTCTATTGGGATTCAGGATACTTGGGTCTGAATCCTGGCTTCACCACTTACAGCTGTGTGATCTAGAGTTAGTCCATTTAGCTTTTCTAAGCCTCAGTTTCCACATCTGCATGATAGAGACAGAGTTTACAAAGTACTGTTGTCTCAGTTCAAAGTGTTATCTTGTCATGAAGTGTTGCTCAAATACTAACTATTCTCCTTAGAACCCTAATTTCCCCAAAACATCAGTGAAATAGTGTCGTTCCTTCCTGAAGCTATAGTCAGCTTCTCCCACAGTGCCCAGAGCCAAGCCTGTCCTGGGAAACTGGAGAAGGCCTGAGGTTGGGTGAGAAGCCACACTGGAGACCAATAGCCCAGAGCCAGGCCTGGCGCTGTCATTATCTCATTACAATACTGTAATGTTGTTTTTCGTATGTCCATGCCTCAGACTTTCCAAAGAGCTCTGATATCCACAATTTCACAATAACACATGGGGAGTGGAACAGAACAGGTGGATAGCATCCATATTTGAGAGATGAAGAAACTGAGGTTTTGAGAGGTTAAGAGATCTGATTGTGACCCTCGCCCAAATAAGTTGTTAGTGGAGCACAGATTAGAACACAGATGACCTGACTCCTACGTGGTCAACACTGTCACAAGAGGAACTGGGTCAAATGTAGCAGGGGAAAAGGTTGGACATCCAGATGCCAAGGGGCCACCCAAGCAGGAAAAAAAGAGCTCAGCACCCTGGGCTGGGTTAGAAGAAGTGTCTTCTCGGAAGATGGACCAACCTCCATAGCTGGGACATAGACCCTCCCCTCCCCATTCTCCCTGAGTCTATATCTGAGAAACCTGAATGAACTGGCCCCTTTCCTACTACTCTCTTCTCTCTGGTCTGTGCCTTCCCTAGGGGGAAGAAATTGGGATAATAGAGGGACAGGTTCTGATTCTCAATAACACGTCCCTTTGGTTCTCCTATGTCACTGGTGGCTGAGGTCAGGAAAGCAGTATAGAGAGACCTCTAGACCTCTAGACAAGGGCTACTGGTAGGTTCTTTTAATGACAAATTCATTTATTCATCAATCCATTCATTCATTCAACTATTCACTTATATCTGTTATTTGTCTGGTCTTATTCA
This sequence comes from Notamacropus eugenii, assembly GCF_028372415.1. Classification (NCBI taxonomy): domain Eukaryota; kingdom Metazoa; phylum Chordata; class Mammalia; order Diprotodontia; family Macropodidae; genus Notamacropus; species Notamacropus eugenii. The sequence continues at coordinate 48,589,637 of NC_092872.1, forward strand.
GGGTGGAGATGGAGATTGGTGTGAGGGAGAGTACAGAGTCTTTGTCTTCTAGTTCACAGATTCAGTAGGGAAGGTAAATTATGTGGTATAATAAGTCTCCTGGGATTTGAAAGGGAAAGCAGATAGATGATTGATGGCTGGAGTATTATGGAAAGCCTTCCTGAAGAGGTAGGCTTTAAAGGATGGGTAGGGTTTAAAGAAACTGAGAGGAGGGAGAGGTAAGGAAACAGTAGGAGCAGTGACTTGGTGGTAGGAATGTACTTAGCATATGATGAGACCAGCTGGGGTATGTGCCTTCATTACCAAAGTAAGGAGTTCAAAGGGTATTGGTTTTGATGTCTGTCCTTCATTCTCAAAGAAGACCCTTGACATCACTAGGGTGATGTCTTAATTTTCAAGTGAATTGGCTTTAGGTGAGACAGAGCAGCAAAAGTCATCAGCCTCACTCTGTCCTCCTCAAATTCCAGAAATCAAGATGACTGGCGATGACCCAGGATGCAGTGGATGACCTTGGCCTTTCTAAATTAAGGTCCTTCCCAGGCCTCAGTTTATCTGAGGCAATGCCCATTCAATGACTAATGGCTAGGTAAGACTTGAGACAAAAGATGACATAGAACGAGTGTAAAAAACAATTGTTTTCTGCTCTGCTCAGAAATTTCAAGGGTCTTCCCTTCCTTGATTGATATTTTTGTCGTGGTAAGGAGTTTGAAAATGAACTTGTGGATAATGAGGAGCTATTGGGGATTCTGAAGTGAGAAGTGAGTCAGTAAAAGAGAAAATGCTGACTATCAGGGTCCTGGGGCTTTCACAAGCAGAGGCTATGTCTCCTTGACCAGAGAACTCTGAGTTTATCTACGGGACTTTCCATAGCCACTGTGGCCTCTCAACTTGGCCTTGGCTCTAGATACACCATCCATCCATTTATTTGGCAATCACACTGAAGGTTGGGAGTTTCAGAAGCTACTGCTTCAGAGGTGTTTGTGTGAGTTTTTTAAGGCAAGAGATTTATTTCCTAGTTTAGATTTCTGTCCAAAAATTGCCTAAAGAGTTTTATTCCTAATGGCTCCCATTTGTGTAAGAAAATTGTAGGTTTCATTCATTTACCCAGCAGCAAGATTCCTACCCTAAACCAGAGCCCCCAGACCAGAGAGTCTGCAGCCCCTCTTGCAGAGAGGAAATTTCCAAGTTGGAGAAGCTTGTTTTCAGACATGAAATGTGCTCTTTCGAAATGGTTCCTTGATCAAAGGGCTGGCACAGTGGGCACAGCCAATGACGGCCTGACTCCTCCGTCTGCATGGGGCCCAGAGAGGGCCCACCGGCCCCACAACAGCCCTCCCAGCAGGAAACACCCCAGTCTGTCAACTTCAATGATATGGTTGACTCCTGGCTCCCCCACCTCCCCACCCCACTCCCATCTCACCCTTTTATCTTCTCCCATTCGGAATAAAGACCCAAGTGAGAGTGTCCTCTTGTAATGTTGCAGAGGATGGGGAAAGGAGCAAAGAAAAGGCTTTATGAATGAAGGCAAAGAAGAATCATGGCTAGGCTCCAGGCCTGGCTGAAAAAGTTTGCTCATAAACTTGAGCATTTCTGAAATGTGCTCTCTTTCCTTCAGACTCTCAGGATCTGCTTTGGTTCTTGAGGTGGGGGTGGTAGGGGTGGTGGGGAATGTCTGAGGCGCCTATAATCCATTATGGAGAACTGCCAAGCATTTCCCTAGCCCATTGCTGTTGACAAAATACTTTTCTCACAACTGTGAGGTAGGCAGGGCAAATATTATTAGCCCCATTTACAGCTGAGGAAACTGAGACTTGCCTTCATTTGTAAACCTACTACTGTCAGAACTGGGACTTGAACATAGATCTCTTTTCCCATATTGCTCCTTGGGTAGCCAGAAAACAGTTGCTTTCCCATTAGCCCCCAGAATTCCTGATGAGAGCCTGACATTTTGAGACCTTTGCTCAGAACTAGGTGGTTCCCATCTCCCAAGGACCAGGGGAATATCAAAGAGCTTGGAGGGATCAGTCTTATTACCAATTTTGGAACAGATTACATAGCAACCCTAACCCTCTGCATGGTGATGGTTTGTAAAGTCTGAGAGAGCCCCAGAATACTGGCCCAGATTCAGATTTCACCATAAAAAGTCAGGCCTTAAATGCCTCCCTCCCCTTTCCCCATGACTACAGAAAATCTGCTCGCCCCTAGCCCTTCCTTTCTAGTAGCTCTGAGATCTCCACACAGTTAGTCCCATGGGCTTGTTCCTAAGGTCACTGACTGGTCACAGATTTATTTGAGCAGTCGTGGCTGCTGGCAGAATGTGAAAAACTCTACCCCTTAGAACATGAACAAGTATATGAGACTGCCCCCAAAGAAGAGCCAGGGGAAGATCTTGGCCTTCTCTGCTCCTAATCCCCATAATTTGTCCCTAGTACTTCCAGACTAAAGAGGTTTAAACCATGACCCCTGCTTTGTAGACTTCTCATCCCCATGTCAAGGTACTATCCCTTTCTCCAAAAGATCTGTGTCTGCTCCCCCACCCCAACTTAGCTGTTTGGTGCTATCACCTGAAGGTCTATGGGCCAGGAGTTCTTATATGTGTGTGTGTGTGTGTGTGTGTGTGTGTGTGTGTGTGTGTGTGTGTGTGTGTGTGTGTGTGTGTGTGTGTGTGTGTTCTACACCGCTTTGGTAGTCTTATAGCACCTAGGGACCTCTTCTAAGAATTATTTTTAAAAATACATAATGTAAAATACACAGGACTACCAAGAAAAGAAATTATGTTGAAATACAATTATAAAAAAATTTTATTTTCAAGTTTACAGGCTCTGATTAAGAATCCTTGCCATAGGCCAAGTCCTTTCTACATTGACTCTAAGTAGCTCAGAGAGGTAGAAAGACAGCCCTGGCTGAGTCAGAAAGCTGCCTCAGTGTTAAAGTCCTGTTTTTGCAAATGAATTTTCTTTGCCAATCTTGGCTCTCATTACGTAGGACATTTTGGTGGCTGACCAGCTGCCTCCCATGAATATCATGCTCATTTTCTGTTTGCCCAGATGTAGATGTGCCATCTGGCTCTGCCCTAGGATATTTCTGTCCTCTTGATTTTGCTGGCTTACCTGGCCTCTGACTCATTCTCCCCAGGCCCTTGCCTTTTGTGTGTGGCAGGCTTTCTGGATCATGCCTGATCCCCTGGGCCAGCTGCCACCCACGATTCAATGTAATGCTCTTTGAGGGAGGCCATGGGCTCGATGCAAAACGAAGCCCAGCCAGGCACCTGGGTGATTAGTCCATTTAAATAAGCAATTCTTTGGTCAGATAACAGACTTTTCAGTAAGACTTCTTAACCTGGGATCCAAGGAGAGTGAGCAGATTTCAGGGGGATTGTAAATTTGAATGGGAAAGAAAGTTGTATCTTTATTTTCACTAATCTCTAAGTGAAATTTAGCATTTCTTTCAAATATTATTATCTCATTATTCTGAGAAGGATTTTTCATAGGCTTCACTAGACTGCCAAAGGAGTCCAAGGCACAAAAAAAGTTAAGGACCCTGACTTTAGAATGCTCTCAGAGAAACTTAGATCATAAGATCAGAGAATTAGCTGGAAGGGACTTGAAAAGTCTAGTCCAACCCTTTCATTTTTCAGCAGCCATAACTTGGGCCCAGAGACATTAAGTAATATGCTCACAAGTAGGAATTGGTAGAGCCAAGGATCAGAATCCTGGTCCCCTTGTCTTGAAATCCTGCACTCTATCTAGTACCATGATGATAGGGAGTCTTTGCCCAGTACCTCTCATGTTTAATTATCAGTTGACTGATTCTAGATGTTTCTACTGGGCTTTGCCCTAGACTCCACATAGGGGAGGCCCTCCCTATCAAGGGAACTAAAAGTTAGATGGAAGAAGGTCAGGGTCTTCAGGGTAAAAATGATCAATGACTCTTTGAAAGAACTTTAAGATCTCTGTGCTGAACCCAGACCTGAAGCCCTGTCTTCCTATCGCTGTTCTATCAAATGAATAATGGATGTAAAGTGTTTTGCAAACTTTTATGCGCCATTGAAATGTGCTTCTGTTGTTACTGCTACTATTACTACTCCCAATACTATAAATAGAAGAGGTAGAGGCACTGGGCCTAACTCCTTGCCATCCACACTGCCCTTCTTTCACTTCTTAAATGTGTTCCAGCTTGCAGGTGTCATTATGTGTCTGGGAGGGCCTGGGTTGTCAGAAAGAGAATCATTCTTGCTAGCTCTACCCTCAGGGAAGTGCGTGGAAAGGGGGAACTCTTGCATGCCATGACCTACATACATGCCTACCCACACAGAAGGGACCCTTCCCTAGTCAAATTTTTCTTTAATTTCTTAAATCGGACCCTTAGCCCACCCCCACCCCCCCAGTTTTGAACCCAAAAGATAGCCCAGGAGGCAGCTAAGTGGCATACGGGATTAGAGCACTTGGCCTAGGGTCAGAAAGACCTGAGCTCAAATCCTGCCCCAGACACTTCCTAGCTGTGTAATCCTGGGCAAGTTATTTAACCCTTGCTTGCCTCAGTTTTCTCAACTGTAAAATAAAGATCATAATAGTAACCATATCCCAGGATGGTTGTGAGGAAAAAGTGAAATATTTGTAAAGCACTTAGCATGATGCCTTGCACACAGTAAGTACTAAATAATTACTTGTTTCCTTCCTTCTTTCCTTCCTTCTATAGGACACTGGTCAGTGTGACATGGCAGCGAAGAAGCAAATACCATCTTAAGCTGTATTGGAAGAGGCAGAAGAGAGAACATTGCCACTGGAGTCAGAGGACCTGGTTTCAAATCCTATCTCTGACGCTTACTATAGCTATATGACCTTAGGAAAGTCACTTTACTGATAAGGGCCTCAATTTCCTCATCCATAAAATGAGGGCATTTGGGCTAGATGTTCTCTGAGATCTCTCTTCCAGCCTTCCATCTATAATACTATGAATTCAGAATGAAGGAGGCAGAACAGCTCTGTTCTCCTCTCCCCTGGTCAGACCACACTTGGAGCAGTGAGGTCTATTCTGAATGTCACCATTTAGAAAGGACAAAGGCAAGTAGAAAGGCATCCAGAAGAAGGGAACGAACCTAGAGCGTGAGATTCCTGGAGACTGTGCCTGAAGAAGACTGGTTGCAGGAACTCAGGATGTTTAGCTGGGAGAGGAGAAGATTTAGGAAGGATACATTAGCTGTGTTCAAGTATTTGAAGGCCAGTCACGTGCAAGAGGGATATAAGACTTATTCTGTCAGGCCCTAGTGGTCAAAGTAAGAGCAGCTGGGGAGGGGAGGGGAGTGGGGGGCAGAATTCTGGAAGGTTTAGATTGAAGGTAAAAAAAAATCCTAACACTCAGTTATCCAAAATTAGAATGGCTTTCCTCAGGCAGCAGGTAGTGAACTCCATGTCACTGGAGATGTTCAAAAAGAAGCTGGATGGCCAGTTTAAATGGTGCAGAGGACATCTTGGTTCACATGTGGCTTGGACCAGAGACCCTCAGAGGCCCATTCCAACTTTGAGAACCTGAAATTCTTCTCAGGTGTGGCATCACGTCCAGGGTCTGTGACTCTAGGTCAATCATTGGGTTTGGAAGCTGAGCCTGATACTTCCACCTGTGATCTTGTCCCCATGTGCCAGGTCAGAGCCTGGAACTGAGAATGAAACCAGCTTTGGTGGGGAGGGGGTGGTCAAACAATGAAATGAAGAATTACAACTCTTGAAAGACTTCTCAGCAATTTCCACACTTGACAGCCTTCCTTGAGGAAGTGGCAAGTGAACCCCTTCAGAAGGAGGAACCAGCCAGGGTTGAAATGACTATAAGATCTAATAGTAATTGGTGATTTCTTTAACTTAAACATAATTGCTATGCTTTACTCAATATTTGAGACTCTGAACAAGAGAAGTAATTAGGGTTCTCACAGTTTAATTTGTTTGCATACCCTGGGAAATTTCTTATTCTTTCCAATAATGGTACATACAATGTGTGGCATTGGTCTCCAGGGGTCTCCAAGTATACCCCAGATATTAACTCTTTAATTCCTGAACATTCTTGTGTGGACAGAACAGACTTGTTTACTTCATTTTAAGGAGATAGGTTGGTGAGTGGAAGAGGTATAAGATGGAATTCCTTAGAGGACAAATGGAATAGATGAAAACTGGTTAACGAGTCCCCTTTGTTCTCTTCTAAAGTGGAAGGGAGCAGCTCTGACCAAGGCCCTGATGTAAACATCATCCTGGTGATGGACTAGTCTGACTCTGTCGAGGGTTTCCGGTCTTGGTTAGCATTGTTTTTGTTACCTAAAGCTCTCTAAATGACTCTCCCAAAGTACCCCTAAAATCTGAATCAGGACCCCAAAATCTAAAGCTCTAGTCCTAGACAAATTGTCCCCATATATAATCTGGGTCCATGACAGAAAGGTGACCAGGGTGGGATTTAGTCCATTTTATGCAGTGTTGGGCAAGAGACAGTGAACATATGTAAGGGCCCACATTTTCAACTCAGCATGTCCAGAACTGAACTCACTCTTTTCCCCCAAAACCTCTCTTCTTCCCAATTTACCTATTAGTTGATTCTCCCAGTTCCCTAGACTGGAAGGCTAGGTGTCACCTTTCATTCCTCATAGTCTCTCACCCCACCCCCATTGAAAATTTGCTGCCACAATCTGTCAATTTTACCTTTATCACATTTCTCCCATATATCCCCTTCTCCCCTCTGACACTGCCACCATCTTGGTGCAGACCCTCATTCCTTCATACCTTGAATATTGCAATAGCCTGTTGGTTGGTCTTCCTACCACTAGTCTCCCTCAACACGGTGCTGACACATAATAGGTGCTTAATAAATGTTCATTGACTGACTGGGCTCAGGGATAACCAGTCTGCCCTGGCCAGTTTATATCTAGAACACTGTACTCCATTTCTGGCCCCACATGGACAGACTGAAGCCTGTTCAGAGGAACGTAACTGAGAGGATAAAAGGACTTAAAACCATGTCCTATGAGGATCAGTTAAAAAAATTGAGGATATTTAGCCCAGGAAAGAGAAAACTTAGAATGGGTATTTCTTCAGATACCTAAAGGGTATTATGATAGAATTTAAAACTGGTCATCTCTTCTCCTTTCTTGACTGTGCTTTTCCCATTCTTCCCCCAGCCTTTCTCCTTTAGCATCTGCAGAGATGTTCCTAATCTCTTCCAGCCATCTTGCAGTGGGGCGGAGGAGAGGAGGAGGCCAGATACTTCAGGGCTGGGAGACAGTGGGTGGGAGGGCTAACTGCCTAACTTTCATCATTTCAGGCCCAGGTGCTGCTCAAAGCCCCAAATGGGCAGTCTGGCATAGGAAACGCTGCTGTCAGCCCTGTCATCTTCCATTGCAGAGAACAGAGGCTGGAAAGGGGAGTGGGCAGAAAAGGGTGGAGCTCAGCCTCTCCAGGAGGTGGCCCCACCCAGACCCAGCAGCCCATGTGGCTTTGGAGAAATGATGGTCCCTCTAATGAGATAAATAACAACAGGGAAGGCAAAGCGTTCAAGAAACATGAAACAAGGAACCAAAGCGCCTGCTCCTGCTTCAGTTTAAGCTCCTGGCTTTGAGGGGAGAGGAATTCCTTTAATACTGCTTAATAGAAGCCACATTTTGTGTGCTCTTTGCTGGTCCAACCATATAAAAGAAGGCAGTCAACCAAAGCAGCTAATATAAAACTGTTGCCAGAAGAATTTCATAGGCAAGTATTCTGATTAAGGGAAAAAATAGATATGAAATTGGGCAATAGAGAACAATCAGTGACCTTGTTCTTTCTCTGACCGGCCTTCCCTGACTGACTTCTGCTAGAACTCCTGGGGAAGATTTGGCTGGACTTGATAGCTTTCAGCAGGTCAGATCTTATCATCTCTTCCGTCTTCCAGAAAGGAGACTGGCTATGAGCTATTATCTGATTGAAAACCAATCCAGAAACAAACGCTTTGGTTACCCCATTAAAAAAAATGAATTGTTGTCTCTGTCTCTGATTTTGTCTCTTTCTGTCTCTCACACATACCCCACCGTACCAGAAAGGATGATTAGCAGGCTGAGGGGATTCATCCTCCAAATAGTGTACATTCCCTGCGTGAAACCTCCTGAGACAGCCTGGCTCCATCCTGTGGGCTTTCCCTGTGCACTGGCCTGAGCTTCCTGCCTTGAAAACAACAGCTAAGACCATACTGAAAAAGCAGGTATGGCAGAGGGCTTTGTTCTGTCTCTCAGTACATTGGTGCTTTGGGGGTCCAAGGCTGGGGAATGAGCATGGAACGGTCAACCAGCACCATTGACTGAGCAACTCTCCCTTAATCCTAGCGGTAGAAAGTTCTGTTCTAGGGCTCTTGTAGAGGTGAGGGGGCTAACAATTCAGGGCAATTCAATACATATTTATTGCATGATTACTCTGCAAAATTAAGGATGCATGGTGTCTACCCTGCAAGGGGCTTACAGTCTAATTATGTGACTGTAAGGTGACCAGAGGTCATAGTCATCAATGTAGAAGTAGAGGGGATCTTAGAGATGATCCAACTCTCTCTTGATGAGTTTAACCCTCTCATTTTACAGATGAGGAAACTGAGTCCCAGAGAGGACCCATGACTAGCTTGGGATCATGACATATAGAATTTGGGGAGTTGTAGAAGATGGTGAAGCATAAAAGCTATAGGAAGTACAGGAGGAAAAAGAGAGAGAGAAACAGAAATTCCGCAAAGAGGTTCAGGAAGAGGTTAAAGTAGACAGTAAACCCTTCTGGAGAGGATTTTTGAAAAGCATGGATAGGAACATGACCCTAAAATCTGATATGAAAGGGCAGAGGTAAAGAATTTTCCCCTTGGAGGGGGAATGAGGCAGAGCAGAGAATGAGAGATACCTGCTCACCCTTGGGTATTGAGACCTGGCTCAGTTTGAGATAAGAATAGTAGTATCAATAACTACAATAATATATAATATTAATAATACTAATAGCAATCATATTAACACTATTTAATGATAGCAATAATAATCTACAATAATGTTGCTAACAATGGTTATAATAATCAATCTTATTGTTAACATGATGGTTCAGTTGTGTTTGACTCTCTGTGACCCCATTTCAGGTTTTCTTGGCAAAGACACTAGAGTGGTTTATCATTTCTTTCTCTAGCTCATTTTACAGATGAGGAAACTGAGGCAAACAGGGTTAAGTGCCTTGCTAAAAAGTGTCTGAGATCTTCCTAACTCCAGGTCCAGAGCTCTATCCACCATACCACCTAGCTGTCCTATAACATTATATAATATTATAGCAACCTACCTTTATATAAAGCTTTAGTTTACAAAGTGCTTTACAAAGAGCCTCACAATAACTCTGTATGATAAGTGCTATCATTATCCCCATATTATAGTTGAAGAAATAGACTTAGAAAGATAAAGGGTCTTCCTCAGGGTCACAAAATTAGTAAGTATTTGAGGCAAGATTTAAACCCAGGTCTTCCTGACTCCAGATCCAATACTCTACCCACCATGCCATGCTGTCTAGACAAGAGCAAGACCAGAGAATAAGATGGCGACTGTAGAGACAAGGCTCATTCTAAATGTGTGAGGAATGAGACATGGAAGAGGATCACTCATGATGTAGCGAACTCCCTCGTGGGGGAAATCCTTTCACTGATGCAGATCAGCAACTGTGCTGCAACTTATATTCTTAGAGATTGTGGGAACTTGTTCAAGGTCCCCCAGCCAATACATAGTAGAGGTAGAAACTTGAACTTCCTGCCTGTAAGGCCAGTTCTTTATCTACTATACTATTACTACCTCTCTTGCTTAGAACCATACTTTAGTTAGAAGACTTCAGCTTGACAAATATTTACAAAGTCCCTACTGTGTGCGTGGAGATAAAAAGTTTAGGTAAGACACGGTCTAGATCATGGGCCACTTGGGTGGGCAAATCCCAAGGACCACCTATCCCACTATTCCTGCTTACCATCTCAAAAAACCCTCACTGGAATTAATGGGAAGGCAGGCGCCAGTCCGGATGAGATGTCAGTGAGGTACTGTCTGGTTTTTATGAAATATCATAAGTAAAGTATTAATTCCCACCAGAAAGAACAGTTTAGACTGTCACAATATAAACATTCATACTGCAAAACATCAGTCTATGGGCCATCTGGGGGACCCCTCATGGTTCCTCAGCAGTCCCCAGACCGCACAAGATCTCTTCATTTGGAAGGAAAAGGAGGACAGAAGGAAGATAATGAAATAGTATCTCAACATCCTCCCAACTCACCCCCAACTAAATCCCTGGGTTCTTTCCTGCTGGGTGTTAATTCAAACACAGAACCAGGCAGGCAATAGAGATGGTGTTTCTGTTTCCATGTGGCAATCAGGTGGTGGTTGTGGGAAACAGGGATACTGCCCAAGTGTATGCTGAGCATGTCAGGAACTCTTTTTGGGAGAAGTTTTTTATTCCTGTGACATGCTCAGTGCAATTCAGAGCCTAGTCGTTAATCAAACTGGCTTGATACATTATGAGCATCTCTCTGAGGACCTACCTCACAGCTCTCTGAGATATTCAATTAGACTCAGCAATCAATAGAGTTAGAAGAAAAGGCTGAGGACTTTGCCTCCCATGCAGATATTTAAGGTTCTTATGAGTTAGGAGAGAGGTCTAAACACACCTTCCTGACTCCTGGGGAAGCCCTTCATGTTTCTCCCTACCCTGTTTCACTCTTTGGGTCACCAGAGTTCTTAAGAGAGGTCAAAACTAACAAGGCTGAGCTGAAGTCTCCCCTGGGTCTTCAAGGCAGCCTGTTCTCTCAGGAATACACAGAGAGACAGAGGTGTGAAGTCTGGAAACCTGCCATCTATTCCCAGCTTCCCACTAACTTGCTGTGTTGCACAGGTAATGATTATTACTCATGAGACATTTTGCCAATCTGCATCTCAGTTACCTCAACTGTCAAATGAGAGAGTTGGGCTCCATGGCCATCCCTTCCAGCTCTCTGTGACCCAGTAACTGTCTATACGAACTGACCTCTCCTTCTCCAAAGGGTTTTTATCTCCTACTGTTTTGCCTTAATCATTTTTTCACGTTTGTCAGTAGGGACAAGATGGTGAGGGCCCAAGGGTAGTGGTTCTCTCCTATGATTCTCTGTACTGTCCTCTCCCGCAGCACTCCCACCCCCACCTAGAACCAATAGAGATCCTGCACAGGGATGGTTATTCAAACACTGATTGGTTTCTAGCATTCTAGCTTTAAAGTTCTATAGGAAAAGACATAAGAAATCTCATCTAGTGGTGTCATTTTACAGAAACCCAGATTAAAATCCTTGCCCATGGTCACACAAGTTGTAAACAACCGAGAAGGAATTCAAACCCAGGGCCTCACACTTCAAATCCAGTGCTTCCTCTATACTGCCACATCGTAATCCTTCCATCCCACATTAGAATAAACTTCTTGAGGACAGGGATTGCTTTTGCTTCACTTGGCATCATACCTGGCACATTTTAAACAACCGTTGATGGATTGATTGTCTTTCCCCATTCCTTGAATTACCTTAGGTAAGTCACTTCTGCTCTTCCCCCAACCTCCATTATTTCTTCACCTATAAAACAGGAAATTAATCCCTGCCCCATTTCCCTTCCCCCATTCCCTCAAGATAATTGATGGGAAATCACCCTAAAGATAAAATTGCCGAAAGCTGGAGGGATGAGGTGCAATAACAGTAATAAATCACCGTCTCTGTGGCCTAAATGGACTTTGTGGTCTGGAAGCATTCACGAGGCTTCCAAAATGCTTAATTTACTCCTGAGGTGTTGCTTGTGTACAAGGAAGCTATGGTTTTTCATCTGTTAAATAGATGCAGAGCAGACCTGGGCTCTGGGGCTTTGGGGCTAGGGTGGGGGTGATTTGTAGAGCTATGGGGGCACGCTACTATTAGGCTCTAACTTAAAGACCAAAACTGGGGAGCTCAGTCAATTATTCTGCTGCTTCTAAATAGCTGAGTATTGGGTGACCTGTATGACAAATATTCGGATGGTGTTTGCCTGAGTTTTTCAGGCTTCCATCCAGATGTTCAGCTCTATGGTGTGGGCCATGTCACGGTGGACTCCAGGGCCACCCTCTGTCAAAGCTGGCGGAGTCCCTGTAAGGGAAGCTGATGTAGGAGAGGGGGGAGGCCCCAGAAACTAGAAAAGTATAAAATCTAAGGAGATCCAGGACCTCCAGAACCCAGGGGTTCTCCTTTTACTCCCACATGGTTCATTGTCTTCCTTCTTCCCCTTCTATGGCCTCTTTCTCCACTCTCTTCCCCATACCTCTTCTGCAGTCTTGCCCCTTTCCCTTGCCACCTGGCAACCCTCTAGCCCAAACATTCATTCTTTCTTCCAAGGATTTGTTGTTTCTCTTTACATTCTTAGAGACATAGTGGAAACCCTGACCGATGCCCAGGCCAAGTGCTGTCCTGGCAGGGGGTGTGTATTCCATGGGATCCTCAAAAGATTATTAAGGACTTTCAGCTCTAGTTAATTATAATGTATAGATTTCCTACTAGGGATATAGAATCACAAGTCTAGGGGACTGAAGTGGGATTTATAATACATAGTACCTAATTTTTAGCAATAATAATATTAATCATAAGTAACATTTACACCGTCCTTTAAGACTTGTACAATGCTTTATATGTATTATCTCATTTGAGCCTCACAATAACCTAACACAGGAGCTATTATTACCCCATTTTACAAATGAGGAAATTGAGGCAAGAGAGGTTGTGACTTTTCCAGCTAGTAAATGTTCCAGGTAAGATTCAAACTCAAGTTTTCTAAGCAAGACTTAGCTTAGCTCAAACGAAATAACATGCAAAGATGCTTCACAACCCATAAATCATTATGTAAAGGCTACTTATTATTGTTATTGTTAATCTGAATCTCATTAATTTAGAATCCAATTTAATTCAAGGAACATTTTAATAAATAATAAAATAATAAAAACTTAATAGTGCACCATGATGTGCAAGCACTATGTTAAACATGGGAGGTGAGGGGGTGGGAAGGGAAGACACAAACTCACTGCCCCAAGGACTTTGCTTTCTACTTGGGATATACAGCACGCACCTAGATAAGTAAGTCCAGATGAAATCAGGACCAGGCTATTTCGATAAGATTTACCTTGTTTCCTCAGCCACTGGAACTTTTGTCCTCAGTCACAAGGAGGGCCAGAACTGAATGTATGGATGATTCTAATTCCAAGCGCCTGCTCCCTAACCAAGGGCTAGTGATATATATCACTTATGTACAGGATGGAAGACATATTTCCTTGAGAATCTAGTTTTGGTAGTTTTATTTATAAACGGTTTATTGATACTTCAAAAATATTGCTCTCACTTCTCAATGGAACCTTGACACCCACAGTACTCCCTCTCCCACTATCCACACACACACACACACACACACACACACACACACACACCTTGTAACAGATAAGTACAGTTTAAGTAAAACAAATCAGGACATTAACCATACCTGAACATATTATGACTCAGTTTCCATTTATATTAGATCACATCTTTTCTGAAAGCAAGGAGGCAAGCTACATCAATCACAAGTTTAAAACTATAGGGCCCCAAAGGCCCTCTCATTTCACATGGAAAATGTTTGAATCAATTTTAGAGAAAGAACTATACAAATTTATATGACACCCAGTGGCACGGTGTAATGGAAAGAAGTTTGGATTGAAAGATATGGGATCACAGGATCATAGATTTAGAAAAGAAAATGAGTCTTAAAGGTCATCTGGTTCAAGTCCATTACACAGGTGAGCAAATTGGGGTCCAGAAAGATGAAATGGCATGCTATAGGTCTCACAGGTAATTACAAAGGCAGTACTTGAACCCAGGACCACAGTCCCTTTCCATTGTATTATACTGTCTCAGAGGTCTAACATTCTTTAAGGGTCTTTTCTTTTACATTATTGTAGTAAATACATAAATTGTTTTCTTGATTCTACTTAACTTAATTCTGTCCCCATTCATACAAGTCTTCCAAGTTTCTCTTGGAATTCTTCCTATTCAGAGCTGTTTTTTTCAGTGGTATAATAATATTCCATTCCATTCACATCCCACAGTCTATCCACCTGATCTCCAAGCACCTACTTTGCTTCTCAGTTCTTTTTTTTTTCCACAAAAAAGGGCAGTTATAATTTTGTATGTGTTACGGTGCCTAGAAAAAGATCTTCAGCACCTCTAAACTCAACCCTGCTGCTAGCTCATAAAATATCTTCTGAGTATCTACCTCTGTCTCTCCCTCTCCTCTCCCTCTCAACATTCTCTTTCTGTAGGTGACTTTGACTAAAGATGAATGAGTACAAATCTGTCAGCATTAAAGTCTGAAGCGAAGGCCTGCTTCTCCAATCTTCAGTCTTGATGGCGGGGCGAGAAGAGTGATGGAGGAAATATTTGGGACAGTTGAGAGACAAGGTTCTGCCTTTGCAGCATTACGCAGATGTTTCTGTCGTTTTCATGCAGGAAAAAAAATTTGGAATTCACCAGCCGAATAAATTATACCTATATTAAGTATGCCAATTGTGAATGGTTTTATTTATCTGCAGATGGTTAATGGGTTCCTCTTCCCCTGAACTGTGCACAGATCACATAAAAAAGATCTTGCGCTGGGCTCTCCGGCTTAATAAGGCCCTATTGTTTAGCTGTGAAACCTGCTCTAAGTCTTCTTTCCCTTTAGCGTTAGACCCCCCACTCTTGTGCTTTGCTCAGTACTGGTGGCCAGCTATTGGGAAATAGACAGCCGTAACAGTAATGGAAACTTCCTGGCTATTTCGCCACATTTCAGCCTTTGCCTCTTGGGTCCTTAACCTCCTGGGCATACAGAGGGTCCCGTTGATTAGGCTACTTTCTTCCCCTTAGCTTTACTGAGCTCCTCTTGTAATTACAGAGAAGAGAGAGCATCATATTTACATTTGCTGTTCCTGGAAAAAAAAGAAAGAAAAGAGGAAAGAGAAAATAAAGAAAAGCAGCCTGTGTGATTCCTAATGTGATTTCTGGAAGCTGAACTAGCCTAAGAGATTGGCTTTATGTAGCTGAAGAAATTCTACTTTTTAGTGGCCACTGTCATCATGAAGAGGGCAGGGATAGGGTCATATTTGCACATGCTGTCCATAGGCTCACAGGGACTCATAGACTGGGACTATAAGTGCCCATTCTTCTCCTAACATGAAAGCAATGTAAACACAGGATTGGCTCTAGAAGACATTTTCTTCTGAATTTTCTGAACACAATTAAAGGAGGAATTAGGAAAGGAGGAAGGAAAAACGGTCAATAAAATAAATGTTGACTTCCATTTATCAAGCCCTTCCTCCTGAGGCTGGCCTCCATCTATCAAGACCTTTTTTTCCCTCCCTGGCTTGGGGGTTAAGGCTGCTGAACATTGAGATACAGTCATAGTTTCAGAGACTGACCTCTCCTACAGCTCTGAAACAGATCCTGCTTCTGGGTGGTCGCAAATGCCTTTCCTGGTCGTAGATAAATAATTACAGTTCACATTTTTATAGCATTCTAAGGTGTATGCCTCTTTTTTAGTGGTAAAAAAATATTCCATTCCATTCACATCCCACAGTTTGTCCAGCTGATCTCCAAGCACCTACTTTGCATCCCGATTCTTTTCTCTTTCCACAAAAAGGGCAGCTACAATTTTGTGTTCCACCCCAATCCTGTGAGGTAGATAGTGCAAGTGTTATTATTCCCTCTGTACAGGTAAGGAAGCTGAGGTTTAAAGGAATGAAATGAGAAGGCCCAGGATTATACAGATGATAAGTATCTGAGCTATGGCTAGTTCCCAGAGCACCGGATATCAGGACAAGCATGATATGCTTCCTTTGAGCATCTGACGACCTCTCACATTGGGATCTAGCAATCTGCTGTAACTAGGAATCCTATTTGCAAAAGGGTGCCACATCATCTCAGTGGTGGAGAGATGGGTAGCAAATGTCTCCATCTGAGCATTGCTTCCATCGACCCATCCTTCATCACTTGGGCAAGAAAGCAGGAAAAGATAGACACCAGAAAGAGGAATCCTGATCAGAGGCATAATCCTTGTTTAACACAGGAGGCAAGAGAGTCATCTGTATCCCTCACCTGAGCAAGTGCTTGCATTACCTCCCCCTGAGTTTTTATTTTCCTGTGTGTACAACAGGACTTGTACCCAGTTGCTTTTATAGGAAATGCTATGACATTTAATAAGACAGAACATTTAGGAATGAACTATATAAATGTACAACAGTACGCTGGTCTTTCTTTTCTGTATTTACAGCAGTCCTGAATTTGCAGTTAGAGGACATGTGATTGCCCAGGTAATGTCAGGGGTAGCATTTGAACTCAAGCCCTTTGCCTTCAAATCCCTTCTTCTTCTATGCCATACCACACTGCCTCTGCTGCTTGACATTTATGATTTCTTAAGCAGATCAATTCATCTTTGTAGGTTTCAGTTTCCTCAACTGTAAAATGAGGGAATTGGTCTTAATGATCTCCAAGGCTCCTTCCAGCACCAATCCTCTGTAAGAGAACCTCAATAACTGTAGAATGAATGACTTCATGGGTAATTCATTGTGTTGTTCAGTCATTTCAGTTGTGTCTGACTCTTCATGACCCCATTTGGGGTTCTCTTGGCAAAGATGCTCCTGCTTGGTTTCCTTCTCCTGCTCAGTTGTCAGATGAGGAAACTGAGGCAAACAGAGTTAAGTGACTTGCCTAGGGTCACACAGCTAGTAAAAGTCAAATTTGAATTTAGGAAGCTGAGTCTTCCTGACTCCAGGTCCAGGGCTCTATTCATTACAATTCTTAACAGTTGTCTTGACAAGATGACCTTCAGTGTGTACAGTTCCATTTGTAAAGTCCAAAGAGCTTTCTATGTCCTGATAGAACCCAGAAACATCCCTCTAAGGTGGGAGAAAAGGCACGTCAGCTATTGTTAGCTGGCAGGAGGAACAGCTTACAATACGCACCATTTTATAGTGTGGGTGTGGCACCCAATCAGACCTGTGTATTTGCTATCCTTTCATTTGAAGGCCTAAATTACCTTTCATTTCTAAATTATATTCACCTGTGCAAATATTTGTGGTTGGCTCAGCCAACTTCCCATCCCTTAATGTCCTGTCTTGGGTTGCCTAGGGGCTAGAGGTGTGGGGAGGTGGGGGGGAAGGATTGGGATTCTCTTAGGCAGAAGAACTATGTGCTTTGACACAAAGGATTTTACTCAGGCAGACTTTCCTTTTCTCCCCTCCCCTGGGAACAAGCACAGTTTAGGCTGATAGACACAGCGCATTCATAGACTTTCTATGCATAAAAGGATATGTGATGGGAATTATAGTTATGAAAAAAGCTCACCATTTAATCACAGTATTTTTTTACCCCATCCCCTTTACCAACATAATTTAAACAAAGAGGAGATTCAAGAAGAGGTTGGTGATACCTTATTAGGGTTGTTGTTGGGGAAGGTCTAGCTTTGGTAGGTATTTGAGGCCTCTTCTGAATCTGAGATTTTAGTACAGTATTCTGAAATCTGCCTTGAGGAATACCTCACATTTCATTCAGGCAAGCCTGAGATGTGGTTAAATGCCAGGACAAGATGTCAGGAGAACTTTTACAAAGGAGAGGGAAGGAACATTCTGGATTTCTTCCTGCCTTCCAATTTGCCTTACTGAGTCATTTTATACATTCTTATGCTTTCGTTTCTTCATCTGCAAAATGGGGGCAATAATGCCCACCTGCCCCCAGAAAAACACTCGATGCCCATAAGGAGTTTGAAACGCTCAGATATCCACTCTACATGAATGGTAGGGTACTCCCCACCCCATTCCCTCTTAGTGACACTCTCTAGTCTATTGAGGATTAACATTTTCTCCTCTCCAATCCCCTAAGATACATGGCAACAAGATTTGACTCAGTGGAGATAAAATGCATTTTCTCTGTTGTATGTAGGTGCCAGTCCCAAACTGAAAGTTGTGTCACTCCTTAGAGTGGCTTCACTGGCCTTTCTGCTTATTTGTAGGTAGTGCTGGGTGCATGCGAAAGGAGAGGGTTTGGTGTGCAGAAAATCAATGGTTTTGCTCTGCTGACAAAAATTATCTTGACAGCATGAATACCAGAGACCATTAAAACACCACTGACACAATTATTTACTATGAAGATGTACCTATTGATTTTGCAGTAATACAAATGAAATGCTGTGAGGCCAGTGACAGCAGAAAGGTCCTACAGATATAACCTGCCAACACCAAGATTGGTTCATCTGGAACAGGGAGGCTACAAACGTTGATGGTCTATCCCCTCTCGGGCTATGGTCCCTTCCTTTGGAACTTCAAACTCAGCCTGTCAGCTAGCTGACTTTATAGAACAATGCTTTCCAAAGATCACTGTGACCAAGACTCAGGAAGATGTTCACTATGGAGTCAGATGAATGGGGCCACAATTACCGGGGCAGTTGGGGAAACTGCCTCTGTCCTGATGTGGTTGAATGAGAAGGTTGAATTGGCTTATTACTACCTAGTCCTGCATTCAGACTGTGAAAGTTGTTTGATGATCAGCTTGAAAAGCATCTGAATTCTCACCCTATCATTGCTACAGCTGTATCATTCATCAAGTGGATTGCGTGCAATTAAAAAAGAAGGCAGAGTTGGTTGGAAAACCAATTATAATGAACACATCAGATATCAATAGTCCAGCACAAACATAGTTCCTTATTGATTAATGCCAATCATTTTTGGCATCCATGTCTCTTAGCTGTTGTTTCCTACACCTTCAGGGACCTTTGCAAAATGTCAGTTTCTGCACATTTTGCAAAAGCGCCGATCCATAGGGCTTGCTTTTCAATCCCAGTGGATGATGTGTATGTGAGATTAAAGGGGCATTTTTTCCCTTTCATAGTGGCTTCCTTCTAAGGCTTCTTGGAGGAAAGTAAGACTTTTAAAAAATACATAAAGAAAAAAAGAACTTAGAGGCAGAACCCAAAGAATAAGGTGGATTCATTCACTGTTTACCCCCAATCACCTAGATGTGTAGTTCTCCCCAAGATCTCAACCAGTGAGTACACACAAGCTGCAAAGTCCCAGATCTGTCTGGGTGGCTCATCCTCACCCACAGATTTGGTCCAGTTGTACCCACAGAAATGCAAGCCCTTGAAATTAGAAGGGGCCCCTGAGGTCATCTTGTCCAACCTCTTTTCATATATAGAAATCCCCTCTAGAGCATCTTTGACAGATGATGAAGTCAACTTCTGCTTAAATGCTCCCAGTGATAAGATCCTTGCTGTCTTTTGAGGCAGCCTACACCATTGTTGAATAAGTTCTGATCAGGAGGAAGTTCTTCCTGACATGGAATTGAAAACTATTCCTCTGTAACCACCCTCTGGTCCTAATCTTGGAGCTACCCAGAACATGCCTTCAGCTTCTTACAATTTGAGAGTCTTTTAATATGTGTGGGTAAATCATTCAACGGGTATGAACCTCAAATGGAATACTACTTATCTACCTAGAAGAGTTGGTATAAGGAAAGAGATTTATATACCTGAAAGTACTATATAAACTTGAGTAAGTGAGAGAGTGTGGTATCATGGAAAAGAGTTCTGGACTAAAATTCAAGACATCTGGAGTCTAATTCTAACTCTGCCAATAGCTAGCCTTGTGACCTTGGCACTTCTATGAGATGCCTTCCTTTCCGGATTCCCCCTTCACACTAGTGCCTTCCCTTGATTATTTCCCATTTATTCTGTATATACCTATTTATGTATAGTTGTTTTCATGCTCTCTCTAGGCTCTTTGAGAACAGGGACTGTCTTTTTCTTTGTATCCCCAGTAATTAGCACAGTTCCTGGCATATTTTCTGATGTTCAGTTGTTTCGGTCATGTCTGACTCTATGACTCTTTTGGGGGTTTTCTTGGCAAAGATAGTGGAGTGGTTTGCCATTTCCTTCTTCAGCTCATTTTATAGATGAGGAAGCTGAGGTAAACAGGGTTAAGTGACTTGCCCAGAGTCACACAGCTAGTAAGTGTCTGAGGCCAGATTTGAACTTAAGAAGATGAGTCTTCGTGATTCCAAGGGCAATACTCCATCCACTTTGCCCCCTAGCTACTCAGGCCTGGCACATGTAGGAGCTTAATAAATGTTGACAACATTTTTTGTTCTCTGTGGCTACTGAGTAGCATTAGGAGAGGTAAAGTGAAAGAACATTTCACGTATCAGTGAGATCAGTAAAAAAGGTAGGGAAGGATAAATCATCACAATTCCATAGAATGTCTCAAACCTATCTACAAGCTTCTTCAATATGGTGGGAAAGGGTTTTGGCAACTGGATGACAGTGTTGGAAAACTGGAATGTGCCCTCTCAGGAGTGAGATTCACCACCTTCTTTGCCATCCATAAGACTTTCCCTTTGTGTTTCACAGCATGCTATGCCAATACATGTACTTCATTAGACTGATATTGATGTAAGATGGTAGGAGGAGGAGTTGCATATTCTTGGAATCAGGAAGACCTGGGTTCAGGTTCTCCCACTGACACATGCTAGTTGTGTGACAGCAACCAAATTGTGTAACTTTTCATTGCTCAAAACAAAGTCAAGTGCAAGTCATGTCATTATTTCTCTGATGGCACGGTCTTAGGCAACAAAGGACAAACACATACGCCTTCAGGTAATCTAAGACTAAGATTTGCTGTAAGGTAATGCTGATTTGCATCCGTGAAAGGTGTTTCTACACCAGGAATCTCCCATCTAGAGGAAATTAAAGGTCCAGCCCCCAAAACACGCACATTATGTTAATTAAAAGGAAAAGAGAACTGAACTTGAGTCTTAGTTCTGGTTTTCATATTATCTCCCTGGCCCTCGAATTCCTTATCTATACAGTAAAGAGGTTTGACTAGAAAATCTTAATGATCCCCAACAGCTCTTATATTTTGAGATTCAAAGTTTATACCCTGAGTTATTGAGTCTAGATCATGGTCTCTCCAGCCAAGGCTTCTGTCTCTTACAGTAGAATCAAGATATGGTTACAAGGAAAGAGGCTGTCATCACTAATGTGAATCTCAAAGTATTAAAGATATGCCTCCTAATTATATCTTTGCTTTCTTTAATAACTGAACATTTAGAATATGCCCCCTCCCCAAACTCCTTAGTTTCCCTTTAGTAACAGATCCTGGGTCCATGAATTTCTGAATTGTGGGGGACTCTTTTTTACAGCATAATAAATCCCCAAGCTAGAAATGAATTTCATCTTAAAAATTTGTTTAGGAGTTAGCTGCTTGAAGGTACAATCATGTAGGAAAGAGAGGACACTGGATTTGCTATCAAAAGACTGGAGTTCAAATCCAACTCTGTTACTTCTTACTCATGTAACAAACCTTGGGCAGATCCCTTAATATCTCTAGGTCCTCATTTCCTCCTCTATAAAATGAAGGGGCTGAGCTAGACAATCTCTAAGGTCCTTTCTAATTCTGTATTTTATGATATCTGGGTCCCAGCCTGTCAGTGAATGAATGTATGAATGAACAAGCAAGCCTTTATTAAGCATCTATTATATGCCAGGCACTGTGTTGGGTATGGTAACATAAAAATGCAAAGTGAGGCAGTCCTTGTCTTGAGGAGTTTATTCCTCAATATGGGGCTACAACAAGGAAGTAGGGACTCCAGGGAAAGAAATTTGTTCTGGGAAATCACAGGGACTGTGAAGACTTAGGGTAGGTAATCATCGTGTCCTTTACGGTAGCACTGATTTGATTACTATTTCCAGAGCAAGGACCAGAAGTGGACCTTGGGGACAGGGAACTAGTAAGGGGGACATTTGTGGGGGAAGGCAGATGTCAAGATGCTCTTCCTGGGTAGGTCCTGGTTCCCTGGTTAATGGCTAGACAGGATGTAAAGCATGGTCTGGGAGGCAGCTAGATACAGTGGGCTGGGTGAATTTTCACTCAGCCCCAAGCTGGAGGGCCAAAGTTAAGTGGATTCACTCCCTCTGGGTGGAGCAGAGTTTGGTCTCTGGAGCTCTAATTCTGGGGGTTTCACTAGATGAGATAGCAAGATATCCTTTTCAGGAAAGGTCTCATTAGATCTAGCCCTGACAACCTACTCTCTTTTATTGCAGATTGTTTTATCTAGTCTGTCTTAATGGAAGCTGCTTATAGACAGAATTATGGCACTCAAAGCCTGCCTGCCAACCAAGGAAACAACTCTAATGAGTCAAGTGCGTGTAAACACACTTTAAAGTCTGTCTTTCCTTTGTTCAGCCTGCTGTCTCAGCTCGCTGTACAGTCCTGAGATGGGAGTGGATGTTGATTAACTTCGTTTAATTGTGTTCTATGTCAATTTAAAAAAAAAAAATTGGCACAGACCACCTCTTAGGGAAGAACAAGGAGAATGACATACCAACTGAGGTTGTAGGCTGCCCAAACATGGGCCCTGGGGAAATGGAATCCCTTTGTAATAGGAACGTTTGAACATATGTGTGCATATCCTTCTGTTACCAACTTCAAAGGAACAATCTTAAAAGGAAAATTATTTCAGTGACTGGGACACTTGTGTGTTGTTATAGTAAATTACATATCCTCTGTGAGAGAGTTTTTCAGGTGAAGGGACCAGATCGAATGGAGCACAGGTCGATGAGAACTGAGAGCTGCAGGGCATTTAGCCCCAAAGTGGTTGCTGGAGCTGTATGTTGGAGGAACTGTAAATGAAAATTCTTGTAATGGTTTCAAAGGGTTGGAAGCTTTTTTTGGTAGAACATAAGATAGGGACTGTATCTAAACCAAACCAGCCAAACTCCAAAGTGGCCAAGTAAGGGCAGTTAGTCCATGGGCACCAGGGCTTTTTGCAGTGTGAGGCCTCATGTGCATGACTCCAGGGGGTCAGAATTCCACCCGGTAACTATGTAGCTACGTGAACACCACAAACCACATAAAGAGAACCCTTTCTTCACCCACCCACTCCCCTGTGTCTCTGTCTCTGTCTCTATCTCTCTCTCCTTTTCTCTCTCTGTCTCTCTGTCTCTATCTCTCCTTTCTGTCTCTGTTTCTCTCTCATTTTATCATTGCCCTGTCTTTACCTTTAATCATTACCCCTAAGCACCAGTGGAAAACATTTGGGCAAAACCAGCTATGTAAAAACTGTTGAATATACTATATTCTACATCCATAGTCCCCTTCTCTATTAAGGAGACAGAGGTATGTTTCATTATCGTTTCTCCAGGGCTGTGATTGATCATCGTAATTAGAATTCAACTGCCTATTAGTGGTGTTTTCACCTTTTCCTGGCCCTGCTTATACTTCACTCTTTACCACTTCATACAAGTCTTCCTATTTCTTACAGTGTAATAATATTCCATTACATTCACAAACCACAGTTTGTTCAGTCATTCCCATTTTACTTTCAGTTGTTTGTTTTATTGGGTTTTTTGAACACTGCAGAAAAGTGAATATTTTCAATGAATGAATTAATCAGTAAATGAAAAAGAATTTAATAAGCACTAACTTTGGGGGAAGGATTGTAGGGTGTGCTAGGGATGGAAACTGAAGAGTTAGACAGTTCCTGCTTTTGAGATCACATTCTAAATGGCGGAGATGACACATTTAGAAGAATTCAGCTGCAGAACAGAAGGAAAAGCATGGACTTCCTAAGGGTTTAGCCACAGATTGGGTGACAAGACCTGTGGCTGAAAAGACCCAGGGATTCTTAGGGTACATGGCTGGTCAGATAGAAGTGCCTGATGGTAAGGCAGAAAGGACCTTAGGTCTCAGAAGCAGGGAAGATGGTAAGGCCAAGTGACGATCTATCTTCAGGAAGCATTGTAGTTGGTGGCTCATTGTTTATGCAAGCAGTGTGAACTATGTCCACTCCATATAGGTTTCCAAAGAAACCTAGCCTACCACCTTGAGAAAGGAGGTGAAGTCGACTTGAGGGGCTCTGTGAGGATCATGAATTCTAGATTTCTTTCTGCAAGAAGGAGAGGCAGAATGAGATGGAGAATGTCTAGCTAGGAGAGGAAAAGGGAAAAAGGGCATTGGCAGGAAGGTTGGAGGAGAGGGGCACCCCTCTGTATTTATTTTGACTTTGATGCCTGGATGGTTTCTGTGTAGCCTGGAGTTTTGGGGGAGGGAGAAAGGAAGAGGAGAAGAATCTGGTTGCTGGTTGCTGCTCCTTCTATATTTGGCCATATGTGGGGCCTTCCTTCTGTTTCCGGTTCCCTTGAGGCTTATAACCAGTAGTGGGATCTGTGGGGTCATAGTGGATGCATAGTTTAGCGATAATTCCGTATTATGAATTGTTTTCTAATTGGTCCAACAACAATGTACTATTGTACCTGTTTTCCCATAGCTCCTCCAACGTTGACTATTGTTGTCTTTTGTTGTAATTTGCATATTTCTTATTATGAATGATTTGGAGTAATCTTTCCCATGGTTGTAATGGTTTGTATTTCTTCTTTTGGAAACTCTGTGTTCATATCCTTTGGCCACTTATCTCCTGGGGATCTTCATCTCTTCTAGCAGGTGGTAGGATAAGGAACATAAAAACAATTGCTTGAGATGCTCCTAAGTCATCCTAGAATTTACAGGGAAAAGTTCTATAATTCATTCTTTCTGGCCACATACAGTAGGACCATTTGTTTAGCTATGATCTCTTGACTCAGAATAACACATTTAATAAATCTTTCCTAAGTATTTGCTCCAATCTAAACCTTTTTTTTACATCTCTACATCTTCTCTCTTAGTGAGCTCATCAACTCCCATGAGTTAAATGATCATATCTGCATAGTACTCCAAGATCTTCATGTCCTACCCCTAATATCTCTCCTGAACTTCGTATCACTAGCTACCTACTGGACATCTTCCCCTTGAGTGTCCCTTTGTTATCTCAAACTTAACAATTTGTAAGGAAGCCTGCAGTGGGCAGGACTTAAAATCAGGGGAAGTAAATCCAAATCACAACTCTACTTACTACCTTGTATGACTTGGTCAACATACTTCCCCTCTCTGGGTCCATTTCTTCTTTAGTAAAATCAAGAGGTTGGGCTAGATGAGCTCTAACATCCTTTTCAACTCTATGATCCTATGTTCTCCCCAAATGTTCCTGGTCCCCAAACTTCCCAGTTTCTGTTGAGGACACCGTTGTTCTTTTAGTCACCCAGGTCAATAACCTTGTAGTTATCCCTGACTCTTCCTTCTCCCTCACCACCTCCCATAACCCATCATTTGCCAAATCTAGGGGATTCTATCACTACAACATCTTTTGCACCTGTCCCGTTTCCTCACATAGTTACCACCCTATTTGACTATCTCCTCACCTGGGGCTAGTCATCTGGGCTATTGTAATAGTCTCTTAATTGGTATCCCTGCTACTGGTCTTTCCTTTCTCTAATCCATCCTCTATGCAATTGCCAAAATAACCTTCCTAAGGCATGGGTTTAATCATATCACTTCCTTGCTCAAATATTTTCAGGGACTCCCTGTTGCCTCTAGAATAAAATGAAAACTCCTCAGCCTGACGTTTAAATGCCTTCACAAACTAACTTCAGACCATCTATCTGGACTTATTTTATATGACTCTTCTTCACACACTGTACATTTCAGGCAAACAGCCCTACTTGCCATTCCCCATCTTTGCATAGGCTATGGTTACATGACCTTTCTCCTCACCTTGGCCTCCCAGAATCCTTAGCCTATGGCAAGGATCATCTCAGTGGCCATTCCGTACCGTAAGTCTTTACTTATGCCCCTGTTGAATGCTCTCCCTCGTCCTCAAGGTACCCTATATTTGTTTGTTTACATGTTGTATCCTCCAGTAGAATGCGAGAAACTCAAGGGAACTGACTGTTTTTGTCTGTCGTTACATCCTCTGTGCCACAGTTTCTTGTAATCTGTAAGTATTCATTGAATTGAATATCACTGGTCCTCTTAGAGAATGAAGGACAAATGACAACAACAGCCATGCCTCATTTTATTGTACTTCATTTTATTGTGCTTTGCAGATATTGCTGTGTGTGTGTGTGGTTTTTTTTTTTTTTAATAAATTGAACGTTTGTGGCAATCAAACAAGTCTATTGGTGGGTGCCATTTTTCCAACAGCATGTGCTCACATCATGTCTCTGTGTCACATTTTGATGATTCTTGCCATATTTCAAGCTTTTTCATCATCATCCTCATTATTGTTATTGTCATATCTGTTATGGTGATCTGTGATATCATCTTTGATGTTACTATTGTAATTGTTTTGGGGTGCCATAAACAGCACCCATATAAGACAGCAAAGTTAATTGATAAATGTTGTGTATGTTCTGACTGCTCCACTGACCAGCCATTCCCCCATCTCTCTCACTCTCCTCAGGCCTCTTTATTCCCTGAGACATAATATTGAAGAATATTACATAAACTTGGTTGAAAAAGCAGCAGCAGGATTTGAGAGAATTGACTCCAATTTTTAAATGAGTTCTATCATGGCTAAAATGCTATCAAACAGCATCGAATACTACAGAGAAATCTTTTGTGGACAGAAAAGTCAATCAATGTGGCAAACTTCATTATTGGATTTTAAGAAATTGCCACAGCCACTCCAACCTTCAGCAACTACCACCCTGAGCAGCCATTAACACTGAGACAAGACCCCCCACCAGCAAAAAGATTACAATTTGCTGAAGGCTCAGATGATAGTTAGCATTTTATTTTTAGCAATGAAGTATTTTGTAATTAAGGTATGCACATTATTTTTTCAGATATAATACTGTTGTACACTTAATAGACTACAGTATAGTGTAAGCACAACTTTTACATGTACTGAGAAACAAAAAAATTTTGTGACTAGTTTTATTGTGATATTTACTTTATTGTGGTGGTCTAGATCTGAACCCACAATATCTCTGAGCTACAACTGTTATAAGGGTACTAAAAACTGGAATGTCTGCATTGGCATTTTCTAATTACAAATTGATGAAATGAGAATTCTTCAAGTTGTTGGGGTTTGTTGTGTTTTTTCTAGTCACATGGCATTAATTACCTACAATAGTCAACTACTATTGAGTAGAAGTGAATTTTTATAAATAAGATAAAAATTCCAAGTCAGAAAGATGACAGTGAAACAATACTTGCCTGCAGATAGTATAACTAAAGGACAAACCTAAAAATATGCATATTTTGGGTCTGATTCTGTTGGTAATCTTAAAAATTAGGTATTTGTGAAGTCCCTCCTCTGAGCTCCCTTATCCAGCTCACACTGGACTGGGCAGATTGAGGTCCCAAAAGGCAAAGACTACCTTAAGGTTATAGGGCAACCCTGAGAGGCTGTAGCTTACCCGTCCCTATTCAGCATGCTTTCGCTAATATCAACCAAATAGTTGATATAAATTCATTTTTATAAAGGGATATTTATTAAGAAAGAGTGGAAAGGGTGGATTACAAAAACATCCATCAAACTAGGACACACTATTGCCTAGCAAACATAAGGTCCTTGAGGAAAGTGGACTTAATCAATCAATAAACATTTAAGTGCCTGCAATGATGTGCCAGGCACTGTGTTGTGTCAAGATTACAAAAAAAGACAAAAGACAGTCCCTGCCTTCAAAGACCTTATAATCTAATGGGGGGAGACAACATGCAAACAAATACATACAAAACACACTATATACGGGATAAGCAGAAAATAACTAATAGAGGGAAGGCGCTAGAGTTAAGAGGGATTAGGGAGAGCTTCCTGTAGAAGGTGGGATTTTAGTTGGGATTTAAGGGAAGCCAGGGAGTCAGCAGCCAGGATTAGGGAGAGTGTTGTTCCAGGTGCAGGGGACAGTCAGAGAGAATGCCTGAAATGAAGGGATGGAGTCCCTTGTTCTTGGACCAATCAAGTGGCCAGTGTCCTTTGCTCGTGAGGCAATATGCAGGCATAACATAAAACCAAGCAGCTTCTTCTTCCTCCTGACCCTAGAATCCTTTTCTCATTTTGCAGAGTCCCCACCAAGTTCACTTCAGCGTGTGGCATCACAATGGACAAATTGTTGTTTTGGTGGGATGGGCTGGTTCTGATGACAAGTCAATCCACTATGAGGCTGGATCAAGCAGATTGCTTATCTTTTGGTTTCTGTGACTGACCCCTGTTGTTTATGGGACCTCTGATGACTCTTCTGACCTGTCAAAGCTCACAAGCTCGTAACTCGGTAATTTCGAGCTCTGGATATCCATTCACCTGAGATCAGAGAAGAATAAACACAAAAGGAATGTGTCATATGTAACCAGAAAGGGAGAGAAAGGCTGTGGCCACACTTCCCATGTTTAGGGCTCGCAGCAATCTTCTTCAGTCAAAAACTACCAGGGAAAAAGGTAAGAATTATTCCACCCAAAACTTGGGTGTGCACTGTCAGTTTCAGCTCCTCAGTCAACCAGAAAATTCATCACCCCATAGCACTTTCCCTTCAGGCCCTCATGACTGGAAGAAGTCTCATCAAGTTTTCATGTATTGTATTAAAGCTAGACAGGGAATATTGCACATATTCAGTATAACCTACCAGAAGGGGAAAATCCCAAGCACCCTCTAAGGACTGGTTCCTTGTAAACCAATTCTTCTGATATATCAGATATCATTGTATCTTCCATATTTTAACAGTGGCCTTTGGGTAATTTAGGGAAATACCAGATGGGTGAGTACAATGAATGCTGGTAAGTCAGTAGAGCTGATGCTCCTGGATATTAAAGAGTTCAGAAGCTCTATTAACTGGGCCAAAGGAAGAAACTTCAACTATGTGAGATGATAACCTAATATTTCCTGTGGATCTAAACATTGGTCTGCCAAGAGGGATTTACCTTCCCCTTTGATTCAGGAATAAGTCAACCTGAGAAGTAGCTGTGTGGGAGAAGACTTGAAAAAAAATTCTAATAATTTATGTTTATGCACTTTCTTTACAACAACTCTGTGAGGTAAATTGTGCAAATATTATTATTCTCATTTAAAGGTGAAGAAACTGTGGTTCCTTGAGTTCCCTCTCCCTAGGATATGCTCCTCTTTCCCTTCCCTCTCTTATCCCACTCTTGCCTTCCCTCCTTTCCCTCTCCTTTGAATTTTTACAGAATTATTTTGGAATCCAGCTTCCTTATTTCTGAAGACACGGAGCAGGGCTCAGTGGCTTACTGTGACCACTTTGGAACTGAGTTCTGATAGCTCCCCTAGAGGCTGTGACAACACCCAACTAGTCCTTTCAAGAGTTGTAAGTGATTCATTTGCACTTGATCCAGTTCAGCCCTCACCCAAAGAGATACCTTTTTTGGGCAATACTATCCAGTCAGTTAAGTCACTAACTCCTAGTGGTAAGCCCTGACCAATCAGGCAGGGGGCAATGAGAATAGGGGATAGGGAGAGGCCCAGGTAGAATTCTTCTGTTGGCCAAGTTGAATGTAATACATGTTGATTAGTTTGCAAACCCATCATTTTATCTGCCCAATATATCTTCCTGTGAGGATGAGTCAAACATCCTAAAGTAACGTTTCTGGTTCTGAGTATCAAGAGGGACATTGGCAAGCTGAGGCAGGTCCAGAGCAGAGCAAAGAGGCAGATAAAGGGACTTGAAACTATACAATTATTGAATGAAGGAAATGAAGATGTTCAGGGAAGACTTTGTGGGTTTGGGGAGGAGAGGACAGTGTGTGATAGCTATATTCAAATATCCCAAGGACTGTCATATTGAAGAGATAGTAGATTTATTCTTCTTGGCTTTGGAGGGCAAAACTAGGACTAATGGGTGCAAGTTATAGGGAGAAGATTTTGGTTAAATATAAGTGAGATCCCAGTCCTGAGAAGCATTTGTTGAGTGTTTTCCCTACTGTGGTGCCCCACTGGAGGCTGGGTGAGTCTGCTTCCAGGTTTATACCATGGAAGGAGTCAGCTCTCTACTTGAGAGCATTTTCAGGTATTCTCCAATTGTTTTTGGTCCAGTTATTGGTAAAAGATGGGACTTTTGGTTGAAGTACATCAAAAAAACTCCAAAGAAGAAACTTTTTTTTTCTTTACTGTAAATCAATTCTGAGTGATGTAAGGATAACTCTCTGAATGCTAAGTTCTTCTCAAATCTTGAGATGATGTAATTCTACTAATTCTACTACTTCATTTTCCCTATGGCCAGTAGTAGTCTCGTTCTAGATATTTAGCAAGTGTTTATGTTTCTGTACCTCTATTTGCAAAATGGAAAAAATGATTCTGGTCACTAAGGGTCTTTGAAAAGACCTTCAGATGAAGGAGTGCTTTCAAAGTACAAAGCCTCACTCTACCTTGCTTTTTTACATGAGGTCATTGCCAGAAGCTAGGAGCCAAAAAAAAAAAAAAAAATGACGCAAGCATTTAAAAAGGGTGTTTCCAAGCCTCAACTTTTGAGGGTCTAGAAAATCCTTTGGTTTGAACTAAGATCAAAACAAACCCTTGGTGGCCAGTGGTTTGAAAGATTTGAAGGACAGTCATGTAAATAAAAGGAAATGGAAAGGTTTAAATGATGCCTTAGGCAGTTTTATGGAGCTGGAGTGGCATGAAGCATGCTTGAATGCCTGCAAGGATGTAACTACCTCCTCCACCTAGTTTTCAAAAGCTGTAGCAAAATGCCGCTTTTTAATCCATTCTTTTTTTTTTTTTTTTTTGGTATATCCTCAAACAACCAAAAAAACTATGTAATTAGATTGGAAACAGAGGATAGGGTTAGAGATGAGTGTCACTATAATTTAGCTTGAACGGATGCCTATCCGTTTAAACATTAAGTGGGGGAAATAGCAGGATCAAAAATATTTTCCTAGTAAGTACAAGGTTTCCTGTGAATCATCAAATCATTCCTCCCCAGTTGCCGCCCCCCCTCATTGAAACCAACTCTAGGATCAATCTTTGAGTTATTCCCTTGAAAGCAATAGAATCTGGGTATGTTCCAACTTTGTGCATTTTTTAACAGGTAACCCCCAAGTTCAAGAGAGTTCCCAAAAGATTGAGAGTTCGTGAGGTTTGAGTCTTCCCAGTTTGAGGCCAACATTTAGGCTTTCTTTAGTGTCAAAGGATCATTCCCTGAAAGTGTTTTTTTAGAGTCTATATTGCAGGATTTTAAAGGCATATTTTACTCATGAAGGCAGGTGCAGTCTGTTCCATTTTCATTCTTGCTGGATCATTTCCTCTTAGTACTCAGCAAAACTCTCTCCTGAATGTGTACCAGATGGAGTTCTGCTTTTACTAAGTTCTTAGGAAAAACATTGCATTAAGAAAGAACAACTGTATTTTCTTCCTTTTACCTGAGTTTCCTTGAATCTCCCTAGAGGAGCTTATCCCCTGACAAAGTAAAAACCATCTTGGATTTTTTTTTTTTTTAGAATTTTCTACTTTCAGATTCAGAGGGAGAAAAAGGAGAAGGAATTATAAAGGAAATTTGGAGAGTGTTAAAAATTGTGAGAAGGGTCAGAAGTTTGCAAGTTAGGGAGAAGAAATGTGTGAGAACTTGGAAAAAGTTGAAAGAAGAGAACTGGAGAAAGAGAGGAAAAAAAACTTGAGGTAAAGAAGCTAAAGGTAGACCCAAGCTAAAAGGAAGAAAAGGTGATGAACTGTAAGAGGAAGGGGACTTGAGGAGAAAGATCCAAGGAAAAGGAGGAGAAAGTGGGGAAGGAAATTGTTAGAACAAAGGACAAGTGAGGCATAAACTTGGTGAGCAGAGCAACAGCTCTGGAGCTGAAGATCCTAACAGGTCTTTTATCATAGTAGTGTCCCAGAGGACTACCTCAAGAACTAATGGGAAGAAGGATAAAAGATTGAGGATCTCACATTTAAGATATATGCAGAGGCAGAAACTTTTCAGTGACTTATAGTATAGTGGCAGCTAGGTGGCACAGTGGATAGACTACTGGGTCTGAAGTAAGGAAGACTATCTTCCTGAGTTCAAACCTAGCCTCAGACACTTACTAGCTGTGTGACCCTGGGCAAGTCATTTAACCCTGTTTCTCTCAGTTTTCTCATCTGTAACATGAACTGGAGAAGGAAATGGCAAACAGCTCTAGTATTTCTGCCAAGAAAACCCCAAATGAGGTCACGAAGAGTAGGACACAACTGAACAATAACAAACAGTAGGGTGAGTAATGCTTGTTTTTCTGACACAAGCAAGTGTTACCTATGGCCCCAGGCCCCCCCTCTCCCAGGACTCTGGGCTCACACATATTATATTCAATCTTGGGGGACCTGAATCAAAAGAGTCAGTGTCTCTCTTTGGCTCTTGCCCCCATACAGGAAACTCTGGGGAAATCTTTTGAATAAAGTTTAGGCACAGCTCATGTTTAGATTTCTCTGAGAGTGGGTAATGGGGTCCACAACTCTCACGTAGGTTCCCAGTATACAATATGGTTATTGTGCTTAGGAAAGCCTTTATTTTATCCACCATGGAAAAGTGTAAGATAAAAATGACTCATAGGAGCCTATGATCAAATACAGAAACATAAAGCACCTACAAATCCACTAAACTCATTAGATTCCTCCTGCAAGGTAAGGATACTTTGGTGATTTGATGAACAAACTATTCCCCCTCACATCAAAACTATACTAAACAATAGCCCAAATTAGTAAGATCCTTTGTGCCTCCCTGTCATGGCTTCAATTCTTCAGCTGTAGGATAATTGTCCCAGTGAGGATGCTCTTACTTTTCCAAGAATCAAGCTCTTAATGCAAAGTCTCTCTAAGAATTCAGTACTCAAATTTTCAAACTTAGTACAACCATAAAAACTTCAGTACTTCTTGGAGTGCTGCTGAGTCCATGGGAGCTAGGGAATTTAACCTCTCAGCTCTGGACCCACAAATGTGCAGACTAGGTTCAATCCTGGAGGTGCTTAGCCCTCTAAAGAGAGGAGTTAGACACTTTCTCTAACTCTCTGGCTATTCAAACCCACAACCTAAAGCCCCAGGGAAAATTATTTAAAGCTTAGGTTTGGATCATCTCTCCCCCGAAGAGGGAATTAGAAAGGTACTCAAGAGATAATGAAAATCAGATCTAGGACAGCTATTTATTTCCTCTACAAAAAAAGAAATGTGTAACATAAGAGATTCAGAAGCTCACAATGATAAAAGATTAAAAACAAGCATCAATTATAACACAAATGCCACTATACTTTCCAAAGAGGTAGAGATTTAAACATCAGAACATGAAGCAGTTTGTGAGATTGCTGAACGTATATCTTTTACATCTCACCTTCAGCCCAGCAAATAGCTCTGCTATATCTTCTGATAAGTCAGGTCAGGTGTTGCCAGAGGTCATTGTAAGAGTGTCAGTAGCCTCCCCACACTGTTAAACTCAAAATCCCTATGTCACCCTGTCAGAATAAGTCCAACAGTAATAGCCAAAAGCCCATTTCCTTCTGGGGGAAAGGTAAATATTAATCAGTTAACAATCCCCAGGAGTTTTCCTCTCTCCTCTTTCCACTAGCATGAATCAGAACCAGTGTCCAGGCTCAGGCTCCTACCTCTCTCCCCCTAATGCCTGGTCCTGCTCAACCTAGAGAACCCTTTAAAAATATTAGAGACTTTACTGGTAGACCTGACCTGTTTCCACTATCCCATCTGGCTGCCCTTTTTTATTATAAATATATGTCCTCAATAAAGTGGGTTTGTTCTACTGTCTTGTTGCATGTTCCATGTCTTCTTTTAATGAGCTACTGGTATCCTGAAGTTACCAAACTGGTATTGAGATAATCATCTTCCCTAAGAACACAGCTTCTGAACACTCCTGCCACCAGACAGCTCCACCTAAAGGAACTAGAAACTCTGGAGTCCAGGGCTAGAAATGTGCATCTCAAGGTTACTATACTATAGTCTACACTACTATACTACAAGATTACTATATTACAGTCACCTACACTCAAGAAAACAAACCAAAACAATCTGAGGCAGCCAAAAAACTCAGCTCAAGCTCACCTAGATACAGCTTTTTTTTTTTTTTTTGCTTGCAGGAACTCTGCTGCTAGGAAAGGAGAAGGTCACTGGCCTCTTTCTCTGTTCCTTCAGAGAAAGGGTCAAATATTCCTAATTCAGAGAGAGAAAGAAGGAGAGGGAAAGGGAGAGGGAAAGTAAAAGGGAAAGGGAGAAAGAAAGGAGAGAAAGAGAGGGGGGGAGAGGAAGAGGAAGAGAGAGACAGAGGGGGAGGGAGGAGAGACAGAGACAGACAGAGAGAATGAGAAACAGAGTGCAGGGTCATTCTCCTTTAAAGGTGGAGTCAGTGCCTTTTCCTGTGAGGTGACCAATAAGGGGATTGCTCGCAAAGTAGCAAACTTGTGATATTATCCCCAGAAGTTGTCAGGGAAACTCCAGAAAACACCCAAGGGATGAACCCCATACAGACTCATCCCCATGAATGTTCCATGGAGTATAACCCCTGTTACATTAGGAATTTAGGAATTAAAGAACTCTCAGTCTCTCAGGAATTCTAGAAATCAGGAAATTTCAATCTTTTGGGAGTTCTCTTGAGCTTGGGGCTATCTATAAAGTAAACTACAAAGTTGGAAATACCTATTTTCAGGATCACTAATTTATGTTCAGAAAAAGAAACTGAAAGGCAGAAGATAGGAACTCAAGATCTAGAACCTCACCTTTTCAGAAAACCTGGGTAAGCACAGGCAGCTTGCCATATTTTTCCTACAAGTCACCATTTTCTGTTTTTGGAGGGCAGAGGACAGGGAAAGGTGAAGTCCCTTTCCCTCTCCTTGTTGCACTTAGTTCTAGAAATCCAAGGGAGAGAAAGCAATCATGGGAAGAGAAAAGCAAAGTGGAGAGAGTGTAGTTTCTTCCACAAGAGTAGAAGGAAGGAAGGAAGGGAAGGAAATAAGCATCTGTTAAGGATCTACTATGGGCCAGGAACTGTACTAAACATTTTATAAATATCTCATTTGATCCTTACGACAACCCTGTGAGGTAGGTGCCATTATTATCCCCATTTTACAGTTGAGGAAACTGAAGCAAAGTGACTTGCATAGGGTCATACAGCTACTAAAACATGTCTGGGGTCAAATGTGAACTCAGGTCTTCCTGATTCCAGGACCAGCACTTTATCCACTGCACCACTTAGTTACCTCTAAA
Source organism: Notamacropus eugenii (assembly GCF_028372415.1). NCBI lineage: Eukaryota > Metazoa > Chordata > Mammalia > Diprotodontia > Macropodidae > Notamacropus > Notamacropus eugenii. The sequence continues at coordinate 48,624,725 of NC_092872.1, forward strand.
AGACAAATCTAAAAGACACATCCCAAATTTTGAAGTGTAGTATTCTGGCTATAACTTTAGAAAATAAGTGTGCATCTCACAATTGAATCTTTGACAACATGGATTACTAATCTAAAATCAACCTACATCAAAGCGCAGTCTCCTTCCAAGAAGATAAGTTTAAAAAGCTCAAAGAATGACTCTTCACTCTCTATCAGGTTATCAGGGAGGATGAAGTATTCCTTAAAAAAAATAGAAGAATAGAAGCACTATACATCCAAATTAATTTAGGGTAGTGTCATCATTTTTGAATTACATTGATGTGGTCCAACCATGAATAGCGAATACTCTTTTTTATTTTTCTTCCTTTATAAAAGAAAAGTATTATTTTAAAGACATAAAGTGTTTTATAATTATACTTATATCTTAAGTGTCTTGGAGGGTTGGTCCTCAAACATTTTATGTATTTTAGACATATGTAAAACAAATAATTTTAAACAGGATTTTTCTTACTATCATTTCCCCTGCTTTGTGTTATTTCTCTATAAAATGTGGATGATTTTTGTGGATATAATTTTGTATCCTGTTACTTTGCCAAAGCAATTAATCAACTTAATTAGTTTTTTCACTAATTCTCTTGGGTTTTCTAAGTAAACTATGATGCAAATAGGAATAATTTTGTATTTCTTTGCTGACACTAATGACTTTAATTACCTTTCCCTTGTCTTAATGAAAGTCTTTTCTGAAGAACTGAAAGCATCAACTAAAATATCTTTGCTTTATCCCCATATTTGTTGGGGAAAACTAATAGCATTTTTTCCATTGCAGATGCTAGCTTTTATAGCTTTAGAGATATATTTTTAAAGGTTTTATTGGCACCTTTTGTTTTTATATCATAGTCATTTCTGTTTGTACATCACCAGGAATAATCACCTGTCAGGTATGCTGTAGAGAGTCTTCTTATTCAGGTTTGAACCAGCCTAAAGGAACTCTGAGGTCTCTCCAGACCCTGAGAGCATGTGATTCCATAATGCTGGAGCAGTCAAATCCAGACCTCCAGTATAGCATGAGTTCAGGCAAGATCTTTCCTAGTTCATAAATCCCAGGTCTAGTCCTGGTCTTGTGACTCTGTATGGAGCTGCTTTCATTTAACCAGTGAGCAGGGGGTGATGATAGGTTTTGATTTCTAAAAGAAAAGCTTTCCCTTAAGACTTGTCCATCTACACATACAAGTTAAAGACAGGTTTTTAAAGCTTTCCATGGGGTACTCCATATTAAAAGCCTCTAAGTATAAAATAGTGAATACTATAAAATAGTGAATAATTGGTTACTATTATGTAATAGTTACGGTAATCATCAGTATACTTTATGTTCACTAAATAATTACACAATAGGATGTTATTGTCACTGCTAATGCCAGTGAGTATTTACACAGCAATTTATGCAGTGCTGCGAGAAATGTGCTTTGTAAAATCTTAAAGCACTATATAAATTGATGTTTTTATATTAGATTTTAATCAAGGAAGGGAAATGAGAAGTCATTTACTGAAGGGGTCAGGAGGACAAAACTGAGGTGGGTAAAAGAGAACAGAAAGCAAATTCAGTAGTGGAAGGCTGGAAAGGAGTTGCTGAAAAGAGGGAGAAGACGGCAGCACCCCAACTTGGTAGCCATTCATCTGGAAAACATGGTGTAGAGCCCTCAGTTACTGAGGAGCAGTTTGCTATAGGAAGTGTGGTGTAGTGGAAAGAGCACTGCTTTAGAATCAGCAGACATCTGATTCAGAAACAACTTATGTCACTTGTCTTGAGAAAGGCATTTGTCTTCTCCAAGCTTCCATTTCCTCATCTGTAAAATGGAGATAATGACACTTATAATACCTGTTGTGGTAGTCTATGTGTACTTTGCTCTCTTCTCTTCTCCCTCAATACTGTTCCACTTGGTGATCTCATTAGCTTCCTTGGTTTCAATGATCATTTCTGGAGATGACTCAGATCTACCTGCCCAACCTTAACCTCTCTCCCAACCTCTAGTCTCCTTTCCAACTACCTATTGTACATCTCCAACCAGATAGACATCTTTAACTTAGTATGTCCAAAATTGAACTCATTATCCCCTCTCTACAAAACCTCTCCCCTTCCAGACTTCCCTATTACTCTCAAGGTAGCCCCATCTTCCTGGTCACCTAGGATCAAAACCTAGGTGCCATCAACTCCTCAATCTGTTGCCAAGATCTGTTGATTTTATCTTCATAACACATCTTCCATATGCACCCTTTTCCCCTATGACATTGCCACCATCCTGCTGTAAGTCCTCACCATCTCACACCTGGATTATTACAATAGCTCTCTGGTTGGTCTCTCTGCCTCAAGTCTCTCCCTACTCCAATCTATTCTTTTCTCCATTGTCAAGTTGATCATCTTAAAACACAAGTTTGACCATATCAGCCCCTTATTCAGTGAAACTCCATTAGTTCCTGATTACCTCTGGGATCAAATTTAAAATCCTGTTTGACTTTTAAAGCTCCTTACAGCTTGATCCTTTTTGGTGTTTCTAGTCTTCTTACATTTTACTACCCTCCATATACTCTGTGATCCAGTGACACTGACCACCTTGCTGTTTCTTGAATAAGGCATTCTAGTTCCCCTCTCTAGGGATTACGTATATGAACACGTCTGTCTAAATGTGGCAGATGTGAAGAGATATTTCACTCCTCTCCAAGGTAGACATTAATTCCTAACAAGAGGGGAGCAACAGATCCTAACAGGATCATAATGCTGGCTGCTCTGCTCTCCTCAAAAAGAGGACATAAGACTAAAATTAAATCTATCCCCCCCCCATCCCCACATTTATTAGTTTAAGAGAAATTAGCTTTGGAGTTCACACTTTTCATGGTCACTATCCCTTAGGGAAGGGGTACCCCAATCTATATCCAAAAGCTTGACTTTTTTTCCACCAAAAACCTGTTAAGCAGGAACCATCACAACAGTGAATACCAAATAAACTCATTTATCCAAGCTGACAGCAAATAGAAAAGTTACACAGATTATCAGGTATTTGTGTATGTATGTGTATGTATCAGGTTACATACAGAATGAATGAGCCCTCCCCCTGGGTGAGATATCTCAGATCCACCAAGAGGAAATTCCCCCAAATACAACAAGCTTGAAATGAAGACATCCTTGTGTCTTCTACATGCCAACTTCTTCTCAGTCTTTCTCTCCCTCCAGGGACCTTTCCCTGAAGAGAGCCTAGAACTGAACATGCCTTCTCTTGAAGCCAGAATCCAGAAGAAGGTTCTCTAATGATACACTATGTATCATTCTTTCTACTATTTGTGTATTCAAATGCCCAGGCTTGAGCCCCAGATTATACTACCTAGAAGGGTTGTTGTGAGGAAAGCACTTCACTTCAGGAAAAAAGTACAGGATATTTCTATTCCCTGTCCTCTGTCTTAGCACCTGATCATTGGGAAAAGTCACCTAATCCCAGCAAGGAGAATAGGAGCTAAGCTATAAATTATTGCCTTTCTCTTCCTGTGGTGAGGATTTTGCCTTTGTGCCAGTCTCATTATTATGGTTTCCATAAAACATACTTCCTACTCAAACTAGATAATTTCCTTTAATTTGTTATTGTCCATATCAACTCAGCCTCCTTCCCCTAGAAATTCTTCCCAGATTCATATATCACGCTCTCAGCCTGGCCTGGGACTAAGCTGGGAGACTCTGGCTCCCCTAACACCAATAGGCTTCTCCTTTTTCTATACTATGAGGAATTTTCCAGAATTCCAACAAAGGCCTTCACATCTTGTACTTCAAAGTGGGGCCTCTGCTGTGTTTATATTCTCCATTTTCAAATATCTCCTCCAGCAATAGATTCCTTTGTACACGTGGCAAGAGAAATACATCTGTGCATAGTGACTAAAATAATGTAAATTAAAAGGAAGCCAAAGTCTGAGTAGTTATAATGATCAATCTTGGTCCAGGAGAACTGAAAATTAAATATTCCTCGCTTTTTTTGATAGAAAGGCAGGGAACCCTGGATACAGAATGTTGTATACACTGTTAGACATAGTCATAGTGACATTATAACTTAATTATTTTTCTTTATTGTGGGGGAATATTCTATGCAACATGGAGTGGTGTGGGGCAGCTAGATGGAGCAGTGAATAGAGCACTGACCCTGGGGTCAGGAGAACCTGAGTTCAAATCTAGCCTCAGACACTTGACACTTACTAGCTGTGTGACCTTGGGCAAGTCACTTAACTGTAATTGCCTCATCTCCCCCCTCCAAAAAAAAAGATGGAGTGGCATATCTGCAAAAGAGTATGGAATAAGACATCAACAAAACATATAGATAGATCTATGATGTATATGTATGTGTGTATATGTGTGTATGTATAGACATATTATATGCACATGTATATATGTATCATATATACATATATTTTGTACATACATATATCTATATACATAGTCTAGACATACCATGGCTCTTTCCATTATTCTTTGAGTCACTTGCAGTTATGATTCTTCTGCGATCATAGTGTTTTATGATTTGTCTAAAAATCACTAGACAGCATCACCAGGAGAAATTACTATTAATATTGGTGTTTGTGACCGAAAGAAATTTGGAATCATTGAAATTCTCTATGCAATTTCACCAAATATAATCCAGCTTATTCCCCCCTTCCTAGGCAATTCTGAGTCCAGCTCATTATTCATTTGCAGGGCCTGTCCAATATATATGTACTGAAGTACTTTTTAATATTACTTTTCATAAATGTGCATATTTTCAGTGCCCAAAATTCCATTCTTCATGACACATTTATTTAGTGATAAATCGAGTCCCATGTGTTGTAGCAAAGATTCAGAGCTTTGGGTGCATGAAATGCACAATTTTAAACCTGGCTTATGGCACACAAATGGTTTGACTTGACTTGGCTGTGACAATCCTAGAAATCGGAACTGGAAATCTGGGAGTCATCTTCCCACCATCCTATTCCACTTTTCCATTCTTAATATTTTTGTATATGTGGTTCTTCTCTGCCTAGAATGTACTTCCTCATCTCTATCTGTCAAAGCCTACTCATTCTTCAACACTATATCCTTCAAAAGTCTTCCAAGATCTTTCCCAGTCCTCAGCTAGAAGTAATGCTTTCCTCCTTACACCCTGAACTTTGTTTCTACCTTTCTCATGATCCTAATCATAGTCTCTTCTTTGTTAGATAGCAGGAACCTTAAAGACAGGGACTCATAAGCTTACCTCTCTTTGAGCAAATATATCAACAGAGATTCTTTCAAAAAGTAACTATTCAGTAAATGTTTGTTGAATAAACAAATAATGAAGGTCAGGGTGGCAGTCTGTGGCCACTAGATCAGACAGAATTTTTCTCTTTTGAAACTGAATTGAATTCACAGGCTTAGCCTCATCAGCACTGTACTTTATCCAAGTGACCCAACTGACCAGGCCAAGTACAGGTTATAGGGCCATTACCACTAACACACTTTCATTAATAAGATATACTGCCCAATTTGCTACTCCCCACACACATTTAAGCACTATTAATTTTAACAGGAGCACGTGTGTAAAGGGAAAGAAGAACCGGGCCAATCAGTACAAACTGAAAATCAGTTCATAATTTATCATTCAGAATTGTTCATTTCCACAAATGGCTTTAAGATTGATCTCCAGTGTTCGAGTTTCCTAAGAAATAAGACACGCTAGAAAAGCCCAAGTTGTAAACTGTTATCATTAATGTATCTAAAGAAATATGATCTTAGAATTGCTATTGTCTTGAGGCTATCAACAACCTTCTGGAAAAAATGCTCCAAATCGTTAAATAATTAGAGAAATGAAATGTAAAGCTACTCTCAGTTTCCATTTGAGACCCATTGGATTGGTAAAGATTACAAAAAAAGAAAATGACAGTTCTTGGAGGAGGTGTAGGAAGGAAAAGGAACATTAGTGCATTGTTGATATGGGAGTGAATTGGTCCAAACATTCTGGAAAACATTTTGGAACTACATCCCCAAAGTCATTAAACTTTGCATACCTTTTGATTCAGAGATACCACAACTTGCCCTATACCCCAAAGAGATCAAAGAAAGTGGGAAAAGACCTTCATCTGCAAAAGTATTCATGACTGTTCTTTCTGTAGTGACAAAGAACTGGAAATTAAGGGGTGCTCATTAAGAAGGGAATAACTGAGCAAATTATGGTATATAAATGTAATATTATACTATTGTGCCATAAGAAATAACAAAAGAAACAGTTTCTCAGATATCTGGAAAGACCTGTAGGAACTGATGCAAATGAAAAGGAGCAGAACCAGAATGATTTATACAAAAATAGCATTGTAAAGACAAACAACTTTGAAGGATTTCAGAACTCTGATCAATGCAATGAGCATCGATAATCCCAAAGTACTAAATATGAAGCATGTTACCCCATCTCCTGAAAAACTCAAAACGCAGAATAAGACATACATTTTTGGATACAGCCAAATAGCTGAATTTGTTTTGCTCAAGGATGTATGTGTTACAAGGGTCTTCTTTTTCTTTTTCAGTAGGGGTTAGGGAGGAGGTGGGAGGGAGAAAAAATAAAATAAAAAAGTTAAATTAAAAGTTGCATTTTAAAAATTCCTTTTGGCTTAGTAAATTTTTCTTGAGAGAAAGCACTGAATTCCAATCATGAAGCATTTTATTTTAAAAAGATGATTCTTGCTCATGGAGAACTAGCAACATTTAACAGAAATTGTCAAACTAAGAGCAGGGCAGGAATCACCTGCTGACATCTCCCAGAGATCGCATTATTCTCAACGATCAAGGGCCAAGTAAAGAAATAAACTTGGTCTTTCTTTAGGACAGTTCAACTCACCCTCTGTGAGAGATGCAGAACTATTCATAATGCTTTATTGTTTTTCCGTTCTGAGGACCGATTAAGAACAAGAGTCCAAAAATGTCCCTATTTCTACTTAATAGTCCCTTGCAAAAATATAAGGTCATGGAACAGACTATATTGAATTTCACCATGAATTTACATGAATCTTTCTATTCAAAAGAAAGGTAACTTTTCAGATTGCTTAAAATCTAATATTGCGATCTAATATTCAAATAATTGTTGCATTATTCAGTTGTTTTTCAGTCATGTCCAACTCTTCATGATCCTATTTGGGGTTTTCTTAGCAGAAATAGTGGAGTGGTTTGCCATTTCCTTCTCCAGTTCATTTGACAGATGAGGAAACTGAGGCAAACAGGGTTAAGTGACTTGCTCAGAGTCACACAGCTAGGAATTGTCTGAGGCCAGATTTGAACTCACCAAGTTGAATCTTCCTGACTCCAGGCCCAGCACTCTATCGACTATACGACCTAGCTTCCTCCAATATTCAAATAATAGCAGCAAAGCAAAATCCCTTTCCATTATTTGAATGATTTTCAAAGAAGACATAGTCTAAACTGTTCTAAGACACACCATAGTTATCTTAGTATTTGGACTATGAATGGGTGTATCTCATCCAAAGTGAGAATGTGATAAGACCTTAGCCTGAAAGTCCAGGGTCTCACATTCCATCCTAGGCCATTTCCAGTCGTCCTTATGAATATCAGGCCGCTGGACCCAGATGGCTCAGGAGAAGAAAGTGAGGATGGTGACTTGCCCAGCCCTCCCTCACTCAAATCAAAGTCAACTGCAAGTCATGTCATCATCTTGATGTCATGGCCCTCTTTGAGAATGAAGGACAAACACAACAATATACATTTATTCTTTTAAAATATTAATTGAGGGGGGCGGAGCCAAGATGGCGGAGTAGAAAGACGCACATACACATAGCTCCGAACCCACAACCCACAGAACAGCTAGAGGGGACCAACTCACGGTGAATTCTGCACCCAGAGGCCACGGAATATTGGAGCAAGGGAGATTTCTGTTCTGGAGAGACCTGCAAACCTGTCGCGGGGGGTCCTTCACGCTGCGGACTGGGCGCTGGGACTGGGAGCAGAGGGCAGCCCTGCAGCGGCCGCGACACCATGAGGAAAAGATCCGAGCAGGCTATGGGGACGGGATATCCAGCGGCGGCACAAGCCCCTCCACCCACAGGTGACGGGGGTTGGTGAGAGAGTCTCTTTGGCAGGTCGAGAGGGGAGTGGGGTGCCCCCATGGCTCGGGCCCCCCCAAGAGATAGAAGCTGAGAGGTGGCTGCAGACAGGGGCTCCCCAAGTGGGCTGGAGCCTGGATCCATTGTGGAAGGTCTGTGCATAAACCCCCTGAGGGAACTGAGCCTGAGAGCCAGCCCTGCCCCGACCTGACCATCTGAACTTAATTCTCACACTGAATAGCAGCCCTGCCCCCGCCAAAAGCCCTAAGGCGGGAAGCAGCATTTGAATCTCAGTCCCCAAACGCTGGCTGGGAGGACCAGGAGGCGAGGTGGGTGTGAGGAGAATATTCAGAGGTCAAGTCACTGGCTGGGGAGAATGCCCAGAAAAGGGAAAAGAAATAAAACTATTGAAGGGTACTTTCTCGGAGAAAAGACACTTCCTCCCTTCCTTTCTGATGAGGAAGAACAATGCTTACCATCAGGCAAAGACACAGAAATCAAGGATTCTGTGCCCCAGCCCACCCAATGGGCTCAGGCCATGGAAGAGCTCAAAAAGAATTTTGAAAATCAAGTTAGAGAGGTGGAGGAAAAACTGGGAAGAGAAATGAGAGGGATGAAAGAGAAGCATGAAAAGCAGATCAGCTCCCTGCTAAAGGAGAACCAAAAAAATGGTGAAGAAATTAACACCTTGAAAACTAGCCTAACTCAATTGGCAAAAGAGGTTCAAAAAGCCAATGAGGAGAAGAATGCTTTCAAAAGCAGAATTAGCCAAATGGAAAAGGAGATTCAAAAGCTCACTGAAGAAAATAGTTCTTTCAAAACTAGAATGGCACAGATGGACACTAAGGACTTTATGAGAAAGACAGATATCACAGAACATAGCGAGAAGATTCGAAAAATGGAAGATAATGTGAAATATCTTATTGGAAAAACAACTGACCTGGAAAATAGATTCAGGAGAGACAATGTAAAAATTCTGGGACTACCTGAAAACCATGATCAAAAGAAGAGCCTAGATATCATCTTCCATGAAATTATCAAGGAAAACTGCCCTGAGATTCTAGAACCAGAGGGCAAAATAAATATTCAAGGAATCCACAGAACACCGCATGAAAGAGATCCAAAAAGAGAAACTCCTAGGAATATTGTGGCCAAATTCCACAATTCCCAGGTGAAAGAGAAAATATTGCAAGCAGCTAGAAGGAAACAATTCAAATATTGTGGAAATACAATCAGGATAACACAAGATCTAGCACCCTCTACATTAAGGGATCGAAGGGAATGGAATAGGATATTCCAGAAGTCAAAGGAACTAGGACTAAAACCAAGAATCACCTACCCAGCAAAACTGAGTATAATACTTCAGGAGAAAAAATGGTCTTTCAATGAAATAGAGGATTTTCAAATTTTCTTGATGAAAAGACCAGAGCTGAAAAGAAAATTTGACTTTCAAACACAAGAATGAAGAGAACCATGAAAAGGTGAACAACAAAGAGAAGTCATAAGGGACTTACTAAAGTTGAACTGTTTACATTCCTACATGGAAAGACAATATTTGTAACTCTTGAAACATTTCAGTATCTGGGTACTGGGTGGGAGTACACACACACACATGCACACACGCACACATACATAGAGACAGAGTGCACAGAGTGAATTGAAGAGGATGGGATCATATCTTAAAAAAAAAAATGAAATCAAGCAGTGAGAGAGAAATATTGGGAGGAGAAAGGGAGAAATTGAATGGGGCAAATTATCTCTCATAAAAGAGGCAAGCAAAAGACTCATTAGTGGAGAGATAAAGAGGGGAGGTAAGAGAAAAACACGAGGTCTACTCTCATCACATTCCACTAAAGGAAAGAATAAAATGCACACTCATTTTGATAGGAAAACCTATCTCACAATACAGGAGAGTGGGGGACAAGGGCACAAGCAGGGTGGGGGGGAGGATAGAGGGGAGGGCATGGGGAGGAGAATGCAATCCGAGGTCGACACTCATGGGGAGGGAAAGGATCATAAGAGAATAGAAGTAATGGGGGACAGGATAGGATGGAGGGAAATATAGTTAGTCCTATACAACACAACTAGTATGGAAATCATTTGCAAAACCACACAGATTTGGCCTATATTGAATTGCTTGTCTTCCAAAGGGAAGGGGTGGAGAGGGAGGGAGCTAAAGAAGTTGGAACTCAAAGTGTTAGGATCAACTGTAATGTTCTTACCACTAGGAAATAAGAAATACAGGTTAAGGGGTAAAAAGCTATCTGGCCCTACAGAACAAAAGAGAAGACGGAGACAAGGGCAGAGAGGGAGGATAGAAGAGAGAGCAGATTGGTCACAGGGGCAATTAGAATGCTTGGGTTTGGGGGGGGAGGGGATAAAAGGGGAGAAAATTTGTAGCCCAAAATTTTGTGAAAATAAATGTTAAAAGTTAAATAAAAAAATATTAATTGATATACTTTTCATTTCACTGTTACTATGACTTCATAAAGACTTCTGATACACCATTAGAACATTCTGTTATTAATGATTTCCTAATGGCCAAATCTAATGACTTTTCCCTCAGTCCTAGTTCTTTTTGCCCTCTCTGCAGACTTTGGCATTCTCCTTGATGCTCTCTTTTCTCTTGGTTTTTGTTACACGGTTCTTCCCTGGTTCTCTTCCTACCTATCGGACCACTCTTCTTCAGTCTCCTTTGCTGGTGTTTCATCCAGACCATGCCCACCAACCGTAGCTGTCTCACAGAGTTCTGTCCTGTTTCCTCTTTTCATCTCCTAATGCACTATTTCACTTGGTGCTCTTATCAGTTCCCATAGTTTCAATTATCATCTCTGAGTTGATGATTCTCAAATCTACTTATCCAGCCCTAACCTTTCTGCTGAATTCCAGGATTGCATCTCCAAATGTGTACTGAACATTTCTAACTAGATGCTCCACGTACATTTTAAACTCAACATATCAAACACCAAACTAATTCTTTTCCCCTAAAACCTTCCATTTTCCAAAATTCCCTGTTACTGTTGAGGGTATCCACATCCTCCCAATCACCCAGTCTTGCAACCTAGGTTTCATTCTCAACTCTTCACACTCTCTCACCCCTCCATATCCAATTTGTTGCCAAGGCCTGTTGATTTAACCTTGATAATATATCTCCCATGCTCCCCCTTTTCTCTTATAACACTGCCACTATTCTGGTACAGACCCTCAACACTTCATGCTTGGGCTATAGCAATCATCAATTTATAGTCTGCTCTCTCTGCCATGAGTCTCTCCCCACTCCAGTGCATCCTCCACTTGGCCACCAAAATAATCTTCCTAAATTACAGTTATAACCATGTCACCCCTTTCCCTCTATTCAATAAACCCCAGTGGCTTCTTATCATCTCCAAGATCAAGAACTATAGTCTTTTTGGCATTCAAAGCCTTCATAAGCTGCTCCCCACCTACCTTTCCAGTCTTCCTACATCTTCCCCTCCCCCCGCCCCTTTATTCTTCAATTCCAGTGATGTTATGAGACCAGTGACCCTGGCCTTTTTTCTGTACCTCTAAGAAAACACTCCACCTCTCCCCTCTAGACATTTTTATTAACTGTCCCCCATGCCTGGAATGTTCTCCCTCCTCATCTCCATCTCCTGGCTTCCTTCAAGGTGGAGTTAAAATTCCACCTTCTACAGGAAGTCTCTTCTGATTGCCTTTAGTTCTAGCACTCTCATCTGAGACTACTCCCAATTTATACTGACCATTGCTTATTTATTATTTGTTTGTATGTTATTTCTCCCGTTAGACTGTGTGGTCTTCGAAAGCAGGGACTGTCTCTTACCTTTCATTGCATTCCCAGCACTTAACATAGTGCCTGACCCATAGTAGCCACTTACTAAATGTTTATTGACCGACTGATATAAAAAGTGTTATCCAATAAAACAAATCAACATATTTACCATGTCTGAAAATATATGCCATTTCACAACTAAACTCTACCACCGCTTAGCTAATGTTAGCATTGCCAAGTGAATAGCCACTGATTAGATAGAAATCATCCTGGCACAACAGCGAAATAGCCCCACCCATCTTAAGGGATTTTGGTGAAGGGAAGCATAGGAATCTTAAAAGGGGCAGGGTCTCCAGAAACCACAGTAGAGACAGAAAAACTACATCAGCCGTAGAAGTAAAACTCAGAAGCAATATCATGAGATCATCAGATCCAGACTCCAAGATGTAAGCCTTGTGCATGGATCATGAATGAAGCCTGCATGTGTAGAAGACCACCATTTTCCTTTCGGTTTTTTGCTATTGTCAATAGTGGTATTATAAATATTTTCAAATACATTCATTCTTTTGAAGATTGCTGGTATTTTTCATCTCAGGGTTTTTCCATCCATTTCATTGTCACCCCATTCTTGCGGCAGTAAGTCTACTTCCCCATAGGAAAACTTCCCTAACCTCTTGAAGCTTCTAGGCTATGACAGGCAGGAGGATGAGAACATATGTGAAAGAGATAGAGATGATTAGACTTTCCTCTCAGGACTCCATTGAATAAGTGATGTCTAGAAGAATTAACAAAGCTATATTGATACTTTCCTAGAACCCTATCAGCAAGAGGGCTAATGAAATAAGGAAGGAAACATTAAATGCTTACTTTATGCAAAGCATTGTGCTAAGCACTGATAACACAAATAGAAAAGGAACTCACATTCTAACCAGGGAGATAATATTTATGGAAGATTTCAGTTGCAAGTCAAATGGAAAAGTCCCATGGTCTTTAGTAAATGTTTATGCCTCTTCTTTAATGCCATTTTCCACTGATAAATTATCAGTTTCTGGTGTCAAGTCATTTGACAGTACCAAGAATTTCTTTTCTGGGTCTTCAGTAGCTGTGGGTGTAGGGTCTGCAGGGATTGCTTCCCTGGGCAAGAGCTATGGGCTGCAAACATCACTTTCCCAAGGCTTTTGGAGTCAGGGTCCCAGGCTATCTCCATTAGTATCTGAGGGAAGATAGTAGCCAAAGTGGTGGTGGTCTGATTAGCTTCTCCTGGCACATGCTGCCTCCTTTGTCTCCCTCAGGGTGTCTTGCTGCTTCAGTTAGACTGGCTTGCATGCCTTGTATGCGACAGTTGGTTGGTAATTGGTGGGGATGACTGGCCCTTTCTCCACAGGAGTTACTTCCCCAGATGATGTCTGTGAGGGTTGGATTAGAAGAAGAAACAATGGTCTGGGAGGTGCTGTCAATCCCTGGACTCTTGTGTCTATCTGACAGTTGGTGGTAGTTGGCCACCAGTTATGGCTGGTGGTGATGAGGAATGTGGGTCCCCTCTTCACAAGGATTTCTCCCCATGTTGTCTGTGGTGGCTAGGCTAGAAGCGAGTCTGGTGGTTTGAGGGCCGCTGCTATTCCCAAGGCTCTTGAGTTCAGGGTCCTGGACTGTCTCATCAAGATCTGAGAGGAAGTGGTGGTGACAGGAAGTATAATTTTCCCAGCTGGAAAAAGAGACTGAAGGAGCCCATGGAAGGAGAAGCCTCTTAGGACTGAGGAAACCTCAAGAACTTTGGAGCCTAGCATTGGACTCACACATGACCAGCATCCAGGGGTAGATTATAATAAAAATACACAGCTACCCCAAAGTGAATGTAATCACTAGCAGTTGGAGGCTTGTCTGACTCATTCCACTTAAAGAATGACCTCTCCGAACAGAATTTGCTACTACATTTAAACAAGGTTAATTTGTCCTATTCTATACTTCCTCTCTCCTGAGTCATTGCTACCCTGTGAACTGGCATCACTACTTTTAAATCTCGTTTATTAGCTGTCTTCTTTTATAAGAGTTTGTCTCCAGATAAAGATAAGCTAATCTTCATTACACTCTGAGCAAGTGTTTGCTATAAAAGAGTGGACCACGCTATGGTGGGAGAGGGCGAAGGGAAACCCCTGGATAAATAGCTCTAGACCAAGGGTGGGGAACCTGTGACCTCGAGGCCACATGTGGCCTTATAGGTCCTAAAGTGCAGCCCTTTGACTGAATCCAAACTTCATTTGAATGCTTATTAAAGCCCCTTCTTTCTCTCTGGAGACATTGAAATGGGCCTTATTGTTTTATGTCTGTTTATTATTCTCCAGAAATTAAGCCCTACCAGAATGCAGCTCTAATAAGAAAGATAATTGTAGTAAGATTCACTAGGATTTCTTTCAGGGGCTCAGGCATGTCCAGAGAGCATCGTTGTGCTTGGCTTATACAAATTCCCCAAGTGGAGAGGCTGAGGAGTCTGACCCCAGGATAATCATAATGATGTGCAATAGAAGTGCATTTAAGAGATCTGAGCCTGAACAGACGTTCTAAAACTGGTTTGAGTCTATTAATCATGTGGTCAGGAAGAACCTTTTTTGGCTGTGAAGCCAAATCTCAGGGCATCTTCAAAAATGACTGAGTCAGCCTCAGCCTAATCACCTGGCCTCATTCCCTTTAACTGTGCTCTTTGGGAAGCTGGTAACTCCTTCATTCATGGTCTTTGGGGAGAGGCACTCCAATCCCTCAGGATACCCAGGATCCAGGAGGGGCAGATGTAGCCTGCTTGGCTCTGGGAGAAAGGGGCAGAGCATAAACTTGCTGCAGTTAAATCCAAGCAAAGAGTAATCTAATTATCTGATTTCTGGTCCAGACCGTGAAGGCCATCCAAATAATTCAATAAATGTTTGTTGGATTGAATTGAAGGGAGAGTAAACAAATCCTTCCAGAACAATCAGAACTATTCTTCTCAACGAGCACACTCCAAACTGTGGCTTTGCAGCAGATTTGTACAATTTCTTCAAGGCAGATTATATAAACTCCCACATTGCCAGGCACTCAATAGTCATGTACTGCTGTTCCCTTGTAACTTGGGAAAAGGGCAAATTGGTACATAGCCTCACAGACCGATAAACACCTATTTGTATTGAGAGGGTGTGGAGATGATGTCCAGAGCTACGTGCCAATGTGTCCTTTGGCCTTCACCGTTGAACTTTACTCCTCCTCTTCCTCCTACTGTGTTCCTATCCCTGCTTTATGTTTCTGGTATTAGAAGGCTAGAGAATAAGAGCTGTTGAGAAATTAAAGGTAAACTCCCCACCCCACCCCTAAAAAGAAAACAACACCAAGATCTCCAAGAGTTCCAAAAAAAAGTTAGCTTGCCAACTGGGACTGGATTGCAATGTGTGAATTACAGATAAATTATATGCAAATACAATAGAGACTCTCTTGGTTCATACACCTGAATGCGGCCCTGGAGAATTTCATCTTGGAAACCAGTCTCGTCAATTATGAGTATATCAGATAATTAGGCCACTTTTCTCATTTTGGCTATTGAGACCAGTTTGGAGATACCCATCAATATGAGGAAGCATTTCTTAAAACAGAATCAGTTTTAGAAATGTATGCATCCTGCATAGTGATTTCTATGCTGTTTAAAGGTAGAATATTTTGGAAGTTTATTTTTAATTTAAGAAAGTTATTGACATTGTATCCTTTGTACAACAGGATATTGCCAATAATGTTTAGATATCTACCTTGTAATAATACATCTATGCCTGAAGGACTTTGGGTATCTAAGAAAAAGTAATTAGAATATAATTTAATTTTAAGAAGGCAATAGAACCTAATACATTCCAGAAATTGCCAACATAAATCGACTATCCTGTAAATAAAACTCACATTCCACATTATATGAATTGAGACGAGACTAAAATGTCTTGAGTTTAACTTTTGTGTTTGCCAACTATTTTATGTTTATTTTATATTTATCCTGTACATACTTCTACATGTATCAGGAATACCCTTTTCTTCCTTGCATATTTCTTATTCATTGAAAAGAGTAGGAAAATAGATATTCGTGTGAGAAACACTGAGAAAAGCAATCCCTCATTACGTGGGCAAGAACTCAGACTGCTTTGAGAGAATCTGAGAGAAAACAGTCAGGCAGATAAAAGAAATACTGAAGGCAAAGATGGCCAAAGTGTCTTATTTCCCAGCAGCACATTTACATACAACTCTATTGTGTAGTCTTTGGCGGTGAAAACTGAGAAACCCTGATATCCAGAATTTTTTGCAACTGTGGGATAATTATCTCTCATGGATATGACAAAAATGTGGATTTGAGGTTTTCACCCTAAGGTAGAAGGGAATCACTTCACATCAGTAAGTGCTGATTTTAAGCAGGAACCTATCAGGGACCAGAGTAGGTGAGTGGAATTTGCAACCAGAAATAGCAGAAGCAGAGACACAGAAGCTGAATACAAGAGAAACACAGAGGGAGAGTGGCTCAAAGCAAAGCAGAGAAGCAAGAAGAGAACAGCTGATTTGGGGTGATCACAGTCTGTACTGGCTGACTAGAAGAGGCTTATAGATAGATCATAAGGCAGCCTGCAGAACTCCCCAGTGCAGCCCAAACCAGATGTAATTGATAATATTTAAGAAAATAAGTAAAAAATACAATATAACACAGATAATGTTAATTTGTGGTTTTCTAAGTCAGTATGTAGCCTGCAAAATCTGTTTCTATTTGCATTTGACACTAAGCCTTTACAGATACCACTGGGAACAGATTTGATTAGCAAAATTTTTTACTGTAATATCCAGAGTTGACTAGAGAAAAAATCCTATATATTTGAAGAACCAGCCAATGAAAGGAACACTTAAGCAGCTTTGCCTTTTACAGCTATCTAGAACATGAAAGATGAAGACCTCTCCAAAGTGTCTACCTTGCTCTTTACTTCACTGACACTTATAGCTTGATAGGGGAAAACCTTTCAAAATCCAACGAACACAACTAAGTGACTCTTCCATAGCTAAGTAAACTATTTTCGTTGAAAGATCTCAAGCAAGAGAGTAAACTTGAATAGCTCTGCACAGCCCAGGCGTAGGGTCGCTGCTTTCACTAAGAGAACATTGCTTCAGTGGACCAAGAGTAGTCACTGAGAAGTGGCTCCACCCAGCAGATGACACATGGTATGGACAGGTCCTTTGAGAAGGTCAACACCAAGGTTCCCAGTCCAGAGTTTTGAGTTTCCCTACTCTTACGCTCCTGCTAGAATTCTGTAAGTTTGTGCCCACTGTCCCATATGGATATGGTGTAGATTGGTGGGAAAGTGTGACCCAAGTGAATGGGTTGACATGGTTAATATGGTTATTTGCCTTCTGGCTTGGTAACTATTTCATCACTGAGTCAGTGATGCCACCTTAACTGACTAATTTAAGTAGAAAGTACACTAGAGGGGACTCAAAGGCTAGAGTTGTGATTAGTAGACATCTCACTCACAATAGGATTACCTCTAGAATCCTGAGAGTGAGTTGCAACATTGTGTGACCACCATCTCTTGGGAACTACCTTGACCTATTGGAGTGGGTGCAGTTAGTGAATTAATTCTACCCCAAAGGGAAAGGAATTGGAGGGAGGAAGAAGGAGAAGTGTCAGTGCCAGGCCTCATATTATATATGCATGTCTTACTTACCCCCAGTAGAATGTAAGCTCAGTAACAGTAGTCAATGTTGATTTTTGTCTTTCTATCCCTTAATGCCCAGCACAGTGTTTATCACAAAGCTGGTACTTCATAAATGCTTGCTGATTGGGTAATCAAATCTCTGACAAGTAAAGTTATTATCAGGTTTATATTCAGGCATTCTGCATTAATAAGGTCCTAGAAATATTTCTGGGTCATAAAACAATGGTGAGACTGGTGAGAGGACCTTTCAGTTAGACCTCCAGATGTCCTGTCCTGGTATGATGTCAATCCAGATGCCATACTGTCACCAACTAATGCAAGAGAATTCCAGGGCCCTAGTGTTCAGGGGATTTTGTTTGTTTGTTTCTCTTTTGGCAGCAATGATGTTTAAAGGTCAACTGTTGAAGGAGAATATAGCTAGAAAAAACTTAGTCCAATGTTATGTAAAACCTCAAAATAAAACCTAGTGACTAAAGATGGTCTTGAAGGATATTCCTAACACATGACTTCACACAATATGTGAAGCCCTCATCTCTCAGAAAAATAAAAGGAGAATGCACAGGTATGCAAATGGATGAGGTGAAACTACTCCTTTTGAGCAGAAATATTTTTGGTCCCATTAGGCTAGCAGACATTTCAACAAGCATTTATAAAGATCTAACTGTATGTGAAGCACCATGCTACACATTAAGGGAAGTACCCCTATCTATAAGACACTGCCTCTGTCTTTGTGGACACTATGGTTTAGTAGAAGGTGATGTTTACACAGATAACTCTAGTGAGGAATATGCGCTAAGGAATAAAAAGTTCTGTGAGATCTGAGATCTGTTATCAACTGGCAGAGTTAGGAAAGACCTCCTGGAGGAGGTGATGGTTAAGGTAGACTTGGAGAACTGGGTAGGAGGAGTTCAGCAGGCAAAAGAAGGGAAGATGGGGCATGCCTGGCATAGGTACAGGTACAGAGGTAGGTAGGTACTTAGGTACCTATAGATACAGAGTAGGCCTAGGTCCAGACTGAAAAGCAGAGAGCAAATTTTAGTAAGAGGATGGAGAGGAAGTGTTGGAGAAAAGCAGTCAAAAAAGGCAATCCCAGAAACACTAACAGACTTTCCAAAGAGCTTGGAGTTGTTAAGTTAACTAAGAAAAAATATTTATACTACCCAGTGCAGGGAGTTCTATAGAAGCTCTATTCAGCCTCATTCACTCTCGTACCCAGGCAGAACAGCATCTGATGACAACTAGGAAAGTTACTTACATTAGCAACATCTTGAGATGTAACTTCAGGGACAAAACTGCAACTTCGGGCCAATTCTAGGAAGGTTTAGGGTAGTAGTGCAACAGTGGGGTCTACTCACTCACATTCCCTCTTCCCAGTTCATACAAACCTAAAAGCACAGCTGGGGTTTGGGAACCCCTGAATTTCAATACAGCTCAGCTGAACATTTATCAGGCGCCTACTAGATATTGTAGAAATTGCAAAGTTTAGATAAGACAAGTTCCTCCCTCCATGAGAGATAAAAACACATAGAAATAATTATAAAATTAAACATGACACCTACACTAGAGAGGTATAAACATACATGATGTCCAAGGTGGGAAAGGCCATTACTGACTGGCATTTATGTTCTACTTTAAAAGTTAGGTGGAGGAGGGGAAAGAGGATTCTAAACACAAAGATCTGAGCAAAGACTGGGGTATGTATGGGAAATACTAAGTAATCAGCCTGGCTAGAGAACAGAGTTCATAGAAGGGAGGGATATACCCAAAGGGCTATCAAACTGCACATACCTTTTGATCCAGCAATACCACTACTACATCTGCATCCCAAAGAGATTTTTAAAAAATATTGGGGAAGGGGATCAGAGGGCACCTATTTGTGCAAAAATATTTATAACAGCTCTCTTTGTGGTGGCCAAGAATTGGAAATTGCAGAGATGCCCATCAGTTGGGGAATGGCTGGATAAGTTGTGGTATATGATCGTAATGGAATATTACTGTGCTCTAAGAAATGACGAGCAGGATGATTTCAAAAAGACCTGGAAAGAGTTACATGAACTGATACAGACTGAAGTGAGCAGAAGCAAGAGAACATTGTCCATAGTAAAAGCAATATTGTATGATGAACAACTGTGAATAACTTAGCTGTTCTCAGCAGTACAATGATCTAAGACAATCCCAAAAGATTCATGATGAAAAATGCTGACTCAAGACAAGAGCTGATGGCATCTGAATTCAGACCAAAACATAATTATTTTTCACTTTCTTTTTTTTGGTTCGAGTCTTCTTACACAAAATGACTAATATGGAAATATTTTACATGATTCCATATGTATAACTTATATCAGATTGCTTACTGTCTCAGGGAGGAGAGAGAGGAGAAAGGAACAGAATTTGGAACTCAAAACTTTTCAAAAAAGAATGTTAAAAAAAACCACATGTAAATAAAATAAACTTCAAAAGCAAACAAAAAAATCAAATGAGGAGCATGAGATAGGGCTGAATAGAACGGCAAGTTGTGCAGGACCAGATTACTTCATGGACATTAGAAAGCTGTTGAAGAATTTTGATCAGAACAGTGAGCAGACCAGATCTATGCATAATAACAACATTTAATCTAGTGGTGTTGGATGAATTAGAGGTGTCATGTGATTGGGGAAAGTGGGCAGTCTAGAAAGGGGTGTTTTTCTTAGGATGGCTGAAAACATAGGGCCATTATTTTCTAAGATCCACTCAGACACATTTGTAAGGGTGGGCACAAAGCCTTAAAAGGCTTTGCTAGAGCATATACATAATAAAAGCAAGAATGTGGCTAGGGGAGGGAAGATAATGACCTTGTTTCCTGAGCCTAATTTTGTTTTAATGCCTTTCTCTCCGTCTCCCTCTCCCTCATCATTTTCATGGTACAGAAAAAAAAAAAAGTTTGGGAATTGAGAAACATGGAGTCTCCCAAACCCCAGAGCCCTTAGCAGTTTGCTGGAAGAATCCAGTATCCAATACCATAAATATTTATTAAGTGTATAACAAGCACTGTGGTAAGCACGGAAGATACAATAAATAAAAAGAAAGTCCTTGCTCTCAAGGAGTTTACAATCTAATGGGGAGGGGGGAGCAGGAGAGAAAGGAGAGACAACACACAAAATGGGGCAGGAAAGTGGCAGGGGGGATTAGGGAGTACCTGGAATGGGGGCATCTTGTTCCATGGAATTGAAACAAAGCAAGGCAACAGATGCAGAGTAAAAATCCAGCTTCTGCCCTCTATAAAGGAAGCCACTGGGATCTTCCTTCTGACCACCTTCTTTGGGATCACCTTTTGACTTTCCAGTTGGGGAGAGGATCATAAATGAGTGGACAGAGTACAGATTTGTAGGAAAGTGCAATACAGATTTCTGAGAGAAATGTTTTTGTTGCAACTTCTCTTACGATTTGACTTTATTGAAAAGGAAGCTTGGTATAGCAGATAGAAACATTGCTCTGAAGCCAGGAAGACTTTGGTTCAAGTCCTGCTTCTGTGTGACCTTGGACAAGTCATTTACATTTTCAGTGCTCCCAGGAATAGAAAAAGGGACAACTTATATCAATAGAAGTTTTCTTACCTGGGAGTTCAATGAATCAATGAAACCACAGTCTAATCCCTATTCCTATTTATTTCATTAAATACCCCGGTTTTGAACTAACTGCTCCTCTGTCTGACTAAGAAGTGTATATGTACTGATAAGCTGTGGTTTTGCTGTGGATAAGGATATGGAGAGTACCTTGAACTTGGGACAGCCTTGTCTCAGGGATCCACTCTATGAACTGGTGCCTTCTTCCCAGTGGTAAATATTTATTTGCTTTTCCAAAAGCTTTATATAGTTTTTTTGCTTTTTACTCACATTTCCTCCCATGTACCACCCTCCCATGCACACACAATGAATCTTCCCTTGTAACAAAACAAAACAATGAAACCAAACTGACCAAGTGACTCCATCTGGCAACGTTCCATGCCCTCCTTCTCCCATGTCTCTACCAAGAGAAGGGAAGTGTGGTTCATCATCTGTTTATAATCCATTCCTTTGAAAAAGTACCTTGAGTTTTGTTTAGGAAATTACCTTTGTCTTTCTTATCAACTTCTCTGATCATTCATTTGAATTGTCTCTTTGTGCTCAGTTATGATTGGACTCATCACAACTATAGTTTGCTGTACACATGACAAGTTTTCTGAAAATTTTTTGACCCTAAATAACTTTCTTTTTTTAAGTGATACTTGGGGTTTTGGTACCATGTGCCCCTGCGTGTCATACATAAATAATGCCTCTAATATAACCTTTCAAGTCTGTCTTTAATATAATCATAATCATACCTATTTTGAATGAAGTAAATCTATCTACCAACAAATAGCTCATCACATAATTCTCCCTCTTTCCAAAGTCTTTCCTTTAAATCCTTACCATTCACCTGTTCTCCATAGTAAATATTAGAGTCATATAGACTTTAGAAAGTATATTGCTGCTCAGGAAATGGTATTCAACTCTGTAAGTTCTCTGGGTCATTAACCAGACTTTATTTTCTTTACCAAGTATAAGTTTGAGTTTTTAAAATAAACATTTTGGCATTCCTGTAGTTGAGCTGCATGCACTCCATCAGAATGCTAAACCAGAAAGTTTGTGAAGTTTAACAATTACTGAAGCAATAGGGAGAAGATTTAGATTAAATATCGCCCAGTATACCAAGCATCTGTTTCATTGCATCAACACCTGTATCAATGCTATTTAAAATGCCATTATCATTCAATCAACACTTCTGATTCCCAACAAGAACAGGTATCAAATGAAGTCAAAGAACAATGAATACCTTTAAAATTTTCTATTTTTAATGCCTCAGCTGGCCAATTACATTAAATTACAGGTCTGTTCATTTCCCTTTATGTAGTATTCTACAATGGAAGTGTGTATAAATATTATATTATTCCATTCAATAACAGAGTACAGGATGAGATCTCCCCTCTCTGTAAAATTTAAATGTAAAAGTTAAATGCGAAATAAGAGGGTTGGATTAGATGATCTCTAAGATCTCTTCCAACTTTAAAGTGTATGATCCCATAATACCAAGATTTCACACTTGGGAAACTTGTTAAAATGATGGTCTCACTGGCAAAAAATTGGTAGGAATGATAATTGAGTTAAATGAACATGTTGTAGGGTTTTCCCTATTTTTAGTAATCTGGAATCAAGCGTTATAGCACATGGTGACCAGTCAAACTCAAAGTCTAAATTTTTGCCTAGCAGACTGGTGATATATTTTAGGATCACAACAGTTTTTATTAAGGTACAGAAAAATCTTATAAATAAATTAAATCTATAGCTAAATTGCTTATGGTAGAGATGAAAACCAGATGAACTCTCCTAAGAAAATTGTACTAATCTTTAACAAATTACTGTGTGATTAGGAGATGCTACTGGAAACCACTCACTATAGATGTAGCAGCAAAATTTGAATTGATTCCTAAAGACCTATTAGGTCCATTAACTACCATCAAATGCTTAGGGCAGAAGTATCAATAAAGTCTTTTTATTAATTAATGCAGGAAAAAGAAGTTAAATCCACTTTCTGCTCTGTCCTTTAAATAATTTTGTATTTACAAGCTCTGTTAACTTTGACTCTGTTAAAAATAACTTTGGAAAATCTGCTTAAATCCTTGTAATCCCAGTGAAGAGATGTTAGGGTTTGCCTTTTGTGAACACTTTCAAGGGCAGCTGCCACACTAGTTGAGTTGTTTTTTTGTTTTTTTAAATAATGCAACCAGGCTTGCAGAGGGAGGAGACCTGGGAGGGAGGGAGGGAGAGATTGCAGAGACTAAGCTCCTGGGTGGCTGATAATTAAGGTTTTCAGAAAGGAAGAGAAAAGCACAGTCTTAGAGGTAAGAGAAAGCTGAGCTAGAGCTCTGGATAGGCCAAAGAGAGGGTGAATGGATTAGTTGTCAGGAAGCAGCAGCTCTCCACTGAGACTGAGTGAGCCTTGGGGAGAAAGACAGCAATTAGGCTCTCCTTTGGGGGCAGAGAGAGTGCTGAGTCTGTCTTTAGGGAGATAGGCCATAAGGTCTTCCAGGAATGTTTTGGTGGGAGTGGGGCGCTGAGGAGATTGCTAAGAATAATATGATTAGAGCAAGCTGTAGAGCAGGTGATGGTGGTTGTTGGGGTATTGGGAGGTCAGATTGGTTATGAAAAGGGCATTAGTGACAGAGCATCACCATGAAGTGTTATCAATGGCTAGTTCTGAAATAATAGCTGAGTCAAATATAGTAAATGTGACCTCCAAAAGAACTCCACCAATGAGAATTCAATGGGTCACAGATGGGTATGTTCTTATTGCAATAATTATACTTGAGCCACAGAGTTCTTTATTCTAAACAATAGGGTCCCATGGAGAGGTTCTGAGCATAGAAATGACAAGTCTAGAGCTATGCATGAGGAAAGTAAACTTGGCAGTGGTCTAAAATATGAATTAGAGAGTGAAATACAAAGGAGGTTATTACAAGAGTTCAGATGAGTGGTAAGGTGGGCTGGTACTAGGGAGGTGGCAATGGAAATCTAAAGAAAAGCATGAATGTGAGAAATATTGTGGAGTGGAATCTACAGGACTACATCACCAACTGGATAAAAATGGTGAGAGAAAAGAAGAGTCAAAGTGGGATTGCTTGGAAAAAGTCTTGGATTTGGAGTTAGAAGGTGAGGGTTAAAGTCACTTGTTGGTTACGTGACTTTTAAACAAGTAGCTTTATCTCTCTGGACCTCAATCTTCTCAACTGCAAAATGAGAAAGTTGAACTAAATCAAAGGTTCTCACCTTTTTTTGATTCCTGTACCCCTTGGTTTTCAATAAAGTTTTTCGAATTTAATATAAAAGAAAATCAATTCTAGAGGTTACCATGTATATGCACAAAGGAAAAAATGAAGAGGCCAATTCATTTTTCATAAAGAAAACTACACTCGGTACATAACATTTTCTCACTAACACTACTACTGTTAGAATATTTCAATAGGATAATATAATTACTTACCAAATATTTCTAATATCCCCTTTTACAAACATATACTCCCCAGTAGAAACCTCTGGACTATATGATCTCTAAAGTCTCTTCTAGCTTTAAATTATATCTATTGCATTAAGATTTCTAACATGGGAAGCTAGCTTTAATAATAACACATGAGTTCAAAAACATGTTGGGAGACTTTCTTCTATTTCCAATAGTTTGGAAATAGTCAACTTTAAAGACATATTTAAAGAGTAATGTTAAATCATTTCCCTATATTTCCATTCTTTTTCATCAACATGCCTGCCATTGTGATTTAGAATCACTCATTCTTTTCCTAGAGTTCAGAAAATCCAAAAGTCACTCTTTGTGAAAGTTGAAATAATAGGAAAATAGCTCTAAGTGCTTTTAAAAACCAGATACTTTAGTTAGTCCAAACAGGAGAAGGAAGAGGAAAGGACACGAAAGCTAAGAATTGATGGTCTTGGTTACCAAGTTATTAAACATTCCAGTCCAGCTGCAGTGTCACAGATAAGTCCTACAACAGTTCCCTTGTTTTACTGGCCTTTTAACTAAACAATCACTTGTTGCCCTAAAGGTGTGGGAAGAAATGAAGTAAGGTTCAAGTTACACCTAACATTTAGGTCTGAGTGCAAACAGGCAATTAAAGCCAGAAAAGGGCCAAGAAGTGGGAACTTTTAGCAGATGTTCAGCACAGAGCCAGAAATCTGGCAGTTCTGAGCATTTGTTATAAGTTTTCCCCCCTTGTGAGAGAAAGATTACGGACAGTCCACTAAGCTTTTCCTATTGTCCTATTTCTGCTCTAGGCTGAAAATTTAGATCATGTGTGCTCGGGATGTGAGTCTTTGCTGTTGTAGCAGAGTTACCCCCAGCAGTCCCCATCTGTGCTTCTTATCCCACTGATATTTCTAATGCTTTCACCAGACTTCTTTAAGTCTTAGGGTAATGTATATGGTCTGGTCCCAGTTTCTTTTTCTGTTTTGAGGGGGAGATGGAGTAGTGGGAGAAATGATGGGAAATAGAAACTGGTTTTTTTCTAGCCCCCTCAAAAGAACTCAGTGGGAAGTGCTGAAGATGTTTCTGGGTGCTGACGAAGAGAAAAAAACTTATATAACCTGTGTACTAAAGACCTGGAGTAAAAACATGTCTTCAGAGTTGACCTTAGAGGATTTTGTGTACTCAATCAGCTATGGGTCCTAAGTGATAAGAAATGTGTTCAATGGCTCAGAGGGATGCCTGAAAAAACTAAAAATGAGTCAGGTAGCCCAATCCCATGTTGTCTCTCACTATCTAATACTCAAACAAATGTACTACTTTACTGAGAAATAGCAGGAAAGGGAGAGCAGTAAACATAGAAAGGTGGGGGGGCGGGGGAGAGAGAGAGAGAGAGAGAGAGAGAGAGAGAGAGAGAGAGAGAGAGAGGAGGTTCTGGTAACCATGGGACTGAGGACCAGATGAAAGGCCCAAGGAGTGATGAAACACAAAATTACAACGTGGAGGAGTGCATTCCCTCCATCCCCCCAGATTTTGCCTTTTGCTAGTACTGTTAGTTATATGGACTATATAAGCCTGGGTCTAATGGGACCAAATTTTTCCCTTGATTGGAAGATGAGGCAGTGTGCATCACCTTAAAGTAGCATC
This sequence comes from Notamacropus eugenii, assembly GCF_028372415.1. Lineage (NCBI taxonomy): Eukaryota > Metazoa > Chordata > Mammalia > Diprotodontia > Macropodidae > Notamacropus > Notamacropus eugenii. The sequence goes on from NC_092872.1 coordinate 48,650,932, forward strand.
ATAAGTCAGGAGCAACTGTGTAGGACCCTTGGACTGTTGAGAAAAGGAAGAGAGATTTCTTAACCACCTACAGACTCAGTTAAGAGTCTTTTCTGTAATATTTTTGTTGTGTTAGGGAAAGTATATTCCGTATTTGATATCTTATTAGATATCAAATGTTTTTTAATTATAAGCCTGTGATAACAGCAAAGCTACAGTTAAGATGCCCTCATGCTCAGATGGGCAGGAATGGATGGGTTAAAATCTATATTACAGGAGTGCATATTCCTCCATTTATTTAATATGCACACACACATATAGAAAATAATATATGTATATGTATTTTTCTTTTTTGCAGGGGAGTTGGAATAGAGGAAGAAATGATAGGAAATGGAAGGTTTTTCTACACACACATAAACATTTCATTATATTTTAAGTGAAGTAAATTTTGTTGATAGACAATGGTATAATTATTATTATATCAATACAGAATAGATTATGGGTTTTTGTGAGATTTCTAAATTTTAATATTTTTTTATCTTAACAAATTCAGCCTGGTCATTTAAGATGACCAAATAGTGATTCCTTAGTTTAAATTCTAAAAATAAATCTGTGCTTAATACTTTAAAAAAAAAAAAGGTATTCCTTTGCTCATGAAGGAGATCTGGGGCCCCTTTGTGGGTAGTAGAACAAGCTATATTTCCTAAATTAAGAATTCTGAAGTTCTTAGCGTGTCCCTGAGTGGGGGCAAAACCCAAGCCAAAAAGATTTTGTGAGATGCCTCCAAAATTATATCCTATATATCATACTTGTTTTAGGAGAGGTTCTCTGCTACCAAGGTTACATGCACATTTATAGAAAAGGGATGCCATGAAAATCTGGGAATTTATTACCTAAAAATATTTACCTTTTTTTCTCTATCTTAATGACTTCTCACCATGGGGTACTTGGTTAGAAAAAAAGTACCCTAAGTATTTTTGCAGAGCAAATTGCAATTGAGAAAAGTGTCTCTTCTTCCTAGAATTAAGATTTTTATGCCAAAATAAAAAATAAAACCCTGGCCTCTTTGTCAGATTTGGCTGGAGCACAAGAACATCCTTAACTATAGTTTTGCTAGCACCACAGGGTTATAATTAACAAGGAGAAGAAAACCAACTATCCCAGAATTTCACTTCTGTCAATGCCCTTCCCAAGTATGTTCCAGTCCTGCATGCTACTAATTTGTTTTTATAACAAGGTGCTCATACTGCCAGCTATATGTCACACTAATATAGATATCCCTCACCTTATATTATAGATAGGTACCACCAATATTGTAAAACAAATGTACTTTCTTCTCATTTCTGTTCTGAAATCAGAAATACGTTTCTGTATTCAGAGAAAGAACTGAGCTCTATGTTTTTGATGAAAGAATTTCATGGATTACTAGGTACAGTAATATTCTAATAACTATGCCTTTACAAGTAGTACAAAATATTAACTATTTTCTTTCCCACTTAGTTTGCACAAAAAAAATCCTACTTGGTTAATTTTCCTTTTCCCTGAATAGTATTTTTTTTCTAATTATATGTAAAAACAATTTTAACATTAATTTTTAAAAAATTTTTGAGTTCCAAAATCTCTCTCTCCCTCCTCCCCCTTCTTTTCCTTCCCTGAGATGGTAAGTAATTTGATACAGGTTTTGCATGTGCAGTTATGCTATTTGGTTAATTTCCAGGTCATCTTGTTACTTTACACAGAAGGTAAGATGATAGCAAGACTCCTATTGAATTGTAGATGCCACAAGATCACAAATCTTGCACTCTTGGAATTACATACATTTTAGTTTTATGCCACTATCAAGCCCAGTCAGCAGCACACTGAATCCAGAAAAAATGTAAAGACGCATCAGAATCTCCACATCAATTTTATCAATTTGACAAAGACTTCTGACATCATCAATAGATCAGAAACCTGCAAAATGCAGAGCAAGTTTGTATGTTCTGAGATGTTCATCTGCTCTCTGACTGGTTAATCAAGTTAGTGTTTGATAGTCCTTTCCAGAGGCACTCCCTATTTAAAATAAATTCACATCATAGGTCCAGTACTACTTCATCTTTTTTATGCTATGATCTGTAAGGCTGTAGGCTCTTGGAATGCAAATATAAATTTTTGCTCATCTGGGAAATTTTTCTACCTCAACATCTTTCCTATACTATATATTAACTAGGATGTGCTGATGACAGAGTCCTGGAAGCGTACACAGAATTTGAATTACTCTGTAGATTCAGCATGCTGTGTCAATCAAGCAGAAACCAGCAGAAACTAGGGTTGAGTGCCATCTCACATCAACTAACTCTGACATATGGGAAAGCAGACCCTGAATTCTGCTGCATTGGTGGTGTTTTCCTGATTGTTTAAGAGATTTCCTGATCCCAGAATTATAGAATTTCAGGATTAGAAAAGGACCTCAGCTGTCATCTAGTCCAAACCATACTTGCACATGAATCCCTTTTATAACATCTGCCACAAATGGTCATAAAGCAACTGTGTGAAGATCTCTGTTAATAGGGAATTCCCTAACTACTGAGGCAGGCCATTCACAGAATCTCAGATTTATAAGGGCATTCAGAGATTGTCTAATCCAACCTGTATTTGAACAAGAATCCTCTTTACAACACATCTAACAAAGCCTTCAAGCCTTTGCTTGAAGAACTCTAGTGAGACAGAATTCATTATCTCCTGAGCCAGATCATGTTTTGTTAATATTTAGTCCCATGATGCTTGCTCATAATGTTAATGGTTATTCAATGGTAGAACTGTTATTGTAACTGTAATCTCTTAATTCTGATTCCTTCAATTTAGTCCCAGCATAGACTTAAAGAATCTTAGAGTTGCAAGAGACATCAGGGGTCCAACCCCTATCTGAAGCACATGTGAATCCTCCTTAAACAATCTCCACAAATGTTCATTCAGCCCCATTGTGAAATTCTCCAGGAACTCCTGCTATAAAACAAACCTTTTTTGTTTCTAGTCAGTTCGAATTTTTAGGAATTTTTTCCCTGATTTTGAGTTAAATAAGTTGCTATTTGTAGCATCCCATTTGTACTCAAGAGTTTGGCCTGACAATCCACATAGGAAAAACCAAGTAGATAAGAATGTCCATTGTCCGGATTATAATCTGTAAGCGTTTCTTTATTTATAGGATGGATGACCCATAGAACTGGTCCATCATCATCTTTATTTTCAACAGATGCTGTAGATGACAATGAATTGGGACTAGAATTAAAAAGGAAGAGCAGGCTGTATTGCCTTTTGGAAATTTTTAGTGATCTCAGGCTTCTTTTTGAAACAAAAGCCCAGGTTTTTAACAACAGAATTCTTCTGGTGATGCTATATGACTGCAAGTTCTAGACCACAGTCTCTAAAGAATTAAAATTGAAGGTCTCATAAACAGTAATGGGGAGATACATAGTTATTATGAATAGGTTATAACACATTACCAGTGAATTGTTGCACAAGAAAAGTGGTATAAAGGATATCACTGGAAAGAAGTATGACAGGAAAAGAATATGGGTTGATCATGTAGCAAGAATAAGGAATAGCCAGTGAATAGTCTGGGGATATGCACAGATAACTACGTGATATCAAGAGGAAAGTCCTCAGCATATTGAGTAAGCTCCATGTAGAAGATAATAATAAAATAACGGAAGTAATAATAATAACTAATGTTTATACAGAGCTTTAAGGTTTGCAAATCACTATATATAGATGGTGTCCCCAAAGTATTAGTGCAGTTTTAAGAGCTCAAATCTGATTTTATCATTTGTTCCTCACAACAAATCTATTGCTGTTCAAACATGTTCAATTCTTCATGATCCCATGGATCATACATCCACAGGGTTTTCTTGGCATAGATACTAGAGTGGTTTGCCATTTCCTGTTCCAGTGGATTAAGGCAAACAGAGGTTAAGTGACTTGCCCAAGGTCACACAACTGGTAAGTGTGTGAGGTCAGATTTGAGCTTAGGTCTTCCTGACTCCAGACCTAGTGCTCTATCCACTGAGCCATCTAGCTGCCTCCAACAATGCTATTAGGTAGATACTATTACTGTCTCCATTTTACAGATGAGAAGACTGAAGCTGATGGTTTAAGTAACTTGCCAAAGATCATACAGCTAGTAAGTTTCTAAGGCACATTTCAAACTCAGGTCTTCCTGACAAGTCCACTTTATCCACTATACCACTTAACTGGATTTATGGAAAGACATGGACAAGGGTCTCACAGGGTGAAAAAGTACAGATAGGCTGTGTTCTTCATTGTTAGAGACTACCTATGCTGGTAAACTCTGACAAAGCACAGAAATAAGTATTGAGTCAAAATCTGTCTCTTCCTATAACTTTTAACCATTGGTACTAATTTTGCTCTATAAGGGTAATCAGACAAGCATGCTCCCTTTTTCCAGCTTTGTAAGCCCTTTAGAAATTTGAAAATAGTAATTGTGTTATCCCTAAGTCTCTGCTTTTCTAGGCTAGCTAACATCTGGGACAGCTAGGTGTTGAAGTAGATAGAGCAGATAGATAGAGTAGATAGGGCTGGAGTCAGAAAGGCCTGAGTTCATATGTGACCTCAGAGTTGTATCACCTTGGGCAAGTCACTTAACCTATATTTACCTCAGTAAAATGACGATAATAAAAGCACCTACCTCCCAGGGTTGTTTTGAGGATCAAATGAGGTAACTGTAAAATGCTTACCACAATGTCTGGCACATGGTAAGTGTTACATAAATGTTTGTTATTGTTATTATTATTGATATGTCCCATAGTCACCAGTCCCCTGACCATCAATACCATCCACATTTGGAATCATTCCAGTTTATCGATGTCTTTTCTAAAGCGTGACCTCTAGAATTAAACACAATATTCTAGATGTGACTTGATGGAAGCAAAAGATAACAGTATTCTTAAGCCCCTCATTCTAGATATTAGACTCCTCTTAATGAGGTCTAAGACCATGATATCTTCTTGGGCTACCACTGCACATTGTTGGCTCACAAAGGTCTTGCAGTCCACTGAGACCCCAAGAACCTTTTCACATCCATTGTTTCGTGGCTACATGTTCTCGCTTCTGGATTGTGCAGTTGAATTTCTGAAACTGAGTAAAAAACTTTACATTTATCCCTACTATACTTTTTTTTTTTTACCAGATTTTGCTTTCCAATGTTTTTGGATCCAAATTATGCTATCTGCCTTATGATATTAGCTACCCCTCCCAACTTCATATCATCTGAGCCTTCATCCTAGTCATTTGGAAAAATGTTGAAGAGAATAGTGCTATGGCACTGCAGTTGAAACATCCTTCCAGGTTGATAATAATTTATTAATCACTACTCTTTAGGTCTGGTCACTTAACCAATTTCCAATTCTAGCCGTGTGACCATGGTTGAGTCCCTCAAACTCTCTGAATCTCAGACTTTTTAATAAGTAGAATAATGGGGTTGGACTAGGTACCTCTATGTTCCCTTCTAGGTTTAAATCTATAGTTCCATGATGCTATACTAAATTATAGTATAGGCACCTAATCTATAGGTCTCAAGTTTTCTACTAAGATATTGTAAAAGACTCAAATATCTTGCTAAAACCTATTTGAATAATGTGTATAGTATTTTCCCCATCAGTCTAGTAACTGTCAAAAAGAGAAAAGATGTTTGTCTGACATAACATGTTCTTAATGAACATATTCAGACTCATAGTGATTGCCACTTCCTTTTCTAAATATTAATAAATTATCCTTATAATGGTAAGTTCACTAGACTGTTGCCAAAAGGGTCTATTTCTTCCCTTTTTGACATTACTATCTTTTTTTGATGGAAAAACAAGCCAAATTAAAATGTGTGTTAAAATATAGTAAATAGAAGACAGCATCTTACACTGTAACAGAATTCTTTCAAACCTCAGTCCCTATTTGTTTGTAAAGAATCACAATATTCTAACACTTTTCCTTTATAATTATGGCCCAAAGTATGTGAGTTTTCAAATTTTCTACACATTTTTCATACTTAGGTAAATAAAATGTCTTAAAACTATAAATATCTTTTGCTAATTGGACAGTGAGGCAAAATACTAATGCAAATGATAACCACATGCTAAATCTCTCCTTCTATTAATCAGAAACCCAAAGTCTTTGAAACAGACTTAGATTAGTGGTTTGTATTGTATAAAATGGTGACCTAAAAAAACGTACTGTCAGTTCCCAGGCATGCCATTTGTCACCAGCACAGTATAATGATAATGGACTTTATTGACATAATAAATATGAGAGCACAGGTGGTATTCATTTTCAGTTGTTTAATTGAAGAAATGAAAGATCCTGTAATGTGGAGTTGACACAGAGAATTTGTCAAGCCACACTAAAATTTTCAATAGCTGTGACCTTAGGGTCACAAAATTACTGATCAAGAGGAAAAATTTTTATGATATAGAAGTGAATATTATTGATTTCTTTTATTTTTAGCTGTAACACAAATGGAGAGAATGACCTGCTTTCTACTGATGCCTCATCTGAAACCCACCAATCCTATCTTCAAATCAATACAAATAATGTCTAAAATTGTAAGATATAATTCAGTTATGAAATGTGGTGGACATTTATTTCATGAGAGGACTATAGAATATAAAGAGTTATGGAATTTTACTCTATGACCAAGTTAATCTTAACATCCAGACAGTGAAAACTTACAGAAAAAAAGGACTGGGATTTAAAAAAACACAAAAGCAAAAAAACACAACTATATAGTACCATGCTGCAGACATAAGTTTTCTTTTTTTCAAAGGTCTGAAATGTGTCAGTATAACACTTTATTTAAACATAAACATGAAAGCAGCTGTACAAATTTCTATGACCTTTTAAAACATCATAACCTATGCTGGCACTTTAACTCAGACAGCTGAATAAGAACTCGATCATTTCTAGCCTGTCATTTTTCCTTTCCCTTTATTTAGCGGTAGCAACAATTAATGAAGTTCTCTGTAGCAAAGAAACCTTTTGTTGCTGTATTTCTTTCACGGTTACTCATGCTTGATAAACTCGCATTTAAACACAGCTAATTGGTTTCAAGAATACCTTGTGTTTCCTGCTCACCAAACCAGAGCTTTAAAGATGCCCTTTTTAACTATGGAAATTTCTAAATGTTCCCAGTAATATTTTGGATTTTCCTATTCTGGGAAGTTCAAAATTGTATTGATTAAGGTTTCTTACTAGAACTCTGAGAAAAATTGATTCTCTTTTAAATTTTAATTTATCCATTGCCTTTGGATTAAGTATTATTTTTTTTGTTTCCTTCTTTAGTTCTTCATAAAAAGGTAACAAAAAGGAGATTTAAATCAAAGGCAATGAGCAAATTTGAATAAATGTACTCCAGTTTTTCTCCTAAAGGGAAATGGAGAAGTGTATGGTATACGTGAGAAGGCTATGATATACTGTCAATGAAGAGCTATTTAAGAGAGGTGTAAAGAACATTACCTAATATGTACGATCAGAAGTAAAGGGAGGGCAATCATATGGAAGAGCAAAGGAAAAATGGGCATTCCATATGCTCCATTGATTTCTTGTAACGTCAAGAGGTCTAGAGGAAGGTTTACAGTATGCTAGGTGAACACCCTATTAAAGATTTATAGGATGTGGATGAGTTACACAGAAAGAAAAGGGTAAATAGGTTGTAATCTGCACCACTGGAGGGAGTTACCCATGTCAATGAGATTATAGAGCCATCAAAATATTAAGATATTCGTTTTTTTTTTTATTTGTAGAATTCGAACAATCGAGTGATAGAGTTGGAAAAAAACCTTTAGAGATCAAGCTCATCTCTCTCCTTTTACAAACGAGTAAATTGAGGCCCCGGAGCTCATGGTGTAAAGGAGGCAAGGGAAAGACAAGTACACAAACAACTACAGTACAAAGCAGAATAAGATAAGTCACCAAAGAGAAGAATAACATTTTGATGGTGGATCAAGTTAGGGAGAGATCGCATCTAATTTGGAGGTCAGAAAAAGCTTCATAAAGGAGGTGGCACCTTGAAGGACAGTTAGGATTTTGGCATGTGAAGCTGAGTAGGGTAAACATTCAAGTTTGAAGAAACAGAAAAAGCGAAATCAGGTAGAAAAGCTCTCGATTTTTTCAGAGAACAATAAATAGTCCATTTTAGCTGAAGCTTAAGTAAGGGAGGAGGAGTAAGAGATAAAATTGTAAAGTTAAGATAATACTATATCATAGAAGTCTTGTAAAGAGACTGAGGAGTTGATACTTAATTTTCTAGGGAAAGGGGAACTATTGAAGATTTGTGAGTAGATAAGTGACATTATCACTCATGCTACTTGTGTACTTTTCCCTGACTGGAACTCCAGTAAAGGAACCAATAGTAAAACACATGGCCTCAAGTACCTATACACAAATGCGCAAAGTTTAGGTAACAAACAAGAGGAACTTGAGATTTTAATTCAAGGGGGCATAACTACCACTAATACTTAGGAGAATTCAACCCCTGATTGAACTATGGCTCTGGATAGATAAAATGACAGGTTGCAAAGAGTTGGAGAGGGTTCTGAAAAACTAACACAGATACTACTTGGGATTAGAGCAAGAAATGACTTTATTAGACTCATTGGTTTGGGGATCATACAACTCCTGGCATCCTCAATGTCCCACTAGCAGTATATGAGGTCTCTAGGAATATGATCAGCATAGACTCTGAAGAAGAGCACTGAGTATCAGGCATGGGGACTCAAATGGGATTAAAGTTACTGAGGAGAGTATGTGGGTTCAGCAGTGAGCCCACCAATCAGAAAGTAAAAGGAACAAAGAACAGGTTTGAGGAATAAAGCATGGGGATGTGGTTTTGAAAAAGTATGCTTGAGAAACAGCAGTTTGGGAAACTTGGGAAAGGGTTTTGCATGATGCTTTTATACCAAACCTTGCAAACCTTGCACATGTTGCTCAGGGCACCCAGGAGTCAATGTTGCTCAGATGTGATTGCCCAAACCTACATATGGATAGGTACAAGGGTATGGGGAAGCAGAGTATATTAAGAAGTTATGTGAAAAAGTCTAGGAACTAGCAGAGGGAAGCATGATAGAGTGTTTTTGGGTGAAGGTTGAAAGAGGGAGAAACATGATTTTGTCGTTGACACCATTTGAGTTGAAAGAGGATTTTGGGAAACAGATCATGCTTGACACACAGACATGAAAAGGTAGTAACTGAATTGTCCAGATATTTTTTGGAGCTCTTCTTCTACCAGAAGTTGAGTAGCTGATAATTTCTAGCAATAATTTCATCTATCAAAAGGAAGATATTTCATTTTGTATTTCTTTCTCACTAACTGTTTGTTGGATAGAAAGGCAGAGCTGTTTGTTGGAATAGAAATACTGGGAATCTGAGCAATGAGAAGGGAGTGACCATTCTGTCCTAGAGTTTGACTGAGGAAAGGAAATCTGAGTATTGTGTGACAACCCCCCCTCCCGACTTTGGGTAAGCATATTTCAAAAACTAGAAAGGAAAGGCAGGTGGGATTCCATGGAGTAAAATACATCAAAGGAAGTTAGCCCTGTAGAGGTGGAAGATGATTAAGAATGAAATTCTGATGACACAAAGGGAAAATATTCCACTGGAGAAAAAACATATGATTTGTCTGAAGAGATAAATGTGGATGCACAAAGTCCTTATGAAAACAACTTAGGTCTTAAAAGAAATGTGCAGAAGACAAAAAACAAAGCCAGAAAATGAATGTGAGTGTGATACAATCCTGTAAAAATAGTATCAGTCAGGTATGCAAAAGCTGAGAAGAAGGCTGGTGAAGTAACTGAAAAACAACAAAAAAGTTATTTTTAGACTATACTGGGGGAAAAAAAGATCAAAGATAGAACCTTTGCTTGGGATGAATGGGATGATTTTAAATGATAAAAGAGATAAAGCAGACTTTCTTAATTCTTATTTGCCTCTGTTTTTTCTCCAAAGAAGAATAACTTTTACAACAGAAATGACAGAACAAAAATAACTAACAGGGAATTGATTCCCAAGATAAGTAAGAAGAGAGTAAGAGAATACTTAGTTGTCTTTGGTAAATTCAAATCACTTGTCTCATATGAGCTACATCCTTGGTTCCTAATAGAATTGGAAGATGAGATTGCTGAGCCACTGTTAATGATACTTAAAAGATCATGGAAAATGTACCACAAGATTGGAGAAGGGCAAATACCCCTATTTTCAAAAAATAAAATAAAAGGAAAGAGAATAGTCTTTAAACTATAGGCCTATAAGTTTGACTTTGACTCCTAGGAAAATGCTAGAAGAAATCATTAAAGAGATGATTGGTGAACATATAGAAAAAGAAGAGGTGATTACAGAAAGCAGCATGATTTCACAGCTCATGCCAAGTCAACCTTATATACCTTTTGGACAGGATTACTAAAATAGTAGATGAAAGAAATGCTATGGATAGAGTTTACTTAGATTTCAGCAAAGCTTTTGATAAAGAATATTTTCGATGGCAGATTAGGGGCAGCCACCTAGCTGAACTCTCCTAACATTCCCCTCAAAAATTTGAAAACAACACCTCAAATCAAATTTTGAAGTGGAAGAGTCAACAAAGATGGGGGTGAAGCATTTTTCTGGCCTAAGAAAACTTAAGAGGTCAGTAGGAAAAGTCTATGACACAGGGGTAGAGAGGCCTATCCAGAGTCTGCACATGTGGTTGTGGAAACAGCTGCTGCAGCTGCAACAGCAACAGCAGTTTTGGAAGCTTTCAGCCAAGGGATGGTGAGGGAGCTGGACAACTGGTCAGAAAGAAATTGCACTTTGCTGACACTGAATATGGTTGGTGCTGAGTGGCAACTCTATTGCCCATACGCAGTTCTGGCTTATAGGACTTCAGTTCCAGGATGGAGAAGTTTTCAGTCATAAGGAAACAGGGGATCTGGTCAAAGGGGGTTTCAGGGCAAAGAGGAACACTAGTGTGTGCAGCTGCAGGGGACCAGGGACTCTTCCTTGGTAAAGACTAGAGTGCAGACCAGGAAAGCAATGACCACACCTCTTCCAAGATCACATCACTTTAGAAGCATGGAAAACTTGCAGACCCCCAGAACTAGCTCTGACAACAGCAAAACAAAAAAGCCTGAAATTTAGAACACTGCCTTTTCATTCTCAGGTGAGCAGAGCCCAACTTTAACATAAAATTCAAGGTCAAGAAATGGGTTGAAAAAATGAGCAAACAACAAATAAAAAATTTTATCATAAAAAGCTACTCCATGTCATGGAAGACTAAGACATAAACTCAAAAGAACAAAACAATGTGAAACCAACTTCAAAAAAAGCCTCAAAGAAAAATGCTAATTGGACCCAACTCCAACAAGAATTCTTAGAAGAATTCAAGAAAGAGATAAGAATAGTAGAGAAAAAATTGGGGAAAGAAATGAGAAGGAGAATAGAGCATCAGTCCTGGAGTCAAAAAGAACAAGTTCAAATCTAGCCTCAGACACTTACTAGCTATGTGACCCTGGGCAAATCATTTAACCCCAGTTGCCTCAAAAAATAAAAATGAAATGAAATGAGAGTAAGACAAGAAAATTATGAAAAGAGAATTAACACCTTGGTAAAAGAGGCACAAAAAATATTCAAGAAAATAACACCTTAAAAAAAGAGTTGGCCTAATGGTAAAAGAGGTGCAAAAATTCACCGAAGAAAAGAACTTAAAAAGCAGAACTGGACAAATGGGAAAAAAATCTCACTGAGGAAAATGATTCCCTAAAAATTACAATTAAGCAAGCTAATTATTCCACGAGACATCAAGAAACAACAAAACAAAGTAAAAAAAATGAAAAAAACAGAAGACAATGTGAAATATCTCATCAGGAAAACAGCTGACATGGAAAATAGATTGAGGAGAGAAAACTGAAAAATTATTAGATTACCAAGATGAAAGCCATGATGAAAGAAAAAGCCTAGATATCATATTTTAAGAAATTATCAAGAAAATTTGCCCTGATATCTTAGATCCAGAAAGTAAAATAGAAATGAATAGAATCCATCAATCATCTCCTGAAAGAGATCCCAAAATGAAAACTCCTAAAAATATTGTAGCCAAATTCCAGACCTCCCAGGTCAAATAGAAAATATTTTAAGCATTAGAAAAAATTCTCCCAAAGGGCTACAAAAATGTGCATACCCTTTGACCCAGCAATATCGCTACTAGGACTGTATCCCCAAGAGATCATAAAAATGGGAAGGGTCCCACATGTACAAAAATATTTATAGCAGCACTCTTTGTAGTTGCCAAAAACTGGAAGTCAAGGGGATGTCCATCAATTGGGGAATGGCTGAATAAATTATGGTATATGAATGTCATGGAGTACTATTGTGCCATAAGAAATGATGAACAAGAAGACTTCAGAGAGGCCTGGAAGGACTTATATGACCTGATGCTGAGTGAAAGGAGCAGAACCAGGAGAACTTTGTGCACAGCAATGACCACAGTGTGCGAGAGTTTTTTTCTGGTAGACTTGGAATTTTGTAATAACGCAAGAACATCTTATAAAAAAAAAAAATCCCAATGGTGGTTCTCAAGGCAAAATGCCTTCCACACTCAGAGAAAGAAATATGGAAGTCATTCACAAAATGTAGCAGATCATGTTTGTGTATGTGTATGTGTTTGTGTATCATGTTTTGATTTGTTATATGATTTCTTTCATTTATTTTAGTCTGACTACATAGCATGACTACAGTGAAAATATACTTAATAGGAAAGTATATGTAGAACCTATACAGAATTGTATGCAGTCATGGGGAGGGAGGGGGGTAGTGGGGGGTAGGTGTGGGGGGGATAAAATCTCAATTGTATGGCAGTGATTGTTAAACATTAAAAAATAAAAAAAATAAAAAATAAAAAACAAAAACAAAAAAAAAAGAAAAAGAAAACAAAAAAAGAAAAAATTCTAATGTGGTAGAGCCACAGTCAGGATAACACAAGTTTCAGTAGTTTCCACATTAAGGGAATGGAGGGCTTGGACTATGACACTCCAGAAGACAAAGGAGCTAGGATTACCACCAAGAATAACCTACCTAGTAAAACTGAGTATATGCCTTCAGGGGAAAACAGATGGATATTTAATAAAATAAAGGATTTTCAAGAATTCCTGATGAAAAGATCAGAGGTGAATAGAAAATTTGACATTCAGACACAAGACTCAAGAGATACATAAAAAGGTCAACATGAAAGAAAAACCATAAGGGTCTCAATAAAGTTAAAATGTTTATATTCCTATATGGAAAGATAATACATGTAACTCCTAAAATCTGATCATTATTAAGAGCAGTTAAAAAAATGTTTACCTAAACAGAGGCTATGGGTGTGAGTCAATTATGTTGGAATGATCTCCAAAAAAAATGAAAGGGAAAGAAAAAGTGATAGACTGAGAGAAGAGGAAAGGGAGAGGTAGAATGGTATGTGTTCTCTTACAATGGAGGGGAACATGGTGGGGTGGGGTGGAGAGGATGGTGGGCAATAGTTGAACCTCACTCCTATCAGAATTAGTTCAAAGAGGGAAGGATACACACACACACACACACACACACACACACACACATACACACTCAGTTGTATATAGAAATGTATCTTAACCAATAAGAAAATAGGAAAGGAAAGGGATAAGAGATATGGGGAATGATAAAAAGGAAGGTGAGTTAAAGGAGGCAGTGGTCAAAAACAAAACAGACTTTTGAGGAGGGACAGGATAAAAAGAGAGAGAGGAGAAGAAAATGAAGAAAATAAGATAGAGGAAACCACACAGTAACCATAAATGTGAATGTGAAATGGGATGAGCTAACCTATAAAATGGAAGATAGCAGAATGACTTAAAAACCAGAATCCAACAATATGCTGCATATACTTGAAAGAGGAAAACATACACAGAGTTAAAATAAAGGGCTGGAGCAGAATCTAATATACTTTATCTGAAATAAAAAGAAAAAAAGGAAGTAGGGATGGCGATTATTATCTCAAAGTAAACGCAAAATTAGACCTAATTTAAAGAGATTATCTAGGTAAACTACATTTTGTCAAAAGGCACAATAGACAAAAAAGTAATATAAAATATTTTTACAGCAAGTGTCTCTGATAATGACCTCATTTCTCAAATAAGTAGAGAACTAAGGCAAATTTATAAAAATAAGCTATTCCCCAACTGATAAATGGTCAAAGGATATGAATAGGCAATTTTCAGATGAAGGAATCAAAGCTATCTATAGTCATATGAAAAATGCTCTAAATCACTATTGATTAGATAAATGCAAATTAAAACTACTCTGTTTTATCACCTTAAACCTATCAGAAATGACAAAAGCTGAAGGAAATGAGGGAAAAACAGGTACACTAACTAACTGCTAATGGAGTAGTGAACTGGTCCAATAATTCTGGAGAATAATTTGGAACTATGTCTAAAGGGTTATAAAATTGTGTATACTTATCCCAAAGAGATGAGAAAAAAGGAAAAAGGACCTATATGTACAATAATATTTATAGCAGCTCTTTTTCACTTAAATATTTTTTCTAATTACATTTTCAAATTTTTAACATCATCTTAAAAAATTTTTGAGTTCCAAATTTTTCTCCCTTCCTCCCCTTCCCACTCATTGAGAAGGCAAGCAATTTGATATAGGTTAAATATAAGGGAAGCTAGGTGACACAGAGGATAGAGTATAGGACCAGAGTTCAAATCTGGCCTCAGACTAACTGTGAAACCTGGGCAAGTCACTAACACTCTTTTCTTCTGTTTCTTCATCATAAAATGAGCTGGAGAAGGAAATGGCAAACTACTCCAGTATCTTTGCCAAGAAAACCCCAAATGGAGTCATGAAGAGTCAAATACGACTTAAATGACTAAACAATGCATATGCAGTCATGCAAAACATATTTCTATTAGTTATATTGTGAAGGAAACACATTTTTTAAAAACCAACAACAAACAAACAAAAAAATAAAGTTTTAAAAGTATGCTTTGTAAGGCATTCAGACTTCATCATTTCTTCCTCAGGGGATAACATTTTCCAACATGAGTCCTTCAATATTGCCTTAGATCACTGTATTGCTGAGAGTAGGTAAGTCCTATTCACAGTTCATCACTGCACAATATTGCTGTTGCTATGTACAATGTTCCCCTGGTCCTGCTCACTTTGTTTTTTTGTAATAATAGAATCAGATGGATTCAGAACTCATTGGATGACCAGACTCAAAGAGTAGTTGTCAGTGTTCAACGTCAACATGGCAAGATGGCTCTAGTAGAGTACCTAGGGATCTGTGCTTGGCCCTATGCTATTTAACATTTTTCTCAATGACTTGGATAAAGGCATAGATGGCAAACTCATCAAATTTGCATGTGATAGAAAGCTAACAGGGACAGAAAACACCCTGAGGATGACAGCATGAGACTCGAAAAGGATCTTGATAAACTGGAGTTCGGGGCCAAATTTGATAGGAAAAAATGAAAGAATTGCAGTTGGGTACAAAAAATAAACTTCATAAGTATAAGTTTGTGGTAAGGAGGACATCAACTAGGGAATGGCTGGATAAATTATGGTACAGCCTATGAATGTAATGGAATACTACTGCACTATAAGAACTGATGAAAGACAGTTTTAAAGATTTGTATGAACTGCAGAATGAATACAGCAGAACCAGGAAGAGGATTAATACTATAACAATGGTTGGTTGGTTGTTGTCCTTCATTATCGAAGAGGACCAAAATGACATCACCACGACCAAGTGAAGTTTCAATGTGTCTGACTGTGGATGATCAGACCAATATGAGCTTGGAACGCTCTACCACAGGTTGGGCACAGATAGTCTGTGTGAATGTTTGGGGTGGTTACTCGAAATTTGTGCATCCTATATTTCCTATGTGCTGTCTCAATTCTGCTTTGCTCATAGAGCAAATCACCTTTTCTGATGTGGGCACACCATGCTAAGCGGTCCTGTGCCAGTGTCTCCCATGTCCCACAATAAAATCCGAAGTTCTTGAGAGAGACCTTGAGAGTGTCCTTGTATGGCTTCTTCTGACCACCATGTGATCACCTGCCCCATGCCAGTTCTGCTTCTTCTGACCACCATAAAACATAAGAACTTAGATCAATGCAATGACATGATTCCAGAGTAGTCATGACAATGCACGCTACGCACCTTCTGACAGAGAGGTGATAGACTAAGTATTCTGAATTAGATAAACATTTTTGGCATTGCCAATGTTGGAATTTGCTTTGTTCATCAGGGCATATTTCTTACAAAAGTTGTGTTTTTAAATTTTCAGTGGAGTAGGTACATAGGAGATTCAGGGTGAGGGATAAGATTTCTCTCCTTCCCACATTAGAAGATAACAGAAGGTCAAAACCAATACAAGATAAGGAGGTCAGCTTTGAAAGTTACATATTCAATTTATTATATACTTTAAAAGAAAAACAAGCTTCTCATAATAGAGATTCACAGTTTCACATACAACCCTCTCCTTCTGTTGCATGCTATATATTAAAATATTCATTTATTTGGCATTATTAAGTACAAAGTAAAAATAAAATGAAACAAGGAAGTATAAAATTGGGCAGGCATAGATAGACAGCCGTTGTTCTGAAGAATCTGAAGATTTTAACAGACTACAAGCTCACTATGAGTTAGCAGTGTAATATTGCAACTAAAAAAGCTACTATGATCTTAGGTGATAAAAGAGGTATAACTTCCAGGAACAGGGAAATGATAGTCTCACTGTACTCTCTCACTGTTAGACTTCATTTGGAGTATTGTATTCAGTTCTGAGAGCCCCAGTTTTAAAAGAACATCGATAAGCTGGGGAATATCCAAAGAACCACACCAGGATAGTCAAGGACAGAGGTGGGCTTCATTACAGGAATCAGATTTAACTATAATTGGAAAATATTTAATAAAATAAATAGAATAGAGGTAATGTTAATATGTGGTTTACAAAATCAATATGTGGCCCAAGGGGTCCTTATATATGGTTAGGTTCCTTTTTTATTTCAGTTTGACACCACTGGTGAAAGGCCTTGAGTCCATTTCATATAAGGATTATTTGAAGAAGCTGAACATGTTAGCCTGGAGAAGAGAAGACTTAAAAGAGAAATGCTAGGATTTAAAGAGCAGTGATACAGAAGGATACAACTTGTTTTGTTTGGACCCAGAGGGCAGAATCAGGAGTGATGTGTGCAAGTTATAGAAAAATAAATTTAGTTTAGTTTTTTCCCCATTAAAAAAAAAAAACACCTTATTTTTAGTTCTAAATTCTCTCTATCCCTTCATTTTTTCCCTTCTCCATTGAGAAGGCAAGTCATACAATTCCCATCATACATGTGTGGTAATACAAAACTTATTTCCATATTAGCTCTGTGTGTGTGTGTATGTGTGTGAAAGAGAGAGAGAGAGAGAGAGAGAGAGAGAGAGAGAGAGAGACAGAGAGACAGAGAGACAGAGAGACTGAGAGAGACAGAGAGACAGAGAGAGAGAGACTGAGAGACAGAGAGACAGACAGAATAAAGAAAATGAAAAAAATAGACTGAAATCATCAGTTCTCTCTGTAGAGGCAAATAACATTTTTTATCATGAGTACTTTGGAATTGTCATGGATCATTATATTAATCAGAATAGCTAAGTCTTTCACAGCTGATTATCATTATAATATTGTTGTTACTGTGTACAATGTTCTAGTTCTACTTCACTTTGTATCAGTTCATATAGGTTTTACCATGCTTTTCTGAAACTATCCACTTCATTATTTGTTATAGCACAATATCACAATCAAATACTAGAATTTGTTCAGCCATTCTCTAACTGATGGGCATGCCCTCAATTTCTAATTTTTTGCCACCACACAAAGAGCTGCTGTAAATATTTTTGTACATATGGGTTCTTTTTCTTTTACCTCTTAGGGGGTACAGATCTAGTAGCAATATTGCTGGGTTAACGAGCATGTGAGTTCTATAGTCCTTTGGACATTGTCCAAATTGTTCTCTAGAATAGTTAGACTGATGAGGGCTGGAAGTGGGGGTGGTGAGACCCCCATAAAGACCAGGGTACCAGGGGCAGGCCACCTGGAAGAAATTCCTGGAATCAAACATTGTTGAGGTCAAGGTAAAGATTTATTACACTTTTCAGTGGGCAAGAGTTCTTAGGGAAACTGTAACCTTAGAAGGGTACAGGTAAAGTCTATATAGGATATTCTATAGTGAATCATGTGCCAAATATGCTAACTAGGTGTTTGGGGGTGGGATTAGGGAGTGATTAAGGAGTGGTTAGTTCTTAAAGGAACATGCACTTTTGGCATCTACTGCGCAGATATTTTGCCCAGAGTTCATTGGGAAATAGTCCAAGCCGGGGTGCTACCTGGAGGTGAGGATTTAGGACTGAAATGTCACTAAGTCAACTACTGATCAGGGCTGGCTCAGAAATACCAGGTTGCTCTCACCACTGTCTTGTTAGACAAGATAAATGTAAGGGAGTGTATGTATGGCTAAGTCTAGGATACATGTGATTGGTCAGTGAGTAGCAAATGTCATTATGACCCAGTGCACAGCCTGTTCAACCAGTACATAACTGGATCAGACTAATAAGTTCTGTAGGTGCAGCTGGCTACTATAGCAGGAAGGGAGATAATGGTTGCTGCCAAGGCAGGCTGTATCCTTGGCCTGGGGAGAAACTGCCTGGGATAATGTTTTGAGGCTAGAGAGAAAAGTGATTTTTAAAGAGAAATGTGATTTTAGAATTGAGGCCCAAGTACATGCACCCAAGCACCCCATCAGGAGGACCAGTTCACAACTCTTATCAATAAGGCATTAATGTACCTATTTTTCCACATCCCTTCCAGAATTTATTATTTGCCTTTCTTGTTGTGTAGGCAATCTGATGTGTGTGACAAGGTACCCCAGAGTTTTAAAATTTTCATTTCTTGAAAACATTCTAGGAAGATGGTGGAGTAGGTCAGAAAACTTTCAGCTCTCCCAAATTTCCTCCACAGAAAAAGACAGAACTTTGCCTCAGAGAATATGTAGAGCAGTAGAAATAAACAAAAGTTAGGGCAAAGCAGTCATTCTCCTAAGACAACCTAAGAAGACCCCTAGAAAGATCTGACCTCCACGGGTAGAGGTTATTTCTGAGTGAAGTGCAAACACCTCCAGGATAACTCTGTGGATTCAACAAACAACAAGCTCTGGGGGCAGCTGAGGTCAGAAGGCAGACTCAACCTTAGAAACTTTCATCTCCCAAATAGTATAGGGGTCTGACAGCTGAGGAGGAGAAGACTGAAAGACCTTCCACTGTCCACTAAAGGATCTTCCACCAAGCACACCAATGCTGATCAGATGTGTCCCAGGCTGTAGTTGCAAGGAAAAGGAGCTAGCTTACCCTGGTGGGTACAGTAGCAGGGCCAGGACCATATTGGCTGTGGGCACTTTCAGGAGAATAGAGTCCCTGGTTTCAGTTCCAAGAAAGAGAGGATAGTTGTAATTTGCACCAACTGGAGGGACCACAGGGAATATGATCCTTTGCGATACAGCATGACCAGGGGTTCTAGCCATGGAGAGGAGAGCCTGATGTTGAGCCCCAATCACAGACCTCAGAAAATAATAGTAAGAAGGACCTGAAACTTGGGACATTACTCTGTATAACTTGGGACTAGAAGTTAACCACACTAGTAACTGCAAAAAATAAAATAAAACAAATAAATAAATAAATATGAGCAAGTAAAGCAGAAAGAACCCAACCATAGATGGCTACTATCGGTATAGAGAAGATCTGGGTTCATATTCAAAAGAAGATAACTGAACTAAAAAAGCCACTCTTTTTTCAATGAGAAATATCAAATGATCCCAAGCACAAAAAGATTTCTTAGAAGAATTTAAAAAGAACTTTAAAAATCAAATAAGAGAGACCAAGGAAAACTTAGGGAAAAAAATAGGAGCAATCCAAGAAAATCAAGAAAATTATGACAAGAAAATCAACCAACTTGAAATAGAGAACCAAAAACTTAAGGAAGAAAACAATTTCTTGAAAACTAAAATTGGGCAAAGGAAAGCTAATGATGTTCTAAGACACAAAGAAATAATAAAACAAAATCAAAAGAATAAAAAATAGAAGAAAATATGAAACATCTCATCAGAAAAACAACTGATCTGGAGAAGAGATAGAAGAGAAATAAATAAGAATAGTTGAACTGACTGGAAATTATGAATAAAAAAAGACTCTTGATACAATATTACAAGAAATTATTAAGGAAAATTGCCTTGAAATTCTAGAACAAAAAGGCAAAATAGAATTAGAAAAAATTCACTGATTACCACTTGAAAGAGATCTCAGGAGGAAAACTTAAAGGAATATCATAGCTAAGTTTTAAAGTTCCCAGGTTAAGGAAAAAATATTGGAAGCAACAAGAAAAAAAATTTTAAATATCATGGAGCTACAGTATGGATTACACAAGACCTACTAGCTACTATATTGAAGGACCATAGATCTTGGAATACTATATTTGGTAGAGCAAAAGAGCTGGGGTTATGACCAAATGTAACTTACTCAGCAACGTTAAGTATAATCTTGAATAAAAAAAAAGAATATTTAATGAACTGAAAGACTTTCAGGTATTTGTGACAAAAACAGCAGAACTTAAGGGAACTTTTGACATATTACATCCAGGAGAAATATAAAGTAAATATTAAGGACCAATTACAAGAGACTCAATAAGGTCAAATCATTTACTTTTTATTTATGAAAATATTGGTTCTATTATGACTGTCATATTTGGGTAGTTTGAAAGAAAAGCTTAGGATGAGCTGAGTATGATGAGGTGATTCTTAAAAATAATAAAATTGTAGGGAGAGATAAAAAAGAGCAATTGTATCATACAAATGAGGCAAAAAAGGAAAAACTGATACAAAAGAAACTAGTGAGGGGAAAAGGGCAGGTAGTGCTGAAACCTTACTCTCATCAGGAATGGGTTGAAGAAGAAACAACTTGTAAATCTAGAAGGGTATAAAAGACTTCTGTGTTCAGAAAGAAATAAGAGAACAAGAAGATATGGTGGGGGAAGAGGATAAGGGAAGGATTCTTAGAGGGGTGGTTAAGTTATGCAACAGGAGGGCAAGGTAACGGGTAGAAGTACAGCAGAGCAGTGCGGAGGGACAGGAATAGAGTAAGGATAGTGAAGAAAAACAGGAAGGACGAAAATATACAACTCATTATAGTTTAGAATGTGAATGGGATGAATTTACCCATAAAATAGAAAACTGACAGCTGATCAAAAATTTGAATTCAATAATATGTTGCTTTCAGGAAATACTAAAAAAAAAAAAATAGAGAGAGATACATGCAAACATAAAATAAAGGTAGAATTTATTACATAAAAAAGCAGGAGTAGTAATTATGATTTCAGACAAAGTTAAAGCTAAAATAAATTTAATCAAAAGAGAAAAATAGGGAAACTACAGTATGTGTTAGCCATATTATTCAATATTGTTTTAGATCATTTAAAATAACTAGACAGCACAAAATATCTGAGAGTATACTTGCCAAAACAGACACAGGAATTATACAGATATAAACATAATGTACTTTTTATACAAATAAAGTTAGAGCTAAATAATTTAAGTAGTATTTATTGTTTATAGGTAGGTAAAGCCAATATAACTTTTTAAAAAGACACCTTTACCTAACTCATCTATTTATGTAATGCCATCTCAATTAAATTACTAAAAAATTATCATACTGAGTAATAAAAAATAATAATAATGTTCATTTAGAAGAACAAAAGGTCAGGAACTTCAAAGAAACCAGGGGGAAAAGATGTAATGGAAACAAATCCATTGCAATAGTAACAAACCTTAAACCATATTACAAAGTGATAGTATTATTGAAGTGTAAAATGGATCTCTTTGATTATTTTGAATTAAAATTTTCTTGTATAAATAAAGCTTATTTATACAACCAAGAACAGAAAGAATGCAGAAAATTGGGGGAATAAACTTTCATAGATAATCTCCCAGATAGAATGGGATTGGGTTGGAATATTGCTGTGGTGTAGGAAATGATGAATGGGTTAATTTAGAAAAACATGGAAAGACTTGGATTTATGTCCTCAAAAAACCCTAAAATCCAAATTTGACAATTTGAAGAATTGGACTCCTTCAAATCTCTCATCATCCACTTTCCCTAAGCTTTCCTGATTTAGTCAAACTTGATTCAGAACTATTACTGTCCTATATCTGGGCATTGAGCTGTTGTTTTCTTACATAACATAATTGTTAAGTTTCAAGTACAATGGAAAGGGTACACATCTATTTAGTGGCTTCCCACAGTATGCAGCATAACGATGCATAATCATAATACATTGACCTTTTCTTTACTTCATGAATGGTTTCTGGACTGACGACATGCTAAAATCTTACTTGTAAATCTAAACCGTTACAAGTTCATTGACCTTACTTTTCCAGTCAATATGGCAGAATGAGATGTAGGAAGAGTGTGAAGTTCCTTGCATACCCCCTAAAAAAACAATGAGAAACATTGAAGAGAAGAAAAACAGCTAGAAAACCATACAAGAAAGTTAAAATAAACCAACAAAAAAAAGAAGCAAAATAAAATAAAATAAAATGCTATGGGGCAAATGAATCACTAAAGTACCAGATGCTACACAGATGGAAAAAGATGATATCTCATCAAATGGGCAACTAATACATTCAAAGTAATTAGATAAAAATTAGTGCCAGTAAGAAAAATCACAAAACTAAACAAAAAAGAAGAGACTGAAGTGAAAAATGTGATAAATTCAAACTAGAATGAAAAGATACTTTAAAAGATCAGGAACAAATAATGAAGAAAATGACTGATGTAGTTATGATAATAAAAAACAACAGACTTCATAGAGTAGAATATGGAATCATAACCATTGCAGATTAACGGAGGAAATGGTCACAGAAAATCATTGAATTGTCCGAAGATTTGGAAAATATTCTGAATCAAATGATCCTAGATCATAATTCAAAACTACTAAGATAGCTGATACCCAGAAAATTTGTAAAATAGAAGCATCTAAATATAATATCCCAGGAAACTGTTAGAGAAAGTTTCCCCAAATTAGCAAAAACAAATAGCCATTGAGAGAGACAGCACAATTTAGTGATAAGTATGCTGGATTTGCAGTTAGAGGACCAGAGTTTGAATATCATCTCTTCCATCAACTCTGTGTAGCTGTGGACAAGTCCTTTTGCTTCTTTGGACCTTAGTTTTCTCATCTATAAGATTAGGGGACTGGACTAGATGGCCTCTAGGATTACTTCCAAGTCTAAACCAGGATCCTTTGAAATAAAAAGTATGCCAGATTCAAAATTTCTAGATACATTATAGTTCAATTAAAACTGTAATATAATGAAAGAATATTTTAAGATGCCAAGAGACAGAAATCCTTTACCAAGGAAATTAATCAGGATCACATTAGATGGTTCCCAAGGAAGGCAAAGGATGATCAGATAATTTTGAATATAACATATACAAAAGTAAGAAGCATAGGTCATGAATCCAGAATTATCTAGCCAGCAAAAGTCAGCATACTGTTTCAAGCCCAGAGATAGATATTTGAAAAAGAGTCTGAAAAGTCTGCAGAAAAAGGTATTCACTTTAAGGAAGTCCAACAGCCAAGCCTCCCAGCCAAAAAATACAAGAGCTTAAAACAGTTCACACTTCTCTGATCAAGATAAACCCAGTTACTAGCAATGTGAGAGCCTTTCAAGTATCATATTAGCTAAACCACAAACTTTTCAGAAGAATATTTTAGAGAAACAAAGGGGTGGAAAAAGGAACTCTAAATAAGATAATCCCAAAGCAAGGCTCTTATATTTGATAAAAGGAAAGTCCAAATTAAAAAAGTACATCTTGGTTATTAATATAAAACAGAGGAACTGAATAACATATAAAACCCTAGTCAACAAAACTCTAAGTGAATAGATCTCCAGACTTCGAATCTGGAGACCTGAGTCCAAATCTCACCTCAGATGCTTATTTTCTAGCTTTGTGATCATGAGCTAGTCACAACTTCTCAGAACCTTCATTTGCTCAACTATAAAACAGGGATAATAAAATTTGCACTACTTGCTTTACAGGGTCGTTGTGAGGAAAGGGCTTTGCAAACCTCAAAACACTATATAAATGTGAACTTTTATTGATAAAGTATGTAACCCTTCCAAAAGGTGGGAGGGGAGGAAAAAGGGAAGAACAGGAAATATCTGTCATAAAGGGGGGAGGGAGGGAGGGAGAGAGAGAGAGAGAGAGAGAGAGAGAGAGAGAGAGAGAGAGAGAGAGAGAGAGAGAGAGAGAGAGAGAGAGGCAGGCATGTTGGAGAAGTAGTGAGGAGACCTAATACTCATGGCCTCTGCAAAGGAAAGATCCAAGCCAAGACAATCCCCTTATTGCCTATTTAGTAACTGGCTCTTCTCAAGGGCCAATAAGAGGATTGTTTTGTCATTCCCTGAACACCTAGGTCTTTCATCCCTGCATCATATACAGCCAGCCAAAAACAACTAGAAGCCTTATCACCCCCAGAACGCCCAAGTGTTAAGCTAAAAATAAATGACCAAATGTATGCAAGCAGGGAAGCTCTGAGCATATTTGTGCTCCCCAGCTACACAAATAAATACGCCAAAAACCATATTAAGTAATGGAAAGTGAAATCAGAAGAACCAATAATGTATACACATTAACAACTAAAAAAATTTTTTTTTAAGAAAACAAAGTCAAAGGTAGTATAATCCCAGGCAGGCTTGAACTAGATACAGGTAACACACCTTTCTTGTTTCTTTTCTTTCTTAATTTGTTTGGTTCTACCCCGTTATATACAAAAGATTTTGTGTAAAATTTTGCTCCTTGTTTTATATCTTTATTTGTTTTTGTCTTTATTGATGGTTATTAAGTTTATAATAAAAACATTTTAAAGATTATTGACCTTCCATTCTGCTCTTTTGATGTGGCTTAGCACCTGGATTTGAGAAGTGAGAAGACAGTTGCATAACCAGAGCTTGATGTTCCAGATGCAAATTAGTAAATGATTACAATTTGCAATGATGATTCATAGTTTTGACAAATTCAGAATATTTGCCTAGTGTGGCAGACACCATACAGTCTTCAAGAATGACAAATTTTCTCACATGAGATAAAGAATATGAAAAACACAGAGGATAGCAGCTTCAATTATAATACAAAGACTCACTGATATCTTTGTTTTTATAAAGGTTTGTCACCCAACTTGTCCATTTGAATGCCACCATTTGTTAAAAGAAATATCTTTTGTACAGCTGAAAATAAGTTAAAGGATGTTATACTTGTCTGTTATACTTATCTGAGGCATAAGATAAATTTCTACTTAATTACCACTCCAGGATAAAGTTTGTCTCTTCATACAGATTTGTGGGGTTTTTTTTGTTAGATAATTAATAATAGTTAGTTAGCCAGTCAATAAGCATTTGTTAAATACCTACTCTATCATAGGCACTATGCTAAGCACTAGGCATAGAAAGGCAAAAGCCCATCTCCACCTTCAAGGAGCACACTATTTAATAGGAGAGATAAGATGCAAACAAATATATATAAATAAGGAAATAATCAACAAAGGGAAGACATTAGAATTAAGGAGAGTCAAAAAAGGCTTTCTGTAAAAGGTGGGATTTTAGCTTGGAACTGAAGGAAGCCAAATGAGATGAGAAAGAGCATTCCAGGCATGAAGTACAGAATTTGTTTGACTTGTCACTTGCTGTTCAAAGAACAGAAAGGAGGCCAGTGTCACCGGATCTAGAAGAGTACGTGGGGGGGAGGGGGAGCGGGTGAAGGGAAGGTATAACGTGGAAAGGTGAAGTATGTATATAGGGCATAGATCATGAAGGAAGGGCCTTGAACACCAGAGGACTCTTTACGACCTCATGGACCATAGCATGCCAGGATCTAGAGTATGGAAGGGTCTGGCATACTATGATCCATGGGGTCCCAAAGAATTATACAAGACTGAACAACTGAACAAGAACTGAGTTTATTGAGGGGAGAGGGCAGGGATGGTGTGTGTGTGTGTGATATGATCAGGAGCTTTCACTTTTGGAAAATCTCTTTGGATTGGAGTGATGAGAGATTTATTGGCAGGCAGACTAACCAGCAGGCTATTGTAATAGTACAGGAGTGGGGTGATGAGGGCCTGTACCAGAGTGGTAACAGTATCAGAGGAAAGAGGGAGATATATTCAAGGGATGTTGCAAATCAACAGATTGGTTGGGGGCACAACAGATGAGTTGATGATACCTAGGTTGCAAGCCTGGGTTACTGAGATGGTAGTGGTACCTTTGACAGTAATAGGGTAGTTTACAAGTAGGGAAAGTTTAAGAGGAAAGATAATTAGTTCCATTTTGGAAACACTGAATTTAAAATATCTACTGGACATCCAATTTGAGATGTCTGAAAGGCAGCTGGAGATACAAGTGTGGAGGTCAAGAGATGTGTGTATTCATCCTTCGTTGCTGAAGAAGATCATACCATCAGAGATATCATGACATGACTTGCACTTGATTTTGTTTTTTTGAGGGAGGACTGTACAGGTCACCAGCCTTACTTCTCCTCCAGAGCCATCTGAATCCAGTGACCAGATATTCATCAGGATGACTGGAGATGACCCAGGATGAGGCAATTGGGGTTAAGTGACTTGCCCAAGGTCACGCAGCTAGTGATTGTCACGTGTATGAGGTGAAATTGGAACTCAGGTCCTCCTGACTCCTGCTCTGGTGCTCTATCCACTTCACCATCTAGCTGGCCCTGGAGGTCAAGAGATAACTTTAGGGCTGGATAAATAGGTCTGAGAACAATGCAGAGTTAAATTGGTTCACCAAAGGGTCAAGAAAGGGAAAGGAGGAGAGAGTGACTAGTACAGGGCTGATGGCCTGGCTATGCATTTTTAAAGTGTCTATTTACATATTTCTATGCTATTTGATATTAAAAATGAATTACATGATCATTAACAGTGGGTTTCTGTTCTTATGAATTTAGGGGTTCAAGAAATCTGAGCCAAAGACAGAATTTTTCACTTTTTGGTGAAGTGATAGAGATGATAGAAGGGATAATCTGCTGAAGGATTTAAAATGAAATGTGCAGGTAGAGGAGTATAATTCAGAACATACCTTTTAGATTACCTTTGAATACTTTGAAAAAGTTAACAAAGAGATAAGCCAATAGAGATACATTTGAAAATATGCTCCAAATCACTAATAGTGGGATAAATTAAAACAACTCTGAGGTTTTACTTCATACCCTACAAATTAGCAAAGAAAAAAATGGGAACAGTCAATGTTGGAAACATTGTGGAAACACAAGTATACTAATATGTTTTTGGGGAAGCTGTGAATTAGTCTAACCAATGGTGATAATATTGATTTCTCCAAAAGGGAGGGGAAGATGAGGGCATCCAGAGGATACTCACTACATCTTTAGGGCAGCTAGGTGCTGCAGTGGATAGAGCACCAGTGCAGGAGTCAGGAGGCCCTGAGTTCAAATCTTACCTCAGACACTTGACACTCACTAGCTGTGCGACCTTGGGCAAGTCACTTAATCCCAATTGCCTCATCCTGGGTCATCTCCAGTCATCCTGATGAATATCTGGTCACTGGATTCAGATGGCTCTGGAGGAGAAGTGAGGCTGGTGACCTGCACAGCCCTCACGCACTCAAAACAAAGTCAAGTGCAAGTCATGTCATTTCTCTGATGGCAGGGTCTTCTTCGGCAGTGAAGGATGGATGGACACAGATGGGGACACACACACACACACACTACATCTTTAACAGAAGTTATGATGAATGCTATCTAGGACAGTACTTAAACAGATGGATTCTCCTACCCAGTTTTACTGCCACCATTCAAGAAAATAAGAGGAAAAGTTCCCTTGGGTTCACAAACTTTCCTCTTATTTCTAAAGTTCCATTCTGCCACAGTATCTTTTTTTTAGTATATGTGTATAGCCAGATATTTTTAACATAAAAATTATTTTATTTCATTACAAATTCATACAGGTAAGAAATTTCAAGTATGGTCTCATTATACACTTTAGCTCATTATACACAGGTAAACATATAAAGAAACTTCTGTTGTCTTCCCTATCAAGGAAGAAAGGAAAACAAGCATTTATCAAGCATGTACTATGTGTCAGGCACCGTGGTAAGCATTTTACAAATATTGCCTCATTTAATCCTCATAACAACCCTGGGAGGTAAGTGCTCCATTTTACAATTGAAAAACTAAGGCAAATAAATAGGGGTTAAGTGATTTGCCTAAAGTCACACAGCTATTGTCTAAGACTGAATCTGAACTCAGATCTTCATGAGTCCAGGTCTAGAGCTCTATCCATTGTGTCACTTTGCTGCCCCTCAGCCACACATTCCCAGTCCAATGCCAATTAATTTCCTCTGCTTCCTTAGTCACTAAGGAAGCAAAGCCTTCACTCTCTAGGCAACTGAACCACCCCTCTGCTCTACATTCAACATGTTTTCCTTGTAGTTACCCAAACCCTGACTCTTCAGTTTCCCTAGATTTTGTCCCCAAAATTCATCCTTTTTGGAGTCCACATGTTCCTGTTTGGCACCTAAAGCTGCTCCCATTTTCAGCCTTTCCTAGTTATGTTTTAAGCCATTTATTTTCTGTTCTAAGCTTTCTCGTGTTTTCTGAAAAGAGCCTCTTTTTTTCTTTATAGCTGTTTCTTTTTTCTAAATTGTTTCACCTCACTCACTTGAATAGACCTTTCAACTTCCCATCTTGGGTCCTCACACTCCACTCAGCAAGTTACTTCTACCACATACATTTCATTTACACTGTCTTTTCTTAATATGAATTTCTGCATAAACATTAGCTACAACCCAGTTGAATTTATATTGTTTTTATCAAATGATATAGCTCTTAATATGCTTGTGTTGTAGGGAGCTGGAGTTATACAGTAGGAATTGATCTAAAATATCTTGACATTTGAGATCCAGAGGGGAACAGACATTGTAACTGTAAAATTAACTTATAGAAAAAAACATGTTTATAATTATAATTTTAACATAGAAAAGGTTGTCATAATTCATTATAAATAACTGCCTCAAATTTAATGTATATATCCATTATTACCAGTACATGCAGTGTATTTCCATAGATTTTTCCATATTGCCTTTATGACTGGATATGCACATGCTCTTGTGTTGATTATTTGGCAGCTGGCATGTTTCAAAGAAGTGACAGATATAGCCTGATACCATTTCTTTAGCCATACATTTCAGCCCTGACCTTTGTTCAGTCATCCTTGACTTCTTTATCAAGTCGAAAGAGCTAGACATTTCTCCTCCTTATTTCTGTTCATGTACAAGCAAACTATATTGACAAGTCAATTCTACTGCTAAGAACAAAAACAATTTCATAGCATTGTTACAAAAAAAAGAAATGAGTTCTTTACACATCAAGGGGTCCTAATTCATTATTAAAATAAAACAATTTTACTCTTTTAAGCTATTCTAAGAATCAAACAATGTTCAATGAAGCATAATGATTTTTCTAAAAAGCCTGTTATGAGCTGGTAAGAACGATTGTGCCTATTTAATTACAGAAGTAGTTTTCAGCAAAAATTAATTTACCTCAATGAGTATGAAAAAATAATAAAACATTTAACTGTTATTCCTTCTTAAAATATGCTTTCCATGAATTTAAATATAAATTAAGAAAAAAAATTTAATCCCTCAAAATGCCATTTTGAACAATAAATTTATCCCATTGTAAAAGATTAAAAACTTATTTTAAAGCCTATATTCTGATAATAACATTAGACAAAACTTCTCTGGCAAATCTTTTGTAATACTGTATTAAGTCTGGTTTTATAATATCTGGGCTGATTTTTTAGAGGCATTGTCAATAACTCTAAACTAGTTTCACATGTATTCAGTTGTTTCAGCTGTGTCCACCTCTTCATAACACCATTTGGTGTTTTCTTGGCAAAGAAAGTAGAGTGGTTTGCCATTTCCTTCTCTAGCTCATTTTACAGATGAGAAACTGAGGCAAACAAGATTAGGTGACTCACCCAAGGTCACACAGTTCCTATCTGAGGGATATTTGAACTCAGGAAAATGAATCCTCCTGACTCCAAGCCTGGCACTCTATCCACTGTGCCACCCAGATGCCCTCATGTATTCAGTAGCGTTGGTGACAAATTTATAGAGCTGGCTCATTAAAGAAGCGAAAAACTTCTCTGCCCCCTGATTATTAATATAGTATTAAAACGTTTTAATACAGTAAATATGACTAAAATGTTGAGACAAATATTGTCAGAGTATTAGAGACCCAGAATGGCCATTTTTTTTCAATTTCACATGATTTAAAGTCAGATATTAAATACATTAAAATATACACACATTAAATTTCTTCTTGATGGAAGGTAAATTCTGATAGCAAGAACTGCTGGGGTTGTTTGGGGCTTTTTGGTAGGATCTCCAGGGCCTAAAAGACACACATGGCACATCGATAAATGTTTATTGATAAATAAAGACAAGCTAAAAGACGCCGCTGCTGAAGCACACAGCAGTTATGTAAACGGTCACACGAACAGTACAGACAGCATTTCTTCGAACCCGACACCCAGCAGAAGACCCTTTGTGGCACCCCCCGACATCCACCCCGGGTCCCAAACCTGCGGACAGGTTCAGATTTGCCACCGCCCGTCCAGGCTCCTTTAGTCCTTCCTTTTTTTAATTTCTCAAAAGTGGCTTCCACTCGGAAGTTTTAACTACCTCAAGAATCCATTCGAAATCCTCGCCGCATTCTCCCAATGTCACTCGAGGTCTGAAGCTAAGTCACCCCCGTCGGGAATTAGGGGAGCCGGCATTCCTCTCCTCTCCCCTCCTACGGCCTCTCACGTCCTTTTGGGGGAGCCCTTTGGGGGGGAGGGGTTCCCCCGGGGCGACGCCGAGGCTGGATTCCCCTGAGGTGAATCAGGGGCCGCGGGTGGAGGCCTTTGGTCGTGACTCCCCCCGTTTGCCCTGATTTCTTGGGGCTTCCTCCTCACAGAAATGAATTAAACGGGTGGCCCCACGCTCCGGAGCTACCCAGCCCGACCCCTCAAAAGTCCGGAGGAAGGGCTGCCAGCCAGCGCGCCGCCGACGGCTCGGAGACCTCCCTGACGCGCGGCGCGAGGCGCCAAAAGCGCTCACGCCTAAGGCGCAGGCGCGCGGGCGCGGGGAGGGGGAGGGATCAAAGTCTCGCGAGGCTGACGACGCGGGAAGCGGCACGCGGCGTCCGCTGGGCGCGAGCCTCGGAGAAGGCGGGAAGCGCTTGCAGCTGCTGCTGGCGCCGCTCCACGCTGAACTCCCCTTGCCCAGCTGTCCGGGCCGGAACTGGAGGCCGAAACTTGGCAGGGGTGGGTGCGACCTCACCTCGTAGGAGGCGAAGTTACGGGGGAGGGGACGAGCGAGGGCGGGCTTCTCAGTTTAAGGCCGTCCTCCTGAAAGAAGGCCTTTTTTCAGTCAGGAGGCGGAGAGGAGCAGCCCCTGAATCTTTTCCCTCAGCGTCTCAACGGGCCGACGATAACCTGACGGGTTTTTTGTTTTTGTTTTTGTTTTTCAACAGCAGGAATCTATTCATTTAAATTTATCAAATAGCTATGACTCCCGGGGAAGGTTTTGTAGGGATCCATGGGACTATTTGTTAAGTGTTACTTATACCGTGCGCCCTGTTAGCTCCTCCGTGAGAGAGAAAGGTAAATAGGCTTCGGTCCCTGCCCCTCCGCACTGAACGCGAATCACCGCCTGAAGGCAGCCAAGTTTAAAGGGAAGGGAAGGAGGCGCGTGCGAGGGTGGGGGAGGGGAGCGGCGCTCCCGGGGCCTCGTGGCGGGGGGAGGGGAGCGGCGCTCCCGGGGCCTCGTGGCCGGGGGAGGGGAGCGGCGCTCCCGGGGCCTCGTGGCCGGGGGAGGGGAGCGGCGCTCCCGGGGCCTCGTGGCCGGGGGAGGGGAGCGGCGCTCCCGGGGCCTCGTGGCCGGGGGAGGGGAGCGGCGCTCCCGGGGCCTCGTGGCCGGGGGAGGGGAGCGGCGCTCCCGGGGCCTCGTGGCCGGGGGAGGGGAGCGGCGCTCCCGGGGCCTCGTGGCCGGGGGAGGGGAGCGGCGCTCCCGGGGCCTCGTGGCCGGGGGAGGGGAGCGGCGCTCCCGGGGCCTCGTGGCCGGGGGAGGGGAGCGGTTCGAAGTCTGAGGACCTGGGTTAGCGGATCCCCTCCCGAGGCCACGCCTCTCTCAGCGTCTTCGGCTCTCTCTCAGTTTGTGACAAGCTAAAGGAAGTCTCTGAGAAGGTGAAGACCTCCGGCCTGGGTGCCCCCTGCCCCTCTTTACCCCTCTGCTGATAAGGAGGGGTCTTCATAAAGGAGGGCTATTAGGCTGGATCCCTCTTGACTAATTAGGGTTAGCTGTGTGCTTTAGTCAGATCCTTTAAACTTTCTGACTCTGAGTTTGATCATTTTGATTTATGGTCCCAAGATTCTTCCGTTCTCTCCCGGGGTCCAGATATCAGGAGATCCCTGATCTTGTATAGGAAAAAAAGGTTTGTTTTTTTAAAAATGCGATTGGTTTTTTATGCATTTTATTCTGAGGAGTCCAAAGTCTTCACCATATTGCTAAAGGAGACTATGACGCAAAAAGAGGTTGAGAATTTCTTGTGAAATTTCTCATTTTGTTATTTATCAAGCAAATAAAAATATGTTCAATGGGGGAGAGTTATTATTATGGGCAGCAATGTTAAATTTTTTATATCTTTATATTGAACAACTCTTCTGTCCAGAGTAAGATACCCAGTCCGATTCAAAGAATTCTTCATATACATTTTAAACAAGTCAAATAAATTCCTTCCAAGATGTGTTTTTTATCATTAAAATATTTAAATGAATACATAAGAAATAGTGTACTTTATTACAGAATTCAGAATGATCCTATCTTATACTGCTTAAATGCTCTAAGCAAGTTAGAATCTTAATTGTTTATAAGTCACAAATTTTGATTCAGAATTAGTGGATGGTCAGACCCAAAGAGTAGTTATTAATGATTTGATGCCATCTTGCAAGTCCATCTCTAATGTAAAGCAGCAGGGAGCTGTGCTTGGTGCTGTGCTGTTTTACATTTTTATTAATGACTTGGAGAAGAAAGTCATGATTATTAAATATGTAAGCAAAACTGGAGGGCTGCTAACAGTGAATATCTAAAAAGATTTTGATAGACTAGAACACTGGATTGATTTTCATAGGACCACAGATTTAGAGCAAGAAAGGGCATGAGAGGTCACTGAGGAAACCAAAGCTCATGAAGGCTAAGTGATTTGCCCAACTTCACACAGGAAGTAAGATTCAGGGGTGAGGTTTGGACCCAGGGCTTTTTACTCCAGAACAGATAACCTTTCCATGGTAGTATACTACTTCCTAAAAAGATGAAACTTAATAGAATAAGCATAAATCTTACATATTAAAAATTCAGCTTTACAACTACCAGCTAGAGAAGCTATGACTAGACTACAGCTCCTCTGAAAAAGATCTGGAGTTTTTTGTTCTTTTGTTTTTATGGATTGTAAATTCAGTATGAGTCAATAGTGTGATATGGCAGATAAAGAAAAAAAAGCTAATATCTTAGGCTGCATGTTAAAAGATATTGTAAGATTCAGGAGGTGATAGTACCACTATAGTCTACCCCTGGTGAAACCAAATCTGGAGTAGTTAGTTGTGGGAGTCACATTTTAGAAAGTACATTGATAAGCTGGAGGACAACTAGAGCAAAGGTTCTTAACCTGGGGAGAATGAACTTTTAAAAAAGGATATTTTGATAATTGTCAATATAATTGGCTTCCTTTGTAAACTCTTATGTATTTTATTCTATACTGTCAAAAACATTCTAAGATGTTCTTAGACTTCACCAGACGTTTGAAACAAAAACAGTTAAGAACCTCTGATCCACAGAAAGGAAGCCAGCATGGTGAAGTGCCTCTCATGTAATAAGAGGATTGGCTGAAAGAAGTCAGGATGTTTATCCTGGAGAAGAAACTATTTGGGGAAAAGGATAACAATCTTCAGATTTTTAAAGGACTATCTTGTAGGAAAGGAATTACACTTTTTCTGCTTGCCCCAAAAGGCAGAACCAGAATGGGTGGGAGGCAGATTTAGATTTGCTATCAGGAAAAACATATCAGCTCTAATAATTAGAGCTCTAACAATTAGAGCTATCTAAAAGTATATCCAAAAGCTACTGGGCTCCCCCCAATTTAAACAAAAACTAGATGACCACTTGTAGTGGGGATTCTTGTTCAGTTATGGGTTGGACTAAATGGTCTCCAAGGTTCCTTTCAATTCTTAGATTCTGTGATTTTGTGAGAAAAGCACCAAAAGTAAATTTTACAAAGACATATTTGAACATGAATCTTGGAAATTTCTGATTGCTTTACAAACTAAGTGACAGAGCTGGGATTTGTACTGAGGATCTCTGGCTTCAAACCCAGCACTCATTTCCTCTCCATCACATTGCATTCCTTCAGTTATGGAGGGTCCTTGTGAAAGAGAAGTCCTCCACCAGACTTGGGCCTGGTACTTCATTGAAAAATGAAGGGGAAAAGATTAGTATCCATCGAGTTATTTGGGAACTAAACATGCTATCCACCTCCGTAGGAGATGCAAGTTGTTCAAATAATACAAATACAAAGTAAAATTAGTTGTATGCTTTAAAATTATTTAGCTAAGTAGTTGATGCCATCAATCTTGTGTTAATCTCAAATTGTAAATAAAATTTACTTTAGAAACATTTCAAATATTTCATAGTCATACATTATAGAACTGTCAGTATTTTTTTGTATTTTTTGTCAGTATTCTTTGGTTAACCTATTTCTAAAATGTCTACAAGTAATACAAACCTCTAATTTTTGTGGCTATCAGATATATATGAGCATATAAGTATATACTTTATGTTCACTAAATTAGAAATCTGAAGGGACTTTGTAAGTTCTAACCCCCACCTTCAAGAAGGTGAACTACTAAGGCCCACAAGACTGATGGTCAGCTAGATTTTTTAAAAAAAATATGTATAGAATACATATGCATCTAATCTGTACTTCAGAAAATTCAGCAATAGATTCACAAATCTACATCCAGTTCTATGACCTTATGAAATGATAGGTTTGGAAGGTGCCAGGGATTTCATGGAGTGAAAATGTACAATTCAGTCATTATCAGACCAAGCCTGACCTTCCTCCCAGAAAGATTTCACGCAGGGCAAGAAACTTAGAAATACTACATTTTTCTCTGGCATCAGAAAGCCTGTACTGAAGACTGTGACACCATTTAAGTGATACTCATGCCATAGGGAATTCTCTGGTAAAGAAACCTACAATGATAGGGTTCTCAGAGGGCTTATTCATATAGATTTGACAATAAATATATGATCCTCCCTGAAAAATCTGTGGTTTAGAAAGTGAAAAAGTAACCATACATGTTAGTTTGGTAAAGCTAATATTTTCACTACAAATGAACCACAGTTTAATGACTGTATAAAATATAATGAGTATAAAGGGTAACCAAAAACATCCTTTATTTTATTCTTTACCAAAAAAAATACTTAATGAATATAAGTATATGCAAGGTACTATGTGGGTGATACAAAGACATGTATAAGGTATAATTATTATCTTAATGTAGCTTATAGTCTAGTAAAAGATATATATAAATTCTTTTAAAATGTCCATATATCTGTGTACTATCCCTCTCCATGCATGTCTGAGATATAATTTGGCCCTTGGTGTAACTGGACGCAAAGAATGAGTGTGTTATGAATGTGGTTTTGTTGTATTAAAAAAAATGATTTTATGTCATTTAAATTGTAATATTTTTATATTGCTTTAAGTTTCACGAAACATTTTTTTCTTCACCCACTGAATTGTTCTTTCCCTGAAACTGAATACTCCCAAATTGCTAAATTATTGTTTTTGGATAGTGAAAGATCAATTTTAAAATGTAATGATGTTATATAAAAATACAAAGAGATCTTTTCATTGTTTTTTTGATTATATTTGTGTTTGAATGAAACTTCCTAGAGAATAGGTTACATAATTAATAATATAAATCACATTATTAATATTAAAATATTTTCTTAAGGAAAATACTTTTTAAACATAAATTTTCTTGATATATTTAGGTTATATAATTTATATGTCCAAATGATGTTTTCTAAAATTACAGATAAAAGAATGGCAAACTCCTTTTTAGCACAGAACTTCATTGCGCTTTCAGATCTGCGTCCAAATCTGGCTCATCCAGTAAGTTTTATTGACGTACTTCTTGTTTTATTTACTAATGAATTTTATATGATAAGATTATGTTACTTCAAAATCATGTAACTGACATGTATATAGATACCCATTGCATTAGTATAATTGTTGGACATAAAGTTCCCCTGTTTCTTTGTATATATTCTAGGAAAATGAAAACTAATGCTTATAATGTGACCAATATGACTGGTAATTCATTATTTGAAATTATTAGAAACTTCCTTATATCATTTTAATTGAATTATGAATTGAAATTTAGTCAAACTCAACATTATGAAGCCAAAATGTTTTTGTACTGTATGTTCTCCAGGTGACTGCACTTAGAGACTTAGATTATATTATTATGATGGATTTAAGGAAAAATCTCAAGTATTCTGTCACCAGAAGCATGTTGAATTGAATTTTTGGATTGAAACATAAATTAATTTCACACTACAGGAATTCTCAATTTTCACAGAG
This sequence comes from Notamacropus eugenii, assembly GCF_028372415.1. Lineage (NCBI taxonomy): Eukaryota > Metazoa > Chordata > Mammalia > Diprotodontia > Macropodidae > Notamacropus > Notamacropus eugenii. The sequence continues at coordinate 48,687,755 of NC_092872.1, forward strand.
GATATAAATGGTGGAAGAGAAAGAAGGGGGCAAGAGGAGAAAGCTGTCTAGCTTGTTAGGCTGAGCTCACGGCATGTCTGCATTGTGATCCCAGGGTCTGGTCCTTAGCTTTCCAGGGTCCGAATCTTGATTTTATTAGTTCACCCAGTGGTGACAAAGCTCTGAGGAATCAATTCATGCTGACTAAACTCACTAGAGAAGGATTTATAAACCAGAATGCCAGTTTATTAATTTATAATGGATGACATATCAGGCAGGATTACTAGTACTGGTCATTTGCACACAGCATTCCCTGCTAGTGGGTAGATCCACGCAGGAGACTAAAGTTATAGATCTAAAGGCTAATTGGTGACAATAGAATTAGAGCAAAGGCAGTTATTCTTAAGTGATATTTCTGTCAAGCTTGATGAATTGCCTTTCTCTACTCTAGGGATATTTCTGTCTAGATAATTGTTACTAGTGGTCATTACCATCAGATAACTTTCTCTCCTGGACAGTGCTCAAGAAATATAGAAATCTAACCCTTTAGTTCTTTTTTTTTTTCTACACTCCATGCAAATCTCTACCCTTCTGTTGTGATGACATTAACTCAAATATTTTACAGTTAATTAGATCACAACTTTTCATACATTAAATACAACTTCATTTACTTTATGAGATTTAAGAGGCATCATAGTTACTTGCTAAGACTTGGGAATTCCCACAGTCTTATCAATAACATATTTACAAATAACTTCTTAGAGTCAATTTCTTCACATAACTAATCTTGTTGATTTAATTTTGATTTGTATTAATGCTAATTTTTATTCTCCCCTCAAATTCTTGAGATGTATTTAATTTAGAACTTGTACTCAAATATACATGCATTTACACATACACACACACACAGAGTAGATAAATTAGATGGATTCATGGTTTCCTGAAATGTTATATGTCAATTAAATGTGTGTGTATGTAAATTGAAGAATCTTAAATGTACAAAGGGATCTAACAAAAAAATCTGGAATGAATACATTTGTAAAGTGAAGAATCTCTTTATAAAGCAAATAATGATACCTACACCCCTATTTGTCTGATTTCTAATTTTGGTTGTCTAGTTTTCTGTTTCAAAGTTTCATCTTGGGGATGAATTGCCTGATTCAGAAGTCAAAAATATTTTTTCCAATATTTCAGCAAGTTGAGTTTCCCCAGTAAAATTCAGAGGGGTTCCCTATATTCATATAGAGTTAAAGAAATAGTAACATTAGTCATAAACGCAAAGGGATAGCCAGAAGTTCGGTTAGGATGTGGAATTCTTTAAAGTTTGAGTGCAACAAATTATTGCCACATGAACAACAGCTGCTAGAACTATTAATATAAGCATGGGTTTATCCTTTGTAAGAAAAAGCTAGTAATCTTGGCTTTTTAAAAGTGTTTTAATTTTTTTATTCTTCTTGGTAGACACTAAAATAAACAATAAAGTTTTAAAGAAGAAGATATTTAATGACTTACCTAGATTTTAAGAACTAGAACTTATAACTTTGATTTATCAGCTACAATATATAGGTTTTGTTACAATCTAATTTATGTTACTGTCCAGCACGTTTGGATTAAGGAATGAAGCAATTTTATGTGAATTGTCAAAAAAAAAAATCCCATATAAAAGAAAGCTTTGAAGGCCTTAGGAAATTAAATTGCATTATACATGTGCTTTAAATGAATTCAGTTAGATATCTAAAGCATAGGACAGTTACTGTGCTCCACCTAGTGATTAAAAATAAAGTAGAAACATGGTTAGTGCTCTAATATATTTGTAAGGCAGTTAGCTGTCCAACTACTTCATATTAGTCCTTATGCTGTTTAATGTTTATATTGTTCATTTACATGCCACCCTAGAATAAATGCTTTTAAATGATTACTAGTCAAAAATATGTTTGTTATAACCAGTAAAATATAACAAGTCCATGAAATCAAATTTATCATGTACATCTGTGTTTAATATTGGTTCTATAACCTTTTTGTTTTTCAGAGTATAATCGGTATGGTTATTGGGAAAACAGATGTCAAAGGCTTTCCAGACAGAAAAAGTAGAGTTACATTTAACTCTTTACTTTTCATAAGCTATAACTTAAGTTTATATGATTAAAGTCAAGGATATTTAAATGATTTAATTTGTCATGCATGTTGAACTCCTAAAGGGCAAGAACCATGTTTCTCTGTTTGATAAAGTGCCTAATTAAGAGTCATGTGTGTGAAAATACTCAAGGAATATTATTTGATGATAAATTATTTGATGTTTCTAGAGAATAATTATTCAAGGCTATGCCTGTAATATAATACCAGAACCACTAGCTGACTTGGTCAGTTCAATCAATGAGCTAGTTAATTAAGTAAAAAAAAGGAGGAAAATTATTATTTAGGATTAAGTAAGGAAAAATTTCATTTGACTACATTTTTCTCCCTTTAAATTATTTCTACTATACCCTGAATCTCCTAATCACTATTTTTAACTTTGATAGTTATTCTCGTGATATACATGAATATGTAATAACTTCTAAATATATTATACGAATTTCAAGTACTTCAATCTATTTTCTCATGTATCTTGCAACCTTAGTATAAATTCTATATAACTATGTCTATATGGTTTCAAATACTACTTTAAATGGAGCTGTCAGATAGTCATTTGTTTTGTTTTTGCATACTAAATCAGACGTCAAAATTACACTAAAAACAATGTTTTGTTTTATGTTATGCTTTGTTTTGACTTTTTTCATCATTATGACTAAACCAAATTAGTGTCTTGCTTTTATGTAAACATCCTTAAACTGGAATTAGACTTTTGAATAAATGCATTGTCAAAGTTTTGTGGGTGATAGAAAAAGTGGCATACACAAAATTTTAAATATGTTCATTTCAGCTTTTTTCTACAATTTTTATTTAAATTCTACAGCGTAAGAAAGAGTAAGTCGAGCTAAAGGCTGTTAAATTTGTCAAGAATTTTGGCAGAAAAGTTTCACTTTTATTTTAATCAGTTGGGTAATTGTGACATATGTTAACCTAATTTGTATAATCTCTGTTATACCTTAATTTTTATTTTCAATTTTTTCTCCTATTCATTTTAAAAGATCTGTAATGAATTTTAAAAAATCAACAACACTAATTCATCTGCACTCAAAAAATGTACATTCTTTATGCCGTAAATCAGACCCCCAAATTTCACTAATAAGGTTAAAGACAAAAGAATATTTAGAACAGCATAAGGAACCCAGACAGAATCCTAAGTGTTTCAAGGCATTCCTACTACTACAGGAACCAGAAGTCATTAAAATATTTACTGACCCCTTGTGGTATTCATCAGGCCATCATTCAGAAGCACAAACCCGTTGTTCTAATTCAATACTTTGGAATTATGACTACACAAAGTGGAAGAGAAACTTGAAATAACTCTCTGAATCATTCAAGTTAAAAAAAAAAGACAACTTCCCCCCCCCCCCCCCACACACACACGGACAGAAAATTGAGGAAAAGAGGGAAGAGAAGGATGTTTGCCACAAATTCGATTCTCCACTTTGCTTTACAAGTCAATAAATTACAACATATAATTTCAAAGGATGAGAACTTATGCATAGATTGAGATGTGCACCAGTGGAGGGAACTCACACAAATGAAATCCATCAGAGTATAAAAAATTTGTAATTGGTATACATTAATTGGGTGCTGTGTATTTGTGTCTGGATAAGTTCGCATAATAATAAGAACTAATGAAACCAACTTTTTACATTTGAAAACTAAAAGCCTCATCTTTTTTTCTTTAGATATTGGATCAGAAAGGTACACTTTCAGCTTCACCATTCGAGATTCACCAACTTATTTTATAAATGTAACATCCTGGGGAAAGGAAGATTATATTCAATCACTTTCCAAAAGCTTTAGAGTTGGTGAGTGTGGTAAGTTATTTATTTTTCACCTATTCCTATTATAATTCTTTCCCATGACATTAATGTTTGAGGTTTAAATAAACCAGTTTTTCCTCTAAAGACATAAATTGAACTAGTTTGATTGTAAACAAATGATCTAGGTTTATTACGCATCAAGTCAAATATTACATAAGTCAAATAATTAACCTAAAACATGTAAACTGAGAATTAGCAGTTCCTTATCATAGGACCTCAGAATTTTAAGAGATTTCAGAAATTATCCAAGTTTGACCCTTACCTGAAATATGTATCCACTCTACCACATCCCTAACTGCCTAGCAGGTGGTCTTCTAGTGCCTGAGTAAACAACTCCTAGGACAGGAAACTCACTACCTATAAAAGATAGCCCATTGTACTTTAAAGTGACTCTAAGTTATTTAATTTAAAAACCCTCTCAGCTTCAGTTTCCTTCTCTGCAAATGGGAATAATAATACCTACCTCTTGTTTCAAGGATCAAATGAGATAAGGCTTGAGCACTGCGTAAATGCTAGCTATTATTATTATGAGGAAGTTTTTCTCTATATTGAGACAAAATTTACTTCCTTGTAGTTTCCATCCATTGGTATCATCTTCTTTAGACATGCACTACAATTCTAACCCCACTTCCACACAAGTCTTGCTTCTCAACTATTCCCTCCTTAGCCCCACCTGCATATCACACCTAAGTATCATCTTTACAGAAACCTCCATCGTGGCCATAATGAGTCTTCAGTACTACAGGGGAACTGATGCTAGCATCCAAGTAGTCTTTTTTTTTTTTTACTGAAATACAGAATGTTATGAATATTCACAAAGGCTTCCCCCTCTAGCCACAACTGCCCCCTCTTAAAAAGCTTTACACATGGTAGGAAAGCTTTTAACTTGTCTTCTTTTATGACATGATTTGCTTTAGACCAATGGCTAGGATGTTGTTTAAGGTTGAGCTAGGGAAATGTAAGGTAAAGCTGTAGGAAAATAACCACCAGATCTCTAGATCATAGCAGAAAGAAAATTTGGAAAGCTAGGAAGTAGAACTTATGGAAAACTAGAATCCTTAGATCCTCCTAGAAACGAAATACAGCCTGCAAGATTCTGGAAATTGTAGTTTGATATCTCTAGCTGTGGCAGTGTAGTGTGTAGAGTTAAGAATGTGAATGCATATAGCCCTCCAGGTGCCATTGGGAGATAGCTATTTTTTTTCCAGGCTCTTCGTGCCTATCATTCATCTAATCTGGACAACTCATACCCAGGATTCCTTGCTGGGGCTGTAGCCTAAGCCTGAAAAGGTCCGGACTGCCCCCCCACTCAGTGAACATACATGTAACAAGAGTGAATCTCATATGGGTAGTAATGTCCACCTATGGTGAGGGCTTATCATAGTGTGTGTGAAAGGGAGATAAGATAGATATTGCTAGCCTCTTCTCCTCCCATCCTTCTGCAAGGGAGAAATTCATCTCTGCCAGGAGAGGAAGCAGAAAGTTTGGGGCCAGAGGCTGCTCTGCTGTCCTCAGGAGAGAGTGGGCATGGGAGAAAGCTAAAATTATATCTCTCTAGTCCCTTAAATATGGTTCATCTAGGAAGTATGATCAGGTTTCATCTAAGTTCTGATCACTTAGACATTATTATTCTTATTGGAGGAAGGAGACCCCTAAGTTCTATATCCAAGGTGTGACCCCTTTCCCACCAAATACCAGTTCTACAATATACACACATGGAAAATAGCAAGGAAACCCATTCATCCAAATCTTAGTAAAACAGAAATCAGAGAACATGTACATAGAAGAATATATACCAGACAATATAGAATGAAAGAGTTCTTCCATTGGGAGCAAGACAAATGAGCTCAACCATTAGAGAGTGTCCTTAATCTCTTTTAAAGGGAAATCCCCCAAAGTCTGTAGAGGAGCAAGTTGGATAAAGATACGATGGAGACTTCTACCTCCTCATATGTCTTCCCAGAGTCTTCTTCCTTCAGCAGTCTGAAATAGTGTTAGTCAGTTCTATCTTCTTTCTTGTAGCTGGAAGCCAGAAAAGCCTGGAGCAATTTGCCACTTAAAAACTCTTGAAGTTTGAAGAGTTTAGAAGAGTATTGACCTTCAGAGAGTACCACAGGGGTACTGGTGAAGGCTTAGCTGTCTTGCTTATCGCTAACTCTACCCAGTCCCTCACCCTCACATGGAGCAGGGATTTCACCTCCACAAATAAGGAGGGTTCCATACCAATGGGCTCCCCATCTAGAAAAATAATGTCTCAAAGCTAGAGGGTAGGTCTCTTTGATGTACCCAATTCCATATAAATTAAGCAGGATCAGAGAGTGAATCCACAGAGAAAACAAAGTCATCCTAAGAAGGACATCTGACCTCAAGGTCTCTTATCAGAGCTTCAGATTGTTTTAGTGTCCAGAAATGAATGGACCAAGGGAGATTAAGAGCTGGTTCCAGGAGCTCTGTATTCAAGTGACTAAGACTCGAGATTCATACAAAGGAACACGTTGACCATTTTGTCCAAGATGGTTAAGATTTGGGTGAAGTTCCAGCATCCAAAGAACAGTGAGAAAGCAGTAGTCCTGATAGACAATTTGTCCCAAATGCTTGAGAATGTTGCTTTCCAAACTCAGCACAACACCTTTTCCTAAGATGAGAGCTTAAAAGGACGATGCAATGAGATCTGTGTTCCTGAGAGCCAAGCATCAGAAACAGTATCATTCAAGAATGTGAGCATGAACTTTACCTAGAAGGGGTGGAGAGAAGTGGACCTAAGTCAGAGTGACTCATATGGGGATGTGCTCTTGGAAAATTATAGGTACCTACTTTTTCTTTGTTGATTTCTAAATCAAAGATTATTTCCCATCTAGAGAAAGAAGAAATGCCAATGGATCCAAGAGAGAGAAGCTCCAGGAAACACAAGTTCAAATGGGAAAACTGTACCTGAAACCAAGATTTCAGCTCCACAGTTGAGCATTTCTGTGGAAAAATCATTCCTAGAAAGATTCATTTGATTTTGGCCCCACTACTCCAAATTGAGAGAAACCTAGGACAAAGCAGGGCAACCAGAAAAGATATTTTAGGCAAATAAAAGTTGCTCAAAAAACCCCCAAAACAACCACCTCCTAATAAAAACAAAGACTGTGTGCTTAATATTTATAACAAACTTTAGTCCAGAAGCATTACTTACATACACAAAAGAGTTCATATAAGAAATTTTTGCTGTAACTGTGATACACTTGAAAAGCATTATACAATATTTAGATATAATTAAAAATAAAATCTCCTCAGGGAAATCCTTTAAATATAATGAATCTGGAAAAGTCTTTAGTTACCATTCAGATTTCATTCAATATCAGAGAACACAATGGAGAAAAACCTCTATGTATGTAATGAATATGAGAAAATCTTCAATGACATCACACTTCTCACTCTTCATTAGAGAATTCACACAGGAGAGAATCTTTATGAGTACAATGAATGTGAGAAGCCTTTCAGTAGGGGTGTACAACTTACAGCATCAAAGAATTCATACTACAGAGAAGCCATATAAATGTAATGAATGTAGGAAAATTTTCAATAATGGCTAATACCTTGTGCAACATCAGAGAATCCATCCTGGGGGAAAACCTTGTAAATGTAAATGTGGGAAAGTTTTCAGACAAGGTAGACTCCATTCCCAACATCAGATAATTCATACTGCAGGGAAACTCGTATAAATATAGTGAATATAAAATAAAAAAACTTTCAACTCTAGCTCTTACCTTACTAAATATCACAGGATCCATACTGGAGAGAAACTCTGAGTGTGATAAATCTGGAAAAGATTTCTGTAATAGTTCATCACATAGCAGCAGAAAACTTTAACTATAAACCCTATATACATATTGAATGTGGAAGAGTCTCCAACAGGAGTGTATATTTTATTGAATATCTACAAATTCATACTGAAGAGAAAACCCATAATAAAATGAATGTGGGAAATCATTCAACCAGAGCTCATCCTTTAGTAATCATAGATGAATTCTTATAGGGACAAGACCCTATAAATGTAATGAATGTGGGAAAGTCTTTGGATGTAAGTCAACCTTCATCAGACATCAAAGACTTCATGTTGGAAAGTAACTGGAGCCTATCAGGAAAGCTCTGTCTTATGCTTAACTAACAGTTAATAATCAGGTTTAACATGGGTTACAAGGATAAAGGCATCTTTTTTCTTGTCTCTTCTTTAATGTTTCACCCCTAATCCTATCACTATACCTCATAATAATCTATTAAATAACCACTTTACCCTAAAGCTTATATATATATGCACACACACACATATGTAATATGTGAGTAAACACATATGTATGGGCAGTTAGGTGGTGCAGAGGATAGAGCACCAGACATGGAATCAGGAAGACCCGAGTTTAAATCTGGCCTGAGACACTAAATACCTGTGCAACTCTGGGCAAGTCACTTCACCTGCCTGCCTCAGTTTCCTCATCTGTAAAGGTGGTTAGAGTTTACCCCCAGGAGCTGGGAAAAACCTTTGTTACTTTTGTTCTTCCTATAACTTCTCAGTTAGTATCCCTGTGTAAAAGTTAAAAGGGAGAGAGGCCTGGAAGGACTTATATGACCTGATGGTGAGTGAAAGGAGCAGAACCAGGAGAACTTTGTGCACAGCAACGACCACAGTGTGCGAGAGTTTTTTCTGGTAGACTTGGAATTTCGTAATAACGCAAGAACTTCTTAAAAAAAAAAAAATCCCAATGGTGGTTCTCAAGGCAAAATGCCTTCCACACTCAGAGAAAGAAATATGGAAGTCATTCGCAAAATGTAGCAGATTATGTTTGTGTATGTGTAAGTTTTTGTGTATCATGTTTTGATTTGTTATATGATTTCTTTCATTTATTTTAGTCTGACTACATAGCATGACTATAGTGAAAATACACTCAATAGGAAAATATATGTAGAACCTATACAGAATTGTATGCAGTCATGGGGAGGGAGGGGGGTAGTGAGGGGTAGGTATGGAGGGGATAAAATCTCAATTGTATGGCAGTGATTGTTAAACATTAAAAAATAAAAAAATAAAAATAAAAAAGGGGCAGCTAGGTGGTAGAGTGAATAGAGTGCTGGGTCTTGAGTCAGCAAGAATCATCTTCCTAAATTCAAATCTGGTCTCAGACACTTACTAGGTGTGTGACCCTGGACAAATCACTTAACCCTGTTTATCTCAGTTTCATCATCTGTAAAATGAACTGGAGAAGGAAATGGCAAATCACTGTCTCTGCCAAGAAAACCCCAAATAGAGCCATAAAGAGTCAGACATGACTGAAACAACTGAACGGAAACAAATATATATATACACTAATAATACACAAAAATAAGGGGTGGGAAACAGCAAAATTTACAGGAATGGTAATTTTCTTGTGGAAAAGTGGAAAGAAATTGAAGGAATGAGAGGTAGTTTTGTAGCCCTTTGGAGAAAGGCAGAGTTTGGTGGGATGATATAGGAAGAAAGCTTTGGATCATCCTTAGCCACTCCCTCTTTTGGAGGAAGGACTTGTCACTGCACTCTTTCTCCTCCATCAGGTTATTTATTGCCTTCTCTTGGCTTTCAGAAAGTCAGTAGAAGTATGTATATACATCCGTTACCTGGGAGCTCTTGGTTCCAAAGAAAAGCATAGGATTATAGATTTAGAGCTAGAAGTAACTTTAGACATCAAGTCTAATCTTTCTATTTTATTGATGTAAGTCCAAAGAATTTAAATGACTTGCTTAGGTCACATAGATAAAAAACATCTGAGAAAGGTTTTCCTGACCCTAAGTCTAGCATTCTATCTACTGTACTACCTAGCCACTCCAGAAATGTTCTTACCATTTCTTGCTGTTCTATTTCTTGCTCAAGGCCATGCCTTGATAGTTATTGAATTGTGACTAATTTAAGTAGTCTTGACCCTAGAACTCACAGGCTCATGGATTTGGTACAACTTTCTCATTTAACAGATGAGGTTAAGTGATTTTGTCCAAAGTGACATAGGTCTGCTTCCTCCAGGCTACTAACTGAAGTGAAAAACAAATGGCAAAACTGACTAGTTCCAGAGAGAAGCCCATCTCTACTCTAGCCCAACCTCTATGAATCCTACTGGAACCCCGTACAATCTGACCTTTAACTCCTAGGGCAAGATCAATGGAGTTGGATTATCAAGGGTACCAGGTCTCGGAAGCTCTGTGTTTAATCTCTTGATGGTTAAATGGAGAACTCATAGGAGATAACTGCAGTGATTGCTACTCTTGGATGCTATCTTTGTGTTCTTGGAGGATTATTTTCTCTTCTAGTCTGTACACTCCATGAACCTAGGGACTGTGTCTTATCCAAATTTTGTACATCATTTAGCACTTAGCACAGTTTTCTGTATGTAATAGGAATTAAATAAATTTTTGTTGAATGAATGTTTGTTGAATATAGAACTTAGTTAAGGCTCGGTTCAGCTTTCCTCATTCTTTCCCATTATACTATAAAGAAAATACACTTGTTATGTATGCCTGCTAATTGAATGATAACCAAAGAAAGTATTTAAAGTTGTACAGGATTATTGTAGGGAATTTAATGTTCAGTCCTTGAAGTAGTATTTCTCTTGGTTCTTAATTTGGGTATGGACATAAAAAAAATGCTACTGGGTGAGGCCATTGATCCCAACAGCCTACTGCTCTGTCTCTGACAGTGACTCCAAGTAATTTTTTATAAGAGCACATAGCTGTCAGCTATTATGTTATCTTCAGAAGATTTGAAATAGTTTTTACATAGTCCCATTTCTAGTCCCACTTCCAATCATGTGGCTTTAATTTTTGTTAGCCTCAATGTTCTGATCTGTGAAATCAGAATAGTAATTTCTACTCTGCCAACAATAACAACAATGATAGTATCTTATGGTTTACAAAGCCCTTTACATATTGTCTTATTTAATCTTTACAACAGCCCCATGAGCTAGATAGTGCAGGTGTTACCTCTACTGTACTGATGGGGAAACTGGGGTTGAAAGTTAAGTAATTAGTGATAGGTAGAACCAGAACACAGGTCTTCCCTCACAAAGTTGTTATGATCAGATAAGTTAATGTAGGGATAACTACTCTGTAAATAGTGAAGCGCTATGAACATATAAAGTACTTTTTTGTTGTTTCTCTTCTTTATATGTGATTTAATCAGTATGGAAAACTCCTGCCACTGTAGGTCATCAACTGTATGGGACACTGAGACGTTGTAACTAGCGCCTAGTTATACAACTAATATGTATGAGAGGTCAGGGCTTGAATCCAGGTCTTCCTGACTCCAAGTCCAGCCAGTCATTCACTCTAGCACACTGCGTCTCAGAGTATTAGTTTTATTATCATAGAGACCCCCACACTTTTTAATGGTATTTGCTATAAGATTAAATCTGTGCTGTAAATTTTGATTGCATAATCATATAAAACAGTTTTGTAAAAAAAAAAAAACCAATGCTTATGAAGTACTTAATTACAAAAATTGTAAGTATAAAGGTTCATATTTGTGCAATTTGAGGAAAATGGTATTTCAAACTCACTACGCTATATATATCCATACTTTTTCATTATAAATCACTTGACTTTTACCTTGTTAGAATTATTATTATTTTGAAATTATATCATACTTTTCTCTGTGTTTTAGTGATAATTGAAAATCCATTAGTGCAGACAAAGGAAATAGAAAAAGAAGAAAAATTCAATCCTACAACTCCAAGGTAAATTCATGACAGAGAACTATGACTTTTTTGGTACAATTAGTAGGACTAATATTGTCTGAGTGTCGAATTAGATTGCCACAAAATGGTACACTTCATTTTGAAAACTATAACGTATACAACATAACTACAACATATAACTCCTCATTGCTTACATAAGTATTCAATGACTGGTATTGCATTATAAAGAGAAAATATAGCATTTATCCTAGGAGAAATGAGTCTGATTCTTAGCTTTTCATATTTTGGAAATGATAGTAACATGGAGGAAAAATAAATCTTAAAAAAATTCCTCTTCTCAAAGCTTCAGTATGAAGTTCAGTTCTCCATCTTTTTTTGAGAAGTTAGTATTAAGGAAGGATTTTGAAGAAAGAAGGGAACAATCTTGTTTTAAGAATAGTGGGTTGCAATAATCAATTGCAAGGCATGGCATATGGATCCCCATTAATGCTAACAACCATTATGCTTTAGTTAGGACAATCGTGTTGTAACATTTTGTCTTTAAATTGCTTGGATCTCAAAGAGAATAGATATTAAATGTCCTGTTTCTACAGTCTCAAATATTTATCTATATTCATTATTTCTCTTTATAAATATTGCCTTTATATTATCAATTCAAAATGAAATAAACATTTATTAAGCAGCTATTGTGTGCAGAGCACTTTGCCAAGCGCTAAGTTGGGGGTAGGGAGGGACAAAGTTAGTTATGATATGGTTTTTGCCTTCAGGGAACTTATTATGGTACAGTATAGAATAGTATTATAGTACAGTATAGAATAAGACCACACTAGGTAACTAGGGGCAGATAGGTAGTACAGTGGATAAAGTGTGGGGCCTAGAATCATCAAGATATCTTCCTAAGTTCAAATCTAACCTCAGACACTTACTAGCTGTGTGACCCTGGGCAAGTCACTGTTTGCCTCAGTTTTCTCATCTATAGTATGAGCCAGAGAGGGAAATGGCAAAACTGCTCTGCTGTCTTTGCCAAAAAAAAAAAACAAAACCAAATGGGGTCACAAAGAGTCTGACACAACTAAACAACAACAACATAGGTAACTATATCGCACAATATTACAGGACCAGTATGTTAGATAGCTAACAAAAGTATGAGGTCCAAAAGATCTGAATTGTCAAAGTAATCTTCCTAAAGCACAAGTTTGACCATGTCACACACACACTCTGCTTCCCCTTAACTAATAAATTCTAGTGCTCCCTATCCATATTCTTTCAGTGAGCCATGCTGCCTCTTAGTTAAAATGTATAACTTATATTTTCATTAGGTATTTTTTGAATCCTGAAATTATTAATATATTAAAGAAATTTAAATTACATGATAAGAACAAACCAAGTTGCTCCATTATGATTTAATTCATTGGTCAATTTAGCTAATAATTCATTGAAAAAATCACTCAAACCAATTTTTTTTCATTGGTGAAGCAAAACAGATTGGTTAACTAAGTTTTCATTTTGAATTCTTTTATGTTGGCGTTGTGTAGGCATAACCTATAAGTAATAATATGAAAAATTTCTTTAAAAGCATACCCACAATACAGATTGAGACATATATCTTTTGGATGTGGCCAATGTGGAAATTTGTTGTACTTGACTTATTACAAGGGTTGTGTTTTTCTTTCTTTTTTCACTGAGGATGGGTAAGAGGTAGATGAGAGATTTTTGTTCACTAAAAATATTAAATTAATTTTTTAAAGTATATCCACAAACTCAGAGTTTTAAAAACGAATGTTAGAGGTATCGGCAATGGAGTATAGAAATCTGTCTTACCCTACAGGAAAATAGAAGGGAAAGGGATGGGGGTGGAGGGCAGTGATAGAAGGGAGGGCAGATTGGAGGAAAGGGCAATCAGAATACAAACTGTCCTGGGGTAGAAGTAGGAGGGAGACAAGGAGAAAATTTGAAATTCAAAATTTTGTGGGAATGAATGTTGAAAACTGAAAATAAATAAATTTACTTTTAAAAAGACAAAAAATATAAAAGTATGTCCACATATTAACCTTTGTCATGGGACATCTAACACTACAACTATCTCTAAGCTGGCCTCCTTAGTCCCAGTTTCTCCCATCCTTCACTCCCATCCTTCACATCCTGTACTCTATCCTTCAAACCTTATGCCAGAACTAATCCTCCTAAAAAACTATTTTCATCACTTGATTGTCTCAGAACTTTCATCAATTTTCAGTAAGGTATTAGACTACGTGATTTCTAAAGCCCTTTTTTAGCATTCTTTGCTAAACATTCTTTGATTAATTGACTGATAAATGTGCATAAAACTTTTTGTGACTAGAGGACTCACAACCTTTTATAATCTTCCTTCCAGCCTTCCTTTTCAACTTTGTCTCCAACAATCTAATCCAAAGAGTTTGTTTATTGAATTGAACTGCAAATGTCTAAACAAATTTCCGTTGCTTCTTTTCTCGCATCATTTCCCTTAGATGGAATTCCTTATTCCTGTTTTATCTATCTACCTTCAAGGTAAAATTCAATTTCTACTTCCTTCATTAAGGACCCATAGGGATCTCCCCCTCCTCTAAATTCCTATATCATTTATTTTTTGTACCATTTATTTGACATTTAATTATATGCTGCCTTAAGACATACTGTCATGTGTCAGTGTTTTAACTTTTTACTTGCATATCTCCTGAAATGAATTTCTTAGAACTTGTATTATACTTTTTATTTTTAAAAAAGGTAGTAGTATTTTATTTTTCTGGTTACATATAAATACAATTTTCAACATTCATTTTTTGAAAAATTTTGAGTTTCAAACTTTTCTTCATCCTTGCTTCTCCTCCCCCCTTCCCAAGACAGCAAGATTATACATGTGCAATCATGTAATAAAAGTAAGTGAAAATAGTATGCTTTGATCTGCATTTAAACTCCATCAATTCTTTCTCTGAGTGTATGTAGCATTTTCTATCATGTGTCTTTTGATATTGTCTTGGTGTATTATACTTTAAAAAAAAAATTCCTGATAATGCCTAGCAGTGGGCTGGGCAGATAATATATATTCAATGAATATTTTGTTTGGATGTTTAGTCAAAAATTAGCACTATTGTTCAGTGTTTTCAATTTTCTTTAAAAGTCAAGTATTTATTAACATGTCATAAATTTAAATGCCCAAAAGTTAACTAAATTATGAAATGTTAAACTAACTTCAAAATCTTTCTATGCAAAATAACTTGCTAATAACTCATTTGATATGTGTGTGTATGTGTATTTTTGCAATCCAGCTCCTATAAACTATTGCTCAGTGAGAATCATTCTCTGGTCAGAGTTTGCTCCAGCTATCAAGTGGACATTAAATTACTTTCCTTGTTGCATTTACCCATAAAAGATTCTCAGGATTACTATTCACTAGGTGATATTGTTGCAAATGGTCAGACTCTTGATGGAAGAATTATTAATGTGCTTGCAATAGTAAGGTCGGTAAGTTCAAAAGACTCCATAGCAGGTAAAGTCAATTTAATCTGGAATTTCAATGATTTGATTTGTTTTTTTCTAATATGTGTCATTTCTGTCCTCAGTCTTATTTCATACTTTCATCAGTAGTCACTTGAATCAATTTAGGTAAAAGGTAAAAATTCCCAGTTATGGAAAAAATTTTATATTTTATTTGTAAACAAATAACAAAATAAATTACACATGAATACCAAGTATAATATAGTAATACATATAATTGTTATGTGCTTATATATATGAGATTTTTATAAATTTCATTTGAACATGGATCCAAAATAGTCACTGACAGTTAATAGATAAGGAAATTGGTTACACATCATGGCACACATTTCCAGAGTCACTCTGAGATACATGATAGTGGTAATAACATTGCTTATTGGCTTGCAGTGGGCTAACAACTCAGTGTTAGTTCACTTTGGCCAACATTTTATTGTAAAGTATTGAAACATTAGAGAAATCTGTGATCCTTTAGATGTGATCCTCTTCTACAGTATATCAGAATCAGTCAACCTTTTACTAAAAATTGTTGTATTAAGTTCTGATAACCACAACTTAAGGAGATCGTGAAATTTAAAACTATTTAGAGAAAGCCACAAAAATGGAAAAAATCTGCAAAACAAAACCCATGAAGAAGAGTTAAAGGAACAAGAATAAGAATAACTTAATAATAATTTTTAAGTGTAGGGTAATTATTATCATCTCTTTTTTACAGATAAGGAAATTGAGGCTCAGAGACATTAAGAGTTGCCCAAAGTCACATTGCTAATAAGGCAGTACTAGATCCCAAGTCTCCTGTTTTCTAGTCCCAGGCTCTTTCAAAATTCACTGAATGACTCCAAATCTAGGAAGCTCTATCTACTGACTTGTATTTGTAGGAACTTTACTCTACCTGTTGAACATAGATATTTTGTTCTTGTTGAAAATGACAGTCTAAAAATTATAAAGTAGTTTCTGCTATCAGTTGCTCTACATAAAGTTGGAATTGCTTATTTGCTGGAAGCAGTATAAATCAACAAACATTAAGCAGTTTATTATATTATGGTTAGGCTGCTACAGAATCCCACCTTTTAAAGATCTTGTTGTTTGACAGTCAGGAAACAATGAAAGTAAATAATTCCAATGAGTAATTAAAAAAAGATTCCTTTTAAGAGACTACTTTGGATGCATAGGGAACACACTGACCAACTTAGATTTTTAAGACATTTACAGATATAGAGGAAGAATGCAAATGAGTGGCAGAATAGTGTCAAAAGCTCTAAATCTTAGAATGAGCTGAGACTGGCAAGACAAATAGGACAACAGAAAGGGATTTTTTTTTAAAACTATGTTGTCACTCAAGGAGGATCAAGGAAGAAAGCAGACTATTCCTTGGTATGGTAAACAGATGGCAGTGAGAAGGAAGAAATGTCCAGCTTATTTTGTTTCTATTTTCTTTCCTAATAATGATCTTGGAACTTGGATAGAGAGATCAAAAGTGGTTAGTAGGGGGTTGAAACTCAAAACAAATGAGAAGATAATAAATAGCACCTACTCGCCATCTATTAATAAATCAACAAATACTCTTTTAAGCACCTACAGTGCTAGGTGCTGTGGATGTAAATGTAAAAATGTGAGTCCCTATATTCAAGGAACTTACATTTTACTGAAAGATAAAATTTCCACAAGTAAGTATATACAGGACATATATAAAATAAATATACAGTCATTCAGATGGGGGATAGAGGGAATACCATCAATTGTGAGAATCAGGAAAGGCCTTTTAAAGAAGTTGGCACTTGAACTGATCCTTGAAGGGAGCTAGCAGTTCTAAGAGAAGGAGGTGAGGAGTCTTCTAAGCCTGTGGAAAGGCATGGAGACCTGAGAATGGAATGTTATATATAAGGAACAGCAAGTAGAGTGGTTGGAGTGTAAAGCAGGTAAGGAAGAACAATATAGAATCAGTCTGAAAAATTAGGCTGGAGCCAGATACTGAAGGAATTTGACTGGTACAGAGAGGAATTTGTGTTTTTCCTAAAAACAAAGGGGAGTCATTAAGGCTTCTTGATCAGAAGGGTGATAAGATCAGGCCAGTGCTAATCAGTTTGGTAGCTGGATGGAAGACTGATTGTAAACTGGAGAGATTTTATGCAGAGATACCATTTGGAGCCTATTACAATAATCAACCTCATTGACTTAAGCTCAGTAAATTAAAAATCAACAACTCTGGATAAACTATAACTGAAAGTAATGAACTAGCTAGTAAATATTTCTGCTGATCCAATATCAGTTATATCTGAATGATAGTGGAAAAGGGAGGAGATACAACAGGACTCAAGATGTTTGTCTATCATCCCGATTTTCTTTTTAAAATAGTCTTTACTATTATTAATTTGATAAATATTAGTAAGTATGAGTATATCTAAATACTAAGAACAGAAAAAAACATCACACTACAAGGCCATAAATTTTCACCATGTACAGCTTGACTTTTTAAAAAGTAAATAACAAATTCAACATGGTGGTCCCTAGTCTTGCTTGTCTGTGTCTCCCTCTGAATTTTATGCTCTGTTCTTTGTATTTTTAAATAATCTTTTTCTTTCTTTTCTTTTTTTCTAACATCACTGTGACTAACTCCTTATTTCTTCTCTATAACTCTTCCACCCATGATCAAAAAAGCTTTCTCTTGTAACAAATAAAGATAGGCAAGCAAAGCAAATCTACATATTGACCATTCTTGAAGATGTATGTTTAATTCTGCACCTCTAAAACATGATTTATCATTGGTCTTTTGGAGTTGTAGCTGGTCATTGCATTGATCAAAGTTCTTGTCTTTCAGAATTGTTTTTCTTTAAAATGACATCATTATACAAATTGTTCTCCTCAGTTCATCAGTTCATAGAGGTCTTCTCTTTTCTCTGAATCTCTCTTTTGCCATTTCTTATAGGCAATAGTATTCTATTTCATTGCTGTATCGTCATTTGTTCAGCCATTCCCTAATTGATAGGCATTCCCCTTCTTTGATCTCTTTGGGATTCAATGTTTTAAAAATGAATGATAAAAATTGTTTTTACATGTAACTGGGGAAAAATAAAATGCCAAATAAGGAAAAAAAATATCGAATTGCTTGCCTTCTGAATGAAGGGCTGTAAGGAAGAAGGAAGAGAATTTGGAACTCAGAGTTTTAAAAATAAATGTTAAAATTTGTTTTTACATGTAACTGGGGAAAAGTAAAATACTAAGTAAAATCTCTTTGGGACATAAACCTAGTAGAGGTATCACTGGCAGCTAGGTGGCGCTGGGCTTCCAAGCACGGATCTTGGAATTAAAAAGACTCATTTTCTTCAGTTCAAATCTGGCCTCAGAACATTTATCAGCTGTGTAAGGCTGAGCAAGTCACTTAACCCTCCTTGCTTCGGTTCCTCATTTGTAAAATGAGCTGGAGAAGGAAATGGCAAGCTACTCCACTATCTCTGCCAAGATAACCCCCAATGGGATCATGAAGAATTGGACATGACTGAAACAACCCACAACAAATGGTATAACTGGATCAAAGGATTTACACAGTTTAATGGGGGTATAGTTCCAAATTTGTTTCCCAGAATGATCGGACCAATTCATAACTACAGCAACAGTGTTTTCTACCTCTTCTCCAGCAACTGCCATTTTCCTTTTTTTTTTTTTTCAACTTTCCAATTTGCTAACGTGAGGTACAACTTCAGAGTTGTTTTAATTTGTACTTCTCTTACTAGTGACTTGAGCCATTTTTCATATGGCTGTTGATATGTATGTTTAATTCTGCGTCAGCTCTAAAACATGATTTATCGTTGGTCTTTTGGAGTTGTGGTTGGTATTTTTTCTTTTGAGGACTTCTTATTCATATCTTTTGACTACTTATCTATTGGGAAATAGCTTTTGTTCTCATTCTATATTTGGACCAATTTCTTTTATGTCTTGTATGTCAGTCTTTGTCAGTGAAGTTTGCTACAAGATTTTTGAGTTAGCTTTCCCTCTTAGTTTTAACTGCATTGATTTTGCTCATACAAATTTTAGTTATATGTACTTAAAATTGGCTGTTTTTTCTTCTTTTATGATATAGTAATGCTTTGACTTATCTAGTCAAAAACTCTTCCCCTATCCAAACTGTGAAAAGTATCTCCTTTACAATTCCTCCAATTTGTTTGTTTTTAATGAGGTGAAATTTGATAGGGCTAAATATAAAATCCTATACTTAGCAATTATGGGTTTTTTTTCATTTAAAATCTTAATTTTTTTGTAATTCTGAACTTGACAATCATAAACAAACATGAGTTTTCCAGATACAAAGAGGAATGTACCTGAAACTGAATTATGTACAACAATTTTAAAAATAATATAGTAAATTCAACATGTTAGTTTCAAAGCTTGATACCACTAACTGATGGAGAGATGGATTACTCATAGGGCAGACTGAGATCTATATTTTCAAACACAGCCAGTGTACAGGTTCGTTTTCCTGAATTATCTTGTTTGTTACAAGGGATACTTGTTTTTAATTTGGTGGGGAGGGGCCAAAATGGCAGAGTAACAGCATGTACTTTCTAGAGTGCTGCCCCCAAGCCCAGCCAAATACCTGTAAAAAATGGCTCTAAACAAATTCTGGAGCTGCAGAACCCATAGAATGACTAAGTGAAGCAAATCTCCAGGCCAAGACAGTCTGGAAGGTCGCTGGGAAGTGTCTATCGCACCACTTTAGGGGCAGTGAGCAATCCAGTGTAGGCCACAAGTGCACAGAGGGGACCTCAATAAGCCTTGGGGAGACTGAATCTCTCACACCTGTGGTGGTTTCCAGACTTCATGACCCCAAAATGCTGAGGATAAATTGGAAGGTCAGTGGAAAAAGCCTGTAGGACTAGTGTGGGAGAGTAGAGTGGTCCAGCCCCAGTCCCAGTGTCCAGTCCCAGGGCAGCAGAGGAGGGAGGGGGCGGAGGAACCTGTAGCAACCACAGCAGCAGGAGAGGCAGCTGTAGCCACTGTTTCTGGAGCTCTAGGCCCACAGATTTTGGGGGGATCAAGTGGCTGACAGTACACTGCCCATCCCCACTGGAAGCAGAGAACTAACTACCTTGACAAAGAGCTCAAAAGTTAAGTAAATGACTGGGGAAATGAGCAAAAACTGGAAAAAGAATCAGACTACAGAATCTTCTTTGGTGACAAGGAAGACCAAAGCAGGCAAACAGAAGAAAATAAAGTCAAAGCTCCTCCATCCAAAGCTTCCAAGAAAAATATGAATTGGTCTCAGGCCATGGAAGAGCTCAAAAAGGATTTCAAAAATCAAGTAAGAGAAGTAGAGCAAAAATTGGGAAGAGAAATGAGAGTGATACAAGAAAATCATGAAAAATGAGTCAACTGCTTGCTAAAGGAGACCCCCAAAAATGCTGAAGAAAGTAGCACTTTAAAAAATAGAATAACCCAAATGGCAAAAGAGATCCAAAAGGCCAATGAGGGAAAGCATGCCCTAAAATGTAGAATTGGCCTGATGGAAAAGGAGATCCAAAATCTCACTGAAGAAAATAATTCCTTAAAGATTAGAATGGAGCATATGGAAGTTAATGACTTTGTGAAAAATAAAAAAATTATAAAACAAAACCAAAGGAATGAAAAATAGCAGATAATGTAAAATATCTCATTGGAAAAATAACTGAACTGGAAAATAGATCCAGGAGAGATAATTTAAAAATTATGGAACTATCTGAAAGCCATGATCAAAAAAAGAGCCTCAACATCATCTTTCATGAAATTATCAAGGAAAACTGCCCTGATATTCTAGAACCAGAGGGTAAAATAAATATTGAAAGAATCCACCGATCACCTCCTGAAAGAGATCTGAAAAGAAAAACTACTAGGAATATTGTAGCCAAATTCCAGAGTTCCCAGGTCAAGGAGAAAATATTGCAAGCAATCAGAAACAATTTGAGTATCAGAATAACGCAAGACCTGGCAGCTTCTACATTAAGAGGTTGCAGGACTTGGAATATGATATTCCAGAAGTCAAATGGGAGGAGAGGGTAATTAGAAGTAAATACTTTTGGTGAGGGACAAGGTCAAAAGAGAGAATAGAACAAATGGGGAGCAGGATAGAATGGAGGGAAATATAGTTAGTCTTTCACAACATGACTTTTATGGAAGTCTTTTGCATAACTACACATGTATAACCTATATGGAATTGCTTGCCTCCTCAGTGGGGATGTGTGGGGAGGGAGGGAGAGAAGTGGGAACTCAAAGTTTTAAAAACGAATGTTAAAAATTGTTTTTACATGCAACTGGAAAATAAGAAATACGGTAATGGGGTATAGAAATCTACCTTGTCCTACAAGAAAATAGAGGAGATGGGGATAAGAGAAGGGAGGGGTGTGATAGAAGAGAGGGCAGATTGGGGGAAGGGGTAATCAGAATGCATGGTGTCTTGGGGTGGGAGGATGGGAGAGACAGGGAGAAATTTTGGAACACAAAATCTTATGGAAATGAATGTTGAAAACTACAAATAAGTAAACAAACAAAATAATAATTTGGTGGGGAGGGACTTGTGAGGAAGAGGGGGACTGATGATAGTGGTGCCAAAAAAAAAAAAGGAGAATTGTAGCATTTTTTTTTTAAAGCACAAAAGAGAACAGGATGTTCAGGGGACAAACAAGCAATACAACTTTGAAACTAACGTTAAATTTTGGGGACATAAAGATGAAAGACTTTTGTACACACAAAATCAATGAAGTTATAATTAGATGGGAAACAGTTAAATATGAAAAAAAATCTCAACTTTAAAAGACTTGAGAACTTTAACCAATGCAATCAATGATCAAACATAGAACTCTGAGGGGATTTTCATCTTTTCTTACCTAGTGTCAGTTCATTCCCCCTTGATATGAGATCTGAGCACAGTTTTGTGGTAAAATGCTTGTGACATGTTTGGCCCTGGTTCACCAAAAGTCCTTGGATACCCTGAACTGATGCCTTAAGACTGCTGCAAGACAACAGTCACTGTATTAGTTATATGGCAAGAGGGTACGATACCTTTGTTGTCCACTAGATAGTGTTCTAGTCAACCACCATTACAGTGGCATCCTCAGTTTCTCTCTGGTTCATGAAAGGGTTTCCCTAAAAAGTTGTCCTACTGGCCACCAGATGGCAGTCAACCTGCAAATGCTTCTCCTAACCCCCAGCGCAAGCCCAAATTTTGGTTGTGGCTCTGAATCATTTGGAAAAAATTCCAGCTATCCAAGTCTGAAATAAGTATAAGGCTGTAACAGAATGTTAAGCTACTAAATCCACGGATCATAAGTAATTCATGAACTTCCCCATCTCATCTGGACTCTTCTGTGGTTGTAGTCACCTGCATACACAGGATTCAGATACTTGAAAGTTATGATCTTGTAGTTTATTGTGGTTAGAATGGAGTGGAAAGAAACTCAGTCAAGTGCTCCTATGGAAACATCTGCATCTAGCCATCTTCCAAACCATTTTTAGTTACCCTCCCAGATATACGGTTATGTCTGAGGGGACTCTTGACCGTACACTAATGGAAAAGGAATTAAGAAAGAGGACATCTGTACCTCATTGGACCATGGAGTGGAAACAGGGGAAAACGGAATACTGTAAAAGAAATCATACTCCTCCTTTGGTGCACCAGTGCAAGAGGATCCACAATAGCTGATGGTCTCAGCAATCTAGATATTCATTGCTTGTGATTCCTAGTATCCATCTTTGGAAGCTGTATCTTCAGGGAAAAATATTAGCTGTAGTTTCTACACCTCCCCATGTGGTCCTGGTCACTGGTCCCTAGACCCATAAGTCATATGACAGCCTGAAAATCTGCATCTAGAGAGGAAGCTGGACCAGGATGCCACAGGATATCCTTTTCTCCTACTGTTGGACTTTTTCTTGTAACAATTAGGAATTCACTGGGATCTTGGTTAAGAGGTTAGAGGTAGTTACTTACTCTCACTTATGCCAAGAATATTCTCTGCCAGTATCTCTCAGTCATCACCTTGTTTCCCAGATAAACAATTCAAAGAGTTAAGAGAGTAAACAGGGGTATGCTGGTAAATGTTTAAAAACCGGCTTCCTCCCTCCCCAAAAAAAGTATGTAGAACACACTTTTAAGTTTAATCTGTATTTTCAACATTTTCTCCATCACTTTAAGTTTAGATCAGCAAAACAATAAATCAAGGCCTACAGCATTTGCCAATTTCCAGATATAGATGCTCATGCTGCAAATTTAACAATTAACTCTCATAAGTTAGTTTGAACTGGTTCCAGCACATACTTGGGCACAATTTACATACAGTAGAGTCTCTCACAATTTTTCTGGTTCATACTGCCAGTGAAGTGAACTCTAGGAATGTCAATATCTGACTCATGATTCTTTTTTTTCTTTTTATACTAACCTTAATAGAAATAAATAAAATTAGTTTTTCCGTAAGCATTATAGAACAGGAGAAGATCATGAAAAACAAAACTGCAAATCTCTATTTTGTAGAGCTTACTCTACTTTGAAAATATGTAATAAATTCAATATGGAATTTTCAATGCTGTGCTACTTGTCAATGATTCTTTCTGATCTTTCTGCTATTCTCTTCCTTTTTTGGGGGGAGGGGGGAGTAAATGGGTAGGAAGAAATCCTATCTCAAACTTCTCCCTCCTACTCCACCAACCTCCTAGATTGAAAAAAAAGAAAAACAAAACTCTTATAATAATGTATAGTCAAGCAAAAACAAATTCCCACATTACTCATATCCAAAAGCACCTATTACTCTGCATCTCAAGTCTAACACTTCTCTGTCAGAATGTGGATATCATTCTCTGTCATCAGTCCTCTGCAACTGTGGTCAGTCAATTCACTGATCAGATTTTCTTAATTTTTTCAAAGTTATTTGTCTTTATAATGTTGTTGTTATTGCATAAATTATTGTCCTGGTTAAGCTTATTTCCCTTTGCTTCAGTTCCTACAAGTATCTCTGGGTTTCCCTGAAACTGTCCCTTTCATCATTTCTTTTGCCACGATAGTCATATACTATAACATATTCAACCATTTTCCAGTTTATGGGCACTCCCTTAATTTCCAGTTCTTTGCTGCTTCAAATATAGTTTTGTATTTCTATGTCCTTTTCCTCTTTCTTTGATATCTTTAGAGTATAGGCCTAGTAAGAGTATGACTGACTCAGAGTATGCACAATTTGGTGATTTTAGGGGCATAATTCCAAATTCTTTTCCAGAATGGAAACTAGATCATTTAACTGGATCAATCCACAGCTCCACCAGCAGTGCATGAATGTGCCTATTTTCCCATGGCTTCTTCAACATTTATCATCATTTTTATCATCTTTGTCAACTAGATGTTGTTGACAACCTTAGAGTTGCTTTACTTAGTGTCTTTCTAATTATTAGTAATTTGGTGCATTTTAATATGGTTGTATATATCTTAGTTTTGTCTTTTGAAAAATTCCCTGTTCATTCAGAGGATGAAATTAAAACATGCATAGTCCTATGAAAAAATGCTCTAAATCACTATTGATTAGAGAGATGCAAATCAAAACAACTCTGAGATACCACATCACACTTATCAAATTGGCTAACATGACAAAACAGGAAGATGATAAATGTTGGAGAGGATTTGGGAGAGTTGGAACACTAATTCATTGTTGGTGGAGCTGTGAGCTGATCCAGCCATTCTGGAAAGTAGTTTGGAACTATGCCCAAAGGGCTACAAAAATGTGCATAAGTTTTGACCCAGCAATATCACTTCTGGGATTGTATTCCAAAGAGATCAGAAAAATGGAAGAGTCCCACATGTACCGAAATATTTATAGCAGCTCTCTTTGTAGTGGCCAAAAACTAGAAATCAAGGGGTTGCCCATAAATTGGGGAATGGCTGAACAAGTTGTGGTATATGAATGTAATGGAATACTATTGTGCTATAACAAATGATGAACAGGAAGACTTCAGAGAAGCCTGAAAGGACTTATATGAACTGATGTTGAGTGAAAGGAGCAGAACCAGGAGAACTTTGTACACAGCAACAGCCACACTGTGTAAGGAATTTTCTGGTAGACTTAGTCCTTCATAGCAAAACAAGGACCTAAAAAATTCCCAATGGACTTTTGAAGCAACCTTTCACATCCAGAGAAAGAACTATGGAATTGGATCACAGAATGAAGCAGACTGTTTACTTTTGTAGCATGTTTTGTTTTGTTTTGTGGTTTCTCCCATTCATTTTAATTCTTCTATTCAACATGACTAAGGTGAAAATGTAATAAAAAAAGAAAAAAAATTGCCTGTTCATAACATTTGACCATTTATCTATTGGAAATGTCTCTTATTCTTGCAAATTTAAATCCGTTTCTTTTACATCTCAGATATGAGACCTTTATCAGAGAAGTTTGCTGCAAAAATTTTTCCCTGAGTTGATGATTTCTTCATTTTAACTACATTATTTTTGTTTGTGCAAAAACTTTTAAAATTTGTTAAGTCAAAATTATCTTTTTTCCTTCTGTGATCCTCTCTATCCCTTTTTTTCATGAAATTTTCTCCATCCATAGTTTTCATAAGTATTTTCTTCTTTGCTCCTCTAATTTGTTTATCATGTGATTTTTTTATATCTATGTAATATGTCCCTCTGTCCCTCCTTTAAAATTAGGTGAGTTATATCTCCTATCAGGGCTTTAGGGGGTAACTGTGAACTGTTGAAGGTGTTTCTCTTCTCTGTTACCATCACCTTGAGACCCTGATGAATGTGATTTTGGTAATGTTAAAAACCATGTGGCTATGATTTTATTAGGGGTCAGTCACTAGCTCCCCAGTTCCATTTAACTACTTAATATAAATAGGATTTTATAAGGGGATATTTACTTCAGAGGTACAACAAGAACCTTGTAACAATTTTCCCTAAACACCTTGGGGTCACACTCTCCCCTACACCACTCTAGTCTCTGATGGAGAAGGGAGAGAAAGAAGGCTCACCTATGTAGTAACCTTCAGTTACTACATAGAACTGCTTCCACTGAGTTAGTGTCCAGATGTGGTATGACATTTTCATTATATTACCTAGGCCTATCCATAAGCAATTAGTACAGGACTTTTCAAAAATCCAAGACTGTTCTTGATGTTTTTTGTGTTTCTCTAAATATGTAGGTCTGTCTTTATTTCCATAAAGAATGGTTTGTAGTAGTGTTTGTATAGTTCCTGTGCTGGAATACCAGATATTTTATATTTAGTTCCTGGGTAGAATACCAGATATTTTATACATTCTGCAGATATTTTGAATGGAATTTATATCTTTCTGTTGGATTTTGTTGGTAATGTACAGAAATGATGAAAGTTTACCTGGATTTATTTTAATCCTGCAATTTGCTAAAATTATTGTTTCGCTTAATTTTTGTAAAGCTGTCATGCAGTGCAGAGAAATATGTATACCCTTTTCATTTCCCACTCAGTAATTGCCAAAGAGCTAGATCTCATTTTCTAAAGTTCTGTTCAGCTCATTTTCTTTCTTCCTTTCTTCCTTCTTTCCTTCCTTCTTTCCTTCCTTTCTTCCTTCCTTCTTCTTCATCTTCTTTTTTCTTCTGTTAAATGTAGGCTTGAAGGTACATTGGGTCCCCAGCAACTATAATTTTACAGCCTATTTTTCTTTGTAACTCATTTAACTTTTCCTTAAGTATTTAGGTACTCTCATTTGGTACAAGTATGTCAAGTATTGGTACTCACTGTCCATAGTGCCTTTAAGGATAATGTAGTTTTCCTAGTCATCTTTTAAAATCAAATTTTTTTGCTTCCTTATCTGTAAAATGGGAGTAATAATAGCACCTACCTCCTAGAGTTGTTGTGAGAATCAAAGGAGATAACAATTGTAAAGCACGCAGAGCAGTGCCTGGCCGTAGAAAGCACTATATAAATGCGAACTGTTATTGTTTTTATCTTTGTTTAGTCCCTTCTGATTGCTCAGTTTATCTTTTTATGTCTCTTGATTCTTATGTTTATATTTTAAAGTTTCTATTCAGCTCTGTTCTCTTCACCAGGAATATTTGGAAGTCTTCTATTTCATTAAAAGTACAATTTTATTCCCTTAAAGATACTCAGTTTTGCTGAGTAATTTATTTTTCATTGTAAGACTATATATTTTGCCTTTTGGCATATTGTATTATAAGCTGTCCCCTTCTTGATTGTTGTAGATTCCAAATCTTGTTATACTGACTGTGGACCTTCAGAACTTGAATCCTTTTTTCTGCATACTTGCAGTATTTTTTATTTTACCTACACACTGGATTTTGGCTATGGAATTCCGGGGAGTTTTCACTTTAGAATTTTGTTGAGGGAGTGACTATTGGATTCTTTCTATTTTTTACTTTTCCCTCTAATTCTAATAGGTCTGGGCAGTTTTTACTTATGATTTGTTGAAATGTGGTGTCCAGATTCTTTTCTGATAATACCTTTCAGATAATCCAATCATATATATATACATATACATACATACACACAAATGTATATATATGAGTGTATGTATGTATACACGCATACATATGTAGGTGTATATATAATGCATGTATGTATGCATTTTACCCTTGGTCTGTTTTCCAGGTCAGTTTTTTTTTGTACAAAATGCCTTTTTTCTTTTTTTTTTCCAGTCCTTTGATTTTGTTCTAATATTTCTTGTCTGATGAATTCATTTTCTTCTGGTTTGTCTATTCTAATTTTCAGGAAACATGTTACTTGGATACAGTTTTCTGCTTCTTGTACTGAGTTATTTATTCTCCTTCAAATCCTTTCCTCTAAAGCTCTTATTATGTTTTATTTTTGCTCTCATTCATTTTTCATATCATTTAAAAACTTTTCCTTCATCTCTTCCAGGAATTCTGATTGACCTTTTTACCAAACTGTGTTTTTGTTTGAGGTTTTGCTTGCAAATGTTGTGGAGTTATTCTCTTCTAAGTTTGCATCTTGGGTATTCCTAGCTCTTTATCGTTGGTGTCTTTTTGTTGACACTTTCTTATAGCCTTATTCCCTGAATTGATGCTTTGTGTTTGAGTCATGCTCTGTGCACTTCTACAGGGAATGTTGAGGCCGTGTCTGGTCCTGATCTATGTTATCTGGGGCTTGTAATGCTACTTTCTCTGAATGTTAAATGCTATGTTCTTCAAGGATCTTAGGGTCGACTAAAGCTAGGGAGCTGCAAAGTTGGATGCCCTAAGCAATATGATCTAAGGAATGGTCTAATGAATGTCTTTCTAATCTAATTTTTGCAGACTTCTGATGCAGGTTTGAATCTGACAGTACCACTGTAGGCTTGTGCTTTATTGGAGCTCCAGTAGACAGTTGCTGGAACTGTCTGCAGCCTCTTATCAGTTAACTGAAAAGCTCTTCAGGTTCAGAGTGACAGAACTGCAGATTTCATCCCTGATGCATACCTCCTGCCCCTTACATGGCTGCCTCTCTTCTTCTTTGACCCTGCTCTGGGATCAGAGAGACAAAGTTGCAGACTCACTCTTGCACTGCACTTCTGTAAAGTTAATAGAATAGGAAGATCTTCCCCATCCATTAATAGATCTAGCACATGGAGCCTATGATCACATGGAGCCTGGGTCACAAATGAGTTCAGACTGGGAGGAGCTTGTCCAAAGTGGGGGTTGGGGGGTAGAGAAAGAGAGAGAGAAGAAAAGAGAAGAGAAAGACAGCAGGCAGAGCAGAGAGAGAGAAGCAAGCTGTGAGTGGGCAGAGGGAAGAATTTGTCTAGGGGAACTTATTTTTGTGGGGAAACCTGACAGAAAGAAGGTTTAAGAGTGCTCCCTGGGTTAGTGATAAGTAAGTACCCTGTTAAATCTTACCTCCTGGTATTCTAATGATGTCCCAAATAAATATTTTGGGTTTGCTTTTGAGGAAGAGAGTTATTTATATTTTGCAAATTTACCCTGGAAATACACATGCATATTCATTGTGGCTGCCATGAGTATCCCATTGGTGTTACAACTTCCTGCCCAGGTGCATAGCTGTAGATTGCAGGCTTCATCCCTGATCTGTGATGAAAGGCTTGAAAACCTGCTACTGGGTTAGAGCAACATAGCTGAAGATTCTCCCCTGTTCCTGCTTCTTGATTTGGTATATAGCAACAAATCCCAGTCTCCATCCATACTAGATCTAGGACCTTACTCCTTGGTCAGAATAACAAAGCTGCCAGGGTCCCCCTTTTCCATATTCCATGCTCCAGTACATAGCCATAGACCCTAGCCTCCATCTATGTTCTAGTAGGTCTGTATGGACCTTTCTGGTTAGAACCACTCCCCTGTGCCCACAGGCCTTTAGCTGTCTCCTGGTGCTGACCTGGGCTGCAAAAACAACTCACTGTGATTTCTCTTTGATTTTCTTAATTACTCTCTGGTTTGGTGTTTTTCTTTGATCCTTACTGGGGCAGTTGTGGGAGAGAGGTGGGCTTTATACTGCTTCTTACTCTGTCATCTTGTACCAGTCTCCTGGCTCATGTTTCCCACAAACTCTCCCTAGCTAGTGTATTCCACAAAATCTCTGTGACTCATACTCACATGCTAGTAAAGCCTGGGAATATTAGTATATTACTTATTTTCTCTCCCAAGTGGTGCCTTGAGTTCTACTGCAAGAATGCAAGCTAATAAGACATCAACTCTATTAAAGCTTTCATTTAACCCATGAATTCATAAAATATAGACCCCTGGGGATCCTTTCAGGGGATCTGAAAGGTCAAAACTATTTTCACTCTAAGACATTTAAATTTGTTATGGTAAATATCAATAGATACAGCCTATGTAAATAGAAAATCTTTTGGGCCTTCATTTATTTTTGAGAGTATAAAGGAGTCCCAATGTTAAAAGAAATCCTGGTTTGGGTCTCACCTTAATTAATAAGGCAAACTCAGATAAATTTTAAAGGATTGAAATAAAATGCATGCCAAGGCAGCAAGCATTTGGTGAGATAGCCTTGATTCAAGTTGTGCCCTGCTCTTTATAGACAGCAGTAAGCAACTTCCATATAAGGGCAAGAGTATTGATTGGTTCATGTAATTATGAGAAGATAGATTAGTGCCATTCAGCTCCTCCCTCATTACAGTATCATAGGAGATGGGATTAGTGAGCATGTCCCCCTACCATTATAAACAAGGTTTTAAAATGGAGTCACCCAGACTGACAGCACAAATAGCTAACTTTTCACACCAAAAGGTTTGAGTTGATTTAATGCGATAAAAAGAGTGAACTCCGACAAAATCCTCTTACCTGTAAGGAAAATTCTCCTCCTTTTTTCAAAGGGCATCAAGCATTCTTACCCACAGTTGTATCTACCATCCCTCCTGAACCTACACAGTCCACTTGATCCATAGTACTTTGAAGAGACAGATTCAGGTTATTCCTTGATGCTTTTGGTTCCCTGCTATTCTGTCTAACAGCAGCAAGGAGAAAGTCTGTGAATTTGTGTCCATGTTGAAGCCCTAAGTCAAATTTCTTGCTGACATATATTTCTTTGCTGTATTTCTTTCTTTCTACTCTTACTCCCCAATGTATAGGTCTCTTTAAGGCCTTGTTTCCCTTGTGTTCTACTCTTATTGAGACTCTCTTCAGAGACTGAATGATGCAGTAGTCTGTAGATATCCTTTACTTCATCTAGTTCTATCACTGCTTTAGCATCTCTCTCTGATGCTAGCCCCTCAATACATATACATCTTTCTATAGCAATATGTATGTGCAAAATGGGAACCAGGTTAAGTTTTAGTGGGTAGATGATGAGTTCAGTTGAACAAGTTGAGTTGGAGATGCCAGCAAGCCATCCAGTTGGAAATGTCTAGGAATGAGCTGATGTGAAACAAGGGCTTTGGGGAGAGGTTGAAGCTACCTGTATACATTTGGAAGGCATCTACATAGAGATGATGAATGAAGGCAAAGAAGTAGATGTAATCACTAAGGGATAGAAAAAAGAAAGAATTAAAGAGTCCCAAAACAGAAACTCATGGATAATATAGTAGAAAGAGCATTGGACTTGGAATTAGAAAGTCTGTCTTTGAGTTCCTGGGCAAGTCAGCGTCTCTGATCCTTAATTTCTTCATCTGCCTAATGAAGACAATAATGCCTGCTTACATCACAGGCTTGTTGTGAGAATCAAATATGATAATATCTGTGCAAGTACTTTAAAAAATGGTTAGCATGACAAAATATTTTTAATCAAAAGTTTATCATTGCAAATTGCTATTTATTAGTTCTAATGTTTCCACTTTAGTACTTTAGTGGGTAACCCTTTTATATTTCAATTAATCAACAAGTATTTAAGTATCTACTGTGATTGTGGATGAAATGAAATGGTTTTCTTTATTTTATTAAGATTGGAGAACCAAAATACTTTACAACTTCAGACAGAAGAAAGGGTCAGAGATGTGAAGTAAAGCTATATGATGAAACAGAGTCTTCTTTTGCAATGCTATGGTAAACTGCCTTTCCTTTGAACCATGGATGAAAACATAAAATAAGAAAATAAGATCTATTTAGTTGTTTTATTGCTTTATATTACTAAGAACTACTTAAACTCATCAAGAGAAAAGGTTTCCTTTCATTAAAAAAATTTCATCTTTTTGTTGTAAGGAAGTGAAATAATGCCTTAAAACTTGAAAACATTCACATGTTCATATATTTATTGTTACTCTGGATATATACTATAATGCTATTCCTTTTTCTCTTTTTTTGTTAATAATTAACTTACTTGTTTTGAGTTTTCAACTATAACACTATTCATAAAGTTCAAGACTATCTTGTACTTATAGAGTTATATAGGTTATAGAGTCAAGAGGTAGAAGGAAGCTTAGAGGTCATTTAGGCCAAATTCCTTATTTTATACATGAGGAAACTGAAGCGCAAAGAGGTCAAAGACCATACAAGTAGGAAGTAACAAAGTCAGAATTTGAACCCAGACTCCCTGTCTCTAAATCTAACATTCTTTCTACTGAAACACACCAAAATAATAAATTATTTGGATCTAGTTTTAAACAGACAATCATTTATAGTGAATTACAATACTGTTTACACTATTGTGTAGAGTGAATGACAAATAGGGTTTAGTAAAGTGTTTTAACAATAAGGGTATCCAATTTTCCCTAGAACCTATCAATCTCTGGTAGTAAGTTGTGTTAAATTCATAGACGGATGATGCTGTCAGAAATTTGATTCCAAAGATGGATAAAGTAATATTTAGAGCTAAAAGGTTCTGAAGAAAAAAATCCTGAGTAGACTCCAGTCAATGATATGTAGAGAAGAGGTATATTAACTCTTACCAGGCTCTATGGTATCACTTAATCCACAGTGTCAATTGGGTCTTAATGGCCTGAGAAAGTTAATAATTGCACATCATTACCTCTCAGGGAATGACAAGGCAGAGAGAAGAATGATAATTAATTAAAACAAAATGCCAAGAGGAAACACAAAGTTTTAGAATAAAAAATAAATTTCTAATTTATGAGTTAAATATTCTATGACATAGATAAATGAATTGCCCAAAATACAGGAGAAAATTATAAGATACTAGGCTAGGTATAACTTGAACATTCAGTGGCTTCCATTGGAAAGAAGGTGTGAATGTAGTTTACTACAAAAAATCAGTTGGAATGGGAATCAGTATAGTGTGGAGCTATTTCCTTTACACGTGTTCTTTGTGGAAGTGTGGGGATGGGGGTTTTTTTTAGCTTCGGTACAGTCTAGAATAAATATTAATGTGATGTAGTAGATAGGGTGCCAGCCCTAGTGTCAGGAGGACCTAAGTTCAAATCTGACCTCAGACACTTGCCAGCTGTGTGACCCTGGGCTAGTGACCTAACCCTATGTGCCTCAGTTTCCTCATCTATAAAATTAGCTAGAGAAGGAAATGGCAAATCACTCTAGTATCTTTAACAAGAAAACCCCAAAAGGAGTCATGAAGAGTCAGACGTGACTAAAACAACTGAATAACAACAAAATATTAAGGAATATTAATATAAGGAATAATTCTGCCAATATTAGTGTCAGCAAAACTGTATTAGCTTCCAACAATTATACAAAGACAATGTAATAATATGAGCAGTTCAGTAGGATTGACCTCCTCTAAAGCTGTAAACAGTATTCTTTTATTAGTTTTTCCTAATATATTTGTCCTTTCATTAATTTCCTTTTATTTAGCTGGGATAATGAATCTATTCTACTTGCACAGAGCTGGATACCACGTGAAACAGGTATCATACTCATAGCTGTACTCAGTATTTTCATGTTGTTCTGACCCATAAGTATAAGACAAATACTAAAATAGTAGACTTTTCTCCCCCGCACAGTAATATTTGCTGCAGATATAAGAATAAGTTTTGATAAATTTCGAAGCTGTATGACTGCAACTGTCATCTCGAAAACCATTATTACAGCTAATCCAGGTAAAAATCTTCAAAATGCATTTTGGAAATTCACTTATTGTGGAGTCTAGTAATATAAATGAAGTTTGTATTTAAAATCAGTCAAAGAAGTGAGTGTGGTAAATTTGATTATTTTAACATTTCCATAAGGTCTAATACTAAAATGCTAGGGGCAGTTAGATGGCACAGTGGATAGAATGCCAGACCTGAAGTCAGGAAAATTCATGTTCTGGAGTTCAATTCTGTCCTCAGACACTTACTAGCATGTAACTCTGGGAGAGTCACTTTTCCTTTTTTCTCTCATTTCCTCTTCTATAAAATGAGCAGAAGAAGGAAATGGCAAACCACTCCAGGATCTTTGCCAAGAAAATCCCAAACTCATGAAGAGTTGGACACAACTGAAATTACTTAACAACAACACTAGAATACTTTAAATTAATCAGTCCACAAGCAGTTCTTAAGGACTTACTATGGTCTAGGCTCTGTGCTAAGCACTGGGGATAAAAAGACAAATGAAACCAATCCCAACTCACAAGGAGCTACTGGGGAAAAGCAAACATACACACACACACACACACACACACACACACATACATACACACATACACACATATGTGTATACCCACACATATACGTATATATTTGCTAAAGGGAAAACTAGATTAATAATGTAAATCACATTAATCTGGGCTATTTGTAAATGGTAAAGGATCATTGGGATCTATTTAAATGAACATATAAAACTATTTGAGAAAGGAAGCCAATCTGAATTATTTTAAAAATCTAAATTATATTATTTAAACCAATGGTGTCAAAGTGAAATAGAAATTATCATTGTGGAGAGTGAACCTTATTCTCATCAGATTTGGCTTAAGGAGGGAATAACATGAATACTCAATTTGGTATGAAAATCTAACTTACACTACTGGAAAGTAGGGGGAAAGGGATAAGCAAAGTGGGGATGGAGGGATGATAAAGAGAGGGCAGTTGAGAGGAGAAGGTAATTAGAAGTAAATACTTTTGAGGAGGGACAGGGTCAAAAGAGAGAATAGAATAAATGGGGGGCAGCATAGGATGGAGAAAAATATAGTTAGTCTTTTACATCATGGCTATTATGGAAGTGTTTTGCATGACTACACATGTACAACCTATATCGAATTGTGTGCTATCTTAGTGGGGATAAGTGGGGAGGGAGGAAGGGAGAGACGTTGCAACTCAAAGTTTTAAAAACAAATGTTAAAAATTGTTTTTACAAGCAATTAAGAAATAAGACATACAAGCAATGGAGTATAGAAATCTATCTTGCCCTACAAGAAAATAGAGGGGAAGGGGATGAGAGAAGGGAGAGGTGTGATAGAATGGAGGGCAGATTGGGGGAAAGGGTAATCTGAATGCATGATTTTTAGGGTGGGAGGAAGGGAGAGATGGGGAGAAAATTTGCAACTCAAAATTTTGTGGAAGTGAATGTTGAAAACTAAAAATATTTTTTTTTAAAAAAGAAATTATCTTTGTGTGGCTACATATTGGCTTAGAGAACCATGAATTACATTATATGCATTGTATTGTATTTTGTTAAAACATTTCCCAATTACATTTTAATTTCATTCCAGAAACACTTCAGAGTTTTGCTGACTAGAAGAGTTTGACATCTTTGACTTTAAATCAATTCAGTTCCTTTGCATTAAAGTGAATGTAGCATTAAGATTGGCCTTTTCCTCCAAATAGTACAAACTAGTGTGGTTGTTGTTGA
This sequence comes from Notamacropus eugenii, assembly GCF_028372415.1. Lineage (NCBI taxonomy): Eukaryota > Metazoa > Chordata > Mammalia > Diprotodontia > Macropodidae > Notamacropus > Notamacropus eugenii. The sequence goes on from NC_092872.1 coordinate 48,723,038, forward strand.
ATCATTTCAGTCATGTTTGACTCTTTATGACCCTGTTTGGGGTTATCTTGGCAGAGATACTAGAGTGATTTGCCATTTCCTTCTCCAACTCATTTTATAGATGAGGAACTAGGGCAGAGTTAAGTGACTTGCTCAGAGTCACACAGCTGATAAGTGTCTGAGGCCACATTTGAACTCATGAAGATGAGTCTTTCTGATTCTAAGCCCAGTGCTCTTATCCACTGTGTCACCTAGCTGCCTCATGCAAGAGACTGCTCCTTTCATAGATGGCCATCTAATTATTGAAAGGGGAAAATAAAGGACATGTATGTAAGAAAAGCATCTTGAGACAGTTCTGAGGACTTGAGAGAAGATTGCCCCTCAGTTAAATATACTGAGAGGAGGATCTGTTTGAAAGGAGTGTATAAGCTTACTGACTGAAGATGGAGGTACGGCTGCAAAGCATTGTTGTCCATCAGTTCATTTGTTTTCATAAATTTTTTCATGACTGTTTTCAGAGTTTTGTAGAATAGAGCTGAGAAATTATAAATCATAAAACTTTTGGGGAACTTTGGGGAAATTATATGCAGAAATGTGTAGGTAGATTTGTTCTGTTTTGCCCACGTAAGTTATTTGTGTCTGCATGGATATGTCTAAATGTGGCTGGCTCCTAGGTAGGGAAGAATAGATATCTGTAGAGTCACCTCCCCCAACCCTTCTCCAAGGGAGACTTTAATTCCTGCCAGGAGGGGAAGTAGGAGGTTGGGGCCAGAAACTGGTCACTCTGTTCTCCTCAGAGAGAGGGAGTAACAGACTATAATAATATCTGTCTGCTCTCTTAAATATTGTGAATCTAGGTGGAATAATTTTTAGATTCAAGTTGTGATCAATCTTCTTTAAAAGAGACAGAGTGCCCCTAGTTTTATATCCAAAGGCTTGACTCCTTTCCCACCAAATACCAGTTCTACAGTGAACCCATGTAGTAAATAGTGAATAAACCCATTTATTCAACTCACTAGCAAAACAAAAATCAGAGAAAATACATGTTGAAGAATATATAGCCAACAATATACAGAGAGTAAATAAGATAACAACTCAACCAAAAGTCTCAGCTCTCACTAAAAGGCAAATTCCCTAAAGTCTTTCCTGTAGCTGGAAATAGGGATCTCATGGAAGTGTTGGCTCCTCTACATTTTGGTGTCTTCCTAGGGTCTTTCTTTCCCTTTTGGAACCTGAAAAGAATCCAGAAGAGCATGTCTTCTCTCTTGAAGTTGGAAGCCAGAACAGGATCTCTCTAAAGATCACCAGCTTCACATCTCATAAAGTTCGGCCAAAGGCACCTCAATCTCCATCAGTAAGGAGAGCCTTATGCTAATGGGTTTTGAACCACCAGTATCATCTGTATATGCTCACTGGTGTTAAATCTGATTGAACAAGGATTTAGGGTAAATTTCAATCCAAGTTAGAGATGTATCGTTAATGCACTAAGAGGCCCTGATTTAAATATTAGATTAGAAAATATAAGTAATGGGAGGTGAAAAAATGAGAAGCAAGAGATAAGAATAAGACAAACCAGCTACCAGGAAAGAAAAAGCGATAGTGGAGACTGGGCCCTGAGGTTTCAAAGATTCAGAACAGAGAAGATTCAGATGATAAGAACAACTGCTTCAGGCTAAATCAGCAGAGAGAACTGACTGAAATCTGGTAGGTTTGAAGGAAGGCTCTGTAACTACTAGAAGCAAATTGTCCCTGTCCAAAGAGCGGACTGAGCTTGGTGTTCTTTAACCTAGTTTAGACCTCAGAACATGGTCATAGTCATAGTCTTGAAACAAAGGCAAAGTGCTTTACAAATTTTATCTCCTTTGGTCTTCACTATAACCTTGAGAGGTAGATTATCTCCTTTTACCCTAGGGGAAACATGAGTAGATCGAGATTAAGTATCTATTCCAGGGTCACAGTGCTAATAAATTTCTGAGATAGGATTTGAACTAAGATCTTATTGACTCTTTGTCCAGCTCCCTGATCTTCTGCACCACCTAATTGAAAGCCCTATAGATGCTCTGTGAGCTGATTGAAAGAAAACTGAATTCTACTTCTATGGGATGGTGATGTGAGCAATCCACCCCTGGGCCAAAGAGTGGGGGTCTATGACACTTATAGGACTCTTGTATTTCCTTTTAATAAAAACTTTCAAAGCTATAGTCTATTATTCTAGTATTACTTTTTACTAAAATATATTAAAAACGATCAAATTTGCCATACTTTCATGTCTGACTCATCTCTTAGACAAATTCCTTGACCTTTTGTGATGTCTGGCATGGTGCAAAATCATGTTGCAACAGCCAGTTTCCTTTTGGGAATTTTTGAGTTTTTTTTTCTTTTTATTCTTAATTATAAGAGATTGGTCCCTGGGAAGAAGATGAGAGAGATACATTGGGAAATGCAAATGATATGAAAACAAAACGGATCAATTAAAATTTATTATTAAAAATAGCTACTATACCAGTCTAAATGCACATTACCCTCAAATATATGTTCTATCCCTAAAGAATCTCTTTGAAAGGAAAATATATTTATATAATTACACATTCAAAAATAACTTTAATTATAGATCACACTGAAGTTTTATACAAGCCTGATTTTGAATGGAAAGTATGGCCTACGTTCAAACCAATTCAATCATTTCAATAAGTAAATGTGTAACCTTTTGACCCAGCAATAGCAATTCTAGGCCTATACCCAAATAAGAAAAAAGAAAGAGGAAAAGGACCCAGACAAAATATTTATAGCAGCTCTCTTCATAATAGCTAAAAACTTGAAAAAGGGCCATCTATTAGGGAATGGCTAAACAAACTGTGGCATATGAATATAGTGGAATAGCATTATGCTATAAGAAATAACAAAATGGACAGTTTTAAAGGAAACTGGGAAGGCCTCAATGAACTGATTTGGAGTGTAATGAGAACTAGGAGAAAAAATTATACAATGACATTATAAAGAAAAACAACTTTGAAAGATTCTAGGACTCTGATGAATGCAATGATAAAACAGAGTACGAAAGATAAAACATTACTCATCTCCTTCCAGAGAGATGATAGACTTAGAATACACACATTTTTTGATACAGCCAGAATAGAATTTTATGTTACTGAACTATGAGGTTTTTCTTTTTGTATTGTTCAATGGGGTAAGGGTTCAGGGAAATTAGAGAGGCAGAGATAAATGCTTGTACAGAAATAAAATTTTAAAATGTATAGTCCATTCATCAGTACAACGATCCAAGACAATTCCAAAAGGACTCACAATGAAAAATGCTATCTACAACCAGAAAGAGAACTGAAGAACTCTGAGTGTAGGCTAATATGGGAATATATTTTGCATGATTTTACATGTATAATTGATATATCACTTGCTTTCTCAGTGCGTGGTAGAAGGCCTGGAGGGAGAGAGAATTTGGAGCTCAAAATTTTTTTAAATAAATGTTAAATAAAGTGCAATTATAAAAAAAAAGTACTGTCCTGATTACTATTGAGAATGACCTCTGTACTAAATTTGGCATTGTTAATCACCCTTTCCTTCTGGCCACTCATTTCTCATATTTTGATTTTCAGGACACTTCTAGCTCCTGGTTCCCCTCCTACTTGTCTGACTAATGCTTCTCAGAATCCTTTGCTGATTTTGCTGATGTATGACATGTCTATTAATTGTAGATATAACCCGAAGATCTGTCCTGACTTTTGTCTTCTCTCTCTACACTCTCTCTCTCTGTGTGACCTCATCAATTCACATGGGTTCAACTATCAATCAGTTCTATGTATTTAGTCCTAGTTTCTGTTCTGAGTGTCAGTTCCATGTCACTCACTGCCTGCTGGACATTTCAAACTGTCTGTCTCATAGACATCTCAAATTCCACATCCAAAACAGACCTCATTATCTTTTCCCCAAAGCATAGGTCTAATCATGCCATCGCCTCCTCAACAAACTCCAATGGTTCCCTGTTGCCTGAAGGATCAAGTATAAATTCCTTTGTTTCACATTTAATGCTTTTGAAACTTTGTCCTCTTCCTACCTTAATAGTCTTTTTCCACTTTACTCCGTTCTTCAAATTCTGCAATTCAGCCATATCGACCTACTTGCTGTTCTGCCCACATAACTATCCCATTTTCATGGCTTTTCACTAGAGGTTTTCCATACCTGGAATGCATCCCCTTCTCACCTTCACCCTTTAGAATCCCTTATTTCCTTAAAGACTCAGCTCAAGTGCCACTTTTCTAGTTCTTTTCCTCTACTCCCTAATCCCCCACCAGTTTCCTTTCTGATACTACCTTGTATTCATCTTATATATATTCTGTATATAATTGTCTGCATGTTGTCTCTCTCCCCATTAGAATGTAACCTTCTAGAGTTCTTGGACTGTTTAGCTTTTGTCTTTCTATCCTCAGAACTTAAAAATAATCCTTGGCACATAGTAAGCCCTTAAAAATGATTATTCATTGATTTTATTTCATTTATTTTGAGAGTAGTTCTCCTTATCCTATCCAGTCAGGAAACTGTAACAGCCATTCACAGCCAGGATCCCGTTAATGATGTGCTAGAGAGCTTTGACCTGTCCCGTTTCTGAGCCAACTTGCCCCTCTTTAGTCATCCCCTCCCAAGGTTCCCCATATTGGTGCCAAACTTAACATGACAATGAGATCATCTTAGCACACTGTAGCTCAGATCTCCTGAGATCCAATATTTCAGCCTCTTGAGCAGCAAACATTACAGGTGTTAGCCATCACACCTGGATGTTAATTGGTTTGTGAAAATCCTGTCATAGTAATCTTTCTTTCTATATTGAATAATGCTTATTTCAAATAAAACCCAGTTGTAATATAAATAATTATGTTTTGTGAAAGACCATTCTATACTAGTAACTTTTTATAACGTAGATCACTATCACAGAATTTGATTTTCTGTAAATTATAAATAACAAGTGCCTGCATAGAAAACAAGTGATAATTTTATTAAGGACTTAAAATATATCCTACAAATTTAATTTCATAATAAAAATTTTTCTAGCTACAATTTCTAAAAGTTTATCATTGCTTTCTTTTCTGAGTAAACATTTTAGGAGCTCTTGAAGCATTTTATCCTCATTCTAATTTCTGTAGTTAACTAGCTATATGATATTTTGGATTAGAGGAAAACTATATGGGAAAGGTAAGGTCCTTGATATCCTAGACAAGTTTTCTAGTTGACTCTTGTTAATTTGGCTTATATTTTTTCATGTCTTTATGTTTTTACTATCCAGGATGATCCAAGAAGCAAAAAGTCTAGGCAGGTAGATGGTACAATGAATAGATTGGTGGACATGGAATTAGTAAATTCAGATCCAGCCTCAGAAACTTACTAGCTGTGTGCTTCTGGGCAAAATCACTTAATCTCTACCTGCTTTAGATTCCTAATCTATAGAGTAAGGATAATAATGGTACCTACTTTGTAGGGTTGTTGTGAGGATAAGATGAGATTGTATTTGTAAAATGATTTGCAAACCTTAAAGTGATATATAGACACTAACTATTATTTTTATTTAGTAGGCAGCATTTATCTATGTTATTTTTATTTGTTAAGACACACCAGAAGCTAATGTCCTATCAAACTTTGCAAGAGAAAATGCAGAAGCAACAGCTCTAGATGATGAAATCGAGGCTCAATTAAAAGAATCCATGAATTGTAAGTGATTTTTCAAATGTTGCTTGCACTTTTTGACAGACCAAAATCTTAGTCTTTGAAGTTTGGTTTGACATAATGAGACTTTTAATTACAGCAAAGAGAATCATATTTATATTTTATAATTATATTATCTTCCCTAAATGAGTTGATATCACCAGAATTTTCTGTTTATTATTATCTGTAATGTTATTTAAGTACTCTATTTAATCTTATGTTTGGTTTATGTGAAGCTGACTGGTGTAACAGAATAGAGACACATTTCACTTTGCTTCCAAATGAAACTTCCTAACAGAATTTAATAGATCTAATAGATCAAAAGTCTCATCATTACAGGGTACACTAATTGACGCATCTTGTTGTCTCAGAAAACTAACAATTGAATTGACCTAGAAATGAAACTAATAGTTCATATAGCTGTGACCACCTCGAGCTATGCCAAAAACAAACTTCATTATCACTTTTTCTTTGTATACTGTAGCACATTCCAAGCCAATTCTTTTTGCTGGTGAACCCTACAATTACCAGTTGATTAATATTTAGCAGCCATCTAGCTTCTACAAGGAATGACTGGCCCAGCATAGTTGTGTTTGAGTGTGAAAAAGTAATTTAAAAGATGTCATATCATTTTGACATAGTTCAATAGCTACATCAAGACTTCTCCATGAGATCCAAATACGTACTTTGGAAGTGAGGTGGACTCTCTGTTGACTTTGGTTTCTATACTTGATTCTTTAAGGGCAGCCAAAATCATCCAACCCAACATCCTGTTGCATGGAAACATTTTTTTACATGATCAATGTGCCATACCAAAATTATTCCAAAACATTACAAAAAGAAAGCTTGACTGGTATATTTTCCATGTTAAATTTTCCTTTTTTTCTTTTGTCAATTTCTGTTTCAGTTTGATTCTATGTGCACTGTTACATGACTTTTATAGCAGGTTGTTCTTGCTCATCTCTGTCACTATCCCTGTTATTCTAACTTCTTATCCTATAATCTTCTTTCCCAAACCCAAGATCCCATTTCCTATTCTTCTGCCAAGCTTTCCTCAATAATGCTTATTCCCACAGTCGACAAGCAAATTACATTCATAGCATTGGTATCTATTCTTATAAAAACTTTTGTTTCTGTCTAGTGTCATTTCTAATTTCTTTTTAGCAAGAAAGAGGAAGACAAGTGGAAAAAATGGACTTTAGAGACTTTTTAAATTAATTTGTTTTCAGTTTTCTACAATCACTTCTATAAATCTTAGATTTTCTCTTCCTCCCTTTCCCCTCCTTCCTCCCTGAGATAGCATGCAAACTTATATAGGTTCTACACATACATTCTTACTAAATACATTTTCACCTTAGTCATGTTGCATGGAAGAATTAAAACGAATGGGAGAAACCGTGAGAAAAAACAAAACAAAACACAAGAGAAAATAGTCTACTTCATTCTGTGATCCAATTCCATAGTTCTTTTTTTAGACATTTTTTAAAGCAATATTACCATGTGCTTGAAAGCAATCATATGCAGTCTTAGGACCGCACATTCAAATCAATATTCAAATACATTAAATAAATGATCATTTGTCATACCACCATATAGGTTAAGTAGTACATAAAATTTCATATACTGAAAGTAACAACAACAATATGAATGTTTTAGGGTGTCAGTAATTTATAAAAGAGTACTCTGGAGAGAAGATAGAGTTAATGTCCATCTGAAAGTATTTTATTGTGTTAATGAGCAGCATATGCAAAAATATAGTGAAATATTTTGAAATAAAAATATGATCAATTTCAATACAATTAATAAATATTAACATTAGCTAGCTTTTTCATCTTACATATGCTATATTAAAATTTATTTTGTTTTTAATTTTGTTGTTTGAAATGATGAAGTGACATATATCTTTTTACTTTTAGTACAGACAATTGTTGATGTGTATACAGTAGAACAATTAAAGGCAGTACCCTTGAAGAATGAGGGAAAATCTTATCCCTTCTATGGCATCCTTTATGCTTACATTTCTACGTTGAATATTGATAACGAAACTGTGAAAATAGCACGAAACAGATGGTAAGCAGCCAGGTTATTTTTAGTAAATGTATTTTTGTCTGAAAAAGAAAGATATATTATTAAAATATAATAAGAATTATAGGAAAGACAAATTCTTTGACACTGAAGTAAATGAGTGAATGAATGAATAAAAAAGCATTAATAAAATAAGTATCTACTATGTGCAAAGCCCTGCTAAGCTGTGAAAACAACAACGGGGTCAATACATGTTTCAAATGATCATTCAGAAAATACTATATTTGTAATGGCTAACTGGTTAAATTCAAACATTGTCATATATTTTTGAAGACCTGTGATCTTAAGAAATAAAAGAATAAAGAAGTACGGGGTGATGTGCTATTTGAAAACTTAGTATAAGATCACTTTGTTTTCCATATCTTGTGGCATATTTTTTTAAAAATGGAAAATAATTATAATTTCTCAACCTTTATTTCATAAATTATGTTCACAAAGCTTAAGCTCTAAGATATTTTATATCTTGTTGTCAAAGCATATGCCAAGAAACGCTAGGCTTTAGAAGAAAAAGTGTTATTTAACAATTTGGCTATTAAAATTAAATTAAAATCATGATGAATTTCAAATCTGTGCAAAAACATTTTCTGAATTTGTATTGAAATTAAAGATGGAAAAGCAGAGGTCGCTGTCCAGAGATAGGAGTGTGTGTGTGTGTGTGTGTGTGTGTGTGTGTGTGTGTGCGCACGCCTGTGCATGCACATGTGTACTTTAAAGTCTGCCAAGCTCTTTACATACATCAACTCATTTGAACCATATACCAACCTGTGGGATTGGTACTTTAGGTATTACAGTTATCCCTTCTGCATCTCAGGGGTTGGGGGCCCAGTGCTCCCGTGCCCCATCTGGAAAAATCTGTGTAAAATTTTTTGGCCCTCTCTTCCTACTAAAGAAGTGTGTCAGTAACATCTTTGAGTTTTAATGCCTGTAATGGAATGTCTGGGTCAAAAACAGGTTTAGGAACTAGACCTGTAATTTCATTTATGTAGGGATTTCCTGGATAAAGAACGTTCCTCTACTAATATGGGTTGGCACCTTCTCTTCAGTTTATAATCTTTGAGAGTTGCCTAGAACACAAAGAGGTTAAGTGACTTGTCCTTGGTGACATAAGTAGGTATAAGGCAGGTTTTCCTAATTTTTTGACTAGTTCTCTATCCCTAGTGCTAAAAGGTATGAACAATTTAGTAATTTTTCTTACATGATTCTAAATTATTTTTAAAAACAGTTGATAAAAATAATTCATAGCTTCATCCATAGTAAATTTGTGTGCCTAATTTTTTTAAAGCTCATCAAATAAATTTTTTTCAACTTTTAGCATCTTTGCTAACTTGATGAGTATGAGGTAATTCTTAAGTATTATTTTAATTTTCATTTCTCTAGTCGTTAGTGATTATCAAATGAAAATATGAATGCAAAAAACACCTTAAAATTATAAAATCCTATGGAAATGTAAGAATAATAACTAATGTGCATCATGATTTATAGTTTACAAAGCACTTTCCTACGATTATGGTTATTTTGGACCTCTGATTTCATTGGGGTAGGAAATTTCCTGGTAAGGAAATGCTCTTCACTTACGCAGTTCAGCAGCTTATAGGGTTAGAGAGTTGTGTGGGCCGTTGAGAGATAAAATGAATTCCCCATGGCCATCCATCCAGTTTGTGTCAGAGATGGGGTCAGATCTTTCTGATTTCTGAGGACCATTGTTACCATATCCCACTACTTCCCATTATTGTTTTCTTTTGCTTTCATGCCTATGACACTTAAGGGCAGGAACGGGAGGAATAGAAAAATCGACTAAAGCTGCTTTTATTTGTTTTTTATTTGCTTTTTATTTTATTTAAACCCTTCTTTTTGACCTAAAGTAGAAAAAAAAACCTTAATGCCAAAGGATATTGCCCTTAGTTGTCCTAGACTCTCTCCATTAGCTCCTAGGGGCATACTAGGGACATATACTGTGTCTCCTGAATATGAGGTGAATAAAAGGCCTTTTTCTCTTAGTGCAGCTGAGATGAAGCTGGACTTTTTCAATACAAATGTTTAGTTAGCTTAGTAAGCTAAGGAAAGGAGAAACAAATACAAAAGAACCAACATTAGTGATTTCTTAAACTTATTCCACCAAACATAGATTGGCTTATCTAATAAAGTTTCCCTTAACACCTCTTAAATTAGAATGGTAAAAAGAAGGGATTTGTCCACATCTTGGCTAATATAGGTAAGGAGGAGCTCAAATTTATATGATACTTTATAATTTGTAAATGGTTAGTAGGCTCCTAAAAGCTAGAGATAGCAGATTCCATCTCTATTTGACCTCCTTTTTTCTTTCTTTATTCCTCTTCTTCTCATTTCCACGCAGTGTTTTTTCCTAAAAGACCATATTGGAGAAATGTTCAGAGTTAAAAACACTGTCAACAATCAGATATTCTAGTCAGCTTTGATCGTCAGGGGTTTGCAGCATTGTAATACGTATTTCATTATTTCCATTTTTCTATCTTTTTACAGTTCGGGCTGTGGTTATTTTGTAAGTGAAGCATCTAGCACTTGTACCTCTCCATTCTGCAACAAAGATTCTTCAGGACATAAATCTGTATTTCTCAGCTTTGATTTGCTGATTGATCTCACTGATCACACAGGCACTCTTCATTCCTGTAGCCTTACAGGAACAGTTGCTGAGGAAACTCTGGGCGTCACGGTAAATATAAAAAGAATTTATAAATATTTCCACAGTGACCCATTGTCTTTAATTTTAAGAACAGCTGTTCTCCATGTTCTTCCAACATGGCTAAAGATATCAATCAGGTTATTTTAACACGTAAGACACATGCATTCATGCATAAGATGGCCTATTTTAAACAAATTCTTTTTAAAGTCACACTGGGCCAACAATATACATATATTATGATCACATTGAACACAGTGACTGAAGCCCTTGGTCAAAGAAGAAAATTATGCTTGAAAATAATTCTCAAATAACAATGGGTAAATTATGAACATGGGTGGATTCCACTAATCATAAGGTAGTTTGAAGTATTGATATTAAGTTTCTTGAAAAAGATAACTATAAGTTTCCTGTGTTCAGTCTTATATAACATAACTAGCAAATATTTGGGCATAATTAACTACTGCACTTGGGCAATGGTATTAGTTTCTTAATGTAAAAATTCCTCATGATATTTTTCAACACCTCTTTGTTCCAAATGTTGTTTCTTCTGTATTAAGGAGGAACATTTCCATATTGAGCATCCTAATTGTCTGCTAGTGAGTCACTCTGTATTCAAGTTCATTACCTTCTTTACCTCCCTTTACTTAGCACCCTTATCAGAAGAACTGGTCAAAGATTAGTGCAAATAAAATTCCATTTCCAGTTAATAATCTTAAGTTTCATGTTATCCTCATGTTACAGTTTCTGCCTCTGTGTATTTAATATGTGTTTGATCTTTTTTTTTTAAATAGGTTCATGAATTTCTTGCACTAACAGAAGAACAGAAAACAACAATAAAATGGAAATTTCTCTTGGAAAGAAGCAAAATTTATTTAAAAGTTGGTGAATTTTGTGGCGATTTTTTATGTTATAAATCCAAACAAGTTCTAGTAAGACATAAGTGCATCCCTCTTGAAGGAATTGACTTTATGTAGTTGTTACATATGGAAACAATAAATCAGGCAATTGATTATTTTAATGATGCCTAATACTCGGATGTAGAGAACTATGCATGTGCTGGAACACAAATGGAAGGATGAGTATTTTCCACTAACCTAAGAAAATGAATAGATCAACAACAATAAAACCACCTCCCCAAGTATCATAACCCTTAGTAAAGTAAATAATTAACAGCCGCATATTGGAGTCAGTCCTTAATCTCTAGCTCTTATAATAACGCTTTTCTAGCAACTAGCTGTCATTTAAGGAATCTGTCATCAGACACCACAGCCAGCTGTCCTGGGGAACACAGCCAGGTCCTAGTCCCTCCCTTGGGTCGCTGGTGTGTATTGTTAATGATTTCTTAGTCATCTCATGTTGCCCTTGAGCCCAGGGTCCCCTATCAAGCCAACCAAGTGACCATCTAGTAAGTTCACACTATAAACTGCATCTTTCTCTGATGTGTTTATAGTGTGCTTCCCATAAGTATCACTTTTGTTTTAAATGTCGCACAGCAGTATGACATGAAGTGATTTTAAGCAACTGCCTTTACATTAAAAGTATTAGACAGTTCAATTCCCAGCCTTGCATTTTCTGTCATAGTCTGATTCATAGTAGAAAACCCATGCTGTTTCAAATATCTGTTACATACAAACAGAGAAAGAACTGATGAATGCAAGATAAGCCCATTTTAAAACAACAGTCAGTATATTTTATCTTGCTATCATAGCCTTTTAAAAAAAAAGAATACTGGTAGAAGTTCTTTTAACAACAAGAAAACTGATAGAAATTCTTTGAGACAGGGACTGTTTCATTTTTGTTTTTGTATTTCCAACACAGAGTTCTGCGTATAAAGCTTAATAAATGTTGAATTCAACTAAATAGTCCTTATTTCAAAGCAAGCGCTCTTCCCCCAAAAAAATTTTGGATAGAGCATTTTCAGCTTGGCTGACTATAGGGCTTGTCCCCTTGATAAATATTCTCTCTCTCTCTCTCTCTCTCTCTCTCTCTCTCTCTCTCTCTCTCTCTCTCTCTCTCTCTCTCTCTCTCTCTCTCATACACACACACACACACACACACACACACACACACACCACACACACACACACACACACACACACACACACACATTTTCAATGTTTCCCAACTCCTTCCCTGCTACCCTTTTTTGGCTATTTCCTGTCCTTAAACAGCCTTCACTTCTGTACTAGACTTTCTCTTGAGCTTCTATACCATATCACCACCTGCCTAGTTAACATTTCCACCTGGATATCCCAAAAGCATCTCAAACTCAAAATGTTTAAAATGTAACTTATCTTCCTGCCTAAACCCTTCCCTCCTCCAAATTTCCCAATTTCTGTTGAGAGAACCACCATCCAGTTCTAGAGTCATCTTCAACTCTTCACATTTTTTCATTACCATATTCAATCAGTTGCCAAGTCTATCAATTCTCTCTATGAAGTCTTCTACATCCATTCCCTTTTCTCCCCTCATGAAACCAGCAGTCTAGTTCAGGCCCTCATCATCTCTTAACTGGACCTTCGAAACAGCCTTCTAATTTGTCTCCCTGCTTCCTTCTCTCTCTTTTACAATCCATCCTCCACAAAGCCATCAAAATCATCTTAACAAAGCACAGGTCTGAACCTGTCACTACCCTGCTTAAAAAGCTTCAGCAACTTCCTATTGCTTCTAGGACAAGGTACAAACCCTCAGTTTGGCATTGAAAGCCTTTCATAGTATGACTTCAGCCTATCTTTCTAGAATTATTTCATATTGCTCCTCTCACCAAACTGGGCTAACTTACTGTTTTCTGCATTTTTCATTCTATCTCTAAAGCTTCGAGTCCTTGCATGGAACTGGAAGGCAATCTTCTCATTTCCACCTCTTAGAATTCTTAGCTTCCTCCTGCCTCTTCTCAGACACCACACCCTTCAGTAAAGCTTTCCTGATCTCCCTAGTTCTTAGAGGTCTTTCCCATCTAAATTCATTGTATTACTTTTTTTATGTAAACGTCGTATCTCACCAGTGAAATGTAAACTCCTTTTTGGAAAGGATGATTTTTAATTTTGTCTTTGTAAATCCAGAATCTAGCACAGTGCTTGGTAAATTGAATGGTTGCACTCAGGTACTTTGAAAGGGATATGAATTTAAATAATTTCAAAACACATGCTGGTAATAGGTATATCCTTTGGATAAAGTAAATATTGATCTGATTCATATTTTTATTAATAAATGTAGATTCATTTCATTTTATTTTTTAAAGTTTTATTGATGCTTTTTGTTTTTATATCATTCTTTTCTACTCTACCCTATCCCCCACTCATTGAGACTACTCTTGTAAGGAAAGAAAAGAAATAATTTAATGGAACCCACACATCAACCCATGTGACAATATATACAACATTCCACATAAAGTTCCCCAAATCTTCAGCTACATTTCCTATTCTCTTTTCCGGGGTCAAAATTGGTCATTATAATTATAGGTGTTTATTTTATAAGTGACTATGCATAATTGTGTTGTTTTAAATGTAGTAATGGGATCCTGATGTCTATTGGGTTTATGTTTGCATTGTGGTGAGAATGTATGTTAGTGTTTACAAAGTTTACCATACAGTTCTTCAAATATAATGGAATAAAGTGTTTGTTTGTTTTTCTCTCATACAGTTTATGGTATCACCCAAGGCAAGAGGTGGACTCAGAACTGATGTGCTTTCATGTAAGCTTGCTGATCCTGTTGAAGCCAGTAGGATACTGTCAGGAAAAAGTAATAAATTTGAAAACCTGAAAAGCTACTAGAAGTTTCAACTACTTTGAAAAATTAATATGTTCTTTAAAAAGTGAAAATATTTAAATTGTATTTTGTTCAAATATTGTATCTTATTGTTGTGGTAGAGTCTTATAATGTTTCCTTCCTATAGGTTAAACTATTTAAGGCCAGTCTTTACAGAGAATTGTGGGAAAATGGTCACTGAACTCACATTCTCAAGAATTCTGTCTACTGGGTTAGGTACCATATTTCTTCCAAAGGGCATATTCACTAAGTTGGAACACGTTCATCAAGATTAATAAACCTTACTGATCTTTCCTACAGAAATGTGAGTTCTTTTTCCTAACCACTTTGTGCTTCCCATATCCCTCCTCCAATTCTCAATCCTTTACCTTTCCAGAAGAAAAACTTTAAAGCTTAAAATCTTACTTCACTCCAAAATGAGTGTGGTTTCTTAAAGTAGAAAAATAATATCTGTGACATGGAAAGAAAATTGTCAGTGTCAGAATGAAAGTTGAAATCATCCATGGACAGTATGGTACAACTGGTTTGTCAGTACCTTCAGGAGGAGGGGAGGAATCTAGCTTCAGTGATGACAAAATAGCATTATCCACATTTTGCTGAAGGCTTGATGACTTGCATATTTATATTTAAGAGTCTGAGTCACCTGGGAGGAGATTTGCTTCAAAAGTTTTACTAGTTTAGAGTAGTTCAGTAGTCCCAGGAACTTTAAAGGTTTTGGAAATTCCCAAGGATATTAAATTATGAGCCTCTCTTAACTCAGTTTTTCTCATACCTACACCAAAGATGTTGATCAATTATAGACAGTAATACATAGCTCATATTCCACTGTATAGAACTCAAATTTGGAAGTTCAACTGCTATAATCAACATTGTCCTACAGTCTGTAAGAATTACGTCAACATTTGGGGACCAGTAATTCAAAAGTTATCACTTCATCATCAAGACTGAATGTGTAAAGTAAGTGAAAACTTTTTATAATCCTAGTGTTGGCAGATAGAATTTGTACTCAATTTATCAGTAAGAGCATGCTTTATCATATTTTTATACTATGTCATATTTTGGGGTATATGATTCAATCTAAATTCAAGTAATAATAAGCCATGTTAGAAAATTATCTTTTCAATATGGCACAATGAAAAGGACACTGGATTTGGAGTCAAAAGATATGGATTCAAGTCTCAGCTCTGCCACTTACTTACTTGTGTGACCATAGTCAAGTTCTTAAATGGTGATGGTTTCTTCAGCTTTAAAGTTAATATAGTAATACCTGTATTGACTATCCCAAAGGGTTGTTATAAGGAAATGGTTTATAAATCTAAAAGTTCTATATAAAATATGAGTAATTATTGTTGCTAAAATAAGCTTATATTGGAAGTGGAAGTACATATACTGTTCTACTAATACACTAAAGAACTGCTTCCCTTTTGCTAGAGTGTCTTAGTCCCTAGGAATGCATAAAACCATAGATTTAGAGCTAGAAGGACCTTAGAGGTCGTCTAGTCCAATCCCCTCATTGAAGAAGAGGAAACTGAGACCCTGAATGATTGACTTACCCAAGGTTACATAGATATTGTAGGTCCCCTTACACTGTGACTGTGGCGATTCATTTCATAGTGTATGTTGTGGTTTCTATAATCCTTCTTACTGTATTTAAAGGGATATGTTTGCTGCTTAGAATTTTGAAACTGCAAGTCTTAGTCTTTCTCACTCTGGAGAACATAAATTAATTTAGTATTGTTGTGAGAAAATATACCCATGTATAGCTATATTTATACATAGCCATATTAATAATTAAAAGATTGTGGATATTAGAATTTTATTCTCCCTTTCCTATAGAATCTGAGTTAGTTTTCCTATCCTTATGGGAAAAAGCCATAAGTATCTTCCTATAGCCTTTGATCTTCACTTGAGAAATCCAGTGCCATTCTTCTGACACAAGATTGGCAATTTAAGAAGTAGAATTCATTGAAAAGACCCACCTGGGCCTAAATAGTCCCAAAACAACTGAGATCCTATGTAATGGGGACTAATAAGACAATAGGTTTGCCATCCCAAAGCAGAAATCCTTCAGCACTGAGTTATGTGCTTTCACCAGAAGCAGCCATGGGAGCTCAGCTTCACTCATGCTCCATGGGATTCTTCCCTCTCCAGTTTAGATAAGATCTTCCATATCCCCCTTGTTTTTTTTAAAAAAAATTATTTGATATTTTATTTTTACCAATTACATGTAAAAACAATTTTTAGCATTCATTTTTAAAATTTTCAGTTCGAAATTCTCTCCCTTCCTCCCTCCCCACTCCCCTTATTAAGAAAGCAAGCAGTTTGATATAGAATATACATGTGTAGTCATGCAAAACATATTTCCATATTATTCATATTATAAAAGAAAACATAGGCAAAAAACTAAAAAAAAAATAAAGTTAAAAAAAGTATACTTCACTCTGTATTCAGATACCATCAATTCTTTCTCTGGGGATGGATAGCATTTTTCACCATAAGTCCTCCAGAGTTGTCTTGGATCATGGCATAGCTGAGAATAGTTGTCATTCACAGCTGATCCTCATACCATATTGCTGTTACTGTATACACCGTTCTGGTTTGACTCATATCACTTTCCATCAGTTTATGTAAGTCTTTTCAGGTTTTTCTGAGACCACTCTGCTCATCATTCATTGCTCATAGCACAATAGTATTGCATTACATACATATACCATAACTTGTTCAGCTATTCCACAATTGATGGGCATCCCTTCAATTTCCAATATTTTTGCCACCAGAAAAGAGCTGCTATAAATATTTTTGTATATATAGGTCCTTTTTTTGTGTTTTATCTTTTTGGGGATACAGACCTATTGCTAGGTCCAAACATATGCTTGTTTTGTAGCCTTTTGGAAATAGTTCCAAATTACTCTACAGAATTGTTGAATCAGTTCACAGCTCTACCAGCACTACATTAATGTCCCAGTTTTCCCACAACCCCTCCAACATTTGTCATTTTCCATTTCTGTCCTATTAGCCATCTAATAGGTGTGAGGTAGTACTTCAGAACTGTTTTAATTTGAATTTCTTCAATCAGTACTGATTTAAAGGATTTTTTCATATGGCTATAGATAGCTTTGATTATTTCATCTGAAAACTGACATCTTTTGATCATTGATCAGCTGGAGAATGACTTCACAATCCCCCTTGTTAACCAAATTTGAGTAAATGGGAAATGTTTCAGTCTCAAATTTTCATCCCTTTGAACCATTTATCCCAATTATCAACCAAAGATTCCGAAGTATAGATCTGGAAGCAGAGGTAAGAGATAGCACCTTTCTCCTCCTCCTCATTTGCTATCCTGGAAACCATGAAGCATTTCTAACACATGGCAAAGAAGGAACTTTTTTCATAAAAAAACAAAAACAACCCACTGAGACTCCATTTTTGTACCTGCCATATACCATCACCTCAATCTTGACACAGATTTGCAGGACTGTAGTATTTTGTTCTTATCTCCAGTCTGCCTTAAATTTCAGGTTGGTTGTACAGAATATCTTTAATAAATCTCTTTTGAAGAAATCTTACATGTGGATTTCCTCCTTTGCCTTTTCCTTGGTTTGTACATTGAGTTACCACATAATCATTCATTAGGAAAAGCCTTTTCTGCCAAATGTAGGAATTCAGAGAGCCACATTATGAATGACCCTAATTTAACAGGTTCCAAGTGGTAGATCCAGAATTCAAAGCCAGATCATCTTACTACATATCCAGCACTCTTTCCTCTGCTGTGTGCAAGAGATTTGCATTTAAGATTGAAAACTTTATAACCTTTTCATTAAAGGGTCAAGGATCTTTCTATTTGAAGCTGTGATATATGACTCCACAGGACTGAGAATCTGTGCTACAAAGTCTAGACGATTTCAAAATGAATTTACTGGTACATGGTAGTTGTCTTGTACAATACTGCTGTTCTGTGAACAAATTAAGGATGGCAAATGAATGGATCCTTAAAACTCAGATATAAATTCATTCATTGAACTGAAAGTACAATTCTTTTCAGCCCCATCTGTTACTGTCTAAAAGAAAAATAAATTTCCCTTATCTTTAGGACTACCATTTCTCCTGCTAGGATTTCTATATTGCTGCCCCAGTCTCTTATCATATATTATTCTACTACCTTTTATACTTCTTGAGATAAAACAGGTTTTATTTTATGTCTGAACTTTGCCTAACCTTCTAATGGTACTTTTCCATTAACCAAATTTTCCGTGAAGATAGTCTTCCTTAAATTGTTTTACTAAGTATTCCAGTTTGATGTTTTATAGCCATATTAAGTTCAATAAATATTTTAATATACTTTTATCTAGCCTTGATATATGATTAACAACATTGGAAATTATTAACAACAATGGAAATGACATTTTAAAATATTCCATTTCAATCTTGGCTTTACTTATTGAACTTAATCTGGAGTTTAATCACCCAATATCAAAACCTTTGGGTTATTTCTTCCTAATTTCTTTTCTCTGATAGTAAATCAATTACCTGATTTTTCCATTTCAGTGTTAGAATCTGCTTCCTTTTCTACCACTGCTGTGACATGGAAGCCTTCACTGCCATCTTCCTGGACTATGATTACAATTGTTTCTTAACAGGTCTTTCCTCTCCCAACTCTTGCTCTTCTGCAATCCATTCTTTGTATCACAGTCTTTTTTTAATGTGTAGATATGATCATATATAATTATTATTTCTCAGATCAGAAATCTTTAATGAGTGATAGGTTCCTAACACTTACTACATAAGGTCAGATTTCTTTGCCAGGCAAAGGTCCTCCACAACCTGGCACTGGTCTTCCTTTCCAGTCTTATATTATTTTCCCTCCCCACACTTTGTGCTTTAGTCAAACTGTGCTTTTCTTTGTCTCTTCCTCCATTCCTACTCCCCATAGAGTTGCCATCCTACACGTTTTTCTTTTCAAATGTTTTATTGATATTTTCTATTTTTTCATTATTGTCATTTCCTAAAAAATTCCTTACCGCATCTTGAATAGAACATTCCCTTGTAACAAATATGTATAGCCAAACAAGACAAATCATAACAATTGTCATGTCTGAAAAACCATATATATATTATATATACATATATAATGTATACACACATAAACATATATATGTATGTGTGTATATATATACATATATATACATACACATATATATATATTTCATTCTGCATTTCCCTGATCATGCTTTGCTTCTGTTTCTTGTGTCTGAAATGTCCTCCTCTTTCCTTGTGGGTTGGCATACCTACCCATCCTTTAAAGCCCAACTCAAATGCTACTTCTTCCATTATAGGTCCTTAGATACCCCATTGGAAATTACCTTTATCTGTGGACCTCATTGTTTGACACTTTTGTGACACACTTCTCATATAATATTATGTATAAAAGTTATGTGTTTGTGACTTCTTCCTCTATTGACAGTATTTCCGTGAGGGGAAGAACTACTCTTATTTAAACTTTGTATGTATTTCCTCTAATGCCTATCACAAGTGTCTGCACAGAGCAGACAATTAATAAGCATTAATTCTGTCCATAATTCAGTCCTTTAATACTCTGAAAACATTCCTCATGAACATTCACAATAGTAACATCACAAGATTATGTTCAATTTCAATTCAACCAACATATATTAAGCTCCTGTTATATGCCAGGCACTGTAGAAGATATGGGGGAAGGGGGATAAAAACAAACAAGAATGAGTTCCTTAAGAGTAGAAACTGTCTCTTGCCTTTCTTCATATCCCCAGTGCTTAATACTGTATCTAGCACACAGTAGGCATTTAATAATTCTTACCAGCTGACTGACTGAAACAGTCTCTGCCCTGAAAGACCTTGCATTCTCTTAAGGTAAAATAAAATATACACAGATAAGAAAATACAAAATATATAGTCCGTTCTGCTATCACTCTTATTTTGAAAACTTGAATTTGTTCCAATACAATTTATATATTAGGGAATGATTTGAGCATAACATAAATCTTGTTTGTTTATTCACAATTTTGCTCTTGAGAAACATTGAAAAAAACACAGAAAAATGTGTTCACAACAATTCACAAGCTGTAACCTTTTCAGGACCCAATTCCACAAGCAAACTTCAGGTCTTTTTATTTTTCATTTGTTTGTTTTGAAAATTGTATTTTATTTTTTCTAATTATAATATTCACTACAATATTTCCAATTTCAACATTCATTTTTATAATAATTTGAAATTCCAAACTTTTTTCTCCATCCTTCCCTCCCAAGACTGCAAGCAATCACTCTGGGCTGTGGGCTGAGGAGCACTGGTGTGCCCCTCCCTTCTCCTCCACCTTCTGCTGTGGCTTATAAGCCCCCAACCCTGGAGCTGTGGTCTGCTGAAACCACCTTCTTGCTTGCCGTGATTGGATTTTGCCAGCCTGAATCCTGTGGGAACTAGAAACACATACTGAACAGCCCAACGCCATGATTTTTGTGAATTTCCTAACCATTTAACATACATAAAACTGTGCTACTATTTTTATTAGGTTCCTATCTTGTTTTGTGTCATTAACAAAGTTTTCAGGATCTAATCTCATGTTCCTCATAAACCTTGTGAGTTTTATTACATAATTTTATATAGCATGGTGATTTTAAATATATATATGCATATACACACATATAATTTCCCGGTTATATATAAAAGCAAATTTTCATGTTCATTTTTTAAAAAACGTTGAGTTCCAAATTCTATTCCTCTCATCCTTTCTTCCCCCTTCCCAGACATAGTAAGCAACTGAACTTAGATTATATGTGTGCAGTCATGAAAAATATATTTCCATATTAGTCATGTTGTGAAAGAAAACACAGACCCCCCCCAAAAAAAACCTATGAAAATAATAAAGTGAAAAATAATATGCTTCAATCTGTATTCAGAGGCCATCACAGTTCTTTCTCTGGAAGTGGATAACATTTTTCATAATAGGTCCTTTGGAAGTGTCTTAGTACTGCTGAGAATAGCTATGTCATTCACAGTGGATCATCATACAATATTGCTGTTACTGTGTATAATGTTTTCCTGGTTCTAACTCATTTCACTTTGCAGCAGTTAATGTAAATCTTTCCAGGGTTTTCTAAAATCATCCTGCTCATCATTTCTTATAGCACAATAGTATTCCATTACTACCATATGGCACAACTTGTTTAGCTATTCTTCAAGTGACGGTTATTCCCTCAATTTCTAATTCTTTGCCACTACAAAAAAAGCTAGCATGGTGATTTCAAGGAAGCCATCTACCAAGTTATAGCAGAACCAATTCATATTTTCCATTTCTCTAGTCATTAATGATTTTGAACATTTTTCCAGTGAAAGCTTTTAGTTTGTATTTATTCTCTTACAAACTTTTTGTTCTGGCTAATTTGGAAATGTAGTTTGTATGACTTCATATGTATAATGTGTCTCATTTCTTGCAAAGTAATTTGCATGAAGGAAGGTCATTAATATCTGATAGGAAGGATCAGGAAAAGTTTTGTACAGGAGGTAGCATGACAGCTAAGTCTTGAAGGAAGCTAGGGGTTCCATAAGGTAGACTTCCAGACATGGAATTAACCAGTACAAAAGAATGGAGACAGGAAATCAAAGTTGTCTACTGAGAACAGCAAGCAAGTCAGTTTTGCTCAAATGTAGAATGCCTGAAAAGGGAATAATGTTATATTAGTGTAAAAAAGTAGGCTGCAACCAGATTGTAAAAGGTTATAAATGTCAAGTAGTTTGTATTTTATTCCAGAGCCAATAAAGAGGCATTAAAGTTCCTTGAGTAGTGTTGTGTCATGGCAAGACTTATTATTTAAGAAGATCAACTTCTTCTTAAATGACAGACAGAGGGGTTTACAGACAGGTTGTGGCCAGAAGCACCAAGGTCAGGACACTCCAGGGCAGGAAGAGGTTCCAGACTCATCCCAAACTCCTACAAGGAGTGGGAACAGGGGCCACCTGGCAGCTCTGTTGCTCACTACTAAGTCACAGATCCAAGGAGGAATGAGGACAGGACCTGAACCCAGGAAGGGCTTGCCAAAGTAAAAAGCAGCCCTATCCTGTGTACCAATCAAGAAGCAAATCCAGAGTCAAGCAGCAGTGGTGTGTGACCTAGACCCTGGGAGTAGAGTAGCGTCTCAGTTCCAGTTTCTAAAGCCCTCAGAGAAATAACAAGGGCAGGCTGATAGTACCTGAGTTCAGCAGCAGCCTATTGTTGCTCAGACCCATCCCAGGTCAGATAATTGCAGAGCTCAAACCAGGAGGGCAGTGATCAGACTTTGTCATGGTGGGACTGATTTAGAAGCACTGAAAACTTGCAAATCCCCTGCATGAACTGTTTCTGAGAGCCTAGAATAACATAACACTCAATACCCCAAGAAAAAAAAAACAGCAGGGCCTGCCCAGATCTTCCCTCCAGAAATGCACAGAGCCTAGTCTTAACATCAAGCCTAAAGTCAAAAAGTATGCTGAAGAAATGAGCAAACAAACAAAATAATTCTATCATAAAAAGTTAATGTAGTTATAGGGTGTTCAAATCACAAACCCAAAAGAAGAGAATTGCTCCAAAATATCTATAAGTAAACCCTCAAATAAAAACACAGTCTGGGGACAAATTCAACTAGAATTCCTGGAAGAAATAAGCAAGAGGTTTTTTTTAAGTTAATTTTATTAAATAAATAAAATGATGGTTTTCAGAGGAAAAAGTTGGAAAAGAAATGAGAGATAAGGAAAAAGGAATTGGAAAGAGAATTAGGAATTTAGCACAAGAGATAAAAAACCTTACCCAAGCAACAAACTACCTGAAGATTAGAATGGACCAAATTTAAACCAATGACTCCATGAGACAACAAGAAATATTTAAAAAAAAAAAGTAAAAGATTTTTTAAAAAATAGAAGAAAATGGAAGGTATCTCACAGCAAAAATAGCTGACCTGGAAAAAGGGATCAAGAAGAAAAAAATTAAGAATCCTGAAAGCCATGAGCAAAAAGAGCCTAGACATTGTATCTCAAGAAATCTTAAAACTGCCTATCTCTCTTAAAACAAGAGGGGAAAATAGAAATATAAAGAATTCACTGGTCACTTACTGAAAGAAATCCTAAAATAAAATCTTCCAGGAATATTATAGCCCAAATTCAGAGCTGTCAGGTCAAAAGAAAAAGTACCACAAGTAGCCAGAAAGAAAGAATTCAATTACTAAGGAGTAAGTCAAGATAATGCATGATTTAGCAGCCACCACTATGAAGGAGAGGAGAGTTCATTTCAGAAGGCAAAGACACAGGTTGTGAAAATGGAATGAACAATAAGCTTGCTCATCACCTTGATTTGCTTGAGCTCCCCTAGAGGCTGAAATAACCTGGGAATCAAGATAATCCAATCAGGAGGCAGAATGAGTGTTGCTTCAGTTTGACATACCAGTGATGCATTGTGGTATCTACTGGGTGAACCTGGAACACCTCTGTTGTGCCAGTGACCATAGGGCTGGCTCAAACTGGTTCACACAGACCCCATATGGACAAGAACTTGAACGAACACCCTGGTTCCAGGTATTATGTATGCGTCCTATTCTCTTGACTCTCTTTGTTGTAAATCCATATAGAACCCTCAATCTATGGAGTGGTTTCCCTTGTGTGCATGTGCTGTATTTACTCAATAAATGTTTCTGATTTTATGAACTGTGCCTCTGTAACCTCTGTTCAGGCAGATGCTGTACCCCAATTAATCATCCTGTCACAATTAATCAAGGCTTACAGCCAAAGAGCAACAACAAAAAACAAACCCTGAGGATCATTACATGGGAGAAAAAAAAATGAATCTTGAATGAAACAGAGAATCTCCAAGCATTTCTTATGAAAAAACCAAAGCTGAGTAAAAACTTTGAAGTTCAAACACAGAAGTTAAGAGAAAAATGAAAAGTTAAATATGAAGGAACAATCATGAGGTCTACACACAAATAAATTTGCTTACATTTAAATACAGGGAAATGATAAATGTGACCCCTCTGAACCCTATCATCTTCAGGGATCATAGAAGGAGTCTTCCATGACAGGTTTGTGAGTGGTTCTGTTGTTGTCTTGATGATCTTAAAAGAATAGAAAAAGAAAGAGGAATATATTAGGGGAGAAAAATAAAGGAAGGCTAAGAAATCATCTTGAGGCAACTAGATGGCTCAGTGGATACAACTCTGGGCCTGGAGTCAGGAAGACCTGAGTTTAAATCCAGCCTCAGGTATTTACTAAGCTGTGTGACCCTGGGCAAGTCACAGCCTATTTACCTTAATCCACTATGCCAAGAAAACCTTATCAACAGCACTGGTATATTATGGTCCATAAGGGCATGAAGAGTCAGATATGACTTAATGACTGAACAACAATGAGGAAATTATCTCACATAATCAGGGTGCACAAGTAGAAGTCTATATAAATGAAGAATAAGGAGTAGGAGTAGTGACTGACACTTGAATCTCTTACCTGAACTGGTCAGTGGGGAGAATATACATATTCACATCTAGGTACAGAAATACATTTCACTGAACAGAGAAATAGGAGGGAAAGGGGAGGAGGGAGACGCATTGAAGGAGGAATTAGACCTAAGGAAAATAAACTCTAAGGATATACAAAAATATTTAAGAGTTCTTTTTGAGGTGGCAAAGAATTGGAATGTGAGGGAGTGATTCCCATCAAGTGGGAAATAGTTGAACAAGTTACAGTATAGAAATGTGTTGGAACACTATTGTGTAATAAGAATAATGAAAGGGATGGTCTCAGAGAAACCTGGGAAGACTTGTATGAACTGGTACAAAATAAAGTGAAAAGAATCAGGGGAGCAATTTATACAATGACACAAAATTGTAAAGACAAACAATATTAAAAGGCTTAGGAACTCTGATGAGTGTGATGATAAACCATGATTCCAGAAGCCTAATGATAAAACATGCTACCCACCTCCTGATAGAGAAGTGAAAGACTCAGCAGTGAAGAATAAGATACATATCTATCTCTCTATCTCTCTATCTCTCTATCTATCTATCTATCTCCTTTTGGTCATGGCCAATATGGAAATTTGTTTTACTTGATTACACATTTGTAACAGGTTTTCATCTCTTTTTAAAATTTATTTTTGGTTTGTAGCATTCATTTTTATAAGATTTTTGAATTTTAAAATTTTCCCCCTTCCTCCCTCCTCCCCAAGATGACATGCAATCTGATATAGGCTATACAATCATATTAAGTATACAATCATATTAAGTATACAATCATATTAAGTATATTTCCACATCAGTCATGTTGTGAAAGAAGAATCAGAACAAAAGGGGAAAGCCATGAGAAAGAAAAAACAAAACAGAAAGAGAGAAAAATTTGTATGCTTCAATCTGCATTCCAACTCCATAGTTCTTTCTCTAGATGTGAGTAGCATTTTCTATCACGAGTCTTTTGGAACTGTCTTAGATCATTGCATTGCTCAAAAGAGCTAAGTCCATCAAAGTTTGTGATTGCACAATGTTGCTGTTACTGTGTACAACATTCTGGTTCTGCTCTCTTCACTCAGCATCAGTTGATGTAAGTCTTCTTTTTTTCTTAAGAGTGAGGGAGAGAAGGGAGATTTTTCTTTCTTTGAAAAGAATAAAATTTAATTTAAAAACAGATGTAAACCTGACCTGCATCCCTAATTGATAAATAATCAAAGGATATGAACAGGCAGTTTTCAGAAAAAGAAATCAAAGCTATCTAGAGTCATATGAAAAAATATTCTAAATTCCTGAGAAATACAAATTAAAACAACTATGAGGTACCACTTCACACCTACCATAGTGGCTAATATGACAAACAGTGGGGGTGGAGCCAAGATGGCAGAGTAGAAAGATGCACATACTATAGCTCTTCCCCCACAGCCTATAAAATACTTGTAAAAAATGACTCTCAACAAATTCTAGAGCAGCAGAAGCCACAGAACAACAGAGTGAAAGAGACCTCCAGCCAAAGGTAACCTGGAAGGCCAACAGGAAAGGTCTATCCCATATGAAGCTGAGGTGAGCCCAGCCCTGGCCTCGAGGCACCAGGAGGAACAGGATCAGAACAGGCCTCCAGGGCAGAATCCCCAGCAGGGAGGGTCTCAGATCCCTCAACCCACAAACGCCAAAGAAAGTTTCAAAGATCAGTGACAAGGCTTTCCCAGCTGGGTGAGAGGGGAGCACGGTCCTCCTCAGCATGGCCCCAGGCAGCAGCGCTACATGGCACTGGCCAAGTTGGATGGCAGCCTCCGTTATGTGAGCAATTCAGCTTACAGCCCCAGGAGGAATTGAGCAGCTGACCTGAATCTCAGCCCTGAGCATGGTCCTGGGGTGAGGAGGAGCACTAGGACCCTCCTCTTGACAAAGGATTCAGAAGTCAAGTAACTGGCTGGGAAAATGCCCAAAAAAGGGGAAAAAAATAAGACCATAGAGGGTTACTTTCTTGGTGAACAGGTATTTCCTTCCATGCTTTCAGATAAGGAAGAACAAGGCTTACTATCAGAGGAAGTCAAGGCTTCTGCATCCAGGAACTCCAAAATGAATATGCAATGGGCTCAGGCCATGGAAGAGCTTGAAAAGAGAGGCAACAGCTTGCTAAAGGAGACCCAAAAAAATGCTGAAGAAAATAACACCCTTAAAAATAGGCTAACTCAATTGGAAAAAGAGGTCCAAAAAGACAATGAGGAGAAGGCTTTAAAAAGCAGAATCAGCCAAATGGAAAAGGAGGTTCAAAAACTCACTGAAGAAAATAGTTCTTTAAAAATGAGAGTGGAGCAGAGGGAAGATAATGACTATACGATAAAACAAGAAACTACAAAATAAAACCAAAAGAATGAAAAAATAGAAGATAATGTGAAATATTTCATCGGAAAAACAACTGACCTGGAAAATAGATCCAGGAGAGACAATTTAAAAATTATGAGACTACCTGAAAGCCATGATCAAAAAAAGAGCCTAGATATTATCTTTCATGAAATTATGAAGGAAAACTGCCCTGATATTCTAGAATCAGAGGACAAAATAAATATTGAAAGAATCCACCAATCACCTCCTGAAAGAGACCTGAAAAGAGAAACTCCTAGGAATATTGTGGCCAAATTTCAGAGTTCTCAGGTCAAGGAGAAAACACTGCAAGCAGCTAGAAAGAAACAATTAGAGTATTGTGGAAATACAATCAGGATAACACAGGATCTGGTAGCTTCTACATTAAGGGATTGAAGGGCTTGGAATAGGATATTCCAGAAGTCAGAGGAACTGGGATTAAAACCAAGAATCATCTACCCAGCAAAACTGAGTATAATACTTCAAGGGAAAAAATGGTCATTCAATCATATAGAGGACTTTCAAGCATTGTTGATGAAAAGACCAGAGCTGAAAAGAAAATTTGACTTTCAAACACAAGAATCGAGAGAAGCATGAAAAGGTAAACAGGAAAGAGAAATCATAAAGGAGTTTCTAAAGTTGAACTGTCTACATTCCTACATGGAAAGATAATATTTGTAACTCTTCAGACTTTTCTCAGTATTTGGATAGGTGGAGGGATTGTACACACACACTTATAGACAGAGAGCACAGGATGAGTTGAATCAGAAGGGATGATATCTATAAAAAAAATAAAATTAAGGGGTGAAAGAATATATTGGGAGGAAAAAGGGAGAAATGGAATGGGGCTGACTATCACTCATAAAAGAGATAAGAAAAATCTTTTTCAATGGAGGGGAAAAGTGAAGCTTACTCTCTTCACATATGGCGTAAGGAGGGAATAACATGCTTACTAAATTTGGTATGAAAATCTATCTTACACTACAGGAAAGTAGGGGAGAAGGGGACAAGGGAGATGATAGAAGGGAGGGCAAATGGAGGAAGGGAGTAACTAGAAGTAAACACTTTTGGGGAGGGACAAAGTCAAATGAGAGAATAGAATAAAGGGGGGACAGGGTAAGATGCAGGGAAATATAGTCTTACAAACATGACTACTATAGAAGTCTTTTGCAAAATGACACATATATAGCCTGTATTGAACTGCTTGCCTTCTCAGTGGGGATGGGTGGGGAGGGAGGAAGGGAGAGAAGTTGGAATTAGAAGTATTAGAAATGAATGTTGAGAATTGTTACTGCATATAACTGAGAAATAAGAAATACAGGTAATGGGGTATAGAAATCTATCTTGCCCTACAAGAAAAGAGAGTAGAGATAAGGGAAGGGTGTAGTGTGAAAGAAGGGAGGGCACATTGAGGGAAGGGGTACTCAGAATGCAAGGTGTTATGGGGTGGGGGGAGGGGAGAGGTGGAGAGAAAAATTGGAACTCAAAATTTTGTGGAAATGAATGTTGTAATCTAAAAATAAATAAATTTTTAAAAATAAAAATAAAAAATAATATGACAGAAAAGGAAAATGGCAAGTGTTGGCAGAAAAACTAGGACACTAATATACTTTGGTGAAGCTATGAACTTATCCAACCATTCTGGAGAGCAATTTGGAATTATGCTCAAAAGGATACAAAACTATGCATACCCTTTGACCCAGGAATATCATTACTAGGTCTGTATCCCAAAGAGATCAAAGAAAAAGGAAAAGCACCATTACGAACAAAAATATTTATCTCTTTTTGTTGTGGCAAAGAATTGAAAATTGAGGGCATGCCCATCAATTGGGAAATGACTGAACAAGTTGTGGTATGTGATTGTGCTATAAGAGATGATGAGTAGGGTAACTTCAGAAAAACCTGAGAACACATATATAAACTGATACAGTGAAGAGGGCAAAACCAGAACATTGCACATAGTAATAGCAATATTGTACAATGATTGACTGTGAATGACTTGGCTATTCTCAGCAATACAATGATCTAAGACAACTATAAAGGACTCATGATGAAAAATGTTATCCTCCTCCAGAGAAGGAACTGATGGAGTCTGAATGAAAATTGAAACAGACTTTTTAAACTTTCATTATTTTTCTTTGGGTTTTTTTTGCTTGTTTTGGTCTGTTTTCTTTTGCAACATGGCTAATATGGAAATGTTTTGCATGACTTCATATGTATGATCTGCATCAAATTTTCTGCCTTCTCAAGTTGGGGAAAGGGGAGGGAATTTGGAATTCAAAATTTTAAAAAAGTGAAAACGTTTTTTGCACGTAACTCATAAATATTGAATAAATGAAAATATATTGGGGGGGGGAACTTGACCTGCATCTTAAAACACACATAAAATGTAGGATGGCATATTCATGTGAATAACATATGTGGTTCTTGTCAAGAAAGAGCTAAGCATCTGAAATAAAATATATTTTAACATAACATTCATTTATGGCACTTCTCCAAAATCATTTCCAATTTCAGAAGTATCAATAAGTACCACAGGAATATTAAAATATTTTTAACTAGCAACTAGTCACACGCTAGATTTCAGAGGTCTTCATCTAGCCAATACAGACCTTTAGATTTGTGATTTACAGTAGCTTTTACTGCTAAAAGACATGAAAAACACTTTTTTCTTTGAAAACTGGGGAAGCTTGAAAACTCAGTATGACAGACTACCAAATAAAACCCAGCCATCAGTACATCTCCCCTACAGTACATCTCCCCACAGGCATTCAGAGAATGGAACAGGAAACAGCCAAAGTAGCTCTTTTAAGTATTTCACCTTCTCTCTAGATCTTCTCTCTTGCTGTTGGAAAAAGGGGAGATATTACAATTGGCTCACTAAGTTAGTCAGTAGTTAAGAACAGAGCACTAAGGACGCCAATATACAAAGTTTGATACTTGTAAAAGTTCTGTTGCAACCCCATATTCATTCAGTTGGTCCACAAGATCACTTCAAGAAGGAAATACGGATGGCTGACACAGCACAATTATTTTTATGGCATCAGTGTCAACACCATCATCACAAAAAACATGCCCATCTCAAAGGGCACTTCAATAAATCAAGTTAAGCTAAGAATAAGAGGGCAGGAGATTAATGGTGAGTTGGACGATCCTTCAGACCCTTCACAACTCTAAAAATCATTCATCAATGGCTACTTTTAAAAACACACACACATCTATTTGAAGTATAATTCTCAGAATCTTTTTATTTTAATGTTTTCGTACAACAGAAATCCCAGAACGATTCACACAGAAAAAAAATTAGTCCTTTCTAGAAACAGTAATTAAACTTGCAGAAAAACACAGGTTTCTGCTGACAGTTAATATTCGGATTTAGCAGGTATCGACAACCAATCAAATTACTCATTTCTCCTGTCTCCTTTCTACCCCCTCTTCATTAAAAAGCGAATCCGTTCATCAGGATTTGCCAGCTTGGCAACTGGAGCAATCGCTATGAACTCAGTGCTTTGGTCTTTCGACCTTAAAGCTCATGGTGACAATCCCGTCTATTCCAGCCAGTATCTCATCGTTTTCTTGGACAGGTCCAACTCCTTTCGGAGTCCCCGTCAAGATAATGTCGCCTTCTTCCAACGTTATTATCTTGGAGACATAGCTGATGATGTAGGGGATGGAGAAGATCATGTCGGACGTCTGGCCCTCCTGTCTCAGCTGACCGTTGACCTTGAGCCAGATCCTCAGCTGGTGCGGGTCCGGGACCTTCTCCTTGGGCACGAACTCGCTGACCGGGCACGACGAAGTGAAGCCCTTGGCCAGGGTCCAGGGCAGCCCCTTCCTCTTGCACTCGTCCTGCACGTCGCGGGCAGTCATGTCCAGGCACAGGGCGTAGCCCCCCACGAAGCCCAGGGCCTGGTCCTCGGGCACGGCGCAGGCGCGCCTGCCCATCACCACCGCCAGCTCCAGCTCGTGGTGCACTTGGCGGCTGTAGGCGGGCAGGAGGATCGGGGAGCCTTCCGGGGCATAGGCGGTGGAAGGCTTCAGGAAGATCACCGGCTCGCTGGGCACGGCGCTCTTCATCTCCTGCACGTGGTCCGCGTAGTTCCTGCCCACGCACACGATGTTTTTGCCCCACTCCCAGAAGCGGGGCAGCTGCCGAGCCGCAGCCATGTCCGGAGGTCCGGAGCGAGCCAACCCAAGTGTCACCGGGTCACGTGGACTCTGCCCGGGGGCAGTCACCTGACGCCTACGGCTACCCGGCGGAGCCAAACTTTCTCGGCACTCCCCGTTCCATCATCGCAAGGAAACACCGTGGACTGCTCTCGACCTTCCTCCGCCCTCGGCTGGGCTCTGGGAGTCGCTGAAGCCTGCTCCAGGTGACCGCAATCCGGGCAGGTCGCCGTGGCGCTGCCCTTCGCGGCAGGGCCGTGCTGCTCCGGGAGGGCGCAGGCCCAAGCCGGCCTCCTATCTCCTGTCACCCTCCCCGGTTCCCTTGGGTCCCCGGCGACCCCGCCGCTACAACGACACTTCTCGGCGGCCGGTATTGGGGGGAGGGGCGAGTGGAAGGGGAGCTGGGGGCCGGAGCCTGGCAGCCGCGCCCTGATTGGCTACGGCCGCGGGTCGGGGCGGAGGGAGCGGCGGGCGCGTGGCGAGGAGGCCGGCGGGGATTGGCCGAGGCGCGCCGATGACGACACGCGGTGTCAGGGCTCGGCCGCTCTAAGCGTCCCGCTCCTCTTCCCTCCGGAACATGGTCTGGGGCTTTGGGCACCTGGGCCGCCTGAGCCTCGCTGTCCTGGGAGCCACCTGGGCCAAGCGCGCTGTGGGTAGGTGAACGGAGGCAGCCCGGCCCGGAGAGGAGAAGCCGGAGTCTTCCGGGGCTAGCCCTCGGCCCTAGCTTGCCTGACAGGTGCTGCCAGCTGGGCTCCGCGCGGCGGACCCGCGGGACGTGAGTGCGGGGCCGGGATCGTCTTTTTCCCCCGCCAGAGAAGGAGGGCACTCCCAGCCCCTTGCCCCGCACGCCCCCAGCCTGCCGGGGGAGGCCCCGTGGATGTCACGTCCGCCTTCTCCCGGCCCGGGACCCGGGTAGCGGGGGCCTCGCTCGCCCGCCCAGGCATGCTGCGGACCGAGACCCAGGCTGGCGAGCCCAGTGTGAGGCGCTCGCTCCCCGGGATGACAGGCCGGGGAGTCCCGGGCAGCCTCCCGAAAGTGCCAGGCCTCCTCCGCTGTCCTCGGTTGTCCAGCTAGGGGGTTCAAATAAAATGTCTCCATAGCCTCGCATTTGGACGAGGTTACGTAATCCCCTGATCCTCGCAATAGTGCCGCTGGGGGGGGGAGGGGACACAGGGCACGAATGGAGTGGCCTAGCCCGTGCTCACTGCCCCCAAACAAGGTGCTGGTGAGAAGGAGGAAGAGGCCGGGCTCCGGGCCCGAGGTAGGTAGCAGAGGTCCTGGATCACTCCGATGAAGCCCAGCTCTGGCACTGCGGAGGCCACCCTGGCATTTCCACCCATGGAGGATGAATTGGCCCGAGTCTGGAGAGTTGTGCAAGCTCCCTGGTACCGCAGGTGGTAACGTAGCAGTATCAAAGGGCAGAGACGCTACCTCCTGTTGGGCTTCTTGCAAGCTGCTCAGAGTGGGGTGCTGAGAAATGAGGTGGTCGTTTCTGCAAGCAATGCTTAAGGCTTTGGTCCCCTGCAAGGTAGTGGTAACGGCAGGTGCCACTGCTCTTACACAGGATCTTCTAAATATCACACCAACAAGCTCTTACTTG
The DNA here is from genome assembly GCF_028372415.1 of Notamacropus eugenii. Taxonomy (NCBI): domain Eukaryota; kingdom Metazoa; phylum Chordata; class Mammalia; order Diprotodontia; family Macropodidae; genus Notamacropus; species Notamacropus eugenii. The sequence goes on from NC_092872.1 coordinate 48,755,867, forward strand.
AAGGAGAGCAAATAATATCTTGAAATTAATAAAAACGGTGTGAAACACAGGGATAGAGGACAGTGGGAGACACGAAGAAATGTCGAGGTCATACCTTTTTTTTTTTAATCAAGGACATCTACCTCATAAGTGGTAGGGAGAGTCCATTGAGGTTCAGAATACATGGTGAAAAAGGACTGAAGGTAGCTTGTCATCCAGGCAGGGGAGTTCTGAAGGGCTTGTATTTGATAAAGAGATGTTTAATACCAAAAAAGGATTCTGGTGTTTCAAGTACCATTTCAGGAACTCTTGCTTTCCATATATGCACTGGTATAGCAGCTGAGGTCTTCTCTGGTGTTTTTTCTTTGTGATCCAGAACTACATGGATTAGAAGCCTTAATTTCTTTTCTTCCTATTCCTGCTTCTGTAAGGGTCTCTCTTGCATATAGAATATTAAAGCTTGAAAGCTGCACTGAGACTTTTGGGACGTTACATAACATCCATCTCTAACTGACTAGAGAGTTATGTGAGGTAGTGGTTAAAGTCCCCTACTTGCAATCAAGAAGACTTTGGTTTCAAATCCCACTTTAAACACTTCCTGGGGGAGTGAACTTGGGAAAATCTCTTAAATCTCTTTGGGCTTCAGTTTTTCCTCTCTAAGGGACAGACCTAATCACCTCTGGGTTTCCTTCCAGCTTCAAGTCTTTGCTCCCATAAATGTAGTGGAAGGCAGTGGATGTTCTACTACAGTTAGGACTCTTGGGTTTTTAATAACATTTAAATTTTTATGATTGATATGCCTTGATTCTCAGCTCAGAGGATTGCAGTATATGAATCTCAATAAATGCTTTATATTCGGTACTTTTTCTTGTGTAAGCAGTACACGCTATGTCACAATCTTGTGCATTGAGGAGTGAGGCTATCTTACTAATAGTTTTGAAAATTGCCCTTTTCTCTTTGTGTGCTTTTCAAGGAATTAGAGGGAAAGGCTAGGGCTGCAGTTTCAGCTGTGGGGCCAGTTGCTACATCTCCCAGCACTGACTGACTCTTAAAGGTCGTATTTGGCTACCGTAGCCAGGAGTGTTTAGCTGGACATGCAGCCGACATTGCCTTCATTCTCTAGATATTTACATTTTTCAGCCTAGATCACTGGCCCAAGGTCTGAAATGGGGAAAACAACCTCATTACCAAGGTTTCCTGAAAACTATACTTCCTCCTCTTCCTCACGGATGCTTATCAAAGTTAGGGCTTTGGTGTGCATATAACCTGGACCTTATTACATATATTCCTTGGCCTAAAATCCAGTTTACTTTCTCAAGCAATGCTGACCAGTGGTTTTCTTCACAGAGACATGAAGCAAGATTTTTGATTGAGCTAGATAAGTGATTTGTTTTCTTTGAAATGGACTTGACTTTACTTAAGATGTTCATTTTAGGTTAAATGGAAAAGATCACTGACCCAGTTGTCAAGAATGCTGCATTCCTCAGGGCATAGGCTTAGTCCTAATGGGAAATATACAAAGTAACCCACTGGGGATCAAAGATTTGGAGTGGAGGACGAAGGAGAAGTCAAGGGGAACAAGTTATTTGTGTAGTGTGAGTAAATGAAGTTTAAATGGAGAAGAGAACCTAGAGATCTTTCAAGGCAGATGGTTTAAGTATAAGGAGTCCTAGTTATCGCCTGTTAATTTTTTACTATGTCCCTTCCTTCCCTGGACGTAAAGGACTTGCCAGGTCTAATTGAGTTATTTGGCCTGGCTTGGTCATGTCAGTATTTGTCAACACACTGACTTCAGAAAGAGTTAGAAAATTGAACAGGGCATGATGAAGGTTTATATTGAGGCTTAGGTAGGGAGGGCATGTTTAACAGGTGCTCAGAATTTTTAAAATATATAGTTGTTTTGCTGAGCATGAGGCAAAGAAAAGGGAGAATCAGAGTTGGCATGTGTTGTTTAATCATTATAGCTCCAATTTTGTTTCCCTGCCATGCATGAGGAAGCACTGAAATGTTTGATTCGTAAAGATTTCAAATCCATGGGGTCCGCTTTTCAGCTCCTCTCCCCGATGCCACCCATCATTCAAACTGAAAGTTCCCCCATGAGGCACTGCCCTGCCAGCCAACTTTAACCCCAGGACTGACCACACATCAGTGGGACTTGACATATTTTACATTTTTAAAATACTTGTTCCCAAAAGACTTTTGAGAATCTTTATTTTAGTTTAGACAATTGCTTCTCTCCTTATCTAAACTGCTAGCTGCTTGGCTGGTATGGTATTGGAGATTAAACAGATGGGGTAAATGGGCTTGGTAGGTATTTTCTGGGGTTTGAGCCTCTGCTTTTCTCTAGAGTTAGCAGTAACTGCTTCAGAACGTTTTTTGAATTGTGTTTCACTTGTTCTCTACATTTGGTGGGTTTTTTTCCCTTTTAAACTCTGGGTTTGTTTGTGCATTTTCATATTTAATAGGTGACATTAAATGGAAGTTTTTCATCTAATTTGATCTCATTCAGTGGATTATTTTTCATATCTTCAATGATTTGGTGACAAATATAGGTCAGATAAAATTCCCCTGCTTTACAAAAGAAACCCTCAGAAGAAAACAGGTAGAAGTTGAATGTCAGGCCAAGGAGCATATTCCCTACTTTCTTCTTCAAGATTTATGAGACTTTACTACTGGGGCTTGAATGATTTGTCTTTGATCTTCTAGTGAGATCAGTCATAATAAAGTTCTGTCATTGATCTGCATTTGTGTTATTTACATCTCTAAGGTCCAGCCCTTCTGAGAGCTGCTTCTCAACAGAGTGACTACAGAAAGTGTCAGATAACTGAACACGGCATCATGAAGATTGAACTACTGCCAGCCCTAACTGATAACTACATGTACCTGATCATTGATGAAGATACCAAAGAAGCAGCTATTGTGGATCCGGTACAGCCCCAGAAGGTAACTGCGAATGACCCTTGGGTGAAGTTCCTCAGGAATTCTTCTAGAGACAGCTTCAGCTTTGGGTCTTTTTTAACTTCATTGTATAACCTTGCTGAGTACGGAACTCTAGGCACATGCAGAATTTAATCACAACATCTCCCTTTTGTTATTACTTCATCACTAAATAGTATTTTTTCAATTCCCATACATGGTTGATATTGAAGTAACTTTGTGACCAGTAATTTTTGTGTATATGACCAAAATATAAATGAGAATGCATCTCAGGTACCATTATAAAGCTTAAAAAGTTTTATGAATAAAATGTATTGAGTCGGATTTTATAACTGGGTAAGAGACCAAGGAAGAAGATGAGGAAGATGTCTTGTACTTCCTCCTCTTGGTTAATCAATGAAGTCTAGAGCTTAGGAGTAGCTGTGGTTATGACTTCTTTGTTTTTCCCTGCGTTTGGTTGTAGGTTGTGGAAACAGTAAAAAAACATGGAGTGAAACTAACCACCATTCTTACTACCCATCACCATTGGTAAGCAAGTTTTCTTCTTTTTTTAAAATAAATTTTTATTGCTATCCCTTGTTTTGACATCACCTAATTTTCCCCACAATATCCTTCCCCCTATTCCCTTCCTAGAGAGCTATTCCATACAACAAAGACATTTTCTTAAAAAGAAGCGAAGAAGTAAAAATATCCAGCAAATTGGATCAATGTATCGAAAAAATCAGACAGAATCCATAGTTTCCACACCTATGGACTTCCATCTCTGCAAAGGAGAGTGGGGCCCTGTCTTCTCTCATCTCTTCTTTGGGACCAAGCTTATTCTCTGAAATTTTTCAGTATTCATTTTTGATTATTTCATAGTGGTAGCCATTGTGTTATGTTGTTTTCTGAATTCTGTTCATTTCACTCTGCATCAGTTCATGTTATTTCTTTCTTCTCTGTATTCATTGTATTTATTATTTCTTGCAGAATAGTAATATTCCATTATATTAATTTACCACAGTTTGTTTAGCAATTCCCCAATTGATGGATATCCATGATGTTTGCATTTCTTTGCTACCACAAATAGTGCTGCTAGAAGTATTTTGGTGCACATACGGGCTTTCTTTTTATCAGTTACACCCTTATATATATATATATATACATATACCTACACACACACACACGTTTATGCCCAGTGGAATTACTAGACATTTTAGCCACCTTATTTATATAATCCCAGATTGTTTTCCAAAACTGTTTTTATTAATTCACCACTCTATCAGCAATGCATTAGTGTGCCTGTTTTCCACAATTTCACCAATGCTGGCTCTTCTCGTTTTTTGTCACCTTAAGCAAGTGTTTCAATAAAAATTTTCTTTTTGCCTACGTAAACAGAGGTATGGCGAGACTTGGAAAGGGCTGTAGCTGTGGTTCATTTTTATATTCCTGTGAGTTTTGAGCACATTTTTAACTAGAAAGCACAAGTTCCTTGGAGGGTCCTGCAGCAGGAATCAAAGCAAGAATTTAATAGTATCCAGATAACCTTTCAATCCAATTCCACAAGCATTTATTAAGCACATGCTATATGTGCAAGATAGAGTGACAGGAAATACATTCCTAACGTTCTGTAAGCTTTCATTCTGCCAAGTGAGGGGAAATATAGAAAAATCTATACAGAGAAGTAAATACAAGGTAATCTAAGAGAGGAACAGAGAGCACCAAGAACTAGGAGGAATCAGGAAAGCTTTCAGAGAGGACCAGAGCTCAGCCTTGACATGAGCCAAGGGTTCTAAACAACAGAAGTGAGAACAGGGCCCACCAAAGGCCTGGATGAAGAGAGATGGAGTGGTCAGTTCAGGACTGCCACCAGTTTGGCTGGAATACAGAGTATGTGAGGGAGAGGAACAGGAAAGAATTCTGGAAAAGCATGTTGGAGCAAAATTGTGGAATCCTTAAGTGCCAAGCTGAGTTGGTATTTTATCCTAAAGGAACTAGTGAACCATTGAGGAATTTTGAGCAAAATCCATGGTCAGATCTTTGCATTATGAAGGTAATCCTGGCAATTGTGTAGAGGATAGATTTGGGTGAGAAAGGTCTGTGAGCTGAAAGCCTGATTAGGAAGCTGTTGCTGTTGTCCAGGTGAAAGGTAATTAACATCTGGAATAAACAAGGCAACAGATATAAGTGGTGTTGTGGAGGCAGAACCGATAAGATTTGGTAACTGATTACTTATGCAAGGTGAAGGAGTGGGAAGAGTTTGGGATGATGGAGGTTTTGAACCAGCCTTCCAGTCAAGGTGCCTGGAAGGAATAGAGTACCCTAGGGAAATTTGGGGGAGGGATACATTTAGGAGGAAAGAGAATGAATTCTGTTTTGGACATAGTGGTTTTAAGATGTTGAGGGAACATCCAGCTAGCTGTGGACAGGTGTAAAATTGGTGAGATGAGGGCTGGAGTTCAGAAGGGAGTTTACAGCCAGAGGAAGCAAAAGCACTCTAAAGTAACTCTCACGTGAGGGAAGTTATGCACCCCTGAAGTAGCTGGTATTATCTCCACTTTACACAGGAGAAGATAAGTGACTTGCCTAAAGTCATAAGAATTTGATAACACTCAGTTCCAGCCAAGGCCTATTGACTCCCTGTACAGTTCTCTGATCTCTGTCTCCTAACCTGTGCTCCTCCCGCATGAGGTCCCTAATGTCCCAACTTTTTAGTCCCGCTTAATTGGATTCCTTATATAACAGTATGTGGTGACCAGCCTGACATGAGCATGGAAGCTTCTACTGGTGTGTCTTAGGAGAATCATTGCCTAATGCAGAGGGAGGGGGAGGACAGCTCCAGCAACAAAGCAGGTGTGAGGTGAGACAGCAGGTTTGGAGAAAATGCTTCGTTACTAGCCTGATCCTTCTTTTTCCGTGGAGGCAATCTTTGATAGGCTCTTCTCAAAACATCATTAGCTTACATAATGGAATTTTTACCTTAAATTCCATAAATAAATTAATTAAACTCTTTTAAGCATTTTTTAAAAAACTGAATGTCACAATGACTTAGCAATGTTTGGAGACTTTCCTTTGATCAGCAAAAAGCGAACAGACCTAAACATAACCGAATTTTGGTGGAAGTTTTCTGCCAAAGGTCTTTTTTTGTGCTCTGGTAAAAACTTTAGGGGTGCTTAAAATTAGAACTGGGTAGAACAGAGTATTTCTTTGATTTGCTAGCACGATTGCCAACTTTGGAACAAATTATCTAAGTTTTCTTTTCCAGTTATCAAGCCATAGAACAACTAGCCTCTTGTCCCTTTAAAAAAATGTCCATGACCCTTGTCACTGCAAGATCACACTGCTGTAACATGGCCTCAATTGGACTCCGTTGTCCTCATACCAGAAACTTCACTCTTTTGGCCCCTTTTTCCTTTTCATTAAAGTAAGAGCTTCAATCCCTACTTTATGGGAATATGATAAGGATTGGCTAATATTTGTAAAATGATAAGCATAATGATTGATTTAAATAAACCTGTAACTGAACCATAAACTTGAAACCATCTAGGCCAATCCCCTCCTCTTAATTCCCTAGCCTACCTAAAACAAATATTCAGAAAGATTTTTAGAAAAGCCAACGAGGTAGGAAACAAGTATTTCTTAAGCTCTTACTATGGGCCTGCTCCTGTGTTAAATGCTGGGGATGCAGATACAAGCAAATAACAACAGTCCCCTCCCTTGAAAGTGGTTACAGTCTAATGGGGGGAGATAACCCATCCAAAGGGAGCTGAAAAGCAGGGAAGGAGGGGAGGGAAGGAATCTGGGCAGATAAATCCCTCCTCTAAGAAATAAATCCATTGTTTCTTTACCCGCACCAGTGCTTAGCAGCTTACGTTGTTACAAATATTTTCCCTCTGTCAAATACAAGGCTTTCTTGCTGTGATTTAAATCCATTTTTTCTGATGTTCCCCCAGATCCCTGTGCACTTTTCAGTCAACCTTTTTATTCTTGAAGATAATTGTCCCCTTCTCTAGTCTTCCTTGTTCCATATTAAACCACCCTCACTTCGTGGTCCCTGTTTTCTGACCCTTAAGTGCTTTTTGCTGTTCTTAGAATTCTTTTCACAAAATTGGACCTTCTAGTTAGTGGCTGACCAATTCCAAACGTAATGATAAACTAGCTTAGTTACTTTTGTATGTCACATATGCCAGGATCAAATCAGTATTTTAAGTAATTGCTGTGACCTCCCAGATCTTCCTTAGTTGTAATTCTCAGCCACATTGAGGTCCCTTTTGATTTCTCTTTGTGCCCTGCTGAATATAGGGAAAGAGCAGTGTCACCTCCAGACCTCTGTGCTACAGTTTTCTCTAAGGTTGTTTTGTTTTCTTTTTTAAGAAAGGTGCTCTCTAGTTTATCCCTGCAAATGAGCCAGTAGGAAGAAGTTAAAGTGTAGACTTTCAGGATGAAGAGGAGAGAAAGTTTCTCCCATAGTTTGGAAGTTTAGAATTCATCAAGACCCATTTTTTTTTTATTTTATTCGTTTTCAGTTTCCTACAATCACTTCCATGTTAGATTTTTTTTCCTCTCTCTCCCCCTCCTCTCCTCCCTCCCTGAGATGGCATGCAATCTTATATAAGTTTTACATATAACATTCTTATCAAATACATATTCTTATCAAATACATTTTCATCTTAGTCATGTTGCATAGAAATTAAGACCCATTCTTTAGGTGTCCTCATACCAGAGACTGTCCCAGGAGGGATTGGTATACAGCTTAGAACCATACTGTTGTACAAAATTCCACATTATTTCAGATTCATTACCAAACCCCAGGCAGGTCCCTAAAACCTTTTGTTGCTCCTCTTTCTCTTTTTCTGAAATGGAGCCCAGACTAAATCTCTCTTTGTAAAACTTGTAACCCTTTGTTAAAAGGCACTAGAGAACCGTACAGATTTTTCAACAACTTTGTTCACCTGCTCAGAAGATACACCTGAAGCTATGGGACATGCTTCTGGCCGTAAGGGCCTACTAGAGGTTGGGCATCACCTTGATGCTGGGAGTGCCAAGGGAATTCTTTCCATTTGTGTTGAGGAGCAAATGGATAAGAAACAGAATGTTTTCTGCATCTGGAATGCACACTCAGCGAGTCTTTTTTCTAAGACAAAGTGATCATTAGGTTAAGTGCAAACAAGATTTAAATCAGATGTAAAAAAACAAGTAGCAGACAGCTGTGGGTCTCCTCTTCTTACCTTCTAGGGACCATGCTGGGGGCAATGAGAAGCTTGTAAAGATGGAACGTGGGCTGAAAGTGTATGGGGGAGATGATCGAGTTGGGGCCCTCACTCAAAAAGTGTCACACCTTACTACAATACAGGTAAAAAAAAATGGAGAGGGTTTGAAGTATGGTTTTACTTTGAGTGTAGGTCAGTGTATAGTGACTGTGTAAGGAAGGTTGGCTGACCAGAAGCAGGCCAAGTAAAATGCCCAAGAGGCCAAATCTGGCACAAGCCACAGGCTTCTCTTATACTTGTCTCACCAAGATAAGTTTTCCCTAATAAGAGGCCCAAAACATGACAGGAAAGTGCCTTTTTGTGTGTTTGAAAATGACTGTTTGTTCTTGGCAAGTTATTAGAGGGTTTCCATGCTGAAGTTTGCGACTAAGGACTTTGGAATTAACTGCCTTCTCTGTGCTGGAACAGGTTACAGCCAGAGTAGTTGTGCTTGGACTGTTTAGGTCACAGCTGCCTAAAGACTGGCCTGATGTGACTGGATTTTCATTCTTGTTCCTGGGACTGCAGTTTTCTTTTTCTTAACAGAGGTGTTTGAGATCAGTTGGTTTGTTTCAAACTTAAGTTCCAAAGCCATGGAGCCAGGGAGTGGCGATCAAGCCCATTGTCTCTGGATAACCGCGTCCATCATCTCTGGACGATTGGTTTAGCCTAGACATGATTTAGCAAGGGAAGAACGGAATTGGTACCTTTGCTTGAGATCAGGCTGCTGTCTGTGTTACAGAACAGGGTCTGCTGTCTTAGGAGCAAAGTTTAAGGCTAATTTCTATGGTTACTTGAAAAACAGGAGTCTGGGTATCATGTAAGATAAACAACTTAAGATTGGCAACCGCTGCAGAAGGACATTTATCCTTCCTCTTGCAGGCTATATGTGTACCTTGTTGGGGGGGCAGAGTATGTGAGCAGAGACTCATGTACACCAAGAGAGACTTGCGTGAGGGTTTATGTTTTGTCTCTGGGTTTCTTGAACTTATATTGGGAGCTCACTTTTGCTTGCTTTATTTAAGGTGGGATCTCTCACTGTCAAATGCCTGTCCACACCATGTCACACTTCTGGACACATATGTTATTTTGTGAGTAAGCCCAATAGTTCAGAGCCACCTGCTGTTTTTACCGGTAAGTACAGTGTGTGTGTCGTCTGTGTGTGTGTGATTGCTACTGCTGCCCAGGCATGTACTTCATTGCCACATGCAGACATTTGCATATGCAGACCTCTAGCTGATCAGGAGATGCCCAAGTTAGTTCTTGTCAGTTATCAAAAACAAAACAAGAAAATTTTTTAAAAATCCACACTGTTTTTCCAACCTAAGTTCCAAAAGGCCAGAAAGCAATACCCTGTCATAGTAAGAATGCATAGTCTGTCAGCCTTGTGAAACTAAAGATTACTTACAAATCAGTGGGGGCACTGGGTAAAGAGAAATGCCCAAAGGCATGTCTATAACTTCTTTACTCCTGTCAATGTTTAACAACTTTTCCTGGGGAAAAAGAGGAAAAGGGAAGCATGCCACATCTTAGAGAATAGCAGGATGTTCTTTGGGACTGTGCCTGTCTCTTTTTCTTCCCTAATAGGAGAGGTCATAAGAGCATCCTAAGATCTAGACCTGTAAGATACAGACCTTTCATTGTGCCAAGGAAGAGGCCAAGGCCCAGTGAGGTTAAGCCTTTTGCACAAGATCACATAGGTAGTGAGCAGATCCAGGATTCTCATCCAGACCTTAAGCTATAAATTCAGGGCTTTCCAGTATAATCACATTGTCTTTCAGGTGAGAGAACATCTGAACCTAGCCAGGGTAGCCCCAGGGACCGTAGGAGCTACATGGCAGAAGTGTTAGGAGAGAGTGGCTCTCACTTTGCTCAGGGTCAGGAGACCAAGGAAAGAAAACATATTTTTGTGATTAGTAGGAATGTTCCTGTGGAACAAAAGTGGAGTTTCATTGAGTTTTGATGTTTTGGATAATAATCACACTAATAAGATGATGTGTAAGAAAGGAGTTAGGATGTTTAAGAGACAGCCCTGCAGGTGAGTTCTGTGCTTTGATGGACTTTTTTCCCTGAGTGATATAGCAGAGAATGGAAGGGAATAAGCGTTTGCAGAGTGCCTACTGTGTGCCAGGCACTCAGCAAAGCACTTTGCAAATATTCTCTCATTTAATCCTCAGTGTCCTAGAAGAGAGGTGCTGTTATTATCCCCATTTTACAGTTGAGGAAACTAAGGTGGATGGAGGTAAAGTGACTTGCCCGGGGTCACACAGATAGTATGTGCTCAGAATGAATTTGCTTCTGAAGATGGTAGGCACATGGGACCCTCCTGAACAGTGTATAAATTGCTAGCCATATTGAGAAATCTATTCTTTTGAAGTTTCAGAACTCAGCAAACCAGAAGAGGTAGTGGCCATGTGAAACAAAGGGCTGTCCTAAAGCCAGGCCAATCTGGGTTATTGTCGGTAGGGGATCCTTAGTAACAAGAATCTTTCTGAGGTCTGCAGCCTCCCCTGGTTTGCCTTTCTGATGACACTTCTGCTGTTTCTGGGGACTCATCTGTATCTTCAGACAAGTAGATTTGGAGGGTGAGAAAAGTGCTGAAGTCTCTCAAGGAAACATAAACACATCCTGTAAAACTATCCCCAGTGGCTTGTGTTTTGTCTTTTTCTCCCTCAGGAGGAGCTTTTGGCCAAAGACTTTTCATGTGGAGCTGCAGAATCAAATGATGGTGGGAGGAGTCCATTCGGGGATGCCTTTTTTAATTATCATATTGGCCTCCCACTTACTATAATTCTTCCCAGTCAGGAGGGTAGCCATGGAGGGTCCATGGGCATTAAAGCTTTTGCAACCTCTCCTTCTCCTTCAGGAATAGAAATTGTGCTGTTAACTCAGTAATGACTTGGACTTTCTATGAAAAAGAGTCATACCTACCCCCAAATACTGACTGTAGAAAGGACCAAATTTTCTTGCGACAGGACCTTGTGTCCTGAAATTTGGACATCTGACCTGCGTGCCTCTTGTGACCTTATCTCCTTGATTAGGTTAAAGGAAAACGTTCATGCAGCCAAGGTCATGACTAGTCTCATGGAGGCAGTGAGCTTCCCTTAGTCACTAAGCCCTAACCCATTCCAATCACCACGTACATTCATGCCTTCTGAAGCAAGGACTGGCAGGTGTTCTGTGTTCTGACCAAATTCTAGCTATATGCCCATTACAAGGAAAACAATTCAAAGCACATTCTCGATCAAGAGCAGTCCAGTCATGCTGTTTTCACATGTTGGCAGACAGCTTTGGTTTTTATATCTTACATTTGCCCTGAATTAATCATAGGCAGTATAGAATTGTAATGATCAAGCTTGGCCTGAGAGGGGAGATGAGCAAAGGAACCTCCTCTCTCTCCTTGGAAAAGCAAAGCCTAGGGCAATAGAACATCACTGTGCTCTCCGCATTGTGACTGTGTCACATAATTTTACATAACAATTTTTCTTTGTTTATAAGGGTGAGAAGCAGCTTTATGCAATAGATGAGAGCTGGCCTTGGAGCTAGAAAAACCTGGGTTCAAGTCCCATATCTGGGACGTACATACTGGTCATACGGCCTGGGAAGTCACCTAATCTTGGCGTTCTAGGCAGCTGTCTGAGATTAGAAGTTTCAGAGAAGGTGCCGAACCAAGTCTTCATTTGGGAGTTTCCTGCACTAATGAAATCACAAGCCTCCCACGATGGGGATTACCGGTTGGATGAGTGGGGGCAGCGTGCACAGAAGTGACTTCAGAATAGAAAAGAAACCACTGATAAAACTTTAATAAATTAAATAAATATTATAAATGTCAAATTAATTTTAATTTAAATATAAATTTAATATAAGCTATATGAATATAAATTAAATACAAATTTTATATAAATTGTATAAATATTAAATATAGATTTTAAATATAAATTAAGTAATAGCATGAAGATAAGCAATAAGAATAAATGACCCCAGGGTCCCCAGGACCCCGGCTGCCGACCTTAGTGGTCATTCGTGTGTCTTAGGCTCCACTTTGGTCTCACTGAACAAGATTTCTTTTTCCAGGTGATACCTTATTTGTAGCTGGTTGTGGCAAGTTTTATGAAGGAACAGCGGATGAAATGTACAAAGCCCTGCTTGAAATTTTGGGCCGTCTTCCCCCAGAAACAGTAGGTTACACTTCCTTTTCCTAAGCGTGTTAGTTGTGCTTTAAAAGTATGCTTTAAAAGCTGGTTGCAATGGTGGCCCGCAGGCTCAGTGGGAGAGAAAGAGCTTAGTTACCCTGAGGAACAGTGTTGCCCTGCGTAAATTCTGGAAGTGTGTCCCTTTCCTCAGTATTCTGCCTTTCTTCTTGTTTATTCTAGCTGTCCTCTCTTTATCCTATTCTTTTTTGTTTTCTGCTGGAACCATTTTGTTCCTAGGCGTCTGCATGCTATGCACCAGATGTGGTCATCCCAGTGAGAGGCAGAAGGACACCTGACCACCTGTAAGCATTTCTTGACAGGTTTTTACTCATCTTTGGTCTTTGCCAAACTAAAACATGAGCCCTGTAGTCCCTCAAAGGCTTGAGGAGTATTTTCCGTTACACATAAACCTACCGGCCAGTGACTGTTGTATTCCTGTAAGGTCTAGAGATAAAGTCAGGCAGGATATCACCTTACATGGGGGAAAGAGTGACTTAGTGAAGAACTTTGAATGTTTTCATTTAGGAGAGTTTGAAAAGAGAAATTAAGTCATCCCTTTGCACAAGTCCTGTTCTTAGAGATGGCATACTTTGTTCTTTCTCCAGAAAGTATACTGTGGTCACGAGTACACCATCAATAACCTCAAGTTTGCACGTCATGTTGAGCCAAACAATGCTGCTATTCAAGAAAAATTAGCCTGGGCTAAGGTGAGTGAGGTGGGTTTAGGAGAGGAATAGGAGCTTTAATGTTCCCTCATCTTGAAACTCTTAAGTTATTGTACTAGGGGGACAACTTGAATAGGCCTAGGGCATGTACGTATTCCCCTGGGGGCTGTTACTTTCAGGTACACTTGATTTGGGGTTTGTAGTGTTCAGTCAGTAGAGCTCCATCATCCAGGATCCTGGATTGTGTTGAACAACAAGCATTCATTAGCTACCTTTAGAATGTTATATGATTTTATATGATAATGTTCCAGACTCTGTGCTTGGTCTTAGGGATAAAATACCAAAGTGAAGACAGTTCCTACTCTGAGGAATTTACATTCTAATAGAAGGATACAACACTTACAGAAGAGCAGAGGCAAGGGAATGTTGTGGCCATAAAGTCTAACTTCTGTGCAAACCTTCCCCAAAAGCAAGTGTTTTAAGAAATCCCTAGAACTCCAAAAAAAGTTTCTCCACAGGCAGTTCTTGAGACTTTCCTGCAGTTAAGAAGCTTCCATGAGATCTTTCTGGTTTCTTAGAATATTTGCCAGTTGTGTAAATGTCATTGCTGTCTGTGGGGAAATGCTGTAGCTTGTTACCCCACAGGAATCTGTTCTTCTCAGTTATTCTAAAACTCTCCTTGGATCTGGCCATAGTGGGCCTAAAAACCCATGTGTTTGCATTTTTATTCCCTTTCAGACTTCCAACAGTAACATCAGCCAGATCATCTGTTTAATCTGGTCACTTTTCTTTGCTCACTTTACAGTTAAATATGAAGGCAAGTGATGAATTGTGACCAGGGAATGAGGACAGGGACAGATCCATTGGTGATCCATTGGGAGGCAAGACCTTGTAAAAGACAGAGGAAGCAAGCTTGTGCCTTCTGAGCATTTCAGAATGACATTTCCTGAGGAACCTTCCCCATTTCATATTCAGTCTGCACTGATTTTTCAGGCAGTCCCTTATATAAACTGAGGCTTCCCCCAAGCACTAAAAGCATCAGATAGACCATGCAGCAAAATGATCAAAGCACAGAACTGCACGGTTGGAATAGTTGTCATGCCATCCAACCTCCCACCCCAGGTGGGCATCTTCTTATGGTGTTCCTGATAGTGGAAAGAGTCCTAGACTTAATGTCAAGGGGACGTGGGTTTGAATTTCATCTCAAATCCATCATTACCATAGGCAAGTTATAGATGTAGGGGATCATTTTCAGGTATCCGCTTTGTGAATTTTAAAGCATGATGGATATAAAGCAGATTAGATGACATCATACAGTGTCAGCTTCCACAGGGAGGGGATGTGGAGCTCACCCAGTGGCTTGTGCTATTGCTGAAGAGCTCTTACAAAGTTCTTCATTATAGCAGATAGTATTATGCTCTCCAGGTAATAGCTAGCATTAAAGTGATGGAGAGTAAGAGGAAGGAGAAAGGAGTCACAGCTGGCCACCTGGGGACCAAGAGGATCCTAGACTTGGGGCTGGAAGAGAGCAAGAATGTCCTCTAATTCATCCCCTTCCTTTTGTAGATGAGGTGTAGAGAAGGGAGTGACCTGTCTGACATCACTCCAGTCACAAGGGGCACAATATGGGTCTTGGGAGGAAGAGCCTCTTATTCCAGATGTGGTACTCATCCTCCTGTGCCCATAATGGAGCTTTAAGAATGCAGGATCCTTCTTTTAATGAAATTTCTAGTAAAAGAGGGGGAAATTTCTCTCTGAATTAAGTCTGTGAAATCCTTCATAAACTTCTGCAATGCACATTTCCAAACCCATTGCCCTTCTCCTGTTACGTTATGTTTAAACTCAGCAATAAAGCATTTTAATTTCAGTCTTTTAAAGAAAATGTTCCAATTGTGAAATATTTCTTCTGAAATACCTGAAATACAAAATTCTTTTGAATTGTGATACATTTCTTTTGAAGACAAAATGTGCCATCGGAGAACCAACTATACCATCTACTATTGCTGAGGAGTTTACATACAACCCATTCATGAGAGTGAGGTAAGTGTGAGTACATTACTCTTTTCTGTATGTGTCTGAAAGACACATGACAAGGCAGTTCAAAGTTGAAAAAAAAGATCTCACATTCATAGGGAGGAACTGAAGGAGTCTAATCATGAGAGAGTTTCACTTGTTGAAGCCATCTGAGGTTCAGAGAAGGAGCATTCAGGATATGGCTCCATCAAGCTTTTTTGGTCCATCCGGGTCTGAAATCCAGCCATTCTGTGTTCTCAAGTTTGCTCTTTTCACTCCCAAAATGAACAGTTTCTTCAGGATCCCTGAAAACAGAGGAACATTTTTATGTGTATGAAAAGAAAGATCAATTCTCAGTGATTCAGTGTCTGAAAGAGATGTGATATGCTTATCAATGTAGCGATGCAACATTAGCAAGATCTGTGCAGTCAAAAAAGCTTTTATAATTTTCTCTTAAATTTGGAGAAATGTTTTTCTTGGTACCTTCGTAAACTTGTGTTTTTTGTATTTTCTAGTAGCCTCTCCCTGAATGTTTAATTCCTTAAAAAGGCTGAGGTGTGTACGTGTACACGCGTGCATGCACGCACGCACACACACACACACACACACACACACACTTTTCCCACCTCTCTTCCCCAAATACCAGGGTATTGGGGCCACACTCAGTAGGCCTTTAATAATACGCAGTGCTTGAGAAGTGATCAGACCTGGGGCTCATTTCCCACCCTATTTCCCCTCACTTGACAAAACTGCTAGGTAGGATGGAGGCCTTGAACAGCTTCAAATCCTGGGAATGAAAAGTGATGCCAGGAATATGTTATGTTTTAGGTTCCTATAAGATTGTTTATGAAAAAAATGGATGATGAAAACTCTGAACCTCAGGCCCATATCATGGAAGAATAAAGAAACCAACTTTTAGGTGTTTGAAATTTAGTCTAAAAACATGCTGCTGAAATAGTATCTTCATTTATTTGTGTTTGGAAAGTTGATATAAGAATTGGCATGGTTACTGGACAGACCAGAATTGGGTTGGCCCTGTTTATCCATCTCACTTTCCTCTATTTTGCAATAAAGAAAAGCAGAATTGTCCACTGAGTAACAAGATTTCATCTTCAAGACCATCAGCAGATTCCAAGGGGGATGTTATTCTTCATCTGTACCTCCTTTGTCAGCTTGGTAGGAGAGAAAGCTCTCCAAGGGGAGAGAGCTTCCACCAGCCTGCTCCTCCTCCCTGGCATGTCTGGCTCCTCTCCTTTGGGTCTGGGGTGGGGCAGTACCGAACATAGTAAGCCAGATACTGCACTCTGTCTCTGTGGCTTTGGTCCTGGCAGGGAGAAGACAGTACAACAGCATGCTGGGGAGACTGACCCTGTGACAACCATGAGGGCCATCCGAAAGGAAAAGGATAATTTCAAGGTGCCCAAAGACTGAAGCTGCCCAGAGGAATTACTGCAATGCAAATTTCTCCTGCTAGTCCTTTTTACAGTAATTTGGGTATTCTGATGTTTTAGGTAATTAATTTCTTTGTTATTGTGGGAGAATCATTCTTGTTTGTGGTTTGTGTTTTATTTTAAAATTGTCTTTAAAAGCCCTTTGTTTCTTTTGCCAAACATTCTGTGGCATATTTATAAGATAAAAAATTTAAAGAATATTTATTCATATAATTTTTGCTTTCAGATTCTGTAAATGATCAGTTGTGATTCTGCAAGCACATTTTCCTTAAGGGCTTAAGGGGACAGGAGGTATTATAATATGATCAATCCTATGCTTTTGTGAAATACCTTTACCTTGGAAATTGACCCAGCAAGAGGCTCCAGGCTTTGTCTGCAGCCCAGCTAGCTTTTGGAGCTCTTTTCAACTCCTAAGTTCATGTTTGCTCCGAACGAGTTTGGCCAAACCCCAGGAAGATGCTTGGGCCTGGTTCCAAAGGGAGGGAGAAGAAGGTCTGGTCATTATTACGCTTTGGACCCTTTTCCTTCATTGCTTCTCCACAGAAGAAGGCTTTCTTGTTGCTTCAAGCTGACCCAGCATTTAAAATGGGTTCTCTTTCCCAGTTCTTTACTCGGACCCCTCTCTATCTCAAGATAACTTCCAAGGCCAGAGGCTAGCATCTGGAGTTCACGTTTTGTAGAATCTTATGCCATTATTTTCCGTTGCTCATATTAGTAACGTAAGATTGTTGAGGGCGTGTCCTGTGTCAGGTGAGCATCCTGTCCCAAGCTGAACAGGACTAGGAGGGCGTGAAAAAGAACTTTCAAGAGAGTTATCTTGGTTTGAGACATCGAAAGATTCAAAAGCTTGAAAACACCCTTAAACACGTAACATTGCTGTATATAGAAATTCAATTTTCAGGTATTAAAGACTCTTCATTCCACCAAAGCCAAACAACCTAGATATCTGCTTTGCTGTTTGTTTTGTTTGTCGACTTGACATGAATTACCCCTTTAAGAAGGAGCCTCTGTCACGAGGCCGATGCTTACAAGTGTCTTCTGTCTGTCCAAGATTGTGTTATCATTATTAAACATTAAGTGGCATCACGTCTTGCTATGTGATAGACTGAAGTTCCATAGCAGCCTGGAGTTCCTTTAATATATTAAGCAATTGTCTACTGTGAGTGTCAATGGGAACCATTCTGGAGAGCATGTGACAAAGATTATGCCATGACTGTCCCCCTATTGGACAGAAATATGTTTGGGAAGATGGGAAAGGGTTAACTGGTAGAATGGCAAAGGATGCTTGGGAAAAGAAAGTCCATCCTTATTCAGTAGACATAACTTACGCTTGCTCCTTCCTAGCTACCGTCATGGCTAAAGCTGGTCTCCATAACTGGTTTCCCCCAAGTGTTAAATAAGTAGTGTTTTATGGTGTTTTTCCAGCTATAGTAATTCATCTTATTGTTAGATGTGGTCAAAAACATGTCCATATCTTTACCTGGGAAGGTTTTATCAAAGGGAACTTGAAATTTCTTTCCTCTAGAGAGGTAGCCACCATATGCAGTGGGTGTTCAAAGAGTAAGCCTTCTCCCACTTTGCTAATTGCATTTAGCTCCTTAAGTTCCAATGTCTCTTTTAATAACATTTGACCTAAGATCCTGGCATAGTGTGGTTCCTTTTGGGCCCATTAATTCAGAGAGTAGCTTTTAAGCTCAGTGCTGGCAGGGATTTCATTAACATTTAAATTTTTTTCTACGTTTCTAAGTAGGGGGAAAGGGGTAGTTCAGAGCCTTCAAACACAGCATGATTAGAAAGTAACGAGAGTAGTTTCTGTAAGTAATTATGGAAATTTGTCTTATTTCTTTATAGCCACACCCTGCGTTTTCACTCAGAAAGACCAACTGCTCAGAGTTGAGCCCTGGGAGGCTGTGCTTAGACAGCACTATTGCTGAGCAGTGGGCACTTAAAAATGGCTGGTTTGGGCAACTTTTTTTTTTGGTGGTTAATAGGTTATGTTTCTGGTTTGTTTTTAATGAGAAAGTGACTGGGGGCCCAGGGAGAATTAGGTTAGCTTGATCAAACATTTTTTTTCTCTTTGCCTTGACTCTCTGAGTGAGGACATGAGCCTGTTTCTAGCTGGTCCCTTTTTTTCTCATCATCCTCCATTAAAATTTGGCTCCTAGATTGGTGATGACTAAACAGAGCAGGTACAGGGGCCTTGCTTAGCTCCCTTTGCAGAAATGAAGAGGAAGAGGAAAGTGAGGAAGACTGATCTAAAGCTGTAGAAGGTTCCCAGAGAAGACGTCAGATCTCCATTGGGCATCTAGAATCACAGTGGAAACAGTTCTAGTTACTAAGTCTTACTTTTCAGATAAAGGGACATTTTTCCTTTTTCTCACTTGCCATCATCCCATTGTCCTTGAATGTCACACAGCTTGGAAAAATTCTTACCCCATGTGAATCCTTGCCATGATACTGCCTTCTGATATGCTTTAGTACCCAAGATAGAAAGGAACATGATTAATTATAACTTGATGCCTACCCTTTCTACAGCAGGTCATTTTCTGTCCTTGGTTGATCTCAACTGTGACTACTGTTACCATTCAGTAGAAGTTGGGGTTTAACATGGACAGAATGCCACCAAACCCTGAACAAATAATCCCAGACATTCCCCAAGTGGAAATCAACCTGCAGGGTTGCTTATGTACTATTCAGAAAACAGGCCAAAACTAAGAAGCTAGATCACTTCACCTTGGACTTTTCTGGAGATGCTGAGGTAGAGGGGAGAGGTGTCCCCATTCTGTAACTGCCCACCAAGGAGAAGAGGGCCTCTCTCCAGCTCACAGACTTGAGTTTCTAGTTACAAAGTTTCATTTCTCCATTTGAATTGGGGGGGGGGGAGGGTTTGAATCTTTTTTTTTAAAATAAGTTTGAGTTTAATTTTATGAAAAATAGGCAGCCATTGGCTTGCCCCTTTCATGCTATGCAAGGTGATGAAGCCAGTGTGGAAGCCCTATGGCAGCTGTGAATTGGGGTGTGTATCCATTCTCCTGTGGGAAAAGAGTTCCTGCTGCTCCCTACTGGAGGGGAAGATGGAATCTGTGTCTCTTCCGCACTTTGAGCTCCTCAGAGAGAAGCATTGGGGAATACTATTCTTGTTTCTGAATTAATTTGATCTTTTGTGATAAGTTCTGAGTAGGCATAGCGTGTAATGGTTTCACTAATAAACCCTTCACTGTTGAAAACAGAAGGCTGCCGAATTGACTCTTGACTTGTTGTCTAGAATTGGAAATGTTTATCATTTGATTCCAAACTGACCCCTTCTCCCCTTGGGGAAATCTGAGAAAAGGACCTTCTGTTTGGCCTAGCTGGTTCCCATGACCCCTGCAGATTAATCTTGTTCCTTGGCCAATTAGTACACTCCTGCTTACTAAACTGAAGGACCTTGTAGGAACTCTGCTATCTTCCTGCATCTTCCTCTAGCATGGAAACGACATGCCTTTAGCCAGCAGACATATGGGCATGTGTGTGATGTCCTGAATTTATAAAGCGTCTTGAAACTCCTTGCTATTTAAGGTAGAAAGCCTTCTACATGCTTCATTTAGCATTACACGTTGCTAGACCATGCAATACTTCCTTCCATGACAACCAAGGACTCAAGGACTTAGGGTCTGGGATTGTTAATCCTTAAACCTTCTAGTTCTGACCCTGGATAAAAAACATCACTCCAGGCAAACTAAAGTATGTGGGAACTCAATTTCCCTTTATCTAAAATGCACACATTGTTTCCATCCCAGAATAAGAAGTCATCAGTAGAATTTTAATAATGTTATCTGCAAAAAAAGAAAAGCAT
The DNA here is from genome assembly GCF_028372415.1 of Notamacropus eugenii. Taxonomy (NCBI): domain Eukaryota; kingdom Metazoa; phylum Chordata; class Mammalia; order Diprotodontia; family Macropodidae; genus Notamacropus; species Notamacropus eugenii. Next base: position 48,776,168 of record NC_092872.1, read on the forward strand.
CCAAGAACTCTTAGTATGATTTGTCATCCACAGTTAGAATACTGTTGATAATTCAACAGTATGGCTTGTTGGATAGTCCTGATATGTTCATGGTTTAGGTCCCCACATTTTGGGGACTTAAATCAGGGTCCGAGGCACTGAATCTACAGAATCTTAGAGGTTCTGCTCCTTGAGGAGCTCTCTTCAACCTGTCCTTTGGCTTTCTCAGGCCTCAGTGAACCTGACTATTTGGGTTTTACAAGGTCAAAACACTCCTGATTACTAGGCTGAGGATCTCTGGGGACTAGGCTACTTCCTGATATCCCCCTGGAATATAGATATTACTTGCCTGTAGGCAACAGACATATAGAGATGGGGATAATGCCCTGAAACCTCTGAACTCCATGGAGACTTTTTTTTTAAGGTAAAAAGCTTTTTCAACTCCTTTAAAATCAGATAATCATAGATTGTCGGATAGGGGAAAGACTTCAGTGATCTTCTCACTCATAAGGTCCAGAGAGAAAGTAACTTTCCAGTGTCACACAATGAGTTAATGCAGGATTAGGAGTCCTGGAAATTTCAGTACCCATTTCTAAGAACCCAGGTGTCCTGAGTTTACTACACCACATGTCAGGGTTCTTTGGGTTCTGTACCTAGGCTGTTGCCTTCCCAAAGACAAGCTTTCAAACAAGAGAACATGTCCCACATTTCTGCCAACAACTTTCTTATGGTTCATTGAAAAGATAACAGGGTTTTACACCAGAAATGAAGGACTGATTTAATATTAGGAAAACACAATAGACCACATAACAAAAACAACACGAATCATGATTATATCAGTTAATGCACAAAAATCTTGATAAGATATGACACCTATTCCCATTAAAAACACTAGAAAGCGTAAGAAAAAGTGAAGCATTCCTTAACATGGTAAGTAGTACCTGTCTAAAACCAACAGACAGCATTAGCTATAATGGGGATAAGCTAGGGCCTTCCCAGTAAGATCGGGGTAAAACAAGGATATCCACAATTACCTTTACCATTAAATACAGTGCTAGAAATGCTAGCTACAGTAATAAGAAAAAGAAACTGAAGGAATAAGGACAGGCAAAAAGCTAACAAAATTATCACTTTTTGCAGGTGACATGTTACCTAAAGAATCCTAGAGTTATCTGAAAAAACCTAACTGAAACAACAAACTTTAGCAAAGTTGCACAATATAAAATAAACCCATTTAAATCATCATTTCTGTTATCAACAAAGTTTGTGAAGAAGAAGTAGAGAAATTCCATTTAAAATAACTACAGGTAGTATAAAACACTTGGGACTTTACCTGCCAAGATATTCACAGAAACAACATGAAAACAATAAAACAGTCTTCACGCAAATAAAGACACATCTAAATAACTGGACAAATATGAACTGCTTATAGGTAGGCCAAACCAGAATAACAAAAATGACCATATTAAACTAATTTATTCAATGCCATACCAATTAAACTACCAAAGGATTACTTTATAGAACTAGAAAAAATAATAACAAAATTTGTCGGGGGCGAGGGAATGGTCTATACTCTTAAGAGAATAAATGAAAAAAAATGGGAAGCAAAGGGATCTAGCAGTATCAGATCTCAAACTATATTACTAAACTGTAATCATCAAAACAATTTAGCAATGGATAGGAAAAAGAACTAGAGAAGGAAACCACTCCAGAATCTTTGTCAGGAAAACCCCATGAACAGTAAGGTCCATGGGGTTACAAAGAGTCAGATGTGACTGGATGACTGAACAGTAACAAAAGGAAAAGAGAGACTGATCGTTGGAAAAGATTAGGTACACAATACAGAGAAGTAAATGAGAATGGCAGCTTTCTGTTTGATAAACCAAAGATCCCAGCTTTTAGGGTAAGAACTCAATATATTATAGAAATTATTATTTTTTAAAAATTTATTTTTGGTTTTCAATATTCACTTCCAGAAGTTTTAAATTTTCTCTGCCTCTTTCCTCTCTCCCCTCTCCAAGACGGCATGTGATCTGATATAGGCTTTACATATGCATTCTTTTTTTTTTTAAATTAATTTATTTAACTTTTAACATTCATTTTCACAAAATTTTGGGTACCAAATTTTCTCCCCATTTCTCCCCTCCTCCCACCCCAAAACGCAAAGCATTCTAATTGCCCCTATCACCAATCTGCTCTCTCTTCTAACATCCCTCCCTTCCCTTATCTCCATCTTCTCTTTTGTCCTGTAGGGCCAAATAACTTTCTATACCCCTTTACCTGTATTTCTTATTTCCTAGCAGCAAGAACAGTACTTGACAGTTGTTCCTAATACTTTGAATTCCAGCTTCTCTTCATTCCTCCCTCCCCACCCGTTCCCTTTGGAATGCAAGCAATTCAATATAGGCCATATCTGTGTAGTTTTGCAAATGACTTCCATAGTAGTTGTGCTGTGTAAGACTAACTATATTTCCCTCCATCCTATCCTGCCCCCCATTGCTTCTGTTCTCTCTTTGGATCCTGCCCCTCCCCAAGAGTGTTGACCTCAAATTGCACCCTCCTCCCACTGCCCTCCCTTCCATCATCTCCCCCACCCTGCTTATCTCCTTCTCCCCCACTTTCCTGTATTGTAAGATAGGTTTTCATACCAAAATGATTGTGCATTTTATTTCTTCCTTTAGTCGAATGTGATGAGAGTAAGCTTCATGTTTTTCTCTCACCTCCCCTCTTTTTCCCTCCACTGAAAAGTCTTTTGCTTTCCTCTTTTATGAGAGATAACCTGCCGCATTCCATTTCTCCCTTTCTCCTCCCAATAAATTTCTCTCTCACTACTTAATTTCATTTTCTTAAGATATGGTCCCATCCTATTCAACTCACTCTGTGCTGTGTGTGTGTGTGTGTGTGTGTGTGTGTGTGTGTGTGTGTATAATCCCACCAACTACCCAGTTTCAAGAGTTACAGATATTGTCTTTCCATGTAGGAATGTAAACAGTTCAAGTTTAGTAAGTCCCTTATAACTTCTCTTTGCTGTTTACCTTTTCATGCTTCTCTTGATTCTTGTGTTTGAAGGTCAGATTTTCTTTTCAGCTCTGGTCTTTTCATCAAGAATGCTTGAAGGTCCTCTATTTCATTGAAAGACCATTTTTTCCCCTGAAGTATTATACTCAGTTTTGCTGGGTAGGTGATTCTTGGTTTTAGTCCTAGTTCCTTTGACTTCTGGAATATCATATTCCACACCCTTTGATTCCTTAATGTACAAGCTGCTAGATCTTGTGTTATCCTGATTGTATTTCCACAATACTTGAATTCTTTCTTTCTAGCTGCTTGCAATATTTTCTCCTTGACCTGGAAACTCTGGAATTTGGCCACAATGTTCCTAGGAGTTTCTCTTTTTGGATCTCTTTCAGGTGGTGATCTGTGGATTGTTTCAATATTTATTTTGCCCTCTGGTTCTAGAATCTCAGGGCAGTTTTCCTTGATAATTTCATGAAAGATGATGTTGAGGCTCTTTTTTTGATCATGGCTTTCAGGTAGTCCCATAATTTTTAAATTGTCTCTCCTGGATCTATTTTCCAGGTCAGTTGTTTTTCCAATGAGATATTTCACATTATCTTCCATTTTTTCATTCTTTTGGTTTTGTTTTATGATTTCTTGGTTTCTCATAAAGTCATTAGCCTCCATCTGTTCCATTCTAATTTTGAAAGAACTATTTTCTTCAGTGAGCTTTTGAACCTCCTTTTCCATTTGGCTAATTCTGCTTTATAAAGGATTCTTCTCCTCATTGACTTTTTGACCCTCTTTTGCCAATTGAGTTAGCCTATTTTTTAAGGTGTTATTTTCTTCAGCATTTTTTTGGGTCTCCTTTTAGCAAGGTGTTGACCTGCTTTTCATGCTTTTCTTGCCTCTCTCTCCTTTCTCTTCCCAGCTTTTCCTCCACCTCTCTACCTTGATTTTCAAAATCCTTTTTGAGCTCTTCCATGGCCTGAGTCCATTGAATATTTATTTTGGATGTTTGGGATACAGAAGCCTTGACTTCTGTGTCTTTCCCTGATGGTAAGCATTGTTCTTCCTCATCCAAAAGGATGGGAGGAGATATCTGTTCACCAAGAAAGTAACCTTCTGTGGTCTTATTTTTTTCCCCTTTTTGGGGCATTTTCCCAACCAGTTACTTGACTTTTGGGTCCTTTGTCAAGAGTAGGGTATACTCTGGGAATCTGTGAGATCTCAGTTCCTCCAAGGTGGCACAATCAAGTGTGTACTGGTCTGGACACAGAGAGGGAATTTTATGCCCAGAATTTTAGCAGTTACCTCCCCACAGCCACCTGGCCTCCAGTTCCCAAGTCAGCACTGGGGGCTGATTTTCAGATAAGCTGGATGGGCAGGGCCGCCATTCAGTGTGAGACAAAGACCAGCTCAGCCAGGTTCTCCACCCAGGGCTGAGGTAAGACTCAGCTCTTCAGTGCCCCCAGGGGTTTTTACGCTCCAACAATGGAGCTTCTGTAAGGGCTGCTGTGCAGGCTCTGTGGCCGCTGCCTGCTGCTGGAGCTATGGGAAGACTCTTCTCCCTTCCTGACCAGCTGATAAAACCCCCTCACTGACCTTTGGCGCCTGTGGGCCGAGGGATCTGAGGACCCACTACTGCGACTGGAGATTCTGCCCCCGAGGTGTCCTCCTCCCAGAGTCTCGTAGTGCCATGCTGCTAGGCCAAGGCTAGGCTGGGCTCTGTGCTCGGCTCCGCATCTGGCACAACCGACATTTCCGTGGGCCTTTCAGGTCACCATGGGCTGGAAATCTCCTCCACTCTGTTGTTCTCCACTTCTGCTGCTCCAAAATTTGTTGAGAGTCCCTCTGCACAGGTATTTTGTGGGCTGTGGGGAGGACCCTGTGTAAGTGTGTCTTTCTAGTCCTCCATCTTGGCTCTGCCCCCCCATATGCATTCTTATTAAACAGAATTAGAATGAATGGGAGGAACCATGAGAAAGAAAAAAGCAAAGCAAATAAAAAAACAGAGCCAATAGTCTGCTTTGATCTGCATTCAGACTCCATATTTCTTTCTCTGGATGTGGATGGCATTTTCCATCATGAGTCTTTTGGAATTATTTTAAGTCCTTGCATTGCTGAAAAGAGCTAAGTCTATCAAAAAGTCAGTCATCACACAGTATGTCTGTTACTGTGTACAATGTTCTCCTGGTTCTGCTCACTCATTCAGCATCAGTTCATATAAGTCTTTCCAGGTTTTTCTGAAGTCCACCTGTTTGTCTTTTCTTATATCATAACTTGTTCAGCCATTCCCCAATTGATGGGCATCCCTTCAATTTCCAGTTCTTGGCCACCATGAAAAGAGCTGCTATAAATATTTTTGTACATGTGGGACCCTTTCCCATTTTTATGCTTTCTTTGGGATACAGCCCTAGAAGTGGTATTGCTGGGTCAAAGGGTTTGCACAGTTTGATAGCCATTTGGACATAATTTCAAATTGCTCTCCAGAGTGGTTGGATTAGTTCGCAACTCCACCAACAATGAATTGGTGTTCCAATTTTCCCACATCTTCTCCATTATTTATGATTTTCCTGTTTTGTCACGTTAGCCAATCTAATAGGCATTATGTGGTACATAAGAGTTGTTTTGATTTGCATTTCTCTTATCAATAGTGATTTAGAGCATTGTTTTCATTTAACCATAGATAGCTTTAACTTCTTCCTCTAAAAACTGCTTGGTCATATCCTTTGACCATTTTTCAATTGGGGAATGACGTATTGTGAAATTATTGTGAAAACTGAAAAGCTGTCAGGCAGAAATTAGGAATAGAACAATATCACATTTACCACAACACAAACTCCAGATGGGTAACTGACTTACACATAATAGATGAGATCATAAGTTAAAGGAACATGGAAGAAGTTTACCTGCCAGAGCTATACATATGGAAGTGATTCAAATTTATAAGAAGAATAAAAGCCTTTCTCTAACTGATAAATGGTCAAAGGATATGAGAAGGTCATTTTCAGATGAGGAAATCCAAACTATCAACCATATTAAAAATGGTTGTTCAGTTAGATACAACTCTTTGTGACTCTGTATGGGGTTTTCTTGGCAAAGATACTGGCGTAGTTTGCTATTTATTTCTCCAGTGGGTTAAACAAACAGAGGAAAAGTGACTTACCCAGGGTCATGGAGCTAGTGAGTGTCTGAAACTGGATTTGAACTCAGGTCTTCCTGAATGTCAGCAGTGCTTTATCCATTGAGCCACCTAGCAGCCAAGTCACTCAGTGGTTCATCAGTTTATTTCTTTCAATAGTGTCCTACTCTTTGGGACCAACTGACAGTACTTCAGAGTTTTGCTGGCTAAAAGAGCTTGACATCTCTGATTTTAAATCATCTGAGTTCCTTTACTTTAAAATGAATGTAACATTAAGATTGGCCTTTTCTTCCAAGTTGCAGAAATTAGTGTGTCTTAACAGATACTGAAGTGGTTTGCCATTTTCTTCTCCAGCTCATTTTATAAATGAGGAACTAAGGCAAACAGGGTTAAGTGACTTACCTAGGGTCACACAGCCAAAGTGTCTGAGGCCAGATTTGAACTTAGGAAAAGAAATCTTCCTGACTCCAGGCCTGGTACTCTATCCATTGTACCACCCGAGTGTCCCACATTAAAAATATTTTAAATCCTCTACATTTCAAAAAAAGCCAAAAACATTTATTAGATGCCTGCTGTGAGCCTGGGCACAATGTGCTTTACAAATATTCTCTCATTTGATCCTCACAACAATCCTGGGAGTTGTGTCGTTATTACTCACCTGTTACAGCTGAGAAACTGAGGCAGGCAGAGGTTAGAGTTAGGGTTAGGGCTTCAGTGACTTGTCTTGGGTCACACAGCTATGAAGCGTGTAAGGCCAGATCTGAACTCGGGTCTACCTGACTCCAGGCCCAGTGCTATCCGAGGTACCACCTGGATAATAACAGAGAAATACGAATTAAAACAGCTCTGAAGTGCCAGCCTCAAGTGGAACTGTGGATGGTCCAGCCACCCCGGAAAGCAATTTGGAACTATGTCCAAAAAGCTGCTGAACTTTGCATACCCTTCAACCCATCAGTACTCCCAGTGGGTTTCTACATCCAAAGAGATCAAAAAAGAGGAAAAGAACACATGCATAAAAATATAGCAGCTCATTTTGTGATGAATAATTGGAAACTGAGAGGGTGGCATCAATTGTCTGAATAAGTTATGGTATATGAATGAGATGGAACACTATTGTGTTGTAAAATATAATGAAGGGGATGGTTTCAGAGAAACCTGGGAAGACTGTATGAATTGATGCAAAGTGAAATGAGAGGTACCACGAAAACAAGAAGGATATTGTAAAGAGAAAGAACTCTGGAACTCTGGTCGACATTTCCAGATCAGCCACAATTCCAGAAGACTTGTGATGAATGAGACACACCATCAGTCTCTAAATAGTGAGGTCATTGTCTCAGAGTGCAGACTGAGACATACATACACACACACAAGTGCATACCAAGCTCCTTTCTGTCCTCTCCCTCCACCTCTTCAAAAAAACATAGGTGGATTTTTCTCTCCTCTCACGCCAAACATTCAACCCAGATGTGACAAATGGCCTGGTCTAATGACAATGTCCTGAAAAGCTAGTGATAAGGGCTTCTTGGGAATAGGGATTCCACCCCAGAGAGAAGCTGAAGGAGTCCTAAGGAAAAGAAGAGAAGGCTTTATCCTCCTTTGATGGGGCTCATGAGCTACAAGTATTCTAGGATGGACCCAGGGTTGGGTTAATCCAAGGGCTTAGAAAGGAAATTTAGGGTTTCCTTTGTTGATTATACTATAGGGCCCAGGCTTCAGCGTTCCCTGAGATGCTGACTTCTCAGCCTGATTAGGCCTTTAAACCAGACAGGAAAGGTCAGTGGTTGGAGAACTTTCTCGAGCAGAGTTTCTGAATCCTCAGGAGTCCTTCGTTCCAGTATTCCTGGCCCCAGAATCCCTGCTGAATCTGCACTTTCTGCTGTGTAAACTTGTCCTCAGGCCTTTCTGGGTGTGGACTTTCTCCCTGCGGATCTATAATTTCTCAGAATGGAAGCTGAGAAATGATCTGGAAGAGAATCAAAGCTCAATAAAGGGACAAGAGATAAAGCTGATTGCCACTGAGCGTTGTGTAGGTGGGAGAGTGGGAACCAGGCCTGGCTGGGGTTTGGGCATGGGACACCAGAGAGACCGAGTAGTTCTACCAAGAGTCATAGGAAGGGGGAAGTAATGGGAGACATAGGAGGCCTTCCCAGGTCTGGAGCGTCTTTCCCTGTCTTTCTAAGCTCAACATGATTGATAGCAAGAGGAAAAACAAAGCAACATGGGGGGCCAACAGTTAGGCTGTGTCCTCTTTCTGGAAACCAGGCTATGTTCTCCACCTGGCTCAGACAGGTTTAATGGAGGAAGTGCCTAGACCTAAAGGGGAATCAGCAGGCAGCCCCCTAGTTCTAGATGGCTTTGTTGAACTGGTCTAAGCCCCTAGGCCCTCCCAGAGGTTTACGCTATGGGTCCTAGCCCCATTCTTAGTGAAGTAAAAAGCAAAGCCAGAGAGTCTGTATCCCCACACTCATCATCTCTTTGCTAAAGCCATTACATTCACACGATCTCATTCTTTCAGTTTTACAAACACACACACACACACACACACGCACGCACGCGTGCACCATCTTCTATATTAACTGCAGAAAAAGGTCCTAAAAATCTTGGGGTCCCCTGGAGTTTATGATGATCCCTGAACACTTACCAATGCACCTCCCAAATCATGGCCCTATCTTCCCCTAACTCCTTTAGCATCCATAGTTCAAAAAAATTAAGAGAACTTGGGTGTTCATTTGCCACAAACACACCCATGGTTTTCCCAGACTCAGAGGTCCTGGTCAACTTAGGATACTCAACTGAGTACAGGGACTGATTTATTTTGAGTGAAGGGGCCCTGAGAGGGGAAGGGAGCCCTGGTGGGCAACAACAAGCAGATAATCGGCAGGTCCAAACTGAGCCAGATCATAAAAGAGCACTGAAGGAAGTGGCATTGGTATCCTTGGGGGTATGTCAGAAACTTGGAGAGAGTGAAGGCTTTCATGAGAAAAGGGAAACCAGGAGCTCCATGGACTAGGGTGTTCCAACCCGGGGACAGTCCTTGAAAAAGGCATTTAAATAATGGGTAAAGATCACAAATTAACAAGAGAATGGAACAAAATGTTAAGCGCCTTGTTCTCAGAATCTCGGAACTGACCTCTAATCTTATCTCACGTTTCTACCCTATTGTGCGACCTTAGGAATGTCACTTCACTTGTGTATAACAAGGAAAACCACATTTATACAATATATCTCAGAGAGCTCTAGGATCAAATATGGTAATGATATTAATAACAATAATTCTAACATTTACACAGTGTTTATTGTATGCTGGACATTGAGCTAAGCTTTATCTCATTTACTCCTTAACAATAACCCTGGGAGGTAGTGCCCATTTTACAGAGAAGGAAATCGAGGCAAACCAGTTAAGTGACTTGCTGAGTTACATAGCTATTAAGTGTCTGAGGTCTGATTTGAATTTAGATCTGCTACTTGACCACCTAGACCAAGACTTTGGGAAACCCTGCATATAAAGTTCTATGCAAATTTAAGGTTTTTAAATTTTATTATCATAATGACTTGTACAGTACTTTGGAGTAGCCAAGAGAGAACAGTTTGGAAGTGAGGAAAACTTGCACAGGACATTATATTAGGTGTTTGGCCTTGGGCAAGTCATTTAACCTCAAAGCTTTTAGGCATCTCTTTAATTAATCACTGAACGATGATTAAGCACCTACTTTGTAGACCCTGTGTAGACACCTACTGTGTAGACACTAATCTCTAGGGATACAAAAAAAAAAGGCAAAAGACAGTCCTTGCTCTCCAGGTGCTTACCTGCCTGTGTGTAGTGGCAGAGGGGGTTCCACAGAGGGAATTCCTGGCACAGAGTGGAACAGAGGCCAGCACCAAGTGGTCATGTGTCTCGGTTACTTGTGGAGTCAACACTCCCTGTGCTCTCCCCTCTCCCTCTGAATGAGTCCTAGATATGGAGAACTAAGCCAGAGGCCTAGCGGGCAAGGCCTGAAAAGGACTTTGTGAGAGAGACAGAAACGCAGAACACACTGATTTCTGTGGAGAGCTGACGTGGAAAATTTGAAGTTTGTGAAACTCTTTATGTTTTAGATTATCTTATTAGATCCTCAAACTGCCTCTGGGAGGTAGGTACTATAGGTATTATGCCCATTTTACACGTGAGGAAACTGAGGTTCAGAAAAGTTAAAGCATTTGCCCAAGGTTAACACACAAAAGATTTAGAGTCAGGATTCCTCCACTTACTCCCCTCCCCATCTCTTCCTCCAGTAATAGAAACAGCAGCAGTTGTAGTGCTGGCCTGCCCTCATTAGTGCGAACAAATGTTCCCTGAGCTTAAGAACAGGCTGAAAACCCTTCCACCAGCCCGGATTCCTAGATCTGGTAAGCTAGCTGCTCCAATGGGAGTTTAAGAATTCCTGGAGATGAGGAACATCCACTGGCTATGGGAAGAGGTTGAAACCTCTGCCCCAAAACTTTTTTTTCAAAGACCTTGTTTTATACTTGGGCAGGCAGGGGAAGCTGAGAAGATAGTATGTAGACTCAGGAGAGAGCCAGCACTTGTAACTTCCAGAGTGTGACTCACTTCAAGGTCAGGGCACCTGAAATGATCATCTGCTTGGTCTGCTAATGGGAAAAAATTATCACCTCGTTTGCCTACCCCTCTTGATAGCTCTGCACCCCCAGTGTAAGAGAACAGCCACTGGGGAAAACAAACATGGGTTAGTGAATAACCCTGCCAGGCTTTCCTAGAAGAGAGGGCTGCCTGTGGCACCGGGGTCAGAGCCTGGACAGCCACTGTGCTGAGCTCAATCCAGCCCAGCCAGGAGGGGAGGAGACTGAGGCCCTGGGGTTACAGTGAGGTCACCCAAAGGGGCAGGGGCAGAGCCTGAGAACAGGGCACTGTTAGCCAGACAGCTCCCTTCTCTAACCCCCCCAGGAATTCTTGAAAGCCAACACAGCTGACACCAACAGAAACTTAGAGAACTTCAGTCTGAGGGCAGGTTGTTCATCGATCCAGACCAGAAAGCCAGACTCATGGTGAAACATGGTGGCAGCTTCTTGACCCCTGGCATAGCCTGCCCATTTAGAGTTGGGAGGAGGGGCCTCTGAGGGAGCTGAGAAATCCCTGTTTTCCCCAATTGCCCCCAAATCCCCTTGAAGGGCTGTTTGTCCAAGGCCCAGCATCTCCTCTGATCCAACTTGAGGAATCTAGCTGCCCCTGAATCACAGGGTGTACTTGCGTTTCTGGGGGTTCGAGATCCTTGGGAGTTTGTGTTAACAAAGGTAGAGGGGTAACTTTCCAAATGGGCAACCTTTCACTTCCCAGAAGAGTAGCCCAAGAGAGATGAACTCTTCCTGGGAGCCCACAGTGCCAGCTTCTCAACCTGCCCTCCCCCACACCTGCCAGGTATCTGCATGAGCCTCAGAGGCAGCTAATTGAATCCTTTCACGGTCCCCAACTTAGAAGCCCCCCACCCCACCCGCCAGCTCTGTTGAGCTGCTCTGGGCATCTGTTTTCAGTTAGAGATGCTGCTCCAAGCACCTCTGACTCAGCGGGAAAGAATTAGAGATGAGAGAAGGCCCCTCTCCTAGGTGCCCCTCACCCGCCCAGACACACAGCCTCCCTCCAGTCCAAACTGGCACCTGGAGGGTTAAAGGAACCTGGGCCAAGCTGGGCTGTGCTGGCTGGGTGTCAGGGTGGTTGCTGCACTACTAGCAGTGGGGAAATCCAGAGAGCAGGAGCTGCACTGCTAATACGGGACCCTCCTGCCTAGCCTGGCCTCCACTAGGATGACCCAAAGGAAAGGTAAGGTGGGGATACAAAGAACCCCATGCCCTGGGTGCTGAGCAGACCAAACTGGCTTCTAGGGAGACTCCTGCAGAGACAGACACCTTCCTCACCCCCTAACCCCGACTTCTTTCTACTCCAAAGTTGAAATCAGAAGCATAGGTTAGGTGTTCAGGTTTTCTTCCCTTCCTGGGAAACAAAGGTTCCCTGTATCCAGCTCCATCTTTCCAGGGACCCCACACCCTGAACAGTCTATCCAGGAACCTGGGAGCAGCCTCCAGCTCAAAGGTGGCTAGATTCCTATGCCTGGGGTGGGGTGGGGATAGATGCTAGTGTTCTGGCAACAGACCCCTCCAAGTATTGGCAAACGCAAAAGGGGAAGGATAAGAACGTTCCCAGGTAGTCAGGATCAGCCTCTCAGCTGAAGTGATGGCAGTGTGTGGGGTCAGGAATGTGCCTGTGGGGGGCCCAGAAGACCGGGTAATGCCTGGTATGAAGGGCCCCTGGAGGGTCTCTGTGCTGCTGCCTGGGCTCTCCCCTCCTTCCCACCTCAGACACACACATGTTCTTAAAGGAGCAGAAGTGAGTTAGAAGCAATGGGGGCTTATCCAGGAGCAGAGGGCAAGCTCAGGTCTTTGCCACCATCTCAAGAGGATGAAATTCCTATTCAGAGAAAATTAGGCGCTTTCCTGTCCCTGTCAATTTGCCCCTTGATATGTTCCCTCACCCCTCTGACCATAATGCTTTGAGGAGGTCCCTTTCCCTGCTACCTTGACCCCTCAGTTGGAATAAGAGCAGGCTAAGGGAGGGGACAGGAACTTCCCTAACCCCAAGCAGCAAGAGTGGACATACTCAGAGGATAAGTCATACCTGTATCTATTTGGACAATCCAGGGTTCCCCAAGGGGGCTCCAGTCCTTTCTGGCTAGCCTTCCTTTAGCAGTGCTGGGAGCTGGTGCTGACACTCACCCATCTCTGGAAACCCAGAGTCCCTGGGACGTATGCTTACAATTAGTCTCTCTTGTCTCAGGGGAGAAGGACCCCTTCTAATTTAACAGAAATAGCACTGGACTCTGAGGCGAAAGATCAAGGTTCTGATATTTAGCTGGGCTACTATTGGTAAATCACTGAATCTCTGTGAACCTCAGTTTCCCCATCTAAAATGATGGATGAGAATACTTGTACACTTTCCAGGGCTGTTGTGGGGAAAAGGCCTTATGTAAATTTTAAAGCCCTCTATGAATGTGTTGTCACGATCAATAAAAGGTCTCAGAACCACCTTGCCTTCATCACATTACATGATGAAATGATTCCACTGTCAGAGCCTATTGCCCCTAAAGCCTCTGGTTCTTTGTATGGCCCCTGGCCAAAGTTCTTAGGGGTCTGAGGGCATCCAACAATCCCTTGTGACTAGAACAAATTAGGTGCCTTTGGTGTGGTGGAAAGGGAGTTAGATTTTAAATAAGATTCAATAAGGGTTCAAATTCCAGTCTGACCACTTACTTCCTATTCAATATGGCCTCTTTGATATGTCTGTAATAAATGTGCTCTAATAATTGCTGCTGCTTGAGTTTGGACAGGTTCTGTCCCCTCAATGGACCTCAGTTTCCTCCTTTGTAAAATGAGTATTAGACTAGACCAGGGGTGGGGAACCTGTGGCCTCGAGGCTGTATACAGCCCTTTAGGTCCTCAAGTGTGGCCCTTTGACTGAATCCAAACTTCATAGAAGAAAGATTCTTTCATGACCTTGAGGCCACAGGTTGGCCACTCTGGGTTTGCAGAGTCAGTTACTATTGTAATATTCAGTACTATTAAGAACTAACTACATGCTAGGCACACAGAGAGGAAAATAACTAAGAATTGGCTCCTTCCCTCCTTGACTTCACCAGGCATGGAAATGGAGAGTGAGCTGGGGATAAAAACTGCCCCTGAGGCAGGGGAGTAAGCCTCAGTTTAACATGGAGGGTTAAAATATGTAATAGTACAACGTCCCTTTCCACCTTCCACTGCTAAATGCAGCATCCAAAGCGCAGCAATGCTCTGTATCTCCCTTTTGGCTCTCTCTGTCCTCTCCCATCTTGAGCTTCTACAAAGGCTCCCAAATGTCAGGGGCTCAGGCTAGAGCTGAGACAGGGCATTGGCTGGAAAGTCATACTCAAAGAACCCTCTCAGTCCACGTATGCTGAAACTTGGGGCCTGAGCCTTCTTGGGACCAGTGTTCCCACAAGTGTTGCAGAGGGAATAGGAAAGCCCTGGTTAAGGAATGGGGGTAGGGCACTCCAACAGGGATATTATAAAACCTATACTAAAGAGGGATGTAGGCTTCTTCACTCTAGGGTATGAGATGGGAGTGGGAGTGGAACGAGGGGCTGATTGTGAAGCAGATACCAGGTGGCTCTGAGGTGGAGATTCGGCTCTGTAGTAGAGCTCATGCACAGAAGGACAAATCTGTGCTCATCAAAACAAGACACACTCAGAACATGTGTGACAATGGATGGTTCACCATCTATGAGCTTCTGTTTTTCTCCCAGTAAAATGATAGGAGGGGAAGGTATAAGGAAATCACTCACAAGGGAAAGATTTTAGGGATTACAGTGCCATAGAAGAACCAGAAACATTTTAAGGATTTTAATAGATCCAACCCTTTCATTTTAGAGGTTTTGGGAAACGGAGGCCCAGGAAGAACCAGTTCACCAGAAATCACACTGAGTGGTAGAGTTGGGTGGGAGGGGATTCCCCTAGAGTCGTGCTTCCTTCTACAGAGAAGATGACTATTTTACCATTTATTTATTTGAATAAGATAACAAGTGCTTTATCCAGTTAGATATTTTACATTTTCTTCTATCTTTCTGTTCTTTAGATTTTGTTTGACTGATTCTTGATATCTCATAGAGTCATTAGCGTCTCCTTGCCCAATTCTAATTTTTATCAAATTGTTTTCTTCAGTTAACTTTTTTTTAAATTATTTTTTAATGTTTAACAATCACTGCCATACAATTGAGATTTTATCCCCCCCACACCTACCTCCCACTACCCCCCTCCCTCCCCATGACTGCATACAGTTCTGTATAGGTTCTACATATACTTTCCTATTGAGTACATTTTCACTATAGTCATGCTATGTAGTCAGACTAAAATAAATGGAAGAAATCATATAACAAATCAAAACATGATACACAAAAACATATACATACACAAATATGATCTGCTACATTCTGCGAATGACTTCATATTTCTTTCTCTGAGTGTGGAAGGCATTTTGCCTTAGAGAACCACCACTGGGATTTTATTTTATTTTTTTAAGAAGTTCTTGCGTTATTACAAAATTCCAAGTCTACTAGAAAAAACTCTCGCACACTGTGGTCGTTGCTGTGCACAAAGATCTCCTGGTTCTGCTCCTTTCACTCAGCATCAGGTCATATAAGTCCTTCTAGGCCTCTCTGAAGTCTTGTTCATCATTTCTTATGGCACAATAGTACTCCATTACATTCATATACCATAATTTATTCAGCCATTCCCCAATTGATGGACATCCCCTTGACTTCCAGTTTTTGGCAACTACAAAGAGTGCTGCTATAAATATTTTTGTACATGTGGGACCCTTTCCCATTTTTATGATCTCTTGGGGATACAGTCCTAGTAGTGATATTGCTGGGTCAAAGGGTATGCACATTTTTGTAGCCCTTTGGGCATAGTTCCAAATTGCTCTCCAGAATGGTTGGATGTGCTCGCAGCTTCACCAACAATGAATTAGTGTTCCAACTCTCCTACATCCTCTCCAGTATTTATCATTTTCTTCTTCTGTCATGTTTGCCAATCTTATAGGTGTGATGTGGTACCTCAGAGTTGTTTTGATTTGCATCTCTCTAATCCAAAGTGATTTAGAGCATTTTTTCATATGATTATAGATATCTTTAATTTCTTCCTCTGAAAATTGCCTGTTCATATCCTTTGACCATTTATCAATTGGGGAATGACTTGTATGATTATACATTTGAGTCAGTTCTCTATATATTCTAGAAATGAGGCCTTTATCCCCAAACTTAGCTGTAAAAATTCTTTCCCAATTTACTACATCCCTCCGGATTTTGGTTGCATTGGGTTTGGTTGTGCAAAAACTTCTCAGTTTAATGTAATCAAAATTATCCATTTTGCATTTCATAATGCTTTCTATCTCTTCTTTAGTAAAAAATTCTTCCCTTCTCCATAAATCTGATAAATACACTATTCCTTGCTTCTCCAGTTTATTCATGGTATCAATCTTTATACCTAAATCATGTACCCATTTGGACTTTATTCTTGTGTACGGCGTCAGGTATGGGTCTATGCCTAATTTCTGCCACACTGTTATCCAGTTTTCCCAGCAATTTTTGTCAAACAGTGAATTCTGATCCCAGAAGCTGGGGTCCTTGGGTTTATCAAACAGAAGGTTGCTATATTCCTTGCCTACTGCATCTTGAGTGCCAAGTCTATTCCACTTGTCTACCTCTCTGTTTCTTAGCCAATACCAAGTGGTTTTGATAATTGCTGCTTTATAGTACAGTTTGAGGTCTGGTAGCGCTAGGCCACCTTCCCAAGCATTTCTTTTCATTAGTCCCTTTGATATTCTGGACGTTTTGTTTTTCCAAATGAATTTTGATATTATTTTATCCAGCTCTAGAAAATAATTGTCTGATAGTTTAATTGGTATGGCACTAAATAAGTAAATTAATTTAGGTAGAATTGTCATTTTTATTATATTAGCATGGCCTACCCATGAGCAACTAATGTTTTTCCACTTACTTAAATCTGACTTTATTTGTGCCAAAAGTGTCTTGTAATTGTGTTCATATAATCCCTGGGTTTGTTTTGGCAGGTAAACTCCTAAGTATTTTTGCCAGGCCTAGAGGCCTGTGGGCTACCCGAGTCTTCCCTTACCTCTATCAGAGGTCTTCGGCTGGCCAAACCGGATGCTCGTATGAGAGAAAGGACGTTCCAGAGTCGAACAAGGGTTGAGCTTTATTTCAGGGTCTAGTTACAAGTGCAGGGGAATTCTTCCTTAGGAGGGAGCGAAGAATCTCCCAAGGAGGCAAAGATCTTACAATAAGAGATTGGAAGTAGAAGTATAAGTGGGGAGAGAGGGGGAGGGGAGAGAGGAGAGAGGAAAAGCGGAGCCTTGTTGTCCTCACCCGTGGCCCCTCCGCCCAAGAGAGCTTTCAGGCTTTCCTGATCCTACTTAAGCTCTCCAGCCACATAGTTTGCATCTGAATACCGTGCTGTTAGGTGTGCCCAGATCCGGGACAATCTCGAGGGCGGGGAGAGCTCTCTCCCATCACGTTTCTCAAGGGAAGAGGCGGAAATACACGAGATAGCTCGGTTCACCTCGATTCCCAGTCATTTCCTGGGGGGGCCTCGTGAGAACTCTAAGATTTAGAAGTTCCCACCTTTACCCGCCCGAGACTGTCCACATGGAAATGAGCTTCCATCCCCAGCATATTTTATACTGTCTACCCTAGCTTTAAATGGGATTTCTCTTTCTATCTCTTGCTGTTGGACTTTTTTGCTAATATATAGGAATGCAGAAGATTTGTGTGGGTTTATTTTGTAACCTGCAACTTTGCCAAAGTTGTTTATTATTTCAAGTAATTTTTTACTTGAATCTCTGGGATTCTCTAAGTAAATCATCATATCATATGCAAAGAGTGATAACTTAGTTTCTTCTTTGGCTATTCTTATTCCTTCAATATCTTTATCTTGTCTAATTGCTACAGTTAACATTTCTAGTACCATATTGAATAATAGTGGTGATAATGGACATCCTTGTTTCACCCCTGATCTTATTGGGAATGCATCTAGCTTATCCCCATTGCATATAATGCTTGCTGAAGGTTTTAGATAGACACTGCTTATTATTTTATGGAAAGTTCCCTTTATTCCTACATTCTCCAGTGTTTTTAGTAGGAATGGGTATTGTATTTTGTCAAAAGCTTTTTCTGCATCTATTGAGATAATCATGTGGTTTTTGTTAGCTTTGTTGTTGATGTGATCGATAATGCTAATAGTTTTCCTAATATTGAACCAGCCCTGTAATCCTGGTATGAATCCTACCTGATCATAATGTATTAATTCAGTTAACTTTTGCATCTCCTTTTAAGGAGTTATTTTCTCCAGTTAGTTTTTGTACTTACTTTTCCATTTATCCAATCTTCCTTTTTAAGGAGCTGTTCTCTTCAGTGAATTCTTTTTTCATACTTTTAAAACCATTCGCCATTTTTCTTCTATTTCTCTAATTTGGCTTTTAAAATCCTTCTTCAGCTCTTCCAAGAGTGCTCTTTGTGCTTGCAACCAGTTCATAGCCCCTTCTGAAGTTTCAGATACAAGTACAGTCTCAATGCTGACCTCTTTAGTATTTATGTTGTAGTCCTTGTCCCCCTAGAAAGATTCTATGGGCCTTTCTTTCCTGCTTTGCTTCTTACTCATGATGATGATAATCACCCTTTTTCCTGACTTTTAAAGTAGATCTCTGCTTCTAGGGCACAAGGGGCTCTGTCCCACAGTTCTTGTGTCTTGAACTTGAGGCTTTGTGTGTTGTGGCCTCTAGTTGTTTCAGCTAGAAGCTAAAGTGCTGCAGCTTACCTGGTGCTGAACTGCCTGGTATGAGAAAGCAGAGGCCAGGTGAAGTCTTTTTGTGTTTCCCTGGATTTACCCTGGAGCTAGCTTGTTAAGTGTTGGGGAGGGGTGGTCTGGCCACCAGAGGTCTCCTCTGCTGAGGCAAGCTCAGTGGTTGGTGATCCTGGCTGCCCTAGTATCTTCCCATTTCCCCTGGAGTGCTGAGGCACACCTGGGGTCCTGGTGTTGGTGGTTGCAGGGATCCAACCGCTGGGGTTCTGGATGTCTTCCTGGTTTGCTGAGGTGAGGTTGTCTGGGACAGCTCTGGTCCTGCATTGTCCCCTTCAGCCACAGCAAGAGGGACCCTCCTTAGCAATTTTCCTAGCCTCATGTGCTAAGAGACTGTTTGCCCCTTTTGCTGAAAATACTTTTTCCAGTATTTTTCTGGGGAAATATTTTATGGTTCTTTCAAGGTCAACAAGGGCAGGGGGAGAGCATTTACTGATAACTCTGCCATTATGGCTCCCAAAAGTTCAAGTAGGTGACTTACAGACATTTGATCTGCGGGCTGATAGTCTCAGGAGCACCCGCTGCAGATACTTGGGTTCTGTGGCTCTCACTTGCTGGGTTCCATTGGACTCCTGTCCTGGGCTCATATGCCCGAGATTCTGCAGTGCAGCTGCTGCCTCAGACCACCCAAAGCTTCCTGCTTGGACCTGCCACCACAGGGGATGGGGGATGCACTGGTACAGCCTGTGTGGAACAGATCCTCCAGCCCCATGGAACAGATCCTTCCAGTTGACCTTCCAGTCTGCCCTGTGCTGTGAATCTGCCACAGTCTGTCTCCTATTGGATTCTGCCCCTCCAAAATCTGGTCAGATTCTCTTTTTAGAGTTTAGAGACAAACTCTTAAGGAGTTTGTCTAAGAGCTTAAGTGAGTAGTTGCTCTGACTCTGCCATCTTGCCTCTGCCCTCAAATGAGTGCTTTATCAATAGTGGTAGTTGTTGGTCCTGGTGCCATATCTAACTCTGGCTTTATTCCTCACCTGTAGGAGCCGTTCCACTGGCAGTGCAGCTGCTGCTGCTTCCATGGGCAATAGTATGCCCTGGAGCAAGGTGCTCCTTGAGCCCAGAGGGAGCAGAGCCCAATGATCCTGAGCTCCTAAAATGCCCTGGTGTTTGTGCCTGTAGCTATGATGACTACAGTGAAGAGCTCAACGTATACTGTAGTTCCAAAAACCTCACTCAGCTCCCTAATGACCTGCCTGGCACCACCAAGGCTCTGTGGCTGGATGGGAACAACTTCACCACTCTCCCCACAGGTGCCTTCAAAAACCTCTCTGGCCTGGATTTCCTCAACCTACAGAGCAGCCAGGTGGGCAGCCTGGAGCCGCATGCCTTCCATGGACTCAGGGCCCTTTATCACCTACACCTGGAACGAAACCGACTGAAATACCTTGCTCCCAACACCTTCCTGCACACCCAGAACCTGGTCTCCCTGAGCCTCAACAACAATTACTTCAGCAAGGTGGAAGAAGGCCTCTTTGCTGGGCTCTCCAACCTCTGGGATCTGAATCTTGGCTGGAACTCGCTGGTGGTTCTCCCAGACACACTGTTCCATGACCTGCCCAACCTCCGGGAGCTCATCATGGCTGGTAACAAGCTGGCTTACTTGCAGCCCCAGCTCTTCTGCAGCCTCACTGAGCTCCGAGAGCTGGATTTGAGTGGAAACGCTCTGCGGAGCATCAAGGCCAATGTCTTCATCAAGCTGCAGAAGCTGCAGAAGCTCTACCTGAGCCACAATCTCATCAGCACCATTGCACCCCGGGCTTTTCTGGGCCTCAGGTCCTTGCGCTGGTTGGACCTGTCTCACAACCGCATCAGCATCCTTTTTGAGGAGACCTTCCTGGGCCTCCTCAGTCTGCACGTCTTGCGCCTTTCCAACAATGCCATCAGCAGCCTCCGGCCCAGGACCTTCAAAGACCTACAAATCCTGGAGGAGCTGCAACTTGGGCACAACAAGATCAAGAGCCTTGCGGAGAGGACATTTGAGGGTCTGGGCCAGCTGGAAGTCCTCACCCTTAACCACAATCAGATCCAAGACATCAAGGTTGGGGCATTCCCTGGTCTCTTCAATGTGGCTGTGATGAACTTGTCCAGCAACTGCATCAAAAGCCTTCCTGAGCAGGTCTTCAAAGGGCTCAGCAAACTGCACAGCCTCCACCTTGAGGGCAGCTGCCTTAATAGGGTTCAGCGGCACACGTTCTCTGGCCTTCCTGGTTTAAGGAGACTCTTCTTGAAGCATAACAGCATCTCTGAGATCGAGGACCAGAGTCTGATGGAGCTGCATGAATTATTGGAACTGGACCTCACATCCAATACGCTGTCGCTCCTCTCCAGCAGGCTCTTCCAGGGTCTCAAGAGCCTGGAGTACCTGCTTCTTTCCCACAACCAGCTGGCAGATCTCTCCCCAGACACCTTCAGTTCCCTCCAGCATTTGTTTTGGCTTGACCTTTCCCACAACCACATAGAAGCCATAGCTGATGGCCTGTTTGCCCCTTTGGGGAACCTCAGGTATCTCAGCCTCAAGAACAACTCTCTAAGGGCCTTCTCCACTCAGCTCCCAGCCCTGGAGCAGCTCTGGCTGGAAGGAAACAAATGGAA
This sequence comes from Notamacropus eugenii, assembly GCF_028372415.1. Taxonomy (NCBI): domain Eukaryota; kingdom Metazoa; phylum Chordata; class Mammalia; order Diprotodontia; family Macropodidae; genus Notamacropus; species Notamacropus eugenii. The sequence continues at coordinate 48,797,331 of NC_092872.1, forward strand.
CTGTAGCTGTTCCCTAAAGGAGTTGAGGGATTTCTCCCTACAGAAGCCCAGTGTGGTGCCCCGCTTTGTCCGAAACATTCAAGAGAGGGATGACTGCCAGACTCCTGTGTATACCTACAATAACCTCACCTGTCAGAGTCCCCTAGAAGTGGCCGGCCTTGACCTTCGTGACATTGGAGAAGACCACTTTGCTCACTGTTAACCCCAGAGCCAACATCCCCTGCGTGGAAGCAGGAGTTTGCAATGGTTATGCTGTGGAATCAACTTCATTCATTCCTCCAGGGTATCCCTTCCTTTTCCAGTCAAGAAAAAATGATAAGCCAGTCTCTTGGTGTTCAAGCAAGTGGTGTTTGAACACTTCAGTGGGCTATATGGTGCTCCTCAGGCCTCCATGTGAGACCAGAGCAAAGGGATGACTTTATAGTTCAACTCCCTTTTTTTCATACTTCCCTAGCTCTTTCTCTCAACTCCAGTAGGGTGCCTTGGCCTTTGGGTGGCCAGGGTACAAACAAGTTCTTTGAACTTTGCCATTCAAGTTGGTCTTCTGTGGGTTTGGAACAGATGGTCACTGGCCTAGTCCCCAAAAGTTCTGTGACCAGAGAGAAGAGAAAATCACAATGGGGAAAGGGGGTGGATAAAGCCTTTTCTACTCCTATCCAATAAGATGCTCATTATCAATTAAAAGCAATTTCACAAAAAAAGCATACCATGTTACACTCCTCAAATCAAATAGAGAGACAACGTAAAAGGGTAAATTAGCCCAGGTCATTCATCTTGGCCGATCTTAGAGTCCTCAAGTAGAAAGGAATACACAGAGGCCACCCAATTCCCCATCCCTTCAGTTACCAAGCATCAATCAGTGTCCCTTATTTTTCTAAAATCTTTTCCAGTATTTATATACCCTGCTAACTACCTCAGAGCGCTGACATTCAGACTGTTGTTTCTCACATCTCACCTCTTTGTTGTTGCTGTTTCAAATCTATTTCCTTTGTGTGGTTCTTTTAGAAGGCAGTCGGTCAGAACTGGTCAGCATTCTTCTGCTGGGATTCCTTCATACATTTGTAGACTGGTAGTCAATCACTCACGCTTTCCTTTTCTAGCTTCTATCATTTCAATTTCTTTCACTTTATTATGTTTCACTTTTTAACCCCTTAACAACAGAACCATTTAAACAATTTAAACTTTTCCAAACAGTCCACACTCCTGAGGTTATGAGGCACAGCATTTCACATGGTTCCTGAGTAAAGGCAAGCCTGAATCAGATCAAATTTAAAGAATTCTGTCACTCTACACACACAGAGACGCAGACATGCGAGCACACGCTTTGGTAACCTGGTTGCCTTGGTACCTCAACCTCACATGGTTCAAGGAGGGATACTTCAAACAGCACCCTGAATTTACCTAGTCTAAGAAAGCTAGAGACTAGAGAGCCTCAGACAGCTATTGTCTTAAACAAGCTCAATGGATTTGAGAATTTAACAAATCTACCTTGTTTGCTAAACAGAAATATTTATTGTAAAGTTCAAATGATCAATAGGGAAACTGAAGCTATTTGATGAAAAACTGTTAGAAAGTCATGAAAATGGGGCTAGCTAAACAGATATATTCCTGAATATACCTGAACATGAACACTGAACTATGTGCCTTCGCAATCAGCATATTAATAGATTTAGTTATGGTCTTAGGCACAGAAGTCCCAGCAGAATTTTCTTCTAAAAATCAGTAATCAGGGACTACTGGAATCTCAAACCCTCTCCCCAGCATAACAGGCAAGTTGGTTAAGGCATAATACCTAAGGATACTACATGTCATATGATCAAGTGAACACACAGGGATTATGCCAGATTGAGGGTTTTTCTTTGTGTCCCATTTCATATGCTTCCCTGACACTCCATCCTTCAGTAATACTGGGTAGTAGAGGGATGTCATGAAACATGAGCACATCCCACATCCTCCCCTCCAACCCACATATATACACACAGATGTAGAAGAATACTGCTAAAATGGATATTCCAATCTGTGGGGTTGTTTCCACCACCTAAATCTTCTCAGTCCATTGCTTTCTAACATTATTCCTCAGCAGCAAAGTGGTAGTAAATTCCTACAAAGGAAAAAGTAGACCCCCATACATACTGATTCTCTCAACTTGAACAAAAAATTATGAAGACGGATATCACTTAAAAAACCAACACTCTACCAGATTCTAAACAAATCACTCTCACCTAGGTGACACATCTGCCTTGTTCTGTGACAGGAAGATAGCCTGGTTTATTTGACGCTGGATGCCTAATTTTATATTTACAATGTCAAGTGGTTACTCTAAGCAGTCACATTTACGTTCTGCTAATTATCACATAACTTTTCTCTAGTACCTAGGTTAGCCTGGATCCAAAATCACTTTCACTGTGTGACCCTTCCATCTGTCTAGACCCAGATCCCACTTGTTACCAGAAGTTAAATAAAGGAAACTAGCATAGTACCTTGCACTTAATGGTAAGCACTAGATAAATGTTTACTGAATTGAACTAAGATCAGCACAACAAATTAGAAAGAATAAGAGGCAAGGAGGAAGAACTCATGAGAACATATTTTTTAAAAAGACACCAAAGGAGATCATGGATGAATGACCACAAAGATGCAAAGTCAGAGGGAATTCCTTTAATTGTGGGCTCCTTTAAAGTTACAAAGCATTCCTGAGGCATGTTTAACAACAAGGAAATCATCAGGTGACATTAGGGTTATGGTATGGAAGGGGCTAGAATTCAGACTACATAGGTTTCCAAGTTATCATATGGACTTCATGGCCAGATGGTACTTACACATCTGAAAAGGGAAATACTCCAATTAGAGCACTTAGTAGTGGGAACCCTGCATCCAGAGCCAAGCAAGGATGTCCAGAGTGTACTTAATAGTCTTAGTACCAGAGGCAGAGAGGGAAATGCCAATGTCCTTATGTTGGCATGTCTCTATAGTTAGCTACATCGTGGTTAAAGTCAACATGATCTTCATGATCCTGTCTTGTAGGAAGCAGTAAAAATTCAGTACCATTAAACCACTGTGGATGCACATAAGCCCACTCTGAACGGAAGCATGCCTGAGCTCGACATGCTGCTAGAGGTGGTAGAAAAACAAAGCAAATTCCCCAGAGGCAACAGCTACCTGGTCTTTAGGAAGCCTATTTTAATAGTAGTGAAATTGCAGACATGGCACTGGCTTCTTTGCACCGAGGGCTTCTGAATGATCCAGGAAGTTTCTTCAGAGGCCTTTTTCTCTGTGACAGTCTTCTGGTTACAAATCTTTTAAACAAAGGGCTGTATCCAAAATCGACAAAAGGGGAATCACAGTAGGCAAGAGCCTGAGAAGCCTTAATTAGGAGGTCTGAGCCAACGTCCCATCCAAGATCTGCTGAGTGATAGAAATGAATGCAGGGAAAGCAGGGCTTTTAGGAAATTCTTGGATGAAGTCTTGGCCTTCCTCTAAACTCTTTGTGAGTTGAGGATCCAGGGGTACACAGCCTATATAGAAAGAAAAAGGGGAAAGCAGAAGGGGATGCTTGGTTAGACGACAGCAAGCCTACAATAGGAAGGGTAAAGCATATGGGAAACAGCAATATTTAAACAAGGTTTAAGTCACTTTCACTTTGACACTTTGCAAACAGTATAAATTTAAGAAGCAATGGGTGACTGACTGAAGTCAGAGATCTCAGTTCAAATTCTACCTCTGAAACTTACTACCTATGTGACCCCAGGAAAATCACTTTTCTTGGACTTTCATTTTCTCATAATTAATAAGGTCGGGGGAGGTTGAACTAGACAGTTTCTGAGGTCCCTTCCAGGCCTACATCTATGACTACAATTTGCCCATTCTATATTATGAAGTAGAACAAGAAGCAATTCTCTTATCTTTTATAAGAATCTTCCAATCCATATTCTTTTCTATCAAGTCATTACAATTAATAATAAGCTTAGCATTGGGGAATCTATGTCACTCTACTAATTTTATTATTGAAAATGAGGCAGACTTTACAGGTACAAAGAATGAATCTGATATTCAAGCCATAATCTAATCTAATCTAATCTAAACTGAAGGAGGCTGGCATTGTGGACAGAATCATGGAGCTGGAGTTAACTGGGTTTAAATCCATCTCTGACTCTAACTAGTAGTTTGATCCTGGGCAATTAAGCTCCGAGTAGCTTAAGCGTAGCTTAAGTAACTCCCTACGACTTATCTATTAAGTCACTTAGGTTGCAAACTCTCTTAGGAGATCCCATGAAGATGAAAATTATACAACTTTCACATAATGTAAGTTGATAATGAGAGAGAATTACCCTTCTCTTCTGCCTGTCCTGCTTCTACAATCAAATAGGATGATTACACAGAAAATATTTTCAAAGGACTCAGAAAACCAGAAAAAGTGACCCCATACATGTTCCTAAATTTCAATTACCACTCACCTAAGAAGGGGACTTTTGCATGCCTGGCCAGTTCTTCCCCACCTCCCTTAGAGAAAAGATTAGTGCACTCCTAGAATCAGAGGAAACAAAAAGTTGGCTATGACCACACACCTACTTGATTAGAAGCTTTCTCACAGATGACATTTTCCAGACTAGAGAGGGGTAAGGGCAGGATAATAAGATAAGGGGCTCTTAGAGTACAGATTAGGGGTTAGTAAACTAGGGCCAGAGGCCCAAACCAGTCTGTCACCTGTTTTTGTAGGGTCCACAAGGTAAGAATGGTTTTTACATTTTAAAATAATTTTTAAAAACTTATCAAAATCATTAAAAATCACTTAATTTATTCAAAGAACTAAAATGATTTAATTTATTTACATTTAAAAAATAAACATTCTTAGCTCCTGGGTTGTTCAGAAACAAGCAGAAGACTGAATTTGGCCCTTTGACCCTGGTTTGCCAGTCACTGTTTTAGGTGAAAATAGTTAAGTGCAAAATCTAGTGCAAAAGGAAGAGAAGACACTGAGGACAGACTTCATATGTCATCTGGAAGATAACAGGTTCAGTTCCATCTCATGTACCTATGTTTATTTCTTTTGAGATTGGTGGCCTAGTCCTGAGTCAGAACAAGCTTCCCTGAGCTGAATACATCAGAAGGAATGAGATTTTTATTCAACAAAGGTTGTTATTAAACACATTATATGTGATGCACCATCCTAGGTGCTAAGAAAACAAAGATGGAACAAGATATAGCTTCTTTTGAGTCCCACTGAACCACGTTAGTCTGCTAGGATAATGAATTGCCTGGTGATAAAACAGGAAAAAACTTAGGAAACTTCCCCAGGGCTCACCGAACAATGTGGACAGACGAAACCACTCATATTCTCCACAATTCCAATCACTCGCAACCCTGTCTTCTTGCAAAAAGTGAGCTCTCTCCTGACATCACCCACAGATATTGCCTGTAGATCCAGGGAAAGAGTCTATCATAAGTGGGTGGTGTGTTTACAGAAGAGAAACAGATTATAAAGTAAATATATTATAAAGAGGACCTTGCTTTTTAGTCTATTATTCTCACAGACACTTTACCAAAGTGATTAAATGGTTTGCTAAAATCAGAATAAACAGAAGGAAAAAAAGATCAGCAAGTACAACAAACAACCATTTAGGCAAAAATGACTTTCCATACAGCACCAAAGAAAATGAGACCAGTACATTCTTCTCAACTAGATATGGAAAGAAGCACTAACTTAACCTGGAGTAGAGACCTTGTTATTTTTTTTAACATTTTGATAATAATTTCAATATAACTGGTTTCCTTTGCAATCCTATGTGTTTTATTTTACTCATTTAAAAACATTCTTCTGAAAAAGGATCCAGAGGTCCTATCAGAGATCCTAAGGGGTCCATGACGCAAACATAGTTAAGGGCCCTGGGACTAGATGATTCACATTACTGTTGTCCAGTCATGTCCGACTCCTCTGATACCGCTCAGGGTTTTTTGGTAAAGACAGTGGAGTGGTTTTACCAATTCCTTTTTCAGATCATTTTACAGATGAGGAAACTAAGGCAAACAGGGTTAAGTGATTTGCTCAAGGTCACATAGCTAATAAGTGTCTGAAGCTTGATTTGAACTCAGGCCTCCTTACTCCATGTCTGTGCTCTAACCACTGTGCCACCTAGTTGCCCAGATGCTTCAAAGAGCCAGGCAAAGAGACCCTTGGGAACATAGCATACCTGGGGTGTAGTAACCAAAATAGCACCCAGAGGCTTATAAGGGCGAAGAGCTTCCACAGCAGAAATGTGCTCATCAGAAGTCCCTGGTGGTGTATCCACAATGAGATAATCCAGGTCACCCCAGGCCACATCAGAGACAAACTGTTTTATCAATGCTGACAAGGCAAAAGAAGGTGGTGTCACAAGTCTCTTTAGGGGAGCTCAGATTCTCTCCACTACAGGTTATCTTCTAAATCAGTGGTCACCACCCAACTTGCAGGCCCCAAGGAGTTTTTGCTGTGGGTCTACATACTCATAAACAACAAAAAAAGCTTCTTTAGACTGAAGATTACTTCTTATATATTACTATTTTTCAAATGTTTGCAGATCCTGTTGTGATTACTAAAAATACAAACCCATTTTAAAAGGGTTACTACATTCTTTCCTAATGTATTTTTTCAGGGAACGGATACTAGTAATACAAGTGGCCACTACATGGAAGTCTAGGGAATGGAAAGATTTGTTCATCCTCAAAAAGGCTGGGAACTACTACTTTAATTGGATTTAAGTAAATAAGATTAAGCATCTTTCTCTTAAAGTATTGTCCTAAAACTGCTCTAAAAGCTGTCAAACTCCTGCTATTAGGGATGTCATTTTATAATATGAGACAGTCCAAACCCAGCCTGCAGAACATTCTACCTCAGCACAGTGTAAGTTTTTTGTCCCTGCCCAGAAAACATGAAAACTTAGATTACTAGAGTCCATAATGCTACTACTCAGAGAGTTTTTGACTCTGACTCCAAAACTTACAACTCTCTACAACCAGGATAGCAAAGTCTGGGCCAACAGGAAGTGAGTACCCTGTCTTCTACAGGACCAACTTTCACCAAAACTGTGATATCTGCCCTGTTTGCTTAACTCTTCTATAATCCTTTACTGTTGTAATCCTGCAGGATACTGCTCAGAAGGAATGTACACAAGGCACCTAGCTGATAACAGCTTAAGATATGAGCCCTGAATCTCATATTCAGAGGGCCAGTGAGCAGCTACCTACTTGTGACAGTGGTCCTGCTCCTTGGAGGTCTGTGGTACTGCCACTGAGGAGGGAGCTTCTATCTTGTCTACTAGTCCTAGGAGATAGGGATTAAAGCCAATCATTAGCTTCTATTATCCCTCTGATCTCCCCAATCCCTTTAGTTCAAAGCATTTTGGGCTCATTTTTTATTCATATGGGCTGGGTCAAAACTTGAACTTTCTGGCTTTGAGAAGATAACCAGACTCTTAAATAGTAAAAAGAAATCATGAAATGCACATACTTGGCCTTTTAGAATAGAAAAAAAAAAGCAAACAGTAATCCTTTTAAAGAAGGCATAAAGTGAAACTGCTGGTTTGTATTCTAAATATTCCTGAACATTCATTCTTTCCAATTCTCTCCCTCCTATACACAAAGACTAGACACCTATAATATCTTAGAGACAAAGGAATACTCTGGCATCGGGAGGGAGGCTGGATGGATCAGATGGATTCAAACGTATTTTCTAGCTTTAAAACTCTGGATTCTCTCCTTTGGGAAGGATTTAGTGTGGAGTTCTACAAAATACCCAGCTAGGAAGCAGCTAGAACTGCTGCCACAGCCCAATCACAGCCATACCATTTTTTTTGGGGCCTCTCCACACTACAGCCTCATCTGGTTTCTCCAGTAGAAAACCCACGGACATGAGGGAGATGGTTTGCTCTTGGTCCACAAACACAGGAACCCAGCCATTGTCACACTGGTGCACAGCTTTGTCTTGTACTTTTAGCATTCGGGGAATGCTAGGACCGCAGAGATCCACATCCAGAATCCCAACCTGTGATAAGACATGGAGACCAGTTCAAGCAAGTTCCAGTAGTGTCTGAAAGTCTTCATAGAACAATGTTTGTTTTAGTGGTTGATACAAACAAACAAAACTAAGGTGAAACACAGAGAGATTAATCCATCACTACAATGTTATAGCATAAACTACTGCCATGTCACTGGAGAAGTCAGCCATGAGAACTGGGAGTTAATGGTGACTTTACGTCTAAAGACTTCTTTAAAACAGTGTAGAGGTATTTGGCCCAGTAGAGTGTGAGACTGTTGAGGCAAGATTAACAACATCCCACAAGGTGGCAGCAGCAGGGGCTCAGAAAGTTCAATACAGCCACTCACAGGTCAAAAAAAGCTGCTATTAAGTCCCTTAGGACTAATGTGCTCAGGCACATTACCTATTATGAGAAAAGAGATAAGACTTCATTTTACCTAATGAAGAGTTCAATTGTTGCAAAAGAAAGACAATGAACTTAGCACAAAGTCTACAAAATTACCACTGGACTAGGCAGAGTGGCAGTACTTACCTTCTTGCCCGAATGCCGGAGGGCCAGGGCTAGCTCTGTAGAAATGGTACTTTTCCCTACCCCTCCTTTTCCAGAAAGGACCAAGATGATCTGTCTGATGCCAGTCAGATTTCCTGTCTCTTAAGATGATAAAGCAACATAATTTCTTGTGAGTGAAATGGGGACCAGCACTTAAATGCATGTAGTTTCAGGCTTTAATCTATTCCTATCACAAAGAGCCTCACAAAAACATTTATGAGAATCTTTGTTTATATTTCCTAATATACCCTGCTGTACAATCCCTCCTAGGGAGCCACTCTTTATAACAAATAATAAAAAATATTTTTAAAAATAACTTAATCCCCCCCCAATTAATATGTCAATATCAAAGCAGTCAGAAACTAAAGGTTCCACACCTGTATTCCTCTACTTCTGCAAAGGGAAGGAGATGTATCCTTATATTTCTTTTCTGGGGCCAAGCTTGGACATGCCTAATCCATAGAGCTGACTTCTGATCTACCTTTTAAACAAGTTGCTCTGCATCTAGTCAGTCCTCTCTTTAACTGCAGCCTTCATATTCATAGCACTATCAGATTGGTCTTCCTGGTGCTTAGGTCTGATCGATGCTCAAACAATTTCAATGACTTTATGCCTATCAATTAAGGCTCAGAGTGTTTAGCTGAGCATTCAAGGCCATTCACAAGGTGTCATTAACCTTCCTTCTGGCACATTACATCCCTGTTCATACCTTGTATTTTGGCCCAAATGGTCTAAATTGCCATTCTCTGAAACATGATTTGCCCTTTCCCATTTTCATGCCTTTCTTCAATCATAGCATTTCCTCTACTTAGAATCCCTGCTGGCCCCGCTCAAAGTCAACTTAATTTTTTAAAAATTCTGCACTTAAACATTAAATAAAATTAATGCTTCCCTACATAAAGCAGAATGGAAATAGGATTGTACACAAAATGGAAAATATCTATTAAGTTTAGCTTCCTTTAAAAAAAATTATATAATAGATTCAACATCTATCTTTCAAAGCTGTTCTATTCACCTGTGTTTCCTTCTGGCATCCTTCTGTTCTCTACTAGGTGACAGGAAATTGTTACTACCAAGTGTCACTTGCCTCTCCCTTAATGATCCTAGTAAGGTCACTTTACATTCCAACTCTTTTGATATTTACTCTCAGTTAGGTTGAGCTGAACCACACCCTAAGTTGATCCCCGCCCCCAACCTGGACATTTTACCTAGTAAAGGAACCTAGTTTAAGCAGGATCTTGGCCTCCAAAGTCCTTGTCCCCTTCTACTGAGATTTATGGCACAAAGGACAAAACAGCCAGAATGAAGTGGTTGTCCTTGCTTGGATTACTGAGAGTGATTAGGATCTCATGACCAGGCCCTGCTCTCTCCTAAAGGTATAAAGAACCTTCCTTGGGTCTCTTGGTTGGGAAATCCATTGTGCTCTGAACTCACAGAACATCCCCTAAGGTGGCAGGTTTGATACCATGTTATCTGAATTAAAGATGCTTTATTCCTCAGCTCATAGCTTTATTTTAGGACTTGACATAGGAATTTTTAAAAAAGCATAAATGACTCTTTGCCCTCCTTTTCTATTTTTTTGTAGTCAGCCTTATCAACAAACTCCCTTTCTTTTCACCCCTTCTCCCCAAGAGAAAACAAAAACTTCATAACAAATTTACAATCAAATGAAACAAATTTGCATAACTGTCATAACAAAAACTCTAAGTCTTCTTCTACACCTTGAGTTCATCAATTCTCTGTCAGGAGACCACAGCCCATCACCAGTACCCTGGCACATCTCTGATCATAATTCTTAAGTCCTTCAAAACTGTCCATTACAAGGTGGTCGTTCGGGTAAGCATTGCTTTATGTTCATTTCACTTTGCATCACTTCATAAAAATTTTCCCAGGAGTCTCAGAAACCATTCCTTTTATCATTTCTTACAATAATGTTCTATTACACATATATGTATACATATATATACATATATACACACACATATAATTTCTTCAGTAATTCATTCCCTAATTGATAGAGTTTCCAGTTATATGCTAAAACAAAAAGAGCTGCTATAAATATTTTTGTACATACAGGTTCTTTTCTTTTTCTTTAGTTTCTTTGGGGCATAGGCACAGTAAGGCAAAGTTTAACGACTTGGTTGTAGCTCCAATACTGCTTTTGAGGAAGGCTGTACCAATTCACAGCACAGAGTACCTCTTTTCAAAGAAGAAAATTAATACTCTTCTGTTTTAGATAAAAATCTTTCAGAAATATTTTTATTAATTTAATATTTTCCTAAGTCCAAACATTTCTAGCTTAGATAACTGTCCAAGCTGGCACAGTCCCCACCGATGCCCACAAATATTTCTCTACCCCAAGACAATTTAAAGCAACATTTATAGGCATATTGAGTAATGAAAGATTTTGAGTTAACATTCCAGTAAAATAATAACAATCATCTACTAGAATTGCTAAATTCCTTCCAGGACCACTCCCCTCAAGAATCAACAACCAACTTCTTAATCCTTTGGAAAGAAGTTCGGTCACCCTAGGCTAAAGGGAAGGGCAAAGATCTAGCTAGACTGGGGATACTTCCAGCAGTTTAGCTTTTGTTCTTCACCTCTTACATACTTCCCTAAAGAAAAAAGTCTGGAAAAGGTTTAATATATTTCCATATTGTGTTCCTAAATCCTCTCCAAAACTGTCATTTTCCTTTTTTGTCATCTTTGCCAAGACAGGTATGAGGTATAACCTCAGCTAAGAAGGATACATTCTTTGCTAAGTAAGAATTTAATCATCCTCTCCTTTTCCAAGTACCAGAGCAGAACAAAACTAATTTGTGAAAGCTATTTTTTTTTACTACTTTGGCTCAAATAGCTTTGGATGGGAGCAAAAAATATTTATCCACCTATCTCTCTCTCTGTCTCTATATACAAAGACCCAGGTACACACACATATAAAATGGACAATATATATATTACATACAGCACATTTATATGTTAATTGGGCGAATGATTTTCTCCCTTTATCTGTGTACCACCTGCTGATCTTGGGTGTCCAGATCTTGGCGAAACTGATTGCAGTTTACCTGTATTTTTACTCTGGGCTGGTTTACTCAGGGACCCTAGAAATTCTCACCACAGAAGTTATTCTAGTGTATGAGGCGAGATAGTCTCGGTATCACTGAGATTGGTTCGGATGAGAGAAGGAAAATGATGCAAGATCTGGATCAAGAATCAAAGGAAAAGGCCACAGGAAGCAAAATCTTTTTCTCTGGAAATGTAAAAAGAAATAATCTTCCAATAATTTTTCCCCAAAACTCTTTTCACTGCGTAGACAGGCATGGGTGAGGAAAGTTCCTGACCAATGTGAGCCAGCACCTCCGGTAAACCGTCAGGTATTCTAAACCCCAGTGGGGGCGTCATCCTCCCCCCAAGCCAGACTGGGGGAGACAAGGGAAGAGAAAGGACTGGATTGACAGGAGTTGGGGTAGGGGAACCCTAAGCAGCTCATGACTGCTGGAAGGGGAGTCACCGTAGGGGGCGCTGGAGGGACAGGAGCCTGGGGTGGAGAGGGGGACTGGACCGAGGGTGGGAACCGGACTGACATGGGTCACCCTGGAAGGCAGATGGCGGGGCAAAGAGGAGGGGCCGGCGTGGGCCATGAAGAGCCGCACCGGGTGTGTACGAACCTGCCTTCTTCCAAGCAAGGGAGCCTGGACGGACCGCCGCCTAGTGAGCTCCTCGGGGGAATGGGGGGGGTGGACACCAGAACTGGAGCGAGGAGGGGAAGGGTCCGCTGACGGGGGGAGGGCAGACGGAGCGGGGTCACGTGGGGGAACTAGCCCGGACAGGACGCGCCGAGCCGGACAGGGCCGGCTGAGGCGTCGGGAGTCGGGTTCCGGGGCGCCTCCACCCGCCCTCGCCCGGCCCAGTCACGCCGGCGCTAAGTTCAGACTCCCGCCCCCTCCGCCTCAGCTCCCCCGAGACCTTCAATTCAGGGGCGGCCCCGACTCCACCCCTGGGCGGGGAGGGGGAGAACCCTCATCTCCCGCGGGAGGGAGACTCCTCGCGCATGCTCAGCTACTCGAGCAGAGCGAGCCGCCGACTTCCTGGGGGCGCCTCGTTCACCTGGCTCCCGCAGACCCGCCCCGACTCCGGACCACGCAGGTGGTTTCCACCTTTCAAGGTAAGAGGCTTGGGACGGCGACTGTCTCGGGAGAGGCTCTCGGAGGAGCTCCTCCTGAACTCACTCACCCTGTGCGGCCTCCATTCTGCCGGGCGCCACCTCACGTCACAACTTCCGCCTCCATCTGCGTACACACACCCCTTCCCTTCTTCCGCCTGGAGTGAGGGACGTTTCAGCCAATCCGAAGCAACATCTCTCCCCTTCTCCCGCCTCTTTGCTCGTGTCCTCTTTTCTTAACCAATCAAATCTCCGAAGGCGTGCCTGCCACCCGGCCCCGCGACTCCTGGGAAATGGAGGTGGGCTTTCTTCTAAATCCGAAAAATTGGCTACTCCCTCAATTTCTGGCCTTCGGGCCAGTGTGCGCGGTAGACTTGGCTCTGACTTGCCCCTGTTCCTCCTATGGGGACGCGGGTTGAGGATTGACAGACTGTTTAGCCACTGGCCCCGCGAGTCCCTCCCTTCTCCCATTCCCGGAGGGTGGCTCATCCAACCGAGACGGCGATCCAGGCCTGACTTTCCTTCTCCCGGGCGAGGGACCAATGGGGTGGTGGGGGCGGGACTCGGGGAGGAGATTGTTTACGTCTCGCTCGGGAGGGGAAAGTAGGTCAGAGCGCGGGGCTGGAGCGGAGCGGAGCGCGGCGGTGGCGGCGCCTGAGGTGAGAGCGGCGCGTCCCGGGGTGGGGCCCCCGAAGGCTCGGTCCCCGCGCCTCCCCCGTTCCGTGACCCCTCCGCGCGGGTTCCTTTTGCGCTTCCTGCCCCGTCGGCCCTTCAGGCCTCCCTTTCCCGATCTCGTTCGTCTTCGCTCAGCTTTTGGCGCCTTCTCTCGGGAGCGGACCGAACGGCTTGCACCGCCCAATGGGAGGGGGTGCCAGTGGTTGGTGCGGGAGGGCCCGGGGGGGGGGCGGGGCGGAGGCCGGGCCCTGGAAGCGCCGGGCTCCCGCGGGGCGGGGGGAGGGCGAAGGGAGAATGCGGAGGGGGCGGGGAAGCCAGTCCGACCCGATGCGATGTGTAGAGGGACCCCAATGGTCCCGGCCGAGCGGCAGCCGACCTGCCGGGGAAGGGGAGCCTCGTGGTCCGCTCCGAAGCCTGGGAACTTGAAGGGAGAAGCTCCGTGGGCCGGGCCAGGCGGGGCAGGGCCGGGCTGCGTTGGCCCGGCCTCGGGCGGGGGGAGGCGGGGCCGCTGGCTTGCCCTCGGCGTGTGCACGTGTCGGGGCCGGGGGGGAGGGGGGGGAGGTCTGCACGGCCGCGGCCAACCAGGCCCTTCCTCCCGTTCCGTTCTTCCCTGTTCCAGTGAGGATGGGCTGGCGGGGACCGGGCGGGAGTCCCTGCCTTCCGTTGTTCCCACTTTCGGGGCCCCCCGGCCGGGGGCTGAGACCGCCGGTTTCTGCTGGTTCTCGACGTGGTGTTAGTGGGTGTGGTCCCGGGAGCCATCGCAGCCTCCCCCCGCGTGGGTTCAGAAAGTGGCCAGAAGAGACCAAAGGTTAAGGGAGGTTAAGTCCGGGGGTGAGGAGGTGGCTCCTAGACACGCATCCCTGGTGTGTGGTCGGTGCATCCCGGAGGTCCTGGGGGTGCCAGCGGGGGATCTGGAGAACTCCGGCGGGCTTGGTAAAGGGGGTGTTGCAGTTGTGCTTCAAAGGTGGGTAGGAATTCTACAGAGGGAGTAGAGTAGAGGGCATTTAGAAGCATCTGCCAACAGTGGGAACAGGCATGGAAGTGGAAGGGAAGGAAAAAGTGAAGTAGAGATGGAGAAGGGTGGCCCCAGCTTCTGAAGGTCACCCGGGAGGAGAGACCCTGAGCGAAGGGACAACCGAATCAGGTCTGCTTGGAAGGAAGGTCTGAAAGCTGTGCCAGGTGTAGAGGTGGGGAGTTCTGGCGTCGTCTAGTTTTACAGTCTGGAGAGTCCTTCCTTTTTCTGTCCTAAGCGTCGTTGACATCTGGGAGAATTGTTAGATCACTTGATGTTACTTAGCTTACCTTCTTTCAGGAGGGTGAATTCTCAGTGTTCTTGTCACTTGTTGCTTTGAATTTGTCTCCTTGACTTTGCTTAAGGTTGCTATCTGTGATTCGAGGTAAGGTTGGTGGGAAGGTGCTAGACTTGGGAGTCGGTAGAGTTCAAAATTTGAGTTCGAGTTCTTCCAGCATTTGTTATCTGATTAACTATCCTGAGTAGTCACGTAATCTCGTTCAACCTCGGTTTCATCCTCAAAAGTTAGGGTGATAATAAAGATCCTTCTCCACCCCTCTTGTTAGGATCAAGTGCAATAATATATGCAAAAAGCCATTATATAAATGGTAGTATTAAGAATGCCAGGAATTTGAAGTCTGGCCACGTGCCTACTTTACTTCTCAGCCTTGCTTTATTTGTAAAATGGGGCTATATTTACACTACCTCCCTCACAAAGTTGAAGAATGCACTTTGTAAAGCTTAAAACACTATAGTGGACAGAAAGTCTGAGGTGTTTTCTTTGAAGTTAAAGATGATATCAGTGTTGCATGATCATGAACATAATTTTTATTGGTTAACCGATGGTAAGCAGGCTGTGAGGGATTTGTGTTTGTCCTGAGTTTTCCAAGAGGAGCATGACATCAGGGAAATGATGACATGACGTGCAGTTGACTTCGATTTGAGTGAGGACGGTCACTAGCCTCACTTTCTCCTCCAGAGCCATCTGTGTTCAGTGACCAGATCGTTAGGAGAACTGATGGAGTATGACAATTTATTGTCCTTTTGTAGAAAAGTGTTTTGTGGTTGTTTTTTTTTTTCATTTTCTATTGCAATCCTCCCTTGGAGCAGAGCAAAACAAGTTACAGGAAACTTGTATTTTAATTTGCACAAGTTATTCAGCGTTTTCCACTACTACCCATAGGAAGTATGTTTTTACCATCTGTTCTCTGGGACCAGAATTGGTCATCTCACTTAATATAGTTCAGTCCATCAGTCTGAGAGTCAAAGCGCCCTGCTGAGAGTTCCTTGGCTGGTGACTCAGACCCCAAGCATGCAGGCTAAGAGGTTAAGTGACTTGCCCCAGGGGTCAAACAGCTAACATAAACCCCTGAGGTGGAATTTTCTTCGTGGGCAGTTGGTGGTCAGATGTCCACGTTAAGTCTGGCACCATGTAGTGAGCACCTACAACCTTCTCTTCCCCCCAAAATGGGGGGTAGGCAAACTAGCCCAGGTCAGAACAGAGCAAGTAAGAAGTTTCCATGGTGAGTGACCTGTGTGTTGTCCTGGTTGAGATGGGAGGGAAAGCCAGTCCAGGAAAAAAAAGTATAGATATGTTTTAGTATTGTTTGGGGGCTCACATTATTGAGGTCAAGCTGAACGTTGATTTTTCTGGCTCTACTTTGTTTGCTTTACCTTCATTCATGTAAATCTTACGTTCATATGGATTTTTTGTATCTGATCTCTGGTAGAACCTTCTAAGCTACTGTTGGTCTGATCAGCCACAGTTAGACACACCATGTACGTTTCTTGACTCCAACACGGTGATGGGCCTCTTTTTTGGGGGGAGAACCTCTTGGAGAAGGAAGGACAACTAACCAACAAATCTTACCTTAAGGCAGCTGGGGGCACTGTTTAAAGAGTGCTGAACCTGGAGTCAGATTGAAGTTTAAATACTGCCTCAGACTTTTTTTAAAATTTAATTATTTTATTTGTTTTCAGTGTTCTACAATCATTTCCATATGTCTTACATTTTTTTCCACTCCCTCCCGCATCTTCCTCCCTTGAGACAACGTACAATCTTGTATTCGTTCGTATACGTTCAGTACATACATTCCTGTTAAATGCATGTTGCATAGAAGAATTAAAATGAATGGGGGAAACTATAAAACAAAATACAAAAGAAAATGGTCTGTTTCTGTCCGTGATCCAATTCCATAGATCTTTCTCTGCATGTGGAAGGTGTTTTGCCTCGAGTCCATTGGAAATTTTTTAAGTCCATGCATTTCAATGAAGTACTAAGTCTATCAGAAAAATTCCTTGCACGCTGTGGTTGATGCTGTGTACAAAGTTCTCTTGGTTCTGCTTCTTCCACTCAGCATCAGTTCATATAAGTTTTTCCAGGCCTCTCTGAAGTCTTTCTGTTCATCATTTCTCATAGCATAATAGTATTCCATTACATTCATATACCATGACTTGTTCAGCCATTTCCCAATTGATGGGCATCCATCCCCTTGATTTCCAGTTCTTGGCCACCACAAAGAGAGCTGCTATAAATATTTTTGTACATGTGGGACCCTTTCCCATTTCTATGATCTCTTTGGGATAGAGTTCCAGGAGCGCTGTTGCGGGGGTCAAAGGTATGCACATTTTTGTAGCTCTTTGGGCATAGTTCCAAATTGCTCTCCAGAATGGTTGGATCCGCTCCCACTGCCTCAGACTTAGAAGCTGTGTGACTTTGGGCAAGTCTCTTAAACTATCCACCTGTTTCTTCATCTGTAAAATGGGAATAACAATAGGACCTACCTCCCAGCATTGTTGAGAGGATCAAAGAACTTTTATAAAGCGCTTTTACCTTAAAGCACTATGTAATTGCTGGCTGCTTTTATTACCCAGTAAGGCTTCACAAACCTGTTAGTGATTAGGCCTTGAGATCAATTTAAAGTCAAAAGACTGCCTAGCAAGAGAATTGATAAAAAATAATAGAAGTTGTTTATATGGTCTTAAATAATATTTTAATATAGCTGAACCAGATGAATTGCTGTGCATTTTAGGGATCTTTCTGTGTAAAGAATTGGCACTAGTCATGCTGAATATTTCTGGCCAATTTCCTTGTCAGCCATTAAAAGCTTGCATACCCTATGATGAATTTAATTAGATCACAGTTTATCTTATGTCAGTTTCATTTTAGATTTTTCTCTTGATGGAGCAGTTCTGTTAACAAGCCTTCAAGTGCCTACTCTGCAAGCATTGTGTTACACTCTGAAAAAGGTTGACCCCTCCTACCTCTCTTCCTGCCCCTCCCCAGTCAGTCCTTACACCTTCCAGGAATTCTTGGTCTAGCATATGCAAACATCTGTACAAACCTGGGATGTATAGGCTAAGTTGGAGATGATCTTAGAGGGAAAGCTCTGATATTGAAGGGGGATTGGGAAAGGCTTCTTGCAGAAGATGAGATTTTAGTTGGGATTTGAAACCTGGAAACAGATGAGGAAGGAGAGAATTTCACTGAATCATAGTGTATGTAAGAAGTGAGTCAGGTATAAAAAAGAAACTAGAAAGGCAGGAAGAGGCCTGGTTATGAAGATTACTTAGCGCAGTGTCTGGAACACAGTAGGTGCTTTATAAATGCTAGTTGACTGACAGATGTATCCAGAGAATTTTATATTTGAACCTGGAGGTAATAGGGAGCCCTGGGAGCTGTGAAGGTTGAGTAGCTTGTCTAAAATCACTTCTAGTAATTGACAAACCTAGTATTTTGAAACCTATGCCCTCTAACTCTAAATCTGGTCTCCTTTCCAGGTGACACTATGCCATGGCAAAATAGATTGCTCATGGTCATGAAGTTTAGTTAGTGATTAAAGCCAGGATTTGAACACAGGTCTCACCTGATTCTTTTTCTAACATAACATAAATGAAGTAGGAAGTACCTTCACTTCCCTCATCCCAGTCTTCCTTTACAGTACTATCTTTGATTTGTGTTGATCTCCATAGCCCTCCCAACTCCGATACTCTGATTCTGTCTTTGTGTTGGTTCTGGCTGTTTAGAAGTGTTTGTGCTTATGATTGCCCCTGTCTCCATAGCATATGGTTTCTCCCAACATGCTTTGTTTTTTAGGAAGCTGCCCAGTGGGGTTGAAGTTAGGATTCTTTTTCTCCCTATTTTTGGATGTGTAACCTAGACAAGTAATGGAACTTCTCTCTTCATGCTTTCTTTTATACTGCCTTTCTCACTTTTAAGGATTAGTGACCTTTAAAGCTATTACACCTTGAGATGCAGTGGTGTTGGAATGGACAGGCTGAGGGGAGGGTGAATGCAAGTTTGGGTATTATGTCATCCTTGGCAGTTTCGAAACAGTAGCATACAAAACTCACCTGCCCATGTGGTCCACCCTCTGGATCTGAACAAGTACTGTGTCAGGATGGTGGAAGGTCAGGGCAGAAATTCCTTGCATTACCTGATGTTTCAAGACTCTGTGATGATACACTCATGACTCTTTGTTGCATCTGGTTCAACAATTAGCATAACAGCTGACATAACCTCTGTTTGAATTTGTAATTTACAAGGCTGTGGCCAGAATACTTCCCTGTTTATGTATGTGACAGCTTTACTCTAGCCTGGGACTGGGAAAGAAAATGGCACTGCCTTTTATTGTCCTTGCTTTAGGAGCCATGTCAGTGCTTGCTGACCAGGTTGTAGGAAATTGAGTTTATCAAGGAGGCTGTTGCTAGATAGGGGCTGTATTCATAGAGGCCAGTTGCTTATGGGTCAGGCTTCTACTATAGCTTCTAGAAACCATCCCACTGAATCTGTGGCAGTGAGGTTTAAGTAAGCTCTTGGTTGGACTTTTCAGTTCAGAGTGGGAACTTGGGTGGGTGGGTGGGGTTGTCTATGGTTGATCTGAGGAGTGTGTAGAGAAGAGCTGTTTTGCTGTAGATGGGAAATATTATTTTCATTATCATGTTGGTTCCAGGCAACCCTGAAAGTAGTAGGTGAAAACAGCTGCACTTTAGCCAGCAGTTGGGAGGCCATTTTCAGTTTCTGTTCTCTGCCCTTCAGTCACTCCTGCTAGAGGCGAACAAATTCTCAAGTCTTTGCCTTAGGTCACAAGTAAAAAATTATCAGAGCCTAGAGTTAAGACCAGGCCCTCTAAAAGTGCCTGCCTTGTGTTGTACTGTGCTAGATATTGGGTGAGATGCAAAGATGATAAAATGTAGTCCTTGCCCTAATGGAGGGTAGAAAGTATGTTAATATCGTAATAAGGATTAAAACATAGTTGCACATAAAATCTCTAAGGGATGTCTCAAGAACTATAATAATACCTGATAGTTCTATAGCACCTTGAAGCTGTGTATCATCTCATTTCAGCTTCATAACCACCCCATTTTACAAATGAGGAAACAATCTCAGAGAAGCTGATGATTTGCCCATGTTCACATGATAAATAAGTTTTGATTGTGGGGTTCAAGTCCAGTTAGCTTCCTCCATGGGTAACATTCCCAACACCTTGGTGTACGACAGGAATTGTTATCCCCATTTTACAGTACTGAGGAGGTGGGAAACAGGTGGTCAGCATTCAGATTAGAGCATATTAGCTGCATGTGCTGGCTATGTGCTGGAGTACAACTGAAGGTGGCTCCCAAAGTTTCAAGGGCCCTAGAGCTACCTATGATTAGAAACATGAAAATCATGAGTTTTAGAAGTAGAAGGGACATTAAAATCATCTATGAGGACAGTGAGGCTAAGAGAAAGGAAATGACCTGAGCTTTCTGTCACACAGGTAGTAAGTGACAGAGGCCGGGATTTAAACCTAGTTCTTCTGACTCCAAATTCAGTGGTTTTTAATTACATTCTTGATGATGCATGACATGGAGAATTATAGGGTGTTGGGACATAGCCGTGTCTGACAGGCTCATTGGGTAGGATGGGAGTGGGAAAATAAATCACTGGTGATCTTGTGTGCTGAAGGCATGCCTAAGGGTGTGGTGCTCATGCTACATAGGAAGAGTCTGCAGCTGCTGCCTGTATTGGTCCCTAGAATGAGTGAGTACTGACAAAGGCAGGGAGCAGGGGTTTTGGCTTGGTTGTGACCCTTGGTAGTTTCTTGAGGATCGCAAAGTAGTTAGATGTCAAAGAAGATAGCCCTGTGCTTTGAAAAACATATTGCCTAGACCCAGGAACTACAGGGTTTTATTGAAACCATGCCTTTGGGTCACTCTGGCCATTGGGTCATCTGCTATGAACTACTGTCCTGTTGAGGAACTCCTGGGACAGACATGGGGAAGTTTTAATTGCTGGAGATTGTGGTCTGAGGGAGCTTCCCACATCACAGGCTTCGTCTTACCCTCTGTTTGTTTCCCTTTTATTTCAGATCTTCTCCGCCATGGCCCGACGCACCCGCAGCAGCCGGGCCTGGCATTTTGTTCTGAGCGGGGCGCGCCGGGAGGCAGATGCCCGAGCAGTGGCTTTGGCGTCTGGCACTACCAACTGGGGCTATGATTCCGATGGACAGGTGGGTCTCTGCTTCCTTCACAGGAAGAGTTATTAGAGTATTTTTAGCTCTGGCTGGAGCGTGTTCAGAAGGAAGTATCTAAGGAAATCATCTTCAGGCTTAGCTCTCTACATGGGGTGGTGGGTAAGAGAGAGCACAGGACCAGGTTCTCTTATGCTTCAGATGTTAATTATCTACATCAGGAGTTGGCAAAAGCTGGCCTAAGTAAAGTGTTTTCTATTTTAAAAAATGTAAAACTTTCTTAGCTCTAAAGTATGAAAAGAGCAAGCTACACCTGACTCTTCTGGTCAATTAAACAGCTTAGGATGCTGGTTCAGAAAGGAAATACAAGTACTATTTTTCTCTTCTTTTGTTGGGAAAATGAATGAGAAATGGGAGGGAACCCTGGTGGTCTAGGGATCCCCCACCCCCCATAGGCCTAATAGATATACTCAGGATGTGTCTGAGGGCAGAGAGAAGTGAGTCCATGAGATTCTGAAATGATGGGAGGAAAGGAATATATTGTTGAGCTAATGAGGTAGGTTTATATTCAAGAGCATTCTTGAATTACATTCTGTTTTGTAGCATTGTTGAATGAAGTTTATTAATATTCTTAGTTGAACATGAGTTTACAGGGCTGCAGGCTGGTGGCAGGATGGACCACCTACATTCTGAGTGTTGTATTAGGTCAGCAGGCCATTATCCTTGCTCTCATCACGTTACTGGTGAGAACATGGCCAGAGTTCTGTGCCCAGTTTTCAGGTTTGACTTCTAGAGAAGGAAAACTTTTTGTGATATGTAAAATGTAACTAAAGCAAAGAATGGAAGTTGCATTCTTCACCTGGGATAATGTGGACAGAACAGATGGCATTGGAATTATGGGGTAGGGAAGCTGATTGGTCTCTGAGGAAGATAACCACTAAGGTTTAGGGGAAACATCAAGTCTAAAATGACTGGTACTGGAGGCCCTTGTCAAAAGCTTACACAACTTTGAGGTGCCATAAAGAGACTGGTTAGAATGGGAATGAATGTTCTTTTGTGCTGTGGGGGGGTAGAGGGTGGGGCAAGACCACCCTAGTCTGAAGCCTTCCCATAACTCGCTACTTCTGAATCATAGCAACAGTGAATCTGAACAGGTTTTATTCCTCAGGTTCAGTTTCCTTCCAATTCTTTAAGAAAACTTTTCATGTTGATGCATTGTTACAGTTTCTGGGGATAATGGGGTAATAAAACACCCTCACACCAGACTGAATCCTCTCTAGTGACAAAGAGTAGCACTTAAGCCAAAATATTTAATAACATCGACCACATCTGGTTATACAGAAAAAAGGGAGAATATTTAATTACCTGTTCTTTGGGGTTTTCATTAGTTTTCCATTTGCCTTGTGTCTGACTTCCCTGTAGGGACCTTTATTTTATGTTGTAGTCACTGTATGTTGTTCTTATGTCTTTGTTTTGTCCATCGTGTGGCCTGACCTACATTCCTGTACCACCTCCACCTTCCATTGGCCAGTGGCCTTGAGAATTCACTCCAATATGTTTCATCATAGGAACTGGGGCTCATTATCCAGTGTTGCATCAGGGGAGCGTGGGTTATGTTTGTTGACAGTGTGGCTTAGAAATTTATGGTGTTTGTTGCAGTTGTTAGCACATACGCTCAGCATGCTGTTTTAACCTGTCATCTAATGGTCTGCATCCTTTTTGTACCATGCCTGCAGGAGCTGATGCAAAACACACCCCTTCCTTGCCTCCTGTCTTGGAGAATCTCCAAGAGCCTAGTCTGGATATGTTCCGATCAGGATCTAGCCGTTCTCCTTGGCACTTCGCCCTTGTGGAGATCTTGATATGTTGTAGACTAGCACATGATTTTACTAGGGCATTAGAATTGGGCTGGGTGGCTGGGAAAATGCCTCTCTCCAGGCTCCAAATTATTAGAAATAATAATACTAGAAACTCCTGGACAAGAGTTCCACTTAAACATGGCGGCCTTCCTTGAGAATGCTCCATGTTGGTTCTGAAGCTCCTAGCTTACAGGGTCTTTTAAATATCTCTAACTTCTCTCCAGTGAGGGAAGTTAAGTTTCTCTAATTTCCATTTCAGTGAGCCATCCTCCATAGCAAATTTAAAAAACAAAAACCCAAACCACAATTCAGCAAAACTAACCAACATATTAGGTTGAGTCTTGATAGCTTATGTAGTGTCCCATACATACAGCCCAGCCCCCATCTCTGCAAAGAAGGGATTGAGAACTTTGCTCTCTTGTTCTAGACAATAGTCAAGAACAGAAATCCATGGAAAGATAGTGGACCTCTGACTTCAGGGAAAGGCGTAGGTCTGTATGTCTTTGAGGCTCATTTTGGTCCCACTTGTACCTGGGTGTTGATGTGGTAGTGTAATCAAAGAATTCCAAAATGAGTGCAGCTAGGTAAATAAGAAATGAGATATCTGAAGCACCTCACAACTCTTATCTTAGTTGATCCCAACCACAGACCTGGGAGGTTAGGTACTATTATTATTTCTATTTTACAGTTGAGGAAACTGAGGCACGCAAGTTAAATGTCTTACCCAGGATCCCACAGCTTGTAAATGTCTTTGAATTCAGGTCTGTCCTATCAGAATATGAGCTCCTATTCTTGTATCTCCATTCCTGGTACAGAATAATAGGCATTTTATAAACGCTTATTGACTTGCAGCTTAAACCTTTTGCTGTTAATTCTGCCCTCAGGGCTCAGAAAGAATGAGCCAGATCCCTCTTTCACATACCAGCCTTTCAGAATACAGCCATCAGCCATCGTTTCTCTAAATCTTTTCTCCTGGCCAGGCATTCCTAGTTCCTCTGACCAGGCTTCATATGATAGCATCTTGAGACCTTTTTGGGTGTGTAATATTACATGCTGTCAGATACAGTTGATGGGTTGATTGTATTTGATGGACTCATTCTTGTCTCAAACGTTTTGTCAGAAGGAATGACAAAAAATGTTTAGGTTCTTAGTGGGGAGTGTCAGGGCATGTTTGGAAATGTGATATAAAAAAATTTTAAGAAACACAACATCCCAACCGTGGTGCTCATTCTTTTACAATAATAGAGCTGGACACAGACACACTCCAGTTTGTCAGTATCAGGAGACAGAATAATCTTGGCTCCTCATTCACTAGCCATGTGACCAGTCTATGCACAAGTTACATGAAATCTTTCTGAGCTTCAGTTTCTTCCTCTCTAAGGTGGGGACGATCCTTTTCAGGGAAGATACTTGCACTGCTATCTGATAGGATCAGTATGAAGGAGGTTTAGAAGCACTGCAGTGCTATGTAAATATGTAATTACTGGGAAGGAAACTATTGGGAGACGTTTGAGTAAAACGTCTGAACCCATTTTTCTGAAACACATTTGGGGTAAAGGTTGAATTTCGCATTAAATTTACCTCTTGATGAGCAGCTTCTTTCCTCAGGTTGGGATGAACTTGACATTCTTGGAGATCTCTTCTGGCTCTAGGTCAATCCTGAGACAAATATATTCGCTGAATCTTAGATTGTCCCTTCTTTCGTAGGGACTAGATAACTTGGTGCTTACTAGAAGTTTTCTACTGTGATGGGCGAGGCAGCATCTTGACCTCTTTATTTCCAGCATTGATATCCAACACCCTTCTTGAATCTTCTGGCATTGATTTGGGCTGTTGGTCCAGTGCTTCTAGCTGTTCTCAGTCTCTCTTTTATTATAACCTCAACTGGAACCTTTCCCAAAGCAAGTCCTGAGCCACATGTTGTCTGAAGTTTTCTCGCTTTCTCTGGTTGTAAGAGCTGTCAGAGCTGCCCTTCACAGTCTGCAACCTTCTCCCCATTTCTGTGGCAGGTGGTCAAGCACCAAGGGTAGGTGACAAGTCCCATAAGGCACCTGGGTGATGGGGCCATTAGAATTCCAAGGGGCAAGGTGAGAATAGAGACTTCCAAAGGAAGGGGATACATGTTGGGGAGTACTGGTAGCTGGGTGGGTAGGGACAAGTAAATTCTGTCTGACAGGAGCTGTTGCTCCCCTGTGGCCTCTACTTTCCCAGACTTTGAGTATTTCAGAATTTCTAATCTTCCCTGATGTAGACCGTAGTACCGTCTGTGCTATGGCGGTATCATTTATTAGCATTTATCATTTTGTACCCCTAATCCACACTTAACTAGGTTGGTCTGCAAAGGAGAGTTGTACCTAAAACCTTTTCAGCTAGGCGGGATGTGACAGAGCTAGTGTTCTGCTGGGATAGGTTTCAGTGAGAAGGTATTGTAGAAGATGTCTAACATGTAGTACGTACTCCAGTAAATGTCTGGATGAGGACTTGTGAGACCTTCTCAGGAACACTGATTATCAGACCTTGTGGTTGATCTAGATCATTTCCAGACTTGAGTATTGATACTTTCACTCCACTGTTGTGGCTCTCCATGTTCTGTGTTCCCGGCGTTCACCATTTGTGGCTTGTGGCTCAGTTGGCACTCACGTCTTCCTCCTCAGCACACCCCCATGTTCTTTCTCATAGCCTTTAGTTCAGTGGTAAGGTTATAAGACCTGGAGTTTGAAGGGATTATAGAGCTCTGTCGTGTGCAGCTCTTTTCATGGAATATCTCTGATTTCAAGTCTGTTGGGTCATTGTGACTTCCCTCCAGCCCCTCAGCCAGCTGCCTAGTTATAAATTAATTTACCTTGCACCCTGTATTAAAATGTTTTACTTATGTCTTTATTTTTACAAGACTTATCTTTTTCCCTGTAACTTTCCTTGCTCAGAGAACTTTATCCTGATCTCTAATGTAGGGACTTTGATTGGGCTACCATGTTGCTCTTGAAAATGACTGGTAGGGAGGAAGTTGGTGGTGTTGCTGGAACTGTATAGTCCCCTGGCTTTGCCCACTCAAGAGAACTTCTCATTTGTACTGGCCTTGTCACTGAATGATAAGTAGGTAATATTTCTCAAGTTTTGATGAGTCATGGGATTGACTCCTAGGATTTGCAGCCATGGAATTTTGGTCATCAGACACCTCTGATTCTGCAGTCACTGATAATAATACACTTGTGACAAGTGGAGCCCTCAGCAGTTTCCAGAATAGGCAGATGGCTTGCGCTGTGTGTAATGATTACTCAATAAATATTGCCTGAAATTCCCTATAGCACCTCAGTTATAATTACCGTGTTTCTGAATATTCAGGAACTGTCTGTGGACTGTGACAAAGCCCTAGAGCAGAGTTCTCACTTTGAGGACCTTCAGTCACAGGGCAGTTCCTTTATTAAACTGGTGCTTATCTACTTTGAGCTCACTCTAGTCATTTACAATCAATTCGGAACTATAAAGTGAAGGCAGTGAATGGAATGAAAGCTGGAAGTTGCTGAGTTTGGAGGTTGATCCAGCAGCCTAGAGACTGTATGAAAGTGTAAGGTCACAGAGCTTGTTTATTAGTATTTATGATGAGTCAGATAAGCCCTTAGGAGATGGGCTTTTCTGGAATATATGTCACAAAATGTAGGTACTCAAATGTATATTTTACACAAAGAGGGGACATTGAAGCAGCATGTGGTGTGTGTACCTGTGTGGGGCTGTCCTGTCCAAGTGCCCCAAGAGTCTTCTCCACAAGGAGAGAAAGTATGGTGTTCTTTGCTCCAATAGCATACTTCCAAAGCTGCCTCCTCTACTGCAAAGACCTCTTATCTAGTTAGAAGAGTGGGGAGGGATCCTCACAATGGCGTTGTTATCTTTTGTGCTCCTTTTCTCACACTTTACCCCCGCTTGTGCCATCACTGCCTGGATTTTGGACAGGCTAATCTAGCCCTGGTTTTTTGTTTGACAGCACAGTGACTCAGACTCAGAGGCAGAGTTCCCTTCCCTGCCACCATCCATCCCAAGTGCTGTGCCTGTGACTGGGGAATCCTACTGTGACTGTGAGAGCCAAAGTGAAACTCCGTACTGTGCCAGCCTTCATGCCAGTCATCGAAGCAGGGACTGCCGGTGTGGCGAGGAAGACGACTGTAAGGGGCCCCCACGCTTCCTGAGGGGATGGGCAGCGACTGAAACTCATTAGCTGTCACCCATAATTGTCTTGGCTGTTGGTTGTTTCCAAGGGCTCCAGAGTCAGCAGGCTCCTGAGCTCAGGCACTTGGTTTTCAGGCCAGGGGGGATCATTTGGGAATTAGCTGGTTTTGTAAAGGCCCCTCCACCTGTCTTTTTCCCTGGTATTGGACAACCCTGGGAAGATGCTCCAGGGCAGGATAGGGATGGGGACAGTTAGCTTTATCACATGCAGGTTATACCAACTGCCTCTTTTAGTTTGTGGTCATCTAGTTTGTCCATAGGCCTGGGGAGTTTTTGGTTTTGTTTTGTTTCAAATGAAAGGGAGCTGAGAGAACACATCACTAGCGTAACAGGACACAATTCTTTACTGGACTAAGATATGGTGTAGCTGGACTAGGGCAAGCAAAGCTCTTGGGGATGAGGGTGGGGATCCTGGGTTGGGCCCCAGGAGTGGTTCTCATTCTCTGCACTGAGCATAAGCCTGCTTTTTCCTGTTTTACTGGGCCTTTCTCCTCCTTTCCCTGTTAGCATCAGGCTCATCAGCTGATTGTGGCAGTGACAGAGAAGTGTTAGATTTGGAGTTGGCCGTGTCGTGGGGTTGGCTCCCTCCTGCCTGTCCCAAATTACAGCCTCTTCTTCCTTCAACACAGATTTTGATTGGGTTTGGGATGATCTGAACAAATCAACAGCCACCCTGCTAAGTTGTGACAACCGCAAAGTCAATTTTCACATGGAATATAGCTGTGGCACAGCAGCCATACGAGGGAACAAGGAACTATGTGAAGGGCAGCACTTTTGGGAGATTAAGATGACTTCTCCAGTCTACGGCACTGATATGGTATATTTAGGGGGGCCCTAGGGGTAGTGTAGCCACAGACCACTTCTCATGGCTAACTGCTGTTCTCCTTCCCTTCTCCCACTGTTTTTGGTAGATGGTTGGCATTGGGACGTCAGATGTAAATCTGGACAAGTACCGCCACACGTTCTGCAGCTTGCTGGGCAAGGATGAAGACAGCTGGGGCCTCTCTTACACAGGTGAGCATAGGAGGAATGATGAGAATATAAAGAAAAAGGTGCTTGTTGCTAAGGCTCAGGGAGGGGAGACTGGTTGGGGTTGGAGATTTTATGTCTGTAGATGACTAAAATCTCAGGGTAGGTAGACTGGGGTAAGTATGGGGAGAAAGGGATAAGATTGTAGGCGAGATTATGCTGCATCCCTCTAGCAGTCAACAGGGCAGGGCTAGAAAAAGGGGATTATATTAGAAGTGGAGCCTATCTTACACTGAACTACAAGATCCACCAAATCTAGTTTTCCCTGCTTTGGGGCTGCTGTTTCAGGACTTCTCCATCACAAGGGTGACAAGATGAGCTTCTCATCACGGTTTGGCCAGGGCTCCATCATCGGAGTTCACCTAGACACTTGGCATGGGACACTGACATTCTTCAAAAACAGGAAATGCATAGGTAAGGGTGGGAGCTGAAGGCCCGAGCTACAAAATCGAATGTCTTTAATGGGAGTATAGCTAGCGAGCTATGTGTGGATGGCCTGAAGGCACCTATCAAGAATAAGCTGTTGACTTTGGAGCCCTTAGAAAGGGCCTGGCTAACTCTAGTAATCAGAAGAATCTACAGTTTTGGATCTGTACTCAGCTTTGGTAGTGAAAAAGACCATCCCAGGGAAAAGAAAAGGGAGGGTCTTCCTGAGTTACTGTCTGGTCTTCTATCTCCACTCCTTTTAGGAGCTTGGGTCCTGGTCTCTTTCACCACGGGCTGTGTAGATTAGGCCTGGGTACTCTTGAGTTTGTACCACTCACATAGAGGCCAGAGGTCAGACTCCCCTGACACCTCCATTCAC
This sequence comes from Notamacropus eugenii, assembly GCF_028372415.1. Lineage (NCBI taxonomy): Eukaryota > Metazoa > Chordata > Mammalia > Diprotodontia > Macropodidae > Notamacropus > Notamacropus eugenii. The sequence continues at coordinate 48,826,113 of NC_092872.1, forward strand.
ATCATGTCTCCTGCCAGGAGTTGCCGCCACCAAATTGCAGAACAAGAAATTCTACCCTATGGTTTGCTCCACTGCTGCCAAGAGCAGCATGAAGGTGATCCGTTCCTGTGCCAGTCTCACCTCCCTGCAGTATCTGTGTTGCTACCGCCTGCGCCAACTGCTGCCTGACTCTGGGGACACACTGGAAGGATTGCCTCTGCCACCTGGCCTCAAGCAGGTGTTGCACAACAAACTCGGCTGGGTCCTGAGCATGAACTGTAACCCCCTGCCATCGCCATCACCCAAGGTGGCAGCATGCTCAGGCAGCCCAGAGGCCAAGCCATGTCAAAGGAAGAGGTGTCGACGGACTTAACTTATTTTCCAATGAAAACTGCCTTGTTGGGCTTGGGGTGGCTTCTCTTTCTTTTACCTTTCCTCCACACACTCTTGGGACAAGAGGGAAGGTTGGGAGGGGAGGTTGCCATCTCTATCCTCGGGGCCAGTGCCACTGGTTTGAATTTGCCAAGATATTCCTCTCAATCAGGAACTAGTTTAGGTCATGGCACCTGCTCCTCACCTGGATTGGAAGACTGCCCTGAACCCAAGAGCATCAGGCTAAGGCTCCTTGAGCCCACCCAAGGGTACCTCCAGGCCCTCTTTAGGGTGGTGGAGACTGCAGTGCTACTGGCTCTCTCTGGGGACAGTGTGTGATCACTCCTGCCTTGGGAGGGGAGGAGAATGCTGCAGCCTAGCCTCAGCTGTTCTCAAATGTTCAGCTGAGAGGGGTGAGGAGAAAGGCCTGGTTAATATTGAGGTATGTGTCTGTGTTCCCCTCCATTCCTTGGGGCTTCAGATCTAGGATCTAGAATTTTTTTTTTAAAAACCTGCTTTTGCATGTTTTCTTCTGCTCCTGTATCAGAGACTGTATCAAATCACTGTAATAAAGTCAAAATAGTTTATATTGATCACAGATGCTACAGAAGTAAATGGGCCCATGTTTAGGAGTTGGGTGGTTGTGCAGTGTTTAAAGGCTGAGGGGTGGTCCAAGCATCAGTTTACCCTGAAAAGTACCACCATTACCCTGCAATACATGTTACTGATAAAACTTAAGCTTGAAGGAAGTGATTTTTAGTGGCAGAGCCAAGACCAGAATTGTGGCCTTGTGCCTGAGGGGTCTTCCGAGGGGTATAAGACCTTGCCAAGATGAGGGAATTGCCAGATTCTCGAATTCCCTGCTTATTTAAATTGTAGGTGTGTCCTATCCAGGCTGGAAATTGGAAAATTCGAGTTCTCCCATCTTTAGATAACTCTCCATTTAAAAAAAAAAATTTGAGCACAGCAGAGTGGCCACCAGTTCTTATTATCTGGTATAGTTGTCATCTAGCCCTTTAACTCTCCTTGGTTCAGTGTTGCTGATACTTCCCACTTGGTTCTGTAATTAAATTCCTTTGCTTGGGTGCCCCTTTTATGTTTGCCATCCACAGTTTGTGCACAGAACACCCTTCACCTTGCTTCCCATGGCTTTGTTCTCCTGACTGGCTCCTTTATATCCACATTAATACCTACCAGTTACAGTATTGAGAAAAAGCCAGTGGCTGTGTTAACGCTCCCTAAAAGCTGGAAGAGGAGGAGGTTTTTGTTTCTTTTACCTGTATAGGTCTTGCCACTTGTTAGTTTATCACTAGGAATGTGGCATGCTAGCCCAGGTCTCTGAGGTTGTTGGCTGCTATCTCTTTCACAGCTCCTCCCTCCCCCCAGGGTCCAGAACTATATAAAGTTCTCCCCTTTCATTTCCAAGGTCTCTTCCAATGGGTCTAGCTAGCTTCAGACCCCAAAGAGTAAGCTTAAAAGGGATCTGTAGCTCACCCCTTCAGTCCCATAGTTACATGCTCAAATCTAGCAAAAGGTCAGGATTAGTTGATGTTAGGAGTCGACCCTGTGGGACCTGAAGCCTATCCTCTTTCTCCACCACAGTGTCACTAAGCAGAGACGGGTGTTCCTGCTCTATGGTACAACATGCATGTGCCTAAAAGGGCCCAGAGACTACATACAAATTGGTAATGTCTACACCTTCCCTTCCCTTATCCAGTACCCTGACACCAGCTTTTTAGCCCTCTTGCCTGGGGGTTGCGGTGGGGAGAGACAGACGGGAAGAGTCTTAACTGAAAGGAGATAAGAACTCAGCTCTGGCCCTACTTATTTGTAGATCGGAGATTGGCTGCAGACAAACACAACATGATGTTTCTAGAATTCTGAGAATACCCAAAGTTCTGATCAAATGGACCCTACTACAACTGCTAATTTGTCAGTGATCTCCCCTGGGGCCACCCAGCCCTGGCATTGAGGCACTGAACAGCCTTTGTCAATGGGTACACATGCTGACACAGCTCCTGCCATGTGTGCACCAGCAGCACAGCCCGGTTCTTCTGCAGTTGCTGTAGCACTAAGGCCTGTGGAGGAGGAGAAGATAAGAGGGACAAAACTTAAGGCTGAGAAAGGGGGTAGGGCCATAACAACCAAGCAGCTTAATAACAGAATCACAGACTTGAAGCAACTGCAAACAGGACAATTTGTTCCCTTGTGGGTGATGTTCAGTGTCCCCATTATTAGAAAGTGTGCCCTCCCTGCCTAGAACTAAAGGCTATCCCTCAGGGGAAAAAGCCCCTCTCAAGGCTGCTTAGAGCCAGAAACCGAGCTCCATGGCCTTTAGCCTTTAGTAGCCAGGTCTTCACCTCTTTTACTTCCTGTTGGGTCACAGCCACCTTTGAGCTGGATGCCACTTCTGCAGAATTCCCTTGACACCAGACCAGGAAAACCTGGGCAAAAATTATTTGTCTTTCTGGGCCATCCATTCTTCGTCCCCCCCATCCACCCTTCTGAGAAAACTGCCACTACTCTTGGTGTAGGATCCTTTGTGGCCAGTGGATAGTCTGGGAATCTCATCCCACGAAGACTGCTAAATTATTGCATCCCCTTGACCTATGGAACGGGAGAGGCAAAAACAACCACTGATAATTGTCAAGTCCGATGACAGGCAGGTGGCAGTGAGTCTGACCAGCAGTAATCTCAGGTACAATCCAAGGAACAGCGAGCAACGGGATGACTGCAACCTAAAGCAACTTGAGCTAGCATGTTGTGGTAGGACCTAAAGTGAGGAAGAACAATGAGAAAATTGGGGTCTTGTTTGTCAAGTCTTAATTTTTTCTTCAAACTATTTGCCTTCAATAAAGTCAATGTCTGTCAATGAACTTGACATTTCTTACTGATAAACCTTAGTGTAGTCATTTGTGGCCTCATACAGAATGTGGTCCCTGAAGTGACAGATGCTGTATGGAAGCCTCCAGCCCAGACAGCTTAACCACTGTCCTCTCCCCTTCACCTCCAAGCTCCTGAAGTGGAATATGCTGCCAACAATCCCTGTTCAATTCTTCAGGGCCCTTTCCAGTTTAACATCTACTCTCCAGAGGCTGCCTTTACTGCTGAAATTGTATTCCAGGCCCATCCCCCCTACCTTTTCTCCAGGCTCACCTGTGACTTCATTTTTTCTAATAGAAAAGAGACACCAGTCTTGTTTTCACCCCTGGGAGAATTAGGTGCCCAAATGAATGGCTTTTGTGGGAGCTATTCACTGAAAAGGAGATTCCTGAGCAGGGGAGGGTTAAAAACCCCCAGTTTATAGCTGTGGAAGAAACAAGACACCAGCTAATCCAGAAGTGGGGAATCTGGCTTTCTAAATCTTTTAAGTGCAGCCTTTTGACAATCCAAATCTGGATTTTTCGGTAAAATTTGGGCAGTCATTCTGCCCTACCCTACTCCCACTCAATACTACTGGTGTTGCTGACAAATGGCTTAATGGAAGAAGCAAGGGATGGGGAAGGGCTTTTATCTATGACAGCGTTTTCCAGCCATCAATCCCAGTTCTGGTACATAAATTTTGACCATTCTGTGGAAATTTTTACTTTTTTTTTTCTTTTTGGACATTTAAAAAAAAATTTGTTTTCATTCATTTCCACAAAATTTTGAGTTCCAAATTTTCTCCCCATCTCTCCCCCTTCTCCACCACAAAACACCAAGCATTGTAATTACCCCTATCACCAATCTGCCCTCCCTTCTAACATCCCTCCCTTCCCTTATCCCTATCTTCTCTTTTGTCCTGTAGGGCAAGATAAATTTCTATACTCCATTACCTGTATTTCTTTTTTCCTAGTTGTATGCAAGAACAATACTCAGCAGCTGTTCCTGAAACTTTTGAGTTCCAACTTCTCCTCCTTCCTTCCTCCCCACCCATCCCCATTGGGAAGGCAAGCAATTCAGTATAAGCCATATAGTTTTGCAAATGATTTCCATAATAGTTGTGTAAGACAACTATATTTCCCTCCATCCTATCCTGCCCCCCCATTTCTTCTGCTCTCTCTTTTGACCTTGTCCCTTCCAAAGAGTGTTGACTTCTAATTGCTCCCTCCTCCAGTTGCTCTCCCATCATCCCCCTTATCCTGCTTATCCCCTTCTCCCCCACTTTAGTGTATCGTAAGATAGGTTTTCATACCAAAATGAGTGTGCATTTTATTCCTTCCTTGAGTCAAATGTGATGAGTAAGCGTCGTTTTCTCTCACCTCCCCACTTTTTCCCTCCATTGAAGTCCTTTTCTTGCCTCTTTTATGAGAGATAATTTGCCCTATTCCATTTCTCCCTGTCTTCTCCCAATATAGTTCTCTTTCACTGCTTAATTTCATTTTTTAAAGATATGATCCCATCCTATTCAGTTCACCCTGTGCTCTGTGTGTGTGTACATGTGTGTATGTAATCCCACCAACTACCCAGATACTGAAAAAAGTTTCAAGAGTTACAAATATTGTCTTTCCATGTAGGAATGTAAACAGTTCAACTTTAGTAAGTCCCTTATGATTTCTCTTTGCTGTTTACCTTTTCATGCTTCTCTTGATTTTTGTGTTTGAAAGTAAAATTTTCTATTCAGTTCTGGACTTTTCATCATGAATGCTTGAAAATCCTCTATATCATTGAAAGACCATTTATTCCCTTGAAGTTTTGCTGGGTAGATGATTCTTGGTTTTAATCCCAGTTCCTTTGACTTCTGGAATATCCTATTCCAAGCCCTTCAATCCCTTAATGTAGAAGCTGCCAGTTCATGTGTTATCCTGATTGTATTTCCACAATATTTGAATTGTTTCTTTCTAGCTGCCTGCAATATTTTCTCCTTGACCTGGGAACTCTGAAATTTGGCCACAATATTCCTAGGAGTTTCTCTTTTCGAGTCTTTCAGGAAGTGATTGGTGGATTCTTTCAATATTTATTTTTGCCCTCTGGTTCTAGAATATCAGGGCAGTTCTCCTTGATAATTTCATGAAAGATGATGTCTAGGCTCTTTTTTTGATCATGGCTTTCAGGTAGTCCCATGATTTTTAAATTGTCTCTTCTGCATCTATTTTTCCAGGCCAGTTGTTTTTCCAATGAGATATTTCACATTATCTTCCATTTTTTCATTCTTTTGGTTTTGTTTTGTGATTTCTTGGTTTTTCATAAAGTCATTAGCCTCCATCTGTTCCATTCTAATTTTGAAAGAAGTATTCAGTGAGCTTTTGAAACTCCTTTTCCATTTGTCTAATTCTGCTTTTTAAAGCCTTCTTTTCCTCATTGGCTTTTTGAACCTCTTTTGCCAGTTGAGTTAGTCTATTTTTAAAGGTATCATTTTCTTCAGGATTTTTTTGGGTCTCCTTTAGCAAGGTGTTGACTGCTTTTCATGATTTTCTTGCATCTCTCTCATTTTTCTTCCCAATTTTTCCTCCACTTCTTGATTTTCAAAATCCTTTTTGAGCTCTTCCATGGCCTGAGACCATTGAATATTTATTTTGGATGTTTGGGATACAGAAGCCTTGACTTTTATGTCTTTCCCTGATGGTAAGCATTGTTCTTCCTCATCCAAAAGGATGGGAAAAGATATCTGTTCACCAAGAAAGTAACTTATAGTCTTATTTTTTTCCCCCTTTTTTGGGCATTTTCCCAACCAGTTACTTGACTTTTGCGTCCTTTGTTAAGAGTAGGGTATACTCTGGGTATCTGTAAGATCTCAGTTCCTCCAAGGTGGCACAATCAAGCGTGTACACTGGTCTGGAAGCAACCAGAAATTTTTGTGCCCAGAATCTGAGTAGTAGAGTTTCCTCTCCACAGCCATCTGTCCTCCAGTTCTACCAAGCCAGCACTGGGGGGCTGAGATTCAGGTAAACTTCAGGGGCAGGGCTGCCATTCAGTGTGAGATAAAGATCAGCTGCTCAAATCCCCCAGGAGTATTAGGTGGGGGCAGGGCAGATACACAGGGCTGAGGTAAGAATCAGCTGCTCAGTGCCCCCAGGGGTTTTACGATCCAACAATGGATTCGGGCCGCTGTGGGAACTGCTGCTGCCACCTGAGGCTGGAGCTATGGGAACGCCCTTCTCTCTTCTCAGCTGGCTGAAAAAACCCTCTCACTGACTTTGGTGCCTGTGAGTTGAGGGATCTGGGAACCACTGCTACTTCACCTGGCCATTCAGCCCCTGAGACCCGATCATGTCCTCCTCCCTGCGCTGTGCTGCTCCGCCAAGGCTGGGCCAGGCTCCGCTCCATGTCTGGTGGGACAGACGTTTCCCACTGGCCTTTCAGGTCACCCTGGGCTGGAAATCTCCTCCACTCAGTTGTTCTGTGGCTTCTGCTGCTCTAGAATTTGTTGAGAGTCTTTCTTTACAGGTATTTTATGGCCTGTGGGGAAGACCTAGTGTGTGTGTATCTTTCTACTCTGCCACCTTGGCTCTGCCCCGCCTTGAAATTTTTACTTTGAATTAAAGGTTATTAATGTGAAAAAGAGACCCTTCTTGCCTCCTGTTCCTTCCTATTTGAAGGTTTAAGGATTGCAGTCAGTATAGAATCTGAATGTTTTAGACCCCACAATATAAGCCAGAAGAATGCTGACCTAAAATAGAGCTACAGAAATGCAAATGACCTTTAGAATGGCAGGGTAGGACAGTGACAAGGACACCAGATTGTCTTCCCTAATGGTCTGTCAAATTCTCTAAGGTAGTGTTCTAAACCTCATCTTTCCTCAAGCCTTCCACATCATCCCTCTCCTATTCTTATTTGTAGAGGACTTGGTCCTAGACTCCGAGAAAGCAGAGCTCTCTGTCATGAGCTCTTGTCTTTCCGCTACTCTACATTTCAAAGTCTCTCCTTTCTTTGCTCCTTTATAGTATAGGTTTAAAAACATTAGTTCTACATGGATGAAGACTGATCTCCATCACCTCTGTTTTCCTGGGCAGATGGCTATGCCCTCTTTCATCATTCTCCCTATCCAGGATCCTCAACTGCTACCTATGAAAATGCCCAGGTCTCTCCCATCCTTTTAAAAAACCTTAGTTAATTCTTCAAATTGTCATTCCACCCCCTTGACTTTTGGAGTCAAATTTTAAAAGCTGTATAGATGCGTATGCTTTTTGCTTCCATTATTTTTCTTTCACTCAGTCTTCCGACTTCACCATTCAAGTGAAGCTGCTGCTCCTTAACATCTTTTACTTGCCAAACCCAATGTCCTTTATTGGTCTTCATCCTTCTTGACCTTTCTGCAGCATTTGACACTACTGCCTACTGTAGTAGCATCGTATATACCCTTCTCCTATCTGGGTTTTGGTGATGCTGCTCTGCTCTCAAGATATTCCTTTTCAATCTCCTTTGCTGGGTTATTATCCATTTTCTGTCCCCTTGTAGGCTTTGGCTTATACTTGGTTTCCGTGAGTTTAATGACCTCTATGCAGAGGACTCCCAGATTTGCATGTCCAACCTAATTCTGTCTCTGGAGCTCCAGTTCTGCATCAACCTGAATTTCTACTTGAATGTCTTAAAGACATTTCAAATTCATCATGTACACAACAGAACTCATCATGGTTTTCCTCTAAACCCACCCCTCTTCCAAACTCCTATTTTGATTGAGGGTGCTGTCCTTTCAGTCCGCTTCAGAAGCATCCACCATTGTGTCCTCTCTTCTCACTCCCACCCCATTCATTCTGTCGTCCTCTTGTTCTATTTCCACGACATCTCTTGCATCGGTCCTTTCTTGTCACTTGCCTGGCCCCCAACCGAGGTGAGTCCTTGGTTACTTCTGGGCTAGATTATCACAGTAAATAGGCTCCTAATTGGTCTTCCTTTCTCTAGTGCCTTGTATTTCAATCTAACGTTCACAACTGCCCAAGATTAAAAAAGACCCTCCTCTTGGACTCCAGCCCACCATTCCAGACAGTGGACGTTACTGCCCTTCCCAGCTCTCCAAACCTCAAAGCTCCCGGGCGTTCCCTAAAGCCTGCCTCGTGCTGACCAGTGGACAGCTCCGGAGGGCCCGCCCACCAGGGCGCAGGCACGTGGTCCGACCGCCTCACGGGGGCCTCGGTTTGTGCGGTAGCAGGGCCCGGCCCCTCCAACGCCTTTCTCCCCGCCCCTTCCCGAGGCCGGACTCGCACCCGGAGCAGCCACGGGCCCGCCGAGGGTCCATAGTTTTGGACCCCCCCACCGCAGGCCGAAGGCTGTTCCCTTTTCCCTCCCGGGGCCAGAGCTTTCAATCTTCCCTCCCCCGCCTCCCGGCGCGCCCCGCCTCTCGGCGGCCCCGCTCCTTGACTTCCGCCTTTGGTCCCGCCCTCCCCTCCAGCTCGCTTCTCGATCCGTGGTCCGTCTCTCACTACTGTCCCTCCCTGCCCCTCCTCCCGGGCACCTTCGGCCCCTCCCCGCACCCTTTCCGCGTCTCGTCCGCTCCAGCAGCCATCGAATCTTCCCCTCTCCTGCCTTTCCCTGCTTGAAAGCAGCGGCCCCGAGCCGTGACGGTCCCGGCTCCGCCGTCCCCCAGGCCACCTCTCTCCCCCAAGCGCCCTCCCGAGTTCTTCGGCTTCCGGCGCGCGCCGCCCGGCCCCCCATGCCGGGGACACCGGGTCCTTCCGGCGCAGGCCGTGGTGGGCGGTGCCGCGGCCCCGGCTTTCTCGGAGCGGCCTCAGCTCGGTGCGGAGGCGGGAGGTCGGGGCAGGCGTGATGGCGCGGCAGAAGGTGCGGCCGCGGCTGATCGCGGAGATGGCCCGCAAGGTGCGCGCCTACCGGGAGCTGAAGGCGCGGCCGCGGGACTCGGAGCGCTTCGCCCTGGACTACGAGACGATGACGAGGCCGCGCGGCGGCCGCCGCCTCCCGCAGAAGGCCTGGGCGGACGTGCGGCACGAGAGCCGCCTGCTGCCGCTGCTCAGCCGCCTGCCGCTCTTCGGCCTGGGCCGCCTGGTCACGCGCAAGTCCTGGCTGTGGCGGCACGACGAGCCCTGCTTCTGGCGCCTGAGCCGCGTCCGCGCCGACTACACGGCCCCGGTGCGTGGGTGCCCCGGCCCAGGGCTGGGCCCCCGGGAGCACGCTGGCCTCCGCGTCCCCTCCGCAAAGCCGAGGTCTACGCGCCCGGCGTATTTGGGGCAAGGAGGGGGCTCCGTTCTCTGTTGTGCCTAGCCAGGAAGAGTTCCAGTTTTACCCGTTACCTTTCCCTTCCAGTTTGTATCCGATTTACTTGTAGGTTTTCCTTATCAAGGTCTGGGGGTAGAAGTGGCAGAGAAACGGGCTTTGGCTCCTTGTGAGATAACACCTTCCTACAATGAGCCGCCCCAGACTGGGATGGGCAGCCTCCGGAGGAAGGGAAGGTCTGAAAGCACAGACTGGATAACCACGTGGTAGACCCACAGGGAATTCCTGTTCATTTATGTATCAGGTTAGGTGTTATCCGAGGTCTCATCCTTCTGAGATTCTATGATTCTCTTTCTCTTAATTATGAGACCACCCCTTTTCCCTCTCCCCTCAAGCGGTGGAAAAGGTTTGAAGAGAGCCTTTATGTCACTGGATTGACCTCCCCCTCTTCTTGTCTTTGCTTTCTAGAATTTGGATCATGGAAAGGCCTGGGGGATCCTGACCTTTCGAGGTAAGGAAAATGGGGGGCGGGGGCCAGATTTCTGAGGCTGTTTTCTCATTGGTGTTTGTATTTGTTCATAGGACAAGAGAGAGCCCCATAGACTTCATGTGGCAGGACTGTGCCAGCAGTAAGCACCCATTTGCTTCAATTTTTCCCCAGGTAAAACAGAGAGCCAAGAAAAGGAGATTGACCAGGTCATGTACCATGATTGGAGGCTGGTGCCCAAGCATGAGGAAGAAGCCTTTAAGAACTTCACCCCTAAGTCAGAGGAAACTGTCCGATATGTGCCTTACCCGCCTTTGCTCCGGGCAATGATCTTTGCAGAGCGACAGAAGCAGGGCAACCTCAGCACTGAGGAACCCATGATAGATTTGGAAAAAAGATTCCTTTCGCCAAAGCACAATGCCAAGAACCAAGCAGAAGGCACTTCTGTATAAAGGCTCCGAGCTGTCTGGTTCTGTGCTGTGGATTATCTTTTTTAATGAAGAAGAAGTTCCTAGAATTTATGTTCTAGAAAACGATATTTTGTGTTCTAGAGTACGATGTTTCTGGTGATGCACTGACTAATCTGGGCCCATGGAATTCTGCAAAAGCAGTGGTGAAGTTCAGTGTTTTGTAAAGCCCATACATACTCTTTCACTATACCTCACTGTACCACCACTAAGTGTTCAGCTCATTTGGGCCTCTTATTTCTTTAGAAAGAGTTAGAGGTGTCTTTGGGAGAAATAACAGAGACAGAAATGCCTCAAGTGCACCATGGCACATTGTGTTTGTACCTCAATGTCAGTGGATGTTCTTTGAGCTTGAGTTGAATATCTGATTGTTCGCAAGGAGGAACCCAGTAGAGGCATGAAGCTGACAGAACCATCCTAAGGCTTGCTTTACTTTCTTTCATTTTACCTTTCACTGGGAGTCAGAACCTGGTTCCGTACAAGTACAAATAAAGGAAGGTAAACTCTTGCTGTCTGTCTTGTCTGGTTCATAAATCATCAAGATCCAAACATGAGGAAGCCGAGTTTTCACTTGTGAGTTGTTGAGAAAGAAGGGCCTAGTGTGACTTGTCTTGAACTATTTAGCTATTTAGCTAAATGTTGAGCCTGACACAGTGAAGTCCTCAGGTATTAATACTTCTCTCCTCTATTAATACTTCTCTTGGGAAAAAACAGTTCTGCCCTAAACTACTAAACTCACTTGGGGAGATGACTTTCACAAATGCTAGAATGTGAGCAGTATAGAATGATGGGTTATAAAGTGCAGGATGTATGTAGGGGAAAGATACTGCAAGCTTCATGTTCCTTTTCCACATAGTAGTAGTAATCATAGCCTATTTCTGTAGTGCTTCATGAGCTCCAAAATCCTATTCAGTAAACATTTATTAAAGCACCTACTATGTGCTAGGAAGTGTACTAAGCACTGGAAATAAAATAAGTAGTCCCTGCTCTGGTCAGCTAGATGGTATACTGGATAGAGCCTCAGGCCTGGAGTGAGGAACACATGAGTTCAAATGCGACCTCAAGACACTATGTTCTTGGGCAATTCATTTAACCCTATCTGCCTCAGTTTCCTCATCTGTCAAATGAGCTGGAGAAGTAAAAGGCAAAAAACTCCAGCATCTTTGCCAAGAAAACCCTAAATAGGATCATGAAGAGGTAGACGTGACTGAACAACAAAGTTCCTGCCTTCAAAGATTTTATAATCTAAAGAGGGAGACAACACAAGAGGAGTCAGGATAGGGGAGTGGGGAGACTGACGGTACCTGGTGTCCTATGGGCAGAAGGGGACATCTTATTTCATATAGTTGAAACTAGGGAGATCAGCAGATGATGAGTGTGTGAATATGTTTAAGTTTTCATTTTTCTGTCATGTGCATTGTGGTCAATAACAGGTATTTTATTAAAGCACCTACTATCTCAGGTATGGAGGTAGGCACTGGGTAATGAATGAAACAGTCTGCTTCCCAAAAGCTTACCTTCGATTGAGGGAGGCAATGTGAATATTACGAATGTATAGTCATAGCTGGCATTTATGTAGTGCTTTTGCTTTATATGTTACCTCATTTGATCCTGGGATGTAGGTGCTAGTATCTCTATTTTACAGATGAGTAAACTGAGGCTGAGGTTAAATGACTGGTCAGGACCATAGCTAATAAGTGTCTGAGGCAGGATTTAAACTCTGGTCTAACTGCAACTCCATTGCCTTTATCTACTATACCACTTTGCTGCCTACAAAATAAATACCAGGTAATTTTGTCAGAGAATATCAGCAGCTGGAAGGATAAGAAAAGGCTTCAAGTTCAAGATTTGCATGAATCTTGGGAGAAAGAGGTTCTAAGAAGTGAAGGTAAGGAGGAAGTGAATTCTGGGTGTGGGGTAGGTACAGCTAGTGTGAAGCCATACAAAGAAACAGCAAGGCCAGTGTGGCTGTACAGCTGAGTGTATGGAGAACAATGTGCAAGGCTGAAAAGATTTGGCATTAGGTTGTGAAGGACTTTAAAAGTCAAATAATTTACATTTTATCCTAGGAAACAACAGGAAACTCCTGGAGTTTGTTGAGGAAGAGTGACATGGTCAGACCATTAGAAAAATGACTTTGGAAGCTGTGTGGAGGATGGATTAGATAGGGGAGAGGCTGGAGGCAGGGAGACAGATTGTAAGACTTGCAGTAGTCCAGGTGAAAGGTGATGACTTGAACTAGTAATGACTTGACTTCTGTGAAGAAAAAGTCTCATGATATTCAACTAGAGTTCAGGAGAAAGACAGGGATTATCTGGGAGTTACTTGCATAGAGAAAAAAAATCCATGGAAATTGATGAGGTCACCAAATGAGACAGAGAAAAGGGCCAAAGACAGAACTTTGAGGTGCATGTACAGTTACTGGAGAGGGTGGGATTTGGATCTTGAATCAATAAAGGAGACTTCAAAAGTAATCAGATAGGAGAACGAGGAGAGAAGTTTCATAAAAACCTCAAGAAGAGAGATTGCGCTAGAAGAGAGTGGTTAGCCTATCAAGTGGAGTCCAGAGGTCAAAGAGAACAAGCATTTGAGGAAAGGACGTCAGATTTGGCAACTAAGACATCACCGGAAACTTGGGGGAGGGCAATTTCATTGCACTGACAAGGTCAGAAGCCAGGTTGCAAAGAGTTGAAAAGTGAATAAGGAGATGTAGATGGCTTTTTTTTTTTTTTAAGAAGTTTGAGTTTGAAAGAGAAGAGGAGTTCATCTTTAGTTAAGGTTTTTTTTTGAAGATGGGAAAGATGTGAGCACGTTTGTAGGAGACAGGAGAGACTGAACATTAGAGAGAAAGCTTCTGGCAGCAATCTGCTGGAGAAAACAGGAAGGAATGAAATGAATGTTAAATGAAGAGGGGATGGCCTTGGTGTGGGAAAGGTCATATTATCAGAGACTGGAATAATGTAAGTTAGAATGGTTACATCTGCACAAAAAGATTACTTTGCCACAGACTGGAGTGGTGAGAGATTTGAGGCTAGAAAAGCAATTAAGAAGCTCAACAATATAGGTTAGAGGTGATGAGGGCTTGAACTAAACTGGTCACTGTGAATGGAGAGAAGGGATTAGATGCAGGAGATGTAATGAAAGTTGAGATGTTAAGCTGTGACAACTGATTGGATATGTGGGGTGAGGGTGAAGAGTCCAGGATAATGAACCAGGAAAACTGAATGGATGGTGGTAGTTTTGACTGAAATAGAGACGTTTGGAAGAGGGAGATAATGAAAGATAATGAATTCTATTTTGATTGTGATGATTTAAAGATATCTTCAGGGTATCTAGTTTGAAATATCAAATGGGCAATTACTGTTGTTTTAGGACTGACGTACAGAAGGAATGACTGGAAGTGAAGATATAGAAATGAAAATATATATTATGTGTATAACATATATATACATATATACATTTTCTTGCTCCTCTCTGTACAGAGATGATAGTTAAATCCAAGAAAGCTGATGAGGTTACCAAGAGAGTGAGGGAGAAAAAAAAAAGGGCCTTGGATAGAACCTTGGGAATAGAGGATATCATGTACATGTGTATAATGAGCCAGTTGAAGAACCATAAGAAACTGGTGTTATGAAAATCCAGAGAGGACCAAAAATCTAGGAGGAAAGGGTAGTTAACAGTGTCAAATGCTGCTAGCAGATAGGTCAAGAAGGATAAGAATTGGGGTGGGGAGGGGTGTCCTTTCCCCTCCCCCTCCAGACCATTAGATTAGACAATTAAGAGATTGCTGGACAAATTAAGAGATCCTTTGGAGAGAGACATTTCAGTTGAGTGAGATGAAGTCAGAAGCCAGAGTGTAAAGAGTTGAATGAGTGAGAAGGCAGTGGGTGTAGACAGCTTTTTCAATGATTTTGACTGGGAAAGGGAGGAGATATTCCTTGAAGAGATGATGGGATATAGTAAAAGGTGGATTTTGGGGGAGATACCTGGAGATGTTTGAAAGAAGAAAGGAAAAACAGGAAGATGATAAACGCTGAAGATGTGGAAGAGTTGGAACACTAATTCATTGTTGGTGGAGCTATGAGCTGATCCAACCCTTCTGGAGAATAATTTGGAACTATGCCCTTTGATCCAGCAATATTGCTTCTGGAACTCGATCCCAAAGAGATCATAGAAATGGGAAAGGGTCCCACATGTACAAAAATATTTATAGCAGCTCCCTTTGTGGTGGCCAAAAACTGGAAATCAAGGGAATGTCCACCAATTGGGGAATGGCTGTGGTATATGAATGTAATGGAATACTATTGTGGTATGATAAATCATGAACAGGAAGACTTCAGAGAAGCCTGGATAGATTTATATGAACTGATGCTGAGTGGAAGGAGCAGAACCAGAAGAACTTTGTACACAACAACAACCAATGTGTGCAAGGAATTTTTCTGGTAGACTTAGTACTTCATTGAAATGCATGGACTTAAAAAATTTCCAGTGGACTCGAGGCAAAACGTCTTCCACATCCGGAGAAAGAACTATGGAATTGAATTGCAGATAGAAACGGACCATTTTCTTTTGTATTATGTTCTGTGTTATGGTTTCTCCCATTCATTTTAATTCTTCTATGCAACATGCATTTAATAGGAATGTACATATAAGATTGTATGCTGTGAAGGGGTAAAGAGGGAGGTGGTAATGAAGAGAGGAGGAAGTGGAAAAAAAATCTAAGATATATGGAAGTTATTGTCAAACACTAAAAACAAATAAAATAATTCAATTTTTAAAAAAGTAAAAAAAAAAAGGAACTATTTGATAGGGTGAGGTTGAATTTGAGAGAGGATGATTTCAGATGCAGTCTTCTGGAGAAGAGCGATCAAATGCAAAAGAAGAGGGTTTGTCCTTGTAATGTCCTCAGCTGAGCCTGGGGGAATAGGAAGGGAAGCTGTAGAAGGCTTAAAGACAGAAAGTTTGGAATAGCTGTTGTGGGACAGAAAGTCAACTAGGGAGAATTAAGTATGGCCATAGTAAAGGCCCAGTTGAGAATAGATAACAAATTTGTATTGGTTCCAGTTAGCTTGATTTTGTGACTTCTTCAGTTCTATTCACCAGAATGTAAGAGTGGAAAAGAGAGATGGTGAGTATTTAGGGTTGGTGGCTGGCAAGGCAGGAGAGGCAGGCAGTAGGTGTAATGGTAATTTAAATGGGAAGATCTTTCCCATTCATTAATAGGCCCATGTGACCTGCCTGGGACACAAGGAAGCCTGAGTCACATGGAGCTTGTGGTGGGAGGAGTTTGCTGAAGGAGTGGAACAGGAAGAGGTGGAGCTAGAGCAAAACTGAGAGGAAATTTGATCATGAGGCTAAGCCAGAGTTAGGAAGGAGGCAGGCAAGCAGACAGCTGGCCAGCATTAATGAAAGAGCTTGTTTGTGATTTTGTTTAAGGGGACCTGCTTGTGATTTGTTTAATGGAGCTGGTTTGTGGGAAGCCTAGCAGAGGGAAGCCTTGGGGATGGTGTTGTTCCCTGCATTGTTATTGTGTACAGATTTTGGTTACTATGATGGATTTGACTTCCTGGTGTCTGAATAAATGTTTTGTGTCAGGCCTAGAGGCCGAAGGGCTACCCGAGTCTTTCCTTACCTGTCGCAGGTCTCCGGCTGGCCAAACCGGATAAACGTATGAGAGAAGAGACTTTCCAGAGTCGAACAAGGGTTAGGCTTTATTCAGGGTCTTGGTCACTTGTGCAGGGTGAATTCTTCTTCAGGAGAGAGGAATCCTCCTCCCAAGGAGGCAAGGATCTTACAGCAAGAGAGTGGGAGTGGGAAGGGACCCTCTGCCCTCTAAAGGCCCTTCAGGCTTTCCTGACCTTACTTAAGCTCTCCCGCCCCATAGTTTGCACGTGAATACCGGGCGTGCTCTCAGCCTTTAGTTAGTCAACAACAGGTGTGCTCAGACCCCGGGCCAATCCCACGGAGAAGAGGCGGAGATGCACGAGATAGCCCGTGTCTCATGCCTCAATTCCCAGCTATTCCCTGGGGGGCCTCATGAGAACTCTGAAGTTTAGAAGTCCTCACCTTTACCTGCCCGAGACTGTCCAGGTGAAACTGAGCTTACACCCCCAACAGTTTTGGTTCTTCCCTGTTACATTTTGTGACTCAGAATTGCTCTGGGATATTCATGGTTGCTGTAGGTGCTTGAATATTGCATTGGCACTTCAGCAGAACAAGAAAGCAAGGATTTTTAGATACAGTTGAGATGGAAAAAGGAAAGTTAAATCAGAGCAAGGATGATGGCCTGAGAATATATTGAGGAAAATGGGGATCAGATGATATTTACTACGTACCAGGTCTTTTAAAATTATCTCATTTGATCCTCTTGACAATCCTTGGAAGTAGTTGCTTTTTTATCCCCATTTTACAGCCAGCTAGGAGCTGAGGCTGCATTTAAACTCAGGTCTTCCCGACTCCAGCCCCTGTGCTCTGTCTACCCCATCGATTAGCTGCCTCAGTATCCTAATGAAGGATCAAGAATAGTTTTAGGCTACAAAGTATGATCCACTACAAGAATTTCAGAACTTTTGAACATGGAAGTATCATACGTGAGTTATGGGGAGATCAGATGTGTAGTCTTCTCATGACTGAGGTGTTCTGGAGGAACACATCATACATGGCATTTGAGGCTGAGGAACTGGGAAGTTATGGAATTTGAAGGAACATCACTACGTATTTTAAGATCCTCGAAAAGTACGAAGGCTTGAGTTGAAGGTGGAGAAGAGGAATATAAGCCAGCTTCTGAACTGCTTGGGAAAGCAGAATGATCTGGTGGGTGGGTGTTAGGATTCCAAAGGATCTGAATTCAGCGAGAAGCTTGGATCGATGAACCTCAAAGTAGGAGAGGCTGCTGAGTGATGGCAGCAGAGAGAGAGGGCAAAAACTACTCTGGGGGGGTAACAAAGTGTGGAGGCTTGCCAGGGAAGCTAGGTCTGTGAGGGAGGCGGAAGAAGTCCACAATGAAGGGAGGTTTTGATACTGCAGCGGTAGGGGTGAACAGAACCGCAGTGAGACACGGACAGGGTAGGACTGAGGATTAGGGTGAGGAATGGGGTAAAAGAGAATGGGGCCTTGAAAAGAGCCTTGGGAAACGGGCACACTTGGGGGATACGAGGCACGTGGTACGCTGGCAAAGAAGACGGGCAGCCAGGTGGCTAGGAGGGTAGAGTCAGAAGGGCTCGTCCTCCTGAGCTCCAGCCTGGGCACTTGGGACACTCGCCAGCTGTGTGACCCTGGACAAGTCACCCAACCCTGGCCGTTTCCTCATCTGTAAGTAAGCTGGAGAAGGGAACGGCAAAGCCCTCCAGGATCTTTGCCAAGAAGACCCCAAGTGGGGCCGCGGAGGAGGCGGAGGAGCGGGCAGGAAACCAGAGGAGGAGTCCGAAGCCGGGACGTCTTTGAGAGGAGGGCGAACCCGCTCAAGTTCTGGGGGCAGCGGCCCCTTCCCCACCACCAACTCCCAGGGGAGGGGGAGGGGCATTTATCAATGGACTCAGAGCCGTCTGGAACCACAGAAACAATCTTGTCCAAATCCCTGGTTCAGGGGGAGAAAAGTCCCCCGGGGCCGGAGCTCGGCCGACCCGGCACTGGGCCCTGGCCTCGGGAGAGGCTCGTGGAGGAACCTGGCCCATGAAAGTGATTCACCCGGTCGACAGGCATTTATTAATCGCCTACCGCATGCCAGGCACCGTGCGGGGAAGGAGACAAGACGAGGGGCGCAGTTAGGGATAGGAGGGCTGTCGGGCAGGGGACCCCCAGAGGGCCCGGCGGGCGGCTCGGGCCTGGAAGGGCTGTTCTCGGGTGCGGACGCCGGGCAGGAGGCGAGTCCGACGCCCCCACGAAGACAGGGGGCGCCCTAGTGCTCTCCGCACCGAGCCGAGCCGCAGCCAGAAGCCGCGGGCGCCACGTGACGCAGGGCGCGGTCTCTTTCAGGGGGGCCCCTCCCCCCGCGTGCTCGCGCCCGCGCCCGCGGCTCCCGCCACCGCAGCCGGTGCCGCCGCCGCCACCGCCGCCACCATGATCTGCCTGGTGCTGACCATCTTCGCCAACATCTTCCCCTCAGGCAAGCGGCGGCAGGGCGGGGCGGAGGGCGCGGGCGGGGCGGAGGGCGCGGCGGGGCGGCCGCGGGGTCCCTGACGCCGCTTCTCCCGTCTCCCCCCTCCTCTCCGCAGCCTGGACCGGCCTGAACGAGCGGACCTTCCTGGCCATCAAGCCCGACGGCTTCCAGCGGCGCCTGGTGGGCGAGATCATCCGGCGCTTCGAGAAGAAGGGCTTCAAGCTGGTGGGGCTGAAGCTGGTGCAGGTGAGGCGGGCGGGGCCTCGGAGGGCGGGGGGGGGGGGGGGGTGCGGGGGGCGGGCCGGGCCTCGGACGGGAGGGGGGGGTGCGGGGTGCGGGCCGGGCCTCGGACGGGAGGGGGGGGTGCGGGGTGCGGGCCGGGCCTCGGAGGGCGGGGGGGAGGGGGGGGTGCGGGGTGCGGGCCGGGCCTCGGAGGGCGGGGGGGAGGGGGGGGTGCGGGGTGCGGGCCGGGCCTCGGAGGGCGGGGGGGGAGGGGGGCGGGGGGCGGGCCGGGCCTCGGAGGGCGGGGGGGGAGGGGGGGGCGGGGGGGGGCGGGCGGGGCCTCGGAGGGCGGGGGCCGGGCCGGGCCTCGGACGGGCTGAGCCGCCTGGGTCCGCAGGCCTCCGAGGACCTCCTGAGGGAGCACTACTCCGCGCTTCGGGACCGGCCCTTCTACAGCCGCCTGGTCAAGTACATGAGCTCGGGCCCCGTGGTCGCCATGGTGAGGACGGCCGGGCGGGGGGCGGGGGGCGAGCACACGGCGGCCGCGGTCCAGTCGGCGCGCTTCTGGACGGCGGCCCCGGGGCTCCCTGTAACCTCCCCTCCCCCCGCCGTTGTGTCCGGAAGGTGTGGCAGGGCCTGGACGTGGTGCGCTCCTCCCGAGCCCTCATCGGAGCCACCGACCCCGCGGACTCTTCCCCCGGCACCATCCGCGGAGATTTCTGTATCGAAGTCGGCAAGTAAGAGCCTGCTGCGGCTGCGCGCGTGGCGGCGCCCCTCCCGGCCGCAGCGCGCCTGCGCGGATCTCTCAGCCCCTTCTCCTGCTTTGACAGGAACGTCATTCACGGCAGCGACTCGGTGGAGAGCGCGCGGCGCGAGATCGCCCTGTGGTTCCGAGCGGACGAGCTGCTGTGCTGGGAGGACGGCGCCGAGCGCTGGCTGTACGAGTAGGCGGCCCTGCCCGGGCTTCCTCGGGCCCTGGGCCTAGGCCGGCCCCTGCCTCGCCCCTCACAAGGGATGCCCTCTGGGAGCTGGGCATGGGGAGATGCCCACGTGGGAGCGGAGGCCCGACGAGGGCTGGTGGGGTTTCTGGCAGCGCCCAGCGGGTCTGCCCGTCTGCAGGCCGGGCCGGTTGTTCTGGTCTGAGTCTTTCCGCCACCCCGCATCGCCATGCCCTAAGGCCGGCCTGCCCGCTGCCTTTGGGCCGCGGCTCCTTTTCTCCCTTCCCTTGGGCAGGATGTTTACAGCACAAAAGAAGTGCAACAGCTTTTTAAATAAAAAAATCGTGTAAAATCTCTTTTCTCTTATTTTGGGGCCCAGCTGCGATGAGGGGGCCGCACAAGTAACCAGTCAGGTGGCCATGGTTAGAGAAGGCTTCAGGGATGATTTAACACGTTTATTACATACAGAACAGGTACATGGTTCAGTTGCAGGGCCAAAGCCTGGGGAGAGTATTCCTACTGCCCTCTCTTGACAAGGACACCAGTCTCAGTGCTAACTGTGCAGCCTTCGGGCCTTCAAAGACACGTGGAAACCCTTTTGTAACACAGAATGAACTTTACATACATCACAGTGGAAAGACGGCAGGGAAAAGTGGAGAAGCCAGTTAGCTTTCACCTTTTGCCACGTAACTGAGGGAGAGGGGATGGGCTCTAGACCTTGGACTGCCCTCCCAAGTGTGCTTCTTTTAGAGGATGGTGGAGCCAGATGGGGGATGTGTAGGCTGCCCTGTGCAGCTTTAGGAAGGATGAGATCGGCAGCGGGGAGTCTTGTCAAAACTCGATCCTTTATCCCCAGGGGCCTAAACAGCAACTCGGACCTGGGGTGGGGGCGGGGGAGACATAGGTAAGGCCAATACAACTCTGATCATCCCCCAGGGCTGGTGGCCATGGAAGCACAGTCTGTGGAACTACTCTTTAATTCCGCAGGCCCTAGGGCTATGGGCCAATGGCACCAATTTCTTTCTGAAGAAGCCATTGGGAGCCAAACCTCATCCCAGCTGAGCTGCTTCCTTGTAACCATCTTCCTTCCCTCACCACTGGGGCCTGGCCCAAGATGGCTCCTTTTCCTAGCTCCCAGCAGCAGTTATCTGCTCCAGGACAGCAAACCTCCCAGGCCAACCCTAGGCACTTAATAATGTGGCCAGGGAGCTTGGACTCTCTAGGCATTCCTACTCTGGGAGGACATCTTTACGCAGCACCTGGGCACACTAGCTTTTATTGCCTTCAGAGATTCAAGGCAAGAGGCTGACCCCTGAGAGAGACCGTCCAGGACTGGCATCTACATCTTCTGAAACCCTAGGAGTGAGGAACCTGAAAGGAGGAGGGTGGCAGGGACAGTTTAAGCACTAAGCCTGGGCTAGAGTGCAGTAAAGCTGAAGTGTAGCCGGTCAGGGCAGGAGGGGGAAGGGGCTTGTACAACTTGTGGCCCCAGTGCAGGTCACCTCATGCTCAGTGGCCTGTGGGAGGGCAGGAGAGACCTGGGCTCACTGTCAGCTTCCCAACTGAGCATGTGTGGTGGGTCAAAGTCCAGAGAAGACATCTCCTCTTTATGTTGAGGAGGATGGCTCCTAAGCCCCAGGATTTATAGGTCAGTATGACCACTAATGCCCCTTAAGGCAGTGCTGACCCTCTCCTAGGTTATTTTTCTTAGCAGGGGCCAGAACCCTAACATGCACAAAAATTATAAATGGAATAGGGGTGGGGCAGGAGAGGAGGAGAGGAAGGCTCAAAGTGGAGGCGCTCACTGGCATAACCTCCCCCACCGCCTGCAAGTGTGACCTGGTAGACAAAAGCCCAGATAAAAATGTGCTCCAGTTAAATCCCCTGGGTTGTCTGCTTTTCAGCCAAGAACCCGGTGCCCCATTCATGCAACACAGTCAGCCACAGACTTCTAGCTCCTTCTCTGGCTCAGGTTGGCCCCTAGGATCCTACTGCCCCTGTAAATTGTCTACACTCCCCCACCTTGCTCGGGCATTTTCCATTCCCCTTTCTTTTTGCCAAGTCTGCCACATCCTCCCCACCTGCTTGAGAAGCCTCCAGTCCTATGGTGAAAGCTGCAAATTGAGAGGTTAGAAAAAGGGCAGGCAGGTGCTTCGGCCACTTGGAGGGGCTGGCTGCATCCCTGGCAGTGGGAGGAGGGCAGGAGTTCTGTATGTACATCTTGGCGTTCAGGCAGGAGGGATGGGGTGGCCAGCAAGCAACAGGTTCTCACTCAGGAATGTAGGAGACCTGCCACACAATGATGTGGCTCCTCTCAGCCTTGGACAACATAGGTTTCACCTGATTCACATCCCCTGCATTCTCTTCTGATTCATCATCTTCTCCATC
This sequence comes from Notamacropus eugenii, assembly GCF_028372415.1. Taxonomy (NCBI): domain Eukaryota; kingdom Metazoa; phylum Chordata; class Mammalia; order Diprotodontia; family Macropodidae; genus Notamacropus; species Notamacropus eugenii. The sequence continues at coordinate 48,848,151 of NC_092872.1, forward strand.
ACCTGCAGAAAGGGCAGGAAGGCCTTTAAAAAGTGCACGTGGTGCCCAGAACAGACTGGTTCTGTCCCTGAGGAAGGGGCCCTAGCTGGGGCAAAGGCAGAGAAGGAAACCAGCTTAATTAAGGAGAGCACCCTGTGCAGCAGGGCCACCTACTCACCGATCCGGAAATCAATGTAGCCTTCACCACCACTTAACACGAGCACATTCTTCAACTTCTGGCCCTCAGGGTCCGAGGCTGCAGGGCCAGGGTTCTCTGAGGGGCTATCCAGCACACTACCATTGAGGGTTGCTAGTACGTTCCCTGTGAAAGCAGTGGGCATCAGTGAAACATTCAGAGTTCTATTTCTAAGTCTAGGTGGCAGAGGTAGTAAAGTGATTCAGGTAAGAAGGCTCTTAGAATAGGTAAAGGGAGAGAAATCTGGGTTGTGGCTGCACACCCATAAGAGAGGGATGTGGCATTCTTACCTGGCACAGAGACAAAAAACTTGACCGCATCCCGGTGGCCATGAAAGCAGAGTTGGGCCTGTGCCATGGAACAATAAGGGATGAAGCTGCTGGCTGACCTGTCACTACTGTCATCTCCATACACATGGATGATGCCACCAGGTCGAGGTCCCTCTCCTGATGTGGGAGATGTCTTGTTGGCTGGAGAAAGAGACAGAAGATGGGATAAGTCTCCTTCCTCCAGTGGACACAAGGCTCCCCGGGGGTTTAAGAGGAGAGGTTCGGTGTGACCCAGTGACCCAGGGTAGAAGAGTCCACAGCAGCCGCAAGCATGGACACTTGGTGCCATGCCCCACACCATGATCAGGCCCATGGCCCAGGTTGAGCCATTCCCAGCACCAGACAACTAAAAAAGAAAAGGTTACTTGGGAAAGGCTACTCTGTGCACATCCATCCCATTCCATGATGAAAACTGCTCTTCACCCTGCTTTCTGGACAGAAGCCTTTGACTCTCAGGACCCTCTTTGGGGCCAGACTTACCACGGAGCCCGAGGAGCTGACCACGATGCAGGACGACCGCTGCATAAACAGGAGAAAGAGAGAAGCTGTTATAGGAAGCAAGAGAGGATCAATCCACCCAGGCAGAGACTATGGGCTGTTACTCTGCACTGTGGGAAGGTGAGATCAGGAATGGGGACCTGGGGGACCATTTCTGCCTTCCCATTAGAGCACCAGAAAGACCACAGGTTTAGCACGACTTTGATGGCCAGACAGTAAGGAAAGTCCCAGGGCCACTGGACAGTGGCAGCTGTGCATATAGTACAGCATAGGAACATGGGAGTTATCAACTTTCTGCAGAGAAAGCTGTGTCCATCCCTGACCCCTGGAATCAACCATGCCTCAGGCCCAGGTCCCAAGACCACTTACTCTCAGTCAGTGGGATGGAGATGACCACACCATTGCCAGTGCCCACCCAGAGACGGTTGCCTGCGATAAGCAGAGCCGTGATGCGCACAAAGGAGAAGCCTAATTTGCCGGTGCCTGAGGGTCAGGGAGAAGGACAAAGTCAGGGAGATGAGGCACCAGGTTTGAAATTACAGCAGCCCATCCCTCAGCCCAGCCTGGGATTCTCACCCAGCATCTTGCTGACGTAAGGTTCAATGTCAACATCCTGCAGGTGTTGATGGGTGTGGGCATGGTAGAGCCGCAATGTAGAATCCAAGCGGATGGACACCCACACACCATCACCAATCCATGCCAACTGCCGCACCTGACTCTCCCGTCTCGGATGGGCATCAAATGACTTCTGTAGTAAAAATACAGCCATAGGTTGGTCTCCTGGGACACAGCACTGAAGCTATCAGGGCTAGGCTTAGCACACCTTATGGCAGGCTAAGGCTGAGGGGAGAGGTCCTCTAAGAACTAAGCATCCCCAACCCTTCTCCTTCTACTTCTTCACTGTTTCTATCTGGTAAGTAGGTCTCTTTGAGCAATCCACCTCTACTGTGTTCAATCTGATTTTCAACAGTGTGAATCAAGGAGAATAAGGAGTCCTTAAGAATTCCCAATTTGACTCCCCTAAAGTTCAGTTACAGAGAAAGCTGCTACCAGATTTCCTGCCAGCCCAGTGCTGGCTGCTCACCTCTATCTGCATTGTTTTTGGCTGGATGACATGGACCTTGTTCTTATAGCCACACCAGACCCGATCATAGACGACAGCCATGCAGCGGATGGAATGGTGTGGGTGGCCCAGGTCCATTAGATGGTAGTTGCTGAGGTCCCACTGGCCATCTAGAGAGAAATCCCAGAGCTCAGAGCCTGGTAAGGCCAAAAGCCTGGCATCTGCTCCAATTACATATGGTCTGAGAGGAGGGATGGATCAGCTCATAATGCATTGGACAAAGTTTCCACCAACCTCCAAAGACCACCATACTTAAAACAAGCACTAATTGAAGGTGGGGAAGACATTTCATGGTAGTCATTTTGTGACTTCCCCAGGGCCTTGGACTCATGGCCTCCCAGGGAGGCAGGGAGAGGGCCTGGGCACCTTTGTCCCTGTTAAGTCCAGGACCAATAACCCTATTCCCACCCCTGAACTCACCTTCGCCACGGTGAAAGATGGCCAACGTTCCATCTGCTAACGCTACCAGCACCCGGCCTTTTACATGCCTGGAAGAGAAATCCTAATTAATCAAGAACCAGGACCCAACCAAATCTCAGGGATAGTGGTGTCAATTTTGACCCAGTGTAGGATGTGGAGTGAAGCCTTGCTTCTCCCTGCTTTCCACTGTTCCTTAAGCAGGGTACAGTCAGGCTCAGGCCAGAGTGAAGAGTGGTTTTGGATACGCTGGCTCCAACAAGAGTTCTCTGCCACCCCCAGCCAACTTGTTTACTCTGCTTCCCTGGAATGTACTTACACCAGGCTCAGAACAGAGTCCTTCAGCTTGATAGAATGCAGACACTTTTTCCAGTTGGCTACTGCTGAGTGTACATAGAGCCTGGGAAGGGGAAAAGGTGGACAGGAGAATGAATGACTTCGGTCTCCAAGACTGCCCCTAGCTCCAATCTACCTCCATGGCAGCTTTTGCTCCTGGCATGTCACTGGCTGTGTTCCACGTCATCCCCAACAATAGGACATACCAACCGTTCTGTGCTCCCAGCCACATGGTGGGAGCAGCACTGGTGCCTGCTACACTGGAGTCCCCAGCTGCTTCCTGTTCTTGCTGTGTGGTATTGGGGTCTACCTTCGGCCCATTCTCACTGAAAAGACAATGGAGAGTTTGAAGAGGAGACTTGTAATTCTGAGAAAAACATAAGAGTTCCTCTAGAAAAAGGGGCCAGGCCCTTGAAGCTGAGCTGGGTTAGTAATGTACCAGGTAGAACTTCATCATGACATGCTGATCCTCCACTGATGCTACATCACAGAGCCCCTCACTTTAACTTGGTTCCCCTCAAGTAAGTCCCCCACTCCCTGTTATTACCCTGGACAGTCAGAGCCCTACTCAATGTGCCATTCCCTAGGAGATAAGCCTACTGCTGCTTCACCAGGGCAGAGCTCAACTTTCCAATCTCTCAGCAGAGAAGGGAACCCAGAGCTGCTGCCCGTCTTTGGCAAACCTGCAAAACCCCCACCTGCTTGGCTGGCTATTGACAGTCGGAGTTGGGGCTGGATCAGTGAAGACATGCTCAGTGAGGGTTCCAGGCCGAACTGAGGCAACCTCTACTTCGCTGGGTCCTGGTTCCGGCACCTCAGTGGCTTCTGTTGCCTCCTCTGTGGACTGAGACTGATTGATCTTACCATTGCTGACAGTGGCTACTTCACCTGAAGCAGACAATCAGAAGTGCTAGTGTCAGGGAAGATGGAGGAACAGTCACTAGAGGGAAACAACTAAATAAAGACTGTAGGTCAGGGTGCTGCAGGGAAGAGAAGCGGGAAAGGACCACAACACAGACATCATAGTTTTAGCCTGTGAAGTCTAGAGAATCCCAGTCGATCCCTTAGAGCTACAAGAGAAGCTGAAGAGGAGACTGCTGCTTTGGTGGGTCTCCACCCCTGGGACCCAAAAGCTCCAACATGCAAAACTGAGAGTTTGCTCATGCACAATATATCCAGACCCTGTGACTCACCCTGCCCTTTGTCCAGCACAGGGGTATCTCCACGAGAGGAGCAGTTGCTTCGTGGCACGTTACATCGGGTGGCACAACCCACCAATGTGATCCCAGCCAGGACCCCATCGGCTCCTGAATCCTCGGGGTTCATATCACCCTCCAGGAAGATCTCACCAGGGGGATAATCAGTGTCACTGGCCGCTGAAGGGGGGAAATTGCCAACAGCAACTTAGCCACCTGTCCAATTCTGTGGGCAAATCTTATAGCCTACCACATATGCACTCCCCACCTTCAACCCCCACCCCCACTGACTCCTGTTGCCCAAGCAGACACCCCTCCCGCTCTGCTAGAGATTCAGCTTCCTATGTTAATGAGCTGACAAATCCTTTGAATCATATTTCCAAGGCCCCAGGCTGAAAGGCACATGTTCTTTCAGAACATTAAGTTGAAGCCTGGCCCTTTGCCAACTTGAACTACCTTCGTCCTCCTAGATACTTAAGGTATGACCAATGAAACTGCCCCCATTCAGCTCATAAGGAAGTTATGAGATCTACTAAGTTTCTCAATAGGAGGGAGAATTGTTGGGAGGCCTAAGGCTTCTTCAAGGGGCTGACTTGGCTTGTGGACTTTAACTCAAGGTCTTACTAAGTCTCTGGTTTCTTATTCTCAGGAACAGAGGATAAAGGTTAAATGGTCTGAGGAAAGGAAGGAAAGTGCTGATTGGCTGAGCTTGGAAATGTGAGGGAATAATTCCCCAGCCAGGTTTTATTCAGAGGAACTTCTATACCTACCAGGAATACTGGAAATGCAGAGAACATGGGCATTGCAAACAGTAAACTGGTCCACCACTGTGCCTGGCTGGTTGGCATCAATGATTACCACTTTACTTGTGGTCAGGGTGCTGGTGAGAATCCAGACTCGACTTGAGGTGGCATCCATCTCATGCAGCTCCTTCCCCTGGAGAGCACCAAATGACATTCCAGGCAAAACAGGAAGTAGCAGAAGCAAGATGAAGTTATTAGACAAAAGCTAGACATGGATGACCCAAGGAAGACGACTCAGAGCTCAAAGACTCTGGGAAATTCATCAGCTATCACAAGATCCACCTGAACCATATACTTGACCACAGGCCTTCAGGCTCCATCTTCCTATTGCCACCTATCCCACCCCTTCACACATGAGACATTTCCCGAGAAGCAGGATGAACGAACTAGCTTTGATGGCAGGAAACGTGGAGGTCCCCCAAATCAAGAATTAAAAGCCCTTCCAAAGCAGACTTTTAGCTCTGTGACACCCAGAAATCAGAGATCAACTGACTACATCACAGGTGGTTAATCTGAGGCATGTGGACTAATTCTGGTTCATATATGTCCAGAAGGGGGAAGGGAACCAGTTCTGTTGTCCTGACCTTTTTCTTTTCTGGAGAAGTGTGATTACTCTTGTTCTCTCCTTCCACCTCACGGTCACAGGTCAGAGGGTCACGACCCAAAGATGGCTTGGCTCCATTCCCAGAATCTTCTTCATTTGGCTTCCAACCACTCAGGTTGACTCCAGCTGCACACCATAGCTGAAGGGAAAGTAGATAGAAAGGGTGAAAATGCTAAGGCTTGGCCACTGAAAAGGAGAAGATATATAAAACATGTTGATTCAATCCTTGCTTCCAGACCTCTAGTAAAAGGAAACGCATCAGCTCCCAAGGCAGTGGAGAGTTCTAGTCATTAGAAAGCTCTTTCTGACATCAAGCCCTAATGTTCCCCTTTGCCCTTTAGATATGCTGCTCCTGGCCCTGTCCCCCGGGGCCTTCCACAAGAAATCTAATCCCTCTTCCACATGACAGTTCTTCAGATACTTGATGAGGGTTATCATGTCCCCGCTGTGTCCTTTTCCAAGCTCTCTTCCGTCCTCTCTTCTTAAACTCAAAGTCCTTGACCAGTTTCACTGTCCTCTGCTGGACACTTCTTCCTAAAATGTGTCACTCAAAACGAACACGATGTTCCAGATGTAGTTTTGCAGGGAAGGAGGTAATGGTACTATCATGCCCCCATTCAAGGGCATGACACCAGTTTTAATGGCCTAGAATGAATCTGTCATGTTACACCGTTACCTCCTTCAGAGTTTGACATTCATCCTTTCCCATCTTGCACTTAGAGAGCTGATTCTTTTGAACCTAACTTTATATAAATCTGCTAAATTTCATCTTCCTAGCTGAAAGTTCTAGCCTGTCAAGATATTTTCTATTCATCAACTATTTCCTTAACATGTTCTAGAATTCTGGGGTAGAGACAAGATGGCAGACTAGTGGGGAGTACAGCAATATCCTCATCTCTCCTGAACTCCTCCAAACAGATGTAGAAAATGCATCGGAACAAGTTCTGATTGGGATATCCAAGAAATAAAAGGGATTTTTCCAGCCCAGGTCAGAATAGGGAGACACACAAAGAAAAGTCTCAGAAGTGTGCCAAAGAAGCCTAGGACGACCTGGCCAAGGTGATGAAGAGAAAAGCGAGCAGGACCTGGAGAACCACATCCACAAGACGACGAAGACAAACAATTTATGACTATACATGTCTGTAACAGGTGTTGTGTTTTTCTTTCACAATTGGGGGAGGGGGTGGAAGGGAGAAGGTGAATTTTTGCTGATTGAAAAAAAAAAACCTTCAAAAAATTTTCTAGAATTTTGCCAGCCAAGTCCAGCCATCTGACCTATACTTTTTATACTGTATTTATTCTCTTCCCTTTTTGGGGGGAAAATTATTGGCCTCCATTTCCTCATCAATAAAATTAGGATAACAATAGGATAATAATTGAATGATATTTCCCAGGGTTGTTGTGGGAATCAAATGAGATCACTGCCAAGTGCTGAGCACAGCGCCTGGAAACATGAGTGTTTCATAAATTCTTGTTTCCTCCCCCTTCCCTCTAGTTCAGACTGTGACTTCCACCAATCATGATTTTTGACAAATAACCACCAGTAGCTCAGCAGTCACACCTTTAGTCCCTGCCCCTAAGAAGTTTTCATCTTCCTAGATTATGTACATAGTTAAGGTGACATAAGATAACTTAAGGTGGGAGACAGCACTAATACTTCAGGGACAAGAAAAGTTTCAGATAGGAAGTGGGAGCTATGTTGGACACCAAGGGAGTTCACAGAGAGACAGGACACAGGGCCCAGGACACAGCTCTGGGGGGACACTTAAGGGATGGATAACAGATGATGGTCCAGGCAAAGGAAATTTAGAAGTGGCCATTGAGGGATGAAAAACACAATCATGAAATAGGAAAAGGGAAGTAAAAGGGAGAAAAAGAATATCTAGAAGGAAGACTGACAGTGTCAAAAGCTGCAGAAACAAGTGGGATCAAGCTGAGAAAATGTTATTAGATTTCACAGTTAAAAGACAGTGGGTAACCTTGGAAAGTACAGTACCAGTGCTAGGGTCACAGACCTAGCTGCAAGGGATTGTAGGTGAGAGACGAGGAAACGGAGATGATGAGAATAAACAGTTAACTCTTCCTGATATAATACAGATATGAGGTGGAGGGGTGGGGACAGGAAGGAAGGAAGGGAAATGGTTAAGGGGGGAGCTCCTGGAAGAGATGGTAGGGATGGGGTCAATGACATAAGCTGATGGGTTGTTCTTGGCAAGGAGAAGGAACTGTATATTCTCCTTAAAAATCAGAATAAAAGTGAGGACAAAGGACCACACAGAGGGGTTATGGGTTAGGTGGGGGAGAGCTCATGTTATTTGGACTCTATTTTTCTCAGGAAAGTAAGAGGTGAGGTCTTCTGATAAGGGGGGGTTGGGGAAGGTGATAAAGCTTCTTTAGAATCACTGCCTTGGAGAGTTAGTCAAATCTAGGAAGAGTAAAAGCAGTGAGAGCCCAACAGAGATGACAGAACATGAATCTGTCTGTCACTATGGTATGAGAACAGCCACCAGAGAAGGTATTTGGTGGGGATGGCAAGGTTAGATTGTGGCAAAGTGTGAACAACAAAGGGAGGAGGAGGAAAGGCAGAGTAAAGGCCAGGGTGTAGCTGAAGGGCTGACTTATGAAGAAAGGAAAGCGAGGCCAGAACAGGGCTGTCAGACTGGGAACACAGGGACTGGACATCCTAGTGAAGCATAAAAGGATAATATTATAAGTAATGATGAAATCGGAGATAAAGGACAAAGGACTGAGGATCTTGCTTCAAAAAAGTGTGAAGAACAGGGAGGACTTTTTGTAGCCATCTGCAGGGAGCACGTGATGTTTGCCTTTCTACCCAGATGAAGTAACAGACATTTTCAAAGTGCAGTAATACCCATGGTCTCAGCTGTCTATACACAACTATATAAAGTATAGGCAACAAGCAGGGTAAATTGGAGAGTCTAAGGTAAGGGGGCAAAATCTGATACCACATGGATCTCCAAGACTTGGTGGAATAGGTCTGTAAGTAGAATATGGTTCTGGAAGAGTATGTCTTATTAAAAAAAAAATAATAGGATAGGTAAAAAAAAATAGGTAAAAAGTGGTGATTATGAATAAATGAATGAAAAGGCATGTGTCAAGCACTCTGCTAAACGCTGGGATACAAATGGATTGGAAGTGTGGCTATCTGAAGAGGTCCTTGGAGGTTTTGTGACTTTCTTATTTTTTTATTTTTTTACCCCCAGTATCTACAAAATGGCATAGTAACATAGCAGGCACTTAATAACTGAAGTGACCAGTCTCTACATGTTTGGGTTAATAGTGATGACAGCTAAACTATATGTCATACTTGAAGATGTATAAAGTGCTTCATGTGTACTATCTAATTTGATTCTTACAATTACTATAAGAATTAAATGTTATTATTATTCCCATTTTATAGATGAGGGAACTGAGGCTGAAGAAGGATTAAGTGGCTTGCCCAGACTCCCAAAGCTTCTAAAGAGCATGAGGCAGGATGTGATCTCAGGTTTTACTGACTCCAAAAACCAGGTTTCCTTAACTAGGATCACAGTCTGATGTGGCAGAGAGCTCATAACTTCTCTTGCAGCAGTATTTGACTACTTCACCAGACTAAATTAGGCCCATCCTCCGCCTCTGAATGTTCCATTAATATCAGATTTTTCACCTAAAATCAGATCTCCAAAGATTCCAATATGGATTTCCATTCACAGAAACTGACTTGGAAAAATAAAATGGGGTAAGGTATTTCACAGCAAAGACAACTGACCCACAAAACAGAACAGAGAGGAAAAAACTTAAGAATCATTGAACAATCTTCACGAACACCATGACCAAAAAAAGAACCCAGACATGCTGATTCAAAAAAATCTTGAAAGAAAACCGCCTGGATCTTTTAGAAGCAGAGGGCAAGGTGGAAATACGAAAATCACCTCCTAAAAGAAATCCCCAAATGAAAATTCCCAGGAACATTACATCCACAATTCAGAGGTTCTAGGGAAGAAAACAATTCTGCAAGCAGCCAGAGAGAAAGAAAAGTACTGAGGAGTCATGGTTAGGATCCCAGATGATTTAGCAGCTACCACTATGAAGGCACCAAGGGCTTGGGATACAACTCCAGAAAGCAAAGGATATGGGCTTACAGCCAAAAATAACTTATCCAGAAAAACTGAGCATAATATGACAGGATTTAAAAAACGGCCATTTAGGGAAATAGAGGACTTCCAAGCATTTATGATGAAAAGACTAGTGGTTCATAGAAGTTCAAACACAAGAGTGATGAGAAACATAAAATTAGGTAAACATGAATGAGCAATGACAAAGGACTAAACATCCCCCCATTCAAATATGGGGGGATGGTATGGATTCCTTCTGAACTTTATCATCAGAGTCTACTGAGAAAGTCCAAGAAGACAAAGCCTGGGAGTGGTTTTGTTACGTCTCAATGGCCTCAAGCAAAGAATGGAAAGGCAGGGAAGAGGAATACCCTGGTAGGGGTAGGAAGGAAAGAAAGCTTAAGGAAAATTATCTTCCATGATGAGGGCACATAAGTAGACATCTATGTAAACAAAGAGAGGGTGGAGGAAGTGACTAACACTTAGTTGGGTCCAGAAATACACTTTACACAAGGAAACAGGAAGGAAAGGGTAAAAGATGGGGAGATGGGAGAAAAAGCAGGTAGATTAAGAAAGGATTACTCATAAGTAAAACAAATTCTACAGATGTGCAAAGATATCTACGGGTCTTTTAGAAGTGGCAAAGAATGGGAATCTGAGGGAATGTCCATAAACTGGGGCATGAATAAACAAGTTATTGTATATGAATGCGACGGAATACCGTGCTGAACTCTTCTTATCAGTATAATGACCGACTGCAGAGGACTAATGAGGAAACATACCACCCACCTTCTGAGACAAATATTTTTAAAGAAATAACCAATATTGGGAATGTGTTATGATTATACGTTTGCCATGGCTTTTTGTTTTTTTGCGTTCTCAACGAGAAGGAGTTCTAGTGAGAAGATGAGAAGGCAGATTTTGGCTGATTAAAACAAATACATACATGCACATATAAATAATATCTATATATTTATACTTAAAAAAGACCACTTGGGAACTATGATCAACACAATGGCCAACCACAATCCCTGAGGATTCATGATGAAACACGATGCCCATCTTCTGACAGAGAGGTGAATGGTCTTAAAGTGCGGACTGGGACATTTTTTTTAAGACATGACCAAGAAGAAATTTTGTTTTACTTTACTATACACACATGTAACAAGAATTTTGTTTTTAACATTTTCTCAGTGGAGGCTGGGGGAAAAGAAGTGAGAGGGAAAGAAGGTTGATCTTTAAAAATAAAATTTAATTTAAAAAATGGAAAAAGAAAATAGAGATCTATCTTAAAGGGTTGTTGTGAGGATCAAATGTGATAACATATGTGGAGTACTTCGAATGGGCACATTTTGGTTTGAATAAAGAAATCCCCCAAATAACACTTCATACAATACAGTATATTCTTTCCCTCAAATTACAAAAAACTGCCAGGTGAGTACAAGTGATGTTATATTTCATTTTCCAGTTCTGCCACTTATTATTTGTTAACAGGAAGGATGTATGCTTTAATGGAACCATGATTCATTTTATTTACCTGAATTTTACTGCCTTTTACTATAGTCATTGTGTATATTGTTCTTTTAGTTCTATTTTCTTTACTCAGCATTACTGCACTTAGACCTCCTCCATGGAGCTCTCAATTTTTTATAACTGTTATTCTTTGTATATACCACTATCTGTCTACTCATTTCCATATCACTGAACATGTATTTTGTTTTTAGCTTTTAACTAATACAGAGAGTAATGCTATACATTTTTTGCATGTATTTTTTTTTTTTTTTGAGGCAATTGGGGTTAAGTGACTTGCCCAGGGGTCCCACAGCTAGTGAATATCTGAGGCCAGATATGAACTCAGGTCCTCCTAACTGCAGGGTTGGTACTCTATCCATGGTACTACCTAACTTCCCCTTTTGCATGTATTTTTGACAGTGTTCAAAAGATGAAGGAATTAATTAAGGGGAATTACTTTTCTGGACCAGATATCTGGCCAACCAAAAGAATCAGAAACTCACAGAGAACTGGCCATTCTATTCTAGAATTTGTGCCAGGGTAGGAAAATCCAGAAACACCCTGAGGTTAACTCAATTTCTAGAATATTGATTTTAGAGACTTCCATACAAGATGGCTACCTGAACACAGAAGGCAGGTCAGCCCCCTCTTTAGCAAAAGCCTAAAAATCTGCACCATTAAGATCAAGAAATCATTAAAAAAAAATCCAATGAGTAACCACAGTGATTCCTCATACCAGAGAACTCCACACAAGGTCAGCCTGAAGCCCATAGGCAATAAGAAAGAAGGTTGCCAGCAAAGCCAGCGGCAATTAAAGCAGACCAGCAGACTCCCAGAACACCTAGAGATGATCAGGGACACCTGGAGTCTTTATGGAAGTAGCAAAAACAGAGGGATTCATGAGAAAACCCCAGGATTGATGGAATCCTATGGGAAGGACCTAGGAAGTGAGTGAGGACTAGTGCAGGCTTGATAACTCTCAAACCATGACATCTCATGACAAGCACTTGGTTTTGGGATGTTTGAGAGAACTCTGAAGATTCAGGGCAGCCTAATCCCAGTAGGTATAGGTCAATGCAGGTTGACTCAGATCTGACCATGCAAGAATTACCTTAAATATATAGCAGGAGATAAGGCATGGCTCTGGCACAAAGACCCCAACTCACGAATTAAAGCTGGAGAAGATGGAAAAACCCAATAAAGCTCAATAAAAGAATTTTAGTAAACCCAAATATGCCCCCAAAACCCAACTTAGGAGAGAATAACTGCAAACACAGACTTATAGGAAAAATGGATTTTCCACAAGTACTACATGGATATTCAAAAGAAATGAAGCAACACATAACAAATGAAATAGAAACATTGGAGGAAAGAATTGGAAAGAGAATAAACGGCTTAGATTACAAGCTGGTAAGCCTGGTCAAAGTAATGGAATCCTCGAAAATTAGAAAAGGCCTAACAGAAATCAATATCTCAATAAGACAAGAACTATTAGAACAAAATAAGAACACTAAGAAACCACAGGATATGTTATCAAAAACAATTAAGCTGAAACATAGGGCAAGGATGAACAACTGAAGAATCAACCCTGAAAATCATGACTAAATTACAAGGAGTCATAAATCAAATTGTTCAGACTGATTAGAACCAGAGGGAAAAGTGAAGAAAGAAAGACTTCCCCATCAGAAGACTCTCCCCTTCTGGACCTTGACCTGAATATTCTCAAGGTAGCTAGGTCTGCTCTTACTATCTCCCTACTTATCTTGGATTATCAATTCCTTATTACTCATTTTCTTTGCCCTTTTCAATATAAAGATCATTCTTTTAGAGGAAAATACAAGCAAAATAAGAACTGAGCACCGGTCATCCTTTATCATACCACATCTCCCCAAACACAGGTCCTATCCCTCTCCTTTGATCCTCTCTTTTTCCTCAGCATGCCAATCTGCCACCTCCCTAAACCCTCTGAGCTGTTCTTAGCTTTCCTCACCAGTCTCAGTTCATCTTGAGCTCTAGCTTTCTTGACAGTATTCCTAAAAGACTGTGTCACGTATCTGCATTTAGTCTCTATTACTTAAGTGGTGTAGTGGAGACAATGTCAAGTCTGGAGTCAGGAAGTTCAACTGTGGCCTCAGACCCTTGACCCTAGGAAAGTCACTTAACCTCAGTCTGCCTCAGTTTTCTCATCTGTAAAATGCAGGTAATAGCAGCATCTACCTCCAGGATGGTTGTGAGGATTGTGTAAAATCTGATAACTGAGGAAGGAATAATTGTAAGCAAAACAAATTTTCTTGATCATGAAGTGTGGACTAAAAGAAAATGAAAAGAAATGTAATAGAAGGGGGTGCCCATCAATTGGCAGGCTGAACAAATTGTATCACATAAATCTAATAGATTATTTTGTTATAAGAATGATTTAAGAGACTCCTATAATGTTAATGGAATATAAGATCTTGCCCAGTAATAGGCTTCATGTGGACCCCATTAAGGGAAGGTTGCTTAGGGAAGGTTTGCTTGTAGGAAGGCTTGCACACCTTTTGGTCCTAAGTTGATTAGGCACTGAGTCACGAGGTTTGTGATGCCTTCTATACTCTGCGTTGGTATTTTGCTTTGGGGGCTTGCTCATGAGAAGGACCTTGTAATTCTCTGGTGGAGACTCTGAGTAGCTATATGTTCAGACCCCCTGACTGCTCAGATGTAAAGGCTCTCTTGATCCAGTGACATATGTAAAGTGTACAGCAATACTGCTTTAATGTCAGGCAGTCAGAGACCTGTCTTTGGTCTTTATGCTAATTTTCTGTTTGTACTTTCTTCAAGTTCAGGGTGCTGATCCTTCCCCTGAACTGGTGAACTTTTGACCCCTTTAAAAGTTGTCTTTCCTTTAAGAAAAACTGATCAAAGAACCAGTGCTAGCAGTCATCCTGGGTGTGCTAGGATGCTTGCTTTTACAACTCCTGAAAAATTGGAACCAATGAAGAGTCAAATAAGCAGGACCAGAACAATTTATACAAGGACAACCACAATATGAAGAAAAACAACTTTGAAAAACTAAGAACTCTGATCAAAGCAATGACCAGTCATGTCTCCATGTTACCTGTCGCCTGACATATAGGTGACATACTCAAGGTGCAGAAAGAGATAAAAGTTTCTGGACATGGACAATATGAGATTTTGTTTTGGTTAAGTATGCTTATTTGTTACAAGGATTTTTTACCTTCTCTGTTTTTAATTGGGGGGGCACCAAGAGGGAGAGATTAAGTAACAGTGAGACAAAAACAAACAAACAAAAAAGAGGGCCACTGAAACATTTTTTAAAATGCATAGTGGAAAAGGAAGGAAGCACAAACAGGAGTTTGGAAGTAATGGCTGGAATTTATTATATTTTTTTAAAAAAGCAAGTGGCATGAAATGGCCACTAACACTTTCATATGTAATTTTGTGTTCTTTTGTGTATGTTATGTATGTACGATGTACATATATATGTATGTGTGTGTATACACACACACGAATGAATGAAAAAGCAAAAAAATCCAGATCGTAAGGCTTCTCAATTCCAAAGTAATATGCCAATAAAGTCCAAAATGGCCAGCTATAGAAAGACTTTGTACCTCCAGATTGGTGGTATATGTTTACCTTCAGAATTAAAAAAATGAAATAAAGGAGATATTAGAGGATTCAGAGAAAGGATGGCAGGATCCCAAGGACTAAAATGCTACAGCAAGTCATCTGAAGAGTGACAGGAAGCTCTGATGAAGTTCTGAATACACAAAGAGAAAAAAATTACAATAAGGAGGAAAAGAGAAATACATCTGAGGAGATGACTGGCTATACAACCAAGTTAAAGATACAATGACAAAAAGGGGAATGAGAAAAAGGCAGCTATGGAAACAGATTACTGACATTTTCTAATTAATGAATGTGTATCAACTGTTAGAAGATTAAAAGAACCTAAAAACTGCCTCAGCCAATGAATCCTGACCTACTTGCCAAGTGGAAAGCTTCGCCAGGGGCAATACTGGTTTAAAACATAAATTCATTCATAAAATCTTCCAGAAGAGAATGGTGGAAGGTTGTCCAAAACTGTCAAAAAGAACCCTAACAACCAGTAGGGGGGAAAACAGGATTACAAAAAACATGATAAGAGACTCATCTAAACAAAATCATTCCAAAACCATGTAAGGATGAAAATGGGTGGACAAAAACACACTGGAAAATGAAAAAGATCTGTAAAGGATTTAATGGCAATTTTCTTTCCATTAATGACTCTTCGTGGAGAAGCAAAAATGGCACCAAAGAAAACCAGGATGGGAAAAGAGCAGCTAGACTAGACTAAAGACGTGATCTAGGACAGAGGTTAAAAAATTTGGGGGATGCTGAGCAATTAATTCTCAAGGAAGGATGCCTGTCAACACCTCAGAAGAAATGTCAGTCTTTGCCTATTTTCTTATCTCTACAAAATTTTAGTGAGGAAAAATCTGTGTTTGTGCTTTGTTCTTGATGAGGACCATGGCATCAAGATGAAGACATGACTTGCAGTTGACTTTGATCAGAGTGAGGGAGGGCTGTGCAAGATCTCCAACCTCACTCTCTTCTCCTGAGCCACCTGGGTCCAGTGACCAGATACTCATTAGGATGACTGGAGATGGCCCAGGATGCAATGGGAGACCCTTGCCCTTTTAGGCTAAGGTCTCATCACATTCTCACTTTGAGTGAGATACAGCCATTCAATGAATAGGTTTCTTTAAGTTACTCATGGGATGGCCCTTTTAATAAAAAAAAAAAATATCAAGCTAGGAGGGGAAGACCCTCAAAGAGAGTAAAAGAGAAACAGTTAGTATTTAGTGTTTACTAAATTTAGTAAACACTAAATAGTGAGAATAATCTACACATGCATTGAGGGCATACTTCATAAAGGTATAAGAAGGGAACAAGTAGATTTTTGCAAATGATATTCCACAGAAGACCACATACTTACAATCACCTAGTTGACCAAAAGGTGTGATGATGCAATATTCCATTGTGTTCATTGTTTGATTATAAAAGAGCACTTAATTTGGTAGGGCAAAATATCACATTAAAGGCTCTCCTTCAACAAAGTACAAAATAATTCCTTTAAAGATGTCACAACTGAGATAATTTTCTTTGATGATCTAATGATAAGGTGTGGCAAAGCATAAAACAGAAAACATTTCCTGACGGTATTCGTTACTGCCAAGGAGGATGTCCAGTGCAGAATCCAAATGTAAAAGGGAATCCTTATAAATGGAGAAGTAACTGAAATGCTCCTGTTTTTGAATGGTAATCTGCTTACTGCATTAAGTCTAGGAATATCTGAATAATAAAGCTGTAGGTTACCCACAGGGCAATGGAAAGGTGCACAGTGTGAGTAAGTAGCACACACTGCTAACAAAGAATTGGACCCAAGCATGTGTAGCCTTTTTCAGATTGCATGCAATGTTGGAGAGGGGAGAAGGGAGGGAGGAGGGAAAACTTGGAACTCAAAGATCTTATGAAAGTAAATGTTGAAAACAAAAAATACAAAAATTAGTAAGTAAATAATTTGAAAATTTATGCCCAAGAAGCAGAGTTGATAAGATATCAAAGAGATATGTGACTAGAAGAGTAAGCAGCCCAATCCTGACACTTCAAGGTCCACCTACTGCCATGGCAGGTATCTACATAGTGGAAGAGCCCTACAGGGAAGTTCTCAGGCACACTGGGTGGACCAATCGTGAAGAAATTTAAAGGGACTGTGGAGAAGAGTCACAAAGACCAAAAGGGAGCCAAGAGACTGAGGCTGGCATCAATAGATAGAGCACCCACATTTGTGTAGTCAAAGATCCAGTGAATGGCTGAAGATGACTGGTGACTGAGGGTACTATCTGTATTGTTTATTTTGATTTGTACAAAGCATTTGTCAAAGTATCTCATGCCACTTCTCTGGAATATATGGAGCTGTGGGCTGGCTGGAATAGTCTCAGGTGAATTTAGAGCTGATTTGATAACTAGTGGGCTACCAGGTTTCTGTATCTGGTCCTGTGACATTTAATGATTGTATCTATGACATGGCCAGAGGCACAGGTGGGATTCTCATCAAATTTGCAGATAACATAGCACTGGGAAGGAGAACTTATACTTTGGGTGAAAGGGTAAGGATCCCCAAAGATCTAAATAGGTTATAATGCTAGGACTAATCTATTACAATGAAATTTAATAGGGAGAAACATCATCTTCCAAAAGGCACCCTCTCATGAGTACAAGATGAGGAGGCAGGGTCTGCCACATTTCAGGAATGATAAGCTGGGGAACATCCAGAGAGGGGCACTCTGAATGGCAAATGCGTTCATGATCATATCCTGTTATGATGACTGGTAGAACAATTTAGGGATGTTAATTGTGTAGAGAAGAATCAGGGTTCAAAATAATAACTTATTATCAAGTATTTGATAAGCTTTAATACTGAAGGAGAGTTAAACTTATTCTACTAGACCCCAGAGTGCACAGCTAGGACCAAAGAGAAGAAAATTAAAGCTGGAAGAAGGCTGGACTTCCTCACAGAGCTATCTAGCCAGGAAATGCACTACCTTTTAAGAAGACAGTGTATTCCTTATTATAGAAAGTCTTTAAGCAAAGGCTAGATGACTATTTTTCAGGTATGTTGCAAAACAGATTCTTGTACAGGTCCAATGTAGACTAGATAGCCTCTGAAGTACTGATGCTTTCCAACTGTCAGATTTTGCTAATTTGATTTTGGTGCTAAGGACCTTAGGGAAGAGAAAAAGTGGTTCCAAGTTGAACTGGGCTACTTACTTTCATGGTAGGGTCTTTTTCTACTAGTGGGCGACAGTACACAGGCACAGGAACGTTCTTCATTCTGGTGTCTTCTTGGCCTCCATTGGGACTCAACTGTTAAAAAAAATAAAAGACGGAGAGAATTAAGAAAGTGTGAATCCCTTTACCCTGGGGTTGGGCTAAACTTTGAGTCCTAACTTTGAGTTAGGACATTGTCTTAGGACAATGTAGCTGTTCTTTTTCTCTAAGATGTTCAAAAATATCCAAGCAACTGAGAAGGTGAAAGCGACTCAATTTGGGAGCAGACACAAATGGACATGGTCAACAGGCCTGCTGAGGGAGCTTCCCCATTGGTTCCCCTTCATTGTTCTCTTCCACTTTGTATTCCCTCTACTTTTTTGATTTTCAGCCCCAGGCAACTCCCTTCTCTCTAGCTTTATCTATTTCCTGGGAGCCTCAGACTCTAAGCTGATGTAAGCATTTAGGATAATCTAACTGTAAAGTAAATACAAACTATCATTATCATGACCATCCAAGAGAAGGTGTAGGGTGAAATGATCACATTCCAAGAGATGATAGGAAATGGGAGTTACACAGGGCTGAAGGTCTAAACAGTGGAAAGAAAGGGAGGAAGGAGTGCTGAGCATCCAGATCAGGACAGAGGCCAGGGTCAATTCAGGCTTCTTTTGTATATTTCAGGCTAAAGCCAGCCAAATAAGGAAGTATCTGCGGACCTGAAGAGAGCTCTGCCCCTGACATTCTCTCTCCTAAGCCAGGGTTGCTGGTTTCTAGAGAGGGTTGTGGCTAGGTAGGTGTCATTCTCCGTGGTGAATATAGTCTGGTATTTGTGCAAAGGTACGTGAAATGTGTGAAGAGGGGTAAGCAGGATTACCTGCTTATACTTGGCAGGAAGGCTCCAGCCACAGGCCTGCAGCCGCCCATCATCATTGCGTACATGTTCTCGAACTTGGCGATACTGTTCACGCTTCTGTTCCCTCCGGGCTGAAGATGTGCAGTCACTGAGAAGAGAAGTGACAGTTGTACTTCTCAATCTATAGTTAGAAATGCAGGCAAAGGGTTGAGAAGTAGGTCTGAAGGAAAGGGATGAATTGGTTAGATACCAGTAACCAGAGTGGAAACAAAATACTCAGATTACTGAATTGGGAGTAATCTGAGGGTGGAGAATAGGAGAAGCTTGATGCTTTGGTCCTAAACATGGCACAGTCTTGTATAAAGGTCTGGCCTAAAAACCCTCACTACTGCTCTGGAAGAATAAATTGAAAGGGCTCACTCTTCTGAAAGGGGGAGGATGGACTATGAGGTTTACTGAGGTAAGAGTTTGCAGAAGCTTCATGTCAAATATGGGTTTGAAACCTTGTCCCGAAATTCAGTCGTGGACAAAATCCAACAGCCCAGAACGGGGAACTGGCTTCTAATCAAATACTGAGATTCAAGCGCTCTGCTTTCTAACAGCCTTCTGATGCCTGGCTCTATGCAACATATAAAAGGTCATTCAAGCCACAAGGTAGGTACTTACATGCTTGTCAAAGAAAATGAATAAATGAATGAAAGAGTACCATAGAATCCTAACCTTCGATAGCTCACCCTGTATTTCACTCAGTTGTTAAGATTACTAAATTTGAAACGGTACCTCCTAAGGGTTGGGCCCTATGTGAGGGTGTGGTGGTAAATGTTTAACAACTGGCTCTCTAGGAGGAAAATGTATGCTTAATATACTTTTCAGCATAATCTGCATTATTAACATTTTCTCCATCACTTTCTTAAGTCTAGACAATCAATAAAACAATAAATCTGTTCTGCTTTAGCTGCTAACAACTTCTCTTACTCAATTACCTTGTACTTTTGTAGAGACTTTATAAATACTCATATATGTACTTGTCTTCCCCAAGGGCAGGGACTAATTCACTTCTGTCTTTGTATTTCTTGGCTCCTAACAGTGCCTGGCATACAGTAGGTACTTAATGCTGACTGGTCCATTGTTAGCATATCCAAGACTAGAACTCAGGTCTCCAGACTTCAGGTTAGTGTTCCTAGGCAGCTCCATAAAGAGGTAGACAAATAATTAAGACATCAATGCTCAACATTCTTGGCATCAGAGAAAGAAAGGGCTATGGGAACACTCCTGCCTCTTTTCTTAACTGTCTAAAACAGAATATTGGAGGTGAAGTTGTCAAGAAATAAACTCACTCATCAGGGAAAAATTCCAAGGTGCGGCTGCCAGCTGAGATCTGGCACATGGTATGGCTGCGGCGCTGGCTGAATCCAGCTGTGGTAGGTGACTTGTAGTGGATGTTTACTGATGGATAGGACCTCTTTGCAGGAGGTGGGCTGGAGGAAGAGCTGAAGAGGCGGCTGAAGCTATAAACAGATATATGGGGCAAGTAAGACAGGCATGGAGGAAAATGTTAGTATCAGAATCCATCAGATTACCTATTCCCCATTCTGTAGCCCTTTTTCCATAGTCACAGAATTTCAGAGCCAGAAGAACCTTAAAAGGTGAACCCCCTTTTACAAATAAAACTAAAGTCTGGTGAAGGGAAGCAACTTGCCCAAAGTGGTAATGCAGGATTAGAACCTGGCTTTCCTGACTGCCATGAAGACTCATTCCATTTACACTGCCCTGCTTTGTGCCCCAAGGACTCACAATTGCCAGATGGTTGATTTCTTCTTCTCCTGGACAGATGGGTGTTCCCGGGATGCCCTGTAGAGAGAAGCCAGAGAACCAGTCACCTTGGGCACTCACCAAAACTAAAAGAAGATAATTCTACTCTTTCTATTAGCTTCACCTTTGGCTACAAAAAAGTCAATGCAAGATGAGGCATAAGTAGACTTCAGGGAAGACTACAAACTTCTGGAGCATAGCAGCTATTCCTTTACCCTTTATTTTCTACCCCCGCTGGCTCCTAGGAAAAAGGCAGTGCAGACAGAAGAGCTTCTGTGGACTGTGAGGCAGGCTGCTTTCCAATCAATGGCACAATGGCTCTAGGCATTGAAAAGAAAACTTTGGAAAAGTCAGAGCAGCTACAGGAAACTAAGTAATCGTTAAGGCATGAGTGTTTATTGATTGATGACAGCAGATCAAAGACCACATCTCAGGTTTCCTGACTTCAGACTAGTGTTCTTCTCATTACTCGCACTGCTCTTGCTGAGGCAGCTCTGCGGAGCAGTAGTCAAATAAGTGGGACATCAATGCTCAACATTCTTAGCATCGAAGAGAACCCCAGGAAGATTTATAGGAACTGATGCAAAGCAAAGGGAGCAAAGTGATGAGAAGACCGTACACAGTAACAGTAATACTGTCCAATAATCAAACATGAAAGACTTAGCTACTTTGATCAATACAATTATCCACAACACCAAAGGGACCATGATGAAAAATACTATCCACCTCTAGAGACAGAGGACAATAGCCAGGTGGCACAGTGGATAGAGTGTCATCTTCCTCAGTTCAAATCTGGCCTCAGATGCTTACTAGCTATGTGACCCTGGGTAAGCGACATAACCTTGACTTCCTCAGTCTTCTCATCTGTAAAATGAGCTGGAGAAGGAAATGGCAAATACCTCCATATCTTTGCCAAGAAAATCCCCAATGGGATCATGGAGAATTGGACAATACTGAAATGACTGAATGCCACCAGTAACAACAACTAGAGAGAGAACTGATAGACTCTGAGTGCAGACTGAAGCACTTTTTTCTTTTTCCCACATTATGGCTAATGTGGAAATATGTTTTGTATGATTTCATTTATATTATGGGTATTGTTATTTCTTGCCTTCTCAATGGCTGAAGGAGGGGGTGGAGGGAAGGAGAGATTTTGGAACAGAAAATACAAATTTAAAAATTTTTTTAAAAGAGAGAGAGAAGCCACGTAAGAAAGGACTCTGGGAATGTACCTTTTTTTCTGGGAACCCTTTTTCCTTAGTTGTCTAGAAGGAAATAATTGCGATGAAGCTGCTGAGAAGCAAATTCACTCATAAGGGAAAAATTCCACCTGGTTTCCAGGTGAGATCTGGGATCTTCCTCTGCCTGTGTAAATGAGGTCTTGACACTAAATTTATTTCATGCAAAGATAACGCCTTCCCTAAACTGCCTCTGGGACAAGCACTGACTCAGTCAGTGTTTTACTTCTTTTGTCTACTGCTACAGTGATTTAGCCCTTGAGCCAAGTAAGGAAACTACATTAAAGGTCTTGTGTTAGCACATTAGAGCTTATGGATCAACCAGTCTCAAGGAAAGGAACTTCCCCTTTTTCTGGAGGACTAAAGCTAAGGAAGATTCCTCATTCAGATCCAGTCCAAGCTCAAAATTAAGAGAGAAATAAAGACACAGAAGTCAATTTCCATTGGCCCTAGGTACAGCACCAAGACACATTCAAAATCTTTCTAGGTTCCCAATCAGTTTAATTTATCTTCAACTACAGGATGCAAGGGGAGGAAAGACAGAAGGCAAGAATCAAGTTTACTTTATGATCCAATTCTCTTACTAATTAGTAAGGGCTTCCTGAGGCCAAAGCATTTCACTAGATATTAAGTGACAGTAGTAATAAAACATGATGCAATCTCTCTCTTCCCAGTGCTGAAGAATCCATATGATATGAAGATAATAAACCAACTCGGACTACTCAAGATCCATAATTATAGGTACCTTAAGATAAAACTGAACAAAGAAACATGGATGGGAAGGAGGGAGGAATATGGGGAGCTACAGAAGGATAGATGGAGATCCAATAGTTTTTGTGCATTTCTGGATAGCACATCCTACTCTTAGCACTCTGTCAGGTTCATTAGTGTTACCTGATCATCTCTGTCCACCTCACAGCTTCCTGGAGCTCCATCAGCCTCTCCTTATACTGGTTACGTTCCATAAGGACACGGGCCATCTCTACACGGGTGAAACGGCGACGCTGGGCAATGGGAATGTTGTCCTGCAGAGGGGAGGAGCACTGCTGTTCAGCCAATGAGAGAGTGAAGGGGTTGAAGTTAGTACAGAAATAAGTAGGAGTTTATAAACACATTGTTAGTTTCTTCCTGATTTGTGCTATCCCTTTGTTAGCTCTAAAGCTACTCGAGCCACTCTACTGTTAACCATGGTGCAGAGGGCAAGGAGTTAGATTGTCAGGGAATAGCTTGGACCCAATGCAGATCTCCCATGGATCTTCAGCAAGTGCAATTCATGGGAGGGAGGAGGGAATTAAAAATGAGAGTACCTGGAAATGCAAAGGGATAGGAATTCTGACACTAGGCTATAGGAATTCCAAGAGCCAAGTTTATCTTTTCATTATCAAATTCTGGACCTTCCCCTTGGGAAGTGGCAGAGGGAGACAAATGTAGTCTTTGAACAGAGGTTAGATGATGACTACTTATCGGAGATACCATTGGAAATATTCAATTATGAGTCAGACTAGATGGCCTTCGAGGGCTCTTCCAATTTAAATTCTACGACAAAATGGGTATCTTTTCCTCCAAACCACTGCCTCACATTGGGTCCAAAAAGTTCCAAGCAAGAAATCAGTAGCTAAACAGGGATTAGAAAATAAGAAGGCATTTTAGGGAAAGTTATATTTAGGTCCTGTGGGGTTCACATAAGGTCTAAAGAGGGGTTCATGCAGGATCCAGATAAGATCAAGGCAGAATGGGACTATATATCTTGCAATATAACCCAGGCTTCTAAAATTCTAAGGGACTGGTGAGGAAGGAAATAGATAGGCAACAGACCCAGCGGGGATCCTAGCCATGCTTCCCACTGCACAAGGGGTATGCTGGCACTCAACAATATTTTATTTTGTTGCTGCATAGAGTTTCTTCAGTAACTGTGCTGCCAAATGAGTGAAGGGGACCTAAAATGCCTCCGTCTACCTAGGACGACTGCTGCAACTAGAGGAGTTACAACTACTGGTTTGATTTCTCTGGGAGGAAACCTTTACCCAATATGTAACCAGGATTGTTCCTTCTCATATACATCTTTTCACAGAATTAGGAAAGGAAAATGAAGCACACATGAAGATCAATAAAGCCCCCAAATTCCTAGGCCAATAAGATTCCCCTTAATCCAAAAAAAAAAAAAAATTGTCCAAATTGGAATGAGCTTTAGTGAACCTCAATCTCCCACCCTCATTTTTAACTATTAGACTGTGGCAAAAATAAGTGATGCAGGTAACAAGAAGAGAGGCTAGTCCCTCTTCCTATCCCTAAGTCCATCTAGGCTGTACTTACCTCCGAGCTTTGTTCTAGATGGTTACTATTTTAGCCAGTTTACCATTTTCACTTTGTAGAAGGGAAGGTCTCTGGTGAGGTCAATTAATGAGGCTAAAATGAGGCTACTGCTTTTTAGGGCATAGCTCTTAAAGCCTAAACCATCTACTGATACATCTGCTTGATTGTCAGAAAATGAAGACCTCAAGACCTAGTGAAATAAAGTTGCTCTAATATCAAGAACAAATTCCTTCGCTAGGAATGAAAGAAACATGGCGCTTCTAGGGTAGAGGAGGAGAACATTGCTGGAATTTCAGCAAACACACTACTGGGTAAAGGGCCCTCACATAATTAGGTCCAAAGCCTGTGAAGTTACTAAAAGTGTGTCCACATCAACATTCTTGCTTACTTAATAGTGCTATATAAAATTACATTGAAAACTATAACACCTGTCAGTCTGAATACCATTTGGCACAGCAGCTAAATGGGGAAAGCCATAGTTCCTTGAATTTGCCTAGCTGTTGCAGGGCAGGAAAAAAATATTTTGAGATATAACCAAAAACTAAGTTTTGGCTCTCGTCAGAAAGTCGCTGCAGCATTTGGCAGGAGACACTATAGACTGAAGGGTTGATGCAGACATTACAAGAGGAAGCAGGTGAGGAGATGGGAGGGAACTAATGGAAAGATGAATGTATGGAGAAAACAAACATGCCCATTACCACCCATTCCCAGGCATTTTAATAATGAAATATACCAATTCTGTACAGAGATAGCTGCTTACATCCTCCACCTCTTCTTTGGGTTCACGTCGTGCAGTGATGGCCTCAGACTTCACTCTACAGGGAGAAGAAGTCAAACGTAGGTGGGAGAGAAGTTTGGAACACTGACTTTGAAGGTCTGGCAGAGAAAGGGGATCCATGAAATACATTTGGTCCCATTTCTCACCATTCATTGTATAAGGTCTTCCATGGGAAATGTTCAGGGAAGTGAAAGAGAATGGAACTCAATTTAGAAAAGAGAGGCACAAAGAGATGCCGCTTCTGTGGAAACGCATGGGAGCGCGTCACAACCAAGACCTAGCACATCCCCCAAAATGCCACGTGGGGTTCTTAAATCCTAGCAGAGAGAAGAAGGCGTAGCAGTTCAAGGCCATAGTGTGTTCCTGGGATCCCTTTTTATCCTCTCTTAACTAAAAAAGGGGAGCACAGAGAAGAACTGAAAAATAGGTTTATTTATATATCTATATTTATTTATATTTTAAAAAAGAAAAAAACACCCAGGAGCTAGGAATCACGAGCCTAGAAAGAGAACGCTTCAGCAAGCTCTGACTCAACCCATGCCAATGTCTCCAGGTGGGATTCAGCTTTAGGAATGTAGGCCTTTCCTTAGACTTGACGAAAAGTGATCTCAGCAGAATGTAGATGAATGAATACAAGTTACAAGGAAGTTTATGAGGAAATACAAGAGTAGTAGCAGAGGTAACTAACTCATTATCTGAGGAAATAAAATAAAAGTTGGAAGGGTCTTACTTTCACATGATGAAATTAAGAGATACTAAGGTATACTGGAGGAGGCATGAAAGAAGACTGTCCAAGTCAACAACAAGAACTCACTGAGCACCTGCTGCATGTTCAGCACTGGGTTCAATGCTGCTTAAGAGGGGACAATGAAACAGTAAGGACTTTCGGTATGAGGAAGAATGAGAGCAGTAAAAGGCCCTGTGAAGCTGAGAGAAAGGAAGACCAAGTGGCAAGTATTCATTTTCTCTTCAAACTAAAGAGGATCATCTGATTTCCAGTCCAGCTGGGACTTCCTGTATCTTGGTAACATTGCCTCCCTCACCGTTTGAGCTCCTCTTCCAGCTCCTTGACTCTGGTCTCCATTTTGGCTTTGGCCTGCTTTGTGGCTTCCAATTCTCCCTTTAGCACCTCCTGTTCCCCAGACAACTGGTCCACCTTGGCAATCAGATCATTCTTCACCACATTCAAAGCATTTCTTTAAAAAAGCAACAATATAAGAAAATTATGTGCGATTACTTCTAGAGTACATAAAAAGCTTCAAAGAGAGGCCAATCAGTTTTGCAGCTAAGTACCTCAGCAGCCTCAGACATCAAGAATATGAGTTACAGTCAGTGGCCAAACTAAAGAAACAACTTATGAAGCTTATATCTAAGTTCCTTCTTAAACAAAAACAACAAGGAACATTAGTGAATCCAGGAGCCGTAGGGATCTGGAAGGTTGGTTGAGTCTCAAAGTTTAAAATGGGCAACTATCTAGCTAGGAACAGAACACATTAATTACATTAATACATTAATTAATACTCTCAACCATTCCCAGGTGTTGGCAGCTGGCTGCTGCTTGTGAGATGGGACAGGATTGGGAAGATATCCCTCAAACCAGGGATCCAAGGTCCTGGTGAGAGAATTACTGAAACAGTCTAGAACACCACAGTGAGATTTAAAAAGGTGCACTGGTCTCTTACTTGGTCTCCAGGAGCTGTGAGTTCTCTAGCAATAGATTTCCCACTTCTTTGCCCATTCCTGAAACAAAAAGTAAGGAAATTTCAATCAAGCCTAATCATGACTATCTCAGCAGAAAAAGAGTATTTACTTGTTAGTCCCATTCCTAGTGGTCAGCCACTCCTTGGCTGTATTTAGAATGTCCTTCGAGGAAAGATTCAAAGTCATCACCCACTGGTGAGGAAGGATACTTAGAGCAAACTTCAGTCAAAACAGAAAATAGGATTCCCTCCTCCTGGGTGTCCTTCTGAAGCCTCCCCCAGTTCATTACTTTAGGGAACAGACACATGGCTCTGCAGAGCTAGCCACCCGCTTTTTGGATGCCACTTCCAGGGATTTTCCTAGGGACTCATAGTTTGAATCTCTGCTAAGGGCTACAGAACTCCTGAGGAATGAGTAATCCCTCTTGGCCATCGTCAGCTTTAGCTGTTCCACAGGTCCTCTGATCAGATAGCTCAAACTGTTGACAAGGGGTTCCAACTTCAAAGGATGTGACAACACTTTTGGAATGAGAACTGAGAGAATCCAAATAAAATACTGGGGACTGAGGAAAGAGACCCTGAAGGGGAGGAAGCCAAAGGGCACTGGGAAGTAGGGAAAAATTCCTCTGGAGATAGAATCCTAGCAAAAGCAGGGTAGGATCCATCAGTCTGGATTTAAAGAAATTATTTTATATTGTAACACAGACTATTGGATGGGATCAGGCACCAAACTTGAATTTAAACCTATGCCTCTGCCCCAATCCCATGCTTCATAGGCATTATCCCTCACAGGAGCTTTTTAAAAATTTAAATTTTTAATAAACAAGCACAATTTAAAAGTCCCCAGTTCCCCAAGAGAATGGAAGTTGGTGCTATGGTGACAAGAAGATAGAGAGGACAACACAGCACTTAACAAAGAACCCTTCCCCAGGAGATGGGATGGACACGGGATGGCAAATGCAGCTCTCCAGACTGGTTAGAAGCAGACCAAGCTATGTGGGAAAAAATTAAGAAAAAGTGCCACTGAATTTCAACAGACTGCTTTGACACTGTAGAGTGTGTGTTCACCCCCAGACAAAAGGAGAAGGGGAAGACACAATCTTCCAACAGTGCAGGGACCACAGCCTTTAAGATAGTCTAATAAAAGTAGATGGCAGGAAGGGAGAAGGGAGAGATCTCTTCCTCTGCACAGTCCCCAGAAAAATGAGGGGACTAGGGGTGGGGCTGCTTGTGATCTTCTCCACCAGGTGGTATAAAAGACTCTTGAGCTCTTTAGGATCAGAGACTAAAACAAGACTGCTCCTAATCCTGGAGGTATTTGACAACAGCACAAAATAAATGTACTAAAACCAATTCTCTAGGAAAGGACAATGGAATAACCAAATCCAGACTAAATAGGGGAAAAAAACACAACACCTTGTTTCAGCCTCAGTCCTTCTAGTCACTTCCCCCCACTTCTCCAACCCCATTCAAAAAGAAAAAAGAAAAAAATACGAATTAAAAAAGTAATGCTTTGTATTTGAGAGTCCCTGGTATCTCCATTCTGACCTCCTCTGCCATGGAAGTAATGGCATTGCCTCTGTCTGGGGCCACAGCATTCAACAGGATTTAGAGAGTGCTTACAAGAACAGGGCATTTTCCTGAGTTGTTGAAGGAACAGAGGTCTTCAGAGGTGGTCTCCTCTTAGCAAGAGACTTGAAATGCCCTGTCCCATCTAGCCTCAGGCAAAGATGAAAGGACAGTAGAGTACAGAGTCCCCAGGAGATGTGAAGGAGAGTCAGGGTGGGGAGCCTACAGAGACTGCCTCAGCCATTATGAAAATAAGGCAAAGGGGAGAGATAGTCTGGAGAAGAGGCTCCTCTGAAGTGCCCACTACAAGTCTGGCAGGAGAAAAACAGGGCACTCCAAGCAGCAGAGGAGACACGCACATGGGGAAAGAACCCCAGACCAAAGATGTGGAGCCCAGGCTGCAGACTATCTCCCCAAAGGCCCCCCCACCACCACCACTTCTACACCATTACCATGCAAAACCCAAACCACAAAACCCCATGGAGCATGACAAGATGTTGGGTGAAGAGGAAAAGCCAGAAACTGGAAAAAACATACACTTAAATATGGCCTTTGCCTTACCAAAAAAATCATCCCGCACTATGAGAGCCGTCCCAATCCCATAGGAAGGAGTTGGGGAAACGGGGAGGAAGAAAGGGAAAGAAAGGAAGGAAGAAAAAACAAGCAGCCATTAAACATCCATCATAAATAGAAAACCAAGCAGTGAGTCACAGTGCTCATGGGTTACTTCATTTTGGAAAAGAATCGGAGGAGGGGACAGGAAGGAGAGGATGAAAACCAGGCTGGGGTGGGGTGGGGTTTTGGAGCCTCAGCCCTGATGTGTTGAGGTGCTGATTTTTGAGATTTAGGAAGAATTCAATTGATTTGTTCCCTTCTTCACGACAACAACAACTACCAGTCACATGTGAAGCAGGAAAAAAGTCGGAGGGAGAGTTAGAAGTGGAATTAGTGGGTTACAGTATATGAAAATTTCTGAGCTGCTTACGCCATTTTTAGACAGACAGAGAAACAATTCTGAACCAGGGAGAGATGTACATGCTAGCTGTTAGTATTCTTTGGCTACAGAGTTTGGAAGCCCAGGATTTTGTTTATAGGAAGGCAAGGCAATGGCATCTTCCTGCCAACAAAGCAGAGAATGATCTGGACTACAGCAACAAAAGTAGACAATTAGAGCACCTTCTGTTTTATTTGGGAAGAAGGCCTCCTAACAAAGTCCAGGTAGTAAACATGTCACAGGATACCACAGGCTGGGCCCATGACAGCTTTTATCACAGGGTGCTTGCGTTCTGAGGGAAATGCTGAATCTAAGCTAAGAGAGGAATCCAGGAAATTAGGTGATCTTTGAAAAATCTTTTGGTAAGTTTAATGCACCTAAAGAAAGGCATATCCTATTATTCCATTACCTCAACACATTAGTTGTCTAAATGGGGAACTTCTACCTTAATAGGAAAAGGATAATTAGCACAGCAGATCTGGTTAAACTGAAGGAATAACATCAATGGAACTGGGAGAGCAAACCAAGGAAGCTTACTAAGCTATAGGAGGGTGAGCAAAAAGCCAGGAGGTGGGACCACGGCCCCAAAGTCAATGGGAACTTGGAGACAGCAGGGGAGGATCACATGTGTATACCATATCATTCTATCTGAATTCAACAAGTAGGGAAAAGGAACCCAAAATAAACAAGGACACTGAACAGGAGAGATACACACCTGAGAACTCCCCTATGGGCCATGTCCAGCGAAGCACAGAGAGACAAGGGGAAAAGGAAGTGACAAAAAGGTCAATCGGTGACTGAAACCAACAAAATAAAAAGTTTTCGTTAAAGAAAAATTAACAATGATTCAGCCATTTCAATGCTAAAGGGTATGAAGAGTAAGGAAAAAGACTGTCTAGTCTATCTTGGTGTCATAAAGCTAACCAGGGGCAGAGATACAAAGGTAAAGGTCTCACAGGGAAATCGAGAGCTAAATGGTTTCAATAATTCAGAGGCTAGGTTTTCAAATACCACCAGAAGAACTGAGTTGTTCAATTTCCTATTCTATTTTATTCTGCCTTTGAAGGCCTGCTCCTACTTCCCTCTGATTTCTTTTGACCATGGTCCAAAGGGGCCTACAAACTGGTTTTGTGGGACAATAAACCTGTCCTCCCAATGACCTGTGAAAAGCTTCAGGAGGCAGTTGTGTTTTTTTTTTTTTCACACAGTCCTGCCAAGGTTTAGGGCCTTCTGAAAGGTTAAGAAGCAGCATAATGCAGTGGAAAGAGCACTGTTCCTACAGTCAGCACACCTGAGGGCCCAAACGTTGCCTCTGTCACCTGTCTGACCTTGATCAAGTCACTGCACCTCTCTGGACCTCAGTTTCCTTATTTGTAAAACGAGGTTCGATTGGGTGGTTGCTAATGTTCCTTTAAACCCTAGATTTCTTATCTTTATTAGGATGAGAAATCAGTAACTTACCAATATTTGTTAATCCACTTCTTCATTTTGAAGTACAAAGAATCCAAAAAATACAGGAATTTGAAGTAATGGAAGAGAGATGCCTATCTCACTCTTGCTAACTCTAAGCAAAGAAACATAGGTAAGGCAATAGTTGAGGGATATTTATGTGGGAGTATTTATGTGGGAGGGAGAACAAGAAGAATACTAGAATTTTAGGACTAGAAGGAACCTTAGAGATCATCTGTCCCGATCTTCAGAGAAGTGCTGAAAAAAGGCTATAGGAAATGAAGGGTTTGGAGTTACTGCTTATACTTTTTCTCTGCAGAATTAGGCTCAAAAAAAAAAAAAGGAAAAATGTAGTTAAAGATCTCTTTGTATGGTCCCACATCGGAAAGAACAAGGTTGTTTGTAGGAGGGCTTGATTAATACAGGCCCTCCTGCAAAACTGTTACTCTCCTTCCTAGGAGGCATGGATTTGACAAATGTCTTTGCTTGTTGTCTCATAACTGCATGGACATCTAAAAGACAAACAAAAAAGAGGTGGAAGAGCTACCTGACTTTAAAGCTCAAAGTAGGTGCAAACTAAGCAACTTTCCTTATTTCCTGTATGAAGGATGCAGCAGAGAAGGGAAAATAATGAAGGAAACTCAAGCCTGGAGAACCATCATGTCAGTTATTGACTAATTAGCAAATATGTACTGAGCACCTACAGAACTTAGCAGTAGGCATTATAAAGGAAGACAAGAAACAGAGAAGCCAAGGCCCTTAACCTCAAGAAGTTTATTAGATTAATAACATGAAGTAACAGGATAGCACATATTTAACTGGTAAATTGTACCGTGTGGTTTGTCCTTCTTGGTTTGTCTTGAAGAGGACCATGCATGACATCAGGAAGATAACATTATGACTTGCAAATGAATTGGATTATAGTGAGGAAGTGCTGTGCAAAGTCACCAGCCTCACTTTCTATTCCAGAGCCATCTGGGTCCAGTGGCTAGATATAGAACAGGACAATTGGAGACGGCATATAGTAAGTGTCTGAGGCCACATTTGAACTCAGGTCCTCCTGAATCCATTGCCAGCACTCTATCCACTATGCCATCTAGTTGCTCAGGAGAAGAAAGTGAGGTTGGTGACCTTGCACAGCCCTCTCTCACTCAAATCAAAGTCAACTGCAAGTCATGTCATCATCTTGATGTCATGGTCCTCTTCTAGAATGAAGGACAAACTCAACCTGTACTATGTGGACAATAATTGGCAAAGTATTTGGGAGATGGAAGAAATCAATTTCAGCTATAGAAGTCCATAAAGATTTAATGGAGAGGACTTAAAATGAGAGTCCATTTCTCCTTTCGACGTGGGTTTTCCCCATGAAGGCAACAAGACTGTCTCTGGGACCTGGAGGAGGCACAGGAGTCACCATACCCTGCCCTACTGACTAGACTTGTTTCCATAAGGAGGCAAGAGAGTACTGAATCAACCAGAGCTAAGTGCTACTTGCTCTTTGTGGATCCTCTAAGTTATAGCTACATAAACTTTTCTTTGTTAACTGTTAATGACCTGTCAGTGTGTCTTTGTTTCATTTCATCAATGAACCTAAACTGTACTCTTCATTGTAATTTTACAGAAACCCTCTCCTGTCCCTTCCCCTCTTTCTTCCTCTACTCACACAGGGTATAATATCCTTACCCGTGGGGGCTCTGCCCAAAGGAATGTAAATATTGATTGCTGAAAACTCAAAATGATATCTTGGGATTTATTTATTTCTTAAGGACAATGCCTTAAACACAAATCACTCTCCCTCTCACAGACTGGCCAAAAATAGGTCCCAGACCAAGCTCCACTAGGTCATTGTTTGAGCCCAGATGGCTCAGAATGAATGTAAATAGCAAACTGTTTCAATTTTGGTCAGAAACCCTGAGGATCTTTCCCTCCCAGATTGATTTTTTTTTTTTGACTAGGTAAAAGAGGCCATTCTCTACCTTGTTTCTTACCTAGCCTTAATCACTAAGTGGGTGTTGCCTCAGGCAAACTGACACCAGAAAGACCTTAGCTTAGTCAATGTTTCCCATGCATCTCCAGTACTCTGGATCCATATCTTGCCACTGGGCCCAGATGACTCCAGAGGAGAAAGTGAAGCTGGTGACTTTGCACAGATCTCTCTCACTTAAATCCAATTCCCTTGCAAGTCATGACATCACCTTCCTGATGTCAAGGTCCTTTTCAAGAATGAAAGACAAACAACAACCATTACCTTCTACCTCAGAGTGCCTCTTTTACCTTTAAGATGTAGTTCAGGTACCATCTTCTATATATAGCCTTTCTTACTCCTCCCAGCAACTAACTAGTGTCCTCTCTCATACTACTCTACATTCAACCTTTATACACACACACACACACACACACACACACAAATATATATATATCTATATATATCGTATATATATGTATATATGTTTGTATTTTGTTTTCTATTTAAGCTGCATTTGTTTATTTTTATGTGTACTTGCTGTCTTCCCCATTAGAATGTAAGCTCATTGTAGGAAAGGATTGTTTCATTCTTTGTACTTGACTATAGTAGGTACTTAGTAATTACTTGTTGATTGACTGATTACACGTGTTAAAAAATCTATAGGGTTACTCATTCAAAGACTGATGGCCTAAAGTCCCATGTTAAAGGATTAGTTCAATCTAGAGAGGTGTACTTCGATTATTAAGAACCTATTTTGTGCCAGGCACTGTGCTAAGCAATGGAAATACAAAGAAAAGCAAAAAACTAACCAAACTAACACACACCACCACCACCAAAAAAAAAAAAAATCCCTGCTCTCAAGGAGTTCCATTTTATAAAAATGAAAGCATGGTTCAAAAAGGTGAGATAAACTATGCAATTTCAAATGACATGAGCAGGAAGATCATGGATCTAGAATATTTCCAAGAAAAAGAGATTCCAAGGTCATGTAGTGACAGACACAAAGAAGGAGACCAAGGCAGCCAGGTCCATCCACCCACTTGCCAACAGATGTTCCCTGATCCTTAGCTGAAACAATCTGGTTACCAAGTCCCAGGATGGACAATGAAGAGGGAAGAAGGAACTCCATTCAGGAGTAATATTCTACAACTATTCCACTGTGCTACCAGCCTAAGACAAAACCAAGTTGAAAGCTGCAGTAGCTAGAGAACAGGGTCTACTCAACTTATCACTAGCTTAGGTTTTTTAGCCAGTTGGAGAGGTTTCAGTTTCTGATGATCAGAGAGCACAATGATGGGATGCCATGTTAAGGTGTTAAGTCTTGAATACAGATTTTTATTGTCAACAATCCTGTTGCAGATGGTGTAAATCAGTGTGGTTGAGCTTTGCTCCATAGAGTATACAGAAAAAGGTGGAAAAGGGATAAAATCTTTGATGCTGTCATAATCATAATGTGTAAGCAAGTCAAACTCCCGAAGGCAAACTATTTTGATAAAGTTTTGGTACAGGCTTGGTAGCTCTAGGCTGGTACTGGGCAAGGGAGTTTCCAAGGACAGTCACAGGGCAGTGTGCCAGCAGGGCTAGAAGTGTTAACCTGAGCTAAAGGTCATTTGCTTGAAATATCAGGTAATGTAGAATATAGCATAATATAAGCTCTTTGAGGGCAGGAACCGTTTCATTGTTATCTTTGTATTCAACCATATAGATAGAAGATGCTTAATAAATGTCTGTTGAACATGTAGCTCATGCAGTCCTAACCAACGGATTTTATGTACCACCAGGAACAGGAAAGACACTAGCAAAGTTCAGAGATTAAAGTTTCTTAATATCCCATTCAAACCTGTAGCAAGTGGAACTTTTGAGCTACTAAGCCAAAATGAAGCACACATGTCTGTGGATCAGTGGAGTGGCTGCCTCACCCTGGAATAGTATAAGGTCTATGAAGTTGCTTAAGGTTGCATTAATGTGGGGTCAATATCTGGTAAATGGTTGGGGACTAGTTGGATCAGATAGCTCATGGAGTTGTGTCTGGGGGATGGGGTCCAATGGGTCGATCAGAGTCACACTTCATCTAACCTGTATTGGCTTTCCTAGATCTTGTGAAGTAGGCAGCTTGTAGCTTAGGTACCCAACATACTTGTCCTTGGGCAGAACCAGAGAGAGATTAGTCTCATTGTCAAAGCTCTGTTAGATACCCTGGAAGGCCAGGACCACTGAAACCCTGAATAGAGTTCATAAATTCTTCCCTCCATTGGTTCATGAGGACATCCTGAAGGAGCTAACATATTCTACTGATGAGCCATTCATCTCCTGCATTTGACCAATTTGCTGGTGGAAGTCCTATGCTATAGTGGGGCTTCAAAATCTGCTAAAGCTCTGACATTTACTAGCACGAACTGTGTGTAGAAACAAATATTACCTTCCAGATAACCTTTGGTATCAAGAACCTCACCTCTTTTTCTCAATGGTAGAACTTCATTTATAATAGTATTTTGGGATAGAAGTTGGTCAAGACTGCTGATGAGCACTGACAATTCCTTAGAGGAGCTCATTCATGTGGGGTAAGGGAAGGTGCCAACTCATCTGTTGTTGTAGGCAGTTGTTGAGGACGCTTCTTCCCTGGCACAACCTGCCTCCACAAGTCAGCCTTTTCTAGTTATGATTCACTTCTGCTATAAACAAGTTCTTGGGACCTGAGAGATCAGGGACTGGGAAGTTTACTGGAATGGAGCAAACCAGGTGTCACAGTTAGGGGCAAAATAAGCTTGTTAAAGTCTTTATAGTTCAGAACCTTAACACAGAAGTGTACCGAGATTAATCTTGAGGCCTTCTGAGGATAGACTAGGGGCAGGAACAGAGAAAGAGTCAAAGGTAAGCCATGCAAAGCTCAAGAGAGATGCAGAAAAGAGTTTTTGGAAACTATTTTTAAATATATCTGCCTACAAACTACTAGTGACAAACCACTATTGGCCCCTGCTCTTGGTACATCCACTATTTAGACATAGCCCAATATTTCCAAGTGCCTTGGGCTACCTTCCCAGATTCTGGGCCAACCAAGTTTCAATGCCAAGTTTAAGTTTACCTGTGAAATTAGTCACTGAGAGGTCACAGGTTTTCCCAGGACCCCATCAGCAGGGCATTTCATTAATCTAAAAAGCTAATGTTACCTGCTGATTTGAAAGTTTCCTGAGCACTTTCCCTTCCAGTACATTTATGAAAATTAAAAGTTCTAAGTAAGACTGACACCAGTACTGATCCCTTGGGTAATCTCACATTATTTCAGGTATACACCTGCTTTCCCCTCCTTTTACTTCCTGTCTCTGTAATAAAGGCAGCATGATTTGGCAGAGAGAGCTAGCCTCACAGCCAGGAACGTCTGGACTCAGATCTCATCTCTGATACATCCTAGTGTGTGTATCTGATATATGCTGCCCATGTGGCCCTGTACAAGTCACATAACTGCTCAGTACTCTTGATAACTAAGACTACACAGAGAAAGTATTAACCTGCATTGGTAGAGTGAATTTCCTCACTGGGTAACTCCTCATCCCTCTTATCTTTCCCTATCTGTAAGAAAATTCCCTACAATCCTAGGGTGACTCAATTATTTTAAGAGTCTGAATTAACCTTATGAAAGGTCATTTGAAAAGCAATGGAAATCATATCCACAAGTTATCCTCATCTATGTCTTTCCTTCAGTAGTGAATAATCAGACATGATTTTCCCTCATAGAAACAGGACTGCTTTTCTCACAAAAGTTGTTTGCTGAAGTATTCAGTAACACCATTCCTTGTTTTAGATTTTGACAGGTAACTTCAAAGAAAATGCCACTCACTGTGTATGGTTCCCAAGGTTTCTTTGTCTTCATTATTGTCCTTTATGATTTATAGATACGGAAGTTAAGATAAATAAAAGTAGATTGTAATCTCATTTCAGAGAATTTGCCAAAAGAAATCCTTTTCCTGCACCAAAGTACTAATCAGGTCATAGTTTTAGGGGAAAGAAGGTTTGGGATAAAACAAAGTAATGCAACAACCAGTACCTTAGAGAAAATACTCTCTACACTGTGGATGACTCTGGTAACGAGAGGAAAGAGGACACAGAGAAGAACAGAAGGGCTGAAGAATAGTACAGTACTGTACAGTACTACAGGATCATGGCCCCAAACCATGAGTCAAAACAAGTCAGAGAGATACACTGCAGTTAGGTTTAGTGGTTCTGTTAACCTAGTCATTGAAAAGAGCAGGAGGACAAAAGTTAAGGTAAGGTGTTTAATAATAAAATCCAAGAAATTAACTTAGTTGTAACTCAATACTCCAAGAATTTGTCATTTTGTCAGTATGAGTACTCCCTCCACTGACAAGGTCATTATTATGCTTTAGTGGAAGTCTTTGTGAGTTGTTGCAGCCAAATAATCACCTGAAAACAAACATGATGATAAATCTTCTCCCACCTTGACCAGGTAGATCCTCTTACAATAGACAGTCTGTTATTGTGCCTAAACTCAAAGCCTTTCTGGCAGTGTACACAGCTAGAGGTCACAGCCTGCTAAGATACCTGTGTCACCATAATGATGCACTGAAGGAATAGCTCAATGCAAGTCCAGGGAATACCTTAATAAAATATCTTTACTGAAATAAGTTTAAAATATCATTATTATATTGTCTAGAGTTGCTAAATCTCTTTCTCTGTCTACTTTGAGAGGTAATTTTTCATAAAGTCTCATGACCACTCTCTCAGATGACAAACTTTCCTCACAAAAAAAAGTTCAGTAATTTGCTATGTTTGATCAATGAAACCAAACGGATGAACA
Source organism: Notamacropus eugenii (assembly GCF_028372415.1). Taxonomy (NCBI): domain Eukaryota; kingdom Metazoa; phylum Chordata; class Mammalia; order Diprotodontia; family Macropodidae; genus Notamacropus; species Notamacropus eugenii. The sequence goes on from NC_092872.1 coordinate 48,885,554, forward strand.
GTGATTAAAAAAGTACTGGAAGGGAAATTTGAAATGACACATACACAGCTTAATATTAAGTAGGTTCTTTCCACAACAAATTTTTTTAATAAAAAAATTTTTTTAAAGAATAAATGTTCAAACATTTGAAGTAAAAAGAAGTTCCACTTTTCCTTGGTGTCAATTAATGGAAAAAATGATCATTTCAGGCCTAAATAGTTCCTTCAGGTAGGCTAGAGTTCTGGTAATGAACAATACAGAAATCTATCTATATACATTCCCCACCAGTCACCAAGTACAGATATATTCACTTTTAAGCAGGCTGTGAGGTAGACACATAGGCTAAAAAAAACTGGAACAAATTGAGGAGGTCAACTGACCTTCAGTTTATGGCAATATCTATGAAGACCAGTAACACACTACAGTCAACTATACGATCAGCCTCTCTGAATTCCGATCAGAAAATATGCACTTCACTGTACAACTACAAACGTCTAAGAACAAACCAACGATAGCAAAAAGGGGTTAAATATGAAGACATGACAAAGTTGAGGGCCACCCTCAACAACCACAAGGAAGGATGGCATCAAGTACACCAGATGAGAACTGCCCAGAGGGAGACTCTGCCTTGAAACCATAAGAAGTCAGGGCAACTTGCTTCATGCCTTAGGAAGAAAAATAGGCTAATGATGAGCTGATGAGGCAGAACAAAGATATCACAGCTAGCAGACAGCAAACTAAAAACTACATTTACAAATTAATTAGCTGATCTCATCACAGAATGGTTGCTTCAGGTACATGTACATGGGAAACCAGCAGCTACAGCTTTCTTGAGCCATAAACCACATGAATTAGATAATGTATAAGGAAAAAGGCAATCTCTTTAATCCTCCTGGCCAGCAGAAAGAGACCAAACTACATTATTACTTAAGAGAATATCAACATGTATACCTGAAGGTCAACAAAACAGGATTTGCTAAGGGAAGACAGGAAGACATTCTGGATCTCACCCATCTTATTGACCAGAAGAATCAGAGAGAGAAGTCAATTCAAAGACAATATGGACTGAAAACACACAAGCCTATATGGACTAAATTCAATGATTCATTGAAATGAGACACTCATAATTATGATCAGAGAATATAAACCTTCTGCTCTAGTGGTTCTCAATAACATTTATGGTCAATGCTGGTGTATCTGCCTCAAATAGTAGATGACTCCAGAAAGTATGTCAGTAAAATTCTATACTTATTTTGAAGATATGTTTTTTAGCACAGAAGGAAGGAAAGATAAGTACTGAACAAGAAACTTTAAAAAAGAAACTTTCTAAAGAGATGCTCTCAGTCCATTTTAGAAACTATAGTGACACGGAAATTCTAATAAAAGTCTTACAATATTTAGGGGATATCTTTTTCTAAAACCTTTCTTCTGAGAAGCATAACATGCTGAGTATACCCAAGGTTTCTTATCCAGGCATTTCACTGGTATAAAGGGGAACTGTGGAGTGGACAAAAGGGGATCTGTTTTAGGTTGCTGGGCAAAACCTTTACTCCAAGTCTGCTCCTCCAAAAATGTCCTTACCATAGGGCTGCTGAAAGATCTATTTTACATGAAAAGCTGCATCATATAATCACGAAGGACAACTTTTACCTAGTAGGTCTGCACCTTCATCCACATCCCCAATGACTTCAGAACCTGCAGTAGATAGCTCATGATATAGGGAATCAGTGTTGATGCCAAAGGCCTTGTTGACAATTCCTTGAGTTGGACTGCAAGGAGAAAAAAATGCACGTGCACGCACACACACACACACACACACACACACACACACACACACACACACACACACACACACACACACACACACACACACACCACAGCATAGTTAGTTTGCAATATTGGTATGGAACACTATTATAGGTTTACTAAGTGCTCGTATAACTCTCAGTAAGTGACCAACATTGCTCTTTTAGGTTATAAATATAAAATGGGAGATGAAATGGGAGATGTCTCCCACTCAGAGACAGTGAGATACACTGGTCTGAAAACTAATTATCTCATTAAGGCAAAGAAAAGCTAAGACATAGGAGGGAACAGTTTTGACTGAGTTCGCCAAGGCAGTTAGGAGTATATAATTCCCAGTCTATTTATCTAATTCATTAGGACATGTAGTTTTTTATGAAAGTACAAGTAAAAAGTCATCCCACTTAAGATTAGAAAAAGGGGGAATTCTAGGAGGGAGTTATTGTACCTATTTCCAGTACGTTCCAGTCGAGGTTCCTGGCACATGTCTAGCTCTGGTGTGGAATCTATGATGTCTTGAACATCAGACCATTCATCACTACTGCCCATGCCTATAAGAGACAAGAGGGAAATTTGTGATTCATATTTAATTACTGAGATAAAGGACCCTTACCACAAGATTACTCTGAAATTTCAAGAGACAAGGTCCTAGATCACTTGCTGGGGCAGGGGATTATCAGGAAAGAATTTTTCCAAGTTAGCCCATAGCACAGAAAGACCTAACAAATATATATGTATATGGAAGAGACAGGAATGAGAGACATGTTATTTGCCTTTCTGGAAGTCAGAGAGTAGGAGAAAATGTGCACTACTTGCCCTGTTTGCACTTATGATGCATGCAAAGATATTCAAAGGTATATTGTTAGGTATTGCTGGATAACCAATAAAGATTTGATCAAGTGACTCGAGTAAGTTGTGTCATTATTTTTATAGTTAAATTTTAGTGGAAAATGCCCCATTTTCCTTTTGGCTTATTAATTAGATTACAGACTTGTATGAGATTAAAACATGCCTTCTAAATAAGAATAGTCCACACAAGCCAAAACATACAAAGACTCTAGTTATCCTTCAGTGTTGGATTTCTAAAGAAAACAGACTAGAAGGTGCCTGTTACTTGTGTGCTTCCCCAGGATGCACATGGCTGAGGCAGGAGACTACAGTACCTATGCTGACATTCCTCATTTCCTGGGTGACCTGGACTTCCATGTTGCGACTGTTGCGTTTCTCTCTTGCACGTTTGCTGTTCTTTGCTCCAAGACCATAGTCCCCTAAGGGCTGGAGACTGTCATTCAGGGGGGTGACAGCAGCAGAGGGCACGGAGGATGTCGGTGTATTGGACTTGGTGCCAGTGGTGCTGGGTGTGGCAGCAGCAGAAGACTGGCCTGACTCAGACATCTCATCCTGTGGACACTAGGACAGAGAACAGAGGAGGGAGAAAGGAAGTCCTTCTATGTGTTTCTACTACTCTCCAGCTCCATGATCTGGTCACTGCCTTTGGGTACCACAGTCAGCATCAGACCGCTCAGTCACCAATCAAAATAACAGGAGCTGCAGTGGCCATAGGACCTGAAATTTGGTTGAACTATCAACTTCTATTCATGTGGAGGCCCAATCCCCCATGTTTCTCTTCGACTATCAGGAGAATGGTTAAAGATTTTGAGTTCTAAAATGATATAAAAAAAGCTTTATTTGATCTAGGAAGAGACATTCCTTGGGAAGAAACACAAGGATATCTTCAGTCCTACATCACCATGGACCGTAAGAGAAGAAGACACTTTTATATAAACTATTTTATGTCTTATTTAAGATATTACATATCTTTATTTCTCTGGGTTAACCATACTTAGGTAGTTCAAAAGGAGTAGTGCCTGCTTTCGCTTGGCTAATGCCTCTCAGAAATGAGAAGATGCAAATATTAGAAAAGAGCTTTTCTCAGTTATGTATGCTATCTGCATTTCAGTGGTTTGGGACTTGGCTTTCAATGTCACTGTTACACAATACAATCAAACAATTCAGAATGTGATGAAGATGAACACTGGATGAAAAATGGCAATGCAACCCTTTGCAGCCAGGTATCCGAATCAAACTGTAGTCCAGTATGGGAGAAGAGTAACCAAACCGAAGGGTTAGGGGAGAAGGTTGACCTGAGTGGATACATGGGTTTTTCTGGAAACCAAATTACCCCAGCACTGTGACCACTGAAGCAGGAAGAATATTACTAGGTCGTTACATAAATATTAGCTACGTTTCACCTCCTTAACTAGAGTAACTATGAACACTTGAGAGACATCGGCAATTTCCCGATAGGAAAAGAATCTTTCTTCATTTTCAGTCAGAATCTTGGGATATGACATAACTTCACAACCTCAAAATGTGCACCTCAGTCTTCTGGACATGATTTGCTATATCCTACAGACAAAAACAGTATTCCATAAAGTCAAAGAGCTAATAAATATCTAAGTCCTAACATCCTACTCCTATTTAAACACCAGACCTCAGAATCACTGCTGATTTAAATACAGTACACAATTCTACTTTTATGGAATGAGACATGACTAAAATGGTTATGAAAAAACTGATTTTCAAAAAACCCAAATGTTCTTAGCAGTTTATCCTAAGAATTTTATTTTTTAAATGTCATTTTATTTGAATACTTATGAGATATAAAACATGTCAATTTCTCTTCTTAATGAATTTAAGATAGAGGACAACTTCAATACTATATACAGGCTCATAAGCCAAATTTTTGCTCATCATTGTAATTTTTAAAATCACACATCTGTTAACTAGTATTATATACAATCTCTTTATTCTTACAGTAAATAACTTCGTTCTCTCAATAGAAACTTCTCAGGACCCTGCACACCTTTGTTCTTCCTTGTCAGTATCTATAAAGTATCCTCCAATTTAAGTTTACAAAGAAAGCAGATGCTTGCCTTGTGGGCAGGATAATAAAATATGTAACCGACCTAAGCACATGGACTCAGGTTACTGGCATTTCTAGGGGACAGGGGAGATGTTATTTATGAGATAAAACATTAAGGAGAATTTCCTAAAAGTGAAAGTTTTTGTAAACTGGGAGAAGTAAAAAGATGGTAGTCTCCTTTAGAGGTTTTAAAAAACAGTAAATGCTCTTGTCTAGGAATTTCTTGGATAAAAATTCTGAATAGACTAGAAATCAGTTTAGAGATAAGTGGTAGAGTTGTTTCTTTAAAAGTGAACAACCCAGCATTTTTCTCCAGCTTTCTGAAAGCTATCAGAGATTAAGTAGGTAGCAAATAAAAGGCAGGCCAAATGTTCCTCCTAAGATCTCACTTGGTGGCTTTGTCTAACAGGTATCTCTGATCTGCATTTAGGAGACCTCAAGTAAATTTTGAACTTTGCCCACTCCCTTTGAAGTAATTCTGTGTTAATATCTCACATTTGCTTTCTGTGGTTTTAGCACCATATGAAAAAAATGCTCTTTCTGCAAAATAGAAAGAAAAATAAATCACCAGTACCAAAACAATTACTGGATGACTAAATTTTCACATCAACCTCATCTACTCCCATACTTCGTGGCCAGCCCATGTTTTGTGGCTATGATGGGATAGGAACATCTCTCCTCCCACTCCTTCTGCCATTCTTGCTGCAGTTGCTGACATACGGGGGAGCTAAGAATGTAGGAGGAACTCCACTGAACAGGGTGAGAGGAGTGATGCACATGATGGAAAATACACATATTCAGTCAAGTTCCTCTTTGCTGATCCTTATCATCTTTGGCTCCAAAGGCGACATTTTCACAGACTCTTCATAACCCACCAATTTACACCGTAGACAATCAAGGGACTCCTGGCAAACATGGCTTACTTTTTAGTAAAATTTGGGGACTCTTGTTTAAAAAGAAACCTCCCAGATGCCATTAAAACTCACTATTATCCTAAAGCCACCACTTACCCAAAGGACACTCTCCTTGGCCACCACTTACCTAAAGTCAAACCTCTCAACCTCCTAAACATCAATGTGTGTAGCAGTGGCCTCCAAAATGCATTGCAAAGGACCAAAATTCTTAGCAGTCATTTCTCACCATGAGTAGTCACAACTGTTTGGTTAAAACACTGAAAATACAGTACATAAAGAACAACAAAACACATTAAGGAGTTAAAAAAACAAAAAAAAACATTAAAACCTAATGCATGAAATAAAAAGAACAAATAAAACTTAAACATAATAACGCTGAAAAAAATCAAAATTAAATAAAACAAATCTGTGGAGCCAAACTTCAACACTACTTAAATAATGGACTATTTCAGTGAAAATTCAGGACAAAGAAAGGATGCCAGAGGACAAAAAAGCAATGAGAAGTGTCTAAGAGACATGATGTGGATCCTTGTTGCCACTGCAGGGGAAAGCATGCAGACCACAAAGCTTTCTAGCTACTTTGCTGACCACTATGCCAGTGTACTTTCAATTCAATTCACTTCACCACATATCTATCTATTAGGTGAGTCACCTCCATGAAGCCCATTCTAACAATGAGGTACACAAAGAAAAAAACAATAAGCCTGAAATGACTAATCAAGTCCACGACACAACCAACATTGAACCTAGTATACTAAAATTCTGTTTCCTTCCCTTATTTTGCTGCTCTCTCTGCCTGAATGCCAGTGTCACATTAGTGTTATGTATATATACTGTGTGTGTGTATATATATATGTACCCTAAGTGTGTGTGTTATCAAACCCACGATAATCTCAGAGCCATGCTCACTAGCTAACACGAAGCAGAAACAGAAGAAGATAATGTAATAGCTTTTCTAAAGAATTTGCAGGGTACACAAACACTTAACAGCCAAACTGGAAACCAAGAGGATAAAAGGTCGGAAAGGAGATTGGCATAAGCTCCTCTCACCTCAAGCTCATCAGCTATAAGCCTTGCCCTAACTCATTCAAAGGCAGGATGCCCCAGACATAACTTCTAAGAACTGTGCTTCACCAGGGTTTCTATAACCTTGTCTCAGTGCTATCTACTACAAGTCAGCATCTGCTACAAAATAACACTGTTCCCTACCTGATGAAGATGGCATAAAGCATGCTTTGCAACTGAACTCTCAAAGGTGAAATCACCTTATAGATCAAAGCTAGCAATTACTGAATGACTAGTGTTATTCAGTGATACCACTTAGTCATTTCTGAAGTAAAAAGTTAAAAGGTTTGGTTTTATTGGGGTATGGATTGTTATCTACATTCAGAAATAGGTTCAATAGGTACCTGTCTAGGGGGATTCTAGTCTCCCAATTCCAGGTTATAGCATGGGAAGCTAGCATAGGGAGGACAGACTAAGAAAGAAAAGATACCATCTTTCCAATTCCCTAATTTGAGCTCAACTGCCAGCCCCAGATGCAAGCAGCATATCTGATTAGAAAATGAACTCCTGAAATCTGCTAGGAAGAAGGTAAAATGCTTTTCAAACTGTAGCTCCAAGTAGAATACACAGTGGCCTACTCAGTAAGAGCCAATAGCCTGACATGGAACATTAGTATGGGGTGTGGGAAGTGGAGGCAGTTGAACTTACTGTTAGACTAGTCCTATTCTAAACATCAAACACATGCTGGGTGCCAAAAATTCATACTACAATACCAGCTGCAATAAGGCCAACCTCAGGAAAGAAGCTCCAAATACAAGCCACTCAAAGGAAAGAATCAGAGGAAAGCAGGGAATGAGGCAACAATATCCTCCCTCCTTTTTTTATCTTCGCACTCTGGTCCTTCCCCTCCCCTGTTTGCTATGGTTCAGTTCAGGAGTGTAATCCAAACTGAAAAAGGGAGAAGCTGCAAAGGGTTATGGACACAAGTTGGTCTCCGTCTTTATGAACATGTGGATGCCACTGACAGTGGGAAAGAGGAGACCCTTATTCCACGACATGTGTATAAAACCTTGTAGCTGGAGTTGGACTGCAGCTGGCCGAGGTCACTCAGGTGCCAGTGGTCCACTGTGGGGATGATCTTGCCCCCTATCTGTCCACGTACCATTCCATCTGCAAGGGGGAAGACATTCAGAGAGGTGGGGCGCTCCTTCCTGCTGAAACAGGGAAAAAGACAAAAAAACAAATGGGCTGGTGGTTAGACTGCAGTTTATAAAGTACATAATAATAATTAAAAATGTAAATTTTCTTTTCCAGAGATGTATACAGTGTTGCCACAAAAAATGAATGGTAATAGTGGCTGACATTTTTACAAAGTTGTAGATTTCATAAAATATCATATAAATTAACAAAGCGTTTCTCCTATTCCCAGCAATAAGAAGCACCTCTGCTAACTCAGGAAGTAGAAATCGGCTACAAAGACTTGCAAAATCTTTTATGTCTACCCTCTTCTAACTTCACCCAATTTTAAGAATTACTCATTGCTGCTGAACTCATCTTCTGAGAAAGTTACTTCTTACTATTTACAAACTCTTTTAAGCAGAGTGAATTCATTTAAAAATGATGAATGAAGAACTGCTAATATATTAATAGCTATCATTTATTTCATACTTCAAGGGTGACAAAATATTTTATATACTTCATCCAATTTAAACCTCACTTACAATAAAGCTCTGAAGTAGGTACTACAGATATTGCTATCCTCATTTTGCAGATGAAGACACAGAGGCAGGAAGAGACTGAGCAACTTGCCACAGTCACACAGGTAGTATGGAAAGTGGTATGTGAACCCAGGTCTTCTTGACTCTAAATCCAGCTATACCACGTTAGCCCTCCCTGGCATATCAATGCCACTGCTCATTCTTTTTACTGTCACATTCCTACCTTTCAAATTCCATCACAGGCATTGTTTCCTTGCTCATACATCTACTCACTGCTTCCTCTATTATCACAAAGTATTAACACTGAAAACTGGCTAACTTTATTCTAACTATACCTTCAGGGGGATAGGAAGGTTCAGAAGTACAGTTTGCAGAAACTGTTATAGGAAAAAAAAAAATCTGTTCTGTGGGGTATGATGCCGAGTATACACAAAACTCCTCAATCCTTTTCATCCCTATCCACCAAGTCTTCCTGTGAATTACAGCAGAGCCGACAGGGGCAGCAGCTAGAGGTATGGATGAGGTCACCTCAGTTTGAACCCTAGCTCTAGCACCATCTTAGGATGAACATAAGCCGTTTCATCTCTCCAGCTTGCTTTTCCTCCCTGGAAAATGGAGCTTCCCAAAAAATAATGATAGTTCTTAAATATGTTCAAGACAATAACACTTTAGATGTTACTTAGGTAATGAATTAAAAACAACCTTGTATGCTAGACTCAACAACACTGAAGTCAAGTCTACTCCTTCAGAAACACAGTGTGTGCGATCTAAAGGAGCTTCCTTCTAAGCCTCTGATGTTTACTGAAAGGTTCCGACTAGAGGTCAAAAGCATAAAAGAAAAAGCACTTTCTACATGTGCTAAATAAATGTTTTTAAATTTAATTGGAAAGAGACTTGTGAATGAAGGCATGGATGGTCAAGTTCCATTCTGGTAATATAATAAAGGAAAGAGTTTGGGAGTCCTAAGGAATAGGGTGGGTCAACTAGATCCTGGAAGGAGATGGAGGAAAAGATTGTCATAGAAGCTAGGAGAAGGGTGAACTAAGGGAGGGAAAGTAAACTTAGTGGGTTTGCTGTAAGGAGTTCATGATTCAGGGGCCTGATAGATTGGAATAGGCAGAATGTGTACATGTGAATGTAAGAAAGAGTGAGATGTTAGGCTAATATAACTATTGAAAGTTGGTAGAAAGAAAACATGATAATTCAGGACCATAAGATTAAAATGTAAAACTTTATTCATAATACATCTAATCTGGTGGGGCTATACTAGCCTTCCTTCACAAGGAAGAAGTGTTCCCTTGAAACAGTTTGTCCTGTGATGGCTGGGATCATCCCAATTGTCACTGCATGGCAAGAATGGAACTCTAAATATAGTCCGTTCGAATTTTTCTATGCCATCACAATTCTTTGTCCTTCTGCCTTTCCCCATGTATCACTCCTAAAGACCCTATGGTCCCTTAATCCCTTTCTGTTCTCCAAGTACATCACAACTCTTATAGCTTCACCTCCCCTTCACCCTCCCCTTAACAACTGTGACATGATGATGAACAATTTCAATGACTGTCTCTTCACATATGATTAGCTCATTCCTTTGACCTTCCCACTCTTAACATTCTATGCTTTCTGTAGATATTTCAAAGGTATCAAGTGTTGCTGGATGGAGTTATGAAATCATAGTAGGTCTACTACAAATGTGTGTAACCTAATCTCAAGTAGAACCCAATAGGTACATAGCAATCCTTTTACTCATTCCCTACTAATAATTCCCTCAGAGGCTGTTCCAAACTTTCCCCTCCTCTTTCCTTTCTCCCTTCTGTTTTCCAACTCTAGACCCATCTCCAGAAGGTGACCTCTTCTCCTGTCCTCCACATATCAAAGTCCCACTGTATTAACCCATTTTCTCCTTCTGTTTGATCTCAGAGGATGAGGTGGCTTTTCTCTTTGACAAGACTATTTCTTCCAACAGTGTCCTTAATCCTATCTCTCCTAATGTCCTTTGGGATTGCCCCATCAATCCTCATTCTCTTTCATCTTCTTTGGATCTAGTGGCTGTTTTCCTATAGCTTACAAACATGTCTGTCATGTTTTGCATGACTGCATATGTATAACCTCTATCAAACTGCTTACTGTTTCAGGGAGGGTGGAAGAGGGAGTGGGAGGGAGAGAATTTGGAACTCAAACTTTTAAAAACTGAATGCTAAAAATAGGATAATAAATTTAGAGCTACAAAAGATCTCAGAGGCCACCATGTCCAACCCTCTTGTTCTCTAGATGAGGTCCTGAGAAGTTGAGTTCTCAGTCCAGGGGCACAAAGAAAGTGTCAGAAGCAGATCTTCCGGCCTCCAAGTCCAATGTGCTATATGAGTCTAAGTCCTCATTACTTCTTAGTACTTTCTTAGTTCACTGTAATAGACTCTCATTGGCCTCTCTGCTTTTGGTTTTCCTCCTTTCCAATTCACCTTTCATTGTGCTTTTAAAACAATTTGAATGAAATTGAAATGAAAGCTAAACTTTTCAGTAGCTTGCTTATTTTAGTAGCAGCACTTCCATAGGATTAAATACAGATCCACTGCACTATCACTCTTGCTAGCCCTATTTCAGACTACTTTTCTCTACATCAGGAGCCAGTCCTCAAACCAGTTCTAGGCTACTGTCTACTTACCTTTGCTTGTGCTTCCCTCATTTCTGAAAAGGACTCACTCACTGAAGACATTCCTTTACTTTCTGGTCTAATTCAGGTTCTCCTTTTCCCCTAAGGTCTTCCCTGATAAGCTCGTTAAAAGATAACCTTCCCTTCTGGATCTCTCATGCTTTTGTTAAACCTTTCTTCTTTTAAAAATCTTATCAGCTATTAAACTTCTATTATTTTTAAATTGTATTCTAGCTATTTGGGTTGATTTTTAATTCTCTGAATTGGACTGTAAATTCCTCATAGGTAGGATGTAAGTCATTTTTTCACTTTTGTATCTTGAGCTCCGAACACAGTACCTTGCAACTGGTAAGAATCTAATAAATGTCGAAAGAATGGACGTTTTCTTAGCAAGAAGACTTTGCAAGTGTATTCTTCTATTCAGGTTGTAACATTTTCTGTGGACAATTTCATGGGGTTTCTTAGTAAAGAATGTACTGGATTTGGGATCAGGAAGAAGTGGGTTCACATGTCACCTCAGATGTTGACTGAGTGACACGTGGGAGATCATTTAAACTTTCTATGCCTCAGTTTCCTTTTATGTAACAAGGAAAAAGAATAGGACCTACTAATATGGGTAATGTGAGAATCAGATGAGACAATGTATGTAAAGCACTTAACAACCTTAAAGAATAATATGTATATATATATATATATATATATATATGTATAACGTTAAAGAACAACATATAGAAGTAATTAATACTCTATTCTACATACTTGTTCATTCTCAAATCTCTCCCTTGTCAAGATTAAGGAAATAGACAAGATGGGGAAAGTTCCAAAGCAGTGTAACTGCAGAATCATAGAAAGGTCAGGAGGGTCTGAGCTTCTCACTTTACAAATAAACGATTCTTGACAAAAGTCAGGCACACCTACTCAACTATCACTGAGGCAGCTGGACCTCACTGCAAATCAGCAAAATTTTGAGACACTTGGTAGAGACAGTACAAAAATACAAATAGCAGCAACTTATTTTGGAAGATAAATAAAAACAACCATCAGCATGTTAGGAGCATTACCCAAGAAGCAGAAGAGATGGGTCTGACTTTTCCTGTCTGTTCCTTCTGGGATTCCCTTACACAACTCTCCATTTACATACAATCCTTCCTCCAGTAAGCTCCAAGTAAAATGCATAAAACCCAGTTCCTGTACATGGAATACCTCTCCAGGGACTCTTATCAGAGACATTACAAATATTTCCTTCAGTAATCTTGTGTAAAATTAATATAATGGAACCTCAAGTCTTAGGGATAAAAGCAAATGTAACCCAGGGGCTGTTAGAGGTGGTGATGGAAAGCCAGGGACTAGTGGTAGAAGTTCATTTCCACAAATAGCAGAAAGAACCAAATCATTTTCATTTGAGTGCAATCAATTTGAGAGTAGGGATTGTCTTTTTCTTTCTTTGGATTTCTCTATACAACCGCAGCCAGGGCTCCAAGGTGTGTATTTCATAAATATCACTTGTTGACAGGATCACTAAGAGTCAGGCAACAAACACTAGGAGAAATCAATCAAGACTGGAGTACAATCAGCAGTGAGTGGATAATTCTATAACCTGTTTAGGGTCTAGTACCACAGTTGGCAAAATGTTTTATGACCAACAATAACCATCAATGGTTTCTTCCTCTAAGAAAAGGACAAACTCTTGGCTTATTTCTTAGGTAAATGAAGAATCAGAATTTCATGTCCTGTCTCTACTTTGCAAACAGTGCACCTGGTGAAAAAGCAGGAATTCTGTCTTTGTGTAAAGCAACAAAGAGTTCAATATAATTTGGGGCTGCTTAATCACCCTGCTACTTCACATACTTTTCAGAAGGTGCAAATTACTGTGTTCCAGCTCCACAAAGATCAAGAAACTGCTATCATGATCTGGTCCATTCAAAGAGTAATGGTCCATCTGTATTCAAGAAGGATTATCCAGAAGAACTTCATGCCATAGTTAATATGAAAGACAATCCCTCATCTCCATTCCCCAGAACTATAGTAAATAAACACTGTTATGGGCTTTACCTTTTCCTCCATGACTGGCGAGGACTGCAGCGAAGTGACAAAAACAACAGCCAACATATAGCAGCAAGGCACAGAAAGCAAGACAAGAAAACAATCATTAGAGAGCTAAAGGCACATGTGCTCACACTGACAAACAATTGTTCAGCAATGTTTCTAAGACCAGGTAGCCTACTCTGCGCAGCCACCCTTCTACACAATGGACACATGCTAAGACAAGACATATTCAGGAAGACAAATGTAGACACTGTACACACTCTCTTAATATATGCAGTAAGCTTTCAAATATGTTTCTGTCATGCACTCAAAGCAGGTGAAAATACATAAAAGTGCTCATGTTAGCGAATACTTAGACAAAACACACATTCACACTAATATGTAGTAATAGTTGTATGTATAGATCATACACATACACACACACACACACACACACACACACACACACACACACCCACCCAGGAAAAGGAAGCCCATATTCTTCAAATACAAATATTCTGACAAAACACAGTTACAGTTCACATGAACTTTTATTTCGTAGCTCCATCAAGTCAGACAGCAAATTATGGAGTAAAAAAAAATCCAAACCATTGTCCTATTAAACATCCAATTTCAGCAGTGGAGCACTACAAAGGATGAGGGCTCCCACTGTGGTTATAGAAGAGTCAAAAGCAAGAATACAGTAGAGGACCATACATTTAATTTCCAATGTATGAATTGTCAGCGAAGAAAATAATAATAAATACTAATGTAGGAAAGATCACTGAGGATTTTCAGGGGAAAAGTCTCTTCTTTGTTAGCCACAATCTCAATTCCCAGCAGTAAACTAACCCCAACACATGTTTACCTTCCATGAATTTTAAAAACTAATCTGCCAACAAAGTGATAAAAGTTGATGTTTTCTGATTCTCAATCCCTGTATTCCAGGGAGCTCATATGCAGGTCTGTTCTTGTTGTTCAGTCATTTCAGTTATGTCCAACTCTTTGTAACCCACTGGGGGTTTTCTTGGCAAATATACTAGAATGGTCTGCCATTGTTTTCTCCAGATGATTTTACAGATGAGGAAACTGAGCCAAACAGGGTTAAGTGACTTGGCCAGAGTCATACAGCTAGGTAGTGTCTGAGGCCAGATTTGAACTCAGAAGATGAGTACTCATAATTCCAGGCCCAGCATTCTATCCACTCCGTCACCTAACTGCCCATCAGGTCTGTTCTTACACTGGTTGTAATTCTAGCTCCTTTGTCCTATACAATATCATATTCCAAGCCCTCCACTCCTTTAATGTGGAAGCTGCTAAATCTTGTGTGATCCAGACTGTGGGTCCGTGGCATCTGAATTATCCTTTTCTGGTTGCATGCAATATTTTCACCTTGATCTGGGAGCCCTGGAATTTGCCTATAATATTTCTGGGAGTTTTCATTTTGGGATCTCTTTCAGGAAATGATTGTGGATTCTTTAAATTTCTATTTTACCCTGTGGATCTAAGGTGTCAGGGTAGTTTCCCGCGATCATTTCCTGAAATATGATGTCTAGGCTCCTTTTTTGCTCGTGGCTTTCAGGTAGTCCAATAATTCTTAAATGATATTTTCAAAGTCAATTGCTTTTACAACGAGTATTTCAATTTTCTTCTATTTTTTCATTCTTTTGACTTTGTTTCTTGGAGTCTTGTGGAGACTTCCACTTGCCCAATTCTAATTTTTAAGGTGAGTCTTCTTTTTGTAAACCTCTTTTTCCACTTGGTAAATTCTGCTTTTTAAGGAGTTTTCTTCAGCAAACATACCTCCTTTTCCAATTAGCCAATTCTGCTTTTTAAGGAGTTTTTTTCTCCAGTGGATTTTTGTGGCTTTTTTGCCATTAGGTCAACTTTGTTTTTTAAGGTGATATTTTCTTCAGCAATTTTTTGTGCCTCTTTTACCAAGCCATTAATTCTTCTTGCATCACTCTCATTTTTTCCCTCATCTCCCTCTCTCTCTCTTTTTTTTTTATCACTCATCTCTTTCCTTAACTCTTCTAGGAATTCTTACTGGTCCAATTAGCATTTTTCTTTGAGGTTTTGCTTGTAGCTGATTTCACATTGTTTTCTCCTTAGTTTATGTCTTGGTCTTTCCTGCCACTGTAATAGCTTTTTATGATTAAGTTTTTTTTTGTTGTTTGTTCATTTTCTCAGTCTATTTCTTGACTTTGAATTTAATGTTAAAATTGGGATCTGCTCACCTGGGGTTGAGGAGGAACTGTACCAAGCTTCAGGCTTTTTCATGCTGCCATTTTCAAAGATAGTTCTGGGGATCTGCAAGTTTTTGGTGCTTCCAAGGCAGTGTGATGCTGGGAGAAGTATGGCCACTGTCATGGTCTGTGCTCTGGTTTTTACCCAAGAATGGCCCTTGAAGCCTGCAGCCACAAGTACTAGAGCTCTTTTCTGCCTTGGAACTGTCACCAGGGCCCCTGCTCCCTTGTAACTGACCTTCTTCTGCATACTGGAACTGTGACCCAGAACTGGGTACAGACAATAAGAGTTGCCAATCAGTGGTGGCTGTGCTCAGTGCCAGCAAAAGGTCCCTTGTAATCTCTTTCTAACTGGTTGTCAGGCCCCCTTACTGTCTCTGGGCTGTGGAAGCCACTTCTGTTTAGCTTTTAAAGCACCACACCATCTGGTCCTATCCTCTCTGCAGCTTCCTTTGACATTACTTCCCCTCATGATTCAGCCAAACTATATACGTCACTCATATACAATATCCATCTTCTATCTTTCATCTCTGTGATTTTGCACTGGATGTCCATCATCTCTGAAGCCATCTTTTCTCACCTCCGCTTCAGAGAATCTCACTTTTCCTTCAATGACAGCCCCAGCACTGCCTTTTTCAAGAAGCCTTTCTTGGTCCCCACCCCACCCCCCCCCCTGCCAGTACTCTTTAGGCACATTCTTTAGCCTCCTGAAACTCCATAGCAGTTGCTTTGCTTCCACCTGTGCAGGAAGGAAAAGAGCTTTCCAGCCTCCCTAAGCATCCATTCCATCATGCCACAGGCACCTGCTTGGGACTCCTACAACTCCACAACAGCTGCCTTACCCCACTCAGCTTGCTTTCCAGCTACACTCAACTGTTTGATATCCTAGCACAACTTCATCTCAGGCTGAATCCCTATGGACAATGATAACCTACCTCATTCCCCAATGATTAACATACTCTTATCCTGTCATACCCTTCTCATAGCAGTAAATCTAAACCCCTAGGTGCCAATGTTTAAACACCATTCTCCTCCCACTGATGGACCCCTAATTTCAATCACCCTGAATTCAACCTCCCCAGTATCTCACTCAGTAGCTAACCATTCCTTCCACTGTGTCCTGTGAATTGCCCGTTTCATAGATAACATACTAGCATTTGTCTAAAATCAAGGGAACAGAAAGAGTGCAGTTTAGATTAAGAGAACTGACGCTGCTTAGGTTTCTAATAGCTTGACTTTATACTAGTCTATATTAAATGTATCATGCAGTGGGCCCCTAGACTAGAACCTGATTTCAAATTCTATATACTCCTATAGCAGTGAGGCTCAAGAACAACCTCTCAACAAGGGAAGTCTTATCCTGCAGTAAATAATACCATTTTGGACCACAAAGGAATGACATGAGAGACTGAAGCTTCCCAGAAATTGATGAATGACATTTCAAAGACTAGGCCTTGGTCCAAGACAATTCTGATAGAGAGGCAGCATGGCAAATTGGAAAAATCAATGGATTTAGAATCACAGTACCAGCATCTAAACCCACTTTTGCTACTTGTCATCTATGTGACTTTTATCTACGTGACCTTGGGCAAGCCATTTCACCTCTGGAAGGCTCAGTTTCCTCAAATGTAAAAAGAGGAGTTTGAATTTCATGCCATGGGTGGCCCTTTCTAGCTCTAAATCTATGATCTTATGATTTGGATGTTTCTCATTATAAACAGTTGTCTGATATTTTGAGGGGAGCAGTGACTAACTCAGAACACCTCAATACCATACAGCCGTGCCTGCAGTACCTAAGACTGTAGATCAACCCTGCCTGACTACTGAGCTATATTAGGAAAAATCTGCTTCAGGCAACACTTGGCTCTCTTTTTTAAGTCTCCAAGGTCTTTTTACCTCCTGGGAACACTGGCAGGGAAAGAACATGTTTGATGGAGATGGAATGTCACAGCTCCCAGGAAACTGGCCAAAAGCCCAGCACACGCTCAGAAGATGTCATTTTGGACTGTCCCTATTCAGCTTTTCTACACAAAATTTACATGAAGACCTCTGCTTCTGTTTAGAACTGAAATGCGGTTAACTGGATATTAGTTGTGTAATTTATTAAAAACAAAACCCAATCAATGGGCTAACAAGAAGCACCTATCTTCTCTCATTCTCTCTGTTTAGATAGACCTAATATAACCAGGTAACCAAAAGTCCTCTGCTCTATTATACTAATTAAAAGCATCAATAATAGCTGCAGTTCTCCATTCTCTGCAATAAAGAGTAAACTTACTCTAAACATAAATATCAATCCTGAATTTTTCTACAGATATTTTTTAAACAATGGTTATTCATTTATACCAGCTCTGCTACATGTTGTTATCTGTGTGACCTTGGGCAAATCATTTACCTTTTCTGAGCCTCATTTTCCTCCTTTGTAAAATTAGAGTGGGACTAGATGACCTCTTTTCCCTTTTAACTCTTATTCCTATGATCTGGACAGATTTTTCTTACTTGTACTTATTCTTTGTTATCAGAGTTTTATTGGGTTGAAGGGGAGTTACTGGGAAGTGACAATGATGTAAAAAAAATGTTAATAAAACATCTAAATAGAAAAATAATATTAAGTAAAAAAATAAATCAGAGGATCCTAATTTCACTTATACAAAATGAAGCACAGGCATCTAAGCACTCGTTTCCAACTTTTCAGGGTGACGCAAAGATTACATCTGTAAAAAATATAGAACTACAATTTAAATTGATTTTAAGGGGCCTGTGTATAAAGTTTAGGATAGGTCTTCCATGTGTAGTCAAACCAAGGAAATTTGTGGAGGAGGGAACTCTTAAAAGTCCTTTGGTTGTCCAAAGGGCCACTCCCTAGCTTTGGCAATTACTTAGATGAAGCCTATGAACTATATTTTATTTTGGGGGTCAATTTTCTAGTTTCACAAAGACTGGTAAAGCAAATAAGACGAAGCCAAATCTCAGACTGGTTTCTACTTCCCAAGTAACATCAACATCTATAGGCTAAGGCAGGAGTGGGGAACCTGCAGCCTTGAGGCCACATGTGGTCCTCCAGGTCCTCAAGTGTGCCCCTTTGACTGAATTCAATCTTTAGTAAGGAGTATTAAACTGATCAAAACGCAGGATTCAGAAGTATGAAACTACTGAAATCAGTGTCATAGTTGACCATTTCTGGCCTTACAAACATTTCAACTTAATATTCATAATGGTAGCGTAAGTCTTTTTCCTTCATGTTGACTTTTCCCTGGTCTTTCACACCCAAATGGAAAACCTTTCTAACATGTAAAAGCAAAGAAAAATAATCAGATCTGAACACAATATTTCTTAGAATCTCAGGAAAACTTTGCATCCACGTCTATTTTCCATCCATGACCACATCATCCAAGGAGATTCTATTCTCCTTGATTTGGAAGAACATAAAACTTTTAAAATAGGTTTCTTGTTTTTATAATTCTCTATATGGTACCTACTGTGATAAAAAATGAGATTATACCAATATTCAATCTTCTCATCATACCTTCTCCCAGGTAGACTGCCCTCTGTTTGGCTATTTCCCCCAACCTGTTGCATCTTGGATCGTTCAATATGTTCTACATAGGTCTGGATCATCTGTGGAAAAGTAAATACTCATAAGTACAAATATTAGCTCAGTAAATTAATCAGTTTCTCTATCTTTCCTACCTCTAACTAACTGAATTTCTGGACTCTGGGTGGTCTGTGGTGCTTCCAGTAAGAATGCGGTGAGAATGGAATACAAGTGTAATTCAAAAGTGGTGTGAACAAACTTTTAAGGATAATAATATAATGCCCATTGTAAACCCTGGTAAGGACACTGAAAAAATTCAATTACATGAAGATCACAGCAGATTGGAAGGGACAGGAGGAGTTCATTCTACTTAGAAATTTTACCCTCTTTTGCCTTTTATTCATCACTAATTTTAAAATATCTATGTCATAGGTTGGGAGCTATTAGAACAGAGCAAAACAGGGCACATACCTCTGTGTGTCTCTGGTGCAGGGCATTATATTCCTTCTTCATCTCTGACTCACGCTCCTCCAGTCGAGAAACTAGACAACATAACCATTGTTGGTCAGTTACATAATCTATTTATTACTTGCTCCATTCTCCCCTTTTAATAAACCCCCAAAGCTGAGACCTAAAGCCAGGGGTTACTGATGCCAGGCATAAGTGTTCAAGGTTAGCAGGAAGTAGAAAAGTCTATGTAAGGCCCTTTCAGTGACTGGTAGTATCATAAGCAATTCCTAAGCATATAAGTGGTCTCATAAGAAATTCTCGAGAAAGTCCTCTTTACTTAGCAGGGGGTTCTGATAAAAAATAATCTGAAGAAGGCAGTTAACTTTCTCCAAGAGGATGATCCTACTGAAAGGACTTTGGCTACAGGCACCTCAGTCTTAGTTTTAATTCAATAACTAGCAGAGAGTTGTTACACCAATCTAAGCTACTTAACAGACCCCTTCCCATAAACAAGAAAAAGAGATGGACAGGGAATGTACAGGAACAATCCAGGACAGTGATATGAAACTTAACAGGATACACATTGACCTAAAAAAACCACAAATTAACATTATTCTATGTTGTATTGTATATATATATATATATATATATATTTTTAGATATTTCCCAATTACATTTTAATCTGGTTTGGCAGTGTGAGTTTGACAGCTCTGATTCAGGGAAGAGAGACTTTTATTGCATCTGAGTTTAGTTACTTAAAAAACAAAAACAAAAAACTATGAATACAGTAATAATTTGGCCTTTTCCTTAAGCAATTCAAAATGGTTACTATAATGACAACTGCTCATCTTGATGTATTCTTTACAATTTACAAAGTGTTTCCCTCAAATGAAATAATGCTTCATGATTTAGGAAGCTCTTTCTCATAATAACCCTGTAAGACAAGTAGTACTAACATTATTTTCATAGTCTGAAATAGCTACTAGAACAACTATAAAAATCTGTGGTCACTTCCATTTCGTACTACAATTCCAGAATCCAAAGGCTTAGGACTTTGGTGAAGGAGTATTAACTCTATGTAAAGGAAGAGCTAAAAAAGTGAAATGATCTGCACTAGGTCACAAAGCTGGCAAGTGGCAGAACCAGGTCTTCTGATTCCAAGTCCTGGTCTAAGTCCATTATATCATGTTGCAATCAATGATCTTTTTATCCCCAAGTGGCACTAGCTCTGAGAAATGCCCATGAATGATCATAACCAACTGGCAGAAGAGGAAGAAAAAGGAATACAGATGAGAAAGAGAAAGAGTAGGGCGATGGTCAAGAAGAAGGTTCAGCAGAACAGGGAGTGGGGCAAACTCTTCTCTCAACCTACCTGAAAATGTCCCCTTCCCCATCCTGGCTAAACCAGGACTCTTCCTTCTTAACCTTGACCTTTGGGTCTACTCTCAATTCCCCCCTCCCACTCACCATTCCCAACAGTTATAGGTTGGGCTTCTATTGTAAGGAAGACATGACCACACACACCACCTGAATGAGTGAGAACAGTCATTTCTGGTAAGACAGAAGATCCTGGAACTTTACCACTTGTACTACAACCATGCCTCTGCCCTACAGATCACCACTCTGTCCCCCCCATGGACAGGGAGCTTTGCCATCCATCCTGCCCCTTGTGCCCTAAAGACAGATGGGTCTTTTTGTCTACACTGAGGCTGTGCCCCACCTACCCCCCTTATGTGTTGTTTTTTGTAATAGAAAGAAATAACGACACTACACAAGGGCAAGAGTTATGTTGTCTTAGAATATCACTGCCTGTTTATGAATATGTCTATTTCTCAACAGCATTCTGAGTGAGATACATAGGAGGAATGGTGAATAAAGCATTAAAAAAATTCTAGAGATCAGGGACCATATAATATAGAGACAAAATAAGCAAGCCTTTACAGATATAGAAACAGGTACCCCCCCCCACCCCAAAAAAAAAAGAATAGAAGGATACTCCTGTAGATGAAAAGAACATCTAAATAGTGAATCAGTACGACATGGACTTAAGATTCTATATAATTGTGGAAAAGGGTGGTATGTACATAGGTAAAATGGGTCTTATTTTAAATGCTGTGTACTTAGGCTTTAGAAATAGTCATTCTTTCTGTGGGAATACCCAGGTTGTCCCTACATTATGATTTCATTTCCACTAGCACCACCAATCTCTATTACCCTATTAATCAAGACCCCATTTAGTTGTCTGAGCTACTAGAATTTGCAAACTAGCTCATAACCTTGTTGTGGGGAACCATGAGGGAGCTGTCAAGACCAAAAAATTCTCCAAATGACTGTACCACCAATCTGATTTCAACTTTTCAAAGAAATAAATCTCTATTGCTGTTTTCCAAAATTATGACAAAGTTACAAAAAATGTCCCGATTACAGCAATATTTATCTACCTCCCCCTGTTCTTTAAAATATTTAGTTTTATACACAGTAAGAATAATTAGATAAGAAAGAATAACTTTTAACATTAGTCACTTTTAACAGAAATTTTTAAAACAAAGGAAAATCATTTTTCTTACTATACTGCTGAAACATCTTTTCTAACTTCCTTTACTAAGTGAGTTGTATTCTCTTTGACAAGGGATTAACTTTTTTTATGTCATAGATTCTTTTGGCAGTCTGGGGATGCTTATAACATACTCTCAGAATAACATATATTTTTAAAAATTTATAATTGAATGAAATAAAATACTAAATAGCAGTTAGAAGCTACAGAAAATAAAGATGAAATTTTTTTCCCATCTAAATTCACAAACCTCCTGAAATCCATCAAATCTATCTTCAGGTACTACCCTTAATCAGGTAGGACTGCCTTCTCTGATAGCAGTAAAATCTAATAGCCAGTTACAATGTTTGAAACAAGAAAGAGTAAACATTATTTAATCTCATTACTGGAGAGGCGAGTTAATCTACTGAAAAGAACATAAAACAAGATGTTGTTCAGTTGTTTTTCAATCATATCTGACTCTTCATGACCTCATTTGGAATTTTCTTGGCAAAGCTACTTGGAGTGGTTTGCCTCGTCCTTCTCCAGCTCATTTTAAAGAGGCGGCAAACTTTACTGAGGCAAACAGTATTAAGTGACTTTCCCAGGGTCACACAGCTAATAAGTGTCTGAGGCCTTTGATTTGAACTCAGGAAGAAGAATCTTCCTGATGCCAAGCCTAGCACTCTATCCACTAAGCCACCTAGCTGTTCTCATTAAACAAGGTATCAAGGGCTTAAGTAGGTCAGACAGTTTGTAAGCAAAGAAACTAATCTAAACCAGACAACTATAATAGTATCTAAATTAAAAGATGCTATCTAAATTAAGAACATAATTTATTCTTCTCTAATTTTTCCCCCAAAGATCTCAACACATTATCTACTTCAAGCAATTTTAGCGCAAAGATCAAACAGCAACCCAACTGGGCTACACACACTGGGTTACTCACTTTGATCTGCATAGTTTTTGGCTTTTAGCTCTAGCTGTCGAGTCTGGAACTCGTAGTGTTCAACCTGGATTTGTAGATCTTTCTTTTCCTGTTCCAAGGCATCTTCAAACTCAATGAACTTCTACAAGTAAAAGGAACAGAAAACCATGTAAGCAGGCATAGGTAACATAATACACAGATAACAGAATCATGGACACTCACAACCAGAAGGGATCTAGGTTCCATAGGATTTAGAACTATAAGGGATATTACAAATAATGTGATCCAACCTCTTCATGCTAGTTAGGTAAAATGTTTCATAGAGAATAAATAAACAGGTTGGCTTCTACACTGAAGCAGAGGAAGGATTAGAATATGCTGTTTGCTCTTCATTCTTGATGAGGACCATGGCATCAAGATGAGGACATGACTTGCAGTTGACTCTGATCTGAGTGGGGGAGGGTTGTGCAGGTCACCAGTCTCACTTCTCCTCCTAAGCTATCTGGGTCCAGTGGCCTGATATTCATCAGGATAACTGGAGATGGCCCAGGAGACAATGTGAGACTGTGGCCTTTTCAGGCTAAGGTCTTATCACGTTCTCACTTCGAGCGAGATATTCTGGAGGGCAATGGAGCTAGGATTACAACCAAGAATAACCTACACAGCAAAACTTCAGGGGGAAAAATTGTTATTTAATGAAATAGAGGACTTTCAAGCATGAAAATGCCAGAACTACATAGGAATTCTGACTTTTAAACACAAGACTCAAGAGAAGTATAAAACAGTAAACAGGAAAGAGTAATTGTAAAGGTCTCAATAAAATTAACCAGTTTACGTTCCTATACTGGAAAATGACAAACTCTGAAGAACTTTATTATGAATAGGCCAATTAAAAGGACTTACATAGACAGAGGGCATGGATATAAACTGATGGTACAATAATCTCTTTTAAAAAATGAAGGAATAAGAAAGAGGGATGCACTGGGAGAAGGGAGAAGAAATAGAACAGGGAAAATTTTGTCATTTAGAAGAGTCACACAATGAAGAGCTTTTATAATGGAGGGGAAAATGACAGTAGTGATGGTGAGCAATGCTTGAACCTCACTTACCAGAACTGGTTCCAAGAGTGAAGACTACATATACATACTTAGTTGTGTACAGAAATATAACTTACCCAAAAAAGGAAAGAGGAGGGGAATTGAATAAGAGGAAAAGGGTAATGGGGAGGGAAGATGATAAAAGAGAAGGCAGATTAAGGGAGGCAGTGGTTATGAGTAAAACAGACCTGAGGAGGGACAGGATCAAAAGAGAGAAAAGAAACAGAAGAAAATGAGATAGGGGGAATTACACAGTAACGATAACTGTGAATGGGAAACGAGATGAGCTCATCCACAAACTAGGAACATAGAGCAGAATGCATTAGAAACCAGAATCCAACAATATGTTGTTTACAAGAAATGCAGAGAGACACACACAGAGTTAAAATAAAGGGCTGGAGTAGAATCTAATATTTCAGCTGAACTAAAAAAAAGAGGGGTAGCAATCATGATCTCAAAGGAAAAACAAAAATAGACCTAATTAAAACAGATAATCAAGGAAACTACAGTTTGCTGAAAGGTATTACAGAAAATGAAGCAACATAAAAAAAATCCTCAGCAAGTTTCCCTGATAAAAGACTCATTTCTCAATTATATACTAAGTAAAGACCTGAGTCAAATTTATAAAAATATGAGCCATTCCCCAATTGATCAATGGTCAAAAGGAGATGAACAGGCAGTTTTCAGAAGAATAGTTATATGAAAAAATGCTCTAAATCACTATCGATTAGGGAAATGTAAATTAAAACAACTCTGAGTTACTACCTCACACCTATCAGTAATGACAAATGCTAGAGAGGATGAAGGAAAACAGGTACACTAATAGAATGCTGATGGAGCAGTGAACTGGTTCAACCATTCTGGAGAACAATTTGGAACTTGGATCAAAGGGCTATAAAACTATACATACCCTTGACCAAGCAATCCCACTACTAGGCCTGTATCCCAAAGAGATCAGAAAAAAAGTTAAAGGATCTATATGTACAAAAATATTTACAGCTCCTCTTTCTGTGGTGGCAAAGAATTGAAAATTGGGGAATGGCTGAACATGCTGTGGCATATGCTTGTGATGGAGTACTCTTGAGCTGGGAAATGAGGAGGGGGATAATTTAAAAAAAAAAAACATGGCAAGATCTTCAAGAACTGAGAAGAAGTGGGAGATCATTGTGCACAGTAATAGCAATGTTGTAATAATGATTGATTATGAAAAACTTGGCTACTATGACCAATACAGTGATCCAAAACAGTTCCAAAGTACTCAGTATGGAAAAATGCTATCCATCTCTAGAGAGAAGACTGATGAACTCTGAGTGCAAACTGAAGTATAATCTTCTCACTTTATTTTTTTCTTGCCTTTTTTTCTGCAACATGGCTAACATAGAAATGTTTTACATGATTTTAAATGTATAATTGATATATTGCTTGTCATCTCAGTGGATGAAGGAGGAGGGGACAGAATTTGGAATTCAAAATTTAAAAAGAAAAGAATATTAAAATAAATAATAAATTTAAATAAATAAGCAGGTTGCAAAACTTCAGATTCTGGGCTTTATTACAACAACTTGAACAACTTAAGAAATCATATATTACAACATAAACATTTTACAGATCAGGAAATTAAGCTAGGAAAGCCTGACTGGCTTAATGTCACAGTGAGGAAGTTAATATCAGAGCTGGGACTAGAACTTAAGCATTACAATCTAGGAATTATTAACAGCTGAATACTTTTCTCACTCTACTGTGCTATCTCACTCTCAATAATAAAATTTTCATGTGAATAATATGAGTACGTGACAACTATCCACAAAAGGAGAAAAATGATTTTACACACAGCACATTAGGATGGAATACACTTAATATTTTTTAATCAGGCAATACAATGTCTTAAGAGACTTTGAGAACGTATTGCGTTCTGCCTATCCAGTGAAATGAGGAGTCTCTAATTTTCACAAAATACTGATGTTATGTCACTGTACTGAGCATCTGAATTAGGAACTACCTATTTTCCTCCTTATCAAAATTTCAAGTAATACCCAATTCAGAATTAATGGAAAAAGCAAAAATACAAAGAACACAACTTCTATAGTACTATGAAATGTATCACTTCCATTCTTTAGACACCAAAGTAAGAGGGATATTGTTGTTGCTTTGGAGTTTAAATTTATAAAATGCATTTCTGAATAAAAACAAAGCAACATAAAACTGGGATGAAAATAAAATACTTTCAGAATTGAAAATGTACTAATGAATAGTCCTAAATTAAAACTTAAAGAAAACAACGATACAGTCAAAAAGAAAGTTAGAGTCTTTAGAAAAGAGGCAGAAGGATTTTCTGGGACAATGAAGGGTCAAATAAATGGTTCCCTTTTTCATATAGCAGATTTCCTGACTACTTAGTTACATAAATGCTTGCCATGACTTCATATTATTTATAAAAACCTCAATCACTCGCTCTTATGCATACACACATACATATATACATGTAATATGTATTGTCATATATTACATGTAATATGAATTAGGATAAAAGTGTGTGTACTTGTGAGTCTGTCTCTCTCTCCCCCTCACCCCCTCCCTAAAGATATTTCCTGAAATAGCCTCTAAAATATCCTTGTGATGAAAAGATTTCTGAAGCTCTCACCTAATGAATCATTCAGGGTAAGATATGGGAGGCAAAAAAATCCCAAAGGGGGCAAGAGGAGAAATAAAAAGGGCTGGGGAATAGACAAGGAAACAAAGGGATATTCAGAAAGAAAATAATAAATCCTATACTCATTACACCAGATACAACTGAAGTCAGGAAGACTGATGGGGAAATCTCTCCATAACCAAGGAAGATCACACAAACAGAAATGACATAAAGAAGAAGTTTTGGGGGCGGAGCCAAGATGGCGGAGTAGAAAGACACATAGCTCCGAACCCACAACCCACAGAACAGCTAGAGGGGACCAACTCATGGTGAATTCTGCACCCAGAGGCCACGGAATATTGGAGCGAGGGAGATTTCTGTTCCGGAGAGACCTGCAAACCTCTCGCAAAAGGTCCTTCACGCTGCGGACTGGGCGCTGGGACTGGGAGCTGAGTGCAGCCCTGCAGCGGCCGCAACACCGTGAGGAAAAGATCCGAGCGGGCTACGGAGACGGGCTCTCCAGCGGCGGCACAAGCCCCCCCACCCACAGGTGACGAGGGTCAGTGAGAGAGTCTCTTTGGCGGGTCGAGGGGGGAGTGGGGTGCCCCCATGGCTCGGGCCCCCCCGGGAGATAGAAGCTGAGAGGCGGCTGCAGACAGGGGCTCCCCAAGCTGGCAGGAGCCTGGATCCATTGTGGAAGGTCTGTACATAAACCCCCTGAGGGAACAGTGCCTGAGACGCGGCCCTGCCCCGACCTGACCATCTGAACTTAATTCTCACACTGAATAGCAGCCCTGCCCCCGCCAAAAGCCCTAAGGCGGGAAGCAGCATTTGAATCTCAGTCCCCAAACGCTGGCTGGGAGGACCAGGAGGTGAGGTGGG